>NC_059331.1:122213726-123615392 GCF_018350155.1 Leopardus geoffroyi
TGGGTGATGGGTATTGAGGAGGGCACCTTTTGGGATGAGCACTGGGTGTTGTATGGAAACCAATTTGACAATAAACTTCATATATTGAAAAAAAAAAAAAGAAAGAAAGAAATCAAAGGCTGCTTAACCAACTGAGCCACCCAGGTGCCCCTGTTCATTTCTCTAAATGTGAGTTCCCAAACAGGCTGGTGCTCCTTGAAAAATAGACACAGTGATAGAAGTAGGTGGCTCATTAAATAGTTTGGATTCTTGGGATGCTCAGCTGGCTCAGTCAGTAGAGCGTGCAACTTCTGATCTCGGGGTTGGGAGTTCGAGCCCCACACTGGGTACAGAGCATTACTTAAAAATAAAATATTTAAAATACATAAATAAGTAGTTTGGACCCTCTTCCTAGGTACCAGGGAGGGTTACAGTTCCCTACCCCCTTGAAGTCACTTGCTTTGAATCATGACCCACCAATAATGACAACAGGGACTGCCTTCTGCCACATTGGGACAGGCACGGTATGAGCAAGACACAAACCTGTTGTTTGAGCTGCTGAGATTTTGGAATTATCTGTAACCCAGCCCAGCCTGAGGGAGACCACGCTTTTGGACAAGAACAGCATTCAGCACGTTGCAAAACTGAGGCCCAGAGTGGAGAAGTGGGTTGTCAAAGTCCAGACAGCTAGGCAGGGCTGGATGCACACCACGGCTCCCACCCTTCCTTCACAAGATGGCAGTTTCTGGAGGACAGAACCCCGGGACATTAAAGGACCACGCGTAGTAAAGAGAAGCCGCTACAATTTTTTTTTTTTTTTCAGATACCATAAAACTGACTGTATTTATAGAGTTCAGGGTTAGGTTAAAATAAAACACCATTCTCCGTCTCGCTCTGACTTACAGTCATCTATAAAAGAAGATATTAATGTATGAAGCAGAAAAAAGGCACGCGAGCAAGTCCTGCATATCCTTGATTTTACTGCAGCGGCCGCATCTGCTTGTGTGGTCCCACATCCTGTCGTTTCACCCAGCTACCTGCCCGGTGCCAGAACCGCTGCACCTCAGCCCAGTCCACCGTCACCACGTCAGGACTGTCACGTACGAACCATCGTCAGTGACGAAGACATACATACTGGCACAGAAAGGTCTTCCAGACCTATCATCACTTGAAAAACACACACTGCTGGGGCACCTGGGTGATGATCTCGCGGTTCATGGGTTCGAGCCCTGCGTCCCCATCAAATGAAGCGACAGGTCATGGAAACCAAGCAAACTCAGAGGAGATGCTACGACTCTTTCTGGGCACCTGTAAATAAAAGAAATGCTCTTTCTGGTTTGGTGAAATATCACAGTCAAGCTGACAGCTTTGTGGGCGGGAACAATTTTATTTTGTCTTCAATTTTGTAGGAGGCTGTCCACTCATGGTATTGCCACTAACTTCGGTTTGAAATAAGGAATCAAAAGTGAAAATATCAATCCTCACGAAAAAAATTACAGAGCAAAAGAATCAACAAAACTGACTTGTAAGTAGATATTTTTTCAATCTTCGGACCTCAAGCAATACCTTATTGAAGAAATCCTCCGTGATTACCAAATATTTCATTTCCTTTTGTATTTTCCCCTTCCTTTCATGTAACACAAGCCTCTCAATGGTTTAAAACAATATCGGCTCATTTGCCTTCTGTGGAGCATCTTGCCCCTGAGTGATGTTTGCATTTTGATGGAGGACTGCCGCAGGAAGCTCACATTTTCCCACCCGATATCCACTCCTCACCCAAAAGGTACCGTTACCAGTGAAATCATTTGAGATTCTTTCCCCTGTTAAAAGCACATCCTATCATGAATGTCAAACCAGCAAATACCATCTCAGCAAAGCCACAAGCTGCCACACGCACTATGGGTTTCCAAAACATTCTCACTCCCACAGCCCTGAACAACAGAAATCGATCATTGATATCAGATAATAGATAACTGGTGTTTATTTATTGAATTCAGATTTAAGAGGAGCTCAAGAAAGCCACCATTCCCGGCCTGCCTCAGAGATATTCCCCAGATTATAAAACATCAACCAGAATGGACTCTGCCAACCTGAACATAGACCCCAGCGAAACCCACACACGCCCATGAGGGTCGACGATTACACCTGCAGTCTCCTCAAGGAAATTTCTCCTCTCTTGAAGAAGATTCATTTTGGTGAATAGGACCCACAGCCTCCTCAGACCAGTCTTAAAATGACGATGATAATTATACTGTGTTTATTGACGTGGACTGGCTGGAGTGAGGATTTTTTTTATTTTTTATTTTATTATTATTTTTTTAACGTTTTATTTATTTTTGAGACAGAGGGAGACAGAGCATGAATGGGGGAGGGTCAGAGAGAGGGAGACACAGAATCCGAAAGAGGCTCCAGGCTCTGAGCTGTCAGCACAGGGCCCGAGGCGGGGCTCGAACTCACGGACCGCGAGATCATGACCTGAGCCGAAGTCAGCCGCTTAACCGACTGAGCCACCCAGGCGTCCCTGGAGTGAGGATTTGAACAGCATGGCCCCACCGTTCTTCAAGGTGCCCAACCACGGGGTGGGTGGACTAACCCATCCCAACAGCAAGCTCACAGAAAGCGAGTGCCTAGCATATGTTTACACAGTATTGGCAGTGCTGTGCAGAGAACACGCACAATGGGGCGACTCAAACTGGCTCCACTTTCCCTGCTGTGTAATCCACAAAAACATTAGCTCAGTTATGCTCCCAGGCTTCTGACATTAGACAAATGCAAACTGCCATTCTTTAATGGGCCTACATAGAACTCTTTCTCTCGCTCTCATGGGCTGGTTGTTGTTGTTGTTCCTATTAATTTTTCTTACTTTGTTTTCAATTTCTTATCCTGGGACACAAGCCCACTCCTGTATGCCTCTGTCATGCCAGAAAACGACTGACAGTTTCCTCTGGAGAAAACGTAGCAGATGGGTGAGGCTACAGTTTATTTATTTATTTGAAGCTTTTAAACTCCATTAACACTCGTTCGCTTTATGTATCTGAAAGCCCTTAATCCCTCAGAATTTCCAAGCAGATACAGAAGTCGATCTCCCATCATCTCTCTTCTGTACCACTGCCCCCGCCCCCTCTCCTTCCATCTAGCTTCCTTTTCTTCTCTATCTTCCTTTCTTGGGCAAGTGCCACACAACTCCAGATGCAGACGCAGCCAGCTACCCTGCCTACAAAGGAAGGAATGCTGCCCCAGCTGATGTAAGCCCTTGGGAGGGGATGGAAGCTGACAGAATGCAGACCTCCTGTCGCGGGGCCTTCTGGGAAGTCCCACTTCTGACTCCACATGGCTCAGAGTCAAGCCTCCTGGTTGAGAAACACTGCATATAATGTATGCAGAACCAGCCCCTTGCCTCTCTGCTGGAACCTGGGACTTTTTTTTTTTTTATCATTTATTTTTGAGAGACAGAGAGAGACAGAGCATGAGTGGGGGAGGGGCAGAGAGAGAGGGAGACACAGAATCCGAAGCAGGCTCCAGGCTCCGAGCTGCCACCACAGAGCCCAACATGGGGCTCGAACCCACAAACCAGGAGATCGTGACCTGAACCGGAGTCGGCACTTAACTGACTGAGCCACCCAGGCGCCCCTGGAACCCTGAACTTCTTGAGTGGAACAGAATGTTGTCCAAGGCCTGCATTTTCGAGGTGAGGAAACCAAGGCCCTGGGCAGTATGGATCAACCAGAACTAGAAGCTAGGCCTCCTGGCCCTGAGGCAAAGCCTTCTTTTGCTTCCTTGTGATTAGAATAGCTGCCTGGGTGGGCGGAAGCATACACCCTCCCCCCAAGTAGCGATGGACAGACACCTTGTTCTTCCCCTCGGCCCCTCTCCCCCCGCTGGGAACTCCCGCTTCTCTCAGAGGACGAGGTACTTCACCTTCTCCCTTCTTAACTTCTCCCTTCGTGCTGATTGATGGTGGCCATCAAGGGCCAAGCAAGACTCTAACACCAGGTTACCCGACTCCAATCATAGCGGTGTGATTTGGACAAATGACACCACACCCCCCCTCTGTACTTCAGTGTTCTTCCCTAGAAAATGCAGACAAGATTAGCGCCTACCTCCTAAGATCGCCGCGAGGGTTCGATGAGTTCATACACACGCGGTGGTTAGGGCAGCGCGGGTCACGCTGCAGGCACAGACCATGATGGAGAAGGCAGATGAGCCCAGGACTTCCGCCCCATTCATCCTTGAGGTCCAGCATTTGACTGCGAGTGAAGAGGCCTATCTGGTTAGTCACTGCACTCTAGAACACAGTGGATGTGAGATAAAAAAAAAAAATTACTGAGGGGCGCCTGGGTGGCTCAGTTGGTTGAGCGTCCGACTTCGGCTCGGGTCACGATCTCACCGTTTGTGAGTTCGAGCCCCGTCAGGCTCTGTGCTGACAGTGCGGAGTCTGCTTGGGATTCTCTCTCTCCCTCTCTCTCAAAAACAAACGCTTAAAAAAGTTGTTGAGTGAATGAATCTGGCACAACACACTGCTTAGAGCAGGGGCTTCCTTACTGTGCACTGAATGAATATGCGAATACTTAGGGGAAGTTGCTTGCTAAGGTGATTGGTGGATAAATTCAAATCTGAGGGCACGAGTATCTTCTATTGCTCTAAGGCATTTATATCAGCTGCTGCGTTGAAAAGGTCAACCAGAGGGGCGTCTGGGTGGCGTAGTCAGTTAAGCGTCCAACTTCAGCCAGGTACCTATCTCGCGGTCCGGGAGTTCGAGCCCCGTGTCGGGCTCTGGGCTGATGGCTCAGAGCCTGGAGCCTGTTTCCGATTCTGTGTCTCCCTCTCTCTCTGCCCCTCCCCCGTTCATGCTCTGTCTCTCTCTGTCCCAAAAATAAATAAACGTTGGAAAAAAAAAAAATTTAAAAAAAAAAAAAAAAAAGAAAAGGTCAACCAGAGCCCAGCTCTCAACTTCTAGGACATTGTCTATCCATGCACCCAGGACAAAATCACTTGTGCTTCGTGACAGTGCCCCCCCCCCCCGCCCCGCCATGGTGCCTTATGGGAGCTGACATGCAATTATTGATTGACATTTTCCTGGTGTCATCCAGGCTTTGAAAAACCAAGTTCCAAAAACACCCTGCCTGGGATCCATCTCTGAGGGGCCAGTAAATAAAAGTACCTCAATAAGCAAAGAAGACTGAAGACAAGAGACGCTTGAATCAGAAACTCAGATCTGGAACTCTGTAAGCGGGTTTAAGCACTTAGGCGGAAGGAAGTGCTCCAGAAGCAACAGGTCTGGGACATCTGGGGGTGGCACTGAGAACCAACACAGAGAATGTCTGGGGCTGCTCAAAGGAAAGGCGTTCCACCAGAACAGAATAAGTTAGTCACTTCAGAGGCTTGAGTTGCAACTTGACCTTGAGTAAATAAACACTGCTGACTGCTGGCCAAAACACTTAGCTGGAGAGTTTTATTCACCCCACTTGAACATGATGCCACAGTCAGAACCACGTGGGACCCAAGTCTACCCAGGAGCTCAGCTGCAGGGTATCCGGGACGTGAGTAGGGTGACCCTGAGGGGTGTTGAGAGGTTGAGAAGATGCCGAGTTCCCCCAGAGGCAGCACCACCCTGGGCCTGGGCCCTCCAGAGCCCTCAGCCAGTGTGGTCCTGTGGTAGGGAGCAGGCCTCCCACCAGCCAAAACACATAGCCTCCGACTCTGTCACCTCATGACAACATCACAGAAGTATGGAGAAAGAGGGCAGTGTAGACCCCCCAAAGCAAGCTGGCATGCCATGGTGAGGTCTCAGCCCCCTTACGGTTTGGAGGCTTTTCCTATGACGTGAAAGCTCCAAATAAAGATTTTTTTTTTTTTTCCAAACCCTGTGCCTTTTAAAGGTATGCCATTCCCCCGGCTAACAAACAGGGCGGAGAAAGCACCTCTTTCAGGGCTTTTGGGCAATGCCAGACGAGAGCAGACTCGTATGAAAAACTATCTGATGTCCCTTCCCTTGGCCAGGGAGGCAGGGTTCCCAGGATTTGGTACCTGCAGATCCTGACAGTCTGACACCAACACTCCCACCCTGCCTCTGCTCATTAGGTCCTTTGGTTCCTGTTTCCAAGGAGCCAGAAAGGACTGATCCGCCCACCTCCATCCACCGAGGCTCCTGCTGAGGGATCCTGGCACCTAGGAGGCCTGCACATGTTTACACATCTGCCCCAGAGAACCATGGAGCCAGTGCTGTGGTTAGGTGGGTCAGGCTCCCATGTCTGATTCTGCCATCTTTTACTTCAGTATGGGCTTCAGCTGTTTCATTTAGAAACTGAAAACCGAAATTTCCGTCTCCAGAATTGTCTCACACATTAAGACGAGGTTTATAAAGCTTAATAAATAGGGGCTGGGGCGCCTGGGTGGCTCAGTCAGTTAAGCGTCCAACTTCAGCTCAGGTCACGATCTCGCGGTCCATGAGTTCGAGCCCCTCGTCGGGCTCTGGGCTGATGGCTCAGAGCCTGGAGCCTGCTTCCGATTCTGTGTCTCCCTCTCTCTCTGCCCCTCCCCTGTTCATGCTCTGTCTCTCTCTGTCTCAAAAATAAAGAAACGTTAAAAAAAAAATTTTTTTTTAAATAAATAGGGGTTAACTATCTTTTTCTTGTTCATTACTAACAGAAAAAGCAGGGGTTTGGGTGGGGGGTAGGGATCTTCTGAAGCCCCACCCCACAGCCTTTTAGAATAAAATTCCAAATCCTTCCCAGCCCAGGAAGCTGGGCTTGGCCTGAGTTTGGTTCATTCTTTAGCTCTCTCGGCACATTCCCCAACACAGCCGGTGCCTTCCCGCCTCTGAGCCTTCAAACATGCTGTTCCCTGCGTTTGGCTGCTCCAACTCCTTCTCATCCCAAGTTCTAGTTGAAAAGGCTCATTCTTGGAAAAGCATATCTCAGACTGCCTTAATCCTGGTGCAGCTCTGATGGTCTGTCTCATGGCATACTGTTGTTTTCACTTACGGCGCTTACCACAGTTTCAAACTATGTGTTTGTGTGTTACACCCCTTCCTCCTCCAGGATCCTGCAAACTCCATTTGGCCGGATGCTGGGTCCGGTTCATTCACTGCTGTATCCCAGTGATACAGATAGACTCCTGGCACTAGCAAGGCCTTCCGATAATATTTGTTGAATTAATGTGTTGAAGAATTGAATCTCCGGCGAGCCAGGAGGAACCAGGAGCTACAAACAGCTTTCTAACAGCCCTCAACACCAGACTGGGGAGCCAGCAAAGCACTCCACACTTTCTGTTTTCCCAGAAAAACAATCGCCACCTCATTATCTGAAAGGCTGAAGCATCCTCCATTCACTCAATGGAGAATGTGCGTATCTGGGCCCGTGTTCCACTGGCTCGGGTCTCCTGGAAGATTGCTAGATCTCCAAAAGAGGCAAAAGCTCCTGGGGTGTAAAGAAGAGGGACGGGGAGGAAGGAATTTGTGAAAAGGCAATCACCTGGGACCAGGCACTTCACTTTCAACGGCATGCTGTTTGAACACTGTGCCCAGCGCAGCCCCACCTGGAACTTCCAGGCCTGCTCTTTCCGCACACCTGTCTGGGTGAAGGTAGGTTTTATTACACCCAGGCTAACTGTCTCAGTGCACTGAGATGACATTTCTCTCAAATAAACATCATAACCCACTCTAAAAACATCAGTCAATAGGAATATCAGGGCTCCCCCAGCCCCACCACACCCAGGGGATGTTAGATCAGCCAGTGGAAGCAATTGTTGAGGCTTAAAAGCTGCAAGCCTGGGGTTGAGGCAGGGGTGGGGGGGGAAGTGCCCCTTTATAAGCAGGCAGTTCTTTGGCCACTGGGGCCCCTGTGTCCAGAAATACGGGTCTTCAAAGAGCAGAAGCACGTCTGCTGGCCAATTGCAGAAGGCAGGCATGGGAAGTGGGGGAGGTGAGCAGAGGGAGGGGCACCCACAGAGTGCAGCTTCAGTGGTTGGTAACAGGGTTCCGCTTCAAATCCTGGGTGCAGCCTTTACTATTTGTTCACTTTGGACGAGTTCTTTCATCTCACTGAGCTTCGGTTGTCTCATCCGTAAAATGGGATAACCAGCACAGAGGGTTGTTGGGAAGATTAAATGCGCTAAAAAAAAAAAGGCACCACCACCACCACCAAATCCCCAAACCCTGAAGCCTTTAGACCAGGGCTACACACAGTTAAATCTATGTAAGTGTTTGCTATTATTTAGGGTCTTTCAGATCAGATGCATCATCATTTCATTCCATCAAGCCTCAAACCAATGCTTCCACATAAGGTAGAGTTATCCATCCCCATTTTGCAGATACAAAAACTGAGACTCACGACTGTTAAGTACGTTAGCCAAAGCCACATAGCTCAAGGGGTGGCAAGACCAGCACTCTGACCCCAGTAATCTGCGTAATCATTATCACAATAATTGGCATTTCCTGAAAGCCAGGTGGCTTATATCAATTACCTCATCAAATACGCAAAACCACTCGGTAAAGAAAGAATTCTTATAACTACTTGACAAAGGAGGACACAGGGTGAAGAGGTTAAGTATCTTGGCGAGCTCACACAGTTAAAGAACAAAGTAGGAGGGGCGCCTGGGTGGCGCAGTCGGTTAAGCGTCCGACTTCAGCCAGGTCACGATCTCGCGGTCCGTGAGTTCGAGCCCCGCGTCGGGCTCTGGGCTGATGGCTCAGAGCCTGGAGCCTGTTTCCGATTCTGTGTCTCCCTCTCTCTCTGCCCCTCCCCCGTTCATGCTCTGTCTCTCTCTGTCCCAAAAATAAATAAACGTTGAAAAAAATTAAAAAAAAAAAAAAAAAGAACAAAGTAGGAGCTTGAGTTCAATTCTGACCCCAAAACCAGTTTCTTTCATTTACATCCTGCCTGTCTGTATTTGTTACAGATCTCATGTGTCCACTTGAAACCACGGATGTCCCTGAATTTATATTAAATGTAAAACACCTCCTTGTTAAATGGGGTCCATGAGTGGCTCCATCCCAATGAAGGAGCCCGCTGTCATGAACTGTAAGAAATAAGGATATCCCCAAAGAACAGCCTAGCTTTCCACCAAGTTCCTTCTAGAAGGTTTGGTTTGCGGTCATAGATAGCAATTGGGGAATGTGTTAAAACGGAGTATGGGAAGTTCTTAGCCATCTGGCTTTAATCTTTCAGGAATTAGAACACCACAGATATTTTCTCAAGTTAGTCATCACCTGCCATGGAAGGGTTTTCCCTAGAAACGCATGACTGTCCTACCCAGTTGCATGTGCCTCTGAAAGACTCTATGTCCTCCCAACTCTTTTCTTCCCTTAGGTGAAGACACGTAAAGAGGCCAACTACCAACATCCTGAAACAAACAGAACAGTGGCGACTTTTCATGTTTTATTAAAATACCGACCTACTAAAACCTGGTGCTAATCTGGTGCTCACTTTGCAATTATCTGGGCCCTTATGTTGACCTATTTATTAATACTTGAAACCATAGTTTTGTGAAACAAATTCCAAAGTGGCAGTTTACTAGGCTACCTTCCGTTTTTAACAAAGTGCAGTACAAAACTGCCTTGCTGGCTTTAGAGCAGCCCCTTGTTAGGGCACTGTGCCCCAGCAGAGGGCCAGGACGCCCTCAGAGTGACCGCGCCCAGGCCTGCCTGACACAATGGCTCCAGAGGCTGGGGCGGGGGCGGGAGGGGATGACGAAGGTAGGGGTGGTGGTGAGCTTGGCTTGGCCAACTCTGCAAAGTGATCTCTGCCCACAGTTTGGTCTGCGGCAGTTCTAGATAAAACGCAGGGATAAAAATTCAAGCCAGGAAGTCTGGCTTCAACACACTTAACGGCACTGGGTAAAAAACCATAAATTAACTGAAATGGCAGGGACTACTCATTTCTTACTACAACAGGCAAGTGTGGAAAAAACACTTGCCCTCAATGAGCATTATCTGATGCACCAAAGACTTTTCCTCAAAACAAAGTTGAGACTTTGTGGATGGACGGAAAGAGGCCCTGCGGGTGGGACACAATTGACGTTGCCCAGGCGGTAAAAGGAAACAGGGCTTCTAGAAACGTGCAAAATATCTACAGCTTCTGCATGACAAAAATTCAGCACAAGTACAAATTTTAGCTTTTCTAATTTCATCTTGCCTAAAGTCGTCCCAAAAAAGAGAGCCGTAAAGTCAACTGGTAACGTAAACCTCAAATCCCAGGCTTATGTCTTAAGGGTTGGAAGAAATAGTGAACTTTCCTGCTAAAAAGAGACATGAATTCGATAGTCTCACGTAAGCAAAAGTCAGCGATTGCACGTATACTGCAAAAACACTTGATCCTAGTTTTCACACGACATCACTGTGCCGAATGCAATTGTCCAGTCTAAACAGTGCTATCGTCACTACAAGCGATCGTCAGGGGCACACACAGCGGGCCCCAGGGTGAGAGGTTCATCTGGGATGCAGCATCGACAGCTGTAGGGTCTGGGTCCCCCTTCCCCAAATTCCTGACTGTTCTTGGTCACTGAAGAACGATGCGTTGTCCCTAAGCCAAGAGGCAGAGGCAGAACAGAAGCAGCCTGGGTATAGTCTGGGCATGCTGCCAGGAGCAGAGCCACGTGTGTGTGCCCACATCAATTCTGAGACCCTACAGACAGCACAGCTTTCTTAGGAGCCCATTTTTCATAGAGGTGGCAGCGGGGTGGAGAAGTCTTAGGATTAAGGGCTGCTTTTTTTTTTTTTTTTTTGTCAAGAAATTCATTCCCATCACATGCAGTAAAGCTCTATTCCAGACCCATCAATAAACCCTGGGGGAAGGGGGTGGAGGGAACCAGTGGCTTGAAATTCCAGACCTCAAAGCACCCAGAGGCCCAAGAGGAAAGAAGCCTTTCCCTTAGCAGGGCCAGACAAGAGCAGGGGAATGGAGCGTGGAGGGAGACAGTTTCTACACAAATACCCCACCCCCCCACTTCACGGCTGTGTCAAGTAAACAGCAGCGACAGCTGTGAGACACAAAGCACTGCCACTGTGCCTCATGACCACCACTCACAGAGCACCTGCCATACGTCACCTGCCCTGCCAGGCATTTGCTACGCACTGTCTCGAGTAACTGTAAGAGTCTTCATACAGCTGTTATTTTTACCCCCAGTTTTCAGGTAACTTCCCTATGGTCACATATCATAGAAGCGACGGAATCTGAATTTGGGCCCAGGTTTGTTGGGAGTCCGAAACTCTGAACTTACTTCTCCATTCCACAAAAATTAAATGTACTCTTCTTAAAACCTTTGAAAGGCCCTTCTTCTACCTGTAGGCTGTTGTTTGTTTTCAACCCACCTCTTAAAGCCGCCCCGCACGTGGGGTAGAACCGTGCATCTTGCCCAATGGCCCTGCTTCTGGGATTACAGCTACTTGCCCACCAACATCGCCCCCACGGTGAGGAAGGGTCCATCCTGTGAAATCCACTCCTCTCAGAAATCCACAGGAGAGGCACCCCGCCCTGGACACGATAGCACCCCGACGGGGGCTTTTGGAAAGACGGACAAACCCAACCCTGTGGCAGCACCCGGCCTCATCCTTAAATCACCCAGAAGTCGCGGAGGCCACGGGTTTCCTGGTTTCCCCCAACTTCATTTCCAAGGCAACAATGGAGCAACTTCCCAGACGCAGAGTCAAGCGGGGATCGTAACCAGGCACGCCTTCTGTTTTTCACAATGTGCCCAAAGACTGACGAACATAAGAGGGTCTCTTCAACACGCTATTCGCCCTGCCAAGCATAGTCTCGTTCCCCTTTTGGTGGCTCACAAAGCCTGAGGGAAGCCCGCCGCCAGGCCCCCAGGACCACACAGGACACTGGGTGCCGAGGGATCCGTCTGCAGCTGGACTCCATCAAGGCCCCTGTGTGCCTTCCCACCTTCCTCAGCAGCCACGCTTTCTTCCGTCATTGGCTCCCAACCTGGCTGCACATTGGAATCACCTGGGGAGTTTAAACGCTATCGAGGACTGGGTCCCAGCCCCAGGGATTCTGATGTAATGGGTCTGGGAGGAGGCCAGGGCAGCTGCATTTTAAAAGTGCCCAGGCGATTCTAAGGTGCAGGCAGGATTGAGACACCCTAAGGAGGGAATCAGTGATTCTGCAGATGCTCAAGTTCGTCCCTCTGAACTTTCTCTGCATTCCTCAAACTGTCTGCACTTTTCCGACTCATTTCACCTGTAGCTCCTCTGTTACGGAACCAGGCTGGAACGCTGGCGGAGAAACCAAGCAGCACTCGGAGATCTTGGTGGATTGGAGATTTATTTAGCACCGGCGGGCCTAGAAGAGACCGTTTCTCCAAAGATCTGAGCCCCAAATGCAAGTGGGAAGGGCAATTTATAGCTGTCAGCTTCCGTATTCGTGGCGGGTTTTTGAGCGCGTGCGCAGCAAACAGGGCAAGAAGAACCCGAAGGAGGGGTCTCTAAGCCAGAGACCAGAGCTTGTTTTAGCCCCATCGGCCATCTTTGGCATACTTTATTCACTTCTCCAGCATTCCCCCCGCTTTGATGCCTTTTAAAAAAACTTTTAGCAGTCATCACCTTTCAGTATTACAGGTTGGTACTCTCGGAAGGCTAAGATACGTGTAGTAGTTTGGCAAGCAACAGTGTTTTCAATAAAATGTACCACGGCATTCAGTATACAGGGCCCGATGGACGCAAGTAAAATTATGGAGAGGAGGGGCCCCTCCAGGGCAGGAAGCCAGGATGCCCAATCTGTGAGATTCCATCCTTCTTATTGATTGATACTTTCCTGTTGTCTACTTTTTTTTTTTTTTTTTGAGTTCCTTAACCTTAGTTGTAACTGTTCCTGATTGGTTTACGAAATAGCAACATGCCTCCCCCAGAAAGATGCAGATCCCTCTTTTTTTCTGAAGTGACGAGGTGGAGGGACTTGCCGATTTTGGAGGGTCACTGCCACCAGAAAGTTTATTTGGCTTTGTAAGGTTACCAGAGAATCTGCCACCCATCCCATGTCTTCATTTATCTCTTGAGATAGTCTATGGTACAGTCCTACGGATGAACCTACGCCCCCAATTCTGGTTCCTATTCCTGTTGCAATTCCTGCTCCTATCAGAACGGGTAGCAGGATTGCCTGTTTAGCCAGGGACTTGGGGCTAAAGGCTGTTAGGAACTGATTTTCAGTGTATACGGATACCTCTGGGGTTAGGAAGACGGAATAACATATCTGAGTCCAGTTGGCTTCTAAGCATTGGTAGGCCGAATTAGAACACAGTTAGAACACCCAGGGGTTGAACATAGGGTTCAAATATAACCTTCTTCTTTAAGGTTATATTTTTTGCACATAGAAAGGTACCATTCATACCTTCAGGGACTGTACAGGTTAGATTGTCGGTATTTGTGAGACGGACCCCAGTGGCCAGGGGTCCAATTAAGACAGAGGTGTTGGTTTTGAGATTTTCAGGAGCTTCCCAGGTCAAAGGGATGGGAGCGGCTAAGTGAGCCCTCCGGCTGAGGGGCAAGCACATCCAACAGGTTTCGGTGTGATTATGTATTTTATGGAGGACTTGTAGTGTTGGCCCAACGCTGGAGTGGGGAATTGGTAAGCATCTGATTGAGGGCTGAAAGGTTCAAACCCTGGTAGGCTGCCCAGGGAGCGGTTGCCTTTATAGCTTGTATTACCCCATCCTGGCTATCCTTTATAACTTTTTGAAGGGCCCTGTCTTGCACCCCTTCCCCGTCCAAGATCCCCCACTGAGGAAGGTAACTGTAGCAAGCTCGCTTCCCTCTCTGGAGGCCCTTGTTGTGACATGGGTTCCTGATATTTTGGGTTATCTCTACGGTCCAATACTTAGCCCTTGGGGCACTGGGTGACCGACAGAGAGTGGGTGTTTCTCCCTGGTAGCAATCTTTGTGGAGGGAGGTGAAGGTGCTGAATGCCCTTGACCCCCTTATTGTCATATAACAATCCTGGGGGCAAAGTGGGTAAGCGGCAGTTGTGAGGGTGAGAGACGTTATCATAATATACAGGCAATACTTAATAATCTTCCCATCCAGAGGAGGTATGTGAGACCCAGCATGCATCTTTTGTCCCATGTCTAGCTTGTTGATGCAGTCTCTATCAGCCCAACAGTAAGAAGTAAGATCAGGGCTATGACACCAGTAAGGGGCAAGGGCTGGCAGAGTTGCATCTGAACCCCTGGGCTTGGTCCATGGGTTGATTTCTCAAGCTTCTGCCATGTACAGGCCAGCCAGCTTCTGGGCTGTGGCTGGAGCAGGGCTGGAGGTCTCAGGGGCCAGTTTCCCTTTTGAGGGTCAGTTTAAGCAGGTTGACTGGATCTGGATCACTTCACCAGGTTGTGGGTTCTTCTGAGTTGGCCTTCTTAACTCTGGAGTGATGGACCCAAGGGGTGATACCTGAAACTTTAAGGGCTGTAGGAGTTGTTAGAATAACAGTATGAGGCCCAGTCCACCATGGTTTAAGACGTTCCCTCTTTCAATCTTTGACCCATACAGAGTCTTCTGGCAGAAAGGGGTGAACGGGGTCCCTAAGGAAATTGGGGCCCTCTCTATGGTGTATCTCTAAAACTTGTTTAGGACTGCCCCCCAAGGTCTGGAGCTGTTCTCTTATTCCCTTGTCTTCAATCTGGTGTAGGTCTCCTGGGAGTTTTTTTAAACATGGGGTGGGGGTCGCCCATATAATAACTCGAAAGGGGAGAATCCTAGTGCCCCAGGCGTGCATCGGGCACACAAGAGGGCCAGTGGTAGAAAATCTGGCCATGGGAGATTAGTCTCTTGGTGGAACTTAGCCAGGGCTTCCTTGGAGGGTGCGATTCATCTGCTCTACTTTCCCTGAGCTCTGGGGTCAGTAAGCAGGTGTGCAGTTTCCAGGTAATGTTGAGGGACTTTGTCAGGGTTTGTATAATGTCTGCCACAAATGCAGGTCCCTTATCACTGTGTATGGTTAAGGGTAGGCCAAACCGAGGCACAATCTCCCGTAGAAGAGCTTTGGCCACCTCGCGACTTCGTTCCGTCTGGTCGGGAATGCTTTGACCCATCCCGAATATGTACAGATTATTACAGGCAGATTATATGCAGATTATTACAAGCAGGTACCTGAACCCTTTATTTGGTTGTATGTCGGTAAAGTCCACCTCTAAGTCTTCGAAAGGGGCGGCCCCCATCCTTTGTGGGCCAGGCGGGGGCCGAGGGGCAGACCGAGCATTGTTTTTGGCACACGTTACACATTGTTCGCGGACAGCTTGGCATAATGCCGGCAGCTGGCTGATACAGTAGGTCTTTTTGAGGAGGGCCTCTAGAGCAGTTTTTCCTTGGTGCCTGAGTTGGTGATATTCCTTCACTAGGTGTTTTCCCATAGATGACGGGACAAAGATGTGCCCATTTGGCATGACCCACCATCCCTCTTTGTTTAGTGTGCCTCCTTCTGTCGAGGCCCAACTTTTCTTCTCGTTTGTATACAGGGGTGGGGAGACTTCCCTCTGGGGCGCGAGAGTCATAGTGTAGGTAGGAGCTTCGCCTGGGTCACCACAGGCGGCCACGCTCGCTGTTTTGTCAGCCAGGTGATTTCCTTGAGTTCTGGGGTTGTCTCCTTTCTGATGTCCCTTACAGTGTAGGATAGCTACCTTGTCTGGCAGCCATACAGCCTCAAGAAGCTTTAGTATTTAGTATTTTTGATAGTTTTCCCTGTAGCAGTAAGGAGGCCTTTTTCTTTATAGATGGCCCCATGTACATGCACAGTAGCGAAGGCATGCCAGGAATCAGTGTATATGGTAACTCGTTTACCTCTGCTAAGGATGAGGGCTCAGGTTAAGGCTTACAGTTCAGCTAGTTGTGCCAACCATCCTTCCGGCAAGGCCTTGGCTTCCAGAACTTCAGTGGTTGTGGTTACTGCATATCCTGCTCTACGGCTGCCCTCTTGTAAACAGCTGCTCCCATCACTGAACAGGGTGATCTCCGGGCTTGTTATAGCCTGGTCTTGGAGGTCCAGGCGGCTGGCATAGACTTCATCCACTACTTGGGAACAGTCATGGTCGGGTTCTCCCTCCTCCGTGGGAAGGAAGGTGGCTGGGTTTGGTGTTCTTACTGTTTCAAGAGTGACCCTTGGGTTTTCATAGAGAAGGCCTTGATATTGTGCCAGCCGAGAACTGGAGAGAAAACTAGATCACTGGGTGCTCATGAGGGACATGACTGTGTGTGGGATGTTAACATTAAGTGTTTGTCCCAGTGTGAGTTTGTCCGCCTCCTTGATGAGCAGGACTGTGGCTGCCAGCACTCTGAGGCACGGTGGCCATCCTGCAGCCACAGGATCAAGTTTTTTTGACAGGTAGGCTACTGGCCTCTCTCCAAGTTTGGAGAGAAGATCCCAGCCCAGGAGAGGAATCAGGCAGCCAGGTAAGTAGAAGAACTCGTGTCGGACCTTGTGACCCCCAAGTTCACATTGTCGAGCTTGACAGAAGGGCTATTGTATTGCCTGTGTCCTAGTAGCCCCAAGCATGGTTGCTGTTTTTTGGCTGAAAGGGGCCACCGGGGAAGTGACAACCAAGTGTTCAGTCCCAGTGTCAACCATGAAAGTTACTGTTCGGCCCCCTACTTTTTTTTTTTTTAATTTTTTAAATTTACATCCAAATTAGTTAGCATATGTTGCAACAGTGATTTCAGGAGTAGATTCCTTACGCCCCTTACCCATTTAGCCCATCCCCCCTCCCACAACCCCTCCAGTAACCCTCTGTTTGTTCTCCACATTTAAGAGTCCCTTATGTTTTGTCTCCCTCCCTGTTTTTATAGTATTTTTGTTTCCCTTCCCTTATGTTCATCTGTTTTCTCTCTTAAAGTCCTCATATGAGTGAAGTTGCATGATATTTGTCTTTCTCTGACTAATTTCGCTTAGCATAATACCCTCCAGTTCCATCCATGTAGTTGCAAATGGCAAGATTTCATTCTTTTTGATTGCCGAGAAATACTCCATTGTATATATCTATACCACATCTTATTTATCCATTCATCCATCGATGGACAGTTGGGCTCTTTCCATACTTTGGCTATTGTCAATAGTGCTGCTATAAACATGGGGGTGCATGTGTCCCTTTGAAACAGCACACTTGTATCCCTTGGATAAATACATAGTAGTGCAATTGCTGGGTCGTAGGGTAGTTCTATTTTTAATTTTTTGAGGAACCTCCATACTGTTTTCAAGAGTCGCTGCACCAGCTTGCATTCCCACCAACAATGCAAAAGAGATCCTCTTTCTCCACATCCTCGCCAACATCTGTTGTTGCCTGAGTTGTTAATGTTAGCCATTCTGACAGGTGTAAGGTGGTATCTCATTGTGGTTTTGATTTGTATTTCCCCGATGATGAGTGATGTTGAGCATCTTTTCATGTGTCGGTTGGCCATCTGGATGTCTTCTTCGGAGGAGTGTGTATTCATGTCTTTTGCCCATTTCTTCACTGGATTATTTATTTTTTGGGTGTTGAGTTTGATAAGTTCTTTATAGATTTTGGATACTAATCCTTTACCTGATATGTCATTTGCAAATATCTTCTCCCATTCTGTTGGTTGCCTTTTAGTTTTGCTGATTGTTTCCTTTACCGTGCAGAAACCTTTTATTTTGATGAGATCCCAATAGTTCATTTTTCCTTTTGTTTCCCTTGCCTCCAGAGACATGTTGAGTAGAAGTTGCTGCAGCCAAGATCGAAGAGGTTTTTGCCTGCTTTCTCCTCGAGGATTTTGATGGCTTCCTGTCTCACATGTAGGTCTTTCATCCATTTTGAGTTTATTTTTGTGTATGGTGGAAGAAAGTGGTCCAGGTTCATTCTTCTGCATGTCGCTGTCCAGTTTTCCCAGCACCACTTGCTGAAGAGACCGTCTTTATTCCATTGGATATTCTTTCCTGCATTGTCAGAGATTAGTTGGCCATATGTTTGTGGGTCCATTTCTGGGTTCTCTATTCTGTTCCACTGGTCTGAGTGTCTGTTTTTGTGCAAGTACCATACTGTCTTGAGGATTACAGCTTTGTGGTACAGCTTGAAGTCTGGGATTGTGATGCCTCCTGCTTTGGTTTTCTTTTTCAAGATTGCTTTGGCTATTTGGTTTTTTTTTCTGGTTCCATACTAAATTTTAGGATGGTTTGTTCTAGCTCTGTGAAGAATGCTGGTGCTAGTCTGATAGAGATTGCACTGAATATGTAGATTGCTTTGGGTAGTATTGACATTTTAACAACATTTGTTCTTCCTATCTAGGAGCATGGAATCTTTTTTCCATTTTTTTGTGTCTTCTTCCATTTCTTTCATAAGCTTTCTATAGTTTTCAGTGTATACATTTTTCACCTCTTTGGTTAGATTTATTCCTAGGTATTTTATGGTTTTTGGTGCAATTGTAAATGGGACTGATTCCTTGATTTCTCTTTCTGTTGCTTCATTGTTGGTGAATAGGAATGCAACCGATTTCTGTGCATTGATTTTATATACTGCAACTTTGCTGATTTCATAAATTGGTTCTAGCAGTTTTTGGCAGGATCTTTTGGGTTTTCCATATAGAGTCTCCTCCTGGGTGGTCTGGATGACTTTTATTTCTTTGTGTTGTCTGATTGCAGAGGCTAAGACTTCCAATGCTATGTTGAATAACAGTGGTGAGAGTGTACATCCCTGTCTTGTTCCTGACCTTAGGGGGAAAGATCTGATTTTCCCCATTGAGGATGATATTAGCATTGGGTCGTTCATATGTATGTGGCTTTTATGATCTCAAGGTATGATCCTTCTATCCCTACTTTCTTGAGGGTTTTTATCAAGAAAGGATGCTGTATTTTGTCAAATGCTTTCTCTGCATCTATTGAGAGGATCATACAGTTCTTTTCCTTTCTTTTATTGACATGATGAATCACGTTAATTGTTTTGAGGATATTGAACCAGCCCTCCATCCCAGGTATAAATTCCACTTGGTCATGGTGAATAATTGTTTTAATGTATTGTTGGATCTGGTTGGCTAATATCTTGTTGAGGATTTTGCATCCATGTTCATCAAGGAAATCGGTCTATAGTTCTCCTTTTTAGTGGGGTCTCTGGGTTTGGAATCAAGGTAATGCTGGCCTCATAGAAAGAGTTTGGAAGTTTTCCTTCCATTTCTATTTTTTGAAACAGCTTCAAGAAAATAGGTGTTAACTAAATGTTTGGTAGAATTCCCCTGGAAAGCCATCTAGCCCTGGACTGTTGTTTTTTTGGGGAGATTTTTGATTACTAATTCTATTTGTTTACTGGTTATGGGTCTGTTTCTATTTCTTCCTATTTCAGTTTTGCTAGTGTATATGTTTCTAGGAATTTGTCCATTTCTTCCAGATTGCCCATTTTATTGGCATATAATTGCTCATAATATTCTCTTATTGTTTTTATTTCTGCTGTGTTGGTTGTGATCTCTCCTCTTTCATTCTTGACTTTATTTATTTGGGTCCTTTCCTTTTTCTTTATGATCAAACTGGCTCGTGGTTTATCAATTTTGTTAAATCTTTCAAAGAACCAGCTTCTGGTTTCATTGATCTGTTCTGTTTTGTTTGGTTTTGGTTTTGGTTTTGGTTTTGGTTTTGATAGCATTAATTTCTGCTCTAATCTTTATTATTTCCTGTCTTCTGCTGGGTTGGGGTTTTATTTGCTGTTCTTTTTCCAGCTCTTTAAGGTGTAAGGTTAGGTTGTGTATCTAAGATCTTTCTTCCTTCTTTAGAAGACCTGGATTGCTATATATTTTCCTTTTATGACCGCCTTTGCTGCATCCCAGAGGTTTGGGGTTGTGGTGTTATCATTTTCATTGGCTTCCATGTACTTTTTAATTTCCCCTTTAACTTCTTAGTTGTCAGCCCCCTACTTTCATTTTTTTTTTTTTTTTTTTAATTTTTGGGACAGAGAGAGACAGAGCATGAATGGGGGAGGGGCAGAGAGAGAGGGAGACACAGAATCGGAAACAGGCTCCAGGCTCTGAGCCATCAGCCCAGAGCCTGACGCGGGGCTCGAACTCACGGACCGCGAGATCGTGACCTGGCTGAAGTCGGACGCTTAACCGACTGCGCCACCCAGGCGCCCCCCCCTACTTTCATTTTGACTGTGGGCTCATGCAGCCCAGAGAGAAAAAGCCCGGTCCCCCTCAGTCCGATTCTATCCTGGCCAGACTAACGAGGTTCTCTCCTCGAGGTTCTTCCTGATATTGGCTGGGTTTTGAGGGCCCCTTCCAATTTGGACATTCATTCTTCCACTGTCCCTTCTCTTTGCAGTATACACATTGGTCCTTTGCTAAGGGGGCTCTGGGCTTCCCCTCTTTTGGTGGTTGGGGTCTTCCCATCTTTGCAGTGTCTGTTTCTTTTAGTGTTGCTGCGAGAAGAGTGGCCTTCTCTTTTAGTCTCTCTGCTTCTCTTTCGGCTGCGACTTCTCTGTTTACGAAAACTTTATTGGCGACCTCTATCAGCTGAGTGATATTCATCCCAGCAAAGCCCTCTAACTTCTGGAGTTTTCTTCTGATATCTGGGGCAGCCTGTGCCACAAAGGAGGTATTTACCATTTGTTGACTTTCTGGTGCCCCATGTTCAAACGGGATGTATGCATGGTATGCCTACATAGTTTTTTACAGTAGTCTCTGGGAGACTCCCCAGGCTGCTGTGTGACTGACGATATTTTAGTCATGTTCATGGGCTTTTTCGTTCCAGCTTGGATTCCCCAAAGGAGGGTTTCCTGATATCACCAGATATGGCCTTGTCCTTCTTCTGTCGTGAAATCCCATGGTGGGCGTTCTTCAGGCACAGCAGCTTGAGCCCAGACAGCAGGGTCATTGATCCCTGGAGGTGTGTGATTTTTTACATACTGTCGTGTTTCTATTCTTCTTCTTTTTTCTGTATTAAACAGAGTATGGAGTAACTGTTGACAATCTTCCCAAGTCGGTTGGTGGGTCTGGAAGAGGGACTCCATCAAGTCGACTGTTGCTTGTGGCTTTTCAGAGTATGATGGAGTGTTGTGTTTCCCATTGAGGAGGTTGGTTGTAGAGGAAGGTTGATAATACATCATGGAATGGCTGGCTGGACAATTCCATCCTCATTCTGTCTTTCAGGCTCTCTCATCTCCCTTACAGGCATTTGGAGAGTGTCAGGTCTGGGTCTGGGGCACAGTCTGGCTGCTGGCCCTGGTTGGGGAGGGTTCTCCGGGTCTGGGAGTAGAGGAGAGATGGGCGGCACGTCCATCCGTCCGGTGGAGGAGAGACAGACAGAGGAGGAGTTTCAAGCTTAGGGTCAGCGGGGAGGGAGCCCGGTGAGTCAAAAGGTGGTGGAAAGACGGGATCTTCCTCCAGGTCTCCTGAAAACACTAGGGGAGCAGTAGGTTGCTTCTTTGGTTTCCTGGGTGAGTCTCTTGATAAGGCAGCTAAAACCTTTGCCTGACTCTGCTTGCTATGGATGAATTGCACCCAAGGCGGAGGATTGGGCAATTTCAAGCCAGAAGTCAATGTATGGAAATTGATCAGGGTGACCTGGGTTCCCAGTGACCATCAGCCAAACCCACTGCGCCACTGGAGCATCTAATGTCCCTTCTGGAGGCCATCCTACATTGAACATGGGCCATTCTAGTTCACAAAAGGTCCTTAACTTCCTGGGTGTCATTTTCACCCCATAATTGCCTGAAACTCCCTTTGAAAAATGTTTTCAGGATGACCTCTAAAATCACAGGCTTATTCTGTTTTGATCCCATTATTAATTCCTTTCTTGTGTTCAGTGTGGAGGAGACAGACAAAGGGAGGGTATCCTGTCAAATGAGAGGACCAATCAGATACTCCACTGGTCATGTTCAGGAGGGAAACTTTAGGTGAGGCTTGGCCAAAGTGGACTCAGCTTTGTGACTTGCGATCGGAGTCTAATCCAATGCCACCCTGGACTGTATGCCTTTCACCGCCACACAGGTGAGCCCACTCAGACTCCATAGACTTTTGGGGACCTTAAGGGTGCCCGTCAGTGGAGCTACAAACTCGAACTCAACTGGCAAGTCTGGCCGAGCCACACATTCACACACATACACACCAGAGGCTATTACATTCCCTCCCACAAATTTTTCTACCTGTGAGACCACTAAGGTCTCTGGGGAGTGATCAGGTCCCCCTTCCATCCTTTTGGGTGGGCCTGACTACTTTGGGGCCCTGGCCTTACCGGTTCCAACATCCTGCCCAGGTCCTCACCTACCAGGTCTCTTTGAGTCCCACGAGAATGAGGGAGCAGGCCGGCGGGAGGCGACCAAACAGGAGACTGCCGAAATCCAGGCAGGACGCCCATTCTCCTTTGCGATCCCTCGTTCCATCACCGCCTAGCCGTTTTCCCAAACCAGTGGCAACAATGGGCCAGAGCATTCTCAGTCAGGGAACCAAATATGTTACAGAACCAGGCTGGAACACTGGCAGAAAAACCAAGCGGCACTTGGAGATCTTGGTGGATCAGAGATTTATTTAACACCGGCGGGCTCAGAGGAGATCGTTTCTCCAAACAGCTGAGCCCCCAGCGCAAGTGGGAAGGGTAATTTATAGTTGTCAGCTTCTGTATTCCTGGCAGGTTTTCGCGCCGGCGGCAAGAAGAACCCAGAAGAGGGGTCTCTAAGCTAGAGACCAGAGCTCGGTTTAGTCCCGGTGGGCCATCTTTGGCGCGGTACTTTATTTCTCCAACACTTCCAGGGGAGCTTTGCATACTGCCCACAAACAGTACCCCTTCTCTCTGAGCCTCCTCGCTCAAGGCGCGCAAGATCCCCGGGAAACTTTCCTGAGCGAAGCACCCCCAGCCGCGGGAACTTACTTGGGTTCCACGTGTAGAGACTTCACAACAGCTGGGAACCGGGGCGAGAGCCAGGTGCGCAGGGGAGCGCCGGGGCCCGGGAGCCACCAGCCAGGAGAGCGCGGAAACCCGGGAGCGGCGAGCCGGAGGAGCGCGGAGACCAGGAAGCCGCGAGCCGGGAGAGCGCGGAGACCCGGGAGCGGCGAGCCCGGGGACCGGAGGCGCGTAGACCCGGGAGCGCCGGGGAGCTCACAGCACCAGCAGCTGCGGGAAGCGCTGGGCGGGTGCAGCCTTGCGCCCCGGCCCGGAACGGGAACTGGACGGGAGGGCACTTGCGGCCGCGCCCGCCCGCCTGCCTCGCCTGGCAGAGCAGAGGGGCGGAGGCGGTGCCGGCCGGACGGGGCGGGGTCGGCGCTGGGGCCGCTGGCTCGCGGGAAGTCTGGAGACGCGGCGCACAGAAAAGTGGCCGCGGGCAGCCCCAAGGCGCGCTCCGGCCGGCCGAGAGCTGCCAGCCGCGGGCAGGGCCGTGGGCAGGCGGGAGAGTTGGCCTGGGGGTGACACTCTTGGGGGAACTCCTTGCGCCACGGTGGCCGCGAGTCCAGACCCTCCCCTTAATAGTATCGACCCAGAGCCTGCAACCAGAGGCAAATCCTGGGCAAGACGGTGAAACTCTCGTTAAAATGGGACACGTGCGCCTGGATGAAAACTAGCTTGGAGGAATCAAACTTTTTACGACAGAGCATATACGTAGATTTATACTTTTAAATTTATTTATTTATTTATTTATTTATTTATTTATTTATTTAATGTTTTGTTTTTATTTTTGAGCGAGACGGAGCATGAACTGAGTAGGGGCAGAGAGAGGGGAACAGAGGATCCGAAGCAGGCAACGTGCTGACAGCAATGAGCCCCATGCGGGCTGGAACTCGGGAGTGAGACCATGACCTCAGCGAGGCCTGGCCCTCAAATAAACGAGCCACCCAAGCGCCTCTAGATTTATACTTTTTAAAATCTAAGTCTCTCTTTCCGTTCTTAAATGTTTTCTTGACGGTGTACATTTTATACTGTATACATTAATCAGTGATGACTCATAAAGGAGTTTTTAAACACACTAATAAGTTTCCAATAAAATATTTTTAAACGTTTTAAATGGAGAACGTCTACATAAAGCATACCTATAAAAAGTGGTCATTCACATTAAAATACATTCGGCCACGTGACCACAAATATGCATGAATATTTAAGTTCCTATCAAAAGGCTGCCTTCTGAGAGAAGTATGTTCACAACTCAAAAGTAAAACTTCGCAGGGTCGCCTGGGTGACTCAGTCGGTGGGGCCTCCTACATGGGCTGAGATCGTGATTTCCCAGTCGGTGAGCTGGGCCCCCAGACTGGCTCTGTGCTGAGAGCTCAGAGCCTGGAGCCCTGTTTCAGATTCTGTGTCTCCCTCTCTCTCTGCCCCTCCCCTGTTCATGCTCTGTCTCTCTCTGTCTCAAAAATAAATAAACGTTAAAAAAAAATTTTTTTTTTAAAAGTAAAACTTTGCAAAAATAAAATTGATGGGATACAAAGTACAACTTGTAAGGACCAACATGAAGACAACATACTAATCCTTTCAGTTTACCCTTGTTTTAACCTCTGGTAGAAAATTTTTAAAAATTCTCTGTTCTTCTCCGATTCTGATATGTATCTTCCATGACTTTTAAACTCTCCTATTTCCCATATACTGCTTCTGTGGTTGCATTCTGAGTAACTTCATTTCTGTCTTACCATTCCTCAATTATTTTGCAGATATTTTGTAGAGGTGTGCAGACCTCGCAACAGCTGGGAGCCCATCTGCTGTTTAACCCATCTGTGGTAGGCAGAATGGTGCACATCCCTCCCACCCCCCCACCGCCCCCATAATGTTCACGTCCTACACGTGGAAACTCTGAATATGAAAAGCAGAATTAAGGTAGCAGATGGAATTTAGGGTGCTAATCAGCTAACGTTGAGCTGGGAAAATTATGGTGGATTATCCAGGTGAGCCTTACGTAGTCATAGGGGTCCATAAAAATGAAGTGGGAGACAGAAAAAGGAGAATCAGAGAGATGGTAACCAGAGAAGGATTTGGCCTGATGTTGCTGGCTTTGAAGATGGAGGAATAGGGTTCTGAGCCAAGGATCATGGTGGTTTCTAGAAGCTGTAAAGGCAACAAAATAGATTCTTCCATTGAGCCTCGAAAGGAACAGTCTTGCTGACACTTTGATTTTGGCACAGTGAGACTCATTTCAGACTTCTGGCCTCCAGAACTGTAAAAAAATTAATTTGTGTTGTTTTAAGCCACTAAAATCTATGGTAACTTGTTACAGCAGCAATAGAAAACCAATACACCATCACTTAAGTTCTTACTGTTAACAATATATTTACTTTCTCAACATCATGGTTCTATTTCTAGTACTCTTGGTCATTTTTAGAACTTTTTTAACGTTTATTTTTTTGAGAGACAGAGAGAGACAGAGCCTGAGCAGGGGGCAGAGAGAGAAGGAGACACAGAATCTGAAGCAGGCTCCAGGCTCCAAGATGTCTGCACAGAGCCCAATTACAGGGCTTGAACCTATGAACTGTGAGATCATGACCTGAGCAGAAGTCAGACGCTCAACAGACTGAGCCGTCCAGGCGCCCCTCTAGTTTTCCAGTAGTCTCCTGTTCTTTGCTAATTCCATCACTTGTTCTTTCTTTTCTTTCCTTCCTCCCTTCCTCCCTTCCTCTCTCTCTCCCTCCCTCCCTCTCTCTCTTTCTCTCTCCTTTCTCTCTCTCCTTCTCTCTCTCTCTCCCTCTCTCTCTCTTTCTCTCTTCCTTTGTTTTCTTTCTCTCTCTCCTTCCTTCCCTCCTTCCTTCCTTCCTTCCTTCCTTCCTTCCTTCCTTCCTTCCTTCCTTCCTTACTGGTGGGTTGTGCAGAGGGAGAGAAAGAATCCCAAACAGGCTCCATGCCCAGCACAGAGCCCGATGTGGCTCTCCAGCCCACAACTGTGAGGTCATGACCTGGGTGGAAATCAGAAGTTGGGTGCTTAACTGACTGGGCCACCCAGGTGCCCCAAATGCCATCACTTTAAAAAATACATAGTTATTTTTTGTTTTGTTTTTCATTAAAATCTTTATTTTGAGATAATTACAAATTCACGTGCAGCTGGAAGAAATAATGCAGAGAGATCCATTTACCCTTAACCCAATTTCTCCCAATGGTAGTATATTCCAGAATTATAGTGCAAGATCACAACCAGGGCATTGGCACTGATATGGTCAAGATACAAAACATTTCCATCATTACAAAGATGCCTCATGTTGCATTAAATCACCATTAAATCACCTTTGCACCTTTGTGTGGGTCTGGTTCTGGGTTCTGTTCCATTGGTCTATGTGTTTATCCCTTTGCCAGTACCATATAGTCTTGAAATGATTCTTCTCATTTTATTCTTCTTTTTCAAAATTGCTTTACCTACTCTAGTTCCTTTGACTTTCTACATAATTTTTTTTTTGTTTAATTTTTAATTTTTTTATTTTAGACAGGGGGAGGGGCAGAGGGAGAGAGAATCTCAAGCAGACTCCATGCCCATCACAGAGCCCAACACAGGTCTGGATCGCATGACCATGAGATCATGACCTGAGACAAAATCCAGAGTCAGACACTTAACTGACTGAGCCACCCAGGTGCGTCATAATAGATCTTGGAAAATAATCTGGCTGGGACTTTTATGGGAATTGTTTTAAACCTGTACCAGAGAGAATTGACATCTTTACTGTGTTGAGCCTTCCAATCCATGAACATGGTATGTCGCTCCATTTATTTAGATCTTTGATTTCTTTCATCAGTGTTTTTTCGTCTGCGGCATATGAGGCTTACATATGCTTTGTAAGATTTACACTTAAGTATGTCATTTTTTAAAAAAATCAATTGTATATGTCGCAGGTAAGAATGTAAAACGGTTCAGCCAATGTGGGAAATAGTTTGATGGTTCCTCAAAAGGTTAAACAGAATTACCATATGATCCAGCAATTCCACTCCCAGGAATAAACCCCCGCAAAACTGAAAAAAAGATACTCAAGTTCTTGGAAAATAGTGGACTAAGTGAGATCCTAAGCTTACCTTGTCCCATGGGCACACCTAGATAACAGCCACGTCAGTGCATCCAATCCAGAAAATGACCTGAAGACTGAGAGAACAGACATTCCACAGTTAATTGTAGAGATGATACATCAAAAAAGATAGGAGGGGCAGAGACGGGCTTGAGAACCAAAGTCCCAAGGAAACTAACCATAAATAGGAGGGATACCACAAGCATGGAGAATGGAAAGAAGCAGACCCTACCTTAGGTACTCTAGATATGGGGGACCTGCACTTAGAAGATGAGTCCCCATAACATTTAGCTTTGAAAGCCAGTGGTGCTTAACTTCATGAGTCTTTATAACCAGAGGGGCTTAACTCCAAGTACTTTAAAAATCAACAGGCTGGAGGGTGATAGGAAACAGTACTCACTCTTAAAGAGACAGCATAACAAGAAGCTCCAATGAGACACAGCATAGAGACAGCAATTTGAAAAGCACCTGGGGTGTGCCCGAAGGAGGTTGATTTACTCATCCCAGAAGGTGTGCTGGAGGGGCAGGGATCTTTAGACTTCTCTAAGAATCAAAGAGCTGGCAGGAACCATTTCTCTCCACCTTCCCTTCAGTCTAGATAGCCAGACACCAGCAGGAAATAGCACCAACACTCTCCATCTACCTTGTTCATACCACATGACCCACCCCTACATTCTCCTGCAGATCTGCCCCATCCAACCTGCCCCATTAGGTAGGAGTCTCTCCAAAGAAGCTCCTGCTACATCTCATCCTGAAAGCAGCCCCTGCAAGACCATTGTCACTCCAAAGTGACTCCTGCCCAGAGAGAAGGGAAGATAACAACACACACCAGGACACTCACAATCCCAGAAGCCCAACATTATAACTGGCAGTGTAGAGAGAGTGCCCCACTGATCAGTGCATCTGCAGCCCCTGCAGGCATCTGGCTTGATGTCTGGCCAACCCACCAACAAAAGCCTCTCATGGGATGAGGCAAGAAAAGCACCTTGCACTTTGGTGCTACTGCAGCCCCAGAAAATGGGCTGAGGACAGGTATCTGGTCTGATTGCTGCCACCACCCCACTACAAGCCCATGACAGTCTCAGACTGACCCCTTAACAGCACAGTGATCAAACCTGGCCCACAACAAAGTGACAACTGGACTTTAGGCAAACAAGGATCTGCCACAATGGTAGAGCACACAAAACTCACACAGGAGACACCCTGAAGTGCTTGGTTCTGGTGAGGAGGGGACATTGTGCTATAGGGTACTACAGGAACTCTTCTTCATAAGGTCACTCTTTTCAAGTTCAGGAGATGTAACTGAATTTCCTAATACATAAAAACAAACATGAGAGTTAGACAAAATGAAGAGACAGAGGAATATGTCCCAAAGGAAAGAAAAGGACAAAACCACAGCAAAAAAGCTAAATGAAATGGAGATAAGCAGTATGCCTGATTAAGGATTCAAAGTAATGGTCATAAAGATACTAGACTTGAGGAGCCTGGGTGAATCAGTTGGTTAAGCATCTGACTTTGTTTCAGGTCATGATCTCACGGTTCATGGGTTTGAGCCCCTCGTTGGGCTCTTTGCTGACAGCTCAGAGCCTGGAGCCTGCTTCAGATTTTGTCTCCCTCTCTCTGCCCCTCCCCCCCCCACTCTGTCTCACTCTGTCTCTCAAAAATAAATAAATATATTTTTTAAAAAAGATACTTATTGGACTTGAGAAAAGAGTGGAGGACCTCAGTGAGACCCTTTACAAAGAGATAAAAATATAAAAAAGAACCAACTGGAGATGAAGAACTCAATAACTGAAATTAAAAATATACAAGATGGAAACAATAGTAGAGCAGAAAAAGCAGAAGAATGGATCAGCAACCTGGAGGACAGAGTAATGGAAAATAATCAAGCTGTACAGCAAAAACAAAAAAGAATAATAAAAAATGACAATAGGTTAGGGGGATTCAGAGACACCATCAAGTGTAATAACATTCACATTATAGGGTTCCCAGAAGGAGAAGAGAGAGAAAAGGGGGCAGAAAATTTATTTTTAAGAAATAATAGCTAAAAATTTCCCAACAAAATCAACCCAAGGAGGCCCACACCAAGACAGGTAATAATGAAAATGGCAAAAAGCAGTGATTAGGAGAAAAATTTTAAAGGAAGAAGAAAAAAGAAAACAGTTACATACAAGAGGAACCCCATAAGGCTATCAGCCGATTTTTCAGCAGAAATTTTGCAGGACAGAAGGGAGTGGCATGACATATTCAAAGTGCCTAGCATTGATAGCAAGCTTATCATTCAGAATAGAAGGAGAGATAAAGAGTTTCCCAGACAAATAAAAGTTAAAGGAATTCATCACCACTAAACCAATCTTACAAGAAACATTAAACAGAATTCTTTTATTTATTTTGAGAGAGAGAGTGAGAGCAGGGGAGGGGCAGAGAGAGAGAGAGGGAGAGAGACCACAGAGCCTGACGTGGGGCTCGAACTCACAAACCATGACATCATGATCTAAGCCAAAACCAAGAGTAGATGCTTAACTGCCTGAGCCACCCAGGCACCCCTAAATGGAATTAAAATTTTTTTTTTCTTAAGTAATCACTATACTCAACATGGGGCTCTAACTCACTACCCTGAGATCAAGAGTTGCACGCGACCAGGCACCCCTAAATGGATTCTTTGAGTGGAAAGAAAAGGCCATAATGAGGAATAAGAAAATTATGAAAGGAAAACATTTCACAGGAAACTACATACATAATAAAAGTAGTAGATCAATCACATATAAAACCACTACAGAGGTAAAAGGACAAAAACAGTAAAATCAATTATATCTATAAAAATTAGTCAAGGGATTCACAAAATAAAAGGATGTAAAGTGTGGTATCATACACATAAAATGGGTGAGGGGAGTAAAAATACAGTGCTTTTAGAATATGTTCAAATTTAAGTGACCATCAACTTAATATAGACTGCTATATACATAAGATGTTATATATGATCCTAATGATAACCACAAATCAAAGAAATAAAGAGAAAGAAATCCAAGCACATCACTAAAGAAAGCCATCAAACCACAAGTGAAGAGAGCAAGAGAAGAAAGGAACAGAGAAGAACTGCAAAAATGACCACAAGACAAGTAACAAAATGGCAACAAGTACATATCTATTAATAACTACTTTGAATATAAATGGACTAAATGCTCCAATCAAAAGACATAGGGTGATGGAATGGATAAAAAAGCAAGGCTTATCTATATCTTGCCTATAAGAGACTTGCTTCACACCTAAAAAGACATGCAGATTGAAAGTGAGGGGATGGAGAGGTGCCTGGGTGGCTCAGTCGGTTAAGCATCCAACTTCGGCTCGGGTCATCATCTCACGATTGGTGGGTTTGAGCCCCATGTCAAGCTCTGCACTGGCAGAGCCTGCTTGGGATTCTCTCTCCCTCTCTCTCTGCCCCTCCCTGCTCTCTCTCAATCTCTCTCTCTCTCCCTCCCCCTCTCCCTCTCTACCCAAAATAAATAAATAAACATTTAGAAAAAAAAAAAAGAAAGTGAAGGAATGGCAAAATATTTACCATGCAGATGGAAGTGAAAAGAAAGCTGGGTTAGTAATGCTTACATTGGACAAAACAAAAACTGTAACAAGAGACAAAGAAGGAGTGATGAAGGGAACAATCCAAAAAAGAATATAACAATTGTAAATATTTATGCACTCAATATGAAAGCACCTAAATACATAAAGCAACTATTAGCAGACATAAAGGAAGCAGACATAAAGGAAGAAATTGACAGTAATCCAATAATAGTCAGGGACTTTAACACCCCACTTACAGCAAGAGATAGGTCATCCAGATAGAGAATTAACAAGGAAACAGTGACTTTGAATGACATTTTGGACCACATGTACCTAACAGATACATTCAGAACATTCCATCCCAATACAGCAGAATACACATTCTTTTCAAGTGCACATGAAACATTCTTCAGAATAGATCACTTTTTAGGCCACAAAACAAATCTCAATAAATTTAAAAAGATTGAAATCATATCATGCATCTTTTCTGACCACAGTGATATTTAACTAGAAATCAATCACAAGAGGGGCACCTGAGTGGCTCATTTGGTTAAGCATCTGACTCTTGATCATAGCTCACATGCTCTACTGACTGAGCCAGCTAGGCATCCCAGGAACTGGTTCTTTAAAAGATCAACAAAATTGATAAACCTTTAGCCAGACTCATCAAAAAGAAGAAAGAGGACTCAGATAAATAAAATCAGAAATAAAGGAGGAGAAATAACAACCAACACCACAGAATTATATTTATTATTTATAATATTCTCTTACAAAGTATTATAAGAGAATATTATAAAAAATTATATGCCAATAAATTGGACAACCTAGAAGAAATGGATAAATTCCTAGAAACATATAACCTCCCAAAACTGATTCAGGAGGAAATAGAAGATTTGAACAGATCAATTATTAGTATTGAAATTGAATCAGTAATAAAAAAAACTCCCAAAACACAAAAGTCCAGGACCAGGTGGCTTCTCAGTTGAATTCTACCAAATATTTAAAGAAGAGTTAATACCAATTATTCTCAAACTGTTCCAAAACATAGAGGAGGAAGGAAAGCTCCCATATTCATTTTATAAGGTCAGCATTACCCCCAATCATCAAACCACATAAAGATATTGCAAAAAAAGAAAACTACAGACCAATACCTCTAATGAACACAGGTGCAAAAATCCTCAACAAAATATTAGCAAATGGAATCCAAGAATACATTTAAAAAATCATTTGCCATGATCAAGAAGGATTTCTTCCAGGGATGTAGGGCTAGCTTGATATTCACAAATTAATATGTGATACATCACATTAACAAGAGAAAGGATAAAAAAATATGATCATCTCAGTAGATGCAGAAAAAGCATTTGGCACAGTAAAACATCCATTCGTGATGAAAACTCTCAACAAAGTAGGGTTAGAGGGAATGTATCTCAACCTAATAAAGGCCATATATGAAAATCCCACTGCTAACATCACATTCAAAGGTGAAAAACTGAGAATTTTTCTCTAACATCAGGAACAAGACAAGCATGTCCAGTCTCACCACTTTTATTAAGCTTAGAAATGGAAATCCAAGCCACAGCAATCAGACAAGAAAAAGAAATAAAAAGGCATCCAAATTCATGAGGAAGAAGTAAAACTTTCATTATCTACAAATGACATGATACCATATATACAGAAAACCCCAAAGGCTCCACTAAAAAACTACTCAAATTAATAAATGGATTCAGCAAAATTGCGGGACACAAAATATATGCAGACATTGGCTGCATTTCTATACCCTGATAATGAAGCAGCAGAAGTGAAATTAAGAAAGTATTCCCAATTACAAATGCACCAAAATGACAAGAAGAATAAACCTAACCAAAGAGGTGAAAGAACTATACTCTGAAAACTATAAAATATCAATGAAAGAAAGTGAAGATGACACTTCCAACAAATGGTATTGGGAAAACTGGACAGCTACATGCAAAAGAATGAAACTGGGTGATTCTTTCATCATACACAAAAATAAAGTCAAATGGATTAAAGACCTGAATGTGAGACCTGAAGCCATAAAAGTCCTAGAAGAGAGCACAGGTAGTAATCTCTCTGACATCAGCCATAACATTTTTTTAGATATGTCTCCTGAGGCAAGGGAAATAAAAGCAAAAATAAACTATTGGGACTACATCAAAATAAAAAGTTTCTGCACAGTGAAGGAAACAATCAACAAAACTTAAAGGCAACCTATTGAATGGGAGAAGAAAGACATATCCAATAATGTGTTAGTATCCAAAATATATAAAGAACTGATACAACTCAACACCCCCCAAACTCAAATAATCCAATTTAAAAAATGGACGGAAGGTATGAACAGACATTTCTCCGAAGAAGACATACAGACACATGAAAAGATGCTCAACATCACTCATCATCAGGGAAATGCAAATCAAAACCACAATGAGATATTACCTCACACCTGTCAGAATGGCTAAAATCAACAACATCAGAAACAACAGGTGCTGGTGAGAATGTGGAGAAAAAGGAACCCTACTACACTGTTGGTGGGAATGCAAACTGGAGCAGCCATTGTGGAAAAGAGTATGAAGATTCTTCAAAAAGTTAAAAATAGACCTACCCTATGATCCAGCAATCACACTACTGGGTAGGTACCCAAAGAATACAAAAACATTAATTCAAAGGGTTACATGCAAACCCTGTGTTTATTAAGCATTATTTATAATAGCCAAGATATGGAAGCAGCCCAAGTGTCCACCGATGGATGAATGGATAAAGAAGATGTGGTACATATATACAATGAATATTATTCAGCCATAAAAAAGAATGAAACTTTGCCATTTGCAACGACATGGATGTTGTTAAGCGAAATAAATCAGAAAGACAAATACCATATGATTTCACTCGTATGTGAAATTTATAAAACAAAACAAATGAGCAAGAGGAAAAGAGAGAGAGAGCTAAACCAAGAAACAGACCCTTAACTATAGAGAACAAACTGATTGTTATTAGAGGGGAAGTTGGAGGAGGGGAGATGGATTAAATAGGTGATGGGGATTAAGAAGTGCACATGTGATGAGCACCAGGTGATGTATGACATTTTTGAATCATTATATTGTACACCTGAAACTAATATAACACTGTATATTAACTAACTGCAATTAAAATATAAGCTTCGGGGTGGCTGGGTGGTTCAGTCGGTTAAGTGTCTGACTTTGGCTCAGGTCATGATCTCATGATTCATGAGTTCAAATCCTGTGATGCAGCATGGAGCCTGCTTCGGATTCTCTGTCTCCTTCTCTGTCTGTCCCTCCCCTGTTCATACATTCTCTCTGAAAAATAAATAAATACACATTAAAAAATAAACAAAAGCTAAAAAAAAAAAGAAAACAATCAAGGTCACCTGGTGGCTCAGTCAGTTAAGCATCTGACTCTTGATTTTGGCTCAGGTCATGATCTCATGGTTTGTGAGATCAATCTCCACATCAGGCTCTGTGCTGATAGTATGGAGCCTGCTTGGGATTCTCTCTGCCCCTCCCTGCTCTCTCTTTCTCTCTCAAAATAAATAAACATTAAAAAGAAAAGAAAAGAAACAATCCCATTTCCAATTGCACCCAAAGGAATGAAATACCGTAGAAAAAACATAACCCAAGGAGGTGAAATATTGTACTCCAAAAACTATAAAACACTGATGAAAGAAATTGAAGATGACCCAAACAAATGGAAATATATTCCATGCTCATGGACTGAAAGAATAAACATTATTAAAGTGTCCATCCTACCCAAAGCAATCTACAGACTTAATGCATTCCCTACCAAAGTACCAACAGCATTTTTCACAGAAGTAGAATAAATAATTCTAAAATTTGTGTGGAACAACAAAAGATCATGAATAGCCAAAGCAATCTTGAAAAGGAGGAACAAAACTGAAGGTATCACGATCCCAGGTTTCAAAATATACTACAAAGTTGTAGTAGTCAAAACAGTATGGTATGGCACAAAAATAGACACATGGATCCATGGAATAGAATAGAAAACCCAGAAATAAACCCACATTTCTATCATCAATTCCTCTCTAGAGTGCAAATACAATAGGAAAGATATTATCTTCAACAAATGGCATTGGGGAAACTGGACCACTTTCTTACACCATATGCAAAAATAAACTCAAAATGGATTAAAGACATAGATGTGAGACCCAACACCATAAAATTCCTAGAAGATAACATAGGCAGTCATTCCTTCGTCACTGGCTATTGAAACATTTTTCTAAATATTTCTCCTCAGGCAAAGGAAACGAAAACAAAATTAAACTACTGGGACTAAACCAAAATAAAAAGCTTTTGCACAGTAAAAAAACAAGACAAAAAGCAACCTACTGAATGGTAGAAGATATTTGCAAATGATCTACCTAATAAGGAGTTAATTTTCAAAACATATAAAGAACTGATACAACCCTGGGTGGCTCAGTTGGTTAAGCATCCAACTTTGGCTCAGGTCATGATCTCACAGTTGGTGAGTTAGAGCCCTGTGTTGGGCTCTGTGCTGACCTCTCAGAGCCTGGAGCCTGCTTCAGATTCTGTGTTTCCCTCTCTCTCTCTCTGCTCCTCTCCTACTTGCACTCTCTCTCTCTCTCTCTCTCAAAAGTAAATAAATGTTAAAAATTTTTTAAAAAATAAATGCAATCATCTATACATTAAAAAAAGAAAGAACTGATACAACTCAACACTAAAGAAATAAATAATCTGATTAAAAAAGAAGCAAAGGACATCAAGAGACATTTTTCCAAAGAAGACAATGGCCAAGAGACACATCAAAAGATGCTCAACATCACTAATCATTAGGGAAATAGAAATCAAAACCACAATGAGATAAAACTTCACAACTGTCAGAATGGCTAGAATCACAAAGATGAGAAATAATAAGTGTTGGCAAGGATGTGGAGAAAAGGGAACCTTTGTGCACTGTTGGTGAGAACACAAATTGGTGCAGCCACTGTGGAAAACAGTATGGAGGTTCCTCAAAAAATTAACAACAGAATTATCATATGAACTAGTAATTCCACTACCTGGTATTTATGCAAAGGAAACAAAAATACTAATTCAAAAAGGTATATGCACCTTTAGCATTACTTACGATAGCCAAGATAGATACCAATATAATATATATATATATACATATATATATACATGTATATACATATACAATGGAATATTATTCTTTGGTTTTAGTACCAGGGTAATACTAGTTTCAGAAAATGAATTGGTAAGGGTTACTATAATGCCCCCTGTCTCTGATAATTTTCTTTGCTTCAAAATCTACTTTATCTGATATTAATATAGCCACTCATTCTTTCTTTTTATTAACGTTTGTAGCATATATATCTTTCCATCCCTTTACTTTCAAACTGCTTATATTGTTAGTGAAGTGAGTTTCTTGTAGACAGCATAAGGCTGGGTCATATTTTTAATCCACTCTGCCAATTTATGTGTTTTAAATGGTGTATTGAGATTTATTGAATTTAATTATTGATATGTTAGGGTTTAAGTGTGCCATCTTATTTTTTTTTTTTTCTATTTGTCTGGTTTTCATTTCTGTTCTCTCTTCTATGACTTTCTGTAGGTTGCTTGAACATTTTTTTTGAATTCCATTAAAAAATTTTTTTAATGTCTATTTATTTTGAGAGAGAGAGAGAGAGAGAGAGTGAGAGTGTGTGTGTGTATATGCTCACAAGCAGGGAAGGGTCAGAGAGGAGAGACAGAATCCCAAGCAGGCTCCGCGTCATCCGCACAGAGCTTGATGTGGGGCTTGAACTCCCAAACCATGAGATCATGACCTGAGCCAAGATCAAGTCAGACACTTAACTGACTGTGCCACCCAGGGACCCCATTGAATTCCATTCTTATTTATCTATAGTGGTTTTTTTTTTAATTTTTTTAAACGTTTATTTATTTTTGAGACAGAGAGAGACAGAGCATGAACAGGGGAGGGGCAGAGAGAGAGGGAGACACAGAATCTGAAACAGGCTCCAGGCTCTGAGCCATTAGCCCAGAGCCCGACGCGGGGCTGGAACTCAGGGACCGTGAGATCGTGACCTGAGCTGAAGTCAGACCCTTAACTGACTGAGCCACCCAGGCGCCCCTATAGTGGTGTATCAGTTTGTATAACTTTTTTTAAGTGTATCAGTTTGTATAACTTGTTTTAGCTATTTCTCTAGCTATTACTATATATATATATAGTAATATATAGTATATATAGTATATATATATATATATATATATATATATATATACATATATATATATAATTTTTCAGTCTACTAGTGTCATTTTACCAGTTCAAATGAAGTATAGAAACCTTACTTCCCTTTACTTTCCTCCTATTTTAAATATTACTTCTACATATATTTAGAACATTATAATTTTTGCTTCAACTACTATTTCAGAAACTCAAGAGAAGTCTATTGTTTTTACTCATATTTTCGCTTACCATATTACTTTTTCCCTTTCTGATGTTTCAGTTCCTTTTTAAAATGTCTTCCTTTCTGCTTAGAAAACTTTCTTCAGCTATTGTTTTAGGGTAGGTCTGCTAGCAACAAATGTTTCTAGTTTTCCTTCATCTGAGAATGTCTTAATTTTCTCTTAACGTCTCCTTAATTTTCTCTTAACGTCTCCTTAATTTTCTCTTAATAACTCTCACAAGCTATTTTCACTGGATTCTGATTTGACAGTTTTCTTTCAGCACTTGCAAAACGTGCTACTTCCTTTTGGCTTTCACGGTTTCTGATGAGAAATCTGGTGTCATTTGAATGGTTTCTTCTGCTGGTGAGGTGTCCTCTCTCGTTTGCTGCCCTCAAGAATTTTTGTAGTTAGTTTTTACAAGTTTGACTATAAAGTGTCTGGTGTGGATTTCTTTGGGCTTGTTGGGGTTCATTCAGTTCCTCCTTCACCTCCTTCTAATGTTAACTACTGCTTACTAAGCAACGGCTGTATATCAGACATTGTGCTGGACATTTTATGTACATTCTTGCTAATTGCACCCACAAACTTGGGAGTTAGGTGTGTTAGATTAAACCACATGAAACTGTCATGGCTTCACTCAGCTTCTCGAACCTATAGGTTTATGTCTTTCGCCAAATTTAGTACATTTAAGATGTTATTTCTGTGGGTACTTTTTCAGCCTCCCCTTTCTCCTGTCCTTTTTTTTTTTTTTTTTTTTTTTCTCCTCTCCTTCTGAGAGTCCCATGACATGAATGTTAAATCATCTATTATAGCCCCATAGGTCCTTGAGGCTGTTAATTTTTTTCTCTGTTAGATAGTACAGTTTCTATTGTTCTCTCTTCCAGTTCACGGTTTCTTTCCTCTAACATAATTGTTTTGACATCTACCAATGATCTTTTCTCAGTTTAAGATCTTCCTGGCTCTTGGAATTGATTTTCAATTAAAACCTGGACATTCTGGAAATTATAAGGCTCTGCATCTTATTAAGATCTACTTTAGTTAGTTTAACCTGAAACCACTCCAGTAGAAGGCAAGGGTCATTGCCTTGATATTGCTAAATGGAGGCTGAAGTTCAGGTTCCCACTTAGCTACTGTTGTCACCCAAGGGTGTATCTTGTTACTGCTGAGTGCGAGTGGAAGTTCCAACTCCCCAGTAAGCCTCCACTGGTCCTTCCCCAGCTCCTAGGAGTGGGAATGTCTTATTACTGCCCACTACATGGCCTTCACTAATATAACAGGGAAGGGTGGCGTTTTTACCACTGGGTGGTGATGAAAGTCCTGACCTACCACTTGGCCTCTGACACCAACCTAGCAGAGAGGGAGGCACCTTGTCACTGCCAGATGGGCAGGTGGAAGTCCAGGCTCCCTGCATGGTCTCTACTAACACTATGGTGAGTGGGGGAAGAGGGAAGGCCTGTTATGGCTGGGTGGCTTCCTACTCAGCCTTTTCTGACACTACCCTGGTAGTTGTGGTAGGGGACAATGTTAGGGTGCCCCATTACAGCCTGGTGAGGGTGTTAAGTCTAGGCTCCCCTCCTGACTTTTCCTGGCATGTGTAGAGATGGGGGGTGGGGGGAGGACCCACAATTTTTCTTTGTGGTATTTGGCTGGAGAGCATTTTTATTCTCTGGAAGTTTCATTTTGCTAGATTGTCTATTTCCTATTCCTTTGACTACAGAGTAGGTTTTTCTTGTTTTGCTTGTCTGAACTCATTGGTACTTTCAGATTGCTGGCTTCTTCAGCTACAAGCCTGAGACAACCCAGTACCATGTTGTCTTGGGTCCTGAGGTCCCTGGCTAGTCTTCCTCTCCCTCTTTTAGAGTCTTGTTTATTAGTTGTACTTAACTAAAGGAGTAAGAAAGAGTATGTCTACTCCATCTTTTCAGAAGTCAGTCTATACACTTACACTGTTTTTGATCAGTATCTCAAAACCTTAGGGATCTAGATGATTTTTCTGTTCTCACTTATATCATTTTCCTTATCTTAAAATTTTTTAGGTGGAGATTCTGAGGACCTAAATTAGAATTGCCTTCTTCAGACAGAATTTGCATTTGCCTCTGCTGGAAGCCACTAATCTTACTAATTTAGGGATTTTAGTTGTCTTGAAGCATCCTAGTTTCATACAGAATTCTCAGGTTGTTTTCCTGTCCTGCAGCAGGATTGCTCAAGAGTTAGTAGTCAAATTCCAGGGCTTTAATTGGCATTTGTATGCAAAGATGTCAGGTACAGTGCTAGAAAACAGTTTATCTTCTTTCTTTTTGTGGGAAAGGGATTGGTATGCCTTGAAGATTTTCCTTATTTTCTTGCAAGCCCAGAAATGCTTTTCAAAAATTGTTAATAGTTTATCCAGGAGTTGGTTGTATTGTAGATGGAGGGCAAAATTACTGGTAGAAATGCAAATCCCTTGTTTACGACATTTGGTAGTACTTCTTTGAAAACGACTGGAAAAGCAATATTCCTCATGATTATCAGATTTTTGTCAAAAGGCCAGACATGAAGGTTTTATTGAGTTTCAAATTCCTTAATTAAAATTGTCATTTTAGGTGGGTGAAATAGATTACTAAAATAATCTATTTTTACATCAAAACTGACCCTTGCTCACTATATTACCATAACTGAGTTCCAGGTACTGACAAACTTGGTCTTCCTGGGAGGAGTTAAGAACTGGAGAAAACTAGGGGCGCCTGGGTGGCGCAGTCGGTTAAGCGTCCGACTTCAGCCAGGTCACGATCTCGCGGTCCGTGAGTTCGAGCCCCGCGTCAGGCTCTGGGCTGATGGCTCAGAGCCTGGAGCCTGTTTCCAATTCGGTGTCTCCCTCTCTCTCTGCCCCTCCCCCGTTCATGCTCTGTCTCTCTCTGTCCCAAAAATAAATAAACATTGAAAAAAAAAAAAAAAAGAACTGGAGAAAACTAGAATATTGGAGGGTGTACTTGAAAACAGTGAGGTGTAACAGCTATAAAACATGATCTAACCTGAAGTCTATGGTTCAGTTCCACTACAGCAGCTGTAGCTGAAAAGTTATTTTTCCTAAGAGAACAAACCAAATCTTTATTTTATGTTCCTGCAGCTAGCTCACTTCATTCCAATAACCTGTTGCAAAAGTCCAGCTCGCTGCATTCCAGAGATCTGATTTTTTAATAACCAGTGCTGTTTTATTCATGACTCTTCTTTCCTCCATTTGTTTAGTAAATAAATTTAAGAAGCCAAGAGTCAAATTGGAGCCTCCATAAAACGTGTTCCCTCATCATCTTGACTCTTCTACTTTAAAATACTGTTCCAAGGATGGCTCTGTATAAACTTAATTCTTTAATAAGAACATTAGTGATTTCTAATACTTATGCATCAGCCTTTGTTCGAAGCTCATTACATATATTTACTTCTCAAAACAATCCTAAGACATAGGTGTTTCACCTGCCCTCACTCTATAGATGAGGAAACTGAGGTACAAAGTAAGAAAACCCAGTCTCCCAGCTAGAACGTGGTGGAACTGATAACTGATCCTAGGCTGTGTGGTTCTAGAGTCTATGCAATAATCCTCTAGTACGGACTGTGTAGAGCCAACGCCAGACCCAGTATGCGTGATGATATGAGTCTCTTAACAAAGTGAAATCTAGTACTTTAGTAGGGAATACAGGTTCAACCACAAATACATTTATTTCTCTACGAACAGTATGCCACTTTTAAATTAAAAAAAAAAAAATTATCATCAGCTGTCTCTGCAGTTTGCTCGCTCTTTACTAAGCTGATAAAAAAAAATCCCAGAGCAGAGCAATTCACCAGCACGATCATTAAATTGCAAATCTCTCCTTTGTCACAGAGCAAGGATACACTCAAATGCAGAAAATAACTTTGTTCATAGGAGTACCTGCATCCATTTGTCATGCATTCCAGTGCCTCCCGGCCCCCTTTTCAATCATCTAATTCCTAACCTAGTTTCTTTTTATAGTCTGAAAACAAGGAATCACCTTAGTAAGATATCCTTTCAGAGCACTGTTGAACACAGAGATACCTCAGATTCCTGTTCTAAACGTTAAAAATATATTAGCACATACAGAAAATATCTGTAGATCTATTCTGTTATGTTCTAGTGAGTTTTTGTTTCTCCCTTTTTGATAATGTCTTCAATTTCTTCTGAGACTTCTCCTTTGTAGTCATTTGGTTCTATTGCATTTAACTTCTTTTGATACTCCAGTGGCAAACTATTTTCTTTTGCACCTAGGCAAATGACCTAGAAATGGTTAAACAAACAAACAAAAAACCTTTTAGTTAGGAACATAATTTAATATACCATAGCTTCATGTGCTGTATCAAGTGTGAAATACTAGCTTTCAGATAACTCTAGAATAAATAATTATAGGACAAAATACAGACACAGAGTCATTCCCCTCAAAGTAAGCATGAATGTGCTGGGAGTTTTCAAAGTTACATGACACGTCCTCATTGAATTTCAATTTTACTCAGTAACATAATTTAAAATGTTTTTAAAAGCTGAAATATAATTAACATACAATGTTGTATTAGTTTTAGATACACAATATAATGATTCAACAGTTCTTTACATTACTTGGTGTTCATCATGATAAGTGTGCTCTTAATTCCCTTCACCTATTTCACCCATCACCTCATCCACCTCCATTCTGGCAAGCACCAGTTTGTTCTCTGTGTTTAAGAGTCTGGGTATTTTTTGTTTGTTCATTTGTTTTATTTCACATATTCCACATATGAATGAAATCATGTGGTATTTGTCTTTCTGTCTGACTTATTTCACTTAGCATTATACCTTCTAGGTCCATCCATGCTGTTACAAATAGCAAGATCTTTTTTGCGGCCGAGTAATATTCCATTGTATATATATTGTGTACACGTACACATACACACACACACACACACACACACACACACACATCTCATCTTATTTATCCATATTATTGACTATTGATGGACACCTGGGTAGCATCCATAATTTGGCTATTATAAATAAATGCTGTGATAAACATAGGGGTGCATATATCTTTTCAAATTAACGTTTTCGTTTTCTTTGGGTAAAAACCCAGTAGTGGAATTCCTGGCTCATAGGATAGTTCTATTTAATTTTTTGAGGAACCTCCACACTGGTTTCCACAGTGGCTGCACCAATTTGCATTCCTACAAGCAGCGCATCAGGGTTTCTTTTTCTCCACACCCTCACTAACATTTGTTATTTCTTATGTTTTTGATTCTAGTCATTCCAACGAATTTAAAATATTTTTATATTAAGACAAAAAATTATTGTATGAAGTTGGCATGATCTATTAAGAAAAAACATGATTCTTCAAAAAAAGTTATAGTTTGGGGCGCCTGGGTGGCTCAGTTGGTTGAATGTCTGACTTCAGCTCAGGTCATGGTCCCATGGTTTGTGAGTTCGAGCCCTGCATCAGGCTCTGTGCAGACAGCTTGGAGCCTGGAACCTGCTTTGGATTCTGTGTCTCCCTCTCTCTCTGCTCCTCCCCTGCTCGTGCTCTGTTTTTCTCTCTCTCTCTCTCAAAAATAAACATTAAAAAAAAATTTTTTTTTAATTTATGGCTTATAGGGAGCAGTTTCAGTTTAATCCTGGAGACTACTCTACCTCTAAATTACACGAGGGAATAAATAGCAACTATGTTCAGTCGTACTTCCCAGATCCATACCAGGCTAATTCTAGACAATTCCAGATTAGGCCCAGGAACTGGGTCATCCACTCCAGGTGCTATGTCCTGATTAGGCCTTCCAATAGTACCTAAGTTTGGGTTTCTAAAAAGGGATGGTGGGGTTTCTATCCCACATTCTTTTTCTATGCTTGTGGGAGTGGTTTCTCTGATTTTGAAAGACAGTGTGACTTTTTTCCCTCCATCCAGGGATGGAAACATTTCAGTAGTAGGAAATATATTTTTTTCTCCATAAAAATAAATCTTGGTGCTATGAAATACTGGTTTGTGGAAGAAAAAAATGATTACAAAAGCCTATGTATAGAATAAGTCTACCAAAAATTTACATATATGTGTTATTTTCTACTTTAGGAAAGAAAATACATGTCTAGAATTATGGCTCACGTATATTTCCAAAAGTTTTTTATTTTATTTATTTATTTATTTATTTATTTATTTTTTTAAGTTTTTATTTATTTTTGAGACAGAGAGAGACAGAGCATGAACGGGGGAGGGTCAGAGAGAGAGGGAGACACAGAATCTGAAACAGGCTCCAGGCTCTGAGCGGTCAGCACAGAGCCCGACGCGGGGCTCGAACTCACGGACCGCGAGATCGTGACCTGAGCCGAAGTCGGCCGCTTAACCGACCAAGCCACCCAGGCGCCCCCTAAAAGTTTTTTAAAATAAATACATGTTAGGAACATGGTTCTATCGTTACAAATAAATCTGAACACTTTCGATCTGCATTTGCACGTTAGGTAAATATCATATTTGCATTAAAAACATTTTGATTAAAATGAAGTGTTCATGTAGAATTTAACATACACAAAGTCTTATTAAAACAAGATATTTTTTAGCTTAGCTCAGTGAAAATTAAAGAGCAATCGCCAAAAGTCTTTGTAAGTAGCTTACCTTTTTATACTGGGGAGATGGGGGAGCACTCTCATAATTTTTCATCTGATAACTTCGACAAGTTATTTCTTTTCCTTCTTGAGTATAAACATTAACTTCTATTGGGACATATGTTCCACTTTTAACTCCTTCTTGCCTGAAACCAGAACAGCCAAATTTTAACATACATGACTTAGCCAAGTTAGTTTACTGAATTAAAAATGTAACTGTATATGGATATATGTCCTCCCTATGTATTTGGGGATATAGTAGAACATATTATAAAATTACCACATCAAAAGTAAACTTAGCATTCCAATTAGAAAGCCTCAGCCTTACTATTACTTGGTATACTTCTAACAGATCTCTATATTTATTCTATTGGAAAACATGCTTGAATGTAGTTATTTCAATCTTTGTACCCCTAAACATTGTTCTCTAGGCTGCTAAGCAAGAGAATATCCACCCAGAGAAAAGTAGAGAGAATGGTTCACTCTCATTCACCAGTGACATAAAGTATGAAGCATGTCAGATAATCTGTTCTTATCAAGTCCTACTCTATTCTGCCAGCTTTCTTTGTATACATGCTCTACCATACAACTCTTGAGTCCTAGTTATAAAAAGTATCAAAGCATTTCTGTTATCAAAGTTTTTACAAATTATTATTACTTTTTTACTGATTCAACTGCTACCTTAATTGTTTTTTGTTTTTTTTTTAATTTTTTTTTTTCAACGTTTATTTATTTTTGGGACAGAGAGAGACAGAGCATGAACGGGGGAGGGGCAGAGAGAGAGGGAGACACAGAATCGGAAACAGGCTCCAGGCTCTGAGCCATCAGCCCAGAGCCTGACGCGGGGCTCGAACTCACGGGTCGCGAGATCGTGACCTGGCTGAAGTCAGACGCTTAACCGACTGCGCCACCCAGGCGCCCCAAGAATTGTTTTTTAAAAACTGACTCTAATAAAAATTGAACTGCTTTGAAACCAATTAAGAAAATGCAATAATTACAAACATCTTTGTGACTTTTCACAATACGAAACTGCAAAGAGATTTTTTTATAAAAGATAAAAAGAACAAAAATAAGGGCTTCCATTTTTTGCAGAAGAGATTATAAACATCCTCCCCAAATCTTAATCAGAACGTGTGACCTCTGGGCGCCTGGATGGCTCAGTTGGTTAAGTGTTCAACTCTTGATGATCTCAGCTCAGGTCTTGATCTCAGGGTTGTGAGTTCAAGCCCCCCATTGGGCTCTATGCTGGGCATGAACCCTATTTAAAAAGAAAAGAGTAGGGGCGCCTGGGTGGCTCAGTCAGTTAAGTGTCTGACTTTGGCTCAGGTCATGATCTCACCGTCTGTGGGTTTGAGCCCTGCATCTGACCCTGCTGACAGCTCAGAGCCTGGAGCCTGTTTCAGATTCTGTGTCTCCCTCTCTCTCTGACCCTCCCCTGTTCATGCTCTCTCTCTGTCTCAAAAATAAATACACATTAAAAAAATAAAAAGAGTGACCCTTCTAGGCCTTTTTTTTTTTTTTTTTTTAATTTTTTTTTTTCAACGTTTATTTATTTTTGGGACAGAGAGAGACAGAGCATGAACGGGGGAGGGGCAGAGAGAGAGGGAGACACAGAATCGGAAACAGGCTCCAGGCTCTGAGCCATCAGCCCAGAGCCCGACGCGGGGCTCGAACTCATGGACCGCGAGATCGTGACCTGGCTGAAGTCGGACGCTTAACCGACTGCGCCACCCAGGCGCCCCTTTTTTTTTTTTTTAATGTAAGCTCTATGCCCAACATGGGGCTTTAACTCACAATACTGAGATCAAGAATTGCACGCTCTATGGGCTGAGCCAGCCAGGCACCCCTAGCTTTTCTTTTTAGGAAATGCATAATATACCTTTATATTAACCCTAAAGTATAAAGAATATAGTATATGGTTTGAAAAACCAATACACATATACACATCTTTGCATATGATCCACTTTCTGAATTAGTTATTATTTAACTTATAATTAGAAGCCACCTACTCATCCAGAGAACTTAAATTGCTTTTGTTCATTTTCCATACTACTCCCCATACTTCATCGCCAGGACTTTGAAAAATGGTGGCTATACCTCCATGCCAAGTTTCACTTGTTTTGCCTTGGGAATTGCCAAAGTCAAGCTTAAAATCCTACAAAGGAAACCAAAAAGACAGGATCAATATCCACTGGAACCAAAATTTCCCTCCTCAAAATAAAAAAAAATTTACCTTGAACTCCATGCAATTAAAACATAAACTTTGAGTTCCTTCTCTGCGTAAGAAACTGTAAAAAATACAAAGATAAACAAGGACCCAGATCTCGACTTTATTTTTTCATATTCTTCTTTAAAAATGAAACATACGCTAAATATATTAGATGTATACATATCTTACCATAAACAGGTTTGAAGGTTTAAAAAAAAACCATAATCCCAATGCCTTAACACAACTATTTTCATTTTTGAAAATTACTTCCCAGTCTACCTACATACACATAGATTTTAATTTAGAGGCAACCATAGTACACATAATTATTGAAGATGAGTAGCTGTGTAGGGGTTATAACCTTTTCTCTACTTTTATGTATGTAGAGAGTATCCTAACAGCATATATCACTACATCCTCAAGGAGCTGGCATTTTGAGGGTGATTTGGATACTTATTCATCTAACATTCATGAATTGTACTATTATAATAATCATAAGAGCAGCTAGCACTAGAACTTTACTAGGTTATATACACTGTGCTATGAGCTTTACATGGACTCTCATTTTTATCCTGCCAACAACTTTATTTTACTAATTCAACAGCGAAAAAAAAACTGTAGTTTATAAAGATCAAATAACTTGTCCAAGATCTCACAACTAATAAGTAACGGAGCCAGGTTGCTAGTTTTGCTTATTCCCTGTTAGGGATGGGTGATCAGAGGAGATAATCCTGAGGAAGATTAAAAACCCTTCCTTGGTTGTTTGGTGTAGGAAAATTTCTTTCCATCTTTCCAGAGCTTAGTTTCCTTAATAATAAAATTAAAAAGGTTGGACTCGATATTAAATCTAAGGTTAATAATTAATCTTTATCACCTTATTTTCTTAAAAATGTCAGACATTCAGGAAAAAGGCTGCTCTGAGTGACCAGTACCTTTAGTTGGTATACTGGATGTTCTAGAACCAAGTAGCCCTGGCAGGACATCAGGAGAGCTGTTAACAAGTTACAAACACACTAGGTACTGGCTGTCTATTACTAAATCCAAGTTCCACTTCTCTGCTGCTTTTGACATAGTTAACCACCCTGTCTTGATCAGCCTCTTCCTGACTTTCAAACTGTTTCCTGCTCTCAATTCCCTTTGCTAATTCCTCCTCCATACCAGGTCTTTAAATGTTAGAGTTTCTAGGGCTCAGTTTAGGCCCCTTTCTCTGTTCATCAGCAATTTGCTCAAGATGATCTATCCCCTCCAATGACTTCAAATACCATCCAGTATTCCAATTCTCTTTTATTTTATTTTTTTAATTTTTTTTTAACGTTTATTTATTTTTGAGACAGAGAGAGACAGAGCATGAACAGGGGAGGGGCAGAGAGAGAGAGAGAGAGACACAGAATCTGAAACAGGCTCCAGGCTCTGAGCAGTCAGCACAGAGCCCAACGCAGGGCTCGAACTCACGGACCGCGAGATCATGACCTGAGCCGAAGTTGGACGCTTAACCGACCAAGCCATCCAGGCGCCCCTCGCTTTCCAATTCTCTTTTAATCCAGCCCAGATCTCTCTTCTAAACTTCAAGAGTGCTTAGAACAGGGGCTCCCAGACAGTGAATACTTAATCAATGATCACTAATATTTTTCTGCTCATTTGGATGTATAACCAGCATCTCAAACTCAGTATGTTCAAACCGAGCTTAACTTTCCCGCCAAAACTGATGCTCCTCTTCTCTTTACAAACATCACCATCATCCACGCTATTGCAGCAAAAACCTTAGTCACCCGTTGCCTCCTCCTCCCTTCACAATCAGTCACCAAGGATTAACACTGTTATCTCCTAAATATCTCCCAAACCCATCTACCCTCGACTGCTACCGCTCCAGTTCAAGGTGCCATTATCTTTAGCATGAATTGCTTCAGAGTCTTTCTAACTGGGCTTCCCACGTTCACTGTTGTCTCCCTCTTCCAATCCATTTCCCACTGCAACCAGAAGGGGCTTTCAAAGTTGTGAATCTGATCTCTCATTTGCTGAAATTCTGCAATAGGGCTTTTCATTGCTCTCAAGATAAAAACCAAAGTCTTCTGTGGTCCTATAACATGCGGCCCTTTTCCTACCTCTCTAGTCATCATTCTTTATCCTCCTCACACACTGAACTCCAGCCATAGTAGCTGGATGATCTAGCTTCTTCTTTCCTGAGGACATTTGTACATGCCGTCCCTTCTATTTTCTTTGCCTCCCCCTGCCCAATTATTCAGGTCTCAGCTTAAAAGTCGTATTTTCAGGAAGAGCTTTACTGAGCTCTTAGGTCGGGACTCCAAGTCATATATACACTTCCATAGCACCTAGTACATCCACCCTCCCCCACCCTTTTTTTAAAGCCTTCATTTTTTCTTTTTGTTTTTTTAAAGATCGGTTTTAGGGGCGCCTGGGTGGCTTGGTCGGTTAAGCGTCCGACTTCGGCTCAGGTCATGATCTCGCGGTCCGTGAGTTCGAGCCCCGCGTCGGGCTCTGGGCTGATGGCTCAGAGCCTGGAGCCTGTTTCAGATTCTGTGTCTCCCTCTCTCTCTGACCCTCCCCCGTTCATGCTCTGTCTCTCTCTGTCTCAAAAATAAATAAACGTTAAAAAAAAAAAAAGATTGGTTTTAGGAAGGTAAAACTGAGAGGAAGGTACAACATGTCTCCTTTTTAAACTCACCATATCTGTAAATGAGTAATCATTTGCTTGATAGCTCTTCCATTGGTCCCAACTATAAGCATCTGAACTTCTTTTCCACATCTCGGCAATTCCCTACCTTCTGAGTCTGGGAGATGGGTAGAAAGTTCTATAGCCCACCTCCCATTTTTGAAGCTTCAAATGCCAACAGTTGGTTCTCCCAGCTTTGCTGGTAGTCAGGGCATGGGCACTAGCCAAGAGTTAGCCAGTCAGGACATCCATGTGGGGCTTTGAATCAGAAGCTGGTGCTAGTGCCCAAGGACGGCAGAAACTACACCCTGGAGGTGGTGGCCACATTTAGGTTTCAGGAACTGCAGGGGTGTAGTGGCGGAGCCCAGGCAAGGTCCAGAGCAGGTGGTGTCAGTGATGCACATTGCAGCGTCCATGTTTACCAAGGTCAGCAGTGCTGCACCAGCGCCCTCCTGGGCCGGTTCTGTCTGTGATACTGACTGTGTTATGGTGGCTGTGGTTTCCTTTATGCCTGCCTCTGTGTGTGTGTGTGTGTGTGTGTGTGTGTGTGTGTTTCTAAGTAGGCTCCACAACCCAAAGTGGGGCTTGAACTCACCACCCTGGGATCAAGAGTTGCAGGCTCCACCTACCAGCCAGGCACCCCTATGCCTGCTTGTTTTCTCAGCTCTGTAGTCCTACCTTCCTGGTCATTCATGAGCCCTCCAACAGCCTTTCAACACATTCTTTTTTCTGCTTAAATCAGCCACTTTCTGTTGTTTGCAAATAAGAACCCCGACAACAACGGCAGAGACCATGCCTAATTCAACAATGTCAAAAGGTTTTGCACAATTTTCCTTCTTTCATTTCTTTCTTTTTTGCGTGTTACCTCCTATAGACCTAGAGGTCCTCAAAATAGCCAACTTTACACAATCACCTTTGTATCTGCAGGGAAGAACATCTACCAAATGAAGGAATGGACTGTAGTGAAGAGCAATGATTTCTACCAAGGTGGTTCATCCAGACACTGGACTTAGCTGAGCTCAGCACTCACTACGGATGAGACTCCCTGCCAGCTTTCAGGACCTCTCCAAACAGGAGCAAAAGGTGGGTGAATGGAGTTTTACAACAGGTGACAAGTCCTGCAGCGAAGGTGTGGGAGGGAACAGAAAGGAACCGATTCTCTGCCCTGGGGTCGGAGAAGGCGTCTCAGGCACCAAGCGAATGGATCCTGTGAGCATGCCCAATCAGCGGGTGGGCACGAGAGGGGTGGCCGGACCCGGGCAGAACGAGCAGCCTAGGGAAAGTTAGGAGGGGACTCTAGGAGACCCAGACGGGCTTGCTCAGGAGGGCAGAACCCAGACGGCGAAGAGAGCCCCGACGTACTCTCATCAGCGAGAGGTGGATTCCCGGCCCTGAGGAAGCGACTTCTGGAAATCCTGCTCCCTCGTCCGAGGGGTGGGCACGACGCTGCAAGGGCCGCGGGCAGCACTGACCTGCAGGCGGGCCACGCAGCAGAACACGGCTGACGGGTTTCGGAGGTGGATCCGCTCGGTCAGCAGATTGCTACCGTAGGCGAAGTACAGAAAACTCTCCCCCTCCTGGCCCCGGAGGTCCTCACAGCCCGAATTCGCCATGCTCCACCCAGACACCTGCACTGCAGCGGTGTCTGCGGCAAGACCGTGAGGAGAGGACTGCGAGCGTCCCAACTTCAGTGGCAAACCGGCCGGCGACTCTAGGGTTAGGGGAAACGCGGGAAGCGTGGGCGCGGCGAGTCGGATGCGACCGCCCTTGCGATTGGCTGCCGGTCACAAATGTTGAGTCACCCCATCTGATTGGCCAAGCCCATCACCTCCTCTCAATTCTCCAGTAAGGATTCTGAAACACTCAGACCTGAGGCGACCGGGAGCCGACTCCTCATTGGACATGATCCTCTTGTTGTCCCGCCCCGGTGTTCAAGCCTCCCTCTGATTGGTGAGTGGACCGGCACTACGCGAAGGTGGGTCAGGTCTGGAGGGTTCGGTTTAGGGGGCCGCTGGGCGAGCGTCCCAGCCTTGTTTTTTCAGCTTCAGGTGGCGCAAGCGTGTTTCCCTGGCTGTGGGTGCATTTTAGGTAGCTCTGGGCACCCCTGAAACGAAACAGCTGCCCTGGCCGCGCCCCCGACGGTTCCCTCACCTGGCAGCTCACTCCCGTACCGCCCTCCCGGTTTGGAGCAGTCGGTCACTACGGGTCTCTTCCCCCCACGGGCTGGTTCCGGCTTCCCCAGCTCTGATCATCTGCGTGAAGCCCCTCCGAATGTCTGGGATTCCCTTCCCCGACGGAAGTAGCGAGTCGGGTTCAAATCCCGATGATGCCATTTACTGGCCACGTACGCTTGGGCAGCTCTCATCTGTTTCCTCCTTTTAAAATAGAGATTTTAATATAAATTATGATCACAGTTACATAACTTATGATCCCTTATCTCACAGGGTTGGTTTAAGTACTTAAAGAATAGTTTTGTTAATGTTATTAGGAGCAAAAACTCCAGTGTAAAATAAGATATAAAAGCCTAAGAACAATGAAATAAAACCTTGTATCCTTAAACTTTGAAATGAAAGTATTAATTTAAACTCAGGGGAATGGCTGGCTATCCTTGGTACCCAGATTTTGATTTCTAAATACCACTCTCCACCAAAAGGTATGAGGGATCGTCGGAGAAATTGTTTATGCCAGGTCAAAAGCTAGGAATGAGTAGGAGCGGTTGGAACATCTTGTGACAGAAAGTCTGGAAGTATCCAAGAAAAATGAGGTCCTTTCAGAAGGACATGGGAGCCAGCTTGAAGGAATGCCCACTGGCCAAAAGTAGAACAATTTGAGTACCAAAAGTAATGACTGCAATTGATTGAAAATGTCAGACAGAAAAGTCCCACCAAAAGAGTAAACCAAATATAAAAAACAATTTTTAAAAACCTAATTTGCCATGGTGACTATTACAGCAACTCTTTACTCTGAAAAGTGGTAATTTAAGAAAACAATTTAAACATTTATCCTGCCCTTCTATGTGCAGCTGTATTTCAGGGGTAACCAAATAGTCTCAGTTAATGAGGAAGCAGTTCTCTTTACAAAAGTGTGCCAGCTAAATAATGCAAAATGAATGATACAATGAGAAAATCACCATTTTGTAGCCCCTAATGAAATAATTGATTTATGCCAGGATCATCAATGAAACCATTTGGTGAAAGGGTGATGGGGAACAGAATACTCGCATAGGGCCAAATTATCCCCCAAGGATTACTCGCTGTAGTCAGAAGGAAAACATAATGACAATGAAGAAATCTGTTCCCTCCCACCGCAACCTAGATCAAACTTACAATCACGAAAAATGTACCAACCTGACATTACGTCTCTCCTGATGTGATACAATAGGAGGCACCAATATGGTCTATGAAGTATTGTTTCCCAAACTCTTTCACTTCTATACAATCAAGCATAAGCAGGAACTACAAGGATAGAAGAATAGAAATGACACCAAGAGGAAACAATCAGAAAAATCCTGAACAAATGGTGGGGCATCCTGCAGAATAAATGAACAAATGGTTGTCTCTTAAATTAAGTCAGTGTAATTAAAAAAAAAAAAAAAAAAAAAAAAAGGCAGGACTGAGCACAGGCTGTTCTAGGTTAAAAGAAACTAAGAGACATACATGATAACTGCATGCAATGCCTTGTCCTTGGTTGTAGTTCAATAAACCAGATATAAAAGATATTTTGGAGACAATTAAAGAAATCTGAATACAAAGTAGGGGATGAGATGATATTAAAAATTGCTTTCATGGGGCGCCTGGGTGGCGCAGTCGGTTAAGCGTCCGACTTCAGCCAGGTCACGATCTCGCGGTCCGTGAGTTCGAGCCCCGCGTCGGGCTCTGGGCTGATGGCTCAGAGCCTGGAGCCTGTTTCCGATTCTGTGTCTCCCTCTCTCTCTGCCCCTCCCCCGTTCATGCTCTGTCTCTCTCTGTACCAAAAATAAATAAACGTTGAAAAAAAAAATTTAAAAAAAAATTGCTTTCTTTATTAGGTATGATAGTAGCATTGTGTTATGTGGAAAGATATCTCTATTTTTAGATATACATATTAATGTATTTAGGGGCAAAATGTTTGCTATCTATATTTATTTGAAAATAATTCAGAAAAATTGAAATATGGAAAGTGTTAAATGTTCAATCAACTGATGTGGATATGGATGTTCATTTTATTATTCTAGCTATTCTATTCTATATATTTGAACATTTTCATGTTAACAAGTCAAAAAGGGAAAATGGTGATATTTGTAAAGCACTGGGCAGACAGTGAGCACTCAGTAAGCAGTAACACTGTTGTTAGATAACCGGAAAATAGGAAGGTCGGTCCCCTCCCCCTCCCCCAAACATCAAGGTGGAACTTGAAATGCAGACTTGGGAACTTCAGTGAGCAAGTTGCTCTTGCTGGCAAGATAGTGCTCTATTGCATCAGAATTCTCAAGGCCTCTGCTTCGGAGCATCCCCACTTAAAATGTCCTTCTGCATTTTAAATCGCTTTTAGACATTCTAAATGTATTTATTATTTAATGATTTTCTAAGTCTTTGACTTTTTTTCTCACCCTAGATTTCTCACTAATTGCCTAATTTTATGGTTATTGATTTTTCTTAATACCCTTTTACAAAAATTTTCTGAAGCACCGCTGTTTCCTCAAACACTGAAAAATCTTTTCTTAAGCCCATGAAGCATTTTATTTAGCTTCCCCATGTAGATTGCTGTGTGCTGACCCCTGTTGGCCAAGGCAGTAGATAGCAAGCTTTTTTTGTTTTTCCAAATTTAACCAAAGCTTGGTTAATACTCGTTAACATTCATTGAACACTTATCAAATGCCTGGCACCAACCTAAATTCATATATATTAGCTGATTTAATCCTGAAAATAGCCCTATGCAGGAAGTGCTAATACTATTCTCATGTTACAGTTGAGGAAGCTGAGGTAAGTTAACTAATTTGCCCCCAGGCTGTAGCTAGCAATGACTGGCCAAGCACCCTGATTCTAGAGTCATTACGGGGTACTGCTTCCCAAATTTCTCAAGCTGAAAAGCCCTGGTGGTCTAGAAAAAACTGGTTATTAATAACCCTCTTTCAAGTACAATCTCTACCTTACCTATAAGGATATTATAAAATAATAATTCTAACTTTCAGTCACTTGATAATGGGTTAATGAGGTCAAATTTCTTTCAAGGGCCATTATTCAGTCTAGTGGTGTTTAAAGTTTTTTAATTGTATTATTAAAGTTTTTTTATTGTATTATTAAGATTTTTGAACACACACACACAATGTATATGGTATACTACTTACAAAATGACAATTTAAAAATAACTATTTAATTGTCATGTTAATGCAAAACATACCTTTAGGGTCAAGTTAATTACAAATAATAGTGGATAGAAATCCATATTTCAAATAGTCCTCTTGCAAATTTTCTTGGCTGACCTTGTCAGATCTTATCAGATCATCATTGTTTTTATTTTTTTATTTTTTTATTTTTTTTTTTTAATTTTTTTTTTTCAACGTTTATTTATTTTTGGGACAGAGAGAGACAGAGCATGAACGGGGGAGGGGCAGAGAGAGAGGGAGACACAGAATCGGAAACAGGCTCCAGGCTCTGAGCCATCAGCCCAGAGCCCGACGTGGGGCTCGAACTCACAGACCGCGAGATCGTGACCTGGCTGAAGTCGGACGCTTAACCGACTGCGCCACCCAGGCGCCCCTCATCATTGTTTTTATACCATACTGTAGGTGATAAAGAGCTTATACCAGAAGTCAGGAACATGAGCTTGGTACCTTTCTTTTTCACTTGTGCTTGTGATTTCAGTAACAGCTTTAGTCCAGTTTTTTACAGAAATCGTTTTTTGTGTGAGAATTAGTTAGTTCTCTGTGAGTCCACTTAAGCAAACACCGGTGAGTTGCAGTAGGTCACAAGACACAGCAAGTGAATGAATGAGGGCCATGCCACCATTACCCCTCCTCGGGAAGACACTCCCACCCGTCCTCTAGGATACCGCACCTCTTATGAGATATAATAACTATCTGACTGACTCTGGGGTCTAGTGTCAGAGTAAAGCTAAATTCTTATATTAGGATGTAAGCGTATATACTACATATAGTAAAATACAGTAAATCGAAATTATACTATTTTAGCTCACAAAATAGAATTTTGTTTTCACACCCAGTAGATCAACTTGCTCACCCACTTTGAATAATTGTTATCTTATTTATTTATTTTTGAGACAGAAAATGTGAGTGTGAGCAGGGGAGGGGCAGAGAGAGAGGGAGAGAGAGAGAGAATCTCAAACAGGCGCCACAAGATGCGGGGCTCGATCTCATGACCCAAGCCAAAATTAAGAGTTGGACGCTCAACTGACTGAGCCACCCAGGTGTTCCTAACATTTTATTTATTTATTTACTTACTTATTTATTTTAGAGCGAGAGCGAGAGCGTGAGTGGGGGAGAGGGGCAGGGGGAGAAAGAAAGAGAATCTTAAAGCAGGCTCCACTCTGTATGTGGAGTCTGACCCGGAGCTAATCCCTCGATCCTGGGATCATGACAGACACTCAACCGACTGAGCCACCCAGGCGCCCTTAGCATTATCATTTTAAAAAGAACACTTCAATGTCAAATATTTGCACATTATGGCAAATTTGAAGAGTTGTATAGTAAGAAGACTATGTGTCTCCTGAGTAAGGCCAAGCTGGCTGCTTAGGCAAGGTCATTCAGGGCAGTAGTACTATAGTGGGACAGCTAGGACTGGTTCTCATGAATCTGTTTCTTAGCTCTGTGGATTGGAAAATTCAGTCTTGGCTCTGGGAGCAGATGCACACTAACTAGACTTATAAGAGATAGATGTACACATCAGAATGCCAATTAGTTGATATGTGATGAGAGCTGTAACAAATAAACCAGATTCGTGTGTTCACTGATCAATGCATTTTCTTCCATTAGGAAAATAAATAACACGAGAAGTCTCCAGACATGAGTTTAGCATGTTTTAGGAACTACAGGTCAGGTGGTTAAAGAGGAAGGAATAAGAGGAGTGACAGGAGATGAGGCTGAGAGACAGGCAAGGGCAAGCTCATGTAAAGCCTCGAAGGCCATGTTAAGGAATCTGGATTTTATTCTAAGAAACGAAAAGCTGTTTGGGCAGAGAGAAGATCTGACTTACTTTCCAATAGGATAATTCTAGATGCTGAGTGGAGAATCAATTCCAAGGGGATAAAGAGGATATTTAAGAGACACATAAAGAAGCTGTTGCAGAAGTTTTGACAAGAGTGGATGGTGGCCTTGGACTCCCTAGGGTAGTGGGAGGGAAGCGAGAGAGAAGAGGACTGATCTGGGGTGCCGTTTATGGTAGAGAAGATTAGACTTGCTGAAGACTGGAGGGGTGATTCCATGCCTACCAAACAACTTTCCAATTCTAGTCTGTGTCCTTAGTAGATTCTCCTTCTAGAAGGAAGCCTTGATCAGAGATCACAGGGACGTGATTTTCCTGCTAATTCCAATTTTCTTTCCTGAGAATTTGAACTTGAGTCTGGGAAGGGTTAGGTTACTTGCTGGGAGCTGAGACTGTAGCTTGTGATGCTCTGAGCTGGTGTCAGCCACGTTTGCACAGATGGAATGGGAAGAGGAAGAAGGTGACCTGAGTGACAGAAAAGAAAGCAGACTGCACCTAAGGAGAGAATGGTGCTAGAGAAATCCAAGTCCTGAGCTCACTGAAGTGTCTGGATCCGGCTGTTACCAGACCCAGCTGAGTTTCTCACTTTGTTTTTCCCAAGATAGTCTCATAAGCCTTATTCTCCACACTGGTAATTAAATGATTCTATTAAATGCACATAGGTTATGAGGAATACAGCATATTTAATCCTGCCACAATTTTATTTTATTTTATTCTATTTTATTTTGAGAGAGAGAGAGAGAGTGAGAGCAGGAGAGAGGGGCAGAGGGAAAGACAGAATCCCAAGCAGGCTTCATGCTTAGCATAGAGCCTGACATGGGGCTCGATCCCATGACTCCAGAATCATGACCTGAGCTGAAATCAAGAGTGGGATGCTTAATCAACTGAGCCACCCAGGCGCGCCCCCCCACAACAATTTTTTAGAGTGCGTTTTGACGATTTCTAGCTCCCAAAGTAAAGTATTTTGCTATGCCTGTATTATTTTAAATATATATTAGTGATCTAAAGTATAGAGAAATCATTAATCATATGTGGTCCCAGGCTACACAGGCAGTATGAAATAAACATGAACCTCCAAAACTGCAAGGATGTGGAATAAGCAGGTATGGAGAGAGAATTGCATTTGCTGCCTAAAACCTAAAATGAGTTACCTTTGACTCATCTCTTCCTTTCAAACCCTATATCCTATCAGTCAGTAAGATCTGCTGCCATCAGCTGTCCTCTGCATTCTCATACTTACCACCCTCTCCCTGGTGGCATCATCTCACACCTGGATTATGGCAACAGCTGCCTAGCTGTTCCTCCTGACTCTGCTTTTCTCTGGAGATGGGGTAAGGTTGGGGATCACATGAGGGCAGCCCGGAGGGGTTTGGAGAATGGTAAGTTGTTCAATTTCAGTAGAGCAAATAGGTTCATATTAGGGAGTGGCAGACAAGTCTGGAAGGAGACTAGCATAATTTATGGGAGGGTCTTGAATTTTGAACTAAAAAGCTCATACTATTTGGTGGTCAAAGGGGAGATCTTTTTGACTTTTGAGCAGACAGTAACCCTCCTGCACCTTTGGAAACTCATTTTTGTGGCTGTGTGTAGGATGGCCTGGAAGGGAGTAGGATGGGGAGATCGTTGAGTACTGGACACAAGTTCATTGCAATAGGCCAGGTCATAAAAGTCAGAACTAGGGCAGTAATTACAGAATGGAAATGAAGGGATGGGAAGGAGTGAAGACCTATTCTTTTAATTTGCTTTTATGATATCACTCCTTTGTGCGGAAACCTTGTGAGGCTGTCTGTTGTCTATTACCTTATCAAGTTCAAGCTCTTGTGCAAGCTTTTTGTTATCTGATCCCATTCTGCCTGGCCGGTCTGATTTCTCAGCTGATGGTAAAACCCTTTGGAGGCAGAGACCACACCTTATATTTCTGTACACCTACAGCGCTTATTACCACAGCATAGATGAATAATAAATATGTGCTAATTAATCAAGCCAGGGCCAAAATCTCCCCTAGTCTTTACACAGGCTCCCAAAGCCTTTTTTTCTCTATGATTTTTTTTTCCCCAGCTTTCCTTGACTTACTGGGAGGCATTTGTCCTTTACCTCTGATTTAAGATTTAAAAATTTATACTGATGCTTTAGCATACAGGATTCTGCATACATTTTATTAGCCATAGTGGTATTTATATCTCCTCCCAGCTTATGGCCACATGACTGGGAAGCATGCCAGAACAGATGAAACCAGAAATGTTCTGGAGGATAAAAAGAGTAAAACTCGGGTAGGCAGTAATTTCTCAGGATGTTTGACAGATAATCTGTATTCTTGTTTTGAGATTAGCCCTGGAAAGTAATTCCAATACAGTTTTTTAGTGCTCAGTAAATGGTCTCCTTTGTTATCTCTCTATTTATATGTATTTATATCTATAACCATACACTGTGGAAAGGCACACACAAAACTGCTGACAGTGTTTACCTGTGGGAAGGGAAATGGAGTTGGAAGGGTGGGGAGTAGGGGAGAGGGTTGGACAAAAAACTTTCATTGTTTCCATTCTGTATTCTTCGGTATTTTTTGCATCTTTGAACATGTATTCTTGTATTACTTTTATTATTTAAAAATACCTTATTAAGTTCACATCCTATGGAATTTTAAGTCTATATCTAGAGATCTAGTGTCGGGAGGGTAGAAAGAGGGTGATGACTAAATTAGTTGTTCAAAATAAAAACAGATGCAGCAAACACATTTCCAGGTAGGTCTGCCTTTCGACACATCAGTTAATTAGGCCAGAGTAGGTCAGTCTTGCTCTGTGGAAGGAGGCCTCTGGGAGGCCCGCAGCTTCAGGATCTCAGTGCGTCTACCGGGACAAGCGCTCTTGGCCTTGTGAGGTGCCAGTGGACACAAGACCCTGTATATTTCCCCAGTCTGGTTTAGGAGAAGGCCACACATATAGTCTAGGACAATGGCCTGCTATATCCTACTGCCAACCTTAAGTCACTTCCAGAAGGTTCTGGAAATATAGCAATTCAGCTATCTCCATGTCATTTACCACAGCTACATTAGATCGAGACATACCAATTCCAAGATTTACTACCATTAATGTTAAAGTCTGACAAACTGCTTCATAATTAATATGTCCACCTCCTCATTGTATATATCCACGTTATTTGTAACATCTTAAGTTCAACTGAAATTAAAATGTAAAGCGAGAATATTGCTGCATGTTTCTACTGCCAAGAATAGAGTATAAGAATATAAGCAATAACACTTTAGAATGTAGATTTACTTAAGTGAGAATCCCAATGTTTCCCTTGGCGATAGACCTCATTCTTTTCTCCTAGAAGTTTATACTCAGTAAATTCTATCATGTATAATAATTAGATGAGAGCCGAGGTTTTCTCAATGTCCCCATAGGAAGCATGGCTTTGGAATGAGGCCTAGTTTAAGCATTTGGAAGCATTTATGGAAAGTGAGAACTGTGCTTGAATTCTCTGCTTAATTAATGTGCTTGGATTTCATGTTTTCAGTCTACTCAACAATATTTAATCAACAATTAACACTTCTCAGACACATACACTCAAATGAAGCATTTTACTTGACTATAAAACAACTCTGGATGTTTGGAAATCTTTCCAGAATAGCTGATCTAGTGCTGGTGTCAACCTTTTTTCTTCTGCATTATTTTCTGCTTTCACATGAATACAACACATCCCAATAATAGAGCTCCCAAAAGGCATCTCTACTTATTGTCTTTGTTAAATGCTTATTGGCTGAGAAGACAACAGAAACTCTAGATAGCTGAGTAACAGAAACTCAGATAGCTCGCTGAAAATGACAGTCATTCATGGGAGAAATAGGTAGGTTTTGTGTGTGGAGAAGAAACTTCCTTCCGTAGGTCATTCTCTAAGATTCCCGAGGGTAGTGAATTTTTTTTAGGTGCCTTAAAAACTATGTCTCAAGCTAGCCAAATCATCTGAATTTTATTAGCATTCATATATTTTAGAATTTTCTTTCCATGACCCAACAATTCCACTCTTAGCTACATACCCAAACAAACTGAAAACAGGTACTCAAACAAATACTTGTGCATGAATATTCACAGCAGCACTATTCACAACAGCTTAGAGGTGGAAATAGCCCAAAGTTCATCAGCTGATGAATGGATAAATAGAAGGTAGGATAACCGTACAATGGAATATTATTCAGCCATAAAAAAGAATGAAGGACTGATACTTGCTACAACATGGATAAACCTAAAAAAAAGCCACACACACTATGGAAACTGAAAGAAGCCAGACATAAAAGGTCACAGATAGTATCACTCCATCTATATGAAATATCCAGAACCGATAAACCTATAGAAACAGAAAATTGACGGGTGGTTACCAGGGGCTGGGGGAGGAGGAGTAAGTACTTCATGGGTACAGAGTTTTATTTTGGGGTGATGAAAAGATCTTGGAACTAGAAAAAGGTGGTGATTGCACAACATTGTGAATGTACTACACGACGCTTGGTTGTTCACTTTGACGTGGTTAATTTTAGGTTATGCGAATTTCGCCTTAATAATTAAAACAAAACAAAACAAAACACCAAAAGCCCTTGTTTCCCAGGGATATCAAGTTCCTCTGATTTGAAGCGAGGGTGAGGAGTTTTACTGATTGGACATGTCTCCCTGAAGGTCACTCCCGTTCCCTTATATACTACACTGGAGGAATGTGATGCCCTTACTATTCTTCAAGGGATGATGGCAGAACCTTTGCCTCCGGTAGGTGTTTGGTAGATGCTGTGGGAAGGGAAAATCAATTGTTACTGATATGCTGCTCCTTCTCTGGTGTGTCCCTATAGTGTTCGGTGCTCCATTAACAGGAGGGGGATGTTCAAGAATAGCAATTCTACTTGAACGGCAATATTTCTCAAGGTATGATTCTTGGGAGACATTGGCCCCACTAGATCTGGTCCTCCATCCAAAAACAGCTCTGTGGTCAAATGAACTGGAAAACAGTATATTCTGTATTTCCTCTTAGAGATTCACCATATCTATGACCACCGGAAGGAATTGAAGAATGCCTGTAGTGAAGAAAACTGGTGAGCTGTTTGTCCTGACTCTCCCAAACCTTTTTGGTTGTAGTACGCCTTTGATGTGGAAAGCATATTACTCAGAGTGTGGAAAATGCTGCTCTGTATTGATAGGCTAACCTTGATTTGTTTAGAATGACTGTTTAGTTCTTGAAGAATCATATTAAATAAAACCCTAAATTATCTAGAAAATGGCAGACAAGCAATGGTGTGTTAGCTAGAAAGGGAGGATTCTAAATCTTTGTATTGTTCTGGTTTCCCACTGCTTGACTTGGTGGGTGATAATCTTTTATCATGGATTGACCCATTGAAATGTTCCATGGCTTTGTTGGCTAAATACCTGATAACCAGAAACTGCAGAGTTATGTGTAAAAATAGCCATCAGCCATCAACTTCTATTAAATTCAATAATGGATGCTGGGGCGCCTGGGGGGCTCAGCCGGTTAAGTGGCCGACTTCAGCTCAGGTCATAATCTCACAGTCCGTGGGTTCGAGCCCCACAATGGGCTCTGTGCTGACAGCTCAGAGCCTGGAGCCTGCTTCGAATTCTGTGTCTCCCTCTCTCTCTCTGCCCCTCCCCTGCTCATGCTCTGTCTCTCTGTGTCTCAAAAATAAATAAAAACATTAAAAAGATTAAAAAAATAAATTCAATAATGGATGCAAGCTGGTGAAAATAAGAATGTGATTGCAAGGCTGCAAGTCAAAGTGATAGAGTCCAAAATCATCAAACTGGGAAAGGATTTGGTTCCTTGGCTCTATTTCCTACCCTTCTTATTTTGCTCTTTGTCAGTTCCTTTAAGATTGTCAAAGAAGTTTACAGGCTTAATAAAACAGGTTAGACAACTTCATGGAAATGTACCTAATTACTATTGGTAACAGTGGCAGATCTTGTTAGGCCAGTAGCTTCTTGAAACAAAATGCTTGAGCTTACTCATTAAAACATTTTAGTAAGTGTCAGTATTGATTCATGTTTCCTGCTGCAAATTAGAGTTCTTTCTAAATTCCCATTTGGAGGAATCTGTGGGCTTAGCAAGTTCTACTCCCTAGTGTAATACGATTTTCCAAGCTGTCACGCAATTAAGAATTTTCTCAATATGTATAATCACTAATGAATTGATAATGACAAATTAGATTAACTGCATTTGGCTGTTGCAAGTCCTGCCAATCTGGTTTAGTGTGTTCAATATCTGATGTTCTTCAAAGTGAGCAAATAGCAGTAAACAGGGGTGTGGCATGGAACAGGGGTGTTCCGTGGGTTCTCAGCCAGGTGTCAGGAAGGTTTGGAAGCAACAGGGAGACCATTTTTAACAAGAATATCTTCCCTCTGGCTTAGAAATGAAGATATTTCTCAGGAAGAAACTTAGAATACATCTTTTTTTCCTTGAATTAATTTCATCCACTCTGTCAAAATTAATCTCTTTTGTAGAACTGTTTTGAATCTTACTTTGCCAAGCTATCCTGCCTAGGGAACAAAAGCAAAAATAAACTCGAATGACTGAAACCCAGCAAAATATTGGTTAATATTTACATTAGCAAAGTAGGACTGGACTGGAGTGAAAGAATCCTGCTAAAAATAGGCCCTGCGGCACCTGGGTGGCTCATTGGCTTAAGCATCCAACTCTTGACTTCAGTTGAGGTCACGATCTCACGGTTCGTGGGTTCGAGGCCTGCATCAGGCTCTGTGCTGACAGTGCACATTCTCTCTCTCTCTGCCTTTCCCCAAATCTTGCTTCCTCTCTCTCTCTCTCTCTCTCTCTCTCAAAATAAATAAATAAACTTTAAAAAAAAATTCTGTGCACATAATTTCATCCTGCTTGCAAAGACTTGTCCTACTTTCCTGGAAAACTCTTATTTGTTCTTCAACATCAAACTAATGTTGCCTCCTGTATCACACCATCCCTAACTTCTAACTAGATACAGTCTTCAATATTTATAATACCTGATTGGTTCCTTTACTCTTGCATTAAAACCATTTTAATTATTTGTTGACATGCTTCCTTCCCCTTCTAGACTAGATGCCCACAGAGGGCAAGAATCATTACTCATTCAGCATACATTTATAGAGTGCTTAGTATGGGCCAGCAGGCCATTTTGCTATTCTTTAAAACCACAACAGTCATCTTTATTCCCAACACTTAATACATGCCTGTCTCATTATTGAGTAGGCACTCAGCAATGAGTTGCTAAATAATTAAATAACTGAGTGAGTGAAAGGATGAATGAATGAATGAATGAATGGACTCAATTATATAAGGTAGAAAAGGCACAATTTTTGCCAGGAAGTTTTAGTTTCCCAATTTGCAAACAGAATCAGTGCAGAGAGAAGTTAAGCTTCCAAGAAGAGCAGGACCTATCATTCTGCAAGGAGACCAGGGACTCAATGCCTAGTGGACCTCAGAGGTTTAAAGACACCAGGGGTATCAGGAGGTATGACTTTAGGAGGGAGCAGTCCTAGCCAGGTGTCTTCTACGTGCTATATCATTTCTGAGATAAGATGGAAGGCTGGCTAAATCAGCAGAATTCCTAGGGCTCCCCTGCAAATAGCCAGAATTGAGAGAAAGAGAAAGGCAGGGGCACTGGACTAAGGAGGAAAGAATAAGCACACACGACATTTAAAAGACTGTGAGTTTCTCCCCTTACTGCAACATGCTTGCTGCAGAATATGTAACGCTTGTTGATTTTTCTCTTACAATACTTCCTCTGATATTCTCTCTCTCTTCATAAATAATGTGCTTGGCCCTATATAGCTGCTGCAAATCATTTTTGACAGCAGGGAGTACTTTTCCAAGATGAGCCTGAGCGATTCTGAGCCTTGAACTTGCTCATCAGCAGCTTGCCCACATGGCAGTCTCTGGGGCTGGCCCAGACAGGCTACAATGCCTCTGAATTTCACACTTGAGATGAAAGGTCATTACGTGGAGTCTGACCTAGTTGCAGTAGCCAGTGTGATTTCTGTGGCTGGGTTTGGCATAAAGGAAGACAAGTACAAAAGAAAACCATCAATCTTACATGTGTTCCTAGTTAATTTCCTTTCTGGTTTTCTGCGTGGCTTTCAGCCTCCTGCCAGTCTTGTCAAGCCACTGTATGCTCAGGAAGTAGCACCCCTCATATTTTAATTTACAGAGAAAAAATAGACCATCAGCCATCTAGTTTCTTTCCTTTTCTGTGTCAGGCATGTCTTCACCTGTCATTCTCCAATTTCCTTCAGACTCAAAAAAAGAGGTGATAACAAACTTCTGTGTAACAATGACTGCGTAGAGCTTAAAAGAACAAAAATTATCTCATAGTTTCCACGAGTCAGGAATTTAGAACAGCTTAGTGGGGAGGCTCTGGCTTAGGTCTTTCACGAGGTTGCAGTCGCAATATCAGCTGTGGCTGCATTCATCTGAAAGCTTGACCGGGGCCGGAGGACCCACTTCCCAGATGAATCATTCACATGGCTGTTAGCAGGAGACCTCAGTCCCTGGCCACATGGGCCACATGCTTGCTTGCATGTTTTCATAAAATTTCAGCTGGATTCCCCCAGATTGAATGATCCAAGATAATGAGCATGGAAAATGCAGCAATGCCTTTTAAAACTTCTCAAAAGTTGCACATTACCACTTCTACCTCATTTTATTAAGGTCATTAAGTACCACGTACATTCAAGAGGAGGAGGAATTAGCCTCCATCTTTTGAAGGAAGGAGTATCAAAGAATTTGTGGCCATCTTTTAGAAGCACCTCTTGTCAAAGAGTGATCCCTATTCCTTTCCAGGGCTAATTCATCCACCTGTGAGCTTGATTCTATCATTTCCCATCTGGACTTGGCTAATCAATTATGCTGTCTCTCAATTTCTTAATAGTAGATCCCATTTATGGAGCATGTGATATGTCCTGGCTACTGTGCCAAGCACTTTATGTGGATAATCTCAATACATACAACCACGTGAGGTTGGGAACTGATTACCCCTCTTTATATGCATAAAAAAAGATTCATTTAATTATTTATTTATATATAGAGAAAAAGCATGCACAAGTGGGGGGTGCACCAAGAGAGAGGGAGACAGAAACAATCCCAAGCAGACTCCACACTGTCACTACAGAGCCCGATATGGGGCTCGAACTCACCAACCATGAGATCATGACCTGAGCTGTAGTTGGACACTTAACCGACTGAGCTACCCAGGTGCCCGATTACCCCACTTTTTACAAATGAGGAGATCCAAGCTCAGAAGGATTCAGTGAGATGTCCAATGTCAGATGGCTAGTAAGTAGAAAAGTTACCATTTAAACCCAGTCTGGACTGTCTCCATAGCTGTGCTTCCCTCCACTAATCTATTCTATACTGTCTTGCATGGACTTCATTTTTATTATTATTTATTTGTTTGCTTGTTTGTTTGTTTGTTCTTAGAGAGAGAGAGAATGAGCAGGAGAGGGACAGAGAGAGAGACAGAATCGTAAGCAGGCCTATGCTCAGCACAGAACCTGACACAATGTTCAATCCCATGGCTCTGGGATCATGACCTGAGCCAAAATCAAGAGTTGGACACTCAACTAACTGAGCCACCCAGGCGCCCTTGCATGGACCTTTAATCTCTACCTCTCTGTCAGCTTCTCCTTAGTTTTTTTTTTTTTTTAATTAAAAAAAATATTTTACTTATTTTTGAGAGAGAGAGAGAGAGAGAGAAAGCTAGGAAGGGGCACAGAGAGAGGGAGTCACAGAATCTGAAGCAGGCTCCAGGCTCTGAGCTGTCAGCACAGAGCCTGACGTGGGGCTTGAACTCACAAACTGTGAGTTCATGACCTGAGCGGAAGTCAGACGCTTAACTGACTGAGCCACCCAGGCGCCCCTTCTCCTTAGTTTTCCAACAGGCTCCATTCTTCTTCATACAAACATTGCCTTCCTTTAAACCCTGCCACATCTCCAGCCTCATCACATCTTCCCATCACCACAAATTTCTCAAAATAGTGGTCGGCATCCTGTCCCTACTTCCACAGCTCCCATTTGCCCCAGCTCATGGCCATCAGTTCTGCGCTTACCAATTTCATGAAAGGGGTTTCTCTAAGTAAGGTCAATGCCTCCCTAATTTCCAAACCATGTGCACTCCTCTCAGCTCACATTCTGCTGTATTTCATCAATTCTACCCCACACAATTTTCCTATTTCTGAAATCAGGATGTCTTAAAATCAATGGTACTTTGTATTTGGTAAATTCAATTTCTTTACCCTTCTATACATTTCATAGCATGCCTGTTCCCTTCTCCTGGAACTCTCTGCTCCTGTGCCATAGACATCCCTGTGAACAGGCTTCCCTCCTTCCCCTCTGTTCGCTCTATGCAGTTTTCCTCATTGATTCCTCTTCCTCAGACAAACCCTTAGATGATGGTGTAGATAATTTGGTTGTGATCCACTCTTTTTCCTTCTGCATTGTGGGTAATCTACTTTAAAATATCTTCCATGCCACTTTTGTGTTACTAACTCCTAATTTCTGCTCCAACCTCCATCTTTCCCTTTAATTAATTACTTATTTCCTGTAGGTCTTACAAGTACTACAAATTCTGTATGTGCTAATCCTTAACCCCTTTTCAGACTATCTGCCCTGCGCTTTTTTTTTTAATTTTTCAATTTGCATCCAAGTTAGTTAGCATATAGTGCAACAATGATTTCAGGAGTAGATTCCTTAGTGCCCCTTACCCATTTAGCCCATCCCCCCTCCCACAACCCCTCCAGCAACCCTCTGTTTGTTCTCCATATTTAAGTCTTTTCTGTTTTGTCCCCCTCCCTGTTTTTATATTATTTTTGCTTCCCTTCCCTTCCCTTATGTTCATCTGTTTTGTCTCTTAAAGTCCTCATATGAGTGAAGTCATAGGATATTTGTCTTTCTCCAAATGGCTAATTTCGCTTAGCATAATACCCTCTAGTTCTATCCACGTAGTTGCAAATGGCAAGATTTCATTCTTTTTGATTGCTGAGTAATACTCCATTGTATATATATACACCACATCTTTATCCATTCATCCATCGATGGACATTTAGTATCTGCCCTGCTCTTATTGCCTATCTTGGATGTTGACATCACCACTGTCAAAGCATATCTCACAGACATTTAGTTTGAAGCACAGCTGATGTTTACTCATATATAGGGCAGATATAGTCATATATAGATTGTCACCAAAGAGGCAAAACAGGAACCCTTAGTTGGTGGGACAAGGACAAAGCTTTTTGTTTTGTTTTGAACTTCAGCATGCTAATCGGCTGAAAACTATCAAGGGAGCAATTTGTACCCAAGCAGACTGCATTATTGCCAATATAGACAATTTCAGTTATTTGTGAATCCCCCCCCCCCCAAATCCTATGATTTCAGCTGTGGAACAGATAGGAAGTATATTTATTTTTGGTATTGGCTGCTGATGTCCTGCCTTTGGTATCTATGTCATAGTTAATCTAGGACTGCCCCATTTCTCTCATTATAATTACTCACTCCCTTTTTGGGGTCAAACTCAGACCTAGGACTGTGGTTGACCGTGAAGACTTTAGTATCTTCCTGATGCAGTATCATCCACTAGATGTTGCCTTGAGATAATAGATCATAGTAATATTTAAGTAGCTGGATAATCAGACAGTAGAAGAACTCACAAAGTATGAGAACAATCATAAAGATAATAAAAAAACACTTGGAACCCCATTTATAACCAAGTTTCCTAGTTGGCCTAGACCAAACCAGGAGAATAAGTCTCACATCTTTTTTTTTTTTTCTATCCCTCATATTCCTTGAATTCCTTTGAGGCTTAGGTAGGTTTCAGTAAGAGCAGCTAGTGATTAAGAGGCCAAGGGTACAGCTAAGACATATAGATATATTAGGGAGTCTTATTAAAGGGGTCGAAAGCCACTGGCAAATCCATCCATTGAAAAAATTGGCAGCCATTGCAATTGTCTGAGATCGGTGATTTAGGAAGTTCAAACAGTTTATGGGAAAGAAGGCAGCTGAGAGAAAGGCAAACAGGACTATGGCAGTCATTTTACAATCTCATCCTTTGACTCACACAAAGAAAAGTATATAAGTAATAAAAGGAAGAGACAAATAACAAAATATAAATCCTAACCACAGATCTTAATCTGAAAGTCTTAGGTAGAAATTGTTTACACCTGATAGCATCATTTTGATTCATACATCTTGGAGTAGCTCTCAATTTCCAGAGCTGTGTGCTTCTAAAAGCTTTTTACTAAGCCTCAAGGTTGTGTATCTCTGGTGGAACTGGATGTTCAGGTTGTAGAGCCCTTAGCACGCTTGCACTGGGAATCATGAATCCATGAGTACATCCCCTAGAGTCTAACAGCAATATTGGCGGTTCAAAGTCTGTGATGTGACCTTTCCAAAGCTGATGTCTTCGTGTCCTTCTTGGTATACCCAGTTTCCTGGGTTTTATATCATGTAGGAATGTGTTTGATGTCACTTTCAAAGTGCAGCTTGCACCTGTTGGGCTTGTGACTGAGTACATGATATTAGTTTTGACAATACTTGACAAGATTGGAACGTAATAAGGTAAGGTCTGTTGGAGAAGGAGTTAATCTGAGCCTCATCAGTCTTCTCCTTTGTCGTCTTTTTTTTTTTTTTTTTTTTTTTAAGCGAACTATGCCCAACATAGGGCTCAAACTCACAACCAATCAAGAGTCACATGCTCTACTGAGCCATCCAGGTGCCCCTTCATTGGTTTTCTTATATGGGTTTTCTGTGGTTAGAGTTTCAGATTTTGCAGTGTAAATCACATTATAATTGGGGCAAAGGGTAGACCATTAGGCCAAGAAAGGTTAGGCTCTTCTAGAAATTTGGACAGTTTCGATTTAAAAAAATCATTAGTTAGTTTTACCCTTCTAGAACTTTAGGGGAAAAATGGACCATAAAGTTTCTATTTTATGTGAAGATTCTACATAATTCCTTAAGAATAGAAACTGAGCTCCTCCTTCCAGGTAGAGAAAACAAAACCCCAAGTTTGTTTTCTTAAATCATGTAAAGCATTATCCTTTTAGCAGAAGAAAGCTTTTGTTCCAATAAGAAAAACTGCAAAAAAAAAAAAAAGTCTATTACTGAAACGCCTTTACAATTTTATCATTTAGGGGTGCCTGGGTGGCTCAGTCAGTTAAGTGACTGACTTTGGCTCGGGTCATGATCTCACAGTTTGTGGGTTCAAGCCCCTCACTGGGCTCTGTCAGAGCCTGAAGCCTGTTTCGGATTCTGTGTCTCCCTCTCCCTCTGTCCCTCCCCAACTTGCAGTCTGCCTCTCTCTCTCTCTCCCTCTCTCTCAAAAATAAACATTAAAAAAAATTAAAACTTTATCATTTGGGCAATAGAATGAATCCACTTGTAAATGTTTAAATGAATCTTGAGGTGGGATTCTGAGCTTTGCCTTTTATAGTTTTTCCTGGATTTTGATACTTATACGTAAAGGAAGTTTTAGTCACCTATTGGGCCTCAGGTAAAACTTCCCAACCATATTTTTGTATTTTGGATCTTTTCATCCTGGGCATCGCAGATGCTGCCCCGTAGCTAATGTAATAGAGGTTTGCAGGTGTACTTGGGAGCCGCCAGGTGGCCATCACGGGAAGTCCGAAACCCAATGCTCTGCATGTATTTACTATCTTTTTCCCTCCTGTAGCGACAGATCATTATATTCAAATAAATCCTTCTGGATTGATGAAATCCTACTAAGTAACTCTCCTTATAATAACAGTTGTGGGAAGATCAGTAAGGACTGTGTGTTTTACACAGTAGATGTCTATAGCACTTCCTTTAGCTTCAAAAGTATTATTAGTATGCATTTATAGTAGTATTTAAGTAGTATTTTTTTTTATTTTTTTTTTAAATTTTTTTTTTTCTTTTCAACGTTTATTTATTTTTGGGACACAGAGAGACAGAGCATGAACGGGGGAGGGGCAGAGAGAGAGGGAGACACAGAATCAGAAACAGGCTCCAGGCTCTGAGCCATCAGCCCAGAGCCCGACGCGGGGCTCGAACTCACGGACCGCGAGATCGTGACCTGGCTGAAGTCGGACGCTCAACCGACTGCGCCACCCAGGCGCCCCTTAAGTAGTATTTTTGATAGCATTTAAAAAATATTTCTTTCAGGTGTTGTCTTGTCTCTAGTTAGGTTTTTATTTTTTTAATTTAGTTTTTAGAGAGAGGGTGTATGGGTGGGAAGGGCAGAGAGAGAGAGAGAGAGAGAGAGAGAGAGAGAATCTTAATCAGTCTCCATGTTTAGTGCAGACCCCAATGCAGGGCTTGATCCCATGACCCTGGGATCTTGACCTGAACTGAAAGGAAGAGTTGGATGCTTACCTGACTGAACCACCCAGGCACCCTTCTAGTTAGTTATTAATTCATTTTCCATTTTTGATTCAGGTACCCAAGGAATTTAGAAAACCCATTTGCTTTCAAAACATGCCAACATCTTGAATGATCCAAAAAGGCGTATCTACTATCAGGGTGGGGATTTGAATTCTTACATCTTTACACTTGATCTTAGCCAAAAGGACGAGAAGCGATGAATTCTTACTTCTTTAAAAAGACAGCATGTTCTTGTTAAGAGTCAGAGAGTTCTGAAGTTACAGTTTATGCAGCACAGAATGTACACTGATTATTTTTAAAATAAGAACCGTGAAAAGATAACACATCGGCGTTGGCCAAGGGAGTAACAGGACAGGAAATGCTGAGACTTTGAAGAGCTGTTCAGAAGTCATGGGGTTCACTTTTATCAAGAGGGGAAGTTGTTAGACTGGTTTCTTAGGTCGGATGACTGAGGTTAGAGTGGTGTTTGACAATTACATGGGAAATGGACAGTGAAAAAAACGTCACATGTGAAATGCAAATAACTATTGTGCATTGTTTGAAGCAATTAGGTTTGCACAACAAAATTTATGAGGGCAGTGGGTAAGAAGTGGAGCCAGAATAATTCTTGCTGTGGTTTAACTGTCTCAGCTACAGCAAGAAACATGGTACCGAAACCTATCCAAGGTAGGCCATAGGCTTGTGATGCGTGGTTAGCTTTTGCATAGCACTTTAATTTTTTTTTTAATGTTTATTTATTTTTGAGAGAGACAGAGACAGAATGGGAATAGGTTGGGGCAGAGAGAGAGGGAGGCACAGAATCTGAAGGAGGCTCCAGGCTCCAAACTGTCAGCACAGAGCCTGATGCGGGGCTCGAACCCACGAGCTGTGAGATCATGACCTGAACCGAAGTCGGATACTCAACCGACTGAGCCACCCAGGCACCCCTGCATAGCACTTTAAAAGCACAACTTACAGGGGTGCTTGGGTGGCTCAGTTGGTTAAGTGTAGATTCTTGGTTTCGCCTCAAGTCATGATCTCACGGTTCATGAGTTCAAGCCCCACAATGGGCTCTGAGCTGATGGTGCAGAGCCTGCCTGGGATTCTGTCTCTGTCTCTCTCTCTCTGTCCCTCTTGCTGTCTCTCTCTCTCAAAATAAATAAATAAACTTAAAAAAAAAAAAAGCACAACTTGCCTTTTCAGTAGAAACAATGCAAAGTGTTTAGCATGATCAGGTTGCCTAAAGTCAGGAGTTGCTCTAATGTGGGCTCAGGAAAGGAAAAGGCCTATTTAACGTCTGACTCCCAGGAGAGGGGCTCTGGAACATTTAGGTAGCTCTTGTAGTGATTCAGCTAAGAGAAATATGGAAAAGCCCAACACGTCTAGTTATCTCTAGTATCTCTCCTTGAAAAGGTGAAGAGACGAAAGATGGTGCAACCCAGTAGCCACCTGAAGAGTGTCAAAGTCGCAAAAGGCATCTTAATGGTTTTGCCGTCTTGAGTTAGAGCTTGAATATGGGAAATGACATAAAGGAATTATCAGATCAGATATGAACACACATAAGGAGAAGAGCATAAATAATAGGTGCCTAAAAGTAGGAAAGTTATGACAATCTTTGTCAGATGGACAATTTAAAAGAAAAACAGTAAAAAGCAACAATAATTCCTAAGAATCCTAACTTTCTCAGAAGTGAAGAGTTTTTGTTTAAAAGTGGTTCCAAAGCATGTCAAAAGCAAAATAAAGGATATTCAAAGATCATCCTTTTCAGAACTATTTTTCATCATTCACAAACTTTTTTTATTAATTGACATGACTTGGTATGTATGTGTTTAGACCTACACTTAAGTGATAAATTTATAGCTTTAGAAGATAAAACATATACCATATTGAATTTACCATCTTTGTTTTCTTAAAATTTTTTTAATGTTTATTTATTTTTGAGAGAGAAAGAGAGACAAAGCATGAGCAGGGGAGGGGCAGAGAGAGAGGGAGACACAGAATCCGAAGCAGGCTCCTGGCTCTGAGCTGTCAGCACAGAGCCCAACGCGGGGCTCAAACCCACGAAGCATGAGACCATGACCTGAGCTGGTCAGCCACTTAACAGACTGAGCCACCCAGATGCCCCTGAATTTACCATCTTAATAAAACTACAGCAATTTCCTTGAAAACCCAATAAAACATATCCACCACCTTACATATTTGTATCTCTTCGCAAATACTATTTAAGCACTCATTTTATTACAGCTTTTAACCAAAGAAACTAACTTTTGTTCCCTCTCAGTTGCAGAGAAAACTGGGAGGGGAAGTAACTGAACACTTTCTGCCCCACTTAAGTACCTTAGCCTACCAGCACTCCTCAAGGACGCCTGATTGTGTACTGTAAACACACATTCCACATTCATTCATTCTGTATGTCTTTATGTGGAAAATGGTATCACGCATGTTAATATGACTCAAGTGCATCACTTACTAATCTACTAACTGATAGTCACTCTCTAAAGAATAAAAGTAGGAGGCAGATATATTATAACTATGTTAGCTTGTTTTTATATTCTTGACCTTTTGGAATTGTAATCTGGTAAGAAATTGGGCATCCAAAGGTTATTTATTAATTAACTCAATTAGCCCAAGGTCTCAAAGTCAATTTAGGATCTTGGATTATGATTTAAGCTGAGACTACAATAATGCAATCACTGTTGACATCAAAAATATTGTCAGGGAAGTGATATTATAAATTTTATGTAGAAGTGGAGTAACTGAGTCTAAATAGGTTTTAACACTGTTTTGAAATTCTTAAAGGTAAATCTTTTAAAAAGATATAATTATAACTCAGTGTAGTTGAACATATACATTTCTTAACATTTTTATATTATTAAATAATTAGTAATGTAAGCTTATCTGAAGAGCAAGACTAGATTTAGGAACTTCAAAGATTTAGGAGCTTCAGATTAATAAGACTTTCAATGAAAAAATAAATCCAAGTCTTGCAAAAGCTAGGATATTAGTTACCATTATTTTTTTCCTTGTTAAAAACAGAGAAAACATACTACTATTTTTTTAATGTTTATTTATTTATTTTGAGACAGGGAGAGAGAGCATGTGTGTGTGAGTGGGAGAGGGGCAGAGAGAGAGGGGGAGAAAGAATCCCAAGCTGACAGGGCAAAGCCAGACATGGGGTCAATCTCACAAACTGTAAGATCATGACCTGAGCTGAAATCAAGAGTTGGATGCTTTGGGAATGCAAGCTGGTGCAGCCACTCTGGAAAACAGTATGGAGGTTCCTCAAAAAACTAAAAGTAGAACTACCCTACGACCCAGCAATTGCACTACTAGGCATTTATCCAAGGGATACAGGTGTGCTGTTTTGAAGGGACACATGCACCCCAATGTTTATAGCAGCACTATTGACAATAGCCAAAGTATGGAAAGAGCCCATGTGTCCATTCATGGATGAATGGATAAAGAAGTGGTATATATATACAATGGAGTATTACTTGGCAATCAAAAAGAATGAAACCTTGCCATTTGCAACTACATGGATGGAACTGGAGGGTATTACACTAAGCGAAATTAGTCAGAGAAAGACAAATATCATATGACTTCACTCATATGAGGACTTTAAGAGAGAAAACAGATGAACATAAGGGAAGGGAAACAAAAATAATATAAAAACAGGGAGGGGGACAAAACATAAGAGACTCATAAATATGGAGAACAAAGAGAGGCTTACTGGAGGGGTTGTGGGAGGGGGGATGGGCTAAATGGGTAAGGGACACTAATGGGTAATCTACTCCTGAAATCATTGTTGCACTATATGCTAACTAATTTGGATGTAAATTAAAAAAAAAAATTAAATTAAAAAAAAAAGAAAGCCTAGAAAGTAAAAAAACAAAAGGGCCTGAGCCACCCAGGCACCCCCATATTACTGTTTTTAAATCAAAACAATCCAGCCAGTAGATCTAAAGCATATAGAATTAAATATTTTTATTTTCTTGAATTCTTCTAAATTTACATGAAAAATTACCAGTTTCTGGTTCTATGCTTATAGAATGGAAGAACTGATAATGTTAAAATGTCTATACTACACAAAGCAATCTATACATTTAATGCAATCACTATCAAAATACCAACAGCATTTTTCACAGAACTAAAACAAGTAATCCTAACATTGGTATGGAATCACAAAAGACCCAAATGGCTAAAATAATCTTGAGAGAGAAGAACAAAACTGAAGGTATCACAATCCCAGATTTCAAGTTATACTACAAAGCCGTAGTAATCAAAACAGTATGGTACTGACATACAAAAGACACACAGAACAGTGGAACAGAATAGAGTCCAAAAATAAACCCACACTCATATGGTCAATTATCTGACAAAGGAGGCAAGAATATACAATGGAGAAAAGACAGTGTCTTCAATAAATGATGCTGGGAAACCTTAACAGCTACATGCAAAATAATGAAACTGGAGCACTTCCTTATACCATAAACAAAGATAAACTCAAAATGGATTAAAGACCTAAATGCTACAAGGAATCCCATAAAACTCCTACAAGAAAATATAGGCAGTAATTTCTCTGACATTGGCTATAGACACATTTTTCTGGTTATGTCTCCTCAGGCAAGGGAAACAAAAGCAAAATTAAACTATTGGGACTACACCACAATAAGAAGCTTTTGCACAGCACAGGAAACCATCAACAAATAAGAAGGCAACCTACTGAATGGGAGAAGACATTTGCAAATGAGATATCCAATAAGGGGTTAATATCCAAAATACATCAAGAACTTATAAATTTACCACCAAGAAAATAATCTGATATAAAAATGGGAAGAGGATCTAAATAGATGTACAGGGGCGCCTGGGTGGCGCAGTCGGTTAAGCGTCCGACTTCAGCCAGGTCACGATCTCGTGGTCCGTGAGTTCGAGCCCCGCGTCGGGCTCTGGGCTGATGGCTCAGAGCCTGGAGCCTGTTTCCGATTCTGTGTCTCCCTCTCTCTCTGCCCCTCCTCTGTCCATGCTCTGTCTCTCTCTGTCCCAAAAATAAATAAACGTTGAAAAAATAAATAAATAGACGTACAAAGAAGACATACAAATAGGCAGCAGACCCATGAAAAGATGCTCAACATCACTGATCACCAGGGAAATATAAATCAAAACTTCAACGAGGTATCACCTCACACCTGTCAGAATGGCTAGACTAAAAAGGACAAGAGATAACAAGCATTGGTGAGGATGTAGAGAAAAAGGAACCCTCTCACACTGTTGGTGGGACTGTAAGTTGGTGTGGCCACTGTGGAAAACAGTATGGAGATTCCTCAAAAAATTAAAAATGGAATTACCATATGATGCAGTAATTCCACTACTGGATATTTATTCAGAGAAAATCGAAATACTAATCTGAAAAGATATATGCACCCCTATGTTTACTGCAGCATTTACAACAGTCAAGATATGGAAGCAACCCAAGTGTCCAATAGGTGAACAGATAAAGATGTGGTATATATATATATATATATATATATATATATATATATATATACACACACACACACACACACACACACACACACACACAATGGAATATTACTCAGCCATAAAAAAAGAACGACATCTTGCCATTTGCAAAAATATGGATAGATCTGAAGGGTATTTTGCTAAGTGAAATAGGTCAGACAGAGAAAGGCAAATACCATATGCTTCTCACATGTAGAACTTATGAAACAAAAGAAAGAAAAAAAAAGACAAACAAAAAACCAGACTGTTAAATACAGAGAACAAACTGATGATTGCCAGAGGGGAGGTTGGTAGGGAGATGGGTGAACTAGATAAAGGGGATTAAGAGCATAATTATCAAAAGTGATGAACAATGAGTAATGTACAGAATTGCTGAATCATTATATTGCATACCTGAAACTAATATAACATGGTATATCAATTATACTTCAATAAAAAAAGATTATTAGTTTCTATAAGTCAATCAAAATAGAGGCATCTTCAATTTTAAGGTGTTTTATAATGAAATTTATAAATTCTCTGTGGAGGCAGGCAAAAATACACCAATCCATTTGTTTAGAAATTATTTATACCCTGTATTCATTAGAGTTCTCCAGAGAAACAAACCAATGGGATGCATACATATAGAGAGAGACTTATTATAAGGAATTGGCTTACAATATTATGGAGGCTGGCAAGTCCAAACCTTCAGTGTGGACCAGAAGGCTTGAGACCCAGGAGAGTCGATGTGCAGGTGAAATCCAAAGACAGTCTGTAGGTGAATTCCTTCTTGCTCAGGGAGGTTGGTGTTTTTGTCCTATTCAGTTCTTCAACTGAATGGAAAAGGCCCACCCACATTTGGGAGAGTAATCCAGATTTAAATATTAATTTCATCCCCAAATACCCTGTAAACTGATACGTGATGAACCATCACATACCCATACATTGAAAATACCTTATCAGATTGTTAGGAAAGCTAGGTAACACTATGGAGTTTAGAGATGCATTTCTCTCTATTTTATTAGATGCTATTTTCTCTATACTTGCTGAGTTAGATTGAGTTGAACTAAGGGTTCAGCTTTAAGATTAACACCTTGCTGTTGGCTCAAAAGACTTCCCTTCTATCTTGACACTGCTTATTTGGATATATTTCTACTGAACTTCCCTATTTCTTTTAGTAGAGAATGGAAAAAGAAAAAGCCTTGTACGCAGAATCTTTATGATTTCTCAGGATGTCATGAAGTCTGACAAGCCAGAAGCAATCATTCCTACTCCATCTCCATTCCCCAAACACACATTCAGATATATTTAATTTGCTATCAATTAGAGTTCTTTATTTTTCAAGTCATGAAAAACCAGTTTCCATTGTTTCTTTTTTCTTTGTATACATTTCCCTCTCCTTTGATAGAAGGTATGCCTGTTTGAATTAGATATAACCTATGGTGTTCACAAATGACAAGAAAATCTTGTGGCTAATTAATTTCCAATAATTAACAACAAAAAGAAAGCTGTCTGATGGAATTTCTGGAATGCTGGTGTGAGTGGCCAGAACAATTTGGAAAAAAAAAAAAAAAGAATAAAATTGGAAGATTCACATGTCCTAACTTCAGAACTTACTACAAAGCAGTAAGACGGTGTGGTTGTGGCATAAAGAAAAACATATAGTTCAATAAATTGAGAGTCTGGAAACAAACCCTTGCATTTATAGTTAATTGATTTTTAACAAGGGTACAAGATAATTCAGGGAGGAAAAGAACAGGCTTTTCAGCAAATGGTGCTGGGACAACTTGATATCCACATGCAAAAGAACGAAGTTGGGCTCTTTTCTCATATCATACACAAAAAATACTTCAAAATGGTCATATACCTAAACATAAGGCCTAAAACTATAAAATTCTTAGATAGAAACATAGGAGTAAGTCTGTATTACCTTGGGGTAGGCAAAGTCTTGTGAAATGTGACATCCAACACACGAGTGAAAAAGAAAAAAATAAATGGATTGCATCAAAACTAAAAACTTCTGTGTTGCAAAGGGCACCATCAGTGAAAAGTGAAAAGAAAATCCACAGTGTTGCATCCACACGACTCCTGAAACAGAATGCTATGGGCACCGGTGACAGTCACAACAAAGTTTATTACAATGAGAGGCAAGGCCGACCGATCGGGACCAACATTCTTGATAAGAGTGTGGCCCCCGAACAGCCTGGGTACAGAGTTTTTATAGCTGATCACATTGTTTTATTATCAACTGGGAACAGAACAAAGAAATAGTTCCCAAATGAGTTAGAAACAGTTCCCAGATGGGGTGATTATTTTAGACTTTCTGCCGTTAAGTTGCAACCAGTGGATCTCCTTGACCCTGCCTCTGATGCTCTTTTCTTTGAACTTTTGTTTCCTTAATTGGTGAAGCCTAATTTACAAGAGTATGAAGCGTAATTTACAAGAGTAAAGCAAGGCTGTTATCTCTTAACCTTCAGTGTCAGAACAAAGCTGTTACTTTACAAACTAAGTGTTAGTCCTACACTACAATTTAACCCTTACAACAGAATGGGAGAAACTGCTTGTTAATCATATACCTGATCAACACAGATAGTCATCAGAGAAATGCCAAATACAATGAGATATCACTTCATACCACTTGGATATTATAATCAAAAAAGACAGTAATAGGTGTTGGGGAGGATATGCAGAAATTGGAATCCTCATGTATTGCAGATGGAAATGCGAATGGTGCAGCCACTTTGGAAAACAGTCTGGCAGTTCCTCAAAAAAGTTAAACACAGAGTTAACCACATGACCCAGCAATTCCACTCCTTGGCATCTTCCCAAGAGAAATGAAAACATATGTCCACACAAAAATTTGTATACAAATGTTCATAGCGTCATTATTCATGACAGCCCCAATGTGGAAACCACCCAAATGTGTAGCAACTGATGAATGAATAAACAAAATGTGGTATATCCATACAATGGAATACCATTTGGTTATAAAAAGAAATAAAGTACTGATAGGTGTTACAGTATGAATGAACCCTAAAAACATTGTTAAGTGAAAGAAGTCAGGCACGAAATACCACATATTATATGATTCCATTTATATGAAATGTCCAGAATAGGCAAATCTCTCTATAGAGAAAGTAACGGTTGCCTAGGACTTGGGGTGGCGGTGGGGGCACAGCTACTGGGGAAAAAAGGGACTGGCTGCAAATGAGTCTGGGTTTTCTCTTTGGGGTGATCAACACATTCAAAAACTGTCATAGCTGCACAATTCCGTGGCTATACTAAAACCTACGATATTTTATGCTTTAAATGGATGAATTTCATTATATGTGGATTACCTCTCAATAAAGCTGCTTAAAAAGATTTCCACAAATATGGGGCCCCTGGGTGACTCAGGTGGTTAAGCGTCCAACTCCTGATCTCTGGATCTCAGCTTAGGTCTTGATCTCGGGGTCATGAGTTCAAGCTCTGTGTTGGGCTCTAGGCTGTGTATGAAGCCTAATTAAAAAAAAAGATTTCCACAAATACAAAAGAAATGTAATTATTAACAAACTGCTTAAAAGAGAAAATATTTTCTTAGTACTTCCTTCCTTTGCAAGGAGAGGCAAGGCTTTTTTCACTTATAGACCCTCAGAGAACTGGCAAAGGTAAATATAGAGCATAAGACAAAGAACACAAAGGATTCTATCAATACTTGAAAAATACAATAAATCAGCACTGTTAGATATGACATAACAATTTTTTTTAATGTTTTATTTATTTTTGAGACAGAGAGAGACAGAGCATGAGCAGGGGAGGGTCAGAGAGAGAGGGAGACGCAGAATCGGAAGCAGGCTCCAGACTCTGAGCTGTCAGCACAGAGCCCGACGTGAGGCTTGAGCTCACGAACTGTGAGATCATGACCTGAGCTGAAGTCGGACGCTTAACCGACTGAGCCACCCAGGTGCCCCGACATAACAATTTTCAATGTTACAATTGAGGGTGGCAAGTTCCTGATTAAATCATTGTATTGTGATCTCAAGGCATACATACCGGCTTCCCAAAATAGTAGAAGCTTCAAGAAAAGCAGGAACAAAAAAAAAAAAAAAAGACAGAGACACTAAGCTCCCAGTCTTTGCCACTTAACAGAGATCAGATAATCAAGGCCTGACAACCACCTTTTTGTCCACCAATGGAAAAAAAAAAAAAAAAAGCAGCTGCTGTTGAGACAAAACTGTTCAGGACCCGGTTTCAGCATGCAAGAGTAACAAATTTTTTTTTTAAGTTTATTTATTTTTGAAAGAGAGAGGGAAAGGGAGAGAGGGAGAGAGAATCCCAAGCAGGCTGTCAGCACAGAACCCGATGTGGGGCTCAAACTGACAAACCATGAGATCATGACCTGAGCCAAAATCAAAAGCCAACTGACTGAGCCACTCAGGTGCCCTGAGTCACAAATCTTAATGGCCACTGAAAGAGTCCTACCAGAGGGGCCGAGGGAAGACGATTCAGAATTCAAGGTGTCCAGAAGAGATGCCACATATAAGCTCCAATGAGGGAACTAAGGTGCGCTGATCTCGATGGAGAGTCCAGAAATAACTATCGAAGAACAATTTTGACACATTTATCACAGCTGATATTTACTCATATATGCGGGAGACCAATCAAGCACAGACTGGTAGAATAAAGGCAGGGCAAGGATTATACATGCAAACACCACACAGTGTGTGAAACAGTGAGACTTCCCTTTTGTCTTTTGGCAAGCTGACTTCCTGAAAACCACCAAGGAGAGTGGTTTGCCCCAGGGAAGCAGAAGGGACTTTCGGTGATTTACAGATTTTTGTAGAAACCTTGTGATTTTGTCTATGGAGTATGTATATAGTGTGCTTTCCTCTGTGTAATGGCCCCTGGTGCCCTTCCTTGGGCATTTCCATCGTAACCCAGGACTAAACCTGTCAATTATAATTCCTTTCCACAAATCCGGTTGTCTAAGCTAAAAGCCTAGCACCCCCAATTCTTCTGTTTCACTCCCTCCTGACATATGAGGTTCCCAAATCCCACTAACTCTGCTTTCTTAATATCTCTTAAGCCCATTCTCTCCCTCCCAACCCATGACCCCCACCATTTGTCTAGTTCAGGTCCTTACAATCTGTGGTCTCTTAAACCGGGCGTCCCCATCCATCTGCCACATCGATGCCAAAATTATAATACAACACAGATGTTTGACATTCCTGTGCTTAGCAGCCTGCGTAGACTCCATGTTGTGACTAGAATGAAATCCAAATGCCTTATAAAAATGGCAAACAAGGCTTTTCATAATCTGGTCCCCGTGGACAGTGGCAGCTGCCTCTCCACCAGCCCTCCTCCACCCACCTGCCCTCCCCTAGATGCCATCACCTGGGCTACTGTGCATTCTGTCACATTCCCTCTGCCTGGATGTTTTACTCCTTCCCTGCAAACCTCCTTTCATCCTTCAAAACTTAACCTCTTTGGTGAAGCCAGATTTGCCACTCAAAGCAAGTTACTTCCTTATTTGTGTTCCCAAGGCACTTTGTACTTACTTCCATTCCTTTACTTTGTATGTAAATGTCTGTATGTATTTACTCGGCCGCTTTTCTCATGCCCTGAGGCCAGCAGGCAGTCACAGCCACATCTTTGTGTCCTCCAGCACCTATCTTCTGCTTTGGCAGGAAAGCTCTTCTCAGTTAAGTACTGGGGAGAACGAATGTGTCACCCTTCACAGAGATGCAGATCAGCCAGTGTTGTTTCAATGCCAGTACCTGCCCTGCAGGTGATAAAACAAAGACAGCCCACAGTCTATTGGAGGTTAAGAGAAGTCAGTATGAATACAATAAACTATACAGCAATTTAAAAGCCATAGGAGAGTCATAAACCAAAGCTATGGGCTCAGGTTGGGGAGAATGATTCTCAGAGACAATTTTAAAGATTTCTAGTTAAAACTGATGGTAGAAGGGCAGCAAAGAAGCTGTTTACAAATGTGATGCTAGGACATGTTGACTGACATCATTTTCAAGGCAAACTCTACTTCTGAAATAAATACTCAGGGATATTGGGGATTTCATCAAAGGACTGTGCTCTCAGGGAATTCCTTATCTTACACAGTGTAACTGGAGTGCTTCCTTCAGCCATCAAGATAACCTTCCTCTTAAATATTTGGAAAAAGGGTTCTCACTGTGACTCCTGAGGGGGTCCATACTGCGGCAGTGGCTTCCCTGTTGTTACCTGCCTCTCCTCATTTTCAGCTTTGGTAGTGGCTGTTATGCCCAGAATTCGTGATCCCCAAATACCGCCAGGGAGCTGAGTCCGATGCAAAAGCAAAAGAGCCTTTATTCGAGTTAGCTCGAGCTCAATCCCCTACCTGCACCGACAGGTGGTGAGATACCAGGGAGAGAGAGAGAGTTTGAAAAGGACAAAGGTTTTATTGGGGCCTAGGGGCAGTTGGTGAGGTAATGGCTATGGCCTCAGCCGATTGGCTAGGGAAGGGTCCGAGTCCTGTTAGGCAGGTGGGGGGGTGGGTTACTCAAGGGGAGGAGGTGTGGTCAAGGTGAAGGACACAGAACAAGATGGAGTCGGCCCGCGTAGGCCCGCCCTTTCAGTGGCCACAGCTGGAACTTCCGGACCATTGTCCCCCTTGATCTGACATTGCTATTGCCACACAGGCCTGAGCAGAGGGGGAGCAAAGAAAGCTGACCTTCCCTTGGATGCGCATCTTTTTGTACTCCTGCAATCCACCCTCTCTAGACTTTCAGGCTGAAACACTTCAAGGTTTGGTAGTGAGAGACTAACTACACAAATGGACAATGACCAGACCACATATACAAACTGAACTCTAGCCTACACTCTGAAGCAACCATGGGAGCCGATCTACTGTTAGTCAGAAGTGTAGGAGTTGGACCTCCATCTCTACCCATCAGTCCAGGAAGTCAAGCAATAACTCCTGTAACAGTCAGACCCAAATGGTCAGCCCTTTATTGATAACTGACCATCTCCCTAACTCTTGCCCCTATTTTTTCCATAGAAAGGAAATATGCACTCCTCATCAACCCCATACAATACCCCACTTCTAGCTGGCCGGCCTACAGTTTACACACGCCAACAGCCTCCAATCAGGGCAAGGCCACAGCCTTCCCTTCTTTCCATGGTGAAGCTTTTCCACTCCTCTGCCTGCTTCTGAGACTCTGCCAAAATGTGTATTGGTGGCTGACTCCTTTGCTATAGCAAACCCTGAATAAATGATCTCATTTGGTTGATCTTTGTTGATTTTCACAGCAGAAAATGTTTCTTAAAACTGGATGCTAAATATGGTTCCTGGAGTCAAAAGGAGAAAATGTTAAATACTGTATAAGAGTCCTCTTGTGGGCATATTGAGTTCTCGCCTCACTTTGGGTTTCTTAAATTTAACCCTCCTTTTGGATTTTGTAGGCTGTACAGGGAAGCATACAGAGCCTGGGATCTGTACCTCTACCCTGAACAGCACAGTGGAACACAGTAAACCCCAGAAATCCCCTTCCTTGAGGGTGAGTTTTGTTTAGAATCCTGTCACCAAAGAGCTGCTACAGAGGAGCCCAATGGGCATTACTCCCCATTTCCCAGACTTTGAGCTCTCTCCCCCAGGGCAAGGTGATGTCACCTTCTGCCTTTCCCCTGTGATTCTCCAGCTCCCCGGAGGGTGACTCTTGGACAGAAGCCCACAAAGCAGCTCACATGATAGACACTCCTCAGAGACAGCACAGTGGGGATCCATGTCAACAAAGAACATTCTCCTATAGCAGTATAAATGGAAATCACCCTCTTCCTTCTACCTTACTTGGCAGAGAAGTTTTACTTCCACCGTTCTCTTCTTCCTCCGTGGGGCTCCGCCCCAGGTTGTCCCAACTGTAATGGAGTCCTTGCTGGCTTCCTTCTGGACAGCTGAGCCCCTCACTCTGGACACCTGCACTGACCACACGGAGAATTAGCAGGAGCCTGCCAAGTTTTTCTTTTCCAGTTAGTTCATGTTCTTAGGCCCAGCGGGGTCTTCCCACCAGGCCAGATTAAGAAGAAAGGAAGATGATAAGATTTGCTCTCCCAGTATCCACAGCAAGCCCCAGGGCTGGGGCAGGAGGAAGGCTGAGGGGGGACTTTTTCTTGTCAAATGTGTGTACAAAGGTATACTTTGAACTATTTTATTTAAATATTCCTGCTTTAAAAATGTTTTTAAACTGTGGTTAACGTACAAATAAAATTTACCATCCTAACCATTTTTAAGTGTACAGTTCAGTGATCTATTTTTTAATTTATTATCTTTTAATGTTTATTTATTATTTTCGAGAGACAGAGACAGAGCGCGAGTGGGGGAAGGGCAGAGAGGGAGACACAGAGTCCGAAGCAGGCTCGGGGCTCTGAACTGTCAGCACAGAGCCTCATGTGGGGCTCAAACTCATGAACTGTGAGATCACGGCCTGAGCCAAAGTTGGACACTTAACCAACTGAGCCACCCAGGCGCCCCCAGTTCAGTGGTGTTCAACATGTTGTTGTGCGACTAACCTTCAGAACTCTTTTCGTCTTACAAAACTGAAACTTTATGCCCATTGAACAATTCCCCACTCTCTCCTCCCTCCAGCCTACTTTCTGTCCCATGAATTTGGCTACCCTAAGTCCCTCGTGTAATTCTGGAGTCGTATAGCATGTGTCCTTTTGTGGTTGGCTTTTTTCACTTAGCATGGTTTCCTCAAGGTTCATCCCTGTTGTAGCATGTGTCACAATTTCCTTCCTTTTTAAGGCTGAGTAGTATTCCACCAATGTACACATCACATTGTGCTTATCCATTCACTTGTCAGTGGACAGGTTGTTTCCACCTTTTGGTTACTGTGAATAACGCTGCTCTGAAATACAGATGTTGCTTTTCTCTATTCCCTTGTTAGTGGCTCTGGTCTAGCCGGAGATGCTGACAAAACCAGAGTAGGGTTATTAGTGTGAAATTAATTGACGCTAATGGAATTAAATGGAATTATTTTACTCTGAATTATTCCAAATTAATTATTCTGACATTCACTTTGAGAGGAAGGTCTGAGGACAACAGATCCCCAAGTTTATGCTAAAACAACAGATTTTGATAGAAAACAGGACAGAACTTCTTGGCTCGGGCTGTCCTGGGGAACATTGAAAAAGTACCCAGTCCTACACCCTTCAGAGTCTGAAATAATTGATCTGGGCCTGCTGGAGTCACCTGCGAGCTTTTAGTTTAGTTTAGTTTTTTGTTTTTTTTAAAGTAGGCTTCATGCCCAGCATGGGGCTTGAAGCCATGACCCCTGAGATCAAGACCTGAGCTGAGATCAAGAGTCAGACACTGAACTGACTGAGCCACACAGGCACCTCTCACTTGAGAATTTTTAAATAGGTACAATGCCAATAGCACCAAGCTTCACCTGAGACCCATTAAATTAGAACTTCTAGGGGTGAGGCCCAGACACTGATGTATTTCAAAGGTTCCCCAGGTAAGTTTATTGCTAGCTGGGACTCTGAACCATTGGCATAGCTCACAACTCCACCCCCAGAGGGACTAAATATGGGTCACCTGAACTGGAGAGAAGTAGGGAGAGGGCTGGGGCATAAGCCTACATAAAGGGGGTCACCTTGATGGGGTCCAGGTGGAGGGAAGCCATACCCTGAACTTGTTCACACTTTTTAAAAAATTTTTTTTAACGTTTATTTATTTTTGAGACAGAGAGAGACAGAGCATGAATGGGGGAGGGTCAGAGAGAGGGAGACACAGAATCTGAAACAGGCTCCAGGCTCTGAGCTGTCAGCACAGAGCCCGACACGGGGCTCAAACTCACGGACTGCGAGATCATGACCTGGGCCGAAGTCGGATGCTCAACCGACTGAGCCACCCAGGCGCCCCTGTTCACACTTCTATAAATGGTCCTTTCGTTAAATTCTCCTCAGTTACCTCGTTTGAGTGAGTCACTTTCCTGCCAGATCCTGACCTATGTAGCTGTCCTCACCTAAATAAGGTTGCTAGGTTAAGCACCTGGTTGCAGAAATCAGAGATGTTTGGTTTGCCCCGAGCAGATGCCATAAGGCTACATCTGAACAAGACCTTTTTGAGACTGGCTTATTTCACTTGGCATGATGTCCTTAAGGCTCATTCTCATTACAGCAAGTGATGGGACTTTCTTTCTTTTTAAGGCTGAATAATATTCCATTGTATTCAAATTTTTTAAATGTGAAATTTAAATTCAATGAAATGAAAAAAAAAATCTTAAGTGCATATCCACTAAGTTTTGACAAATGTATAACCCCCAAATCACCCCCAAATGTTGATTCCTTCCCAGAAAATCCTCATCCTCACCCCTTTCTCCCAGAGGCAACCACCATTCTTCTGATTTTCCAGTGTAGATTAAATTTGCTTTTTCTAGGACTTCATTTAAACCCAATAATCCTTAAGTGTTTTTTTTTTTTTTTTCATTAGATGTATGGGAGTTTGGAAAGCAAAAAAAATGAAAAATGCTAAATGAGAAGTGTCTGCTAATTGCTTATCAATCAGAAATTCAGTTGGAAAGGAAAGACACAGGGGCTCCTAATTTTAGATTTAATTTAAATCAACAGGAAATCTTACTAGGTCATCCAAGTTCATTTTAAACACAACTTTCTGGCAAAATCCTCTTTAAGGATATTAGTTACCTTTTCACATATCAATTCAATGATTCACATGATTATACAGAGACAGTAATTTTCAAACTGAGCTCCTTGGAGCCCCTAGGGCTTTCAAATTTAAATCAAATGGTTGGAGTGGCCCAAGGGAATCTTCAGAAACCTAGGAGGGGGTTTGAAGCTAAAAAAGTTTGAAAGCCATTTTCTTAAATCACTGAATTTTAATAATGCAAAAGAGCTTAAACATTATACCATCAAATGCTTTTACTACTCAGATAAGGAAAATGAGAAGCTGGGCCATTAAGTGCCCAAAGCCACCAAGCTTTTATGGGCAGAGCCAAACTCAGGGGGGCCCCCTTATTGTTGCCCAGGGCCCTTTTACACAGACTCTAGTTAGCTTTAGCTTGGTCTGCAGGTCTATAGGAGAGAAGGATGAAAGTCTCCCTGATCAGCATCATCACTTATTTATTTAAAGCTAATAATTTTCATAATAATTCCTAATGGTAACATTTTCAGACAAATCCCATTTTGCCGACTATTCCAGGGGGTATGTAGACTCCTAGAAGTCTGGCCCTGAACTGGAGATTAAGTGCTCGTGTTCAATGGCATATATCTAGCCCCATAAACATCCTGCACAGGACTCTTCATCTGTCTTTTTTTAAGTAGGCTTCGCCCAGTGCGGAGCCTGATACGGAGCTTGAACTCAATGACCCCAACAAGATCATGACCTTAGCGGAGATCAAGAGTCTGATGCTCAACCTACTGAGTCACCCAGGCTCCCCTTCATCTGTTTTTGCCAGAGGATCAAGATAGCCAAAACTTTTTGGGTTTGGACATACGTCTCTTTATTTCAAACTTATTTTGTCTAGTGAACAGAGATGTACAACAATGATCATAACCTTCCAAGTTATGTTAGAAAAGGGAATAAAAGGACAAGTGAGTCAGGTAGTCAATACAAATGGGTGCTTGGGCAGGAGGGTGTTTTGCTGCCTTTAGTACTGCAATGATTGAGAGCCTCTCATCCTAGGCAGAGTGAAACAGACAAACCCAACAGATGGCACTTGTTTTTGTTTTTTTTAATTTTAAACGTTTTATTTTTATGTTTTTATTTTAGAGTAAGAGAGAGGGAGAGAGCGAGCAGGGGAGAGGGGCAGAGGGAGAGAGAAAGAATGCTATGCAGGCTCCATGCTCAGCACAGAGCCTGACTCAGGGCTCAATCCCATGGCGCTGGGATCACAATCTGAGCTGAAATCAAGAGTTGCATGCTCCACTGACCCAGCCACCCAGGAGCCCCTGTTTTTTTGTTTTACCAAACATGGGGCTCAAATTCACACCCTAGATCAAGAGTCACATGCTCTACCTACCAAATGAGCCAGCCAGGCACCCCTACATGGCATTTTTTGATCATTTACTCTGTGCCCTGTTCATTAGATACCAAACAACCCCTGAAAATGACCTAGGAGATCTACTAAGTATTTAAGGTGTGTGAACATCAGAAGTAATTTCATTATAATAAAGTAAGATAAAACCATTTTTTTTATGATTATAGGAAAATATACATAATCTGAATTTCTTCAAGCCTTATCAGGATATGGGGAGAGTTGAGGGTGACATCGGCAGTTATAACTCTTGTCCCTACCCGCTAATGCAGAACTCCAACATGTAAATTTCTTTCCAAATATTTCTTTTGCCAGGGAGTGTTTCAGAGCCCGTCTTATGTTCTGTACAACCAATTCCACCAGGTGGCAGCATTTCATTTGCAGACACAGCCATTTAGATTCATGGCGCTCTCCTCCCAGAGTGTGACAAAGAATTCTTTTCTGCTCCTTACATTATTACTAAAGAGTTCCCAAAGAGACTTTGTTTTGCTTTATTTTCATTTTTAGAGAGTACAGCTAGTTCAGCCCTTGTCTCTTCATAGGAACTGGGCATTAGTCCCCTGAAAGTTCCATCTGAGTTGCAGCCATGGGGCTGTATTCAGAATTGCCTTGCCCCTCTGATGACAAACGCTTGACTGGTGCATCCTTCTGGTCCCTGGGCTGCTTGAGAGCTTGAGAATAAGACAAGGTGAGTCTTGGATTATTTCTACTTCTGCCAATTCCTAGCCATGAAAATTTGAGATTAACTTCAAAACCTGTTTCCTCATTAGTAAAATGATGGTACCCACTTCATAGGGCCAATGATGAAATGAGATTCCAACATATGGAATGCATTTAATCAATGTCAGTGCTTATTATAAGCACATATAGCAACAAAAACATTAACTGATTATTGCTGCTGGCAGCATCACAGAAAAATTTTAATTTCTTCTTTGTTTTCCCAATTCTCTTTAATAAGCATGCATTGTTTTTATAATCGGGGGAAAAAGGCAATTTAAATATAATAGATTGTTGATCCCAGTTCCTGATGATTCCTGCAGAAACATTCAAATACTTTTACTGCTCAATGAGCTCTGGAGGGCTGGGCGTAGGTCTTACCTATTTTAGTACCATTAGCATGAAATACGTCATTTGGCACCCAGTAGATGGTCGATACTCATTTCCCGAACCAAAAACCTCAGTGGTAATTGCTTCAGGTTTTAATTTCTCTGTGTAATGAAATAGCTTTTTCTTTTCCATGAATTCGTTTTTCTTACATAGGTCCAATTTCTAAACCTTTTATCAATTTAATTGAATCCTCCCCAAATTGAGTCCCCTCCAAATTCTCCCCATCAGAATTCCTCTTATATTGTGAAGTTGGCTTTAGGCAGGTTTTCAGAAAGCATTTCACCTGACCTCCACACGACTCATGCCAATAGGGGATATGGATGGGACTGAGTTGAGGTAGAATCTTTTTAGCAGCGAAATGAAGATGGACCCCGGTAACATAGATTATATAAAGATTGTAAAAGGAAACGGACATTTCCAAAGATGTGTCATATTTTAAGTTGAAACCCATAGTGAAGAGAGTGGTTGGTTGGTTTTTACCCATGGTAAAGGGTACAGGGTTATTGATGATTAAGTCTGCCTGTTGCTATCCCTTGGTTCCTTTGATCTTAAATGAATAAATGAAATGGTCAGGCGGATCTCTAGGGAGGACAGGCTCAAGCAGGATACTGCGCTGGTGTTTCTTCTATAAAAGCAAAAGCAAAAAATATGACGTTAATCCTTGGCAGCTGATCTATTTTAGTTCTTTTCTCACATTATCGATACACATAAAACTCTCTCTCCAGGAATTTGGATCTGAAGGGAAGTCCAAAGTTGATTACAGCTGAGCCACCTGAGGCAGGGCCCCTGACAGGCATGGGAACTCCAGAGGGCCCCATCTATACAGAAGGTGATATTTAATTCCTCCTTTGATCTTTCAATCTTTAATAGATTCTTCTTTGATTAAGATGTCCAGACATTTAGACTCCTAACTGGGTCTTAAAAGGTTCTAGGCCAAGCTTGGGTCCAGAGCCAGGAGGTGGCCAGGGGGGCAAGATGTGGGGAAGGTGGTCCTATTGTTGATGGTGGCACTGGGCACAGAAGGTGGAAGTAGGTGGAAGGAGAATGGAAAGCTGGCTGCTTGCACACATTGTTTGGGCTGGCTTCTGTCCTCTGTAACCTAAGGTTTCAGTTGACGTGATGCCAAAGCAGGGCTGTGTTCCTCTTGGCCCCTGCTCCTGGCAGGAGTGGGGAGAAGCTCTTGCCCTTTCTGTCATGCTGTGGTCTCTGATGTGAGCATCAGGGCCCGAAGAAGAGTTCTGTCTTCTCCAAACTGCTCAAACCTGGTCCTTGTGAGGCTGACTGCAGACACTCTCTTTCTACCTTCTCTCTGCCCCCAGGCACTGGGACATAAGCTTCCTCTCTCATCATTCAGGCAACAAATGAATAAATAAATGAAAATCAAATCATGTAAGTCTTCTTGGCAGAGGCCAGCATTTCTTACGTAGGTCGAATTTCTTACGTGGGTTGTCAAACTTGCCCAGATTTGCCTAAGCTGAGAAGTGAAGGTTGATCAGGCTCATGTGTAAACCCTGGGTCATCAGGAAAATTCCGGCCAACAGGGAACATTGTTTTGAAGCCTCCCACATGACACTCCCAAAAAGAGTTGGTCCAGGAAAAATTCCACCTGTTCAAAGATGAATCATTAGAGAGGAAAAGGCAAAGGATCTCTCCATGCATAGGAAAAGGGGCAGGAAAAGCAAGTGGCAGATGTGGAACCCTTACCAGGAAAATGCTGCCATAGAGCAGGCAAAAGCTATAACCAAACAGTTGTCAGGCATTTAGAAAACTTAATGAAGGGATTGCCTCTAAGAAGAAAGAGTGCAGGGATAAGATGGTAAGACATCAGGGGGCAAAACAGGAGCTCAGGAAAAGTGGAAAAAGAAAATAAAGGAAAACAGAAAAGAGCCCAAGGGAGAAAACAAACAAACAAACCACAAACCCAACACTACTGAAAATATTAAGGACACAGAAGGCAGGAATGACAAAAACTCAGCAAAATAAAATAGAAGTAAAAGAGTTTAAAAGAATTAGATAGGCCAAGAAGTCCAGTGACTATACATTTATTGAGCACCTGTGATGTGCCAGGCACTGTTGTAGGCACTAGGACTTACAGCAGCTCCATAGCCAACATGCACCCTATGGCCCTTGAAACTGCATTTTTTTTCAGCTTCCCATACCACCTACAGTGGACGATGCAAAGGCCACCGAAGAAAGGGCCCCTTGTCAAGGTCTATCATGGACTTGACATGTTCTCCACCTGCAGGCAAGTGGCATTATCCAGCAGTGGAATCGTCTCCTCCAAACTTAACTTATAAGACATCTACGTTTATCTCTGTCACCTCCTCCTTAGCTGGGTTACTGTTATGGGCTGAATTGTGTACCCCACTCCCCAACTCATAGGTTGAAACCCTAACCCCCAAGTGATTGCATTAGGGGATAGGCCTTTAGGGGTAATTAAGGTTAAATGTGGTCATTTGTGTGGGGCCCTGATCCAACAGAACTGGTATCCTTATAAGAAGAGGAAGAGACTCTAGGCCATGGATAATACCAAAGGCTGTGTGAGCACATGGTGAGAGGGTGGTCCCCTCTAAGCCAGGAAGAGGGCTCTTATCAGAGCATGAATTTGCCAGCATCTTGATCGTGGGCTTCCAGCCTCCAGAAGGGTGAGGAAGTGAATGTCTATTGGCATTTATTTGTCCCAGGGTTTATACGTTTAAGGCACTCGGCCTGTGGTATTTTGTTATGTTGGCTCTAGGTGACTAACACAGTCAATGAATGTGCCATGCCTAGCATGGGGTCACCTCTCCTTGGTGCTTCCTGAGTAATGATCAGGACAAAAGGGATGATGAGCCATATAAGCCTATTTTGAAAATTCGGGATTTACCCTGACCATTCCTGGCCATGATGCTCTTTTCTTTCTCCTACAAGCAAAAAAGGGACCCAAACATGGGCCTAAAATGGTTTGTGCCAATTTTGTGCTGGTAGAGAGAGAGCAATAACTCCAGCATCTCGGGAGGACAGGGGAGAGACGAACCCTGGAGGTGCTGAACTGTGAGGGCAAGTGTACAATTATTGCATTCGTTGTCCACTGAAACTCAGTGCAGTCATGGTCTGCCTGGGTTGGGTGACAGCTATTTCTACAACTTTCCCTTCTGTGGGGTTTGTCATCCTTTTCTACATACTATGGAAATAAGAAAACTCACGAGCTCACGGCCATTTCTGAAGTATGCCTCTGTGCCTGATGCTCCAATAGTACCCCCAAACGTGCCTCCGAACATCCCCTCACACCGTTCAAACACCCGACCGGTTCAACCTTGTTTCTACCACCTGACTGATACAATTTTACCTGCTTCTCCCGGTGCCCAAGTGGTCTTGGGTGAGGCGATGTATGGCAATCGGAGATCTGTTCATGTTCCCTAAGCAAACTGATGTAATGGTGATCCAAATCCAAGTCAACAACAAAGCCCAAGCTCGAGTGACCTGTGCCCCTTTAAACTGTACCTTTGTGTGTGAGGGAGAAAGGACACAGAATTTCTCTCCAGCGAGTTCTGAATCTCAGCGGTGGGAAGGCCTTTCCCAGGTTGGTTTCTTCCGTGGGTATTCTGTTTCAGTGCTAGGGTTAGTGCCAGCTACTAAATCCACTATGCCTGTATACTTTTTAAAATTGGAGTAAAATCTACATAAATAAAATTTATCTTTTAAATCATTTTTAAGCGTATAATTCAGTGGCATTAAGTACACTCACAATGTTGGATAACCATCACCACTATCTACTTAAAGAACTTCTCCATCATCCCAAACTGAAACTCCATACCCATTAAACAGTAAGTCCCCATTCCCTGTCCCCAGCTCCGGGTAACCTCTATTCTATTTTCTGTCTCCATGAACTTGCCCTTCCCAAGTACCTCATGTAAGTGAGGGCTACAGTATTTGTCCCTTTGTATCTTTCTTATTTCACTTAGCATACTGTTTTCAAAGTTCATCCATGTCACGGCATTTCAGAATTTCCTTCCTTTTATGGTGGAATAACATTCTACAGTATGTCTATACCACATTTTGTTCATCCATTCATTTGTTCCTGTATTTTGGGGGGCTTTCTTTATCCTTGTGTGGTTAAGCCTCTGTTATCATTAATAATCATTTATATTCAACTCTATCAACACCGTGTAGTTTCTGTCTCCTGGCTGGAGCCCTAACTGCCTTTGAAAGCTGCCTTTCTCTCATTCCATGTGACTTTGATGGGGCCAAGCACTGAACCTCATTTCCCTCATCATAAGCCATACTGCCATACTATTATACTGATAATACTATCATCATAGTGATGGGTCCTAGGGCAGGCAAGTGACGCAACCAATGCCAATCAGAGTCATTCTCCAGCATCAATAGATGGAATGGGGGAAACACCTTTCCATGGGGTTTGCCACACTGGGGTTCTTGCAGACACATTGCAGACACGTGTAAAAAGCTAATCTTGTGGTAGGAGAAACTGAGACCAATATGCAGAGAAAGAGAGATGGAAAGGAGAGATTTCTAAAATATCCAGAGGTAGTGTAGCCTGAGAAGGTCAGAATTTAAGGAAGTGAGGGAAGAAATAAGAAGAGTGAGAAAGGGCAGCCAGAACTGCAGAAGAAACAGAAGGTGGTGTCATGCTTTCGTGATCATTGTGATATCGAGAGGATTGCTTTTCTTTTTATTTTTTCAATGCTTTATTCATTTTCTGAGGGAGAGAGAGAGAGAGAGAGAGAGAGAGAGAGAGAGAGAGAGAGAATCCAAAGCAGGCTCCACGGCCAGGAGCCTGATGTGGGGCTCAAACTCAGGAACCGTGAGATCATGACCTGAGCTATAGTCAGACATTTAACTGACTGAGCCACCCAGGCGCCCCAAGAGAGGATTGTTTTTAATATTTATTTTTGAGAGAGACAGAGAGAGTGGGGAGGGGCAGAGAAACAGAGAGAATCCCAAGCAGGCTCTGTGCTGTCAGCATGGAGCCTGATGCGGGCTTGGAACTCACGAACTGTGAGATCATGACCTGAACCCAAATCAAGAGTTGGATGCTTAACCGACTGAGCCACCCAGGTGCCCCAAGAGAGGCTTTTTCTTTTTAAAGTTTATTTATTTATTTGGGGGAGGGGGACAGCGGGGGAGGGATAGAGCGAGGGGGACAGAGGATCCAAGTGGGCTCTGTGCTCACAGGAGTTGTTGGGCTCAAACTCATGAACCGTGAGATCATTATGTGAGCCGAAGTCGGACACCTAACCGACTGAGCCACCCAGGTACAGCCCAAGAGAGGAGATTTTAAAAGAAGGGAGGAGATAGGAAGATAATGGGCTGGAAAATGGCCCTGGATTGGGCACTGGATTGTGGCTGACCGGAGTGAGAGCGATGGCAGCAGAGTGCTCTGCTTTAGCACCTGTGCGCCTCTCCTGGTCCGTCTCCCGCACCCTCAAGCGCCCTGGGCTCGGGCCATGCTTGCCGTTCCTCAAAGGTACCACAGCTGGCAAGCTGCCCCAGCTCATGCTCTTGAACAACTCTGACTTGACTCTGCAAAACTCAAGGCAAGCTCAGCTCTTCAGAGAAGCCCAGCAGGTCAGTTCCTGGATCCCAGGGAGGAGCAGCCACTCCCGTAGCACTTGCTGTGTCCTTTCCTTGCATTACTTTAGTAGCTGCTGGCTGTGCACATCTGTCTCCCTGCCAGCCTGTGGAGCCCCTTTCAAGCAGGGGCTTCGGTTTATGCATCTTTGCATTCCAACCTCTCAGCCCAGGGCCTGGCCTTGAAAGGAGCTTACTGCACGCTAATAAGGGATCAGTGCCTGCAGGGATGCACTCGCCAATTCTCCTGCTACAGGGCAATGGAATCTGGTTGCCATGGTGCTGAGAGAGTGATTCCTCCACCTGCTGTTTTCGGGAGGAACAAATCACAGTGAGCTGAATGCATGTTGGCATCTGGCCAGCAGGACGGATGCTGGGCCAACCCTGACATGGCAGAGACACCTTTCCAGCAAAACAGACCTTTTCACCCTTTTCTTCCAGGCAGGTAAGACTGTTGAGTAACATCAGAGTTTCCTTGCTTCTGTCGCTGGGAGGCTGAAAGGGCTCCTCTTTTGCCAGTATCCTCCTCTGCTCTCATGCTAGTTTTCTCTCCTCCTCTCCTGCCTCCCAACACTGTACTTTCTATCTCCTTGTCTGAAGCTAAGACAGGCTCCCAAACTAAAGCCTGTTGGCCAAATGCTCAGAGGACCTCAGTCTTTTTCTAAAGGCCTTTAATGGATTGGGTGAGGTGTACCCACATTATGGAGGTTTGCTTTACTGATCTACTGACTGCAATGTTAATCTCATCCAAAAACTCCCTTTACAGCAACATCCAGATGTGTTTGACCAAGTATCTGAATACTGTGGCCTAGCCAAGGTGACACATAAAATTAGCCCATCAGAGTGTATGACCCAGTTCTTGTCAATGAGATGTCACAAGTTGTTGCGTGTGGCTTCTGGAAGGGCTCCTAAGGAGAGAGACAGCTGTGCTGGCCCACATCTTGGTCCCTCTTCCTTATCCTTTCTGCCTAAGAGGTGGGCCTAATGCTGGACACTTCATCAACCGTCAGAGAAGTCAGCTGCAACATCTTTAAGCCTTGAGCCTGCCCTGGGTTTCTCATCTTTGTGCTTTTTTTTAGATGGCAGAAAAATAGAGTGCTGTTGTGCAGTTCTACATCTGTTTTTCACGTCTCTGTGAATTGCAGTTAAAAGCAACTCCTAATACACCAGCCTCTGCTTCTTGGCCATTAAAAGCTGTTTCATTTCTGAGCCTGGCCTCGAGGCCCCTGCTGACCCTGTGAGCCATCTTGCTGTCCCTTAATAGATGTTCTGTCATTTGGGCTAGCCTGAATGGGATCTTATTTATAACCAAGAACCCTCCCCAGTATAAGGCATATGCTAGGTGGGAGGGACTGAGGAAATTAGGGGTGTGAGGCCAAAGGCAAATGACTACTCTTCTTGAAAGTTAGTAAGGCTGGATCACAGAGCACGTGTGGAGTGAGGGTGGGAGGCAGGCCTTGGTGAGACTGGACTTTATCATGAAAACAGGGGGGTTGGTGGGTAGGCTTTGTGTAGGTCACATGATCACACTTTCAAATCAGGAATCTCACTGTAAGTGTAGCAAGGAGAAAAGATTGCTCGGAGTTAGTATGGAGACAGGGAAACTTGGTGTAGGGATCCAGATAAGAGATGATGGAGCAGTGGAGGAAGAAGAAACAGACTTTAGAAAGACTGAGAGATAAATAAAAGGCAAGAACTGTATTTGACAAGTAACGGGGAGAAAGAGGTCAAGTTCAGAAGAAAGAATTCTGGCTTGAGCGCCTGGATGGACACCATCCTTTCCTCTGGCAGGCAGTTTATCATCCTCGCACCATACCCCATACCTGTGGAAGTGTTGGTGGACACGGAACCTGTCATCTCTCATCCCCCTCCTGAAATCATAATAGCTACAGTCTTTCAGGTGGTCTTAGGCTGCATCATCAAAGGTACTGAGTTCAGAACCAGAGAGGTGGTGCTCTTGTCCCCTTGACTCTGGTTAGAACATACACCAGGTAGATCATGTCTCATCTGAGTCCCTAAACTACAAGGTGAAGTTTAACAACTAGAACTGCCTAGGTAAGAGGGTCATCAGGAAACCACACCAATGAGGAAGTTCTAAGGGATCTGGGACTGGACCATTTTTAAGGGTATAATGCTCCTGTGTGCAAAAGTTTAACGGAAGAGGGTACAGAGTGCTCCTTGTGGCCCTAGAGTACACAACAAGAACTGATGGACTGAAGCTATAGGGAGGCATATTTTTGTCTAACATAAAGAACCTTCTCTGGATCAGGGTTGCCCTGTGTCGATAGGAAGCCCAGGGAGGGAAGGAACAGCCCATCTGAGAGGTACGTGGGAGGAGGCTGAGGGGTTCTTCCTCCCAATCCACCCCAAGGAAAGATGGAGTAGGGACCACAGCTCAAGTAGCCACAGGAGTCAGGTGAGGCATTAGTGGGAGCAGTCCAGCTAACGGTGCACAAACTCGAAATTAAAACCAACAGCAGCAACAAATGGTGTGCAGTCCAACAAATCCTGCTGCAGACGTGGGATGGGGTCAGTGCACAACTTCTGCCATGGAAGGTGGGGAGCGGAGTGTGCTAGTTGGCCGGGGCTGGTCTAACAAAGTACCCCAAACTGGGTGACTTAACAGAAATTTATTGTCTCACAAGCGTTCGCAGGGCCGTGCTCCTTCTGAAACTTCTAGGGGAGATTCTTCCGGCTTCTGGCGGCTCTCGGTGTTGCCCGGCTGCTGGCAGCATGATTCCCGTCTCTGCTTCCATCCCCACGTGGCCTTCTCCCCTCTGTGTCTGTGTCCAGGTTTCCCTCATTTTATGCGGACACCAGTCATGTTGGATTAAGGGTCCACTCTCCTCCTATACGAACTCAACTGATTCTATCTGCACGGACCCCATTCCAAATAAGGGCACATCGTGAGGTGGCCTGATCTTTTGCAGGGGCACAATTTGAACCACACCCCCAAGTCTGAAGTCCCATTCAGCTGGAGGCTTGTCAATCCAGGAGTCACACGTAGCTTGGGTGAGCCTTTTGTCTGTTTTTGCCTGTCTTGTCTTTCTAGCTTAGGGAAGGAAGCTTCTTCCTTCCCATCAAACTGGCAGAGCCAGAGCCCCACGAATGTTCAGTGACTGACCCACCCTCTCTCTGCAGGAGAGGCATAGCGGATGTCTCTCACGGCACAGCTGGATGACTTCTCATGGGGCTGAGAAGGGCTTGGAGAGCTTCCGTGTGCTCACAGTCTTGGGGCAGGGTCTCTAGTGGTCTCAGCTCTGGTGCAGAGGCTACTTTCTGCTCTGACAACCTCGGAAGGCCAGGCCTGCATGTGCCTGACACAGCCCGCTCTCTGCCTAGGTGCTGGTTTGTGGGGAACTGCTCCCCTCTGCTGGACAGAGGGAAACCTGCTCTCCTTCCGTTTCTCAGGATTTGTTCCCCTAAGTCACAAGTTCATAAATCCATAGTAAGAATGGGAAGGGGCCAGAGGTCAGCAGGTCCAGTCTCCTTCACCGTTCAGAGAGGGAGACCGAGGCCAGAAAGGGGAAAGGCCTTGTTGAAGGCCACAGAGAGAGTTAGAGGAGAGGCTGGGATTAGACATGAACCCCCTCCCTCCCACACCCCGGTCTGGGAAGCATCCCTGAGGATCCTAGCGGCATGGGCTGGAAGAAAACCAAGGGGCTCCTGGGAATCCTGCACATACATTAGATTGGAGGACAAATGGTAGAAGAAGGCAAAAGAGAAGGAGGGGGTAGTTCACCTCAAGTAGGGGCATCAGAAAGCTGGAGAGATATTGGCCCAGGGAAGTGTACCAGGACCATCAGTCCATCAGTCCACTTACTCCAGACAATTCCCCATCATCAGCCTGTGTGAGTGATCTGAGCACAGCCTAACTCCATACTCCTAAAAAGTCACGTATCCACACAACTTCTGTCAATCAAATGCTCTTTTACTCTCTCCCTCCTTCTCCTGTGTCCCGATATCCTTACCATCTTTCTCATACCTGGCCCACCTAGAACTTGCTATTGCAAGCTTACCGCGCTTATAAGTACACCAGAAGGTATCACCACTCAAATGCAACAGAAATTTACATTTTGCTCATGTCAACAGTTCAAAGAGCTTATCAGAAAAAGGTGGAGCAACAGGCTCTGTTCACACAGTCACTCAGGGACCGGGCTCTGCCATAACACATGGACATCAACAGCCAGCCAGCAGAAAGGGAAGGGCACAGAGGATGGCACACGGGAGTTCGAGGCTGGGCTGGGAAGTAGTGTGCAGCAAATTCAATCACGTTCCATCGGCTGGAACTCAAAGGATCCAGAAGGGACGAGGCAAAACTAAACCTAAAGCTGGGTTAAATGTTGATCGGATGGGAGGTGCGGCACCATGAGAACATGCCTCAAAGAGCTCCTACACCACGCCCAGGACCCCAGCTGCTGCCCCTGGAAATTCATGACAGCGCTGGTGCTGAGGCACGCCTCCTGCAGGCTGCTCCCTGCCACTGAATGAGTGCAGTCCACACACAATGGCAGATGGTTCCTCTGAGTACCGGGGACTCTTGTGTTGTCAGCTTTGGTTCCAGAACTCCCCAATGGCTTTGCTGAACCTTCCTGAGACTATGTGGCAGGCTAGGAGGCTTCACCCAGCTGTTGCTTGCTTTCCTTCACTCGGTGGTCAGACTTGCATCATGGGCTGGTGGTTCTCCTGGCCTCCCCGCTTCTTCTCAACTTCCTTTCACATAGGTGTTTCTCCTAATAATAAACTTGCACACATAGTCCTGACTGGTGTCTCCATCTTGGAGGACCCAGTCTAACACAGGAGCCAACTCCCTGGTATTAACTACTCCAATTCCATTGGGGTCATTTAGTGCAGGTGGTGAAGACAGACAAGACTTGTTGAACAAATGATGCTCTGGGTACACCTAGAACTTGCTAGCTGCATAAAGAGGTACCAGGGTGTTAAGATCACAACATGCTTTTTTATGGGGCCACGATTTGACCCATAATATTCTCCAGGCTCAGCTGGGTGACCCCTTTCCACATTTCCCCAGCGGTATTGCTCTTTAGTTCTTCACAAGAGTTTTATAACCCTCCCCAACATCACAGCCATGCAATGTTTCCCCTCGCATTCAACAAATGGCTGTCCCCCCTTCACAGAAAACCAAACCCTGACAGAAGGGAAGTCCCTTAACTGCATGCAGCATCTGCCTCTGCTTTATCCACCTTCTTCTCCTGCCCTCCATCATCATATTCTTCCTTGAGTCTAATCTATATCCTGTTTAAGCGTCCCTTTGCTCTGATGCAGGGATCCTGCCTCTCCCCAGTTTTCTCCATTCCAGGAAGTGACACCACAATCTACTGATTTGCTCAGGCTAACAATATCCACAAGTCCATCTTTATGCTTTTCTCTTCCTGACTCTCCTTCTTCCTTTTACAGGACCAATCCATCGGCATGTCTGATTTGCTTTACTTTCAAAGTATTTTCTTAAACCAGTCCATCTCAGCATCTCTACTGTTACTCCTCTGATCCAGGAAATCTAACTGGCAGTTACAAAAACCTCTTAACTGTTTTCCCCATATCCATTCTTGTTTCATTCCAGCCCATTCTCCAAACACAGCCAGAATGATCATCTTAAAACAGACGTCAGACCATTTACTCCCCTGCTTAAAATGCTTCAGCAACTCCCCATTGCAGATGAAAATAAACAACATTTTTTTTATCATGGCCTACAAGATCTATATGACCTGGACTTTGCTGACCTCTGTGATCTTATTTCATATCCCTCTCCTTTTCATTTACAACATTCTAGACACGTGGATTTTCTTACTATTCTTTACAAAGGCCAAGTAGGTTGCTACCTCAGAGCCTTTGCATATGCTATTACTCAGAACTTCTCTTGGCTGATTCCTTGTCATCTCTATATCCTAGATCAAATGTTGCCTCCTTGGAGAGGCCTGACCACCTGTCTAAAGATGACCCTCATCCCATAAGCACATTCTATCAAAATTTCCTGCTTTGTTAATTTTAGAGTTTTTATCATTATCTGAAGCTATTTATTAACCAGCTTATTTTTATGTTGCACACATGGTCCCAAATAATATAAGCTCCTGGGGCACATGGGTGGCTCAGTTGGTTAAGCATCTGACTTGATTTTGGCTCAGGTAATGATCTCATTGTTCATGAGTTAGAGCCCTGAGTCAGGCTCTGCACGGACAGTGCGGAGCTGCTTGGGATTTTCTCTCTCCCTTTCTCTCTGGCCCTTCCCCACCAGTCCCTAGAACAATGCTTGACACATGGTATGTGCTTGGTAAATGCTTACTGGATGGCTGTGTGACAGGTGCCAGGGCCCTTAGGCAGCACAGAAGTTCCAGAGAGGACACTATCTCACCACTGTGACATTCCCAAATCCTAAAAGGGGTCTTGAAGGCCAAAGGTTTGGTCACCTGTGTGCCAAGCTGGAACACAGGAATCCTTTCAAAGGCTAGGAGTCCTAGCACTTGGATCCAGCCTCCCTAGGGTGCTGCATTAACCACCTCTCAATGAGACCCTGGCACTGTGACCAGATGGTGTTTGGGGACAGTTGCTGGTCTCCATTTCTTTCTTTCTTTTTTTTTTTTTTTTTTTAATTTTTTTAACATTTGTTCATTTTCAAGAGACAGAGAAACAAAGCACAAGCTGGGGAGGGGCAGAGAGAGACAGAGACACAGAATCAGAAACAGGCTCCAGGCTCTGAGCTGTCAGCACAGAGTCCGACGCGGGGCTCGACCTCACACACTGTGAGATCATGACCGGAGCCGAAGTCAGATGCTCAACCGACTGAGCCACCCAGGTACCCCCTGGTCTCCATTTCTTCTGGATCCATAGACCTCTATTCCTCATCTTAGAGAATATCTTGCTACTCTAGCCACTTGTGCTTCTCACTTTACAAGCCCCTGAGTAGGGATCTCCCCCTGACTCTTAATTTAAGTTTTAGACGATAAAATCTTTTGTTACCTATGCCGTGGGAATCAAGGAGGGAAGGGAAGAGAAGCAGTTCTCTTTCTTCTTGATGCTTCTACACCAGTAAAATCAAAACAGAAATTAATCTTACATTAAATTACCCTGCCTCAGCCACTGATATTATCGTTAAGGTTTCAAGGGACCTTACCTTGTTATTTTTGGAGGATGGAGTCTCAAGCAAATATTTGCTAAGGGAGGCTGGAAATTGAGGCAAAATGTTGTTAATGGTTCAGGGGCCAGAAAGGAAAGTCAGTGAGAGAAAATTAGGGAAGCCAGATCATCCGGACCACGGGCCAGGTTCACGCACCCTGTATTCACAAGCTTCTTCAGGACACCTCTCTGCTTTAGCCTCTGCTGTAGCTGCCTGCACCCAAGGAGAAAAGAAGCTCAAAATCAAGCCTTGGAATTTTCTGCTTCTTAAGTAAAGGGCTAAAGGTTTATTGAATATGACAGGTAGCTGGCGTTTCTGTAGTAAGGAGATCCAGGGAGGACATTTTTTTCACTGCAGTGACAATCACAAAGGTCTCTTGAGGGCCAATAGTTTGGTCACTCGCATCTCAAGAAAAGGGATTGTACAGCCAGTTCAGGGAAGAATCCATCACTGTGTACCAAATTACCCTCAAACCTAGGAGGTTAAAAGGCCACAAAAATTTATTATCTCATTGCTTCTGTAGTTCAGAAATCTGGGAGCAGCCCAGGAGGTGGATCTGGATTGGGACCTTCCATCAAGTTAGATGCAAGAAGTTTTGACTAGAACTGTAGTCATCTGAGGGTGGACTGCAGCTGGAAGGCATGACTCCTAGATGATGCACTCACGGGGCTTATGGCAGGAGGACTCAGCTTCTCATTGGCTGTTGGCACTGATCATAAAAAAGCTTGAGTGGCTATATTAATATGAGACTAAGAAGATTTAAGATGAAGATGAATATTGCATAATAACAAAAGCGTCATTCAGCAAAAAGATGTAACAATTATAAATGTGTCTATGCCTAATAAAGTCAAAATACGTGAAGCAAACATGAGAGAATGAAGGGAGAAATAGACAAATTCACAATCACAGAGATTTTTTAAAAAAAATTTTAATGTTTATTAATTCTTTGAGAGATCAGAGAGACAGAGTGCGAGCAAGGGAGGGGCAGAGAAAGAGAGGGAGATGGAATCTGAAGCAGGCTCCAGGCTCTGAGCTGTCAGCACAGAGCCCGGTGAGCGGCTTCAACCCACAAACCATGAGATCATGACCTGAGCCGAAGTCAGATACTCAACTGACTGAGCCACCCAGGCACCCCACACAGTTAGAGACTTTTTCAAAAATTTATTTATTTATTTTGAGAGAGAGAGAGAGAGTGTGAGTGAGTGGGCGAGAAGCAGAGCGAGAAGGAGAGAGAACATTCCAAGCAGGCGCCACGCTCAGTGCAGAGCCCAATGTGGTGCTTGATTCCATGACCACGAGATCACAACCTGAACCTATATCAAGAGTCAGACGCTTAACCAACTGAGCCACCCAGGCATCCCAGTTAGAGATTTTAATATCCTCTCTCAGTTATTGATAGAACAACAACAACAACAAAAAGTAGTAATGACACAGAAGATCTGAACACTATCAACCACCCTGTCTAACTGACCTTTATAAAACACTACTCACAACTGCAAAATGCACCTTTTTTTTTTAAGTGTACATGGAGCATTCACCATGGTATTGCCATATGCTGGGTCACAAAATGTACTGAAGTTGATAAATTTCAAATGTTTTTCTCACACCATGTGGGAATTAAAGTAGAAAACAACAATAAAAATAATAGTATATGTTTAAAAGCCTCAAATATTTGGAAGTTAAACAACACTCTTCTTGATAACTAATGGGTCAAAGAAGACATCATAAGGGGAATTAGAAAGCATTTTATTTTTTTTTTTTTTATTTTTTTTTTTTAAATTTTTTTTTTTTTTTTCAACATTTATTTATTTTTGGGACAGAGAGAGACAGAGCATGAACGGGGGAGGGGCAGAGAGAGAGGGAGACACAGAATCAGAAACAGGCTCCAGGCTCCGAGCCATCAGCCCAGAGCCTGACGCGGGGCTCGAACTCACGGACCGCGAGATCGTGACCTGGCTGAAGTCGGACGCTTAACCGACTGCGCCACCCAGGCGCCCCATAGAAAGCATTTTAAACTAAATGAAAATGAAAACGCAATGTATCAAAAACTTTGGGATTCAACTAAAGCAGTACTTAGAGGCAAATCTGTAATTTTAAATGTTTATTTAAGAAAAGAAAAAATGCTTACAATAAATTAAGCTGCTACCTTGAGGAGATAGAAAAAGAAGAGCAATTTAAACCCAAATTAAGTAAAAGAAAATAATTATAAAGTAGAAATCAATGGAATAGGACATGTACAAAACAATAAAGAATGTTAACAAACCCAAAGGTTAGATGTTTGAAAAATTGATAAATTTGTAAACATTTAGCAAGACTGATCGAGAAAAAAAATAGAAGAAGAAAAAAAAAAACCTAATTACTTACATCAGGAATGAAATAGGGGATGGGGTTTTACTCTAGACCTTACATGAATTTAAAGGATAATATTGGAATGTTATGAGCCACTTTATGCCAATAAACCTGACAACTTGTATGAAACAGACAGATTTCCTGAAAAACAAAATATACCAAAAAAAAAGACAAAAGAGGAAATAGAAGATACGGATAACTTTCATTTCTATCAAAGGACCTATTCACAAATTCACTGGTAAAGTCTACCAAACAGTTATGGGAAAAATAATACCAATCCTACAAAGATGGGTATTTCAGGAAAGAGGAGAAACTCTTCCCAACTCATTTTATAAAGCCAGCATAACCTTGATAGAAAGACTTCACAAAAATATTGCAAGAAAAGAAAATTATAGGCTAAAATTGCTCATGAACATAGAGGCAAACATCCTTATCAACATATCAAATCCAAAAAATGTAAGAAGGATAAAACCAAGTGGGGTTCCTCCCAGCAATGCAAAGTTGATAGAACGTTTGAAAAATTCAATAATGTAGTTTAGTTATATTAAGAGAATCAAGGAGAAACATCCTCTCAGTAGAAGCATAAAGAGCATTTTACAGAATTCAGCACCTATCCATGACAAAATCTTAAGCAAAGTAGGAATAGGCATGAACTTCATTAAAATGATAAAGGCATCTACTAAAAATTCTACATCTAACATGATACTCAAAGAAACAATGAACATTTTGCTTCTAAGATCAGAGGCACATTTTTCCCTTTAAGCACTTTGAATATATCATGCCACTCTCTTCTGGCCTGCAGAATTTCTGCTAAAAAATCCGCTGATAGCCTTATGGGGTTTTCCTTATAAATAACTGCCTTTTCTCTTGCTACTTAAAAATTTTTTTCTTTATCACTAGTTTTTGCCATTTTTACTATGTGTCTTGGTGTGGACCTCCTTGAGTTGAATTTTGGGAAGATCTCTCTGTCTCCTAGATCTGGATATCTGTTTCCTTCCCCAGATACAAGGAAGGATGTTCCCCTAACAAGGCAATATGTTCATCCTCACCACTTCTTTTCAATACTGTACAAGATGACCTAGATATACAACCAGGCAAGTATAAAAAAAAAAAGGCATAAAGATCAGAAAGAAGTAAAACTGATTCTATATATAAATGACATGATTATTAATGTAGAAAATCCCAAGAAACCTATAAAAAACCCTAAAAAACAAAAAAGCCCATTACTGAAATTAGTAAATGAAAGATCACTATATAAAATCCATTACATTTTTATACATTAGCGACAAACCATTGGAAAACAAAATCATGCTCAGCATCACCTAGTAAAACACTTAAAAAATAAATTTAACAGAAGACATCCAAAGCCTGTATTGCTAAGCTGTCAATTCTCCCAAAATTGACCTATGGATTCACAATCCCAGCAAGTATTTATTTTTTTTAATTGACAAGTCAATTCTAAAATTTATATGGAAATGGAAAGGATGTGGAATAGTCAAAAACAATTTTGAAAAGGAAGGAAAGGTAGAAAATGTACACTATTTGACTTCAAGACTTACTAGAAAGCAACAGTAATCAAGAAAGTGTGATATTGGCATAAAGGTTGATAGACAGATGGAACACTAGAACAGAATAGGAATCACAGAAATAGACTCACACTTATATAGTCAATTTATTTTTGACAAAGACACCATATCTGATCAGTGCTGTAATAAATTTTGTGAGCTTTTTTTCTTTTAACAATTGGTGCTTGGAAAGATGGTGGAGTAGGAGGACCCTAAGCTTGCCTTGTCCCAGGGATCTAACTAGGTAACACTCACAGCACCATAAATAACCCAGAAAATAATATGAAAACTGGCAGAACAAATTCCACCACTAAAGACTGAGAAGAGGCCACATCGAAGAAGGTAGGAAGGCTGGAGATGCAGTCTGGGAACAAAATAGACCATGGCCATCTGTGGTGGGGAGGGAACCGGTGGCATGCAAAAGGGCAGAAAACAGACTGTCACACCAGAAAGCCCACAAATGGGGAGGATGAATCCCCATAATACTTCCCTTTGAAAGTCAAAGGGGCCAATTTCATGAGTTCTTATGAGGAGCAGGATTTAAAGCCTGAAATATTAAAAATCTGTGGGCTCAGTTCTGGGAGAGTCTGGGTTAGGAAGTGGAGTCCTTGTCCTTAGATAACATGACAAACAGCCTATGCAGATATGGCATAGAACCGAGAGGTTTGAAAAATGCTAGGGGCAGAAGAGAGGGAGAGTGACTTGCTTATCTCAGAGTGACAGGGAGAGACTGGGATCATGGGGAGACCCCTCTAGGAACAAAGGAGCTGGCAGGCACCATTTCCCTCCCCCAGCCCCAGCATAAACAATGGCTACCTGTAGGAAGCAGCACTTCAGTAAAACTCATTACCTAACTTGCTTGCACCAAACCCTGCTCCCTACTTTGCAGATCCAGCCTTTCCAGTCATGCTCAATTTAGTGCTGGTGCTGGGGGACCCTCCTCCCGCCCCCGCAAGAAGACATGTGCAAATCCTGCCAGCACCACATTTCTTGGACTTGTGCATTTTACAGGACCTCAGTTCCAGCACCATTGGGGCAGGTCTCATTTCACAAGCTGACCACTGCACACCTTGTTAAAATGTACCCCACCCCTGCTGGGGATCAAACACAGCCCACAATAGGTAAAGAGAGCCTCTACAAACAACCGGACTGAAGGAAAAAGAAGACTCAACAGCAGAGCACATGCAACACTCATAGGAGACACTCTCTGAAGCACCAGGCCCTGGGGAAAAGGGAACACTACACTTCAGGGTGCTACAGGACTTCTTCTTCATAAGGCTGTATTGTTAAGAGCAAGAGAAGTAGCTGAATTTCCTAACACACAGAAACAGACACAGAAGGTCAGACAAAATGAGGAGACAGAGAAATATCTCCCACATGAAAGAACAGGACCAAATCACAGCAAGAGACCAAAGCTAAATGGATATAAGTAATATGACTGATAGAGATTTTACATTTTTTTTTAACGTTTATTTATTTTTGAGACAGAGAGAGACAGAGCATGAATGGGGGAGGGTCAGAGAGAGAGGGAGACACAGAATCTGAAACAGGCCCCGGGCTCTGAGCTGTCAGTGCAGAGCCCGATGCGGGGCTCGAACTCACAGACTGTGAGATCATGACCCGAGCTGAAGTTGGACGCTCAACCGACTGAGCCACCCAGGTGCCCCTGACTGATAGAGATTTTAAAGCAATGATCATAATAAAGATAATCACTGGACTTGAGAAAAAAGTGGGAGACATCAGCTGGACTTGAGAAAAAAGTGAGAGACATCAGAGAGACCCTTAACACAGAGATAAAACAAGAACCAACCAGAGATCAAGAACACAATAAGTGAAATTAAAAAGACACTTGATGGAATAAATAGCGGGCTAGATGAAACAGAGGAAAGAATTAATGAACTGGAAGACAGAGTAATGGAAAGTAACCAAGCTGAGCAAAGGAAAGAAAATCATGCAAATTGGGAATAGTCTTAGGGAACTTGGTGATTCCATCAAGACTAATAACATTCACATTACAGGGATCTCGGAAGAAGACAAGAGAGAAAAGGGGCAGAAAATGTATTTGAAGAAATAATATCTGAAAACTTTCCTAATCTGGGGAAGGAAATAGATATCCAGATCCAGGAGACACAGAGGTCCTCCCAAAATTCAACCCAAGGAGGTCCACACCAAGACATATAGTAAAAAAGGCAAAAAGTAGTAATAAAGAAAAAAAATTAAAAGCAGCAAGAGAAAAGGCAATTACTTATAAGGAAAACCCCATAAGGCTATCGGTGGATTTTTTAGCAGAAACTCTGTAGGTCAGAAGGGAGTGGCATGATATATTCCAAGTGCTTAAAGGGAAAGATGTGCAGTCAAGAATACTCTATCCAGCAAGGCTATCATCCAGAATAGAAGGAGAGATAAAGAGTTTCTCAGACAAACAAAAACTAAAAGAGTTCATGACCATTAAACCAGCCCTACAAGAAATATTAAAGGGGATTCTTTGAGTGGAAAGGAAAGAGTATACGCGAGAGTATGAAAAGTAAGAAACACAAAAGCAGTAAAAATAAATATTTTTGTAAAAATCAGTCAAGGGAATCATAAAATAAAAGGATGTATAATATGACACCTTATACCTAAAACATAGGGAGCAGAGGAGTAAAGAATGGGTTTAAAATTAAGCAACCATCCACTTAATATCGATTGCTATAAGCAGAAGATGTTATATACAAACCTAATGGTAACTGCAAATCAAAAACCAGTAATAGATATGCAAAGACTAAGGAGAAAGAAATCCAAATATATCACTAAAGAAAGCCAAGAAACCATGAAGTAGAGCAAGAGAAGAAAGGATCAGAGAAAATCTATAGCAACAACAACAAAACAAATTATAATATGGCAATAAATACATATCTGTTGACAATTACTTTGGATGTAAATGGACTACACATTCCAATCAAAAGACATAGGGTGACAGAGTAGATAAAAAATCAAGACCCATCCGTGTGTTACCTATAAGAGACTCATTTCAGACAAGACACCTGCAGATTGAAAGTGAGGGGATGGACAAACATCATAAAAATGGATGTCAAAAGAAAGCCAGGGTAGCAATACTTCTATCAGACAAAGTAGACTTTACCTTTTTTTTAAAGTTTATTTATTTATTTTGAGAGAGAGAGGGAAAGAGAGAGAGGGAGTGGGAGAGAGAGAGATGGGGAGAGAGAGAATCCCAAGCAGACTCCATGCTGTTAGCACAGAGCCTGACATGGGTCTTGAACCCACAAATTGTGAGATCATGACCTGAGCTGAAGTCAAAAGTCAGGTGCTTAACTGACTGAGCCACCCAGGTGCCCAGACAAAATAGACTTTAAAACAAAGACTATAACAAAGACTGTAACAAGAGACAAAGAAGGACACTATATACTAATAAAGGGGACTATACAAGAGGATATAACAGTAAATATTTATGCACCCAAGATGGAAGCACCTAAATACATAAAACATTTAAAAACAAACATAAGGAAATAATTGACAGTAATACAACAGTAGGGAACATTAACACCCCACTTACCTCAAGGGACAGGTCATCCAAACAGAAAATCAAGGAAACAGTAGCTTTGAATGACACACTGGACTAGATGGATTTAACAGACATGTTCAGAACATTCTATACTAAAACAGTAGAATACACATTCTTTTTAAATGCACATGGAACATTCTCCAGAATAGATCACATATGAGGCCACAAAAAAAGTTCTCAACAAATTTAAAAAAATTTGAAGTCTACCACACATCTTTTCTGATCACAGTGCTATCAAACTAGAAATCGACAACAAGAAAAAATCTGGAAAGAGCAGAAATACATGGAGGTTAAATAACATGCTACTAAACAATGAATGGGTCAACCGGGAAATCAAGGAAGATATCAAAATTACATGGAAACAGACGAAATGAAAACACAGTGGTCCAAAATCTTTGGGATAAAGCAAAAGTTCTAACAGGGAAGTTTATAGCAATACAGATCTGCCTCGAGAAGCAAGAAAAATCTCAAATAAACAACCTAATTTTACACCCAAAAGGAGCTAGAAAAAGAACGAAACCCAAACCCAGCAAAAAGAAGGAAATAATAAAGATCAGAACAAAAATAAGTGACAAAGAAACTTAAAAAATAATAGAACAGATCAATGAGACAAGGGGCTGGTTCTTTGAAAAGATCAACAAAATTGATAAATCTCTACCAAGACTCATAAGAAAAAAAAAAAAAAGAGCAGACCCAAATAAACAAAATCACTAATGAAAGAGAAATAACAACTGATACCACAAAAATACAGTTACAGACAGTTGTAACAGAGTATTATAAAAACCTACATGCCAAAAAATTGGATAACCTAGAAGAAATGGATAAATTCCTAGATACAAATAACCAACCAAAACGAAAGCAGGAATTAATAGAAAATTTGAATAGACCAATTACCAGCAATGAAATTGAATCAGTAATAAAAAAAACTCCCAATAAACAAAAGTCCAAGACCAGATGGTTTCACAGGTGAATTCTACCAAACATTTAAAGAAGAGTTAACACCTATTCTTCTCAAACTATTCCAAGCAATACAAATTAATTCTATGAGGCCAGTATCACCCTTATGCCCAAACTAGATAAAGACACCACAAAAAAAGAGAACTAGAGGCCAGTATCTCTCATGAATATGGATGCAAAAATCCTCAACAAAACATTAGCAAACTAAATCTAACAATACATGAAAAAATCATACATCATAATCAAGTGGGATTTATTCCCAGGATGCAAGCGTGGTTTAATATTTGCAAAACAACGTGACACATTACATCAATAAAGAAAGAATAAAAACTATATAATCATTTCAATGGATGCAGAGAGAGCATTTGACAAAGTACAACATCCATTCGTGATAAAAATCCTTTGCAAATTAGGTCTGGAGGGAACATATCTCAACATAATAAATACTTACATGAAAAACTGAACATCATATTTAATAGTGAACATCATATTTAATAGTGAACATCATATTTAATAGTGGACAGGACAGCGAACATCATATTTAATGGTGAAAAACTAAGAGCTTTTCCCTTAAGGTCAGGTCAGGAACAAGACAACGATGTCCACTCTTACCACTTTGATTTAACATGGTATTGGAAGTCCTAGCCACAGCAATAAGACAACATAAATAAAAGGCATCCAAATTAGTAAGGAAGAAGTAAAATTCCCAGTTGCAGATGAGATGATACTGTATATAGGAAACCTAAAGACTCTACAGAAAAACTACTAAAACTGATAAATTAATTCAGTAAAGTTGCAGCATATAAAATCAATGTACAGATATCTGTTGCGTTCCTATACACTAATAATGAAACAGCAGAAAGTGAAATCAAGACAACAATCTCATTTACAATTTCACCAAAACCAACAAAATATCTAGGAGTAAACTTAACCAAAGAGGTGAAAGAACTGTACACTGAAAACTATAAAACACTGATTGATAAAAGAAATTCAAGACAATGCAAAGTGAAAAGATAGTCCATGCTAATGGGTTGGAAGAACAAATACTGTGAAAATGTCCACAATGCCCAGAGCAATATACACATTTAATGCAATGCCTTTCAAAATACCAACAGCGTTTTTCACAGAACTAGAATAAACAATCCTAAAATTTGTATGGAACCAAAAAACAAACAAACAAAAAAACCCCCAAAACCCAAAACCCAAAAACCAAAACAACAACAAAAAGAAACCAAACCCAAATAGCCAAAACAATCTTGAAAAAGAAAAGCAAAGCTGGAGGCATCATAATTTTGGACTTCAAGTTATATTACAAAGTGGTGGTAATCAAAACAGTATGGTACTGGCATAAAAATAAACATATAAATCAATGAAGTAGAATAGAAAACCCAGACATAAACCCACAATTGTATTGGTCAATTAATCTTTGACAAGTAGAAATGAATATACAATGGGAAAAAGATAGTCTTTTCAACAAATGGTATTAGGAAAACTGAACAGCTACATGCAAAAGAATGAAACTGGACCACTTTCTTCCACAATACACAAAAATAAACTCAAAATAGATTTCAATGTGAGACCTGAAACCATAAAAATCCTAGAAGAGAGCACAGGCAGTAATCTCTTATTGCTCATTGGCATATTGCTCATTGGCATCGGCCATAGCAACCTCTTTGTAGATGTATCTCCTCAGGCAAGGGAAATAAATGCAAGAAATAAACTATTGGGACTACATCAAAATAAAAAGTTTCTGCACAGTGAAGGAAACAATCAACAAAACTAAAAGGCAACCTACTGAATGGGAAAAGATATTTGCAAATGACATATCCAATAAAAGGTTAGTATCCAAAATATATAAAGAATTGATACAACTTAGTACCTAAAGCCCAAATAATCCAATTTAAGAAATGAGCAGAAGACAAACAGACATTTCTCCAAAGAACACATACAGATGGCCAACAGACACATGAAAAGATGCTCAACATCATCACTCATCATCAGGGAAATGCAAATCAAAACCATAATGAGATATCACCTCGTACCAGCCAGGATGGCTAAAATAAAAAACACAAGAAACTACAGGTGTTGGAAAAAGAAAAAGAAACCGTCTTGCACTGTTGGTGGGGATGCAAATTGGTGCAACCACTGTGGAACAGGGTATAGAAATTCCTCAAAAAGTTAAAAACAGAACTACCCTATGATTCAGTAATCGCACTATTGGGTATTTACCCAAAAAACACAAAAACACTAATTCAAAGGCGTACGTGCACCCCTGTGTTTATTGCATTATTGACAAAAGCTAAATCATGGAAGCAGCCCAAGTGTCCATCAATAGATGAATGGATAAGGAAGAGGTTTTATATATATATATATATATATATATATATATATATATATATATATATACATACACACAATGGAACATTATTTAGCCACAAAAAAGAATGAAATCTTGCCATTTGCAGCAACATGGATGGAACTAGAGAACACAATGCTAAGTAAAATGAGCCAATCAGAGAAAGACAAATACCATTTAATCTCACCTGTATTTGGAATTTAAGAAACAATACAAATGAGCAAAGGAAAAAAAGGGACAAACCGAGCTTCATTAAGTTATGTGGTAAAACTGCCTCTCCTCCTAACTCACATTCTGGCCCTCCACTCAGTAGTTGTGTGACCAGAAACAAGTTGTTTATATCTTAGTGTCCTGAACCCTGAACCCATAAAATGGGAATTATTATGGAGTCCATCTCACTGGGCTGTGAATAAAATGCAGGAGATACTTAAAATGCTAACTGGTATGTAGTAAGCCTTCAATGAATATAATCTATTATTATTGTCTTGTAGATATAGTTTTTTAAGGGAAACCCTTAGAAATTCTACTAAGGGCCATGTGGACCTATTGAAGATGCACAGCTTTGCCTTTTAGGGATAATTACTGAGGCAGCAGTGGGGAGGATGAACCAGAGTGGGGAAAAAGGCATTTGGAGACTAAAGCTGAGATTGTCCTCACATGAAAATCAATGAGACATTATTCATCTAAAGAATTAAAGATATACATATACATACATATATATAATTGTTTCCAAAGTATACAGAATTTGAATTTTTTATAAAAATTCAAATAAAAATATATGTAAAAATTAGAATTGTTTTTCATTACAAATATTAAGCTAAATCCAAAATTACCTATTAAAGGGAAGCCAACTACAACTGTAATTAATGAGTATCAAATCTTGAAATAAAAGTTTTTAAAACACAAATTGCTTAATATTGCAGAAGCTTCTTCTGCACTTGACCTGCTTATGCTAAACTGTCAGTACTTTTCCAGAACCAGGTATTGGAACGGGAAGAAGAGAATATGGATTTCCATAGTAGTGGGAAAGGCAACTTCATTTTGGTGAGTCTGTCTACTCTCCTAAACTCCTGGGGTGGAACTGTGGGTCACAGGGAAGGTGTGTGTGGCTGGCTTTAGCAGGAAACCCCAGACAGTTCTTTAACGTGGCTGAACCAGTTGACACTCCTCTCAGCAGTGTGGGACAGTCCCAGAGCCTTATTTGGCATTTTCCATAATTTTCATTTGGACATTCTGGTGGGTGTGCACAATGCTTTTTCTATAACCAACACTTTATCTTTAACGCAATATTATTAATATCCATTCTCTCTGGAAAGGGAATCCAGCTTTGCCAGCCCACCCACCTTTGGGGCAGAGGGGAGGGAGGGAGTCATCTCCAGAAGGTCCTCAGCGGGGGCCCAAGCACAAGAGGGCAGGTGGGCTGCTGCAAGGCCATGCAGAGGGATTCTCAGCTCCACGCCCCTGCATTACCTTGTTTCCTAGTCTTTCCTCCTCTCTCTGCTTCTAGCTTTTCCACATCTCTGCTGGGTCAAACCCTGCTCGCTCTGCAAAGGTTGCTCAGAACTGACCTTCTCCAAATAGCCCCTCACCTCTCCGCAGCTATTTTCTTGAGGTCTACAAGGCAAGGGCGTGGTAAGACGGGCAAATCATTAACCAAGTCTTTTGTTTCCTCATGTGAGGAACAGGAGAGCCTGAGCAACATTGAGTCTGCGTCCTAGAGTCGATGTTTTATGAACCTTTAAGGCACTGGGAGCGCAAGAACACAAACAGAACTGTGTATTCCCGTGGGTGAGCCCCAGTGCGGTGCCCAAAGCCTAGGCTTTGAAGGTCCTCGGGCGTCTCTGTCTGCAGGTCTCGGATGCGTCTGCGTCTTGGGCTGTCCACTCTATTGGGGGGTGGCCTGACGCATCTTTGTGCAAGTCTGTTGGCGGGGTGTTACCTGAGATCCCGCAGCCCTCCCAGGCGCCGGAGGTGGAGCGAGCCCTCTCCAGGCTCCGAAGGATTGCGGGTTCTGTGTCGAATCTGCTGGCGGTCACCCACCCGGCGCGGCGTCGCGGGGTTGGGGAATGTGCGACTGCGCGCGCGCCGCGGCGTTTACGCGGCGATTTCATCATGCTCCGGGCCGGGCCGCGCGCGCCGCTTCCGCCGCCGCCCGCCCCGGACCGCCCAGGCCCGCCGGCTCATGCCCTCTCTGCGCCCAACGCTGCTTAGAGCCGCTCGCGCCGTGCTGCTACTGTCGCTGCCGTCCCGGCTCCCGGCCCAGCCTCTGCTCCGGCCCTGCCGGCTCCTCAGCACGCCCGCCCGCGCCCCGACCTCACTCCCCGCCGCAGCCTCCCGGAGCAGCATGGACGGCACCGGGGCTGAGGAGGTGCTCGCCCCTCTGAGGCTCGCAGTGCGCCAGCAGGTACCGGCATTCTGCGTCTCCCCTCGGCCCCGGGCTCTTCTCCCTCTGGTCTGCTCCGCGTCATCCTCTGTCCTCCTCGGGCACCCGTCCACCTCGCGGGTTGCTCCTTTCCTTCATCCGCTGGAAGCCCTTGGTTTCCTGGCATCTTCCTCGTCTCCCCCGATTCGGACTGAAGTCCCCGCGTGCGTCGGCCACCTTCCGTGTCGTGGACACGCGTCCTAGCCTCTCCTTGGGTGACTCCCTCGGATCCCCTTCGACATCCTGAGTCCGTCTCCTCGCGATCTGCTCTCCTTTCCCAATCCTTGTTAATGTCTGCGCCTTTCCTCTCTCCCATGGGGCTGGGATCTGTGACCTTTGGTACTTCTCCTGGCCTAGCTCAATAACCTCAACTTCAGTTTTCCAATCTCTGCGGTGTTCTTTGTGCCACCCGGGTGGTGAGGTTCCCAGTTCTTTCCCGGTCAGAGGAGAAGCTGTCTGTTTTGTCTTAAGACCGGACTCTTTTTTTTTTTTTTTTTTTTTTTTGGTAAATCTTCAGGATGCTTTGAACAATGTTTCCTCCTTGACACCTTCCTTCATTTAGTGCTTGGTTTTGCCGAATGATCGGCTGAGAAAATAAAAAGTTGAAGCGTGGATGTGAGGAGGTGTTGAACTTCTTTTTCTAATCATGATGTGAGTTCATCATCCTTACCTCGTCGTCCTTCGCTCCTGTCATCTTCTCTGGGTTCCTAATAGTCTTTTAGACTATTTGGAGTGAGTGAGCTTTCAGATCGTAAACCTGGGAAACTGTAAATATTGTTGGGTTCCTGGGTGAAGTCAGCCATCCTCTGTATGGAACACTGAAATTTGATTTTGCGGAAAGGAGGGAAGTTTCATGGACTGGAGTGCTTGGTAATTTAATACAGGCCTCCTTTTCCTAGGGTACTGCATGAATATTAGAATTTAGAAAGGACAAGGAAAAGATTAGTTCAAGTGGATTCCTACATCAAGTCAGGCAGAGCCAAAAGCTTGGAATAGGACCCCAGAATTGATGACCTAGGAGTAAATACCAAATAGGATTCTCCTGCACGGGTGCCTGATGCAATAACTTCCCTTAGCTACGGAGGGTGGAACCCTCTCTCTCTCTTGGAAATAATTCATTGGGGCACAGTTGCCAAAAATTCAGCAAATTTTGCCACTTTGTAATGTCTGCTTCTCTCTAGTTTGAGAGTGACTGATTCAATAGTATTTTGTTTTGAAATTTCACTATAGGCTTAATTTTTTCTTATCCTTGGTGTCAGAAGGCTGTGTATGCTTATTCTCTGTTTCCCTCCACCCACCCTACCCAAATAAATTAGGTGTGGTTCCTTTGTCTTTCCTGTAACTCACAATTTTTTTTCCATATCTTTTACTTGAAGAAGGAGAATACATCTAATTTGGGAAAACACACCCCCAAACCCCTCCCTCTGCCACGTTTGCCTGAAACTGCTGTGCAGATTATCCATGTGTAGTAAGACTATGGGACTAGTGTAACAGAAGTCAACTTTGATCATGGAACAACTTTCCGATGCAATTACTTACTATTAGTGTATTGTTTATGTTAGCTTGGGTTTTTTTTTTTGTTTTGTTTTTTTTTTTTTGTTTTTGGGACTTTAAGATTTTTTTCTGAAGATGTAAGTTAGTTGATGTCAGTTAGTTCTAGTTCTTTTTCCATTTCTCTAGGACCACACATGTATCAGTTAGCTACCTGGAACTTTGAATCACACAGATTCCAGTGTCAGCTGGAAGGGAATTTAAAGATCACTTACTTAAAGCCTTTTTTTTTTTTTCTTTTTTTTTTTTTTTTTTTTTTGCTTATGAGGAGATGAGACACTATCACATCTATCCATTTGACATACTTCCATTGGGAAGTTTGTGCAGTTGAAGACATTCTTGGAGTGGGATTTTTAAGGCACTTAACAACTGGTCTTGTTAGTGGCATGTGTTTTTTTTTTTTTTAATTTTTGAAAAAATTTATTTATTTTTGATAGAGGCAGAGCACAAGTGGGGGAGGGGCAGAGAGAGAAGGAGACACAGAATCCAAAGCAGGCTCCAGGCTCTGAGCTATCAGCACAGAACCCGCCGCGGGGCTTGAACTCACAGACGGTGAGATCATGACCTGTCTTTGAGATCATGACCTGAGGTGAAGTCGGACGCTTAGCCGACCGAGCCACCCAGGTGCCCGTCATGTGTTTTATATAAATTTGCTAATCTGCTAGACTACGTGGATGCTGCTGCTTTTTCATTTGTTGATTGACTGAAATGTATTTTCCCATGGCATATTCTTAGTTATTTCCTGGAGAATTAGTTGTGGAACTTGTTGGAGGGCTTCAGAGTATCTAGAAAATGCATTAGTTGTTTGATCAAGGGCACCCTAAGGCAGTTGAAGTTTTTAAAATTTTTATTATTATTATTATTTTTAGTAATCTCTACTCCCAATTTTGGGCTCAAATTCACATGCTCCCTGAGCTGAGCCAGCCAGGCAGCCCAGGGCAATTGAGTTTTTAAAAAAGGTGGGTATAAGCACAGTATGGCCAACCTTCGTTTTGCCAAATAAGAGTAATTAAAAAAATTTGTGTAATCCTCAGACTACCATCTGCTTTCCCCCTTCATTTTATAAAAGAAAGTATATTTTAGTACAGAAAAGCACATTATAACTCAAAGAACAGTCTTTTTTTTTTTTTTTTTTTTTAAGGCTTTATTTTTTAAGTAATCTCTATACCCAGGGTGGGGCTCGAACTCACAACCTGGAGATCAAAAGTCATATGATCTACCAACAGAGTCAGTCAGGCACCCCGTTTTAAAAATTAATTATTTATTTGTTTTTAATATTTTAGTTAATATACAGTGCAATATTGGTTTCAGAAGTAGAATTCAGTGATTCATCCCTTACATACAACACCCAGTGTCATCACAACAGGTGCTCTTTCTTAGCACCCATCACCCATCCAGCCCATCTCCCACCCATGTCCCTCCATCAACCCTCAGTGTTTTCTTTATTGTTAAGAGTCTCTTGTAGTTTGTTTACCTTTATTCTTTACCCCCTCCCCGTATGTTCATTTGTTTTATATCTGAAATTCCACATATGAGTGAAATCATGTATTTGTCTTTTTCTGATTGACTTATTTAGCTTAGCATAATACACTCTAGTTCCATCCACGTTGCAGATAGCAAGATTTTGTTCTTTTTGATGGCTGAGTAGTATCCCATTGTGTATATGTACTACATCTGTATCCATTCATCAGTTGGTGGACATCTGGGCTCTCTCCATAGTTTGGCTATTGTTGATAATGCTACTATAAACATGGGGGTGCATGTACCCCTTCAAATCTGTATTTTTGTATCCTTTGGGTAAATACCTAATAGTGCAATTGCTGGATTGTAGGGTAGTTCTATTTTTAGTTTTTTGAGGAACCTCCATACTGTTCTCTAGAGTGGCTGCACCAGTTTGCATTCCCACCAGCAGTGCAAGAGGGTTCCCCTTTCTCTGTATCCCCGTTTTTAAGCAGCCTTTTATATTTATTATTTATTAATTAATATTTATTTTTTTATATTTAATAGGTTTAGGTTTGAAAAAAAGATCTAATGCATTGTCCCTTTTAATTTTTTTTTCCTTTTTACTGTGTGTTGGAAAAACCTCTGTCTTGGAGTGTCTTGTTTGGGAACTATTGCTCTATGGCAGTGGTTCTCTGGTCTGCAAACCCTTGGTGGTCCTTAAGGTCAAAGTCAGTTTCATAATAAAACTGAGATGTTATTTTCGTTTTTTACTGTGTTGTTAATTTGCACTGAAAATGCAAAAGCAGTGGTGAATATAACTGCCTGCCCTTACTGCTAATCAAATGAGGACACCAAACCAAGTCCTATTGTCTGTCATACTCTGACAGTTTAAAAAAAAAAAAAAAGAAGTCAGTTTTGCTTTAGAGTGTCCTTGATGGAGTAGTAAAAATTATTAATTTTATTAAATCCAGGCCTTTGTTCGTACATCTTCTTAATGTTCTGTATGACAAAATGGGAAATACACATAAAGCATACTGAAATATGATGATGGTCTCAGGAAGAACACTCGTGTGATTGAGTTGCAAGCTGACCTATCTGCTTATTTTCACAGAACACTATTTGTAAAATTCAGTTTGAGCATTCATTTTCTGGAAAATGAGTGACATGAGTCTGTCATTTCAAGGAAACAACTGATGGTATATGTAGCCAATAATAAGATCAGGTTTTCGGTTAATTTTAGAGTTTTGGAAAACTTACAGGCTGCATAAGCTTGACAGACTTTTCTGATGAGATGAGTGGTGATATTAACAAATGTACTTGTTTTGATACAGTGTGATAAACAGGTCAGTATTTAGAAGATCTACATAACTCGGTTAACATTTTCCAAATGACAATACATGTTGTTATGGAATCAAATATTGGTAAGAGATTTATTCAGAGTCTAAGATACATCAGTGAATTTAATGTAACAGAGTATAAAAAGTTCCTTGTTATAGTTTCCAATTCCACATTGCTACTAACCTTTAAGAAACTACGACTTGTTGGGGCGCCTGGGTGGCGCAGTCGGTTGAGCGTCCGACTTCAGCCAGGTCACGATCTCGCGGTCCATGAGTTCAAGCCCCGCATCGGGCTCTGGGCTGATGGCTCAGAGCCTGGAGCCTGTTTCCGATTCTGTGTCTCCCTCTCTCTCTGCCCCTCCCCCGTTCATGCTCTGTCTCTCTCTGTCCCAAAAATAAATAAACATTGAAAAAAAAAAAAAAAAAAGAAACTACGACTTGTCAGAATTTTGGCATAGTCTAAAGAAGAATATTCACAATTATTTGAAAAGACTTTTAAAATTCTCCCTTAACTTATGATATTCTTTGTATACTTTACCATTAAAATGTTATTTTGTAAGATGGGCAGATACACACATCTAACTGTGTTCTATTAAGCTAGAAATTAAGGGATTTGCAAAATTACAAAACTGTCACTGTTTTTTGTTTTGTTTTGGCAAATGCAGTCATTTTTACAAAAATGTTATTTTTATTCATGTTAGCACATATTGAGCTTTTATTTTTACTTTAAAAGAATTAATAAATATTTTTAAATTTGCATTTAATTTTTTTTTTTTTTGAATCGAGCCCTGCTCAGCTTTTGACTTTTTTTTTTTTAATTTTATTTAAATCCAAGTTAGTTAACATGTAGCATAATATTGGTTTTAGGAGTAGAATTTAGTGATTCACCACTTCCATGTAACACCCAGTGCTCATCCCAACAAGTGCTCTCCTTAATGCCCATCACCCATTTAGCCCATTATGCATTTTAATTTCTAATATAGCACAAATAGGTAGAAATAACCCACAATAACAAAAGCTGTTTGGGATCCTCAGTGTATATTTTTTTAAGTTTATTGATTTATTTTGCGAGGGGGGTGGGGAGAGAGAGAGAATGAGAATCACAAGCAGGCTCTGCACTATCAGTGCAGAACCCGATGTAGGGCTCGAACTCATGAACTATGAGATGGTGACTTGAGCTGAAACCAAGAGCTGGTTGCTTAACTGACTGTGTCACCCAGGCACCCTGGGATCCTCAGTAATTTTTAACAGTAGAAAAGGGTTCTAAGACCAAGAAGGTGTAGAACTGATGCGTTAGGGGAATGTGAAGGGCTCAGAATGCTGCCCACAGTGCATAGTATACTCTTGGTAAATGTTAAGTATTGTTCTGAAAGGATTGTGGCTTGTTAGAGCACTAGTGTTACCAAACAAACCATTGCTGGCATGAGCTCACATTTTCTTGGGGTTGCCAGTTTGGTAACATTTTGCACCTTTACAAGAGGATTGATGTCTTCTGAATTTGGTGAGATAGGATGATAGAGGAACCTTTTTAGTGCTTACTTGGGAGGTCTTTAATAATGATTTACTGTCTGAACCTCTTACATGTCTAATGGTGGGAATAGACATGTGAATAACATTACTTGTGTTTCAGTATTTCAGATTTTCTTTTGCTGTGATGGGGAAGATACAGGTGAAACTCTCATCTTGGTAGCAGTAAGAAGTCTTAGGGTTAAGAGCCCTGGATTTTTCTCTGCTTTGATTTTTCTGGACTGTGAGTGTACATTAAAGCTCTTGCTTAATCCAAAGGGCAAGTGAAAAGTTTATGACGTTTTTGTCAAGGATTATAATACACTTGGGAATCTGAGATGAACTCAACCCACGTATGTGTAAAGGCAGCGTCTTACAAGGCCAGGAAATGTTTTCTTGTTGGTTTTTCTTGGCCAACTGAATATGCACCATGATATATATGAAGGATCCATTAAGAAGATCCCATGGAATGATTTCTCATCTAATAGCTACCCTGCTTTATAATCAGAGGCTTTTAGTTATTAATATATGTCTTAATGGTAGGAATTTACCCAGGAACTAAGCTTCTCAAGGATAATTTAGAGATATTGATGATATTTCATGTCAGTTTCATTCAGTACACACATAACATGCATGGAAGCACAACCCAAAATATAATTGATTGGTGAACAAAGAAGAAAGAAAAATAGTTAGGACTTCTTAAGTACCTTCATTCCATGTTTAGATCACCTCCAGTTCTTTTGTTTTCAGGATTGGATCATTATAAATCACGGTTTAATTATTCTATTATTCAGAATAAACATGATTATTTCCTTTCTTCACTGCATTTTACAGATGACTAACCCATTGTGGGAATCCTCACTCACATACTGCTTCTTTTTAATAGCTGCACTTTCTTTGATGTATGTATTCTATGCCTGAACCTTAAAAGACCAAAAAAAAAAAAAGTGCTTCAAGGGAATTTATTTTAAATTCTTCCTGTCTTTACTTTTACGTGTGGCCTTGCTTGCTAGTGTTCTATGAGAAGCTCCAAAAGAAAAAGTGTATGAAATATGTGGGAGTGCTAATACGTGACATATAGGGGATAGATATTCAGAAGAACTACTTGCTTACTTATTCAGTCATTCATGAAGAACCACCATTTGCCAACCTCTTTTCAAAACAGAGGTTTTCACAGAGTTCTTATCCTCATCAAAAAGCAGTTAGTGAACATTTATGAGATAGGTGCTCTTGGTAGGTAGAGGAAAGGAAAAGAACCACTGACTGAGTAAAGAATAAGTCAGTAGATATTGACTGAATACTAAGTGCTTTGTACTGTGCTAGGTTTAGTTTGTGATATCAATCAACAAATATTTGAGTGCCAGAATTGACATGCCAGAATTCCCATCTTAAAAGGGCCTACTTTATACTGACAGGGACAAATAAAATGTGTGTAAATAAATAAGGCACTGGATTGATAGGGTGACCTCAGTTATTGTAAGTGAAATGAAGAAGCTAAAGTTAGAAGATGACTGAGGATGTTGCTTTAGCTGGAGAGGCCAGTACAACGATATAAAGACTGCTAGTGTATAATCACACCAGACTCATTTGCATATGGTAAAATAAGAGGAATAACTAATTCAGTGGCTCTCAACTTTCAGACCCAGTGTCCCTTTTTACACCAGATATTTTGGAATCCCCCATTACGATCTGATAATGAAATTCATAGAAAATATCTATAAAATCTAATTAAAGTATGTGTACACATTATGTTTTAAGTGTAATACAAAGAAATAATTTATAATAAAATAATTTGTATTTCTTTTTTTAAATGTTTGTTTATTTTGAGAGAGCATGCGGCATCCTGGGGAGGGCCAGAGAGGTAGGGGGAGAGAGAATCCCAAGCAGGCTCTGTGCTGTCAGCGCAGAGCCCTCTTTGGAGCTCAGTCCCACGAATCGTGGGGTCATGACCTGGGCCAAAATCAAGAGTCAGATGCTTAACCGATTGAGCCACCCAGGTACCCCTAAAATAACTTGTATTTCATTGTGTAAATTCTTGGGTATGAATCCACTGGAAGTTATGCAGAAGTAAGCGAATGCTTATACCTGTACATGGATTTACAGTGAGTGTGATTGTAATGGATACACATTGATAAAGGTGTATCCTATTGGTTGCTCAGATACCACGACAACATTGCCATTGGTTACATGTTGTTGTTTGTTTCAAATAATAACTCTTTGTAAAATTGTGAACAAAACAGTGTATAGTTTATATAGTGTTCTTTTAAATTATATTTTCCTGGCATTCCTGGAAAACTCAGTGGATGTTAAAACTGGGAGAATACTTCTTATTATATGTAAGCAGAGTTAGGTTCTAGGTTCAGGTAATTATAAACATCTTTGTCACCTCCTGACCAGGACATTGTAGAGTGAATTGCAGAGAGGGAAACTGTCACTGAAAGAGGGGAAGTAAGTGGGAGCTTAGAAGATGTCAGCAACAAGAGGAAAGGGTAATGATGGGCACTTCAAAGGAGCTTGTGTTTTGGAAGGAGGAAAGAGAAATCAGTTTGAAAGTGCAGAGAGGAGTAAGGAAGACATGATCCCATTTCCAGCCTCTGAGGATCAAAGGGCTGGGATAGAAAACTCACCCTGTAGTTGAAATAGCGTCAAGAGGGGGAACTATTGTAATGCTGGAGTATTTGGGAAATGAGTTTCATTAAGTGAAGGAAGATGCTTTTGGATAAGAGGATGAACATTATTGAAAGCATGGGGGTAGGAACAGTCACCAAACTAAGAATGCTATGTGTTTGTGAGAAGTTTACAAAGGTGGGAGAGAAATGACATGAATTAGGGTGGTTTGGGGTGAGTGTATCTCAGTGCAGACACCTTTGGATGAGAACCAAACTGGTCATCTCTTCTAGCAATCTAGTTTGTGAGGTGTGAAAGGGGGAGTGTAGATTGAAATTTGAAACTGACCACATATTGGGGGTAAAGAAGGATAACTTGATGTTTCTTGTTTGGAAAGTGGTAGATGTTGTTAACAAATAGCAATACATAGGAGAAGGAACAAGTTTAGGACAGAGAACAATAATAATTCAGTCATAAACAAGTTGTGTTTGAAGTATTTGAAAATAACTCAGCCACAACCAAGTGCGGGTGTTTTATAGCATGATAACAGCTATCAGTTTCTGTGTGTCTGATGTTTGTTAGGTACTGTTGAAAATATTCTACTTAAATTGTTTCGTTTACTCTTTATAGCAATTCAGTGAGGTATTATCATCCTGATTTTATAGTTGAGGAAACGAGCTCAAAGAGGTTTCAGCTTGTTCAAGGTTTCACAGTTACCTGATCAGGGATGAAAAATCCACGTCTTTAATCCCTCATAAATACCATATTTTACAGACTTGTCTAGATGTGGATTTTTGTTTTGCATGTCGTTTGAATTTCATTGTACTTCCTAAATCTGAGAATTCCTGTCTTTGAGCAATTAAAGAAAAATTCGTAGTCATTATCTTCTCAAATGGAACCTCTTACAGATTTTCTTTACTTTCTTTGAGAATTCTGGCTGGATAAACGTTAGACTCTCTTTTTTTCTGTGTCTCATTACCCTGTTTATATTTTTAACTCTTTGTCTCGCTGCTCCATTCCATGGATTACCCACGGCTAATTTATTTAGGTCTATACTCTTAAGTCACTAATTCTCTCTTCTACTTTGATCTGCTATTTAACGTGTCCAGTGAGTTTTTAATTTCTGTGATTCATTTCTAGATGATCGATGTGGTTCTTTTTTCCCCTTTATTATTGTTTATATTGAAGTATATCTGACACACAGTGTTAACATAGGTGTACAACATAGTGATTTGACAGGTTTATACATTATGCTGTGCTCACAAGAATAACTACCACCTGTCACCATACAACACTATTACGGTATCATTGACTATGTTCTCTGTGCTGTACCTTTTATCCTCATGACTTATTCATTCCATAACTAGAAACCTGTGTCTCCCACTCCTCTTCACTCATTTTCCCCAGTCCTCACTCTCTCCCCCTGTCATCTCATGGGACCTGAACCTGTGTGGTTCTTTTTCCGGTTTCCTGATGGTTTTTGATAGTCTCTTATTTATTGCTCATGTTTTTGACTCCTTTCATTATTTTTTTTTAAACTGTCTTAAGCGTTTACAAAGTGTATTTGATCATTCTAATACTTTGGAGGCTCTAATTCTGTTGTCATTTCTGCTGAGTCTCATCTATGGTGGCTTGTTTCCTCATGTGTTTTTAAATTTTGAGTTGAGTGCTTATTATTTTGGTGACCTTGATCTATGAAAATCCTAAAAAGCCTATGTGGAAGGTCTAGAGAGCAGTTACTTCTGCTTGAAACCCAAAGGCTCTATCAAGTTGACAACTTTAATTTCTCAGCTTGAAGTTTCCCAGACCATGTAAGTAATGTTTGTTTGCTTTCTCAGATTACTTACTCCACCACATTATCCTAAGTGTTGGGATCAGTGTACAGGTGGTAGGTTGTTGGAAGTGAACAAGATATTCCAGAGAAATCAGTGAGGAAAAATTCTAACAATTAAAAAAAGGGCAGAGGCGGGGGATGCCTGGATGGCTGAGTCGGTTAAACGTCCGACTTCGGCTCTGGTCACCATCTTGCAGTTTGAGTTTGAGCCCCACATCCGGCTCTGTGCTGACAGCTCAGAGCCTGGAGCCTGCTTCGAATTTTGTGTCTCCCTCTCTCTCTGCCCCTCCCCCATTCATGCTCTGTCTCTCCCTCTCTCTCTCTCTCTCTCAATAATTAAAAAAACAAAAAAGTTAAAAAAAAATAGAAAAGGGCAGAGGAATATGAGTCAGTTGTGACCCAGAAGAAATGGGGTGTCTGGGTGGCTCAGTGGGTTAGGCTTCTGACTTTGGCTCAGGTCATGATCTTATGGTTCTTGGGTTTCAGCCCTGTGTCTGGCTCTGTGCTGATGATGTGGAGCTTGCTTGGGATTCTCTCTCTTTCCCTCTCTCTCTGCCCCTCCCCAACTCACACTCTTTCTTTCTCTCTCAAAAATAAAATAAATAAACTTAAAAAAAAGAAATGGCCAGAGAAGTAGGTGGGAAAGCAATATAGTCTGTTTTTTTGTAAATAGGGGAGAGATTCAAGGGGAGGGTGGTTGATTTACTGGCTCTTCGTGTTCTCAGTACTAACCTGTTCTTTCATACTTTTTATCAATGCTTTTCTCTCCTCCTTTTCCATTTGTCCCCTCTCCCAAAAGGAAAAAGAAAACACACTAGTACTTATCCCCTTAGAACATAGTTATTTGTATAGTAATCTGGGTTTGTGTGTTTTGCTGAGGGCACAGACCTTCAGTTATTTATGACCTCTCACGTATTAAACATTTGAATTGCCTTATTCTTACACAGATGCTTTTTAAAAGGCATGCTTAAAAACACATTCAAAACTTTTCTTGACTTCTGAAACCAGTCCTGACTATACATTCTCTTCGTTGGACAGGGAGATCTTGTACGAAAACTGAAAGAAGATAAAGCACCCCAAGTAGATGTAGACAAAGCCGTAGCAGAGCTCAAAGCACGGAAGAGGGTCCTGGAAGCAAAGGTGAGTCTTGGGATCCTAAAATAGGAACGTAAATTGGTCTAGGATTGTTAATCTGTCGGTGGGAAAGACCTAGAAGAGTGTCTGAACAAGTATCATTTGCTTTATCTCTATTTATCCAGAATGCCTTCTCCTCCCCCGCTACCCAGCAGACTTCTCATCCTTTCAAATTGCATCTCAACATGTCACCTTTTCTATGAAGCCTCCCTGACTTCTGACCTCCCCCTCCCCCAAATGCTAGACTCAGTATGCTCCATGAATTTCCCTGGAAGGCATTGTGCTCACTCTTCTTTATGAATTCTTCCATGCCTGTAAATAGTTTTTTTTGTGTTAAATTTTTTCTTTTAAGGAAAAGGTATATCCATCTAATACTTGCTCCCATCCCATCACCAAATTGAAATCGTGTGGAATTCTAATTCATGATCTTACTACTGTAATCCACTAAAAATTCAGACATTGCTTATCAGTATCTGCATCTAAGTAAGCTTAGTCTTGTAATCTTGGAAATGATCATATACTTTGCTAAATAATTAAGTAAAGGTACCTTTTCTGTAACTCAAAGGGGGAAAAAACCCTAAGGTTTCTATTTTTTTAAGGTATCAAAATCTTGTCTGATAAATTTTATATTGAATTTTGTTGAGGAATAAACTGAATTCACATATATAAATTCATATTTCCACTCACCCCTCCAGTCACATGTTTTCTATTTAAAAATCCCTTACAGGAGCTAGCATTACAGCCCAAAGATGACATTGTAGACAGAGCAAAAATGGAAGATACCCTGAAGAGGAGATTTTTCTACGATCAAGCTTTTGCTATTTATGGAGGTAGGGGATTAATGATAGAGCAGTTATGTTGTTGGTGGCTTTAATATGTGTTTAAATCAAAAACATGGCTTTTCGATTGATACCTCATTGTATCAAGTCACGTAAAACAGGATATTTTGCTTTTGTTCCTTTAAAGTTGGCCATTTGGTGTAAAATCTGTTTGTCTTTCCACCCTACTTATTCTTAAAGACTGCATTTTCCATTAGGATGTAGGGAATTGGTAGGGGCCCAGGTATTAAGTACTTAATATGTCCATGTACCTATCAGATAGACTCTTCTTTGGAGCACTCGAGGGCCATTGTAACATTGGCCGGCTGTACTGTGCACGTCCACACAAGGGCAGTGATAAGCCAGGGTCCCCCAGATTATTCTTTATGGCAACTGCCAAGAGAAAACGTTCTTCACAGGTATGTAGATAAATCTCTATAATTTTATTTGCCTATCTGCCTATCTGTAGGCAAATATAATTACTGATTAAATGTGTAGTGGTATTTTTCAGGTAGTGGAGATCATTGCAGTAGTATTAGACTTTTAGTACTTTGCCACTGAAACTTGATTCAGGTTTGGCTAAGCAGATCTCTAAATGTTTAACTTCTTAAGGTTTAAATATAGTGGCTCATTTACCCAAGATTAAGTATAGTGGCTCATATACCCAAGAATAATTTAGAGAATTGGGTGCTAAAATATTAGGTCATTGTTACCAGCTGCCACAACAAGTTATATCTATGGCACAAAACTGTAATCTGCTTTTTCATTCTGTTTCTCACATATGGAGGAACATCATTTGCTTTTAGTTTTTTTCTAAACCTACTTGGAATTCTTAATGTGTAAATATAATAAATGGAGTATGAGCTTTTAAATGTTACATCTGTTAGCTAGCTGGAAGTAAGACTCTTCAGTATTGAGAGATTCGAAGTGCCGACTTTAATACCTTTTTAGGGAGTATGTGAAGTCTTACAGTTTCTTGTGTCTTTTTGCTTTCATTTGCTTAGAGTGACAAGTTAAAGTCCACGTTTTACTCATTCATATTTTATAGGCGTTAGTGGTCTGTATGATTTTGGGCCAGTTGGATGTGCTTTGAAGAACAATATTATTCAGACCTGGAGGCAGCACTTTATCCAAGAGGAGCAGATCCTAGAGATTGATTGTACCATGCTTACTCCTGAACCAGTTTTAAAGTAAGATCTCTACTTTGGGGCCTGAAATTCTTTAATAATGCATATTTAAGTAACTTCTCCTGATTACAAAAACTACCCATATTCACTATAAAAATCTGGAAAATAAAGACAAACAAAGAAAATACATACCTAATGTCCATAGACAGCCATGTTAAAATTACTGTATTTATTCTTACTGTGTTCTTTCTCTGGAAGTCCCTGTATATACATCAACATTAGCAGCACACTGCTTTTTTCATGTAACGTAGGTGAACATTTACTTACATCGCTAAATGTTCTTCTAAAGCATTTTTAATGACAGCATAGTATTCTCTTGTGGATGTGCCATAATTTATTTAGTTAGTGCCATATTGTAGGCATTTAAATCGTTCCTCATTTTTGAGTCTGCTGAACATCTGATAGATGGATTTTTGCAAATATATATGATTATTTCCTTTGAGTTTTTAGAAGTTCTTGGCAAAGATGTGTATGCATTTAGAATTGAATACTGCTATTTGTGCTGAAGTTTTAAGATTCAGGATCCATACTGAGTATCATGAATTCTTGCCTAGTTACATTCCCTATGGTTTCGGCCTTTGCTTATTAGATCGTTAATAATGGGATAGGCATGGATTAATTGATTCTGCAAAGTAGCACATGCTTTATGGCAACTTGTGGAAAAGTATAATCTAGTTGATGTCTTTTCCCTATGGGAAGAAAGAACTTAGGGAAAGGGTGAGGATATATTTGAAGAAGCATGTTCTCGGCATACATTATTATCTACCATGGATACATCATTATATACATACGGGAGCTTCCACCTCTCAGATGCATAGATATAAGCTTAATATACTCCATATAGCAGGAAGATTGTCTTATAAGGTAAAGTCTATGTTTTAATTTGTATGAAAGTGACAGATTGGCTTGGCATTTGTTAACTTAGGACCTCTGGCCACGTAGATAAATTTGCTGACTTCATGGTGAAAGATGTAAAAAATGGAGAGTGTTTTCGCGCTGACCATCTGTTAAAAGGTATGGTTTTTCATCTCAGATACTCTTCTAGGTTGAATTCATCAAAACAAAGGGTTTAGATTAAACTTTTCTCATATTTTTTCTCTTAAAAATTTTTTGGCGCACCTGAAACCAATTTTACCATATATGTTAACTACAGTTTAAATAAAAATTTGAAATAAAAAAAATTGGGCGGCATAACATACAAAGATTAAAGTGCGCAGATCTTACATATACAGGCATACCTCACTTTATTGCATTCCACCTTATTGTGCTTGGCAGATACTGCATTTTTTTACAAATGGAAGGTTTGTGGCAACCCTGTATCAGGCAAGTCTATCAGCACTGTTTTTCCAACTGCTTTTGCTCACTTTGTCTCTGTCACATTTTGGTAATTCTTGCAATATTTTGAACTTTTTCATAATTATTGTTATTTGTTATGGTGATCAGTGATTAGGACTTTCTGAGAGCTCAAATGATAGCATTTTAGCAAAAAAATATTTTTAAATAAGGTATGTACTTTTTTAGATATAATGCTGTTGCATATTTAACAGAGTACAGTATGAGGCAGACATGACTTTTATATGTACTGGGAAACCAAAACATTCATTTGACTTGCTTTATTGCAATATTTGTTATATTGTGGTTTGGAACCGAACCCACAATATATCTGAGGTATGCCTGTATGGATCAAGTCCCTTATTTAACAAGTCTTTATACATGATAAGTAGAAACTCTAAGTCCTACAAAAGAATCAAGACAGTGTTATGGTTCTCCCTGTAAAATCAACCATGGAATTTATATAAAGTAAGAACACTATCCTTGGATTCATTTTCTTACCACTTCAGCACTGAATCTCAAAGTACATTTTCCTTTTTCCCATTGATTGAAATTGACATGTACCAACACTGTTCTTGTAGCTCATTTACAGAAAGTGATGTCTGATAAGAAGTGCTCTGCTGAAAAGAAATCAGAGATGGAAAGTGTCTTGGCTCAGGTGAGTACTTTAGAGATGTTATCACAGTAACTCAGGAAGGTGCTGTCTTTCTTTCAGTGTTTGGTGACTGTTGAATTTCACATTGCGCTGACCCTGGCCACAATTGTAAAGTAGTAGAGTTTACCTTCTGTCTCTCTTTGCATTTTTATTTTCTTCTTTCGCTGCCTTTTGTGGCTAATACTTTATGTTAGCCCAAACTAGCAATTCAGTGTAAATAGGCATGAAATTTGTTCTATCTCCTTCGAAACCAGTTTTCTGGATTCAATAGCAAAAACCAGACGAGTGACTGAAGATGAATGTTGTTCAGTCTTGCTGTAGAGATTTTGGGGAAGATACCTTCATGAGCGCTGTCTCATCAGCCACTTGATCTACTTGTGGTTGCACCGTCCCTGACTCCATGCTGTTATTGTTAAAACCCAATGAGCAGGCCCCTGCTTTCCCTATAGACTAAAAGTTTTATAATTTCTATTTAAGTTGGCAAAGTTTAGGGAAGACAAAAGAGACCATAGAGATAATCAATTATTTTACCAAGTGCAGGAATACCTTCTATATCAGAAATAGTTCTTATCCTCCTTTTGGGTTACAGATCACTTTAAGAATATTATGAAAACTGCACCTCTTTGCCCCAGGAATATGCACATGCCCATGTACATATGTTGCTCATGTCGTGTATTCATTTAAGCAAAGTACATTTCTCCAACACCATGTTTGATCATGAGGTCCATCAAAGCTTACCTCTTAAATTTTATGTACTTCCTTGGGTAAAAATACACACACACACACACACACACACACACACACACACCCCACTGCTATATTTATACATCTTTTCTTTACATTGGTATATGTATATGTGAAGCTGAATGTAGGAATCCCTACCTCTTTGCTTTTTACTCATGAGAATTTATTAGATACTTTTTCACTGTTGCCTTATTTTCTACAAATATGCTGATTTTTCCCTGTGATATCTAGCTTTCTAACGGTAGAGAAATTTTTTCCTTCCTCGTTTAAATTGAAAGAAAATCTCAATTTGGCTGTTGACTAATCTGCCAATTGATTTTAGTCCTTGTGAGGTATATTTTATCCTTTGCTTAAAACTCATTACTTTAGTATTGTTGTTCATGGTTTAGTAAATCAGTTCTTGAGTTTTGACAGTTGTAGTTACACATTCATTTCTCATTTCCTTTTCCAAAGGCATGACCTTTAATAGAAAGAAGAAATGAAAAGCACTTCTAATTACCCCTAAATTACTGTTTCCCATTTAGTATGTTAGACCTACTAAGTTTTTGTGAGTATGTATCTTTGATCTTAGCAGTTTCATTCATTTCCAAGTCAAGTGTCAGACCAGGAAGTAATTAGCTGATTTGTTAAGTCATAATTTATAGTTTGAAATCTGACTCTGTTTCATATCATATGCATGGTCTTAGGAGAGCAGTCTGTTTTTTGATTTGCCATATCAGATACACATACAAGCTGTCAATGTAATGTTCAGTGAAAAGTTGGGGACTGTGGTCTAGTACTCAGAAATTGCCCTGGTGGATTCACAGCCAAAGGCCCATCTGTTCACTTGAGTGAGTAATAATATTTTCTCCACCTGTTAGTGCGTTTGATTCCTTTCAGCTGTATGAAGCATGATAGCTTCTTTAAAAGCACCGATTCACCCTCTGAGTTAGGATGGGCTTTATTCCTGTTATGTGGATCCAGTAGCTCAGAATTAATTGGTTTTCTTCTGTATCCATTTTTGCTGACCTATTTCTGAATGTACCAGTTTTTAAAGTCATTTTTTAACTTTCATTTAAAAAAATTGGTAATATATTTTTAAATGTATATTTATTTTTGAGAGAGAGAGAGCATGAGCGGGAGATTTACAGAGGGGGGGACAGAGGATCCAAAGCGGGCTCCACAATGACAGTAGAGAGCCTGATGCAGGGCTCAAACTCAAACTGCGAGATCATTATCTGAGCTGAAGTTGGATGCTCAACCGACTGAGCCACCCAGGCGCCCCTAAAAAATTATTTTTTAAAGCTGAATCATTTGTTCCTTAGTGTTTCCTACTATCTGGATTTGGCTGACTGTATCATTTTAGTGATATTTTACATGTTCCTCCGTTTCCATATTTCTTGTAATTTGGTAGTCAGATCTAGAGGCCCGATCAGATATCTTTGTCAAGACACTGAGTAAGTAGTATAATGTATGCTATGTGCCAGGCCCTGTGCTAAGTACTTTACATAATCTTTTTTTTTTTTTTAGGTTTATTTATTTTGAGAGAGAGAGAGCACAAGAAGGGGAGGGGCAGAGAAGGAGAGAGAGGGAGAGAGAGGGAATCCCAAGCAGGCTCCACACTGTCAGCACAGAATCTGACACGGGGCTCGAACTCACGAACCGCAAGATCATGACCTGAGCCGAAATCAAGAGTTAGACACTTAACTGACTGAGCCACCCAGGTGCCCCTACATAGTTAATATTCATAGTAGCCCTTCATAGTGAAGTAGTTTCTGTTTTCCCGTTTCACAGAGAAGCAAAATGAGGCTCTGAGAGGTTAGGTAAGAACTTATTTTAAGTCACACAACCCATTAGTGGTAGAGTTGGGCAGTTTATCTAGCGTTTTCTGACTCCAGAGCCTCAGTTCTTATGGCCATGAGTTGATTTATCTAATTATTTTCTTTCTCTTGGGAGATTTTTTTTTTTTTTTAAGTTTTGAATATTCTTCAGTATTAGATGGTTTGTCATAGTCATTTGAAATTTTTGAATTGGAGGGTCATACATTATTTTAGAGTTTGGCATTGATTATCGATGTATAAAATGTGCAATAAATTGGAACAAGCAGACGTGAATAAGAAACAGCTTCTGCCTTCAAGATCTTAATATCTAGTGGGAAAGAAAAGGTATATGCACATTTAATGAATAGACAGGGAAGTGAACCTGACTGAAATATGCACAGAGTGGTAAAATTCAACTTTGAACACTAACTTACATGATTTCAGATGCTTGCCAGTCAGTAACTATTATAACTGAGCCAGAGATACTTTTGCTTTATCTTTCATTGTGAAATGGTGAATGTGTGAGTTTTAGGTCAGTCCCAGAAAGATACTCCATTTTTCTAGAATGGTAAATGGTAAATTGATAAATGGAGAGTGTGTGAACTGGTTATGATTTTAATTTGGATATCTTGGGGGTTAGGTTAATTCTGATGTTCTTGTTTTGGGTGACTTTTAATGATGGATGGGTTTTATATATAATACTCTTATCTTATGCCCTGTTTTTTTTCCTCAGTCTTTTACATTAATTATTTTCTTGACCTATCCTTTAGCTTGATAACTATGGACAGCAAGAACTTGGGGATCTTTTTGTGAACTATAATGTAAAATCCCCCATTACTGGAAATGATCTGTCCCCTCCAGTATCTTTTAACTTAATGTTCAAGACCTTCATTGGGCCTGGAGGAAACATGCCTGGGTATGTATCACTTATTCTTTATGTAATGAAGGTATTAAAATTTCTCATAATAAAAAGTAAACATCATTATCAGCCATGAAGGAAAACTTTTGATAAGTGATATGTAGAAAGTGCAGATAAATATATTAAGGAGAAATAATGACAGACATATTATTAAGTATATTCCTTCTAAGTCTTTCTGAATGTAATTTTTTTGGTGTATGTGATAATTTTTTTTTTGTCACAAAATAAAAGTCTGTGATCATCATGTCTTCTAATTATAGCTGTATAGGGCAAAAGAGGTAGTTGAAGAATGATTTTGGAAGTCATTGAATTTATTGCTGAAGGGCACTTAGGGAAGAATTTTGTCTAGATCAGCACTTTGCAATAGAACTTTCTGCAGTGGTGGAAATGTTCTATAATCTGTGCCGTCCAGTATGGTGGGCATCAGCCACATGTGGCTTTTGAGCACTTGAAATGGCATTAGTGCTTCTGAGAGGAACTGAATTTTAAAATATATTTAATTTTAATTAATTTAAATAGGCATTCGACTAGTGGCCTACCATACTGAATAACATAGGTTTAGCTTGTTATTTTACAAGATGTGGTTTTCACAGTAAGGAAAGCTGAGCAGCTTACAATATGATCCAGAGCTGGAATCTGTATTTACAGATTTCTTCTCCATGTTAACACACTTAGCCAAAGTATTACACTTCATAGCTTCAGATATTTTTCTTACGGTCTCATTGTAGAATAATGGAGTGTAGGCATTGGCTGAAGCTAGACAGATCATGTTTCCTGGAGTAGCAACTAAAGAACAATGAAAAGTAATTGTGACAGAATGTATTACTGGAATTGTTTTAGTCACACACTGTGTTGATTTGGGATATTTTATGGAGAGAGGCCAAAGGCAAGCCTTTCATTTTGACAGTACATACAGAGAGTCATTAAATGGGCCAAACCCTCTGACCTATCATCCCACTCCTGGGAATTTATCTGAGGAAATAATTCAAAAGGAAAGGGAGCTATATTTATCAAGAGTACATAAATTAAAAGTAGAAATAATCTATTTAATAATTTCAGATGGTTAAGTAAATTATAGTAAAGTAGTTCATTTTAGTAAAATACTCTGCAATTGCTAAATATGTTACATTTTTATGATTATTTAGAAAATGGAAAAATAACGAATACATCATTTTACACACTCTACTTATAAATAATGCATATAAGGGCGTCTGGCTGGCTCAGTTAATAGAGAATGTGACTCTTGATCTCGGGGTTGTGAGTTTGAGCTCCATGTTGGGTGTGGAGCTTACCTAAAAATAAATAAACAAACAAACTTACAGCTTTAAAAAAATGCATATAAACTGTAGTTCTGCTTCTATGTGTATCAAAACTGGAAAGCACCACCAAGATGAGGAGTTGGTGTGTTAGAGTGAGAGGAGGGTGAAATTATAATTTAATTTTTCTTTGTTGTTTTGTTTTCAAGTTTGTTTATTTTTGAGAGAGAGAGGGTGAGTGCCAGGAGGGGCAGAGAGAGAGGGAGACAGAGTGTCTGAAACAGGCTCTGTACTGATATTAGAGAGCCCGATGCGGGGCTTGATCCCATGAACTATGAGATCATGACCTGAGCCGAAGTTGGATGCTTACCTACTGAGCCACTCAGGTGCCCCCTTTTTTTGTTTTAAAGTTCTTTTCACAAAATATTTATTTTGAAGCAGGCTGTTGGGAAAGCTTTCTTAGTTGATGCTTTTGCACAGAATACTTTCTGTAAAATAGAGGACAGTGGATATCTTGGAGTAGTTGCTTGGCTGTATCTTTAAAACATGGAGGAAAAGAGAAGAAGCCTCTGGCTGGAAATGTAGAACACCACAGAAAAGAAAATGACAGGGAGGATCCGGAAAATTACCTGGCTTGTTGTAATGATTGTGATGAGTGAGCTCTAATGTCAAGTGTTAGCCCATAATGGATTCTTTTGAGCCATCAGCAGCACTCTCCTGGGTGGGTTCGTAGAGGTACACTTAGGCAGGGTCTTATTTTCGGAAGGATCCAAAACTGTTGTCTGCCTCCGTGTAAATGATTAACCAGGTTTTAGGGACATTGAGAGGTGCTATTTGACTCACTAGAGAGATAAAATAAAATCACATTTCTAGTAGTAGTATTACCATACCAACTGCTTGATACATTCTCTAACACGTGCTTGAGAATGCTTGCCACCAAGAAAAATGTGTATTCCTAAAACTTTTCTTTAGGGCACGTATGTACAGTTTTGTGCAAAAGTAGTATAGTATTTAGAACTTTGAGGATTTGTATCTAGAGTTTCAGATTTTTGGAAAACAATTTCTTTCCTTCTAACCAACTGATTTATTTAAACTCTAGGTACCTGAGACCAGAAACTGCACAGGGGATTTTCCTGAATTTTAAGAGACTTTTGGAATTCAACCAAGGAAAGTTGCCTTTTGCTGCTGCCCAGATTGGAAATTCTTTTAGAAATGAGATCTCCCCTCGATCTGGACTGATCAGAGTCAGGTACTGCCCATATTATTCTGCTGGTAAAAATCGTGAATGACCTTGGCATTGAATGGGAAAGGAAATCTTGCTATGTTGAAACAATTCTGCTTCATTTTTACGTGGGTCAGAATTTATTTTTGTCCCCCAAAAGATTATGTTTTACATTTGTAGTCTCTGGGACATCAGGTAGTTTTGAGTGACTAATGTGATGTTCATCATATGTTTAGAGAATGGCAAGATCTTGACTGTCTAAACAAGGGCATTTTCTGGCAGTGGTGATATATATAAGTATAGGGTGAGGTGGGGATGAGGTGATGCTTATGAGAGGGAGTCCTCAGTGTCCAGGGCAAACAACAGTGCTCGACTTGGGCTGAGAGTGCTTCCATAACCAGTTGACATTCCTCCAGATACTTGAGGCATCTATATGACAGAAAGGCCAGCTAGCAGGCTTATTTTTATCTAGTCTACTCACTCGCTTCTGTTCTAATAACCTCCCTTTGCCAGATGTATCCAGGAATATGTAGGGCGGCATATTAGCCCTTAGTTAACATTTTTCTTTAGAAACATACTGTGACTTAGCTGTTTGTGACTTAAGCTTTTTGTGGTTTCTATACATTTTTCTTACTAATATCATCTCTTGGGGTAATAAAGTCCATATAAAAATAAGATGTAGGTAAACCTAACTATCTTAGACTCTAAATGATTTTCCACAGCCCCACTGCCCCATCCTTCTCCTCTCTCCTTACTCACTGTAATTACAGACTTTAGTAATAGCATGCCCCAGCCACTGACTCTACATCAAAGCATCCAAACCACCTGCCTAATCTTGTTAGTCCCCATGACCCCCACTGAGGAAACACTCCTGTGATTGACCAAACTGTATCTTCAGGCCTATGATTCCTTCAGCCTTCTTGTCTAGAAAGGGGAGACTGCACAGAGGAAGGGCTTCAAGACTTAGAAAAACAGGTGGGAGAAAAAAGAGGTACAGAAAAAAAGAGGTGGTCAGAAACTTTAGCCAGCTATGATAACAGTGCAAAACTTGTCAGGTTTGAGTCTTTTGTTTTTCTGTTTTTTTCTGTCTCTCTTTTTTTTTTTTCCTTTTGTTTTTTGGCTTTCTGTCTGCTCCAGTAGTGTCTGCAGGCATGCTTTCAAAATACCGAGGAAGCTGGGTAAGACTAACTTTGTCTAAAGCCAGTGTTTTAAATTTTTTTTTTTTTTTCAACGTTTATTTATTTTTGGGACAGAGAGAGACAGAGCATGAACGGGGGAGGGGCAGAGAGAGAGGGAGACACAGAATCAGAAACAGGCTCCAGGCTCTGAGCCATCAGCCCAGAGCCCGACACGGGGCTCGAACTCACGGACCGCGAGATCGCGACCTGGCTGAAGTCGGACGCCCAACCGACTGCGCCACCCAGGCGCCCCTAAAGCCAGTGTTTTAGAGAGGGTTTACATCATGTAGAGTAGCTCTTGGAAGTTATAAAGGATCACAAAGTAAGGCCTTTGGAATAAAAAGTGGTAAATCGGAAAACCAACTCAGAACTGAGGAGTGATTCTAGGAGTTAACTGGTGAAAGGCTGTGGGACTTCATGACATTTTATTCCTTGGTCATTTTCACTTTATTATTATTTTTTAAATTTTTTTCAATGTTTATTTTTGAGAGAGAGAGAGAGCACGAGCAAGGGAGGGGCAGAGAGAAAGGGAGACCCAGAATCCAAAGCAGGCTCCAGGCTCTGAGCTGTCAGCACAGAACCTGATGTGGGGCTCAAACCATGAACTAACTCATGACCTGAGCCGAAGTCGGAGCTTAACTGACTGAGCCACTGAGGCACTCCGGTCATTTTCACTTTAAAGCATCCTGTCTGGATTCTGGCTGGTTTTTGGTATATGCCCCTGTAAGATCCTGACTTAGAAGGCTGTTCATTCTTCCATGAGCCAGTAACCCCGTGTTTTTTGTTACATGGGTTGGGTAGGGCTAGGATTTGTTTAGTGTTATGATTTCCTCTTGATGACATAGAGTTATTAGGTCTTTGCCTGGCTGTGATTTCTTTAGGTTGGGAGTATTGGAGTGTTCATACGAAATTTTAAAAATTAATTAATTAATTTATGTTTGTTTATTTATTTTTGAAAGAGAGAAAGAGAGAGGGAATCCCAAGCAGGCTCCATGCTCTGTGCCGAGCCTGATGTGGGGCTCAGTCCCACCACCCTGGGATCATGACCTGAGCTGAAATCGAGTTGGATTTTTTTTTTTAAGTTTATTTACTTATTTTGAGAGAGAGCAAGAGCGAGCATGGGTGAGAGAGGGGAGAGAGAGAGGGAGACAGAGAATCCCAAGCAAGCTCCACGCTGACAGCTCGGAACTGTGAGATCATGACCTGAGCCGAAATCAAGAGTCAGAAGACGCTTAACCACCTGAGCCACCCAGGAGCCCCTAAAAATTTATTTTTACTTTGATTGGCTGGTTCTGTCTTCTAGACCTGTATGTGTTTTTGTTCTCCGCAGTTCCAGGTACAGTCTGTGAACTCAAAGACAGGAGACTGCTGGTAAAATCCGTGTTTAGTTTTGATTTCCACCTCCTGTCTGTGAGCTGACAGATGGAAAGGCTTTGGCAGCAGATTATTTTGGGATTCTGGGCCGGGCCCTTATTTTGATATGCCCTGCATTTAAAAATTTTTTTTTTTTTTAATGTTTTTATTTATTTTTTTGAGACAGAGAGAGACAGAGCATGAACGGGGGAGGGTCAGAGAGAGAGGGAGACACAGAATCGGAAGCAGGCTCCAGGCTCTGAGCCATCAGAGCCCGACGCGGGGCTCGAACTCACGGACCGCGAGATCGTGACCTGGCTGAAGTCGGACGCTTAACCGACTGCGCCACCCAGGCGCCCCGTGATATGCCCTGCATTTTAGATGTTCTGTTCCTAACAGCCCAGCTCTAAGCTATGTAAGGACAGACATTGTGCTTCTCTGTCATGTTTCAATGCACACAGATGTTTGGTAGTGGTCAGAAGACAAGATATAGGTGCTTTGGGGCCAAGTAAATACCATTAAAAAATAAAATTTAAAAATCAGAGCTCTTTTGCAATGCATTTCATGTATTTTTAAAACCCATTTAAGCAATTTTTCTTTACTTTGAAACATCTGAAATAATCATGAAAGTGCAGTAATAAATGTGTGTGTGGGGGAGAGTTTGTTTAAAGAAGAGAGATTTGATTTTCACTCATAGCTTAAACCACTTTTCCCTCAATAGCTACTTAATTGCCATTCAGAGAAATCTCTTTGGGAAACCATTACTATATGCATATTTATTTCAGCATTATGCAGTTAGCTTAGTGTTAGCCTGTTCAATTTATACCTTATGTCCTCAACCTTGAATAACACTTTATTCAAGAAGCTGTTACTCTAAAGAAGCCAGCCGTATGGTGCCATTATCTGTCATTTACTTGTTCAGAGCAAGAAAAAGGAAGAAACCAAACTGCTATAAAAGCTAAAGAACAGTTTCACTTCACTTTTAATTTCACATTGGAACTCATTTAGTGTATATTTATAAAGACTTGCTAGTGCTTTAAGGAAAACCATTTTATTTGGAAGTCACTATTAAATATCTCATTTCTTTTTGCATCTGACTTTGGCTTAAGTTTTCCTAATATTAAAAACTGTATCAATCTGTTCTTTAAAAATTATTTTCCATTGAAAGTAAGAATCTTTTGTTGTTGTGGTTAGTATCAAAGGAAAAACAGAGATGGACAGTAATGAAAGTGGTAGAAACAGATTTTATTCAAGATTATTATGGTAGGGGAAAAGGATCTCAGTATAGAACAGGGCTCAATTTTGAATATATCATGGGTAAGAGGGGATTTATAGCCAAGGAGCATGGTGGGGGTCAGTAGTTAGAAAATTACTAAAAGGGAGTATCAGGGGAAAGGGGGATTCTGACTAAACCAGCCTAACAGGATCTTGCCGAAGGCAGGCCAGGGTGATCAGATACCATGTGGGGGATGGTGGAGGATGACAAACCCTAAAAGATACCAGAAGTGATCACATGTAGCAAGTGGGGGAGGGGTTCTGGTTAAATTGACTTAGCAGGGTGCTTGCTAAAATTGGATTTTATAAGGAAGTGTACAGATGGGCCTAGGAGGAGGTTCAGGAGACTGATTAAAGTTTGACCAAGCAAAGAATCTTTGTCATTAGATAGAAGGAGTTAATATTTGAGAGAAATTTGACTGTATTTGTTTAAAATACTATTTAAGCAAGTAGTGAAGTTTTCATTAATGTGTTTAAAAATAACAACTACCTACACAAACTTAATCAGACTTTTTTTTTTTCATGCCATTCCCTTAGGAAACAATTTTCTTGTTTAGTGATAAAAGATTCCTGTCGTGTGAGGGGTTATATCATTGTAGAATAAAGTTGAAAATAAGGGCCTCATTTATTCTTTGTAGTTAAGCATGCCACTTGTATGTTTTTGCTTCCAGAGAATTCACAATGGCAGAAATTGAGCACTTTGTAGATCCCAGTGAGAAGGACCATCCCAAGTTCCAGAATGTCGCAGACCTCCACCTTTATTTGTATTCCGCAAAAGCCCAGGTCAGCGGACAGTCTGCTAGGAAAATGCGCCTAGGAGATGCTGTTGAACAGGTAAGATTCTGTCGGTAACTTCCTTTAGGTTATTCCTCTTCAGGGACTCCAGCACTTAACAAATTCTGCGTACTGAATGATAACATATTTATTTTAGCAGTCATTGTATTATTTTATTATTTTTTAATGTTTATTTATTTTTGAGAGAGACAGAGAGCATGAGCGGGGAAGGGCAGAGAGAGGCGGGGAGAGAGGATCCGAAGAGGGCTTGTGCTGACAGAAGAGAGCCCAATGCAGGGCTTAAACTCAAGAACTGCGAGATCATGACCTGAGCTGAACTCAGGTGCTTAACTGACCGAGCCACCTGGGCAACCCGGTCACTTTATTTTTTATATAGTGTTTGTTTTTATATAGTATTTATTCTATACTATTGTTATAATGGGAGGAAATTACGTGAACATGCCGATTTGTGGGCCATTGGGTCTAACGTGAAAAACATATTTAGCAGAGCACTTGGAAAAAAGATCTTGGTTTGAACTCTGCATTATCAATCCAACGTTTTTCAATATGTGCTACTTTTGGGGAGACATTGTGACTCACAGAAAGCAAGCCCTCGGGATTTTAATCTCTTCTGTATTGGGATAAAGTCTTGCGTAGAATAAAATTTCTCCAATCATTTGTCTGGAGAAATGAGTGAGTGAAAACTTTCTTATAGTAGCTGTGGCCTGATAGTGGAGTGAATTGCTTCAGGAAACAATGAACTTCCTGCCCCTGAAAATACTCCACTGGAGGCTGGGTGATAACTTGGCAGCTATTTTGTAGAGAAGAGCCCAGCAGCAGGTTGGAGATGGGGGCTAGATGATTTCTAAGATCCTTCTGGTACTGTAATAGTAAGATGACACATACAATGTGGGGTGTACAAACTTCGGTGCATAAGGATACGTTAAAATCCCCTCAACGTGTCTTATTACTTCTGTTAATTCAGAAGAAATGTATCTTCCAATCCATAGGGTCATTATTATGAATGTCATTTTTAATACTGTAGTTATAGAGGGTGTGAGGTATTGGGCTGAATTTTTTGCTGACCCAGTGAGTATGGCAGAAAGATTTTGAATCACTCCATTATTATCAGCTTGTTAACTTGACGTTAACCCCATTAAAAATAGCCACAGTCACATTCTGGGTATTTGAGATTGTTCTGAAAGCTGGATAAATTAGCTTACTTTGTGTTTCGAATGTTTTTCAGTAGATTATGAATAGATTGAAAACAGTATGTTGGCCTTTGAAAGAATGTGCATGTTTTTTTCCTTCCTCTGTGCTTGCTTGCATGTTTGCTTGCTTATTTATTTACTTGTTTATTCATTAATTTTTTTAGGGTGTGATTAACAACTCAGTATTAGGCTACTTCATTGGCCGCATCTACCTCTACCTCACGAAGGTTGGAGTATCTCCAGATAAACTCCGCTTCCGACAGCACATGGAGAATGAGATGGCCCACTATGCCTGTGACTGTTGGGATGCCGAATCTAAAACGTCCTATGTAAGGAGAATGGAAGGGTTGTTAGCATGTGACCGTCACGCTGTTAACTTAGGAGCATGAATATCAAAATTGCCTTTTATGTGCTTTATGTCAGAGTGGAACAAGGAGAAAAGGTTTTTTTTTTCTGAAGCAAAATGGAAAAGGCAATTGCCTTGTGCCCCCTTATAAGGAAGGGGTTACTCTCATGTCCCAAGAGCCCTTTGTAGACTTAGACGGCTTTAATGGAGAAAGAGAGTAAGAGAGAGACACAGGGAGAGACGGAGAGAGAGTGAAAGTCTAATGGGGCAGTGCTGGTGTGTACATTCTTGGGGTGGCCAGTATTTTTGGTAATGTCCCTGGGTGCGCCTAAGATGGGGTGGCCTCCTTCCTGACAAGGACCCCAGAAAGTGTTGGGAATGGTGGTAGGGCCGAGTAAAGAAAGACATGGTGCTCTTTGTTTAGAGAGCTATTTGGTAGGTTTTGGCAATAGACAAGTAGATTATGATCTCTTGTTTAGGAACTACCTTTCTTCAAATTCTGTGTATTTTTTTTTTTTTTTTTTTAATTTTTTTTCAACGTTTATTTATTTTTGGGACAGAGAGAGACAGAGCATGAACGGGGGAGGGGCAGAGAGAGAGGGAGACACAGAATTGGAAACAGGCTCCAGGCTCTGAGCCATCAGCCCAGAGCCTGACGCGGGGCTCGAACTCACGGACCGCGAGATCGTGACCTGGCTGAAGTCGGACGCTTAACCGACTGCGCCACCCAGGCGCCCCAAAATTCTGTGTATTTAATGGTTATTCAGAGATGACCTCCAGGTTACTGCTTCACTGTACCACCCTATCCCCACCTCCCAAACATGAACATTCGTACTGGAGCTTAGAAGTGACAAACGTTTGGGCATAGGAGGGGCGCCTGGCTGTCTCCGTCAAAAGAGCATGTGAACTCTTGACCTCTGGGTCATGAGTTGGAGTCCCACATTGGACGTAGACATTACTAAAAATAAACGTTTAAAAAAAAAAAGTCATTTGGATATAGGTGATGCTTTCTGCTCTGGTGGCAGTGAGAACAAGGTGGCATCCAGAACAAGGAGGTGGAGAGCCTTCTGGCATTTCCCTTATTTGGTGCTGGAGAGGCATCTCAGTGACTTTTGACAGTCATTGGTTCCCATATGCCCTTCACTCTTTACTTTTCAAAATGACTTTCTTTTAATAGGTTCATTTTTAAGAATTAAAAATAAAAATGAGTCATTAAAAAAAATGACTCATTTTTGTGAAACGAAAAACAAAAAGTAATTCTGAAGAATATTATGTAGAAAGCGAAACTTCCAGTTGTACACATCTCCCCAAAAGTGGTTCACGTCTCTTCTAGATGAGGGATCAGCAAGCATTTTCTATGGTAAATGTAAAAATATTTTAGGCTTTGTGGATTTCTGTTGCATATTTTCTTTGCTGTTGTTTTTTGTCTTTTATTCTTTTTTTTTTTTTAATGTTTATTTATTTTTGAGAGAGAGAGAGAGAGAGACAGCACGAGCAGGGGAGGGGCAGATGAGGAGGAGAGACACAGAATCAGAAGCAGGTTCCAGGATCCGAGCTGTCAGCACAAAGCCCAATGCGGGGCTCGAACTTCTGAGCCGTGAGATCATCATTTGAGCCAAAGTTGGACACTTTGGCTGAGCCACCCGACTGAGCCACCCAGGCTCCCCTTATTCTTTTTTTAATAACCTTAAAAAATGTAAAAACCATTCTTAGCCCCATAGGTTTTTCCAGCCACTGTGTTAGATGACTTTACATGCATTGCAAACATATACGCATGTATATATGTATAATGGTGTACAAATACCTGTAGCGGCTGTCATCGATGTTTTAAAATAGTCTTTTTCTTTTGTGAATTTAGGAAAGAATTTCTGTAATCTGTTAAGATTTTCTTATTACATTCTTTTCCTCATAGGTTTGCATGACAGACGTATGCCAAAATGATAGTAGTCATTATTTTTGGATTATAGGTGAATGCTCACTTCTTTACATGTTTTAGATTTTCTGGAATTTCTTATTTACAGATCAAACCAACAAAATATTTCCTGTTTTGTGTGAGAGAAGATTATTTCTTTTCTCTTTAAGTTCCCTTTCTTAATTTGCTCTGACTCTAATTTCACTAAAGCAGATACAGATTCTTGTCTTGCAGTCTCAATTTAAATTCTGGATGTGGCCTGGATTACATTTTATTTATTTCATTTGTTTCTTCATTTGACATGTATATTTGGCAAGGGCCATGTACCATTCTAAGTGCTTCATATGTATTATTTTATGTAATCCTCCTCATAGGTTCTATTTCTGAGGAGGCTGAAGCACTGAGAAGTAATATGCTTGAGCCACAACAGGTAGTGAGTGGTAGAGCTCGGACACGAACCACGGCGGTCTCACTCAGGCCCGTGCTCTTAACCATTGTGCCGCATTGCTTTAATGAAGCCTGCTACTTCATGCTCCTCCTTTTCCGAGGGCCCCTGCGAGCCGTGGCCAAGCCGTCAAGTATTGGGAATGAGAAAATGTGGGCTTCAGTCCGGGAGAGGTGACGAACAGCATGGTGACTGTGGTTAATAACGCTGTTTCATATATTTGAAAGTTGCTGAGAGAATAAATCCTGCAAGTTCTGTAACCATGTCTGGTGCCGGATGTTAACTGGACTTCCTGTGGCACTCAGTTTGCAGTATGTATGAATACTGAATCAATACATTGCACACCTGAAACTAACACAATGCTGCATGTCCATTGTACCTCGATTTTTTTTTTTTACGAATAAAGAAAAAAATTTTAAGAAAAGGGTATGTGGGCTCAGCATTGAGATTAGGCTGCAACATTTTATGGAAGGTCATTGGAAAACTAAACAAAACCAGAAGCCTAAAAGTACCAGGCACTTCTCAGGGGAGGGGAGAACTCCTTTAAAGATTTTTTTTATTGTTTTAAGTCCTCACAGTAGTGATTTTATTAAATTAGCTGCTTTATAAAATGTCATAGTTGTTAACAGTTTACCAAACTGTAGTGACCTGGTGCAATTTGCTGAGCATGTTGTAGAAAGGAAAGGAAGTGCCAAAACCCTATTCAAGTTGATCCATTGCAGCCTAGAACAAAGGAGAGTTGTTTCTCCCTCACTTAAATCAGGGAAATGAAACAGGTAAAGAGCTTCCCTGCCCATCTGAAGCCTCTGTCAGTACAACAGTCTGCTCAGTAGAAACTAGATGGTGTATGCATTCAAGAAAAGACTTTTAACACTTTATTTTTGTGTACTTCATATTTTATTTTTTTCAATAAAAAAAAAAAAGTTGCTGAGACCTCTAATGCTTCACCCTTTTCTTCTCCTTCCTCAGAGGTAAGCACTAGCCCAGAATTGTTGCTTGCCATCCTCAGACATGTTTTTACAATTTTACCTTTTAGTGTGTAAATATGTTGACATGTTCCGTGAATGTCAGATGATCAAGTTACGTGCTTTTAGGCTTCGTTCTTCTCTTTAATTCCTGTTTTGTTGTTGTGGTTATGTATTGGGGCTTCTGAGCTTATGAGGTTTATATTTGCCCTCTTTAGTCCACACACCCCATGTGGTAACATGTGCTTGGAAAGCTTATGGTTGCGATGGTTGCATTTTTCCATTCTCTTTGGATCAAAGGCCAAAAACTACATACGAGAAGGACTAACTAGATATCTACTAAAATAAGCCTTTTACTTTAGATCTTACTCAAATAACAGGTTATTAAGGGTCTTTGAAAACAATGTAGATTGTGCTTTTGAAAAGTATCATAGATATTAACAGGAAATGACCCTGACATCTCTGTGGTGGTAATGCTGTGAAGTTTTAGTCTATGACTTAAATGTTACCTGCTCTTTACCGAGATTTCTTTTGTTGGATAGGAAACTGAATTGAACATTAATGCCCACGCTCATGGCCAGCCGAGGTGTGTGTTTAGCACAGCCACATGATGCCAAGCTGTGACAGCAAGTGGACACTTCATCCTCAGAGAGTAGTGGTTTTTGCCAGATTCATTTGGAATCACGGTCACAAATTTGAAACACATCTACTGGTTTTGTCTAAGTTCACATTTTATTTCCATAAATAAATCCGAGAATATATTAGTTTACCCCACATTCACAATATGGCAAAATAAATCTGTCCAAAAAACAAGACAGTTTTGCGTATATGTGTGAATTATATTTTATAGGGTTGTTAGCTGCCTGATATGTAAAACTATTCCCATTCCAAATATTTATAAAAGTTGAATGAAGATGCTATAATTGAATTATCTTTGGGTATGTGAAAGAGTTATAATATGCATGCATCTGTGAATGAGCTCAGCGTAAGTAATAAGTGTTTTTATCTGTTATGTCTTCTTAGGGCTGGATTGAGATTGTCGGATGTGCTGATCGTTCCTGTTATGACCTTTCTTGTCATGCTCGAGCCACCAAAGTCCCACTTGTAGCTGAGAAACCTCTGAAAGAGCCTATATCCTTTCTGGTCACTTTAACAACTCTGGACTCAAGTGTAAACATCCTGAAAATGGCTAAGTCCATTTCTGTACACTCTATGGATAAACTGAGATGTTTTGGATGTTGTGGCAATATCTACCCTTGTCATTGCTTCTTTCCTGTTCTCATTTTTCTAATCCGACACACCCATCCGATGTTTGGTCTTTAAAAGAAGCATATTCAGAAAAATGCTCTGAACATCTTTCACAGTATTGGCCAGTTTTTGTCAGCTGTTTCCAAAATGCATTTCCCCACACCTGCACCCACCTACATGCTCTTTAAATAAAGGGCACCTGGTGAGTACTACTTCTATTAAAAGATGAGTGCCATTTAATGGTAGGTGAAATAATAATTTAGTTCACTTGATCTGTAAATCCGTAAAGTAGAACTTTCCATTCTTTACCAGGCAGTGAGTTTATGAGCTTACCTCAGGGCTAGGCCAGTGACAGGAAATAGATCCTGTTGTGTTTGAGACATTTCAGAAGTCCATTAAATGGTTAGCAGAGGTTCTTATGCTGTGTATCAGGGTGTGTTGCTGATTAGATAATATCCCTTTCATGTCACTATAACTTTGTAAAAATCTCTGTTGACAGCGTTTACCTGTTTTGAGTGAGGATTTGTCTGAATGATTTTGAGGGTAGTTATTTCATTTTGCATTTGACGTCAGTATAAACAGTGTCTAGGATGCCAATAGAGAACTGGTCATTGTTTTATGTCGACGATGGATTGTTCTCAAAATCATTCCCATAGTATGGCAGTTCTGTGTTTTTGGATTCCTTGACTACTTCATACAAAACAGTCAATGTTGTTCAGTTTGAACCCAATAAGGGAGCAATTGGGAAGGCATATAAGAAGGATGCAAAGCTGGTGCTGGAATACCTTACCATTTGTGAGGAGTGCTACATTACAGAGATGGAAAAACTACTGAATGAGAAAGGGTAAGATTTAAGATGTGTACTCTTTTTTTTTTTTAATTGGGGAGAGCGAGAGAGAGTGTATGCGTGGGCAGAGGAAGAGAGAGAGAATCTTAATCAGGCTCCATGCTGAGTGTGGAACCCAGTGTGGGGCCCAGTCCCATGACTGGTATTGTGACCTGAGCCAAAATCAAGAACTGACTGAGCTACCCCAGGCGTCCCTAAGATGTGTACTTTTATCTGCTTCAGTTAGAGATGTTCTCTCTGCAGGTTCTGAGAGGGTGAGATCAGTTTCTTTAGAAATTTTTTGCAGGTAAGTATTATCTCTTGGCTATATTTATAGAACTGTCATTCCTGAGATTTTGGCATTATAGCCTGGAAATAGATTTGAAATGAACTATAAAGATCTTTTTTCCCCCCAATAGCTTTCTTAGAGGAGGAGACTTGTCCAAAGAAGTGACTGAGGAATAATTAGAAATGACATATGCCTCTCAGTCATTGCTCTTTTTTTTTGAGCTTTGGAGTGGTCTCTGTAATTGTTTTAAGCATGAATATAAAAACAGTAGAGACAAATCTATAAAGGAATATGACAAAATCCAGCACTAAACGATATAAAATGTACCATGTTTGACAAACAATAAAAAAATTTGTAAACACATGAAAAAGCATGAAAACATAGCCCATATTGAGGAGCCCATATTCAGTCAGAAGAAACACCTAGAAGTGACAAACATGATGAATAAATACATAAGGATGTTAAAACAGTAATAAATATGCTTCAAATGCTCACAGATGTAAGGGAAAACATGAACATCTGAGGTGAGAAATGGAAATATATATATAAAGAGACAGTGGACATCTAGAGGCAGTTTTGCAAATGAAAATTTACCAAATGGGATTAACAGTAGATTAAACATCGCAGAAGGAAGATCATTGAACTCAAAGACATAGCAATAGAAACTATCCAAAAAGAAGCTATAGAAAAAAAGAAAGACTGGGGAAAAAATGTCCTTTGGATTAATATGAGGCTGTCTAACATATCTGTAATTGGGAGTCCCAGAGACGGTATACAGAGAAAATAGCTGAAGATACATACAGTTGCTCAGAAATTTCCAAATTTGTTACAAACAGAAAATCCAGATTTAAAAAGTTCAAACTCAAGCAAAATAAACACAAAACCACATGAAGGTACATTAGAATCAAATTGCTGAAAACCAGTCATGAAGAGAAATGTCCTTAAAGTAGCCAGGGGAACAAAGGCTCATTACATTAAAAGGAGCAAAGATAAGAATGCAAACCACAGCACAATAGAATAAAATCTTTTAAGGTGCTTAACAACCAAAAATCCTCTGCCAAGCAAAATACTTTCTTACAAACAAAAGCTGAGAGAATACATTGTCAGCAGACCTATACTAGGTGAAGTGTTAGAGGAAGCTCTTCAGGCAGAAGTGTGGAAATTAGCTACCAAAGAAATAAAGAGCTCTAGAAACAACAATTCACAATATGGGTAAGATAAAGGACATTTTATTTAATTTCTTTAAAAGATAATGTGCTGTTTAAAGCAAAAACAATAATGTATTGTGAAATTTACAACATATAGAAGTAAAATGTGTGCCGTTAGTAACTCAAAGGATGAGAGCAAAGAATTGGGAATATACTGTTGTAAGGTGCATATATTATATGTGAAGTGGCATAATACTATTTGAGAGTAGACTATGATAAGTTTGAAAAAATACATATGGTGAACTCTAGAGCAATTACCTGGAAAAATACAAAAACCAAAGGAATGTAACTAATAAACCAATAAGGGAGATAAAATAGAATAATAAAAAATACTCCAGAAGAAGACAAGAGGAGAAAAACAAAGAAAAGATGGGACAAATAGAAAGTAACTCATGAAATGGTAGCTTCAAATTCAGCAGTATCAGTAATTATATTAAATGTAGTTATCTAAACACTTGAATTAATAGCCATCAATTGTCAGACTAGCTAAAGAAATCAAGACCCAATTAAGTGCTATTTACAGGAAATTTTCAGTGATTACAATACACAAATAGGTTTAAAAGTAAAAGAATAAAAAATATTTCCCATACAAACATTAATCATTAAGTTAGAAGTGGCTGAATTAACATCAAAGTCAATTCAGAACAAGGGAAGTTAGTACGGAAAGAGTTACATTTCATAACGTTAAAGGGATCAGTTCATTAAGAAGGCATATTCTAACTGTATACAACTAAAAACAACCTCAAAATATGTAAAACAAACCTGACAGAACTAGAAGGAAAAATAGACAAATCCACAATTATAGTCAAAGATTTCTATTCCCTTCTCTCAATATTTGGTAGAGTAAGCAGACAAAACAAAAATCGGAGTTTAAAACAAAACAAAAACAATAGGAGTTTAAAGGTATAAACACTTAATCAACTTAATTGCCATTTATAGAATACTTAATAACCAAAGAATACAGGTTTAAAAATTTTTTTTTTTTTATTGAGGAGTGCAGAGAATGAAAGGGACCGAGGATCTGAAGCAGGCTCTGTGCTGACAGCAGACAGCCCGATGCAGGGCTTGAACTCATGAACCATGAGATCATGACCTTAAGTCAGCCGCTTAACCGACCAAGCCACCCAGGCACCCAAGAGTACAGTTTTTTAAGTGCACTTGAAAAATCTTTTACATTTTTTTTGTACAGACCTCCAACTAAGAATTGAGTTTTGCATTTAAGGAGTTACTTAAAAAAACAAAGAGTGCGAGAGACTGCATATGTATGGCCTGCAAACCCTGATATATTTCATACTTGACCCTAGACAATAGGCTAAGTGAAAGAAATCTGACACAAATATGCAAAACCCTGGGAAAGGTGAAACTAGTTTATAGTGATAGAAAGCATGTCACTTGCTGATTGTTGTGGAGGGGATTGAAATGGAGCCATGGAGCCTTGGGGTGATTGATGGTGGTTGCACGGTTACATACATTTAGTCAAAAGAACTAGGGGCGCCTGGGTGGTGCAGTCAGTTAAGCGTCCGACTTCAGCCAGGTCACGATCTCGCGGTCCGGGAGTTCGAGCCCCGCGTCGGGCTCTGGGCTGATGGCTCAGAGCCTGGAGCCTGTTTCCGATTCTGTGTCTCCCTCTCTCTCTCTGCCCCTCCCCCGTTCATGCTCTGTCTCTCTCTGTCCCAAAAATAAATAAACGTTGAAAAAAAAAAATTAAAAAAAAAAAAAAAAAAAAGAACTATCATACAGGGCACCTGGGTGGCTTGGTTGGTTAAGCGTCTGACTGGATTTTGGCTCAGGTCATGATTGTACGATTCATGAGTTCGAGCCCCACATCCGGCTCCACGCTGACAGCACAGAGCCTGCTTGGGATTCTGTCTCTTTCTCTCTCTCTTTGCACCTTCCTTGCTTGTGCTCTCTCTTTCAAAATAAATAAACTTAAAAAAAAAACTGTCGTTAAGATGAATGCTTATAACAAGTTGAAGATATGATTGTCCATTTCAGTAGGAAAATTTTAAAACATTCTGGTCTCCCAGAATTAACATTGCTTATGCTAAAACAACATCAAATCCCATTAAAATGGACAAGTTGGAGCACTAGTTAGATACCATTATTTGTCACAAACATGACCACTTCCTTTATTAATTATTCTTACGTAATGGGTATCTTTTTGCTAATTTCAGCTTTTTTATAACTGTTACCTACTCTACACTTAGACTGTACTCACAGAGAGAATATATGATAATGTTTATATAATGGAATTTTAATGCACTTAACAAACTTCAGACAAAATGGTAAAAATGAAGGAAATCAGTGAAAACCACTCAAAAAATGCATGAGATTATCAGTGCTACAGACTAGCAAAAACACAGTGCAACATGTGCCAAGTATACAGCTCCAAAGACAACCACACGAGGGCTCTCTTTTCCTGGCACCGAGCTGCTTGTGAGCCAAGATGAATCCAGACCAGTTATAATGTGAGAAATACCTCCTAAGCTGAAATACAGGTACTGCAATGAAGTGCTTTGTAAAGGTAAATTGTTATAACCTGAAATGGAAAGGGCAGATCTCAGGACCTGAACACAATGCAAGTCAGTGATTTTTGGAGGGATATCAGACAGAATCATTAAACTTCTTGAAGCTGATCTTCACCAACAGAAGTGTCAAAGTTTATTTTGGAATAGTGTGGAGGTTTTAAAATTACTTCCTATTAGATGACAACCTTGTCACTTTTGCATTAGTTGGAACAATAATGAGAACAGTGGTCTTTTTGCTAGCAGGCCTGTTTCTGACAAATTCATTGTAATTATTCTAAAACTGAATTTAAAAAAAAATTGGTTTGGGCTTTATTTTCATCTCAAAACAAAAGGAATTAGTCATTGGGTCACTTGTGGAATTTTATAAGACAAGTCATATTTTTGGGTGCTTCCTACAATATTATTTGGTGTCATTGTTAATATAATACTTAGTTTGGGATTCCTTATGAAATATTTTAAATTTGGCTTTACCTATTTTACCTGGAGAGTTGACCAAGCTGTATTACACTTAAAATGAAAACAGTATAGCAGTTGGTAAAACTCCTTTAAATTAAGGCATAAGGATGCATGATTTCACTAATGCAAGATGTGTTTTGTTTGTAGGGAATTCACTATTGAAACTGAGGGGAAAACATTTCAGTTAACAAAAGACATGGTCAACGTGAAGAGATTCCAGAAAACACTACATGGTAAATTTCTTAAAATAATTAAACACGGAGTGCCTGGGTGGCATAGTTAGTTAAGCATCCGACTCTTGTTGGCTCAGGTCATGATCTCAGGGTTCGTCAGTTCCAGTCCCATGTTGGGCTCTTCTGTCAGATTCTCTCTCTGCCCCTTCCCCCCGTTTCACGAGCATTCTCTCTCTCTCAAAATAAATAAATAAACAAATAAACTTAAAATCATCACAATCCTTGAAGTTTTTTTTCTTTAAGTTTTATGACATAACCATTTTACAGAAAATTTGAAGAGGAAAAATAGATCTTTAATGCTACAACCCTAAATCTGATGAATGTTTAAGGCATTATCTTTTGCCTTTTTAAAAAATTTAATTGTGTCAATATTGAAAAATAGTTTATAATGCCACCTTTATATTTCCTATGGCCTGAGATGCATATGAAGAATATCTCTTTGATGAAAACCATCTTTTTTTTTTTTCCTTCATTTTAAGGAAAAGTCTTTTTGTTTCTTAAGCAAAGGAGAGAACTTACCCCTCCTGTCTTTTGTGGCAAAATTAATCTGTTAAAAGTCATTTAGATTAATGATCTTTCCTGCTTTTTTAAAAGACAAGGAGATGATTATTTTTATAGAACAAATTATATGAATTGGGATATGAGTGTTTTGGAGAATATACAAAGGATGCTTATGGTTAATTGTGGCTGAGTAGAAGTTTCTGGAAACTGAGAGTAGTAGGTGGGTATTTGAAAAGATACCGCTAATGGAGAGAGTAGGCCTACTTTTCCATTTGTGTTTGGCCTGCCCTATAGCCAGGCTTCCGTGAGCTATAAAAGCAGTCTGAGCAGTGATGGGAGTAAGCAGGGGATACTTCTTGCTTTGGGGCTTTTTAGCCACCACTCTGGCGGCTGGTTCAGAACTGCACTTTACTGTTGCTTGGATGACCCAGATGGATGGGCAGAAAATACCTTGGTCATATTTCTACCATGTTACTCTTACTCTTTATCACAGACAAAAGAAACAGCCTCCCTTTTCCTCCGCATATGTGAATTTTTGGTTCTACTTATCTCCTTTCCCTTGAAACAAATTCTCTAAGGTTAAGCTCAGTTAACCTCAGTGCTTAGCAGTGTTTTCTTTGTGAGTAGTAAGTAATGAATACATTTCCTATGTGTACCACAGGTATAGCCTCACCCATGTGGGGTCTCTGGTAAATGTCTTGGATTGAGAACAGATTCCTGCGCAAACTTCTCTGAAGGCCTCTTGACCCCAGAACCTTGGAAGTACAATGGCAGTAACTTGGCTTTCTTAAAGAGTTCTCATCAAGATAGCAAGATAAAAACACAAAAGCATGTGATACTTGTTGTGTGTAGGAATTGTTTTTGTTAGTTTTGTCAGCTGTGGTGGTAGATCTTTGGTTCTAGCAAAGTCTTATAAAAGCTCGAGAGTTTTAATGTTTTCGGCAAGGCAAGGCAGATGATGGAGTAGCTGCTGTTGATCGTAGCTTACCAACTGTGGTATACTGTGGAAGGAATACTCTGGTACCTTGTGTCATTTTTATTGCCATATAAACAACTAAATTTGGTGAAAAACTTTTTCACTCCACTTTCACTCTTTAAAGGCATCATGTTTCCTATCAGCAAATAGTTTTAAGGAATGTTCTGCTTTTGTTCTGATGTACGGGAGCAGTCAAATCCATCCAGAATAGGTATTTTTAGTGCTAATAAGACTTGTTTAGAGAGGAGCTGCAATGCATTACGCAGGGTTTGAGAGAATGTTACTGGATTTCTATCTCGTTTGCAGTGGAAGAAGTTGTTCCGAATGTAATCGAACCCTCCTTTGGCCTGGGCAGGATCATGTATACGGTATTTGAACATACATTCCATGTACGTGAGGGAGATGAACAGAGAACGGTAAGTTGTGTTGTACAGTACACTATTCTCTTACAGTGTCAGAGAATGTAATTTCCTGAAGTACATTTTGAAGAAGACTCTGGATGATTGATTAATTACTAAATGTTTTAGTGATGTTAACATTCCTCTTTGCTTAACTCTTTACAAAGCAAAAAACTTTCTTATGTAGCTCACTTGAGCTTTAGGATGTGCAGGTTATTCTAGATGCCATTGTGTTAGTTGCCTGGTGCTCTTTATTCTGAGACAGAACATATTACTTTGGGGGAACTGTCTGTGTTGCATCAGTGGAAGATACTGGTACACGTTTTCAGAAAATTGGGAAGAAGGGGACGGCTCAGAGAATTTAGCCAAGCTACTTAACTGTATCTGTGCACTGGTGAAGTGTTAAAGGGAACTTTCTGAAACAGCATAAAATTGGGGGATTTGGGGGGTAAAGGTTCTCCTCCAGAGATACTGATTCACAGATCTGAGACCTAGGGATCTGTATTTTTTTTATAAGAACCCCAAGCGATTCTAGTGCGGGAGATTGACAGGTAGTAAATTGGGCAGTAACGTCCGCGGTACAGCCCTCCTAGCATTCAAGCTCTGCTAAGGATAAATGTTTCTAAGAAGTCTTCATTAACTCCCACAAGCTTTCTTTTGACCCTGATGCTTCTGAATCACTGCTCCATGCCTTCCACTTTATCTCTTCATTCTGCCTCCCTTCACCTTTCTTCCCTCGCGACTGCCTGCAGAAATTACACTCCTTTAATTTATAGGCACAGATTTCCAGGAAATCAATCAGAAGACTGGCTAGAGTGGAGAGACCGTGTGTATCAAATTAACTGAATGAAACAGTCTTACCTGCATGGCCATTCTGCAGCTGAGTGTACGTGACGTTAGACGTCAACTCTCTAGTTCTTTTTAGGACATTGAACCTTGAAGAATAGACTGATAAGTTCTTGGTGCCAGTATTTTAAAAAGTCTGATATACTCTTGGTAATAAGGCAGCTAATAAACTTACTATTTTGTTCTCTGCCCTCATTGCGTCTTCATTTCCTGACATTTGAGGAACAGCTTTTCATTCATTCAACAGAACCTAGTCTAGACACCAGACATGTAAATATAAGGCACGGTTATTCTTGAGGCATGGCAGCATACAGAAAGTGTTCTTTTTAGATACCAAGTTTGCTGCAAGCCTTTTCTGTTTATTTTTCTAATCAAAGGATTAAAAAAATCTTTTAGCTGTTCCTTTAAATATAACAATACGGATATAAGTAGGATTTTAGTAGAAATTTCATAAGAGCTGGGGCGCCTGGGTGGCGCAGTCGGTTAAGCGTCCGACTTCAGCCAGGTCACGATCTCGCGGTCCGTGAGTTCGAGCCCCGCGTCGGGCTCTGGGCGATGGCTCAGAGCCTGGAGCCTGTTTCCAATTCTGTGTCTCCCTCTCTCTCTCTGCCCCTCCCCCGTTCATGCTCTCTCTCTGTCCCAAAAAAAATAAATAAACGTTGAAAAAAAAAAAAATTTAAAAAGAAATTTCATAAGAGCTAAGCAAGAATAAATTAGTGACATGTTTTATGAATGGCATAGAGTACCCTCATGAAGAGAAATTTCAGTAGGTTCTGGGAAGCCAAAAATGTTTCTAAACTATTATCACATAGTCCCTTAATCAATTTTCCTATAAGTTTGGTATAAAAACATTGCCAGTGAGATTTAAAAAATTATTTTTCTATAAAGGCAGGTCCTCGCTTCTCTCTCACATTAAATAGAATTATCACAAGATAGAGGAGAGGAGGGGTGCCTGGGTGGCTCAGTGGTTAAGCATCCGACTCTTGATTTTGGCCCAAGTCATGATCTCACGGTCGTGAGAGCGAGCCCCACATCAGGCTTCACACTGAGCTCGGAGCCTGCTTGGGATTCTCTCTCTCCCTCTCTTTCTCTGCCCCTCCTTTGCTCTCTCTCTCTCTCTCTCTCTCTCTCTCAAAATAAATCAATAAACATTAAAAAGAGAGAGAGAGATTGAGAAGAGGGGCACCTGGGTGGCTCAGTTGGTTAAACATCTGACTTCAGCTTAGGTCATGATCTCACAGTTTGTGAGTTCTAGCCCTGCTTCTCTCTCTCTTCCTCTCTCTCTGCCCTTCGTGTGAGTCTCTCTCTACTCCTCTCTCTCTCTGCTCCTCAATCATTTCTGCCCTCTCTTTCAGAAAAAAAAAAAAAAGAAGAGGAATGTGAATGTTCTAGGATTTGGGCAGCCATGGAGTCTAGGGTTTACTTACAGCGGGATAGTCACAGTTGCTTAGCATTTAAATAGGCTTTTGAGGGACTTAGCTGGAACCCATGTCATTTATTTTTGTGGAACCTATTCATTCTGTGTTCCATATTCTTGCTTTGCCATGGACCTTTTATACAAATATTATTGAAAAATTGGTCAGCTCTTATTTCCAACTCAAAATGGTAGACTAGTTTGCCTTCCACAAAATATCTTTGCTTTCTTTATTTCTGAGTAACTCTGAAACCTATTTCAGGAGCAGTTTAGGAGGGTTGTACTTTTTATTATAGATATACAAAACATCTCTTTTTGTTTTATACTGTTTCTTTTGGATATACAGTTGTGAGGTAGTTAAGCTTGTCTGTTTTACCTGGTCACTAAGACTCATAGATCCTTTGGCTATGCTGAATTTTTTAAAGGACAGAATTGGATCTTGTGTTTTGGCACTCTTTACTATTTGATGATTTAGAGGGAAGTTCCACAGAAAGAAGTAAGGCTTTTATGTGGTACCAAAAAATAACCATCTTATATAGTAGCTTTCTGTTTTTTATTTTATTTTTTGATTTTGAGACAGAGAGAGAGAGAGAGAGCGTGCGCGCATGCATGCGCATGAGGGGAGGAGGGGCAGAGAGAGAGGGAGAGAGAATCTTCCAGCAGGCTCTGCACTGTTGTGGGGCTTGAACTTAGGAACCGTGAGATCATGACCTGAGCCAAAATCCAGAGTCAGATGCTTAACCGACTGAGCCCCCCAGGCGCCCCTATGGTAGCTTTCTGAATGCTTCACGTCATTCAGCTTTTTATAACAGACCTGTGAAGTAAGGAGAGCAGATGGTAGATATGTGCTTTTTAGATGAAGAAACCAAGATCCAGAGCTCACTAAGGCGGTTCGAATTCAGAGCTGCAAACCAGATCCTTCTGGTTCTATCTTGTCTTCTGTCTTTTGTCACACCGCTTTTCATGTCATGTTTTCTGGTATTTTGATAATGAAGTTTGGACAGTGATGTTTATAAACTAATGTATTTGGATGTTCTTCTTTTTAAACCATGTAGTTCTTCAGTTTCCCTGCTGTCGTAGCTCCATTCAAATGTTCGGTCCTGCCACTGAGCCAAAACCAGGAGTTCATGCCATTTGTCAAGGAATTATGTAAGCAAATCTAATCGGGTAATCTCCAGGAGAACACTGTCAAGTAGACTCAGTTTTAGGAAGTGTATCTTTTTTTCAGTAAAAATACATGTCGAATAAAGAACACATCTAAGTGATTTTAGCCTCTGCTCTTACTTCTAAGAGATGGATGCTTGTTCAGGACGTTTTCTCCTAGCATTTGAGTTAGGGTAGGACCCAAGTGTCAGATTTGAAATATCCTTGCTTCTCTTCTTGACCTCAGTGCTGCTCCCTCCATCAGGGGCTCCTAGTGAGTGTTAACAACCCGAGGGGGTCTGCATCCACTGGACCCACAGTACTGAAAGGGCTCCTCCTGGCCCTCTGGCAGTCCACTTATTTCAGAGTTGGGAAATGGGAAGAGTTCATTGAGTTGCTTGGGGTCGTACAAGTAGAGGTGGTGGAGTCTGGACAGGGCCTCCTGGCCTTGGCTTTTGATTGGATACTTGTTGCCCTGCAGCTGTTTGAGATGCAGGTAGGTAGGACTGAGGGGTTGGGCTCCAGCAAGCCACGTAGGAAACTTTGGGGATTTTTCTTTCTTTTGCAACTGTTACTTATTGCTCTCTTGTCTCGGTTCCTTTTATAAGTTTCCTGAGCTTGTATGACGACATTTAGTTGATATTGGGACTTTCTCCATTTTTTACTTTTAATTTACTGTATTTTGGACAGCGGAAGCCCTGACCAGGAACGGCGTCTCTCACAAAGTAGACGACTCCTCTGGGTCCATTGGAAGACGTTATGCCAGGACTGATGAGATTGGTGTGGCTTTTGGCATCACCATCGACTTCGATACGGTGAACAAGACCCCTCACACGGCAACTCTGCGGGACCGAGACTCCATGCGGCAGATTAGAGCAGAGGTGGCTGGCCTTCTCTTTGGCTTTTTTTTTTTTTTTTTTTTTTAAATTTTTTTAATGTTTATTTATTTTTGAGAGAGAAAGACACACAGAGTGTGAGTGGAGGAGGGGCAGAGACAGAAGGAGACACAGAATCTGAAGCAATCTCCAGGTTGTGAGCTATCAGCCCAGAGCCCAATGCGGGTCTCAAACCCATGAACCGTGAGATCACGACTTGAGTTGAAGTCGGACACTTAATTACTCAGCCACCCAAGCGCCCAGACATTTTAATCTTAGAAATGTGTACTGGTGCCTTCTGATTTGAGCTGGATTTTGTTGTATTTATGCTCCCCCCCTCTTTTTTTTTCATTTGAATTTTAATCATAGGCTTATATCAGAGCACAGATTCACAAATCCCCTTGGTTTAATTATGAAAATGCCGTTAACAGTTATCTAATATTTTATAACCATTTGGCTCACTCTGGGCTCATTCTCCAGCAGTTTGCTTTTATGTAGCTGTTTGTTTATTTGGGCAAGAGAAGTATGATCCCAAGTGGTTGCTTCCATAGTTTTATTGGCAGGCTTGGGTGGGGGTGGGGGGCTTAGACATTTTATCTTTATATCTCTTTATAAATGTATACATGTGTATGTCTAAACTTTTCCTGTTAATCTATTCAAAACAGCCAACAATGGTTCAGTAATTTTACTTAATGAGAAGGGATGATAGGGATAATAGGAAAAGTATGAAAGGGGAAGGAAAGAACAGCCACTTTGACAACTGCCTGACTCCTTTATTAATTTTTAGCAGAGGTTTTATTTAGAGTACGTATTGTGTGCTCAGCTTGCTACAGAGAGTTAATTGGGAAAACAAAAGTAAAAGACTGCTTTTTTTCCACAGGAGTTTATAGTCTAAGTTGTAAGTCCTGCATTTCTGGTTTGTCTTTTTACAAAACCAGTTCTGGCTACTCTGGACCTACATTCCCATCTGATAGTGATTCTCAGAATGGGGTCCCTGGACCAGCAGCCTCCACATCACCTGGGCTTTTGTTAAATAAGCAAAATCTTCACCCCAGACCCGCTGAAACAGAAGGGTGGGCTGGGAGGTTGGAGATGGATAGAGGGTGGGCACGACTGTTCCAACGGTCTGGCTGATTCTGATGCACGTTCAGTTTAGGAACTTCTGCCGTGTGGTAGCCAGTGTTTGGGTATGGCGGAAGAACAGCTGGCCCCCTTGGTTGGGGCTCTCCAGTTTGCCAGTCTCCGCTCATTCGTGTTCCTTGACGAGCTCCTCTTCTTAGGGTTAAATTTAACACCTGGAGTAGCTTCAGGTGACACAAATTTAGAATAATTAGGAAGGGCTCTGGGGGAGGATTGAGTTATCCAGGGGGAGCCGGTAGACATTCCGGGCTGGGAGGAAAAGCATGAACGCAGGCCCGGCAGAGAAGTCAGTATAGTTAAGGAGGCTTCCGTGAGAGTGACGAAAAACATTCTGTGGGGACCAGTTTGTAGAGGGACCTTGTCATTAGTTAGACACTGATTTGGCTCTCCTGAGTTCAGGGTGAATTTTCTTTCTGACAGTCTACTCAAGTCGGTTGATTCTTGGAATTCTCCTTCCTGTTACTGCAGGTCTCTGAACTGCCCAGTGTGGTCTGCGATCTGGCCAATGGCAGCATCACGTGGGCCGATGTGGAGGCCAGGTATCCTGTCTTTGAAGGGCAAGAGACTGGTAAAAAAGAAACAATCGAGGAATGACGACAGTTTTGGCGACTTCTGACCACTTGCCCTAATTGAAAAAAAAAAAAAAAAAAAAAAAAAAAAAAAAAAAAGCTCTTCTCATGTCCACTTGATAAACAGCATCGCATTTGCTCCCGGGGACTGCATTTTATCCTCAGTGGCTGCCTGACCTTACCCCACAATTAAAGTCGAAGGAATTCTGAACAAACTTGTAATCCATTTGCTCATGTGTCTGCACTTTGAGTAGAGCTGTTTTTCCCACCGTTGGGTAGACATGCTCATGCTTAATGTTAAACACAGTTGATACATGTTTTTCAATTAACGGCCATATTGGGGTAAAAGTTACATACCATAAAACGCACCAGTTTTAAGTGTCCACAATTCAGTGACGTTTATTTAGTGTATTTTAGAGTTGTGCAGCCATCGCGGCAATCCAGTTTTAGAACATCTCCATCACTCCGGAAAGAAGTTACATGTGCACTTAGCATCACAGTTCATTCCCAGCCCCGAGCAACCACTTGTCTACTTTCTGTCTCTCTAGATTTGCTGTTCCTACTCTTTCTCTTTTTCTGAGAAAGCGATGCATTGTGCTAGAGAGACAGCATTCCCTAAGCAGCTGGAACAACGACGAGGAGAAGCCGAGGTGGGGATGGGCGGCAGGGACGGTGAGGGGAGGCACCTGCTGCTGTGGGGGTGCAGGGTGCCAACCATGATGCTCTGCGGACAGAAGATGACGCTCTGCTAGGTCTCCGGGAGGGAACACGTTGGCAGAAACCTGCTATTTTAAGGCGTGCTTGTACTTGGCTTCTCGTCGAACCCCTGATGCTGAAGGAGCCCCACCCCTCATGCCTGACTTGGCATTCTTCACCATCCCGGTGATGATTCCGGCTGGGTGGTTTGGGCTCAGCTTTTGAGGGACTTTACTCATGTTATGTTTTTGCACAGAACACTCAGAACACATATATTTATTTGTCAGGAAGATACTCAAGGATGTGTGAATTTGAACAACTCTTCCCAGGGTTAGGACTTTGTCTAGTGTCTCAGCCTCCTCTCAGACAGTATAGGGCAGGGGTGGGGTGATCTCCAGAATGTTGCCTTGGCCTTGGGTGTGAAGAACAATTGAAGTAGTGGATCCCCCCCGCCCCCGGGGATTCTCTCATTTTTCTCTCCTCTCCGATGATGCCTACCACAGCACTGTGCGTAGTAGGTATTCAGTGAATAGACTTTGGATGAGTCTTGAATTTTTAAGCAAAGCTCTTGGGAAGAAAGCCTTTTACTGAAGCTTATTTCTCTCCTGCCTGCTGCTTTCATTAAGCATCAAGGAACTAGATCTTGAATAAACTGAGTATCCATTTTCTAGGGATTTCTTTCACCTCATACTCTTATGATATAGCTCTTGACTTGGTGCAAATTCTTACGTTGGGACTGGGGGTTGTCTTTCCTTTTTCTCACGGACTTCTTTTACAGCGAGTACCTGCATGGTCGGTCATCACCACCTCAGACGTTGTTACAAGCTCATTAATAGTAAAGATGCATGTAATCCATAGTGGGGTCTGCCTACTTTGGATCATAAAGGGATTAGAAGTAAAGCTCTTTTCACTTTTCATTGGCAGATACATCTGTCATGAGTTCAGCTGCTGGATACTAATTCTGGGAGCCCTCCCTTTCTCTGTACCACCCCCCCCCCCCAGGGCAGTGCATGATTTCTTCTGAGAGAACACACGCGGTCTCTGAAGTGACTGATGACCTGAGTGGGGCCGGTGGGCCAGTGGCAGAGCTCGCTGGTTCTGTTTGTGCCATATATACTTGATTCTGAGCACAAGCAGAAGGGGCTCTTCACACATGAGAGTTTTGTGTGTGCACACGCACGCGACATACCCCTCTTCGGTTCCGGCTCAATGTGTATTTAAAGCCCATTCTTTCCGGGTGGCTGTGCTGTGAGGCCTTTTCATTATTTATATATTTATATGTATTAGACTGTGGGCTAGTTCGACAAGGGCTAGATCAATAGTACCGTCTCCCAGAGAAGTTACTCTTGCTCATCACTTTCTCCAAAAACAGTGATGGAGAAGAAGGGTCAGATTCGGACTGTTTTTCACGGAATGTACATAAGAATGCAGTAGTTTCTTTGAAACAGGTTGGATTTGGGGCGCCTGGGTGGCGCAGTCGGTTAAGCGTCCGACTTCAGCCAGGTCACGATCTCGCGGTCCGTGAGTTCGAGCCCCGCGTCGGGCTCTGGGCTGATGGCTCAGAGCCTGGAGCCTGTTTCCGATTCTGTGTCTCCCTCTCTCTCTGCCCCTCCCCCGTTCATGCTCTGTCTCTCTCTGTCCCAAAAATAAATAAACGTTGAAAAAAAAAAATTAAAAAAAAAAGAAAGAAACAGGTTGGATTTGAGGGCATTCGAATACAATGAGTTAAGTCTGGAGAAGTGGCCTGTGCCCGACTTCTGCAGGAGCCCAGAGCCTTAATACGGCTTAACAGCTCATAATGGTAAAATACGGAATACAGATGGATGTTCCCGGAAAAGGAATTCATTGCCACGTCATAAAAATACAGAAATGATCTTACTAATTGGGTGAGATGGTGCTAGAGATGTCAAATGGCTTTCTGTGACAACAGCTTGGAAAATTATCTTGTTCAATAAATCACTTGAAATATATTCATTTGGGCCCTTTAATGTTTCCCTGAACCAGTATAAACTTAGGGGAATGGTACCAACTGTCTTAGCCGATGGAATCTATTCATGAGAGAACTAGATGCCCTGGAAGTAAATCCAAATTCTCTCTGGATACAGTTGCACTTAACCTTCTGTCACCAGGAAAAACGATTACTCTGTATCTCTTGGTTGGGGCTACGATGGAGAGGTTTTGATAGCATTGCTCACATTAAAGAAACTTGCACCGGCATCTTTGCTGATAGTCTGTTTAACGGCAGCTTCCAATTTGGCATTGGTCCAACACCACGAAGAAATTTAGTTGATTCAGTAAGTGAACGGATGAATAATTTTGCTGTGCCTCAAAATTCACCTTATTGCCTCTTCAATAATTCTTGCTTATTGGGCTGCTTCTGAGCAGTAATTGTGTTAAAATCATGTGGATGGAATTAAGTTCTTTTCCGGAAATTGGGATACAATCTGGGAGCTTCGACAAGAATTGCTGGAGAGAAGCAGCCTGTGGCCCTGCCCTCTTGTGTTTGTGACATGCTGTTCTCCCAGCTGGATGGTGTATCTTCCTAGCCATGGTAAAGGACATCTTTTTAAATCTGTTGCACCAATGAAAGGTGTTAACCCCAGCTGCACATTAGAATCACAGGAGCTTTAAAAAAAAAAAAAATACCCATGTCTCTGTCCCCTTGAAACCAACTTAGTAAGTTTTTCCAGGGTGGGGCCTACATACCAATATTATTTTGAAATCATCTTAGGGGAGCCACTGCTGTAATGGATGCTTCAGCTCAAGCCATAAAGAGCCTGAGAACTCCCGCCTCCAAACCTGGGAAGGTCTTCTGAATGAAGGGTTTCTTCTGACAATAGGGGTCAAGTCATCACCAAAGTTTCCAGAAAAGATGAATTTCATGGGTGCTGTTTTTTTCCACTCCACTGAGGTGTCTCTAAATGTGCTGTCACAAACCCCGAGCATCTTGTGTTGGGGGCTGAACTCCCCCCTTCTGTCCCATTTGCCCGCCTGCTCTGATTCTGTCCAGAGACTTCTGTGAACTTGAAACAGGATTTCCAGAGGGAAAGGCACTTTTGTAGGGTACCTACCATGTGCCAGGCGGTGTTCAAAGAGGGTCCCCGTGTGTTCGGTCTTCTCATCCATATAATAATTTAAGTATTATTAATGTCCTTTCACATAAAAGGAAAAGAAAGCTAAACCTTTTCAGGCTCACTCAGCTGATTGAGGGCAGAACCAATTTTGAACCAAGTTCAACGTACGTGATCATGTCACAGTATGCTGCCATCTGGGTTTTGCTACTTTCTTTCGTGACTACAGATGAAGATCACTTGAGAAAGAGTGTCTTGAAGTGGCTAAGAAAATCTTGCCTTTAAAGAAATGTTTCAGGATATTCAACCTCAGTGAGTGAGGAAATCCACATGTTCTCCGACAGCAGCAGGAACACGGGGAGGCTCAAGAGGTAAATGCAATCAAAATGGCTGATCTTGAGCTGAGAGCCAGCTCGATCAGGGTCTTAGAATCCTGGAGTTGGTTTTGTGGCTCACTGGATGGGCTTGCACGTCTGTGAGGGACAGGGCTTCTGGAGAAGCCTACGAACTTTCCTTCCTGTCCCGGCCACTCTCCTAACTGCACCGGAGCCGTACTCAGTCACTTATTACAACGTTTAAATAGTTTATTGCGCTCAGAACATGCTTACTTGCGTATAACCTTGCCCTAGAACTCAAGACCTTTCCTTCCAGTGCCACACTTTGGAGTTGGTGAAAGATGCTTCCAGCCAGGTTAAGTCTATTCTATCATCGTGACTTACCTTAAGAGAACTGTCTGTAGGTCTTGCCTGGAGGAAGGTGTTGCTTCCACTAGAGAAGAAGATGAGAGAAGGTGCGAGAAGACTATTCATAGGCTCGCTGTGTGCTACAGAACCGCTATTTCCTGTGTCCGTGCACCTCACTTTCCGTCCTCAACCACTGACCGCTTAATGCCCTAGCTAGAGAATTTCTTCCCCATCAGTCCTTCCCTCCCTTCCTCTCCCTTCCCCCTCCCCCCCCCTCCTCTCCCCGCTCCTCTCCTTCCCCTTTCTTCTCTCTCTGATCTGGCACTTGCTCGTCTTCCTGCTTTTACCTCTTGTTTGCTGTTCAACATTAGCCCGTTTGGGGATATTTGCCCAAGAGAACGTGCAGTTTTTACTTGGCATCAGGAACTTCTTTCAGAACACTCCTGTTTGCCTCGATACCTGGATTTACCCAAACCACTTAGGTACCATTTGGGAAACTGTTTAAGATGGTTTTGCTTGGGTCAGGGCTCATGTCAGAACTGAGTCAGTGGCCCAGGCAGTTAGCAAGGGCACAGACCTGTGCACAGCTGTGTGACACACAGTGCTGTGATGGGTGCTGAGGGAAGTATTATAAAAGGAACCATGAAGTAGGGCCCTTGTTTGGAGAGCGGAGAGGTCAGTTGTCACTTGAGTCACTTGGTCCTTTTGCTGCTGTCCTCGGGGGTTGTTTCCTTTTCTGGAAGCCGGTTGAGCAGAATGAGTCAGTTTTTACTTAGCCTGCTCGTGAGACAGCTGAATGTGTGTCTCCCTCCCCCTCACTCCTTGAAGTTTGCCATCAGAGCTGGTTGAGGGGAAAGTTCCTGTCCTGGGCCTGAATTCTCACCCCCACATGGGAATCGGGCTCTCACCCTGCACACAGGTAGTGTTACCTTGGGCGGTTTGTATAATCTAAAGCTGACAAGCCTTCACCATTACAGATACTTCGTGTCCTCGTTTAAAAAAAAGGAAGCAGCCCTCCGCCAGCAGAGCTTTAGGTAGAGATGAACCTGTGTTGGGCCCAGTGGGGTGGCTGGCTCTCGTGTTTAGTGAAGAAGGCCAATGAGAGCCATTTCTGGCTTGAGTTTTAAATCTAAGGCCCCTCCAAGCTGGCTAGAGAGGAGATCACAGAATGACAGCCAGGACTGGCTTGAGACGCATCCGTCCTGGTCATGTGCATTTGGATTTCACAGAGAAAGGGGTCTGTTTAAATTGGCAAACGTCCATCTACCCTGAGGAGCCCAGACTCTGTAATGGGTGTGTTCAGAGCAGGGACAATGTAGTCAAGATGAGCGTTTTGGAACCCCTCAGAGGGGATTGTGCTTCCTTTTGGTATTTACCCGACCATCTATCATTGTGAACTCTCTTACCATGTGAACGCTGGACCCATTGCTCCTCCGAAAGGGCTTTCTTTTGAGAAGGTGAATTTATAAGGACCTTGCACCCAATGAGACAATTACACAAGCGGGGCCGGGTAGGGGGCAAGCGTTCTGTGGGTTTTCAGTTTCCCTGAGTGATCCCATGGAGCCACAGGCTTGCAGGATGCCAGGGGGAGGGGGGGGGCTGTACTGGACACAGTGCATTCTAGTCCCGACCCTTCCAGAATCTAGCTGTGATGACCCTCTATGCCTCTGTTCCAAGCCACAGCCTGAGCCTGAACCTAACCGAAGCTTCATGAGCATGAGGCTGGGAAGAGAGAGCCCTTCCGGCTTTGGGAGCCAAAGCTGTCTGCTTCCTCTTGTAATATTCTGGACTTGGTGCAGAAGTGAGCCCATGCAGTGAAAGAGCAGACCTAGGCTGGCTGACTAGTGACTATGTCCCCGACGTGGCCGCAGAAAGAAGTTCCGTTCAAACCTCAGACCACGCATCCTCCCCTTGAGTAACTTATGTTTTCTAAGAAAGCAGGCTACCGATTGATGCATACTTCTGAAGTCTGAGGTGGGAGGAAGGGGAGTGTGAGAGGCGTGGAAAGTGTGAGTAGAAGAGGGAGGGCTTCTCTCAGGTAGGGGCCAGAGGCAGGAGCCCTGAACCCTGTCCAGGCTTAGAATGACCTGGGAGCATTTTAATAACTGACCCCTCCCCAAACCAATTAAATCAGAGTCTCTGGGGATGGTGTTTGGTGCTAGGTATTTATATAGCACAGCAAGTCTGACAGCCAATGGTTAATAGGTGACCAGTGAGAGACGTTCTGTATACACTGAGGCCAAATATGTTAACCTCAGACACAGTGGTTCTTAAACTTCAGGTGCATCAGAATCTCCTGGAAGACTTGTTCAAACACGGATTGCTGAGCCCCACCCCCAGAGTTTCTGATTCAGTGGGTCTGTGACCACCAAGCCCAACATTTGCATTTTTAACAAGTTCCAGGTGACGCTGATAATTGCTGATCTGGGACCACACTTTGGCAGCCAATCGGCTGAGGCCACGACCCTTCCCCAGCCAATCGGCTAAGGCCATGATCCCTATAAAACCTTTGTGCTTTTGAAACTCGCGCTCTCTCTCTTCGGTATCTCACCGCTGCTTTGGTGCAGGTAGGCGATTGAGCTCGAGCTAGCTCGAATAAAGGCTCTTTGCTTTTTGCATGGGACTCGGCTCCCTGGTGGTCTTTGGGGATCACGAATTCTGGGCATAACAGTAGAATTTTTCCAGACGGTATCTGCATTTGTTATGTCTTAAAACTCAATCACCAACAATGAACGCAAAAGCAGTTATGCTACCTAAAATAACTCAGGCTAATTAAAGCCTTTTTTTGGTCATCAAAACCCACTGTTCTACATCTGAGTGCAAGTTAATTGATAGATGAAACACAGCAAGATTGTGGGAAAGGAAAAAAACACTGACAAGCTTTAAAAAAAAAAAATCCTTATTAGCATTCTTTTAAAGATCGAGACCTGGGGCTTCTGGGTGGTTCAGTCAGTTAAGCGTCCGACTCTTGAGTTCAGCTCAGGTCACGATCTCACAGTTCGTGAGTTTGAGTCCTGCATCGGGCTCTGGGCTGATAGCACAGAGATTGCTTGGGATTCTCTGTCTCTGTCTCCCTCTCTCTCTCTCTGCACCTCTCCCTCTCATGCTGTCTCTCTCTTTAAAAACTAAATAAAAATTGGGGCGCCTGGGTGGCGCAGTCGGTTGAGCGTCCGACTTCAGCCAGGTCACGATCTCGCGGTCCGTGAGTTCGAGCCCCGCGTCAGGCTCTGGGCTGATGGCTCAGAGCCTGGAGCCTGTTTCCGATTCTGTGTCTCCCTCTCTCTCTGCCCCTCCCCCGTTCATGCTCTGTCTCTCTCTGTCCCAAAAATAAATTAAAAAACGTTGAAAAAAAAAATTAAAAAAAAAAAAACTAAATAAAAATATATATAAAAAAATCGAGACCAGACTTTCCATTTTCTGAAAAGAATTCCTAAGCAGGCTTGTGAACCTGACCTCTCGGTGAGTAACTGCTCCTCAATGCCGGTCCTGACTGTTCTTTCTCTTGCATGCCTCTTCCGGGCCATCAATTCTGTCCTTACTGGTATTCTGAATCTGACCACCACCATCTCCCCACTGGTTTAATGCAAGACTCTCATCTGCACTCTACCTCACGATCTATTTTCTTTTTTTTTTTTTTTTAATTTTAATTATTTATTTTGAGAGAAACAGAGTGTGACTTGGGGGAGGGGCAGAGAGAGAGAGGGAGAATTCCAAGCAGGCTCTGTGAGGTCAGTGCACAGGGCTCGCACACACGAAGCCATGAGATCATGACCTGAGCCAAAATCAAGAGTTGGACACTTAACCGACTGAGCCACCCAGGCGCCCCTTGCAGTGTATTTTCTACACAGCGGCTGAAGTGACCCCATTCATCCTAAAAGTTCAAATTCAGTGGCTTTTCTTCTCAAGAATAACACCTGCATGATCTCCCCCATCTTTCTTTCCATCTCACACACACACACACACACACACACACACACACACACCTCTTTCCTGTTGCCCCAACACACCCAGAAGCAGGACCTTGGCATTCACTTTTCCGCCTGTCTACAATGCTTCCCTCCAGGACCCAGATGCTCATGAGTACCTCCCAACCCTCAAGACTATTCGGCAGTCACCCCAGCGAGGCCTCCCTGGCCATTTCACTGACAGTTTCAACCTCTAGCCAAACCCTCCTACCTTCACGTTCAGACCCAAGCACGCTTTATATCCCCTTCCCTGTCTTCTTTTTCCTCCGTAGTGATTAACACTTTATAGCACATTTTACTTCTTTATCTTGTTTAATTTTCCCTCTCCTGGCCAGAAAGTAAGTTCTGTGAGGTCTGGGATCTGGGTCTGTTTTCTTCATGGCTATATGCCCGTTATGCCCAGAGGAGAGCCTAGCATTGGGTGGCTGCTCAAAAAATATTTGAATGGTTGATGAATGAATATTCTTCAGGGCAGCTCCCACATTCAGTATTTTTTTTTCTTTTTTTTCTTTTTTTTAATTTAACGTTTATTTATTTTTGAGACAGAGACAGAGCATGAACGGGGGAGGGTCAGAGAGAGGGAGACACAGAATCTGAAACAGGCTCCAGGCTCTGAGCTGTCAGCACAGAGCCCGACGCGGGGCTCGAACTCACGGGCCGCGAGATCATGACCTGAGCCGAAGTCGGCCGCTTAACCAACTGAGCCACCCAGGCGTCCCCACATTCAGTATTTTGATGTCAAAACTGGCTAACTTCGGAATGTCTACCCCCTAATGTGCATACATAACTTTGTAAGAGCCCTGCAGTCACGGAATAGTTAGTACCAAGGCAGTGTCACAAAGTTAGTGTGTTATAGTGATTTTTGTAGCGAAACAAAATCTCAACCCCCCCATGGAATACATTAGGGAATCCCTGGTTTGAGGAACTTTAGCTAATGTTTTGTTTTGTTTTAAGTAGGGTTTATGCTCAGCACGGAACCCAATGTGGGGCTTGAACTCACGACCCGGAGATCAAGACCTGGGCTGAGATCCCGGAGTTGGATGCTTAACGGACTGAGCCACCCAGGGGCCCCCAGTGTTTTGTGTTATTAACCTGTCTTTCAACTGACACCGTGAAAAGGGCGTTTTAAGGTAAAATATTCTTTTAAGATGATTATTAAATTTGTAAGTGTATCACTAGCTTTTAAAGGTTATAACTAAAATGAAAGCAGTAGATTAAAAAATTCTTGTAAAACTTGTAGACTCTGAGAAGAGGTTCCAGGTAGAAAAACTGTAAGACTTCAAGATCTTTTAGGGACAAGAGTTCCAGGCCCGGGTTAGACTCTCTGAAAGGAACTGGTAGCTCATAGTAGCTAGCATTTTTTTTTTTCTTTGTAAGATGAGTTTTTCAATATTGCAGGATTTTAAAAGATTAAGTGAGAAAGTACCTGGAAAAACATGTAGTCCAGTCTGCCACGCAGAGAGGCAGGTGGTGTTCACTTCTTTCCTTTCTCCCTCCAAATTCAGCGCACTGATACATCCGGACCTGCTACGTGTACTAATTTGTGTACCGTCTAGTTTGATTCCACTGAGCTTTGGTAGAAGTTGCCTCCAGCAATCTCACTTAGAAAACTACTTCCTATCCTGGGCACCACGAGTTGAGAGTCCAAGGGACTAGGATTGTGTAAATTCAGTGGTTTTCAGATGTGTGCTTTTGGAACCCTTTGTTCAAATGAAGTCTCTCTTGGAACGCTGACATTTCCTGGATCCTGGCAATTCAGGGCTGGGGCAGGCAAGGCCCTGCCCTCGTGCCCGTCATGACCTACTGGAGACCCAACCTTCTTACAGGGGGTGGGGCAGGGAAGGCAGAGCCGTGCTTCGCAGGGGTGAGGTGGTCACGGTGGGAGACACAGGGAGCCAAGGGTCTTGTGTGCCAGGGAAGGAACGGGGGAGGGAGAAGGGCCTTGTGGGCTGGTGGCTCCCAGGGCCTTTCTGTGTGAGAAGCACTCCTGGAGCCTGTTAAAAGTGTGAATTCACACCTCCTGGGGTCATGTTCCAGGAGGTCTGGAGTGGGCTCAGAAACCTGTGTGACGCAGAACGCCCCGTGCTTCTAAAACACAGGCAGGTTTGAACACCGCCAATGTAGCAAACTTTTCAATTAGCTACATGAGAGCGTTTTTATTTTATCTTGAGGTCGCGGGCATTTAAACATGGGTCTGTGGTTCTTTTGAGGATTTCTGTAGAAATTTTGTGCACGATTTAATGCAGAGTATTTGTACATTTTACACGTTTATATTTTTCTTTTTAATTTTTTCAAGTTTATGTTTGTTTTTTTTTCAACGTTTATTTATTTTTGGGACAGAGAGAGACAGAGCATGAACGGGGGAGGGGCAGAGAGAGAGGGAGACACAGAATCGGAAACAGGCTCCAGGCTCTGAGCCATCAGCCCAGAGCCTGACGTGGGGCTCGAACTCACGGACCCCGCGAGATCGTGACCTGGCTGAAGTCGGACGCTTAACTGACTGCGCCACCCAGGCGACCCAAGTTTATGTATTTTGAGAGAGAGAGACAGAGCGAGTGGGGAAAGGGCAGAGAGGGAGAGAGAGAATCCCAAGTGGGCCCCACACTGTCAGCACAGATCCCGACGCGGGCCTCGAACTCACAAACCACGAGTTCATGACCTGAGGTGAAACCAAAAGTCTGACGCTTAACCGACTGAGCCACCCAGGTGCCACTATTTTTTCTAGGTAGGGAAAAGAATCCATTACAATTCCAAGGAAGGGCCTTTTCCCCCTCATTCCTTCAGTTGTAAATGTTGAGAAAAACAAAGGCGGGAAAAATATGACTAAGAATAAATCATCTTACAACTTGTGGCCCACTGTTGCATATCTGAGACACGCAGAACATGACATTCTTAAACGGTCTCATGACTAACGTCTAGATTTACCAGTTAATGAAGGGTAACCTTATCTTGACAATAGCCAGACCTTCAAGGTCCTGTAGACCTCACCTTCAACATACACGAATTCCTTAGAGACTCACTTATGCTTCGCCCCCACTAACTAAAAAGAGTGTAATCAGTCACTCCTTGTAATCACAAGTGCAGTGTGGCCCCGTAGGTCCTGTCCCGGTGCTATAATAAAAGTACCTTTTTTCACTGGGAAATGTTTCAAGAATTCTTTCTGGACCTTCACACTCCACACTCCCGCATTATTATTTTTTTTAATTTTAATTTTATTTTTTTTTAACATTTATTTATTTTTGAGACAGAGAGAGACAGAGCATGAGCAGGGGAGGGTCAGAGAGAGAGGGAGACCCAGAATCCGAAACAGGCTCCCGGCTCCGAGCTGTCAGCACAGAGCCCGACGCGGGGCTCGAACTCACGTACCGCAAGATCGTGACCTGAGCCGAAGTCGAATGCCCAACCGACTGAGCCACCCAGGCGCTCCACACTCCCGCATTATAAAGACCTTAGCATTTAGGTGTGCAACGTTAAGGGGGTGGGGGCAGCCAAGAATCTGTTTCAAACTGAGGACTGAGATAGACTTGGAGCCACAGGGCCGGGGGAGGAACAGAGAGGAACGAGAGGCACAGACTCCATAGTGCATGCTTTGGAAAGCCCCGAAAGGGTAAGATATTCAGGCCAAGCAGGAAGAATAAGGAAAGGAGGCATCTGCAGGGCTCCTCATAGGTCCACCACCAGTCTTCTCCAGGGGACGTGGAGACCAGAACTGGGGAGAAGCAGGAGGAAAAGACAAGTCTTAGGATTTCCCTGTCTTCTTGGGCAGAAGGGCCTCTGTGGGGATGCATGATGCTGGCCTGTTCATTGCACGCCGTTGAGCCTCAGCGAGCCAGAGGAGGCCTTGCTCGGTGCCCCGCAGATCTGATTACGAAGCACAATTAACTACTGTCTTGTTTTCACAGCAGAAGCAGAGTCCATTTTCTTCCAGAGCTAGGATCAGCTCCCCCTGCCCTTTCCTGTTCACTCACGTGCCCAGCAAGACCAGATACGGGGCTTTGCCTTGGAAGGGCCCTTTGCACGGGTTATTTTTCCAAAGTGCAGTAGCTAACATTCTGGACTTTGTGTGGCCCTGGCTTTCTTCCTTCATTTCTCCAGGCAGCATGTGTGGCCCGTGCTGCGTACTCAGACCAATGTGGGGTTTCAGCAGAGCGATTGTACAGTTAATCCTCTAAGCCAGGACGTGTGCTTGGGAGAGCTGCTTCGACTCCTCCAGCACAGGACAGCAGGCACAGCCCTAGACGGGTGGGGCACAGGTCTGGTCGGCCCAACTCTACCCTGTAGGAAGTCAGGGCCCATCAAGGCCTGGGGGCCCCTCAGCCTGAGACTGATGGATGGTCTTGGAAGGATGTGGGGGTGCTCTTCCAATTTCCTGCCTGCATGCGGAGAGGGGGATGCCCGCAGGCTGGGCCTGGCCCCCCCGGTTCTGGTGGTGAGGGGAGATATGGAGCCGGAGAATGGATTTTCTCCCCCTTTCAAAGCTCATAGGTCTCTGGGATTCTTTGTGTCTTTGGTCTGTCCTGCTGGCACTGAACGCTGGCCTGTGAGTTACTAGCAAATATGAAAGGCCAGTTTATTCAATGAATATTTCTAGAGCTCCTCCTGTGTGCAGAGTTCTTGCTGTGGGCGTAAGTAATGGCACATGCCTTGAGCAGTTCCCAGCCTGGTGGCGGAGCCTGGCAAGGATTGCCCTGGGAGCTCCTAGAGGGGCCTTGTCTGAGTGACACTGGTAGGACGGCTTCCTGGAAGGGAGGCTCTTGGGGCTGAGTCCTGTAGGATGGACGGGATTTGCCAGATGGAGTCCACCGTGGTGGTTCTGTGGTGGGGGAAGCATGCTCCAGCTCTGTGGGAGGGCCTCAAGCTCTGAGCAAAGAAATCCCTGCCGACAAAATCTGGGGAAACTCAGTCAACACGGGGCACTGATCTCAAGGCGCTCTCTGCCCATTCCCCCTGCTAACTGACTTCTCTAGGTGGGGTGGCTCCCTCAGGAGATTTAATGGCATCTCAGGGGCAAAGCCTGGAAATCATACTAAGCATATTGATGGGAAAATTTACGTGTTCCGTACCTGCTTCTTTCCCTCCTGCTACAACTGCCTTCCCCTAGAGGCTTCCAGAAAGGCAGGCGAGGTCACTCACCTTTCCAAAGTGGTACATGTGTGCGTGTTGGAAAAAGGAGACGAGACGTTTCCTTGTTCCACAGCTCCCATGCCAGACAGCAACAGCAACGCCTGGGGGGCTTGTTAATGTGCAGATTCCCAGATTCCACCCCGTCTGGAAATAGAGGTTCCCAAAGTCTCTTCTCAAAGAGCAACCCAGTCGGTTCCCTTGAGCCACCCAAGCGTGTTCTCAGAGCTGTGGGCCCCTGGCCAGGCTCTTTTCCACAGACTTCTCCCTGACCCCGGCTGAAGCATCACGCTAGGAAAGGACTCTCTTGGGCCTTGCAGCCCCAGACATACCCCGCGTCAGCCTCAGACACGTGAAGGGGAACCTATTGTGCGACAGCCCCCTTCCCACCCAGCTGCCTCACTGCGGCCGTGGCAGTCCCGGGTTCCCCGGACAGTGGGAGAAGGGAAAGGAGTAGGGGAGGGCATCCGAGGTTCTTGTGTCCCCCAAACCTTGTCTGGCTTGGGGCCACCATGGGTGTGGGCTCAGAGAGATGGAAAAAACAGGGAGCTGAGGAAAGGGCCGGCTGCAGAACCTGACTTGTTTTTGGTCCTCGGACCCGACCCTCTTCTCCCCTCACCACAACACGTGGACGCGGACACCAGGGATCCAGCCAGGCGGGGACACAGAGCACAGATCCTTTCTTCTGCTTTTTACCTTGTACCGTTTGGGAGCTGTTTCTTCCCAACTAGATTCTGAGTTTCTTGAAGCAGGAACCTCGCGTTATTAGTGGTGTTATTTCCATACGTGGCACAGGGTGGTGCCCAGGAAATGGGGAGTGACCGACGGATGGGCGCGTGTGTATCTAGTGTCTGGGTGCACCCGTGCGTGTCTCCAGGGGTCTCTCCGGGTCCCTCTGGGCCTCCCCGTGTGGCCCCGGGAGTGTTTGCCTCCACGTCTGTGCACCTCTGTGTGTCTCTGGCTACGGACCTCCACATGTTGGTGGTCAGTTTCTGTGAGCCTTCATTCCTCTCTGTCCATTTTCTTTCCTACTGCTAGTTAGCCTCCTCCACGGGAAACCGGGGGTCTGGAGGCTTCAGCCCGCGGGTAGCACCTCCCCCACAGACCCTCCCAGCAGGGAAATGTCAGCTCACCTTCCACCTCCCACCCCACAGATGCTCCACACCTGCCATGCCTGCCGGCATCATTGTCGTCTACAGGCTCATAACTCCAACAGGCACTTCGTGGCCCCACTTTGCTGCATAGCACTCAGGTGCGTTGGCCAGCGGTTAACCTCTCCTGGCTCAGCCCAAGGGCCAAGCAGCTCCCAGGTGCCCCTGCGTAGCCAAGCCCTTGGGGAAGGCTGATGGTTTTCAATTTTTTTTTTTTTTTTTAGCCAGATTTAAAGAGGACTTAATCAAGTGGCTGACACATAATTTTTGATGATAGATCGCGATGCAGTTTTTGGCATCCATCTGGGGAGTTCAGAGAAGTGCGTGACCTCTACTTACTTATGTGCAAAGGCTTCTCAGCGTGTGGGGATATAAAAATGAAGAAGAGAAAAAAGAAAAACGATGCTGAGTCCTGATTTGTTCTGGCAATAAATATTCACCCATGGATTCATGAACGATGAAATTCCTATCCATTCCATTAAGATGTGTTTCTAATACATTTCCCTTTTGAGGTTTAACATCGACTTACAAAAACGTTTAGTGTCTGTGTTGTGTGATTCAATTGTATACTATATCTTATGTGAAAAATAGTGATAACTCAATCTGGAAGACGTTTTCAAAAAATTTACAGATTTCGGCCGCAGAAAATTAAATATTTCTATCTCAATTTATAAATATATTTTGTGGCAGAGAAGTACGATAAGGTGAGCAAAGAAAGACTTTCAACCGTAAAAATACTGCATTACTAGAAAATTCCATAGGGGAAATGGAATGAAGATACAAGTTCAAAGTGAAAAGGAACAATGTAAAATTCTTTGCTGTTGAGGGAGAGTTAGCTGGTTAGCATGTTTTTTTAAACAGGTGAGGGTGGTTATTAAATCACTGTTGTGTTGGGATTCTGAACGATGTATTTTATTTTATTTTATTTTTTTTTAAATTTTTTTTTTTTCAACGTTTATTTATTTTTTGGGACAGAGAGAGACAGAGCATGAACGGGGGAGGGGCAGAGAGAGAGGGAGACACAGAATCGGAAACAGGCTCCAGGCTCTGAGCCATCAGCCCAGAGCCCGACGCGGGGCTCGAACTCACGGACCGCGAGATCGTGACCTGGCTGAAGTCGGACGCTTAACCGACTGCGCCACCCAGGCGCCCCTGAACGATGTATTTTAAAGTGTTGTGGCAGGTTTGTGTTAAAATGTGAATATTTGCCAAATGCCAGATATCACTCTCTCTTGCACATTTAAAAATGTATGTAGAAAATATTAGATGTCAACTTAAAAACATGCAAGATGGGATACCGGATTACAAAAAATTGTTTTGGGAGTATTCCTAGAGCAAAAGCCCTTTTGAATCCTGGCCTGATGGCTCCTCAGTCCCTTCCACTCCCACCGTCTCCTGGAAACTCCCTCATGGTTGTTCACGGAGACAGTTGGGGCCTTGTCTACACTTGCCTCTGGATTTCAGGACACTGGCCTTTGGGACAGGCTGCGGCCTGCTGTGTGAATTGTACCCATCCTCTGTGCTGAATTAAACTGCCCTTGGTTGGGGAGGAGGGGCAGACACTGTCCCGGGGAATGATCATGGACAGACCTGCAGACACACAGGTCAGAGATGGAGAACCAGCCCTAGGCCAGGGCCATGGGCTCTGCAAACGAGAATGGATCCAGCCCCCCGTCCTTGGCCACAGCACCCCTTCGCATGCCTGGTTGACTTGACCTGAGGGGAGGCTGTTTCCACAGAGGCATGGTTTATTTCGCAGAGAGGAGAGACGTGGTTTCTGAAGGGGAGGCTGAAATGAAGCCCAGTCTGAGGTGGAGGTTGGGAGATTGGTTCTAATCATCAAAGACCCACTTTGGTTTCTGATATTCCAGTCCTACTCCTTGCCCCGGCGGGGGAGTGGGGGGCAGCCTCCTCCTCCCTTGTCCTGCACTACACCTTCTGGTTGGCCTAACAGTGTATGGCTGCCCTAACTGTGTCTTCCTCCCCACAAGTTCCTCCCCAAGGTCCCGAGCCTGTGGAGAAGAGGTCTCCCAAGACAGGAAGCAGCATCCTTCCTAGGACCCCAGGGACAGGAGCATGGCTGGGGAGGGGCAGAGAGATGACCTGGTCTGGGGTGGGGGGTAGGTGAGAGCCCCTGGGACGAAGCCAAATTAATCCTTTACTTCCTATTGCTGTGACCACCACCCTCAACCACAGAGGGCAGCACTGAGCATGGAGGCAGAAGGCAAGGAGGGCCAACCGCATTGAAGGGGGCAGTGGGGACCCCCGGCTCTGCTGAGAACTAGCTGTAGGACTTGGGCAGGCCCCTCCTGGCTCGGGGCCTCAGTTTCCTCATCTGTGAATGGGGCTACGGTGAGGATGCAGTGAGAGGCTGGTGTGGGCAAATGCCTGAAGACTTGTAAACTGCTCCTCTGGGGGGGGGGCGGTGGCTGGTCCCTGTGACTCCCCTCTGCTCCCTCTGCACTGACACTTCCGGCCCAGCCGGCCCTGGTTCCTGAGAGCCTCTCACGCCGCCTGCCACACAGCCTCTCTCCGGCTGGCTGGGCTGGTCTCTTCCCTCCCTTCCGCCCCCACCAGGGCCCGCGCAGCAAGGTGAACCCAGAGACAGGCGCCAGACAAGGATGGGGAAGCTGTCCCTAAGGTGGAGTGATGGGCGAGTGGGGTGGCAGAGGGGTCACACGGCGGCCGTCTGCTTGATGCTGTGGAAGCTGATCCGTGTGGGCGACGTGGGGATGGACGTGGCCCGGGCCACGGGCACTCGGAGGGAGTGGTGGTCCTGCCAGCGGTGCCACCTCTTTCTCACGGCCGAGCGCACCTGTGGGAGAGGCAGAGGCTCAGCCGGGCCTGCGGGGGCCAGTCCTGGGACCCAGAGTCTTCACCCCTGCCCCCTGCCCCTCGCAGGGCCCTTCAAGGGAGGTGGGGCACCCTTCTGACCGGCACCCTCACACCCAGGCACTGGCTGGTTCCAAAGGCAGGTCCTCCCCCTGAAGCCCCTGTTGGCCTTGGAATCTCAGCCTTGGCGCCTCTCCCCTCCTCTGCACTGACCAGGGCCCTCTGGCCTCATCCCTCTCCTGGAGAAGCTCCCAGCCCCCACTCTTCCTTGGGACACCCTGCCTTCCCTGCCCCATCCCTCTGCCACCTCATCGCTATGGTGGGACCACAGCAGCTTCTCAGATCTGCCTCTCGCTCTCCTGGGGCATCTGCCGAACTGTGAGCTCCTCGTGCATACTCAGCATCGCTCTCCCTCCTGAAAGTCCTTCCTCCAACCTCCTCCACCTGCTGACAGACCCTGCCTCGCTGGCCACAGCATGTGCTGCTGAGATGGAGAGCCAACGGTTCTATTCATTTCAAAACTTGACTGTCGCTGATGCCGTATTATTCTCATTTGCACGGTAAGAATTTTTCTGCACAATGGATCATGTTCCCCATATGCTAGCTTAGCACACGGCTGGACAGAAGAAATGCCCCAGAGACATTCACTGTTTGTTTGCTTTCACAGCTCTTTCTCTCCCTGCCCTCCAGCCCCGGCCAGTCTCCACTGCTGGACTTTGCCGTCTGCGGTCTGCATTCATCGACCGAGACCTAAGCGAGCAGAGACACCCCACCGTCATCCCCTGCATCGGCAGGTGACGTGCCTCAGGATGGCACTGGCCCTCCTCCTGTTTGGAAGCTCTCAGCACCTGGGGACTGTGTCTACTCTTTGCCCCTTAACCCACTGTGTGTCCTCAACCACCACCGGCCTATGTGAGCGTCTCTCCCAAGCTGGTCACACTAAGATTCTGGGCTTTGCGAGCTAACCAACCAGGCTGCCCCCGGTGCCTCGCTCCCTGGAGCTGGCCTGAGGGTGTATGGTCCTCCCTGTGGTGGGGAAATATGCTGGTGTCTTTCCTGCTCCCTGGGTCCATAAAGGCCTGGCTGCGCGGCTCACACCTGACTCGCTCCCGGAATGCTTTCCCCTGTCACGCCTGTGTTCTGCTTCCCTCTCCTATGGGACCCCTGCAGCCCGGGCTCCTCTGCTTATTGCTCGTCCGGCTCTCCGAGTGCATTTGTGAAGCGCTGGCGTGTTGTTTCTGGCCGGCACAGCTGGCCTTCTAAACTGGTTTGAGACCCTCAGGCAGGATTCCCGTTTCCCGAAGTCGGGTGGTAGAGCTCGGCAGAGCCAGGGACCCAGGCACTTCCAAAAGGCTGGGCCACTCCACCGGAGTGGAAACTGAGGGCTAACCCGGAGCCTGGTCTCCTACCTCTCCATTGAAGAAGCAGTAGAAGACAGACACAAAGAAACCCTGGAAAGGAAGGAGGGAGGCGTCAGTGACTTGCTTGGCGAGCTGCGTGGCAGGGCTGGCCCGGAACACTCTGCCCCCGAGGACCCCAGAGGCTAAGGGCTGCGGGGAGCCCACCCCTCACGGCGCAGGTGTACTGGGGTCCACTGCAAGCGACAGGCTGCCACGAATCCTCAGAACAGGTGCCGGACCTTCGGTAGGTACAGGCTAGGGTGACTGAGACCCAGTCAGGAGGGGAGCCCACCCTAGGGTGGGGGTGCCAGGGGCCGGGGCTCGGGACCAGTGTGTGCATGCATTCGTATTGCAGTGTGCACATGTATACACCAGTCCCGGGGGAAGTCTCTGTGAGGACACTGGTGCCCGAGCGTTCTAGGGCAGGAAGGAGTCCCCATCAGGTCACATGCCCCACCTGGAATGACTGCAGGAAGGAGTTGAAGTAGACGAACACAATCTGCGACAGGTCGTCCTCCCCAGGGTTGACGAAGAACAGCATGTAGGTGATGCCCAGGAGGGGCAGGAGAACCAGGGTGGCCTTCACTGCCTTCCTGGGGGGGCGGGGGTGAGAGGGTGACAGGACTGGTCTGAGACCACACTGCAGGCAGGGCGCCACTCGGGTGCCGTTTCTTCTGGGACCCCTCAGCAAGCTCCCCGGCTGAGGACCAGGAGGACTAAGAGGGCCCGGCCGGAGGCAGGCTCCCCTCGGGGGGCTAAGGCGCCCACGCTCACCGGTACTGGATTGTTTCCGATGTGGTGGATGCTCGCAATTTTGTCATTAGGATCCTGACGATGTTGAAGAGAAATACAAAGTTGATCTGGAGGGGGAGGCAGGGAAAAAGGAAGGCCCATGAGGTGGGGAAAGAACCGACAGGCAGCCACTGACGCCTGGAGCCCATCGAAATGCATGCCCCATGCACACATCCATCCTACCGGTCACCCCAGCCCCCGCCTGGGGGCCCGAGGCCTCTGTTTCTCCCGCACCAGGACAGGCAGGCACTTTGCTCAATTCCTTGTCACCCGAGGGCTCCAGAGCCTGCTTCTCCACCTCCAGAGCCAAGAGGAAAAGCAGCCTTAGAAAGCAGTGAACAAGGGCACAAAGGCCGCTTCTCCTGAGCCGCAGCTCCTCAGAGAGTCCCCAAGCCCCTGCCCCTGCCTTGTTGATTGAGGGTTCCCCTGAGGCCCTTCGACCCTTGGAGCAGACCTGGCCAGGAGTGACTAATCTCTCCCCATCCGTCCCCTGCATCCAGGAAAACTCTAGAACCATCACAGACACATCTGAGGCCACGGAGATGAACGATCTGCTGGGCTGACTCCCAGGCTCCTGGAAGGACCTCATTTATCTTCATCCTGAGCCTCTTCCTCAGCATCAGAGCCCGCGCACGCAGCCTCTTCCTGGGACCTGCCCGTGGGGCCTCCTGAGTCATCCTCACGCTGTGTACGGTCACCGTGGGCCGCAAGCGTCCCGTCCATCTGCGTCAGCTCATCTGTGCGACTGGTCTGGGGTGGGTCGAACCTTCCAGTGGGTCTGTTCTCCGTGCCCGTGTGTGTTTGCCTCAGAGAGTGTGTGTTCGTGTGTGAGCGTGTATCTGGGGGCGTGGGCAATGCCAGTGTTTCTCTCTCTCCATCTCCAAGTGTGAGCAGACAGGAAAGTGAGACTCCCTTTCTTGGGAATCTCTCCCGAGAAAGTGCACATGAGTCAGAGGGTATCTGCTGGCTCATGCAGATGCACACACATGAGTACATATGTGTGCACACGCATACACACAAATTCCTCCCGTGTCTCTGTCCTGAGAATCCGTCACTTCTTAAGCCCTCCTAAGTTCTGGGCATATACCAGGCTGGGAGTTGGGCTATACGGCAGACATGATCAACCACAGCCGGCTGCTCTCGTGCCCATGGCGGCATGGCCAGGGTATGGGGTGGGAGGGATGCCTTCAGCCAGTGGCCCGCTGCGCTCTGTTTCTTCTTCAGGCTCCTCTCATTTCTAGCCCCTGCGTTTCTGGTATATTTCCTTGGATCGCAAGAGCACCATAACACATAGGTCAATCCTAATTTTCTCGTACAAGTGATACAAAATACTTGACCTTTTCTGATTCTTTCTCACTTCTCTGAGAGTAGAGGCAATATATTCTCATTTCTGCCACATTCCCTGCATTATATCTATTTACCCATCATCTATCAACCCGCTACCAATTCATTCAATTATCCATCCATCATCCATCCAAGTATCTACTCAAAAATCCATTCATCAGTTTATCTACTCACCCGTCCATCCACCCACACACCCATCCATTCTGTCAGTGAGTTGCAGAGCACCTGCAGGCTGCAGGGTCCTGTCCCATGTGCTGAGGCAAAAGCAGGGACAGGGTCTAGTGTGGAGGATGTGGGAGATAAGGCCTTATCCTCTCTACTCCGTGAGGCAGGCAGTTAGTGATGCTGCCCCTGCCGCATCACAGCCTGGGTCTGTGCAGCCCGGAAGTCACTCTTCCCTTGTGAGCGTGGTTCCCAGCCTCCCCCTCCACCACACCTTCTCCACCTCACCCTCTCACAGGCACCTTCCCCCTCCTCCAGGGAGCCTCTCACCATCCAGCCCACACGGAGCTTTCCCTTCCTGGCCTCCCAACCCTGCCCCAAATCCCAGCTCTTCAGTGAGCACTGCTTACTGTCCCATAGCCTTGACCAGCCTAGTCTCTTCATTCATTCATTCATTCATTCATTCATCTAACTGACTTGCTATGTGTCAGGCCCCTGCTCCCAGAAGTCTTGTGGTCTGGAGGGAGGGGGGGCATGCGACTTTCCTAAGGGGTCAGAAAGGCCTAGAGAAATGGCACTGAAGGAAGGTGGGGGATTGTGTCCCAAGCAGAGAAAGGGCCTGGGGAGAAAGCCTTGGGGTGGGGGAGATAGGCTGGCTGGGGCCACTGCAGTGAGTCCAGACAGTGGAATCTATCTACCTCCTTCTACAACAGCAGCTGCAGGGCTCTCCCGGCCTGGGATGTTCCCAGGGCAGCATAGGCTCTGGGAATGTTGAGGGGAGAGGGTGCAGGATGAGAGGGCAAGGCCAGACCCTGTGCAAAAACTCCCCCAGAGAAGTCCAGCCTCGCATCCTCCTGCCCCGTGTGTCCGGAAGCTCTGATGCCGGCAGCTTGGGTTCCCACTGGCACGTTAGGTCCTCGTGAGGTGCTACAGGAAGAATGCCCCAGGCTGGTCAGAGCTCTGGCAGGTGGTGGGTGTCAGGCCCAAGCTGGGGGTCTGGACATTACGGTTGCTACCAGGACTGACACGGGAGGTTCGGTGTTCCCTAACGTGGCCCAGGACTCACACCATTCCAGGTTTTGTTTTAAGCACTACACAGCTACTCCTCAAGCAGCAGCTGTGATCATTATTCCTATTTTACAGATGGACAAACTGAGGCTCAGATAGGCTGCATCACTTGCCCCTGCCACAGACGTAGAAGGCATTGGTGTCAGGATTCGAACTCAGGCAGCTGGCCTCAGCATCCTTCTCCTCACTCCCACATCATGCTGCTGCTCCTGCAGGGGTTAATGAAATCTGGGCCAGACGGAAAGAACTAGAGTGAAGGCCCTCAGCACATGACCGGGGAGGGGTGATCAGAGCTCAGGATAGCACCGCATGGCCTGTCAGCACAGGATCCAAACCTGTGGCTCCAGGGGCTGGGCAGTGCCCCTGTGTTCCGGGCCGCTGGTCCTCACAGTGACCCCATGAAGCAGGGATTGGCATCCTCGTGTTACAGGTAAGAAACCGAGGCTCCGAGCAAAGAGCTCCCTCAGGGTCACCCCGCAAATCCCAGGCGGCTGCCGCCAGTGCTTGTTCAGGATGCCACAGAGCATATCGCCTCCCACCAAGGCAGAGACGATGAACAGACGCAACTCACTGGCTCTTAACCTCCAGCGCATGAGTCCCATGGGCCCTCTCCACACCTGCGAGGGGGAGGGTGCTTGCTGACTCCTGGTGCTCATGGGAGACCCTCCTCCAACTTCACTGTCACACCTGCAGTGGCAGGCAGGGAGGGAGGGAGAAGGAAAGGGGATGACATTTCTGCCTCCTGCCTTCAGACACGGTTCCCACCCTTGGGGATGTCCTCTGCTGCCTCCAGTTCGGGTATCCAGTGGGTTTACTGGGGTGCTGCGAGGTTCCTCCTCTCACCGCTCCACAGTTCTCAGCCTCCTGTACTGCACATGCACCCGGGCAGTTAAACACGGCCAGCCTGCCTGAGACCCGTGCATCCATGGAGCCTGGTAACTTGTCAAGATGGAATTGGGGGTGCCCTCAAAACCTGGAGACCAGTCTGTTTCACGGCCCCTGGGGGCCTGGTCCTCACTGGATGCCTCTGTTTTCTCCTCCTGTTGGCATTTTCTAGGCAGGTGAAGCCTTAAAGGCCTACGTCCTGAATCCTATGATGCGCGGGGTCCTGGCTGGGCCATAGAGAACCAGACAACACACATCCCTGCTTGGCAGGGCCCCGGACACTGTGGTTCTCCAACTAGAGTGTGTGCATCAAAGGTACTTGGGGCCATTGGTCCAAATGCAGATCTGGCCCCCTGCCCCAGACATTCCCAGTGGTGGGCGAGGGGCCTGGAATTTCTATTTGGAACAGGGGCTGCTAGGACATTGCTGGGGGGAGCACCGAGCGAGGAGACTTTAGTCAGACCCGATGTGGCACACCCTGTAGGCGTGCGGGGTTCCGGGGACCTGCGTTCATCAGCAGCTGCAGGGGACGTTTCTCGGCCTCAGGCTTCCTCTGGGGTGGGAGAGCTAGTTCAGCCTCAAAGCAGGGGACCTGGAAATATGGGGTCTCCTGTCCACAGAGCAACCTCCACTGATGGGGCATGAAATGTGTAGATACGTAACCTAGCTTCCAAACCTTCCACGGGGAGCAGTTGAGACTCTTCTGCGTGGTTGCCTCCATGGAAGCCAGCTCGTCACCTCACCCTTTGTTGGTTCCCTTCCTTCCTTGTCTTCCACTCCCCCCTCCCTCGCTGTACTTCCTTGGACCACCTCTCACTTGAACGCCTGGCACACGATCTTGTCACATGGTGCTAATTCTGGCTGTTCAACTGGCATTCGTGTGGCCCTGGGCAAGTTGCTTAATTAACCTCCCTAGCTTCTGCTTCCTCACCGGTCCAAAAGGGATACCACAGAGCCTGTCTGAGAAGGTCGGCACAGGTTAAAATACTCATGGAGAGCACTGAGCCTCGGGCCTGGTCCAGAGCGGAACCCAAGAAGTGCCACATGCCTTTCCCATGACAACAACCTCCTACAAACTGAACCAGCCAATTCACTTCCCGGAACCCAGAAATAAGCTCGTTCATGTCTTTCAGCAGCAGAAATGCAGCTGTGAACCATTGGGGGAGGGCAGAGCACTGAGCACGTATCCAATGCAGAGGACAGGCAGGTGGTGGGCGACCGGCCCCGAGTCTCAGCTCAGCAGGCAGTTTCATCTCAGTTCCTTCATCTGTAAAATGGGCATCATAATTCCCATTTCCAGGCAGTGACGATATGAGATTTGGAAGTAATGAGGACGGGGCTTCTGGACAGGCTCAGTCTGGAACCTGGAAGCCTTTTACATGTGATGGCTGGCCGTGTGCTAGGCCCAAAGGGAGAAGCAAAGGGCTCTTGGACCGAGAGGTGAGGGCAGAAGCAGAGAAAGAGGCGTGGAACAACAGGTGAGGAGTGGGGGCTGGCACGGAGCCCTCCGTGCCTTTCTCCCCTTCTCCATTTCCTTACTGCTGCCCAACATCCTTGCAGCCGGGAGTCCCTCCCCACTCTTGCTGACCATCCCCCCCCCCCCACCCCCCAGGCCAGCCTTCCTTGGCAGGATCCCAGATTCACAAAAAGCCCTATCCCTCCGCGATGGGCTCTCAGCAGCTGGCGGGGAGGGGACGGGTCTCAAGGGGTTTCCGTTCACACTGGGGGTAGGGATGAGTGACTCATTGCAGCTGGGACTCCAAGGACACTCACTACTTCTGCCTTTGAAATGAGGTGGAATTTCTGATGGTGGAATTTCAGGCAGTGGGTAGAAACCTCCCTAGTCATCTCTAGTGCATATACATCAAGGACACTCCAAAGATGGGGGTCATATGAATCCCAGAAGAAGTCACAAAAAGGAGGAGAGTCAGGAAATGAAAGAGATAAACAGTCATTGTCTCCAAGGTAAACCAAAGAACCCCCATTAGGCACCTGCTGTGTACAAGAGGAGGATGGCGATTGTATCCCACAAGGAGCGGGTGGCCCTTTAAGGAAGCTGGTGCATACAGGAGCCCGAAATTACCAAGCCTGAAATAAGTCTTACGTAAATGCCCATTTCTTATGGGGCTTCTTTGCATGTCTCTTTTTTAAAATGTGTGATATATAGTGGGTTCGCTTTTGCAGAACACAGCCTCTACTTAAACTCTACCTTAATTAAAGCTCGTTATGGATTAAAGACGTGGCGCAATTATACCTTAGATGTGAATACATTTGGCAAAGGGCGGGGAGCTGGACAAGGAACAATTGCTCATTACGCTTCATTCTGGTACCACTGCTCCAGGCTGGGGGCGGTGGGCTGGGCCCCGGAGGGGGGGCGCTGGGGGCTGAGGAGGATGTTGGTCTGAGCTGAACAGAAGTCCACACCCCCTTCTCTTGCCACCAGCTGCCCCCTCCCCTGGCTGTCTCAGGACCTGGCAAGGGGACGTCAGATATGGGAGGCACTAGAAATCTGCCGGTCAGAACCATTCTCTGCCCAGAGAGAGAACCCAAGGGCCAGAGGTGACGGGGCTGCGCCAGGGCATGAAGCTGGAGAAGGGATAGCGGGAGGGGGTTGCCGGGAAGTGGGCTGGTGAGTACGGAGTGTGTGCAGGGGCCATTCCAGGCCATGTCTTCCCCAGCATCCCTGCTGGGTAGGTCCTCTGCTGTCCTCCTGGTGCCCTCCCCATCCCAGTCCCCACTGAGGACCTACCAGGAGCACGAGGATGATGGGGCCTTGGTAGATATAGTCCACCAGGTCACCAGGCTCCTTGCCAAACCAGCACCTGCAAAGACGGGGTGGCTGTGAGTGGCCTGCTGAGCGGTAGTGTGGACACCACAGTAGACCTGGGCCCAGGGTTCTCTGGCTTGACCCTTCCTGAGACCCAGTCTCTAGGGCTGTGCCTTCCCCAAAACCGTGGGACCTTCTTGGCTCACCCCCGGGCTGCCTTTTACCTTCCGTGGAGGGCCTGGTCTCCCCAGCTGGAGACCTGGGTCTCCTCCTCCTCCTCCCTCCCCTCCTCATTCCAGACTGCTGGGCCCAGGGCGGGCCATGCAGGAGGCTCGTGAGTGATGGGACAGCCAGTCCCCGCCTTGCTGGCCCAGGGCCCAACCACCCTGTACCACCTGTTTCTGCATCGCCTGGAACCTGCTGCCCCACGTGCCAGGTACTCGGCTGCACAAAGCAACAGATGTAGAGGCGGGAACGGTCTTCGGGCCTGAACTCTGGCCTTTCTCTGAGCTGAGCCTCATTCACCCAGTGAGAGGAGCCCACTGCTCCCAGAGGCTTGGTTATTCTCTGGGGATGCCGGCGGGTGGAGAAGCTCGAGTCCAGGGGAAGGGTGGGCCCGGGATACAGTCTGGCTCTGTCAACAACTGCTGCACCTCAGGAAGGTCCACATGGACTTTGGGCAATTCTGGCTGTGTCCTCGGAAAGCTTAGAGGTCACCCAGTGCACACGGCCTTAGACAGGAATCTGCCCCTGGTACCTGCCAGCACTGAGGTTTCTGATCTTTGCTTCAACACCCCCTTGGATGGGAACCTCACTACTTTACAAGGCGGCCTTCTTACTCTTGGGTAGTTTTTATCATCAGGAGCTCTTTCCGATGTTGAGCTCTTGGAGCCCACCCAACTCTGCCCCTTGCTCCCAAATCCCATGCTTTCTCTCGCCTCGGAGACCCCTTGGAGATTTTTATCCAGAGACTGACATTCCCCTGTCCCCTCTATTTTCAGCTGGAGGTACCCAACTTCCCAGCCACTTCTTGGCTGACACGTGGCCAGAACTGCCATCATCTGGGTGTGGCTTCTATATCAGCATCTCTGGTGCAAGGAGGGTCCCAAGATAGGACAATGTACCCTCGGCAGAGACTGGGAGGCCTGAATAAAACAAGCATCCACTGCCCTGGTCCAGGGGTCTGTGAAAAAGGCTAGGTGACACAGCCTTGGATGTGCTCTAGGCTGAAAGCCTCCTGTATATACCCTTGGCCAGACCTGCCACTCCGAGGGGGCCTTACCAAAGGGGGTCAAGCGTTAGGGCACTTAAAGGAGCCATGGCTCCTAACTCAGGTCAACAAAGTTGACTTGACATCTACCACATGAGTACCCCTGGGTGCCAGGGATTTTTTTTTTTTCTTCAATTTTTAAGACAATGGGAAAATAAATCTGTCCTGGAAGGACTTCATTTCCTGCCCCATGGCTTGGCTGAAGCCCTTGGCTGACCTTTTCTGACACCCTGCGGACCCCTGTGACAGGTCAGTCCTACTTACTGTTCATTTTCGTAGTAGAGTTTGCCAATGGCCCAGGCGATGATGATGGGGCAGGGGATGCCTGAAAGAAGTACACACACAGGCTACAGCGGACAGACAGACGGACAAGGACCCTCCTGTAGAACACAGGGTGAGGGGACCACAAGGGGCCTGGAACCAATCGCCAAGCACATGGCCATCCATGGTCCCAGGAGGGGCCTGCCCTAGACCCTGACTGCACCCTTCCCCCTCTCAGCATCCCCCTGCTGAACAGGTCAGACAGATGAGGGGATGGCATGGTTTTCTGAGATGGTTGGATAGAGAAGTGATGCTGGCTGGCTTCTCTTTCCCGGCGAGAGACAAAGGTCCTTGGATTGGCCTTTCCAGGCAGAGGGAGGAGGGCTACTTGTAAAATGTTCTTTTGGAGGAACAATTTGCTCCTTCCTCACCAGCAATGGAAGGGAGTGTGCATCCTCAGACTGTCCTGGGGACAGCAGGCAGGGCTGTGGACCTGTCCTTGGACCCAAGATGAAGGGAGGTGACCTTGTCAGCAGTGCCCCCTCCCCACCAGGCCCTGCGGCCTCCCCGGGAACCTCACACCATCCGATGAAGAGGAAGAGCCACTTGCGCAGGCGCTCGGTGGAGTAGGTCATGACAATGGCCGTGTGCAGGTAGCAGCCCTCCACGAACATCCAGAAGAAGTTGGTCACCACGAAGTAGTTGAAGATGGTGGTAATGCAGCGGCACCAGACCTGCACGGGGCAGGCGGCGGTCAGGGGCCGCCTGGGACCGGGGCCCAAGTGCGCCACGGGCGCCCGTCTGAGTCGTCTAGTGGACACGGTGTTAAATACCCTCGAATCTCGCTCTGGGAAGCTTCAGCCGCCGCCATTTCTCTTTCATGGTTTTGGAACCAGTCAAGGCGCCGGTCTGCCCTGGTTCCTTCTTTGGCGTCTCCCCAGCACTTTCTAATCTCCCTTTTTAACAGAGAAAGAGGGAGCCTGGCTCTGAGCTTTCTGCAGGCAGGGGCTAGAACTGAACAACACTGTGGTGTTTTCGTGGTCATTTTGCTGAGAGTCACCTTCAATCCATAGCAAGTCAGACTGGTGTCCACTCAATATGAAATTGCATGTAGGAAAAAAGGAGGGGGTCAATGAAAAGAAAGTTGTTATGTAAATAACAGAACGGGGTTCATGAAAGGGGAGCTGTAGCTATGGAGGGGTTCTGTAGAATCTCCCGTTTGGGAAGACTCTGGGCTTAGTATGATCACTGCTGGCTACGGAGGGAGTCTCACCAACGCCGGGCGAGTCGACACATCCCTCTGAGCCTCAGTGGGACATGGAGAAAATAATAATGCCATCTTACAGGGCAGTTGAAGAAGATGAGAGTGGCTAAGGCAGGCACCACGAAATGAAGGTTACGTTGCCATCTGCCTTCCCGGCAGAGGGAAGGGGATTGGTCCTTGTCCCTTTGAGCAGGGCTACTTTCCTGATACCCTGCAGACTGAAGGTGGGCATGCAGACAGATAGAAAGCCTGTCCGGGGCCACAGCAAGCCATGGCCAGGCCTCAGGCCTCCAGGCCAGACCTCTACTCAGCAGACCCTCCCTGGCCATCTTTCCCCAGGCTTCGTCCCCCAGGCATACTCAGAGCCGAGGCTGAGATAAGGGAATGGTGGTCAGAGGAGCCCAAGTTCTCTGCCCCCACCTCCCCGTGGACAGCGCATCCCCTCTCTGGCTGGCTCTGACGGCTGTCAGATGGTCCTGTGCTGCTCTGGTCTCTGCCTCTGCAGCTTTCCCCCATGGTCCCAGCCCTGATCTTGGGCCCCATGTGGTTGTCTGTCTCCTCTTCTCAAAAAGTCTTGCCGAGGGGGAAAGCTAAAGATCCCCTCCTCCCGGCCTTGCTTTTTCTCCAAGTTAAGCGACAGTTGATGAGCTCAAACTAACATCGGGCTGCAGCATACCCAAAATGGGGTTTAACTCAGTTAGCACTGAGGCAGGGCTTAATGTGGGGCCGAGTTAAGGGTCAAGCCAGGCCGCATGTCGGCGCAGGCCCGCTGTCCAAAGAAAATGTATTGACAAGTCTCTGATGGGGTGCCACAGAACTCTGTGCTTGGCCTCATTAGTCTGAGTGGCCTGGACATACATAGTACAGTGGCAGTTGACGCAAATCCAGGGGCACATAGCAAACACATGGGGTGGCCTGGTCAAGATCCTGCTGGCTCAGATGTAGAGGCATCAGTAAAGACTCACATAACCTGGGGCGCCTGGGTGGCTCAGTCGGTTAAATGTCTGAGTTCGGCTCAGGTCATGATCTCACGGTCCGTGAGTTCGAGCCCCGCATCGGGCTCTGGGCTGACAGCTCAGAGCCTGGAGCCTGCTTAGGATTCTGTGTCTCCCTCTCTCTCTGCCCCTCCCCAGTTCTCTCTCTCTCAAAAATAAATAAACATTAAAAAAAAAAAAAAAAAAAAAAAGACTCACATAACCTCCCTGAGCCTCAGTTTCCATGTCTGTGTCATGGGGAAAATAATCCCTACAGGCGTCTCATTGGAATTAAGCGACATAAAGCTCAACAGAGCCGACTTCCAGCCTCTTCTTCTCTAAGGGGTCTTTGGGAGGTCCTGAATTCAGAAGATGGGGAGTAGGACAAGATCAGCCAGTCTCGTGTGAGTTTAGTGCTGCTTCCAAGACCCGGGCCTGGCAGTGCCTCCCTGCCCCCACCCCTACCCAGCCCTGACTCTGGCCCCAGCTCTGGAGGGATAATGACTGGGGCAGAGATGAGCTCAGGCCAGGCCTACACCTGAGGACTGGGCCCGAGAGGGTGCCACCAGAGCCCGGAGCCCCACCCCCCCAGCCCCAAGCCTCAGCCCAGTGACCTCGTTGCTCTCATGCACTTCGTGGTCGATGAGCTGCAGCAGGAACCACATGATATTTCGCAGGATAAAGGTGGTGATGAGATTCCAGTGAATCACGTTCCGCAGACAGCGGATACTCCTGTGGGAGGCCCAGGTCAGGGGTCAGCCAGGGATGGGAGTCGGCGGAGATGGGCTCTGCCTGGGGTCAGGGACCAGTGGGAATGGCGCCTCCCAAGGCCAGGTAGAGACTCCACCTGGGGTGAGGGCAGGTCTGCACCAGGAGCCACATTCCCGCCTGTGGCGGCCATGGCTGGGTCGCTCAGTTCCCCTTTTGCATCCTGCAGGCCTGCCACAGGTTGGTGGCCTGGCACCTCCCCCGCACTCCTGTCCACTGGCTTCAGGGCCCTCAGAGTGGAGGCGAGAATGTCTGGGAGGGGTGAAGGGGTGCTGTGGGGGGAGGGGCAGGGAGAAGCGGCCGTGGGTAGGGATGGACTCACCGCAGAGCCAGGAAAAGCAGGAAAGCGGCCACCAGGGCTGCCACAGAGACGCAGTGGCCCAGGTAGTTGACAACGAGGGCGATGTGGTAGTGTATGTCGTACTTCCTTTGCTGGACAGACAGACACGTACACAGGCAGACGGAGGCACGGGGCGCATGAAGGTTTGGCTGGGCACTCTAGCTATGGCCACCCTGCGTGTCCTGACCTTGGAGGCAGAAGTGGCTTCAAGTGTCATCATCACACCTGGCTCCCAGGGCTCACGCCTGTTGGCCATGAGGCTTTTGGTATAAACGGCTGTAATCAGGCCTCCCGACATGCAATCTGGGGGCAGGCTTGGACACAAGGCATTCTGAGATATGGCCTGGGTGTGGCTCCCTAGATTTTATGGTCTCTTTAACTCTGGACTCGGAGTTGCCACACCTGTGTTTCACCTCAGCTCGGACCCTTGCTGGCTGAGTGTGAGTTGATTTCTATCTCTGGGCCTCGGTTTTGACATCTGTACAGTGGGCCAAAATGCCCTCCTGCCCCAGAAGCAGCAAGCCCTGGGAAGTCTGGGGGAAGCCTTGGGATCAGTCTGTCCCGGATGTAGCAGGGAGGGGGTGCCATGTCTGTAGAGAAGTTAAGAACAATATCAAAACCAAATAGAAGCCAGTCTCCTGGTACTGATCCCCATGTGCCGGCAATTGTAAACAGAAGCAGTGATAAAATACGCCTTCCTGCCAGGGCAGGCTGTCCCCCACCCCGTGCCCACTGTGGTCTGCCGCTGCTCAGAGGGGCCGTGAGGTGGGGAGGGGAGGACAGAGGTCTGGCAGGAACCTCCTTCTTTCCTTTATGACCTGTCCCACTAGCCATTCCTGTGGCCCCACTGCAGACCCCCTTTGGCTCGAATTTTGTAGAATCACTTTCTCAGGGTAGATAAATGTTTTTCCTTGGAACTTGAACTTCTTTGGGGGGGGGGGGCAAGTTCCAGCCTCACTGGGGGCTGTAATGGGTGAAGGAAGAGGGAGATGAAGGGGGCACGTATCATTTTGGGTCAGGAGGGAGGCGTAGCTTCAAAGGAGAGGAGGCTGGCACCGGAAGCGGGAGGGGGTCTGGTTCCTGAGCAAGGGGGCTGGTGAGGTCTGAGCAGGACCAGCTTCTCATGGGGTCGCCCTTCTGGGGGCTGTGCTTATCTCCCTGCGGAGTCACAGAATCAGAATGCCAGATGGGTTGGGGCGCCTGGGAGGCTCAGTTGGCTAAGCATCCGACTTCGGCTCAGGTCATGATCTCGCGGTTCATGAGTTCGAGCCCCGCATGGGCTGTGCGCTGACAGCTCAGAGCCTGGAGCCTGCTTAAGATTCTGTGTCTCCCTCTCTCTCTGCCCCTCCCCTGTTCTCTCTCTCTCAAAAATAAATAAACATTAAAAAAAAAATTTTTTTTTAAAGAATGACAGATGGGGAGACTGAAGCCCAGGGGAGGAAGGAAGTCACATAGCCTATTAGATGTTGGGACACTAATCACACCGTCATTCCTTTCTTATGTCACGTGCCATCTTGGTTGTGTCTTCTGCTAGCCGGAGCTCTCCCAAAGGTGGGGGTCCCTGTCCCCCTTCTCTACTATAGTGTCACTGAGCAGGGGACAGGACATGGGGGCAGAAGCAAGTGCAAAAAGGTGTGGTTGGATTGCACAAGGACCGATTCTGTCACCCTTGGGATCCTCTATGCTCAACCTGAGTCCTGATGCTTATACGAGGACCGGGGTTGGGGCTGGTGGGAGCCACTCACCTTGTCATCCAAAATGGGCTCGCACTGTGAGTAGTTGATCCGTGAAGCCCACGTCCCATTCTCCAAGCACTCTCTGTAGGCGTTCCCTACAAAAGATGCCAACCACCAAGGGGCAGGTCCCTCCTCTCCTCAAGAACACTCCCTGGCTCCCTGGGGCCCACAGGATGAGGGCCATACTTCTCAGCCTCTCTAAGCCAGGAAACACAACGCCTGTCTAAAAGTTCACGTGAAAGTCATTTATGTGAAGGTTGTGCAAAAGGCTGCCCACACATGGCAGCTAAAAGGCATGATAAAACCCGTTTCTGACACAATCTGTGACTAGCATTGTGTATACTTTCTTCAATTGTATTCGAAACGGAACCTGACTGTGAGCCCTGGGTTGTGGCTGAAGATTCGCTGCTTTCAGCACACCACATAATTTCCATTCTTCTCTCGTTTTATACTTATGAGATCTGTCCACCAGTACCAGCACTCCTGTTTTCGTAACTCTGGGGCGCCTGGGTGGCTCAGTCTGGCACGTGTCTGACTCTTGATTTTGGCTCAGGATTATGGTCTCATGGCTCGTGAGATCGAGCCCCACATTGGGTTCTGCGCTGACACTGTGGAGCCTGCTGGGAAGTCTCTCTCTCTCTCCCCCTTTCCCCCGCTGTGCTCTCTTCTCTCTCTAAAATGAATGAGTGAATGAATGAATGAATAACAGCTACCATTCACATAGGCGTTTACCACAGACCAGAACCTCTTTTAACCGCTTTGGGTACGCTTGTCCATTCAGTCCTCCCAGCAGCCCCATGAGTAATATAAACCCATTTTACAGAGGAGGAAACTGAGGCACAAAGAGATTAACCTACTTGTCAAGGATATAAAAATGAGAAGAGGTAGAGCCAGGCTTCAAATCCAGAAGGTCTAGCTTCGGGTTGCCTGTTCTTAACCCCTAGGCTGCTGAGCAGGGGTACACGGGAATGAGGCACGTTTGGGGAAACAGGACTGTGTTGCCAGACTTGAGCTGCCACTGCCTGGGACAGCACCCCCCATGTGAGATCTCCCAGTGTCTGACAACTGGCCTCCCTGTTAAAACTGGAACGTGATACGTGAAAAGACATTTCAGAGCACCGATGTCTGAGATATACGAGTGCAGGTTTCGTCAGCGGGGAATGTGGGAAGGCCAGAGAATGCTTAGACTTACTTTCCTTGAAATCCTAGCTTGACCGTCAGTCCTAGCTCTTAAGCCACCTCCTCCAGGGAGCCCACCCTCAACTACCAGCCAGAAGGAACCCTCCCACCTGAGAACTCCAAAGCCCTTTGCCAGCCTCTGCTTTGCATCATTAGAGTGTATCTGACCTCTCCCACTTCGTTAGGAATTCTGAACGATCCACTGTTTGGGAGTGACGTGTACTAGGGTTTTCTGCTCTCTGGCTAATGGGCAGTTGTTTGTAGATTTTTCTTTTGGGTTGATGTTAGATACATGACATAAAGCTAATTAAAATAAATAGGTCATAGAGCACAGAGTCACAGAGTTGGAGGGGGAAACTTGGGTTGTTTTTGGAAGCAGTGAGTTCTAAAATAATTAAGGTACTTAAAAAAAAACCCACTTCTGGGGCGCCTGGGTGGCGCAGTCGGTTAAGCGTCCGACTTCAGCCAGGTCACGATCTCGCGGTCCGTGAGTTCGAGCCCCGCGTCGGGCTCTGGGCTGATGGCTCAGAGCCTGGAGCCTGTTTCCAATTCTGTGTCTCCCTCTCTCTCTGCCCCTCCCCCGTTCATGCTCTGTCTCTCTCTGTCCCAAAAATAAATAAACGGAAGAAAAAAAAAACAAAACCCACTTCTGTTGAGCTTACAGTTAAAAGCAATGGAATTATTGAGGGAGCACTTGCTAAGGAGCAGAAACAATGGGGGAGATTCTACTAGCTTAATTGTTTTTTAATTTGGTGCTCAGAGCTCCCGGAGTTTTCAAGTTTTCAAATTCAGGGTCGTTACTGGCCTGTTCCTGCCTCCTGGGCCTGTCAGCTAGAGGCTGCCTTGGGCAGGGCTCTGGCCCTGGTGGGAGTCAAGGCAGTTCTGACCCCAATGTGAGGACACCAGCTCTTCACCCCTCACCCGGGCACCCACATCCACTCTTGGCACCCTTGGGTTTTCTCATTCCTCAGGGTTGTTTTGCTACAGAAAGGTTGTGTGTTAAGAGAATTTGATGCACAGGGTTAGTGATGTTACTGAACTAAAGGACAGAGTGTGGAGTGAGTCAAAAGGACCCACATAGAGGTATCCCGGGAGGACAGATCCTTTTGTAAGATGAACAATCCCTTTAGAGTCCCTCTCAACAGGCCTGGTTTAAAGCGCAGAACATTTATCTTCCGGGGATGTGTTCATAGATGTTATCCAGCTTTCCTGAAGTTCAGTGCTAAGCCCCTTCTTCCAGGAAGGCCTCTTTGATTGCTCCCATCTCACAGATTTCTCTCCCCTAAGCCCCCCCCCCCCGCCCCCCACCTCACCCCAGAGTCCTCATAGCCTGAGCCTCACGCCTCATCCCTGGCTCATTACCTGGCCTGAGTTGTTCAGGTTCTGAGTCTGGTCTTGCTGATCAGTGTGGGGCTAACCAAAGACGGCAACTCAAGAATACTTCCCCGAGTATGATAGCTCTTGATGGCACTGACTACAGGGTGGGCTTGAGGGTGGGAGGGAGTCAGGATAGAGATGCTGCAAATCTGAGACCATTCTGGTCCCTCACCTCAATGTCCCCCGGGGTACCAGGTTTTATGAATTCTGTCTCCTGGTTTTCTTTCTCTGGAACCCACCCCCCTTCCCGCCACCTCTCCACATGGCACTTATCACTTGCCCTCGCAGGTCTGGCACACAGCCGGATCTAGGCTGAGCCACCCCTTGAAACACACTCTTCGCTGCTCTCACCCATGGCTCACTGACAAACGCCTACCTACCTTTGAAACCCCAGCTCAAATGCCATCTCCTCCTGAAGGCTTCCCCAACATCCTAGGCATTTAAGGAGTCACTTCTTCTTTTCCCTCTAAAAGCCTTCTCTAGGTCTTGCCATCTCTCGAAACATAGGCCTTCACATTCTACTGTGCTTGAACCACAGCAGTGTATCTATTTTATGTCAAAATCTCGTACTCACCCCTCCATCCCGCCTCACACACACCCCCTGCGTTGGTGGGTCCCGTTTCACAAAGCAAAATTTATCTTGACCACAGCTATAATACTTCTCTTCCTATTCTGTTCTAATGAGTTCTATTTATTTTATGTACAAATGCTGGTCATGACTCACTAAATTGACTTCATAATCCACTATTGTGCTATAACCCATAGTTTGAAAACCAAAAAGCTATTTTAGACGATATGCCATAATTCACTACGGATTTCATCTTTTTGGACCTGATTCTTTTTTTTTTTTTTTTTTCCCCTTTGCTGCTGAAGTCAAGCTCCCTGGGGTAGGTAGGCAGAGACCATATGGGAGTCTCTGGACCCCCCTTAGGAATCAGCCATCAAATACACCTTTTCAGTATCAAACAAACTCAGATGTGCCAAAACCTTGGAAAGCAGGGTCTGAGATGTGGGATGTGCTGGTGGAAAGGGGCTGCCCTCTTGGGGCCCAGTTGTGCCTGGAGATGAGGTTCTGGCTACAGACACCAGGTACCAGAGGACTGGAAGACGAATGTGCCCAGTTCTCCAGGGGAGCCGGCTAATGAGGACGCTGTGCCCTCAAGCACAGCTTTGGACAGGAGAGACTAAAACAGGAGTCCCCTGCCCCCTACACCTGGGAATTATGGGAGGATGAGCACGGAAAGTCTGAGGGCAGGTGGCCAGACAAGAATCGCAGGGATGGATGCAGCGAGGTGGGTGCCTGTTACCACAGCAACACAAGCGCCCCTGCCGAAGATCAATGCTGATGGTGTGCGGCATGGCCTGCCAGGGGCATTAGGGTCTGGGTGATGCAAGCAAGATCCTCTCTTCCAGGGCTCTGTGGCCTGGGAATCCGGGTCCCTATTGCCAGAAGCATGCCAGATCTCTTCCCGCAAAGTGGCCCTGGTCTGCCGAAAGCTCCCATTATAACAGCCTTTCCCTCTTTCAGATGCCGACCCCTTTTGGATAAGAGTTCCTTGTTCAGACGGTCACCTGCATGGTTCAGAAGCCAGGCTGGGAGAAGATGAGGGCTTATATGGTAGCTGTGGTTTTGTCTCTGGCTGGTTGGCTAAGTGACCTTAGCTAAGTCCCTTCCCTCTTGGCCTCGGTTTCTCCTCTCAGTAGAAGTAATGTACATCATCTGGAGGATGTTATTTATTGGCATGTCAGGTAGGTCAGGTATCTATTGTGTGGGACTTTTCAATCCACTAAATGCCAGTGGAGCCATTATGGCAACCCCAAACACCCCTATGTCACTTTCAAGTGCTCTGTAGACTGGCATTTCTATCTCTGATAGTCTAGCTGACAAGGCATGGGGGACAGGGACTACAGGGACCGTTATGGGGGAGTGGGTGCCAGAGACAGGCTGGGCATGGGGAGTGAATGGGACTGGTGGAAGGGCCGCAACATGGTCATTGGATATGTGGAAAGAAAATGACAGGAAGTTAGGGCAAGAAGGTGCTGGCAGGGAGGTGGGAAGGGCCAGAAGCAATATTTACTGAAGGAATGGGGTCACTGTGCACGGCAGGACCTTTCAGCACTGCGGACAGCAGAATGACACCACTCTCTGCTCCCCACCAAGGCCTGTGTGAGACACTGGAAAGCTCCTGGGACACAGCCCTCCCACCCTGCATTCACCCTGCGTCCCTGGGCCCAGCCCAAGAAGATCACACTAATTCAGGCCCTGTCTCAAGGCCCGGCTTCAGCCCCAGCTCCTCTAGGTGCTTCCAAGGCTGCTCCAGCCCCTCGAGGGTTCCACTACTCACTTCTCCCAGCCCACTCTGGGTCAGGATTGCTCTTTCCCAGCTCGTGGGGCAAGGCCAAGGTTGCCCTCCCCTCCGGCCCTCTCTTAAGAGCTACATAGAATCGAGTGCATGGGATGGACCGAGATGGTGCTGTTGTCTATGTGACTCTGGATGAAGACAAGAGACTCACTTGGAGTGGGCCAAGAAGACCGCTGGCCACCTCGGGGGCCCAGGCTCTGGAAGCTGCACTTTGTAAATGCAAAACAGTCACACATGCAGGAGGCATCTCGGGTCTCATACACATGCCACAGGTGGGCCGAGCACGACTGCCAGTGCTGCGGACCCCGTCAGGACAACCCCACGAGGGGTAGGAATGGCAGTCCAAAATCCCAAAGCTGCTGTCAGGCATCCTCCAGATTCTAGGCAAGAAAGCCTCGACCATTCCCAGGAAAGCACGCTGGAAACGGAGTCAGCAGGCACCCCCTCTTGGGAATTTAAGAGGGGGAGCCAGTTTCTCCCTCATTTGGTCTGGAGGGGCCCGAAGAGGGACAATGACACATCGGGGGTCGCCGAGCAACTGTGTTCCAGAAGATGCGGCAACTTGTGCCTCTACGGCGGTGTCTTAGCTACTTCATGTCCAGATCCCCAGTGCGGGAGATGCCTGCAGGACATGCCCGACATCCCATCCTCAGTCCCCTTACTGACCTTCCCTGGGAGTTGGGCTACTCCAGACGTGGCCATATCCTTCCCGTCTGGCTCGGGGCCTTGCTGGGAAACCGTGGCCCTTCACCTTGCTCACCTTTCTTATCTCTTAATCTCTACTGCCTGAACGAGGCAGTGATGCTGTGGGGCACGACAAACAGTTTTCTTGCCTCCCTTAAGGGTGTTAAGACACCCTTTTGGGAAGCGAGGCAAGGTCATGGCACCAGCGGTGAGTTCCCCTGAGCTTCCCAAACACAGGGCTTCTCCCTGAGTTAACACTCTTGCATCGCTGAAATGCTGCTGCGGCTGACCAGGGCCGGCCTGCTCTGGGGCCTGGCTTCAGCGTGTCCTGTGTTGGTCTGATCGCAGCCCGCTGGTGGCGGGGGCTGCAGTGGTGACGCTCCTCTAAGCTCAACCAGCATGACCTGGGTTGCAACACTGGGAATCTGCCATTGTCTACACGGTCATCAGGTTGGGAAGGGCCTCCCCAGGGCCATCTGCTCAGGATATGTGGGACGAGAGACAGGGAACTGCTATTTCATTTCTTCAGTGTCGTGTGGACACTGCACCTGGGGCCCCAGCTGTCCGTCTGGACCTCCGAAAAACCCTCAGCTCCTTATTTCCAAAGGCCTTTTCACTAATGATGTCTTTCCCTCCTTGAGTATGCATGGCACGGTTAAGTGTCTAAACTTCGAGCAGACGGGGGGGTGGAAACTGAGTCAGGGAGGCACAGAGCAGTTTAATGGAGACCACACTGGGCCCATGAAACAGGGAAGAGGTATGACTGGAAGGCAGCTCACGGTGTGAGGTCACTGCCCTCCCCAGGGTGGGTGCAAGTGGGAGGAGGTGCCTACCCCCTGCTCTCGCCTCTACTGTGCAAGGCTTCCTCCTTGTAGACTTCCCTAGCAACACTCAATGGGCTTGTCGCCATGACGCCAGTCTGTGGCCTGCAGGGGGAAATAGGGAAGAGAAGGCGAGCAGGGGACCCTTGAGGCAGAGGCTGCTGTGTGGCACAGAGGAACATCAGGGTTTGGGGACCATGAGAGCTTGTCAAGCTCACCCCCCGCCTAATACAGAGACAGGAAGCCTCAAAGAGGATAAAGTATAGCCCAAAGGGGAGACAAGCAGGCCGTGGCCTGGCCGGAATCAGAACAGGCCTTCAGGGGCGCCTGGGGGACTCAGTCGGTTAAGCGTCCGACTTCAGCTCAGGTCACGATCTCGCGGTTTGTGAGTTCGGGCCCTGCGCCGGGCTCTGTGCTGACAGTTCAGAGCCTGGAGCCTGCTTCAGATTCTGTGTCTCCCTCTCTCTCTGCCCCTCCCCTGCTCACCCTCTGTCTGTCTCTCTCAAAAATAAATAAACATTAAAAAAATTTTTTTAATAAAAAAATAAAAAAGAACAGGATTTCAATTTGAGTTTCTGTGAGGTAATATGGAGTCAAGACATCTTTGTCTGGCAGAATCCTATGTCCTCCCTTTACCAACAATGGCATTTCTCTGGAGGGCCAAGGACCTGCCTCTCTCCAGAGGCCTTTGGGGATCAGGCCTCCGAGTGTAGGTGGACTGCTCCCTCCCACAACACCATCCAGGGGCCACAGACTTGTGGTGGCTCTCGGAGATGACAGAGGCCACATCCCTCAGAACGAGGACAACCATCCTTGGCATGAACAGGACCCTCAAGAACATGATCCCAAGGATATACAACTGCCCCTTGGTCTGGGCCCCATACGCCCCCTCTACTCCTCCTGCTGACAACACTCCAGCTGTCCTCAGGAACCCCAAACAGCATGATCTCCCCAGTTTTGACAGGGCCTCACAAGGTCAGCATGTTTTCTGTCCCTGTCACACAGATGACGACACTGAGACTTGGATGAGGGGGACCTCCCTGTCACTCAGTGAATCAGGGCATAGCCAGGATTTAGATCTGCCCTCCTGAATCTGGGCCTGGGTTCCTCCTGGTCTCCTTCACCCCAGCCTCCACCCCTGCAGGTGCTAGGAAAGGAACTTCCCACCAGACTCTGGAGCGCCTGATTTCGGGTGGGTGGACTGCACTTGGGGCCTTTGGGAGGATGGTCCCTGGGAGTCAGTGGGGGTGGGGCTTTGCTGTGGGGTTCCAGACTCAGCAGGTGGTTGCTTAGCGGGTAGAGGGGGGTTCTCAAAGTTCTCAACTTTGAGATTTAGATTTCAAAGGTACATCCTGAAAATCAAGCAGTGTCCCACCAGAATATTCTGTTCCTGTACCATGGGGCTATGAACAAGCATCTGGGAGCACTACCACTAGCAGAATTGAGGCCCACACCCTGGTTTGGCATTCAAAGCCTCCATGACCCTGTTCCCTTCACCCACGTCTTCTCTCCATCTATTCCCACTCTCCCTTCCAGCTGGCACAACACTGGCCCGATTTTTCAAGGCCCCATCCAACAACACTTCCTCTGTGAAGTCTTCCCAGCTTGCTTTCCCTTCCTTTTGGAATCGACCTCCTCCCATGTGCTCCTACAATCTTGACTTCACTTAAGAGTAAATATCAAAAAGTTCTCTTCAAGAGTCTCTCTGGGGAATCCCTGGAAGGCAGGCTCAGGTCTTATGCACATTTGAAAACCTTGTTTACAGTGAGAAGAGGCCAATACTCCCACGAAGCCAATGAGAGGTGAGCCTGGGCAGGAAAAGGGCCTGTAAGCAGCTGGAGAGGTCCTGGGGAGGGAGGGTGAGGAGATCGGGAGTGGCTGTGCCTTTGGTCCTCTCTGAGATGAAGGGTCCTCAGGCAGGGAACACCTGAGATTCCCCCAGCACACTTCTTGGCCACCCGGGCCCCATGCAGGCAGAGGTGGAAAAATGCCAGAGCAGATGCCAAGAGCTCTCACAGCCAGCAGATGCCGTTCAGGGCTCTGGCTTTCTGCGAGACCCTGGGCAAGTGTCTTTTGCTCTCTGGGCCAGTCGTAGCAGGGGAGGAGAGGCCTGGATGGGAACAGGCTCCTGGCCTCAGGGGTCAGGGTGTGAACAGATCTCCCTGGGGACTAAGAATGCAGACCTGAGTTTCTGGATTCTACTTCTTCAACCCAGAGGGGAGACTGTTTAGAGCCCTCCCTGAGGCTCATACCCTTGCCTCATGGGCCAATAGGTGCGACATCTCCACCATCAAGAAGCACTCCCTCCTCCTCAAGGAAGCTTTCCAGGAATGCTCCAGTACCCACCGCTCGAGCCCCCCTTTCCAATCCCTGACTGCTGGCTTGTGTGAGCCTGGCCTTGAGGCAGCCTGGGGTTCTCTGAGGGCCGGGCTCAGCACTGATCACTGCATGCCCTCAGGGCTGAAGAGGGGATTTCTACAGAAGCAGGCGGTCCCAACAAGTTTATGTGTTTCCAACGCAAGCAGTGTTTCAGCATGTCTCTAGAGTGGGGTTCTGGGAAGTAGGGACGCACAGTCCTCTCCGTGGGGTTAGGTTAGGTGGCGTGTCTGTTTTCCCCTTGTCCTGGCAGATGCCTCAGTACACATGGGCCCAAAAGTTCCTAATAGGTTGTGGAGGGAGTCTGAGGTCAAGGAGACTGAGGCTGAGCTGTGCTGGGTTTAGCAAGTCTGCAGGAGGAAAATGAAAATGAACCCCATCCAGGGGGCAGCAGGACCCTCCTTTGCAGCTACAAGGGCCACAGAAACGGGCAGGAGGAGGTATGGGACCACGGCAGATAAAATGAGGGATGGGAGGAGGGAGAGGCAGAGGATTGAGGAGGGGGTGGAGAGGGGGAGGGAGGGAAAGAGGGAGTAAGGGAGCTGGAAAGGGAGAGTGGAGGGTGGGAAGGAGGGGAAGAGAAGGAAGCAGGGATAGAAAACGAGAGAAACTGGGAAAGACAGAGACATACACATAGAAAGAAATAGAAAATATACCCACAGGCAAAGACAGAGCCACACACAGGCAGGAACAGAAACAGAGACAGGGAGACATACAGACATGCACACACAGACATGGGCTCAGAGTCTGCACAGGATGGTGGGAGGTGGGAGGGAAGGGAGTATATTGCCTGCTTCTGGCCAACCCACTGGGGCTAATCAATTTCCCTTCTCCTTGCAGACAGGGAGACTGAGGCCCCGGAAGGGTTTTAGAATTGCACCGGCTTATACTACGTACAGACATTATGGAATTTGGGTGGCCCAGGACTTGAACCTGCATGCTGTAATGGGCTCCGGGAAACCTGTGGGGGGCCAGAGGCCACTTCCTGCCACAATGCTGAAATGTCAGGTTCTCACCTTCCAGGCTTCCCCGTAGTCAGAGCTGGAGTGTGGGACCTAGAGCCTCCCATATCCCCCCCCGCCCCACCAGATGCACCTGCTCCAAGGGAATTATGGAGCTGGGGGTCCACAAAACAGAAACGGAGAAGGCCTCCCTGCGGCCACTGCATCACAGGCGGGGTTGGTAGCAGGAGTGTGGCCTATCTGGTGGCCGGTCTTACTCAGAGAGAGTAAGGTTCCCTCACTGGGCCAGCTCTGCCCTGAGCTCTTGGCTGGGGGCCTCAGCCCACCCAGTGATTCCACAAGCTCCTTAATATCCTTTTACGCAATCCCTTCTCTGTTTAAACCGGCACAGTTGCTTTCTGAGAGGCAGCAGAGCCTGAGTTGGAATCCTTACTCTTTTATAAGCTGTGTGACTATCATCAAGTCAATTAACTTCTCTGTGTCTCCGTTTCCCCATGTGTAATATGAGGATAATATTACACCTCATCAAAGGGTCAATGTAAAGATTAACGAGTTAACAAAGGTCGAACGACAACACAGACACGTGGACCCTGGGCCGCGGAAGTGTGGGTGGTGGGCAGAACCCTGGAGGGAACTCAGACACAAAGACCCTTAACTTGGCTCTGCAGGGACAGCATGTGTGACCATGGACAAGTCCCATCCCTTCCTTTGGTCGTGCTGCAGCTGGAAATAGTCTCTGGGTGAAAATCATTAAGGCTCTGCATGGGCCTCCCAAACTTGCCCCCTGCAGCAGTTAGCTAACCACACATCCAAGAACTCTGAATGCCTTGCTTCTAGCAGGAAGTGCTCTCCTGGGCTTTCCTCTTCCGGCCGACTGCATTCTGGATGGACACCTGCTCTCAGATGTCTCTCCAGCACTTGAGGGACTACATGTCTCCAACTATGCTCAGCATTTTCCTGGTGTCATCCCTGACTCCTCCCGCGTCCCCGTCCCACCCCAGTCCTGTACGTGACAAGTGCCCAAAGTCTCCTGCACCCATCCCCTCCTCTGCTCCCACAGCCTCCATTAGACTTGGGCCAGCTGCAGTAGCCTCGTAACCCCTCCTCTTGTCTCTAGAGGCTCCGTGCCCCAAAGCGGAGCTCCTCTGCCCCAGGTTCCCTCCTGCACCTGACAGTGAAGTCCTCTGCAATGCCCTGCATCATCTGACCAACATCCACGCATCTGCTCTTGTCTGTTTCTGTCTCCTCCTACCTGTGCTCCACACAACACTCGCCAGTCCCAAGGCACAAAGCATGGTCCCATCTCCTCCTGTATACCTGTTACACTTTCACCTGCTCAAATCCCACTGGTCCTTAGAAGTCCAGCCCAGGGGGCTAAGCCCACCCAGACCTTCCAGGGTAGAAGCAGCAGTCCTTTTTCTGCCTCCTCAAGAACTTTTTTGGAGGCAGTACTGCCCCAAAGAGAGCGAGGGCTGCCGATTCCTCTGCCTGCACTGGTGCATAGGAGGGGATTATATAACTTTGAAAAGTCACTTCGTGTCTCTAAGCCTCAGTTTTCCTGTCTGCAACATGGGCGTAAAAGCAGTACGTATCTCAGGGGGCCTTCGGGAGGTGGGCATCGGTGGGATCACGTGTGCAAAGCTCTCTCAGTGGTAGGTGGTGCCTGGAAAATGATCCACTCTTGGTAGCTTTGTGGCAGACTCTCTGTGCTCAGCTGAGTGGAAGAAAGTTCATGGGGACTAAAGGCTAAGCTGCTGTCTTACCCTGGGAATGCTGGCCCTCTAAAGAATGAGGCTTCAGTGGGGGGTTGACTATAGCATAGCAGAACTGGGCAGGAAGAGGAACCAGGTCTTTGCTCCTTTTCCTCAAGGCTTCTCATAGGAGTTCATTTCCTCCCTGCATCCTTTGTAAAGGAAAGATCCCATTGAGAAGGGAAAACAGTGTCCAGGAGGCAGGGCAGGGGAGAAATCAATCACATTTCCATTGCCATTAGCTTCCTCGCTCTTCCCACCTCAGCCGGCCGCTCTGGTTAATGGCAATGCTCCCAGCACCCCATGCTCCTGTTCCCCAGCAGCTGTAGTGTGGGCAGCACTTTGGTCCAAACGAGGAAAATTGCTCATTAGGTACCAGGAGCTAATTGGCACTCCATTTGCCAACCTCGGTGGCGCCCTGACCGTTTTTCAGCCTCTCACTTGATGTGACATGAGTGGTCTGGTATGTGCTCCAGCATCTCCTTTGGGAAGTCTTCCCTGCCTTGTCTGTCCCCTTCCCCCCATCCTACAGTCCCCTTGCTCGGCTCCATCAGGGCATTTATCACTGTATTCCTTTGTCTGTTGCAATTGTGAGAGAGGGTGTCAATGATAGTGCAGTGGCTCGCATATAGTAGCTGATTAGTAAAAGGATTGACTCAGGACCGTGCTCAGCTCTGAAGAAGAGACCCAGGCCCTGCCCTCAAGGAGCTCCAGGCTGGCTGGGGAGAGCAGGGGACAGCCCAGGCTGAGGTAGGAACCAGAGTGGAGCTCCCTTAAGGCCACAGACCATGAGGTTGAGATGCCTCATCACCTCACTTGGCCCTTTGCCTCAGGCCCAGTCTGAACTAGAGACCCTATGATCCTGTGATCTGAAAGTACAGTTTTATAATCTCAGGACTGGAAAGGAGCATAAAAGTCACTCCTTCCACTTGCATACTTCCTGGGTCAGGGAACTCACTTCCTCCCAGAGAGGTCGTTTTTTTATCATGGCCGGGAAGCACGTCCTTAGATAATGCAGAAATCTTCCTCAGCGGCTCAACTACCTCTACCTTCCTTGGGAGCACCTCTCCCGATGGGCTCCTCAGAGCGCAGCCCCTCCCTGGGCCCAGCAGAGCCCTCTGTTGAAGCAGACAGGGAGTGCTGCTTAGCATCAGAGGCAGGCGAGGCTGTCTTGCTCTCTAGCCATCTCCTCAGCCCCTAAGAGTCTGGACAGGTGTGTGTAAGTCGGGGCGGCGGGGGCAGCAGGGGGTGGGGGGGCATACACATGTGCCAAGTGTGAGGTAACAGGGGGGGCTATGCTACTGTTCAGGCACAGACATACAGAGAGAGGTTGCTACAACGTTTCCAGGTTCAGGGGCTTCAGATAAACAACCCAACTTCCCTGAAGGTCTGAGAAGGACCACTCTCTGCTGCTGGGCTGGGGCTGGAGATGTGAGTGGCCGGTCAGGGTGGCCAGTGATACTGTGTCTCACAGCCTCACAAGACACTCCCACTTGGCACCCGTGAGGCCTTCCCCAGGGCACAGATTCTGGTCCCTTCACTCCCAGTGCCCATGCTGCATCACCCCACCTGGGCACTCTGTGACTCCAGCAGCTTCCGCTGCGGTCTTCCCCAGAGTGTCAAGCCAGCCAGTGACTTGCCAGGAGGAAGGAGGGCACAGGCTGTTCTCCCTGGGAGATGGGGGGTGGTCCTGATTCAGACACCACACATTACCTGGGCAGTAGGAGTAACGCTGCCCAGGAGCCCTGACTCACTGCCCAGAGGGCCAGTCTCAACATCCAGGTAGGGATGAGGTCACACCCACACACTCCGGCCCAGAAGTGCCTGTGCTCTGTCCCCACCCAACACAAGCGCACACTCCGTCTTTCCTGCCTCATGGCCCTCCTTCCTCTCTGGCAGGAAAGAGTCTGACCACCCCACTCACCCTGGGGTCTGGAAACCTAGCGTATGCGACCCCTCCTCCCTGGAGTGGATAGCATTGACTAAACAAAGAGGGGGAACTTCAGGCACTCAGAGTATATATTGTGAGAGGCAGGCTTGCCCTCAAAAGGGAGGAAGAATTTCCTCCTTCCCTTTCTGGGCTCTGGGCAAATCACTGTCTTACTGAGGTCTGAAGCTACCGTGGGGTAGGGCCAGGGGGAGAGCCCCCGACATTACAAGGGGCTCAGCGTTACGACGCTGCTCAGCAGGTCTCCGACGCTAGGTCCGGAGCCGTCCCTACTCCCTAAACCGCTCTTCTGGGCGGCGGGCGCAGAGCCCGCGGCGGAGGATCGGGCGTGGGGGCGGGGGGGGGGGAGGGCAACTCACGGGTCGTGTTGTACTTGACGCCGTTGAAGTACTCAGGGCACGGCCTCTCCACCAGGGCTCCGGCGGCGCTCCGGGGCCAGCACGTCCCGATCTGGTCCAAGGTGGTGTTGCAGTAGGAGTCGGGACCTGGAGACGGGAGAGAGAGGAGAGGGGCTCGGGTAGGTGGCCGGCGGCGCGGGGCGCTCAGAGCGCGGGGCCTGGGGCGCACGCAGCACGCCGGGGAAGGAGCCCCGCGCCGCCCGCTCCGCTCGCCTCCGCCTACCCTCGGGGTCCAGGGGCAGCCCCCAGCCGTCCAAGAGCAGCTCTTCGGCCAGCGCCAGGCTGCAGTTGGCCTCCAGCAGGCTGTAGAGCAGCGCCGCGTCCATCGCGCCCGGGAGCCGCGCGCCGACAGGGCGTGTGAGTGCGCGCCCGGCGTGGCTGCGAGGGACTGGGTGCCAGAGTGAGCGGTCCCGAGAGCGCCGGGTCCCGGCCCCTGCCCGCCCAGCCCCGACCTGCCGGGCAGCCTCGGAGCGCTGCGCCCCGCCGCCCGTCGCTGCCAAGTCGGGACCCTCGCGGAGAGGAGCCGCGGAGCGCGCGGAGCCGCGGGTCCACCCGCTCGGTCGCGGCCAATGGCGGCGCCAGGGGGCGGGGCCGGATGGCTCCAGTCGGCCGGGCCCAGCCTCCAGCCCCCCGGCCACCAGTCCCCCCCGGTCCCCGGCCCTGCCCCGAGTCCGCCTTCTCAGGCGCGGGCGCCGTCCAGACGAGGGTGGCGGGGATGGACCAGGTGGGCCTGGGGTGGTGGAATGGCCCGTCCGAGGACCGCAGGCCCCGGGGCTGCACGGGGCAGCAAAGCGCGCTCGTCCCCGCGCCGGGGAGCCCCCCGCGGCATCCCTCACCGAGAGCCAAGACTGGGCGGCTTGACGCTTGAGTTTCCTCTCCTAGAGCCAGGGCACTGGAGACGGGAGGCGGGGAGCGGAGAGTCCACGTGCAAGTCTGTGCTCTAGAAGAGCCCCGGTGGCCGATGGGAAGGAAGTGGACTGGAGGGGCTTTGAGGGCAGCAGGGAGGCCACGGAACAGTCTAGCGAGATCTAGTGGGCTGAACGGGTGAACACTTGCCCCAGGCGGTGGGGCTGGGATGGAGCGGTATTTCAGAGGACGGCTTGCTCTGGTGAAGACAGATGGGAGAGAAGGGTGGGTGAGCGGGTTCCAGGAGGAGCCAGGAAGGCAGGGATAGCACCACGTCTTCCCCTTGGGTGACTGGGGAGGAGACAGTGTTGCCATTTAATGAGATGGGCAAGTCCAGGGGAGAAATTGGCTGAAATTATCTGGAGGACTTCAAACACCCTGGTCTTACTCTCCCGGGCTCCAGAGAGAATAAAGTGAGAAGGGAGAACCTCTCTCTGTTCTTGGCTTTGGGCAGGGCCACCTGAAACTACTTTCCATATGTGTGTGTGTGCGCGCGTGCGCCCACGCATGTGCGTGTAGTACCTAAACACCTTTATATGGAATTTGCCCGTAATGTGTTCTGATTTCACTGTCAGAGTGCGCAAGGTGGGCCGGCTGCTCACGCCTGCTGACCGGGGGGATCCTGGCTCAGGAGGCAGGGCCTGGGTGTGGTACGCGTCAGCTCAGGCTGGATTCTGGTTTTGCCTCTCTCTATTCTCCCTGCATGTTACCCCAGTTCCTGCCCTCCCTTTTGGGGCTGTTTCTCCATAAGGGAAAGGTTCTCTGAGGCCCCTCCCATCCCTGAGAGTCTCTGGTTCTGAGTTTTGAGATGCAAAGGCAGAGGGAGATGTGCATGTGAGCGTGTGTTGAGTGTTTCTATCTTTAGACGGCAGGGAGAGCTGGGACCCAGTCCCAGCTGGGCTGGAGGTCTCAGAGGAACTAGTCTTGTCCTCCCCCTTGCCGGTCTCCTCTGGGGACAAAGCTGCCAGAGAAGGTCAATACCGCCCTGAACCAGCACTATGCCCTAAGCAGAGAGAGGGGGAAGAGGCAGGCTGGGCTGCCTTTATGTGCTCCGGTTTCAGCAGCCTCCGTATTAATGCTTCCGTCACTGCCCCGGCAGAGCCAGAGAGCACTGAGACCAGGGATGAGCACTGGACTCTCTCCAGGGCTTGCTGATTGGCAAGTATAAGGTGCAGATCAGCCAGCCAGCCTGTCCTCTGCCTCTTGAACGGACAGTTAGAGCCCTTGGCTCAGCTCTGGGCATCTGCAGAGGCAAAGATCCCTTGGTGTTCATAACAACCATTGCCAGGAGCAGGGGAGGATAGGTTGAGTCCCAACCCCAGCCTAAGATCTGAGTCTCAAACCCAACCCTAGGCAGAACACTGTCCCCAGTCCCGGGCTAAGCCCTACCCCACAGGGTCCCACATAGGCCAGAATGTGGCAAGCAGGGTCAGCCCACGTCTTCACTGGGAAATAGTCTCATTCATGCACAAAGGAGGGCGCTCCACACGTGGATCGCAGTATAGGGGGAAAGGGAGACATCAAGCTTATGAATGTGCTTGTCACCAGAGCCACCACGCAGGGGAATTAGCTATCTTGGGGTGTGGGGAGTGCCCAGCGACAAGAGGCCAAGACTTCTTGCCCCACGTGCAACTTTCTGCAGAGCAGAATGGCCTGGGACACTTGGATCGCTCTTCACTGGGAGAGCACATGTAATAGAGATTCCTCTGGGAAGTGACTATTTTAGCAGTAGAGCCAAAAGATGTTCTGCATCCTGATGGACAGTCAGGGCCCGAGCACAGACCCATGGACCCAAGGTGCCCTGGCTTCCAGGATGAGGGGCATTTCTTCACGGACCTTTTTACAAGCACAATTGTTTGTTACCCTAGATGTGACAGAGAGGAAACAGCTTTGGAACGAGTTGGCTTTTATAGCTCACTTGAGTGTTTGAAAATAGGTGAATGAGGAAGAAATTGTAGAGAGTTAAAAATTTCCTCAATTAGATTACATCCAACTGCAAATAAAGTCTGGGCCTTTTTGCTAACTAAGGAAGCAGAGGCAGAGGGGAGGCCCCTGGGACGGAGAGGGGCTCTCAGGCTGGGCACTGGGGGAGAGGTACTGGGATGGTTGTGTGCCCCCAGGCTGGTGAGACAGGTTGCAGGTAAGTTCAGGGAAGTGTGACACCTGCGTGTCAGGAGCAGTATGGGGTGAGGTAGGAGCTCCTGGCCCACCTCTGACGTCAGCTGCAGTGGCAGGGGACAGTTTCAGACATCCTGGTCCTCCAGAGGGCACAGCCTAATAGGCAGGCAGAGCGCACTGGAAACACACAGCATCTCACGGTCATTGCCTCCACAGAATCACCCACTTCCTCCCATTCATCCCACCATCCATCACATGTCAGCTGGAAAACAGGGTTTGAGGAGATAGTCTGTCTCTGCCTCTCTGAGGGGCGATGCCTGGTCAGACGGACTACACAAGGAGTGGGCAGATCCGGGTCAACGCTGTGGGGTTTTCTGGGCGTTTTCATGGGTCTGCTCAGGGCATGGAGTCTTGGGAGAGGCCAGAAGGTGCCTTACGCTTGTCTGGTGGCACTGAAGATCGTGGCCCCAGGGCAGACACTTCTCCCCTACACATCCTACGCCATCCTGGCACAGGAGGGTGGCCAAGGGGAGATGATATCTTCAAGTCCAACCAGGGGCCAGGCTGTGGGATCAGGAAGGGCCCTCAGACACTTTCCAGTCCCACTTTCTCATTTATAGGTGGACAAAGGGAATTTCTCCCTCCGACCTCTCCTGGGCCATCTTCAACTCTGCAGCAGCCAGACTGGGCTCCCTGTTTCTTCCACTGGGCAGATGAGGTGATTTTTCTACAATTAAGGTCATGGCATTCCTCCTAAGAGTGGCTCCCCATTGCCCTCAGGATGGAGCCCAGCTTCTTTGGCAGTGCAAAGAACACTCTTCAAGATTGTCTATCCTTCCTGCTCTCCCTCCTGCCAACCTTGAGATGCTTTTTGGAACAACTTGTCATTCCCTGGAACCATTGTATACCCCCCCACACCTTTGCATGTGCTGTTCCCTCTGCCGGGATGCCCTTACCGCTCTACACTCCAGTTAGCCTAGCTGACTCCCGCTTGCCTTTCAAACGTTCGGCTTGGCTCTCCCCTTCTTGGTCTTGTCTGGGTTGGGTGGCCCTCCTCATTGCCTCCATCTCTTGGGGCCGATCTATATCATGCCAAGGTTGTTAGTTTTTTACTGTCTCCTCTATCAACCCGTGGCTCCCTGAGGGCAGGGCTGGTCATGTTCACTGACTGGTCCCCAGCACCCATCAGAATGCTCTAGGCCTTGGCAGCAGCTTTGTCTCCCTGACCAAGACTCTTTTCCCATTTGACCAGCCTTGATGTGTGTGCGTGTGTGTGTGTGTGTGTGTGTGTGTGTGTGTGCACGCATGTTGGATTGGGGAGTTGCTTTATTTCAGGGGATCCATGAATCCATTGGGATCCTTATGTTGCCTAAAGACCGAATAAATAATATGCCATACAGTCTATGCCCTAATAGGTGCCTCTGTGATGAACAAAACAAATAATCCATTTAAAGCCTGCCTGAAGTCTCTTGTGGTTATGTGTGGTTTTCCTTTATTTGCACCTCAGAGGCATACAATTTAACTGGTCATAGCCTTTGATTTATGACCACCTGTCATCGTTAGCCCACACATGGCCCAAATTTATTTTATTTTAATTTTTTCTTTTATGGAAGTTTGAGTACAGTGGTAAATAACACGGAATCTATCACTGAATCCAAAACTAGATCGTTGCCAGTCACTTCCATATTTATCTAAATACTCCTTCCCCGGAGGGAGCATTCTCTTGGACATTTCATTGATCATTCCCTTGCTCTTAGTTTTTCGGTTTTATCGTATGTACGTATGTCTAAAGAACAGATTGGTTTTACTTGTGTCCGCACTTTATGTTAGTCATCGTCCATTTTCTCAATCGGTGGAGACCACTGAAATCATGAAAGGAGATCATTTTCCTGTGGGAACCTCAGGTTGAAGGGCATCTTATCTGTCTGAGTCCCAACCTAAGGGCATGGTGAGTGAAGGAAGGTGAGTCCCACCACCGCTGCTAGGAAGCATCATCAGTGATATGGTGGAGGCATATTTCATGACATGGGAAAGCACTCACCCTGAGTTATAAGACCAAAAAAGCAGGTTACAGAATTGTGGACACAGGATCATCCCAGTTTGGTGAAAAAACATGAGGCTCTCTAGACCGATAGACTCCTGGGGGATATAATGATAAAAATGCCCAGATGGTGGGATAATGAGTCCTCATGGTGTTCTTTGATTTGTAAAAACATCCCCCCCCCCAAATTTATATTAATGTAATGTAACCCATTTACAAATGGATGAATGATATTATCAGTTACGTAGGGGAGGCCTATTTGGAAAAGTGGAGCCCCTCCCCACTAGACTCAGACCCGCATCCACCAGGGGTCAGGGGAAGGTGAGGATCTGGGCCATGTACTAGAGAAGGCAGGGGGTTTGCTGATAAACCAGTGTTTCCCTCCTGACAGCAGAGAGCTCTGGTCGGGGACCCCCTGAAATAGGGGCCTTTCATTGCCTGGCTCATGGAGCATGCTGGGTGTCTCTGTGACCTCTCGTTCAAACTCCAGAGTAAGCCTCTGAGCCTGACTTAGATCTGTTCCTAACAGACAAGGAAACTGAGGCTCAGACGGTCTTACGGGCTGAATGGCTGAATTATGTCCCCCCCAAATCTATATGTTAAAGTCCTAACCCCCAATAACTCAGAATGTGACCCTATTTGGAGACAGGTAATGAAATTAAGACGAGGTCATCAGTGTCGGACCTCATCCAAATGTGACTGGGGTCCTTGCAAGAAAAGGAATCGAGAGGTGCCTGGGTGGCTCAGTGGCTTAAACGTCGACTTGGTTTCAGCTCAGGTCATGATCTCACAGTTCGTGAGTTTGAGCCTCATGTTGCAGAGTGCAGAGCCTGCTTGGGATTTGTTCTCTCCTCTCTCTCTCTCTCTCTGCCCCTACCCTGCTTGTGCTCTGTCTCTCTCCAAATAAATAAATAAACTTAACAAAATTAAAAATGAGTAAAATAAACAAAATTTTATTTTATTTTATTTTATTTTATTTTTTTAAATTTTTTTTTCAACGTTTATTTATTTTTGGGACAGAGAGAGACAGAGCATGAACGGGGGAGGGGCAGAGAGAGAGGGAGACACAGAATCGGAAACAAGCTCCAGGCTCTGAGCCATCAGCCCAGAGCCCGACGCGGGGCTCGAACTCACGGACCGCGAGATCGTGACCTGGCTGAAGTCGGACGCCTAACCGACTGCGCCACCCAGGCGCCCCCCAAAATTTTAAAAACAAACAAGAAGAAGAACCAAGGACCCAGACGTGCACAAAAGAAAGAGCACGTGAGGACAAAAGGGAGGAGACAGCCACTGCAAGCCAAGGACAGAGGCCTCAGAAGAAACCACCTCTGCTGATACCTTGATCTTGGACTTCTAGCCTCCAGAATCGTGAGAAAATACATTTCCCTGTTTAAGCCACCCGGTCTGTGGTATGTTACATCAGCCCTCGCAAACTAATACAGATGGCTTAGGTGACTCAATCATTGCTTCTAGGTGGAGAAGGTGGGACCCAGACTTGGGTCTGTATGACCCCTGCACTGAAAGGCAGGCTGGTAACAGGGCCGTTCTCCTGGACACCTGACCCAGGCTGCATGCGGGGCTGGGCCCCATTGCTGGGCAGCACCCTTACCTCCTTGTTGCCTTGCCAGCAACTTCAGATCCTGGGGCCCTCCCCAGGCCTCCTCCTTCCCTGCAGCTACCGTGGGTGCAGACCTGAGACTGCCATGACACCGGGCAGGGCTTGGGGACTGCTCTCCAGAGCCCTTGAGAGCCCAAGGCTTTTCTGAGCTCCGCAGGTGGCTGACCCTGACTCCAAGTCGGCGGTAGGGGTGGGGGGGGGGGGGACTCTGAGGAGTCAGAATTCAGAGGCCCAGCTGCTGTCTTGCAAGTCCTTACCAGGAGGTGACACCTGTAGCCACGGCAACCAGAGAATGTGGTTGACATCTTCTGCCGGTCTTGCTCAAGTTTATAAACAGAGGGTTACCCTCTCCTTGGGCTCTCGAATGCCAGCCCAGCTAGCTTCCATTACGTGCGGGGAGCTGGGAGCTGGGAGCCAAGTCCTTCATCATCAGTGAAGGGCCGGAGCCCCAAACGGGGAAGGGGCCTGCTCAAGGACAGAAGCTGGCATCCGCCACCCCACATGGCTTGGGCTGGTCCAGGAGAGCGGCCTCCTCCCTCCTGGCCCTGAGGCTCACCGTTCTCTCTTGGGGTCTGCCCCAGGGTGGCGGCGGTGGGCTTACCTGAGAGGTTGGCGAGAGTCATCACTGCCCGGCAGTATTGTTCCAGCATTGCCCACAGGGGCTGGTCTATGGGCGCCTGGCTTGGCCCGGCAGCCTAGGGGATAGGACGGATGAGGGTCAGAGGTCAGGCCCTGGCTAGCCCCTGTAGCACCCGTCTGCTCCCCTTACCCGGTTCTGTCACTCATGCATGCAGCGGAATGGCAGCCTGGCCAGGCCAGGAACCCCAGAAAGGTCTCAGAAGTGTTCCAGTGCAGCTTGACCTCGGAGGCAGGGATCTGTGCTTTCTAGCCCCTGGCGTCCAAAGCGCTCCTCCTCAGGACGGGATGTGCCCCGTGTCCTTCGGTCAGCAAAGCCAGGTGGGGAGTCCACCAGCTGTTTGTTTACCTAACAAATATTTGTAGAATGCCTGCTATGTGTCTGGCCCTAGTTGGAAGACCCGATGGCTGTCCTTGGGGTAGTCCCAGGCCAGGCAGGGATCCCCTAAACTTAGAGGGTACAGAAGGGAGGGGAGGAGAGTAGACAGTGTAACTTTGTTTCCCTCTCACACAGGGAAACAGGCAGTTACAACAAAAGTGTCTCCCCGTGGAAGAGATTTCCCTGGATTTGGGAAAGCAGGGAAGGCTTCCTGGAAGAGGTAGCACTTTGGGGGCAAGCAGAAGAATGAGTAGGGGAAAAGGAAGGGACCACTGTGCCAATGTGGACACTCACCAGGGAATAGACATGGTTGTTGCTACCATGGCAATTCCATCCAAAAGATAAAAACCATCCAGGATCCCATCTTCTGAAAACACCATGAGAATCGGTGCTGGGCATGGAGGAATAAAGTAAAGGTGGTTATCTCTGCCCCTGAGGAGCCCATCTTCTGGTGGGAAAGAGGGATGGGTGACCAGGTTGCTACAGCATCGATAACTTGCTGAGGTGGAATGGGGTAGCATCTCGGAGAAGGTCATGCTGATGTGGGCTTTGAAGGCTGAGTAGGAGTTTGCCCAGCTGATAAGGATGGTGCCGGGAAGAGCATCCTAGGTAGAGAGCACAGCATGTGCAAAGGCAGAGAGGCTGGGAAATGGCGTGAGACTGAACGAGAGTAATGGACTCTAGAATTCTAACTCTTGCCCGCTATTTCTCCCAAGGGCACCACTTTTCCAACTCTGTGGCCTGTGTGTGTGTGTGTGTGTGTGTGTGTGTGCGTGCACTTGTGTCCCCGTACGTATGTGCGTGTATACGCAAAATGACTTCTGTGCCTCTCCCAACCCTGACATTCCTGATTCCAAGATTGTAGAAGGCACTGCCCACCAGTGGGCAGCCCCTCCCCTTTCCCTGGCCAGTCACATGTTCTCTCCATGACAGCTGGGTCAATGTTTGCCCCGGGATGTCCCCAGAACTAGAGCCCAACAGCCCTCAAACATCACGTTCCCCACATCTGGCTCGATCCATTTCCTGTGCCGGGGCTGGAGGCTGCACGTTTAGCCTGAGCAGGCTGGCCTGGAGCTCCTAATAAATGACCCCACCTGGCCAGATGGGTTTACACTGCCTGCTGCTTCTCGGAGAGCTGAGGGCAGCAGGGACGCCATTCATAGGGAGTCACTGTACCTGGGACCAGCCAACTCTCTCCGAGGAGGCTGGGTACAGAAGGAGGTGCTGGGGAGCAGAGACATGTGTGCGTAAGGTGTATGTGTGTGGGGTGTGTATTATGTCTGTGTAGCACCTGTGGTTGTGTGAGTAGTATATGTGTAGGGTGCATTGTGTGTGTGTGTGTGTGTGTGTGTGTGTGTGTGTGTGTGTCTGTAAGGGGCTCTCTGGGCCATGAGCTGGGAGCTCTGGCCTTTCAGCCTGCAGGACAGACACTGGGGGCCATGGCCTTGCTGTTCACATATCCCGGAGGCTACTGGGAGCTTTCAGCCTCAGCTTCTTGGGCATCAGGAAGGCCTTGCTGCCCAGTGAGTCCCTGCCAGTGGTGAGGTGGGCTAGGAAGGAGAGGGGACACTCTTTGTCTTGGGATCTCCAGAAGAATTCTGAGGCCCCACACTCAGCTGGATCTGGGGAGATTGTGGGCTCTAGGCCTGACCCATCATACACTTCCCAGCCCCCTTCTTGTTTGAGAAGCAGCTAGGAATGCCCTCCCCGGGGGGGACAGAAGTTCCAGGGAGTCAGCCTCATCTGGAGGTCATGGCAGAGGCAGTGCTCCACCCAGAGGTGCGTGGTGTTGCTGGTGGACCTCCAGGCTGATCAGATTTTGTGTCTTAGATGCAAGCTCCTTCTCTCAGAGCCCCCCAACTGCCACGTTTTGACCGCATCCCTCAGCTGTCTCATGTTCACCTTTGGGCGGGCAGTCTGAATCCCTGGCTCTGAGCCCACAGACGGAGGGGCGAGGTCAGGGCATCCTCACTCGGGCAACGCGGGGCTGTCCCTGCATCAGACGCTATGGTCTCAGGCTGCGGCTGGGTCCCCTTGCTGTGCAGAGCACTGGGGCGCAGGTGACCGTGCTCAGTATTGACGTGTGCCCTTCAGGCGTGGGCAGCATGGGCGAGCAGCTCAAAAGAGGTTTTGGAATGACTCCCAGATCTGGGTTCCATCTTCTGTAACTTCTCCACCGGTCCAATAAGCTGGCACAGCTAAAGATGTTCTTTCTCTTCAAGGGGGCTGGCTGGGTGGATCTGACTCAGTTCAAACCCATGACATCCCCTGCTGCTGGCGGCGGTGGTGGGTGGGCAGCAAGGAGGGAGAAGAGGCCGCCGCTCTCTGGAAGCACCCAGTGGCCCCGGGAAAGCAGAGACACGGCCATGAACAGTTACACCTCAAGGCCTGGGCCGTGGGCTCTCGGAGCAGCTAGGCTGTAAACACCCCCATGTTCAGGGCTCCGGGCATGCTGCTTGTTAGCCCTGTGGCCTTGGCCAAGTGACTTAACTTCTCTGAGCCTCGCTCTCCTCATCTGTCAAATGGAGACAATACAGAGCCCATAGGGCTTTGGAGTACATTAAACAAATGACCGTACATCACGAGCCTGGCATATAGAAGGCATGTGTCAAATGGTGGCCCCTGTCAAGGGCTTGAGGAGGGGTCCAATTAGAGAGCTCAGAGATAGGGGGTGGGGGTTCAAGCCCCACTGTGGGGACTTCCGAGGCCCAACTCAAATCCTTCTCCAGAAAAGCGTCCTAGAACCGTGTGTCCCTCCCTCCCCACCTCTCTCGCCGGCACAGATACCCCTCAGCTTTCAGCACTCCTCCCAGCACTGGGCCCTGGCAATGCAGCCTGAAGCCCCCTCATTGGGCCCACCACTCAGCAGTGCCCAGTCAACGCTGGCTGGGGAAACTCAGGGCTCCGTGGAGGGCTGGGCACTGGAGCTCAGTCCAAAAGCATGGAACCAGGGTCCAAGGTAGGGGGAAGGATAAGAAGAGCAGAAAGAGATCCCCGAGGCCGGAGCCGAGCAAAGGCTTGGAGGCAGGAAGGCACAGGGCCTGCTCAGGAAGCAGCCGGCCTCTGGTTTGAGGACGCCATTCACAGGGCACAGGGAGACAGAAGAGGAGAGGCTTCTTTAACATGAAATCAGCACTCACGGTGTGCCGCACACAGCTCTCGGGGCTTCACGACAGCTCCTTTGAGCCTCACAACAGCCTCCGAGGTAGCGGCAGATAACCCCATTGTACAGATGAGGCAACTGAGGCCCAGAGAGGTAAAGTCATCTCCCAAGGCCGCGCAGCAAGCAGGTAAGGGGCGGAGGCAGGACTGGACAGCCAGTCTGGTAGGCTGTGGCCTGGTCAGATACACAGAGAGGTGTTGGTCCTGGGTGGGGAATTAAAGGAAGGCCTGTGGTCCACAGATGCCGAGAGTATCACACAGTCCCAAACAGGGTGGCTGTGGGGCTTAGGAGGCCACTCAAGTGAGAAGCTGTTGTCACCCGTGCGGTGGGGCCTATAGGCAGAAAGCTGGGTCACAGGAGGAGTGTGGGCGGACCCAGCCAGCCAGGCAGGACCTTGCACATGAAGAGGTTTGGGCTCTATAACTTATCCTGAGCCCCCTGAAGACCCATTGTTTTCTCTTCTGCAGAGAACACTTGAGGCTTCTGTACGCAGCTCTTGGGTGTCCTAGGGGCAGAGAGCCACCCTCCACCCCTCACCTCTACCCAGTGAGACCATAGGTGGCCCACATCTGCCTGGTTCGCATCTGTGTCCTCAGTTCTCAGTCCAGAGCCTGGCACATGGCAGGTGCTCAACAACTGTTTGCTTGGACGGACGGACGAATGCGACCACAGTCCCGTCAGGTGGAGCTGCACCCCTACCCCCAGTTCTGGGAAGCTCAGGTTCTGGGCTCTCTTCCTGCTTGTCGGATTCCTTCTCTCTCACTTTTCACTTTGAGGCCAGCCAGTTCCTGGTTCCAGCCTCTGCGTGTCTGGAATTGGAAGCCTTCGTGTTATAAAGGGCAGGGGAGAGGCCCCGGGGGAGAGGCCCTGGCAGGAGGAGGCAGCAGGTCAGAGCCAAGATGCCAGCTGCCCTTCTTCCACCTTGGGCCCTGTCCAGGCAGAACCTGTGCTCCAGGGACCAGGCAGGCCTCAAAGGTGTCACCTCCCTGGAGCCACGGTGTCGGCCCAGCCTGGTGCTGCCTCCTGTTCTGGCTACAAAGCTTCGTCTAAATTTAGCCCCTAGTCTAAGCCTGGGAGATTTACGGACCACAGGTCCTGTGGCCAGGCTGCCAGTCGCCAGAGAGGAATGGGGTGAGCTCCCTTCCTGCCTCCTCCCTCTCTGCCCAAGGTCAGGGAGGACTCCTCTGGGAGGGAGAGGATCCCTCCCCACTGTTTTCTCTCATTCACTGATTTCACTGAGCCTGAGTTAGGGCTAGAGGAGGAAGAAACTCAGCCCTGAGAGAAAGAGGAGAGGAGGATGCTGGAGATGGGGAGAAGGTGGGATAGGGGAAGGGGGGAGGAGGGGGAAAAGGAGGTGCTGGGGGGACGGCAGGAAGGTGAGAAGGAGGGAGACCCTGGGCGCTGAGCAGACCCATAGGAGGCAGTACTGGAGCTGAGGCTGGTTGAGGCAGAGGGGAAGGGACCAGAGGTCATAAGAAGGAAGTAGGCCATTATTTTCTGGAGTATCTGGGCAGGCTTCCTGGGAGGGGAGACTAGATACTCAGTTCTAACTTACCAGGTGCTACACTTCAAGTGAGGACCTCAAAAGCCCCAGCAGCTTCCTGTGGGTCCTCCCATCCCTGAGGGGTCCAGCAGGTGGCTCTTCTTAAGATGCCCACTCTCCCCTCCAGTTCTAACAGCCAACAACTCCCCTGGAGAAACTTCCAGGCCTCTTTTTACCATGTGCTCTCTGACAGCCTGTGACTCTCTCTTCTCCATGCCTCTCCCCTTCCTATGCCAAGCTCTGGGCCCTCACGCAGATGTCTGAGGATGGGGGGACGTGTAGGATGGGGAGGCCCACTAAAGGGGGAGGCAGCTGGCCAGCAGGAGGCCCTAGAACAGGTCACTAGGCCTCAAATGATCTCCTTACTTATCAACTCATCTAATGTCCAGTTGACCTAAAAGTCACTCCATTCTGATTTGTTTTAGTCTCTGAGTGTCCTAATTAAATTCTTGGAGAGGGAAGATAATCTGGAGTCAGGCTGCTCGGTTTGAATCCTGACCCTGCCACTACCAGAAGAGTGACCTTGGGCACGTGAGGTCACCTCAGCTCCCTCATCTGTAAAATGGGAGTATTGATGGTCTTATCCTCTAGGGATTTTACAAAGCTTAAAACAGGTAATGGGTACCAGGACTTAGGACAGTGCTGAGCATGTGCTGAGCCCAGTGTAGATGCTAAATAGAATAAACAAAACAAGCTTATTGGATAATCTATCCTTCCCTCTGGTGGATTTGAAATGACATTTTAAAAAAAATTAGAATTTTGAAGAAAGCGACTTTAGACAAACTGGCCGAGGATTCCTAATAATGGCTAAAATCAGATAAAAGTAGAAAATGGCAGCTAAGAGGATACAGAGTAGTCCTGTAATTCGTAAAGTGCTGCAAATTTAAGACTTACCAGGAATACAAAATTAAGTAAGCAGTGCTCTCAGACAAATTGGTTTTTTAAAAAGTACATAAACATCAACAAAGTGGCAAGAAAAAAAAAAAAAACCAGAAAGATTAAATTAGATGATTGGCTTAGTCAACTACTCCGAGAGTAGTTGAATTTTAGGGAAAGGTTATTATGATTTAGCTCCTGGCAAATGGCCCTTGAGCCCCCTGCCCACACCCTGCAGACCCTGGGTGTGTAGGAGAGGTGTGCAGGGCCCCGGCCTTAGTCTTGGGGAGGGCTGTGCAGCTCAGGGAGGGTCCAGGCTTCTGGAGCCAGGGACTTTTCTTGTTGCTGAGCCTCCTTGGGCCAGAGCCCCCCACCAGAAAGCAGGACCTAGAGTAAGAGGCCACAGAAGCGCTGTTCTGAGACCTTGGGGGTGCTACCCAAAGGTCCAAGAGGCCGAACCCAGCCAAGAGGAACTGATAGACTCGTGGGATCTTCACAGAGGGTAAGTCAACTACCTCAAGAGGTTGGAATCAAGAGTTTCAGAATCCAGCGGCCATAGTACTTAGCCTCACTCAACCTCGGTTTCCACCTTCCGCCCTTAGCCCAGCCTGGTGCACGAGATAGGCTTCATGATTCCATGCTGCCACCTGAAGCAGCTTCCCAAAGGCCTCGCAGGGCAACCAGGAACACCAAGGTCAAGGCTCGACTCCTCTGGGCTCTTGCAGTGTGGGCTGGGTCCAGGGGTCTGCCCCACTAAACTGCAAGTTGGAACTTCCACAAAGGCAAATCAGGGCAGCCCCCTCCCCTACTCAGGAAGCTTCCAGAGCTCCCCAAGCTTTTAGGACAGAAATCTGATCCCACCAGGGCCCAGCAGACCCCAAAAGCCTGGTGCCATCTCTTCTCAGGGTTGGGGCTTGTCCGGGGCCCTCACCCATTACTTGCTTTCCCCTTGGCCATCTCCCAGGGCTGCCCCATCCCTACCCCTGCTGTCCCATCCACCTCCACCAGACTTTATCATAACCCCCACACACTTTTCTTAGTTCCAAAGACCAGAGTTTATAAAGGCGCACTTATTTCTAGCCATTATTTTCTTCCTGCCAGTGCCTCCGGCTGGGCCATCAACTCCAGAGGGCAGGAGCCCTGGGCGGGTGTTTTCACCTCCTTGTCCCTACCACGCATCATCCTCTTTAAATGCCAATTCAGTAAATGAAAGGGCTGGAGACCTGGCTCCTCCTGCATCACCTTCCTTCCCTACCGCCTGCTCTGGGTCCCATGTTCTCTTTTCACCGTGAGCAGAAATCTCAGAATAGTTGGATGAGGACCCAGAAATAAATTCTGTTACCACAAGAAAGCCTGCACTTTAGGGCCAGAGAGATCACAGTTCCGTTCCTCTCCGGGAGGTTATGTGCTGAGCAACTTTGGCCAAATAACTAATCTTCAGCCTCAGGCTGAGGTCTCCCTGGGAGGGTCTGGTTGACTCTAAGGGACTACAGACTGTTGCCTCTGAGCTTCTCAGTTCTGACACCCCCAGAACCCAGGGGACCCTCCCACAGACTCCCTCCGCATTGGCCTGGCTCTGGGGCAGGGACCAGAAAGCTCTCCTTGGCTCACCAGCTTATGCAATTGGCATCATGGCCCCCAGAGGGGAGGGTCAAGGGGCAGCCCTGGGCCTAACATCCGGCTCTCTTGGAAGGCATGTATCTTGAGAACACGTGGCAGGAGGCAAAAAAGAGCTTAAAACTCAGGGGATGTGGGGTGGGGGAAGCAGGTGATAGTGAACCCATCCCACAGCCTCTACTCATCCCAAGTATAGACTTCAATGTCGTTAAAAGAACCTGGCAGATTTCAGGACCATCTGCCCATGGGGGGCACTGACCGCCCCTCTTCTGCACCTGACTGGACCCACCGGGAGGGCAGGGCCCTTAGTGGCATCATGCCTTATCTATAGTGCCTGGCACAAAACCATAGCTGAATTTACTGAGGGCTTACTCTGTGCCAGGCACGGTGCTAAGAGCTTTACTCTATTATCTAATATAACCTAATATTATCTCAACTATTCCTCATGACAACTCTATCCAGTAGGCACTGATATCACCTTCATTTTACCCATGAGGAAACTGAGGCTTGGAAAATTGGAGTAACCTGTCCGAGGTTACACACTAAGCGGCAAAGCAGGGATTTGAATCAGGTGTGTTGGCAAAGCCACTTTGCCACAATGGATGCCCACTACCTCTCTGTTGAATGAGCGTTGAACAAATGAGTCCTCTGTGTATATACGGGACATGGCGACCCAGGCAGTCCCAGAGGCTGGCGTGTGGTACAGTAGGGACAAGACCAGGTTTTCTGACTTCTAGCCTGGTTCTTCTCCCCTGCACTGTGTGGCCCCGGGGCCCCTCTTGCCTCTCTGAACCCCTTTAATGTCTTGGCTCTTCATGAGAAGTGTGACTTAGGACAGATGTCCCTCCTTCTCTGAGCTTTGGTTTCCCCATCTGTAAAATGGGGAGAGGGGTTAGAGGTGGACTCCTCCTGCATCTGTTTCTGGGAACCATTCCGTCCCAGCCTCACCTCCACTTCTTCAGCTCTTTCTGTATAGTCCCATCCCCCCTCCACCCCTGTACCCACCTGTACACCCTGACTCTGGCCACAGGCAGGGGTGGGGGGTGTGCCCACAGTTTTCAGAAACCCTTGGCTAGATTGGTCCTCCCGGTGCCTCCTCCGCCTCATTGCTCAACGGGGACTGGGGGGTTGCTGCTTGAAGGCACTGAGAGGAGGGTAGGCAAAGGGTGGCAGGAGATGGGGGGCACAGCTCTGGTGGGAAGGGCCAGAACTGAGGCGGGGTGAGGAAGGGTGTGATGGGAAGATGGAGAGGGACCCGCGGGGGAGGGTACAAAATGGACAGGGGATAGGGAATGCCTGGACCTGAGGACGAATTTTTGTCCTAGAAATGAGTGTCACCTGGAACACTCTGTCCATCCATAAGGGTTTCCATGTCCCATCCTAGGTGATGTTAGTTTCATCTCCCCTCCACCTGCCCCCCCCCCATCCCCGCAGGAGATCTATCGCCACCCCCTCATCCCATATAGGGATCCCCAGCCTCAACCCGGCCACCAAGTCCTGAGATCTCCCCAACCCAGCTCCTAACTAGGCTGAGTGAAACCCGGACCAGTAACTAACTGAGCAATGAGACCCGCCTCCCACCCCGGAGCTCCGCGCTCCCGGGCGCCCCCACCCCGAGCCGGATCCCCATCTCCCTGCACTTACTTTGAGCAGCGGCGGGAGGAGGCAGAGCAGGCAGAGGACGGGGTGTCCGGCGTGGACGAGGCGTGGGGGCCCCTTGGGACCCCCCATGCTCTCGGTGGCTCAGGAAAGGAGCGCACCTCCCCTGCGCGACGTCCCGCCCAACTTGCCCCTCCCCTCTCCCCCCTCTCCCCTAGCCGGAGCCCAGTTGGCCACCTCCCTCCCTACTCTCATGCGTTGGCCCAGGTAAGGCCCTGGGCCCAGGGACCATTCTCCTCACCCCCACCCCCACCCCAGGGCGGCGTGACACCTCCCCACAGCCTGCCCCTCCGGGTTATTTATAGCGGGTGCCGGGCAGCGGCTTGTGCCTCCGCAGCCAGGGGCCAAGCTCTGCGTCCAGCCTGCACACAAAGGGTTAATGCCTTTTATCAGCCCGCCCCTTTTGCTTGGGCTGTAGCTTCCCAACTTGGGGAGAGAGGAACTGAGAAAGGAAGGAGGGGGCCTTGGGCTGTGGTGGCGCCACAGCACAGAGTGGCTTAGGCGGGTCGCATCCCCACCAGGCTTCCTGAGGGCATCTTCTGATTATCTGGGGAGCTTTACCAGGCTCCAGTGCCTATTGGGATAATTGAATTTGAATGTGGCAGCGAAATTAAATAATAGTACTGTATCAATGTTCAACTTCCTGGTTTTGATAACGACACTGTGGGTAAGAGAATGTTCTTGCCTTTAAAAAGTACACATTTAGGGATAAAGGGGCACCACGTTTCTAAGTTACTTTCAGATGGTTGGGAAATATACACACACATGCACACAGAACAACAAAGCAAAATGTCGATAATTGGTAAATGTGGGCAATGGGTATATGGTATAGATTTGATCATTCTTCCAACTTTTCTGTAAATATGAAATAAAATCCTAAATTAAAAAAACAAACACACAAACCCAGGGGCTCCTGGGTGGTTCAGTCTGGTAAGCATTGGACTCTTGATTTTGGCTCAGGTCATGATCTTGAGGTTTGTGAGTTCAAGGCCCACGTGGGGCTGTGTGCTGATAGCTTGGAGCCTGCTTGTGATTCTGTCTCCCTCTCTCTCTGCCCCTCCCCTGCTCAAGCTCTCTTTCTCTCTCTCTCTCTCTCAAAGAGAAATAAACATTAAAAAAAACAAGAACGACAACAAAAAAACCAAACAACAATGACAACAAATGCATCAATGCCAGAACCCCCACCCTTGGGGATTTTGATTATAGGTGGTGATGGTCAGGGACTCAGTTACTGGTATGTTTCAGAATTGCTCAAGGATCCTAATGTCAAGGCAAGGCTGAGCAGTATTGGCCTTGGGTGGTGTCGGGCCTGGGTCAGGGTTCAGCAGGTGAGGCCTGCTCTCTGGGAGCCACTGAAGCCGCCCTTGCAATTGTTCTAAAGGCCGGCCTGGTGTAGGGACTTGAACAGCTTAAACAGAAGTTCCAGCGTCTTAAAATGTGAGGCGAAAGCATTTGAGGAATGTGATTAGTGGGGCATTTAGCTTTTCCTGGAGGTTGCAGTCAAGGTGGGGACAGGCCCTGGAGAACTCAGCCTGAATTCAAGAAACTTAGACACTCTGTGTTTACTCTGGTCTCTCTGCCTGGGACACTCTTCTGTCCCTCCGCTCCTCCTCCCCTCCACCTGCTTCCTCCAGGCAGCCTTACTGGAGTGCACCAGCTGTGGAGTGTGACCGTCCCCTGAAATCTCACAGGCCAGAGTCAGCCCCTGGCTCTTCCTCAATGTGGGCTGTTCTCTGTCCCTGGGGCGGTTGAGGCCGGCCTCCAGCCAGCTTGGGGGAGGAGGCAGGAATCACTTCCTGAGGGCGGAACCCCCCCCCCACCCCCCGCCCCGTCTCCCCCCCTCTGTTTATTTCTTCTCCCCTCCCTCCTCTGTTGCACAGAGCCTAGTCCCAGGGGTGGTGGGTGGGGCGGGGGGACTCTTAATGGAAACACTGAGGAAAAGTTGACCAGATCTCTCCATTCATTTGAAGGTGACAGGGTAGAAACCCCCTTCCAAGTCTTGGGACAGGATATGGCTTGCTGGACTTAGTCAGATGGGCTTCTGGGCTCCTGGCAGGAGATGATCGCTTGGCAGGACTCAGAAGGGTGGGCAGACTCAGAGAGCTGATGGGTCGGCGTGAGGTGTACCAGTGCCCTTCAGCACCTGTCACTGAGCATCTCCATGGCTGGTCTCACCATGACCCTGTTCAACAGACAGCAGAAGCTCTGACCTCAAGGCTGATCTCCTAGCCTGGGGAGTGTGAGGAGTATGCCAGAAGAGGGAAGGGATGTGGAGCCCATGAGGTGTGGGCATAAATAACGGAGATGGGAGCTGAGAGATGGTACAAGGTGTGGGGCAGCTCAGGGAGTGACGGACAGGACGTCAGGGGGAGGTGCTGCAGAAGCACCTTGACTGGTTTAAACAGATGGAGAAGGGCACATCTTTACTCCAGATGTAGGAGTCAGGGTGGGCAGAAGCAGGGGGCTGGGCAAGTGCAGGCTGGCTGGGCCAGGGGCCTGGCTGGGTGGGGACAGGGTAGGGCCAGGGAATGGGGGGCAGGCTGGAAGGAAGCTAGATCCACTCTGGTTCTAGGGGGATCTGTAGAGCAGGCACATAGGTGCTCGGCCGCAGTCCTCCCTAGCAGGGCATTCCTTGTTGGAAAACTAGAACTGTATTTTGTATGAGGTGGGGATCCCCAGGCATCCAGAGTTTACATCCCCCCATGCTCAAAGGCATGCTTAACCATTGACTGCCTGGTGCTCCTGTGGCCAGAGGTGGGTGAACGCCAGGTGTAACTAACACATGGGGCTCCTGTGGGGTCAGGGGAGGCTGGCACTCGGCATGGCATCTCACTGCGGTGGGACTTCTTTGCTTTCTCTGTCCTGCTTTGCCCCTTCTCTTCCAGTCTCACCTGGGAGCACTTCCCTCATCACTGCTTGTGAATTCTTATCTCACCCCTAGGGACCTAGGGGAGCCTAGAAGCTCATGGAAGTCTGAACTGGACCTCTCTAAATGTAATGGGTTAAAAACAAACTACAACAACAATAAGACACCGAACAAAAACGGCCGAGCCTCTGGGGTGTCCTCTGAATAGCGCTTCTTGACTTTCAGAGGCTGTGCTGGTGGAAGAAACCCAGCTTACAACTGTGATCTGAGCAAGCAAATACAAAATTGTCATGAATACAACATTGTCATTCGCGAGCTTTGTGTTCCTGAGGGCAGACTCCAGGGCGGAGAAGCCTTTTTATTTTTGAAATGCCTTCAAGGCTCTTTTTGATTATGAAAGACGAACTCAGGGTGGTCTGGAAGGAAGGTGGGTGGTTTGCTTTGTAAAAATCAAACGGTGGAAATTCTTACAGTGAGCTTGGCATCCAAGATGGTGAAGGGGAGCAGGCCTAGGATCAGGGCGGGGGATTCTTCCACGGACTCAGAGGTAAAAGCGGGCACAAGGACTGGTGGGGCTGACCAGGTGCAAGGGGGATGGGCGGGCAGGCCTTCCCCGTGGTGTGAGTAGTCACTGAACGTTAGTAATGGGGCTGTGATGAGCCTCCCTGGTCTCCGTCTTCAGGAGAAGTGCACACCAGCGTGTGTCACAGTGCTTGGGGGGAGGGGGAGGTGCTGCAGGAAGCGGGAGGGGGACTGGACATTTGTTTGTTTTGTCCGGAATGCTCCCGTCCTTCTGAGATGTGCCCCATCCTCAACTCCGGTGTTGCTCAATGTTGCTTCTTTTCATGATCACCACCCCTCCTGCCCCCAAAAGAAGCCTTTTTAGATTTTTTTCCTTAATTTCCCTCCCCACTATGAAATTTCAGTACTATGGACATACTGTGTGTCTGGTTATATACTGTGGTTTTCTGGAGGGCCACCAACCTTGTCACACCCAAGATCATTCTGCCCTCTGAGAACTGCCTTCGCCTTTTGAGGGGGGCACTGTTGCCCACTTTGAGAGTGCATGCTCTACTCCCACACGTGATTTAATTTTTTTTTTTTTTTTTTTAATATTTGAGAGAGACAGAGCGCAAGCAGGGGAAGGGCAGAGAGACGGAGACAGAATCTGAAACAGGTTCCAGGCTCTCGGCTGTCAGCACAGAGCCCGACATGGGACTCGAACTGACGAACCGCTAGATCACGACCTGAGCCGAAGTCGGACGCTTAACCGACTGAGCCACCCAGGGGCCCCGCACACCATGTGATATGATTGGCAGCGGCCACTGTGGACTGGCCCAGTGCACTCGAGCAGGCAGGGTGCATGGGAGGCCTTCCTGCACTGACCACAGCTGGTTGGTACAGGAATGGACAGCTGATCTGAACTGACTCGATCACAGTCCTTCCCTGGGATTTAAAAAACTTTGCATCAAAGAGGGACTATTCCTCTTGGAAACAGTGAGAGCGGCCACGTGCAGCAGCTACGTGGCTGTGGGCTGCTGTTAGGAGAAGGCCAAACTGAGAGGATGAGCATCCACACACAGGGAGCAGGGAAGAGAGGGGGCGAGGAGGTCCTGGTGGCCTTCCAGCCTCTGGTTCCAGTTCAGTGGGAAGCCCGCTTTGCCGCTGCCCCCAGTAAGGGAGCTCTCCAACAATTCTTCCCTGATGCTTGAGCTACTTTGAGGGGTCTCTGCCGCTTACTACTCTAGGCATTCTGACCAACACAGAAGGGATCAGAAAATGAACAGGAGTAGCATTCAGAGTGAAAGGTGACCAGGAAAATGTGTGGGAACGACAAGAGGTGAAGGGGGTCCGGGGTTTTCTGTAAATCTGATGGGCTGGGGGCAGGCGAGTCATCGTGTGTGGCGATGCAAGGAAAGGGTGACTTTGGAGGACTGGCGTTTTAGAGGGACTTGAGTTGAGCAGGGGAGGGACGGGATTGGGTCTGCGTTCTAGGAGGCTTGCTTGAGCAGCAGGGTGGTCTTGGGTTGGAGACAGCAAGCCTGGAGCTAAGGAGAGAGCAGGGCAATGGGTACAGCCGTCCAGGCAAGACATACGATGGCATCTCAGTCCAGAGCGGGGTCTGTGGGGAAAAGGCAGGGCCTGCATCACGCAGAGGCCATCAGCAGACTCCCTGTCCTACCTTTTGGGGCCCCACACTTACCCTCTCTCTTGTCTGGGGCTGAGCCTTGCCAGGCCAGGCACCATAGCAGATGAGGGGGTGCTCTCCCCCATCTTGTCCCCCAGGCTCATGACGCTTTTTATTTTAGCTGTGGTCACACCAATTTAGCCTCAGACTGAAGAGTCTGCCTTTGCAATGCAATTTCAGGATACAATTTTATAACCTTGGTAGAAGAACAGGCATTGATTTTGCTCATGTTTTGATTTTTATTTTTTTCTGTGGGTTTTGTGGGATTTTACTTTGATTTCTCTCTCTCTCTCTCTCTCTTTTTTTCCTCCTTAATCCTGCTTCAGGAAGGCCAGGTCCAAGCATGAGTTCTGATCCGCTATTGTTGTCACTTGACTCTAAAGAAAAACAAGTTATCGTGTTGATTAGTAGGGATTAAATCTGTTCTGGCAGAGTTTCTACCTGCCCATGAAGGAGCCTTGAACTTTGTGCCTGGAGAACAGCTGTGGGGCTAGTGTTTTCCGGAATAGTTTGGGTTCCAGTGTCGAGTGGCACTCGGGGCGTGGCTCCTGCTTGTCATGTCTGTGGTTTCAGGGTCCTCTGTCTCCTGTGCAGGCTCCTCCCAGGAGCAGGCGGCATGGGCTGGGCTGGGCTGGGCAGCAACCCATGGAGGGGATCCCAAGGGCAGTGAGGAACAGGCTGATGCTGTCCCCTGGGAATAGTCTATGGGTCCCACCTCTGCCCCCGCTCCAGCATTTGCTGTGACCCCTGTGACGTACATCTTTTTTTTTTTTTTTTTTCCAACGTTTATTTATTTTTGGGACAGAGAGAGACAGAGCATGAACAGGGGAGGGGCAGAGAGAGAGGGAGACACAGAATCGGAAACAGGCTCCAGGCTCTGAGCCATCAGCCCAGAGCCTGACGCGGGGCTCGAACTCACGGACCGCGAGATCGTGACCTGGCTGAAGTCGGACGCTTAACCGACTGCGCCACCCAGGCGCCCCCCCTGTGACGTACATCTTGCTCCCTTCACCTTTTCTCCTGAATTCCTCCACTGCAAAATGAAATAACAACACCTGCCACGGAGGGCCATACCATTTTGAGGACTGGGTGGGAAAACCACTCCCTAGGAATGTGAGGACATACCATTACTATCACTGTTTCTTCCAGACACTGAGGGGCCCCCCGGGTGGCCCAGTGGGTTAAGCATCTGACTTCGGCTCAGGTCATGATCTCGTGGTTTGCAGATTTGAGCCCTGTGTCGGGCTCTGTGCTGACAGCTCGGAGCCCGGAGCCTGCTTTGGGATTCTGTGTCTCCTGCTCTCTGCCCCTCCCTTGCTCACACTCTGTCTCTCTCTAAAAAATAAATAAAACATTTTTTAAAAATTAAAAAAAAAGTCAGCAGACATTGAGGACCCACTAGGCACAAGATCCTGTGCAAGGCATTACTATAGATGCCTAAAACGGAATAGATTCTGAACGAATGTTTGTCAAGTGAACAAATGAATGAGGATGACCATGGGTGTCGCAGGGCAAGAGGTTTGGAATGTCAGGGACAGAGGGATTTGAGAAGCCCTGACACAGTGGGCAGAATCTGGCTGTTTCCACCCAGGTCTGTTTCCTGGACTCCTACAAGAGCACCGGGCTAGAAGACAGAAGACTGTCCTCAGTATGAGGTCCACATACATTTATTGAGCACCTGCTAAGTGCAGAGTGCAGGGAGAGAAGACATAGTGGCTGTCACAGCATGGGGGGGTGGGGGACACAGACCAGTAAATAGGCAATGGCTATGAGGGCCAGTGAGTATGGGGTCACCAATCCAGCCACCAGGATCATGGAGGATGAGCAGAGCTCAACTGGGTGAGGGTGAAGGTGTGGAGGCCAGTGGAAGTCGTGGTCAAGGTGGACGGAGGGACTCCCAGAGGATGAGACAGGCTCAGGGACATGTGGAGGTTTGTGGGGGTGGAGTCCATCGCAGATGGTAGTGGGGACTACCTTGGTGACCCTGAGCAGTGGACAGAGCCCCGGCCAGGGGGTGTCGGGGCTGGGCAGGGCAGCCACTGGAGGAATCAATCATGGAGGCGACATGGTCACATGGGCATTGTAGAAAAAACTGGGTGGAGAATGGCTTGGCTGAGATAGGAGAGAGGCAGGAGGCCGGTCAGGAGGCTCTGCAGGTAAGAAGTAGTGGGGGCCTGAGTTCTGGTTCTGATTCAGGTCCCCAGAGAACCTTGGAGCCAGAAGGGACCTTAACAGTCACACAGTTCACATTCCTATTTCATAGATAAGAAACTGAGGCCCAGTGAAGCCTGATGGCCTTGCACCTGCAGGAAGGCCGTATCCCGGAAGGCTTCTCCTTGGCTGCTGTGCTGGCTCACCCCCCTGTCCCACTCTGTCTGCAGAGTGAGATGAGACAAGGACACATGTCCCTTGCTCTTCTTCTGGATCAGGTTGCCTCTGTTTTGGGGTGACTTGTGGGCAGAAGCCTAAGACATAAGTTAAAAACACGTGAGTGGTCTGCGAGGTTCGTAGGGCCTGGATTCAGCCTTTTGCTGGTCAGAGGTCAGGGCTAGTACCTGGGTGGCTTGGGGGGCATCTGATTGAACCTCGGAATATGACCAAATGTGTGGCGAAGGCCAAGGCTGGTGGTACCAGACTGGCAAGGCGAGGAGGTGGCCTTTGCTAATGGAGCTCCCTGGGGCCACAGGAGGACAAAGGAGCAAGCCAGAGGAAACCAGAGTTCGACACCCCATCTACTCCAGACTGTTCTCCTGGTGGCCAGTGGGACAGGCTGGGAGAGTGTGGTAGCAAGGCCAGTGGCCTGGAAGTCTTGTCCTCTGCCTTGCTCACTTGGCCCCACGCCCGGACTGGGAGTGAGGGTTCTGGTCCTGCTGTATCACTTACCAGCTGTCCACCCTTGGAAGAAAACGTCCCCCTCGGGGCCTCAGGCTTCTCATCTGTTGAGTGGGGATAAGGATCATCTGTGTGGCTGGGCTGCCTTACGTTACCCTCAGGTCATGGAAGAAGCCAGAGAAGTTCAGATTCCCGGGGCTGTGGGCTCCCTGTTGGGGCCCTGTTCTCTGCTTGGCCACTCTCCATGCTGGCCTCTCGGGCAGATGCTGTGATAGCCTTCCTAGTTTAGTGGTGGGTGGAAAGTCCGCTTTGCTCCCTCAGCCTCAGCCAGCCCATCAGTAACGTGGGATGAAATCCACTTCCTTCCACCCCGATCTCTTCTCCGTGGTCCTCAGCTGTTCCTGCAACAAGACGAGGCCCTGAAAAGGACAGATTAGGCCCTGAGAAGGACAGCTGAAAGTAGGCCCTCCTGATTCACCCCCCTCCCACCTTCCCAAGATACACAAAAGTCACCAACAGGGCTGAAGGCTAGAAATAAACCAGAAACAAGGAGGCATTTAACTAACCAAAATCCAAGAAAGGCCTGAAGCAGGACACTGGACCCCTTCTATGCCCTGCCTTCCTGCCAGCGTGCTTTGGCCCGTGGAGAAGAGGGAAGCCAGGTCCCAAACTCTGTGAGGGCTGCTGTCTCCTCAGCTGTGCCCATCCATATCTCTTTCCATGTGATGACAGCTGTCCTTTGAGATTTAACTCAAGTCGGTGCAAGCACGCTATCCTGCATCCCAGGGGAGGCTCCGTGACCTCCCTGGGCGGTTATGTATTCCAGGGAGCTCAAGTTCTCATGGTTGCCTCTGGGCAGAGTCCCGCTTTCCGCTGGTTTCTTGATCTAGCTCTCGTCTCTTCTCTCTGGCTTGCACAGACTCATGCGTGGATGTCCCCTGAGCCCCTGACCGTGGAGCAGGGTGCAGCCACTCCTGCCACACAGAAACGCTGCTGCAAGACCGGCTTCCACCTCGAGGGGCCGGAGAACCTGCCGCTCCAGACCGGCTGTGCTGGGATCTGCTGCCTCTAACTTGGCGTCTGCCACGCGTTGGCCCCACTCGCTCTTGCCTGGGGACAGCACATGGCTGACCGTGTGGGCCCCTGAAGTCCCTGCAGCCTGCTGGCAGATAGGGAGGGAGAATAGTCTCCTCCTCTGGTGTTTCTCTGTTTGGGATCCCACAGCAGGCTGCTGTGGTGGGGATGGTTCAAATGATAGTCACTGGGACACACTGAGGCCATTCTTTTTCTCTGGCCTCTGGCCTGCCGTGTCTCCCCCTTGAGGGTCTCAGAGCAGCTCTGCCATTTCACCTTTGCTTATGTTAGGGTTCTCCAGAAGAACAAAACCAGTAGGATATGTATACAGAGAGATTAAAAAAAATTTTTTTTAACATTTATTCATTTTTGAGAGACAGAGAGAGACAAAGCACAAGCAGGGGAGGGGCAGAGAGAGAGGGAGACACAGAATCCGAAGCAGGCTCCAGGCTCTGAGCCGTCAGCACAGAACTCGGTGTGGGGCTCAAACTCACGGACTGTGAAATCATGACCTGAGCCGGAATCAGATGCTCAGCCGACTGAGCCACCCAGGCGACCCCAGAGAGATTTTTTTGGTAAGTTTATTTTATTTATTTTGAGAGAGACAGAGAGAAAGAGGGAGAAAGAGACAGCGTGCGTGCATGCGAGTGGGGGAGGAGCAGAGAGTGAGGGAGAGAGAGAATCCCAAGCAGGCTCCATGCTGTCCCTGCAAAGCCTGACGGGGGAGGTGGGGGCTCGAGCTCACACACCGTAAGATCATGACGTGAGCCGAAATCAAGAGTCAGACGCTTAACCAAGTGAGCCACCCAGGAGCCCCTGTAGTGAGATTTATTTTAAGGAACTGCCTCATACGGTTGTAGGGGCTGGCAAGTCTGAAATCCAGAGGTAAGCCGGCAGGTTGGCAATTGAGGTGAGAGTTGATGTCGCAGTCTGGGGTCTGAAATCTGTGGGTCAGGCCAGGCAGTCTGGAAACTCAGGCAGGGCTTTCATGTGGCCGTTGTTTGTTTGTTTTTTAACTGAAGTATAGTTGACCGACGATGTACATTGGTTTCAGGTGTACAACATGGTGATTTGGCAAGTCTGAACATCATGCTGTGCTCCTCACAAGTGCACCGACCCTCTGTCCCCGGACAGCGCTATTCCCGTTGACGACACCCACGGGGCAGACCTGAGGCTCAGTTCCTTCATCTTTGGGAAAACCTTACTCCTTGTTCTTAAGAACTTCCGCTGATTGGCTGAAGCCCATCCACATTACAGAGGGTAATCTGCTTTACTTAAGATCTGCTGGCTTAGGGGCGCCTGGGTGGCTCAGTCGGTTGAGCGTCCGACTTCGGCTCGGGTCATGATCTCACAGTTTGTGGGTGCCAGCCCCGCATCGGGCTGTGTGCAGACAGCTCAGGGCCTGGAGCCTGCTTCGGATTCTGTGTCTCCCTCTCTCTACCCCTCTTCTGCTCGCATTCTGTCTGTCTCTCTCTCTCTCAAAAATAAATAAGCATTAAAAAAAAAAGATCTGCTGGCTTAATGTTAGTCACATCTGAAAAATACCTCCCTGGCAACACCTGGACAGGAGTTTGACCAAGTAACTGGGTGCTGTAGCTAGCCAGTTGGCACATAACATTAACCATGGCACAGCCCTACACCTGTTTATGTTATAGTCCTGTGTGGGTGAACCCTGAATGTGGTGAGCTCGGCTTTGATTTTTCCTGGGAGCCCCGTAGACCACCTGTCAACATCCAATGCTGCCAGTTGAGTGTAGAGGCCTAACTCCTTTCCTTGGATATTGCTGAAGCTTGTGCATCTAATATCATCTATTATGAGAGGATAGAACCGTGTTGTCAGACAGATAATTCCAGATCATGGGAATATCAATGATTTATTTTGTGTGTGTGTGTGTGTGCTTTTTAGTATTTTCTAAACATTTGCAAGGAGGGGCGCCTGGGTGGCACAGTCGGTTAAGCGTCCGACTTCGGCTCAGGTCACGATCTTGCGATCTCGCGGTCCGTGAGTTCGAGCCCCGCGTCGGGCTCTGGGCTGATGGCTCAGAGCCCGGAGCCTGTTTTGGATTCTGTGTCTCCCTCTCTCTCTGCCCCTCCCCCATTCATGCTCTGTCTCTTTCTGTCTCAAAAATAAATAAACGTTAAAAAAAATTTTTAAACATTTGCAAGGATATATATTACTTTTTTTTTTAATTTTTTTTTTCAACGTTTATTTATTTTTTTGGGGACAGAGAGAGACAGAGCATGAACGGGGGAGGGGCAGAGAGAGAGGGAGACACAGAATCAGAAGCAGGCTCCAGGCTCTGAGCCATCAGCCCAGAGCCCGACGCGGGGCTCGAACTCACGGACCGCGAGATCGTGACCTGGCTGAAGTCGGACGTTTAACCGACTGCGCCACCCAGGCGCCCCTATATTACTTTTAATAGTAAGAAAAAAGTATTTAAAATGGAAGGGATTGGCCTTTAGCAGAGGAGATAGGTTATGGCTTACTCTGTGGGATGGAAAGGGTTTCCTTCAGCCCTCTACTTGGGTGGGTTAGTTGGGGCATTTGAGCAAGGGTACCATGGAGTAGACCACAGACCTCCTGACCCCTGGGCCTGAGCTGCCCCCACCTCACTGCACAGCCTCACGGTTCCCAGTTCCAGTTGGAGACTTGGAGGCTAGAGGGTGCAGCGAGAGTGAGGCCATTTGGGTTAATCCAGGGCCTGGAGCCTGGGGATCTGGGGATCCCTCACGTACAAGCCTGCAGGGTGTGGTGGGGAATCTGTTTCTGGGTCAGACTGGGGCAAAGTGCAAAAATTAAACCCCAGCCAGGCTTTGGAAAATCCTAGAAGGCATCAGAGAGTAGGCCAGCCCTTTTAGGCTGGTGGAAACCATACTCTGTAGATGGCTTTGCGGATTAGTTGTGGCCAGAGCCACCCTAGAATGTCTTCAGAGCAACCTTGTTGCCTGTGGTCAGTTAGTATGATTAGCCCTTCTCCTGATCCTTTCTGTGGTCCTAGCCCTGTCTCAGCTCTCCTCAGGGAGGATGAGAAGAGGTGACCCAGGCTGATCCAGAGGACAAGAAGCAGGGGAGGAGAAGCAGAGGGAAAACCCAGGCCCCCTTCTCAGCCTGACTCCCCCACCACTGGAGAAAAACCCAGGCTGGGGTGTACAAGGCAGCCAAGGAGAGGCCGTGGGAACCCAAGGATGGGTACAGTTGGACAGTGGAAGGAAGAAGGGAAAGATGGACATTCTTGTTGCTTTGCATTCAGGGAAGGCCGTCACACTGTTCTTAGAAGGAAGCATATTTAACGAGAAAGTGGAATCCCACACTTAAACTCTCGCACTTCCAAATAGTGGACTTTGTGAGTTACCTGGAACTGAAATAATAACACTGATGCATATACTGAATGGAATTCTATATTCAGAAACCTTACTGGAGTCCATTTTGGGGATGAAGAAACTGAAACAGAAGAGAGATTAGATAATGGGCCCAAGGTCACAGATCCAATAAGTGGTAGGCCCAGGAGTTGAACCCAGGCAGTTTGGGTTAGGAGGCCATGCTCTTAACCACTATGCTAGGGTATCTTTCTGCAGGAAGGGTTCCCTAGGGTCTGCAGATCCTTAGAAAAGCCACTCTTGTTTTCTCAGAGTTTGCTATGAAATCTCCCACCCAGTTCTTGTGACAAAGTTCAGAGCCAAGGGAGTCATCACCCATCTGCCCCCCTAGCTGCCCCCTAGCCAGTCTTACCAGGAGGCTGTTTGTGAAGGAAGAATTGGAATTTCACTCAAAAACTTTTTCTTCCCCTAAGAAAGATAGTGCTCTCCAACTTAGCACTGAAGCCGTTGATTCAGTGACAGTAAGATGTATTTGTGTGGAGGACTGCATCTCCCTGCACAATCTGCTAATGTTCTCTTTGGCATGTAGATAGAATATTGACAGGAGAAATCCCAATTGTCCTGCATTTCCCCTGGCTGCTCGGGAAGAAGGAGCAATTGGTTTTTAACAAAGCAAAAATAGCATCAGAGATGTCCCCGAATATTGATTCTGTGCAGGGGCTTATATCATATGCACATAGTAGGGGCTCAACAGCAATTGATTGAAGCCAGACTGCCTGGTTAGAATTGTGTCTGTTGCATTCTAGTGGCATGACGTTGGGGGAGTTCCTTCAGTTTTTTGGGTCATAATTCCCCATGTAAAGTGGAGCTCAGCAGGGTACCTTTTATAATCCCTACCTCCTCTGAGGATAATGGGGTAATCATAGCAGAGTGGTTAGTTCAATGATAGGCCCATCACACACTCTCAACCCGTCTAGCTGCTGCTGTGACAGGTTTTACATGGGAAAGTGAGTGGAGAATGTGGCCAAGATGGAGGAGATCACCCTGGCTACCCTGTTCCCGATGGTCTAGGCCAGAAGTAATATTGATCTTTTACGGATGTTTCTGTTGTGATGGAAGTCTAGCAATAATTGGCAAATTAATACGGAGTTTTCAAGTGACTTTAGAGAGCATCTAACTTAATTACCCTCATTGTAGATGTGGAAATAGAGGCCCAGAGAAGGGAAGTTCTAGAGTTGAGACTTAAGTCCCTCTAGGGTGCATTGCTTTCCAGATTTGTTTCTCTATCCATGACTTTGATCTGATCATAGGTCTGAATGTCAAAGAATCAAGAACTCGCCTTTAGGAAAAGGCAAACACAACTCATGGTAGCAAGTTGGCACTGAGGTGGTGCCAGGATCTACCTACGGAGGGACAGCAGCCATCAGTTTAATCATCAGACCTCTTAGGCTCAGTCGGTTAAGTGACTGAGTTTTGATTTCAGCTCAGGTCGTAATCTTGTGGTTCATGAGATTGAGCCCTGTGTCAGGCTCATGCTGAAAGTGCAGAGCCTACTTGGGATTCTCTCTTCTCTCTCTGCCTGTTTTTCTGCCACTCCCCAACTTGTGTGCATGCTCTCTCTCTCAAAATAAATAAATAAATAAATAGATAGACAGATAGATAGATAGATAGATAGATTAAAAAAATAATCAGACCTTTTAGTTCTGTGACTAGTTAGCCAGGGAATTCTTTCTGAGAGGATCTCACCGTGATTTCCGTCCCAGCCATTGATGACCGAGTCTATGGGGTGATAGGCATTTTCCAGATCACCGGAGCCACAGTAATGACATTGCAGGATCCAGAGACACCTTTCTGCCCAGTTCATAGGGAAGGAAAAATGACACCCAGGGAAATATTATTTGCCTCTTAGCTAGTGAGTGATAGACTTAAAACCAGAACCCAGAATTGCTGACTTCCCAACCAGGAATCTAACTGCAAGAAAACAGTACTTGCCGCAAATCTCCTCTTACTGATTTTCCTAGTAGTGATGTTTTTGAGAGGTATTTCAGAAAATACCCCAATTCTGGCCCTTATAAAGATGGACCCTATGGATATGGGAAAGAGGATCTGATGCTCATCCAGATTTGAGAATGGTAGACATGACTCCAGGAGCAAGTTAGGCTTTGGTCATCTTTGTCTGGCTTTGACCGACCCTGAGAGTAAGAGGTCTAGCCTAGCGCTGCTCAAAGCAGGTGTCCACAGATGCTGTCAGTTTGTCACCTTTTGGCTACCAGTCTGCAGGAAGTACAGAAATTGAGAAGAAGCATATGGAAACTTTTATGGCAATTGACAGAGCAGTTTTATGCTTGCCGAATCTAAGAATTAAAATGTGACCGTACGTTTGTGCAACTTTGTGGTTTATTTCATTTTTTCTAGGTGTCTCGTGTGTGTGCATATTTCTCGAAAGTGCTGCTCTACAACTGATTGACAATAATGGACAAGTAGCGGTCCTTCACCTTAGATGAAGTCTGAGAAGCTCTGCTGCCTGAGTCTCTTCTCCAGAGATTCTGATGTAATTGGTCAAGGAAGCAATCCAGGCACTGGGTGGTTTCAAAGCCTCCCCCCAGGGAATTCTGACCGGGAGTAGGACTGCGAACCACTGCTGTTCCGGATCAGCAGCATCAGCATTACCTGGGCACTTGTTAGAAATGCAGACTCTCTACTTCACCCCACACCTACTGGATCAACAATTCTCTGGATGGGGCACAACAATCCTCCAGGCTGTTCTGATGCAGTCGACTACTGCCTTTGACTGAGTTCCTTAAGGTCAAGGTCTGGTTATCTCCCAACATTTCTCAGGGGCTGACTACTGCCTTTGACTGAGTTCCTTAAGGTCAAGGTCTGGTTATCTCCCAACATTTCTCAGAGCCTAGCCCCGTAGGCACAGGCACACGTGTACTCATCTGGCGAACAGCTAGACCTGAAGCCCAAACATACCCTCCAAGGCCTGGAGCCTTTCGCCTCCCCAGCCCCACTCCTGCAGGCACACGAGGAGAGCAGAAATCTTCTCTTTACACCTGTAGAGAAGAAAGCCTCTCTCTCTCTCTTCTCCTTTTTCTCTGATGAGAAAGCCAGCATTGCCTATTTTTTACTTAATCATTACTTATTTATTCATTTATTCCATCATTTGTTGAACCAAGCGTTTTGATCTCTCTCTATACGTAAGTGCAACGTGGGGGCTGAGAGAGTTGCAGGGAAGATGCAGATGAATGAGAGATTGGCAGGTGGGGTGGGGTGGGGTGGGGTGGATGGGGCAGGGCACCTTCCTCGTCCTGGTTCTGGCCCGCCTCTCTGTGCACCCCGGGCAAGTCATGCTCCTGCTGGTATCTATAAAATGGGTGAAGTTCGGACTAGATGAACTCTGAGGGCCCTTCCAGCTCTAGTGACTTCGGCCGCTGAAGGATGGCAGATGGCTGACGGAGAGTACTGGGTCCATAGGCACACAGGTGGGAAATGAATATACGATTTAATAAAGAATATGCAAATGAACAGATGAGCCAACAAAGAGACACGTGGATGAATGTGAAGGGGCAGGAGAGGTGGCATGTGTGTGCGTGCGTGTGAGTGGTCCTGTGGCTTAAGCAATGGGGACATGTCAAGCCCTGCATCTCTGCTGTCCTGCACCCTGGTCCCCAGCATCATGGGCAGAGTGACCAGGACTTCCCAGCAGCCCGAGAAATCAGAGCACAGGAGAGGCTGGGCCAGGATCAACTCTATGAGGTTTCCTAGCCCTATTTCCTGTCTGGGCTGGAAGCTCCCTATGCAGCTTCCCAGGGGCTGAGCACCCAGCTTCTGCTAGGGCAACTCGTCCTCCTCAGCCACTCGATCTCACCAGCCTTTGGGGGATACCTCCTCCAGGCTGCTTTCCTTGACCGTTCCAGCCCACAGTGACCTCCCACTCCTGTGCTCCCCCAGTCCCAGGTCTGAGCCTCATACTCCATTTTATTTATTTGTTTATTTATTTATATTTTCTATTTATTTTTTATCTTTAAAAATTTTTATATTTTATTTTAAAATTTTATTTATTTATTTGTTTGTTTGTTTTATTTTTTAAACTTACATCCAAAGTAGTTAGCATATAGTGCAACAATGATTTCAGTAGATCCCTTAGTGTCCCTTACCCATTTAGCCCATCCCCCCCTCCCACAACCCCTCCAGGAACCCTCTGTTTGTTCTCCATATTTAAGAGTCTCTTCTGTTTTGTTGCCCTCCCTGTTTTTATATTATTTTTGCTTCCCTTCCTTTGCGTTCATCTGTTCTGTGTCTTAAAGTCCTCATATGAGTGAAGTCATATTATATTTGTCTTTCTCTGAATGACTAATTTCGCTTAGCATAATACCCTCCAGTTCCATCCACGTAGTTGCAAATGGCAAGATTTCATTCTTTTTGATTGCTGAGAAATACTCCATTGTGTGTGTGTGTATATATATATATACCATATATACATATACCATATATATATATACACACCATATATATATATATATATATATACACACACACACACACACACCATATATATATATATATATGGTATCATGTATATATATATGGTATTGTATATATATATATATGATATATATATATACATATATATATATATCATATATATATATATATATATATATGATATATATATACCACTTCTTCTTTATCCATTCATCCATCGGTGCACATTTGGGCTCTTTCCATACTTTGGCTATTGTTGATAGTGCTGCTATAAACATTGGGGTGCATGTGTTCTTTTGAAACAGCACACCTGTATCCCTTGGATAAATACCTAGTAGTGCATTTGCTGGGTCGTAGGGTAGTACTATCTTTACTTTTTTGAGGCACCTCCATACTGTTTTCCAGAGTGGCTGCACCAGCTTGCAGTCCCACCAGCAATGCAAAAGAGATCCTCTTTCTCCACATCCTTGCCAACATCTGTAGTTGCCTGAGTTGTTCATGTTAGCCATTCTGACAGGTATAAGGTGGTATCTCATTGTGGTTTTGATTTGTATTTCCCTGATGATGAGTGGCGTGGAGCATTTTTTCATGTGTCAGTTGGCCATCTGGATGTCTTCTTTGGAGAAGTGTCTATTCATGTCTTTTGCCCATTTATTCACTGGATTATTTGTTTTTTGGGTGTTGCGTTTGATAAGTTCTTTATAGATTTTAGATACGAACTCTTTATCTGACATGTTGTTTGCAAATATCTTCTCCCATTCTGTCGGTTGTCCTTTAGTTTTGCTGATTGTTTCCTTTGCTGTGCAGAAGCTTTTTATTCTGATGATGTCCCAATAGTTCATTTTTGCTTTTGTTTCCCTTGCCTCCAGAGACGTGTTGAGTAAGTTGTTGCGGCCAAGATCAAAGAGGTTTTTGCCTGCTTTCTCCTCGAGGATTTTGATGGCTTCCTGTCTCACATTAGGTCTTTCATCCATTTTGAGTTTATTTTTGTGTATGGTGTAAGAAAGTGGTCCAGGTTCATTCTTCTGCATGTCACTGTCCAGTATTCCCAGCACCACTTGCTGAAGAGACTGTCTTTATTCCATTGGATATTCTTTCCCGCTTTGTCAAAGATTAGTTGGTCATATGTTTGTGGGTCCATTTCTGGGTTCTCTATTCTGTTCCATTGATCTGAGTGTCTGTTTTTGGGCCACTACCATACTGTCTTGAGGATTACAGCTTTGTGGTACAGCTTGAAGTCCGGGATTGTGATGCCTCCTGCTTTGGTTTTCTTTTTCAAGATTGCTTTGGCTATTCGGGGTCTTTTCTGGTTCCATACAAATTGTAGGATTATTTGTTCTAGCTCTGTGAAGAATGCTGGTCTTAGTTTGATAGGGATTGTATTGAATATGTAGATTGTTTTGGGTAGTATCAACATTTTAACAATATTATTCTTCCTATCAGGAGCATGGAATCTTTTTCCATTTTTTTTTTTTGTGTGTGTCTTCTTCAATTTCTTTCATAAGCTTTCTATAGTTTTCATTGTATAGATTTTTCACCTCTTTGGTTAGATTTATTCCTAGGTATTTTATGTTTTTTGGTGCAATTGTAAGTGGGATCAATTCCTTGATTTCTCTTTCTGTTGCTTCATTGTTGGTGTATAGGAATGCAACCGATTTCTGTGCATTGATTTTATGTCCTGCAAGTTTGCTGAATTCATGGATCAGTTCTAGCAGTTTTTTGGTGGAATCTTTTGGGTTTTCTGTATAGAGTATCATGTCATCTGCAACGAGTGAAAGTTTGACCTCCTGGCCAATTTGGATGCCTTTTATTTCTTTGTGTTGTCTGATTGCAGAGGCTCAGACTTCCAATACTATGTTGAGTGGTGAGAGTGGACATCCCTGTCTTGTTCCTGACCTTAGAGGGAAAGCTCTCAGTTTTCCCCCTTGAGGATGATATTAGCATTGAGTCTTTCATGGCTTCTATGATCTTGAGGCATGATCCTTCTATCCCTACTTTCTTGAGGGTTTTTATCAAGAAAGGATGCTGTATTTTATCAAATGCTTTCTCTGCATCTATTGAGAGGATCATATGGTTTTTGTCCTTTCTTTTATTGATGTGATGAATCACACTGATTGTTTTGTGGATATTGAACCAGCCCTGCGTCCCAAGTATAAATCCCACTTGGTCGTGGTGAATAATTTTTTTAATGTATTGTTGGATCTGGTTGGCTAATATCTTGTTGAGGATTTTTGCATCCATGTTCATCAGGGAAATTGGTCTATAGTTCTTTTTAGTGGGGTCTCTGTCTGGTTTTGGAATCAAGGTAATGCTGGCTTCAGAGAAAGAGTTTGGAAGTTTTCCTCCCATTTCTATTTTTTGGAACAGCTTCAAGAGAATAGGTGTTAACTCTTTTTTAAATGTTTGGTAGAATTCCCCTGGAAAGCCATCTGGCCCTGGACTCTTGTTTTTTGGGAGACTTTTGATTACTAATTTGATTTCTTTACTGGTTATGGGTCTGTTTCTATTTCCTCCTGTTCCAGTTTTGGTAGTGTATATGTTTCTAGGAATTTGTCCATTTCTTTCAGATTGCCCATTTTATTGGCAAATAATTGATCATAATATTCTCTTATTATTGTTTGTATTTCTGCTGTGTTGGTTGTGATCCCTCCTCTTTCATTCTTGATTTTATTTATTTAGGTCCTTTCCTTTTTTTTCTTTTTTTTATCAACCTGGTTAGTGGTTTATCAATTTTGTTAATTCTTTCAAACCAGCTTCTGGTTTCATTGATCTGTTCTACTGTTTTTTTGGTTTCAATAGCACTAATTTCTGCTCTAATCTTTATTATTACTTGTCTTCCGCTGCTTTGGGGTTTTATTTGCTGTTCGTTTCCCAGCTCTTTAAGGAGTAAGGTTAAGTTGTGTATCTGAGATCTTTCTTCCTTCTTTAGGAAGGCTTGGATTGCTATGTACTTTCCTCGTATGACTGCCTTTCCTGTGTCCCAGAGGTTTTGGATTGTGGTGTTATCATTTTCATTGGCTTCCATGAGCTTTTTAATTTCCTTTTTAACTTCTTGTTCATTCATTCTTTAGTAGGATGTTCTTTAGTCTCTGAGTATTTGTTACCTTTCCAAATTTTTTCTTGTGGTTTATTTCGAGTTTCATAGTGTTGTGGTCTGAAAATATGCACGATATGATCTCGATCTTTTTGTACTTGTTGAGGGCTGATTTGTGTCCCAGCATGTGGTCTATTCTGGAGAACGTTCCATGTGCACTGGAGAAGAATGTATATTCCACTGCTTTAGGATGAAATATATGTTAAGTCCATATATGTTATATTATATGTTAAGTCCATATAATATATGTTAAATCTGAATATATCTGTTAAGTCCATCTGGTCCAGTGTGTCATTCAAAGCCATTGTTTCCTTGTTGATTTTTTTTTTTACCTTGTTGATTTTTTGATTAGATGATCTGTCCATTGCTGTGAGTGGGGTGTTGACGTCCCCTATTATTATGGTATTACTATCAGTTTCTTTATGTTTGTGATTAATTGATTTATATATTTGGGCACTCCCACATTTGGCACATAAATGTTTACAATTGTTAGGTCTTCTTGGTGGATAGACCCCTTAATTATGATATAATGTCCTTCTTCATCTTTTGATACAGTTTTTATTTTAATGTGTAGATTGTCTGATATAACTATGGCTACTCTGTCTTTCTTTTGTTGACCATTAGCATGATGGTTCTCCATCCCTTTACTTTCAATCTGAAGGTGTCCTTAGGTCTAAAGTGGGTCTCTTGTAAACAGCATAGAGATGGATCTTGTTTTCTTATCCATTCTGTTACCCTATGTCTTTTGATTGGAGTACTTAGTCCATTGACGTTTAGAGTGAGTACTGAAAGATACTCACTCTATTTTTTGCCATTGTGTTGCTTGTAGAGTTGGAGTTTCTGGAGGTGTCCTTGGTCCTTTCTAGTCTTTGTTGCTTTTGGTGTTTGTTTGTTTATTTATTTATTTTTCATCTTTTCTCCCATCAGAGAGTCCCCCTTAAAATTTCTTGTAGGGCTGGTTTAGTGGTCACAAACTCCTTTAATTTTTGTCTGGAAAACTTTTTATCTCTCCTATTTTGAATGACAGTCTTGCTGGATAAAGAATTCTTGGCTGCATAGTTTTCTCATTCAGTATATTGAATATATCCTGCCACTCCTTTCTGGCCTGCCAAATTTCTGTGGATAGGTCTGCTGCAAACCTGATCTGTCTTCCCTTGTAGGTTAAGGACTTTTTTTTCTCTTGCTGCTTTCATGATTCTCTCTTTGTCTGAGTATTTTGTGAATTTGACTATGATATGCCTGTTGATGGTTGGTTTTTGTTGAATCTAATGGGAGTCCTCTGTGCTTCCTGGATTTTGATATCTGTGTCTTTCCCCAGATTAGGAATATTTTCCACTAAGATTTGCTCACATAACCCTTCTACCCCTATTTCTCTCTCTTCCTCTTCTGGGACCCCTATGATTCTGATGTTGTTCCTTTTTAAAATTTTTTTTTTCAACGTTTATTTATTTTTTTTGGGACAGAGAGAGACAGAGCATGAACGGGGGAGGGGCAGAGAGAGAGGGAGACACAGAATCGGAAACAGGCTCCAGGCTCTGAGCCATCAGCCCAGAGCCCGACGCGGGGCTCGAACTCCCGGACCGCGAGATCGTGACCTGGCTGAAGTCGGACGCTTAACCGACTGCGCCACCCAGGCGCCCCGATGTTGTTCCTTTTTAATGAGTCACTGATTTCTCTAATTCTTAAATCATGCTCTTTTGCCTTAATCTCCCTCTTTTTTCCTGCTTCATTATTCTCCATAAATTTGTCCTCTATATCGCCGAGTTGCTGCTCTGCCTCATCCATCCTTACTCCTGTGGCATCTATTTGAGATTGCAGCTCAGTTATAACATTTTTTATTTCATGTTGACTAGCTTTTACTTCTTTTATCTCTGCAGAAAGGGATTCTAATCTATTTTCGACTCCAGCTAGTATTCTTATTATTGTGATTCTAAATTCTGGTTCAGACATCTTGCTTGTATCTGTGTTGGTTAAATCCCTGACTGTCATTTCTTCACGCTCTTTGTTTTGGGGTGAATTCCTTCGTTTTGTCATTTTGAAGGGAGAAAAGGAATTAATGAGGTAGAGAAATTAAAATTAAAAAATATTAAAATTTAAAACATTAAAATTTAAAAATATTAAAATTAAAAAATTAAACACACACACAAATCGAATAAATGATGTTAGATTCTAGGTGTGCTTTGGTCTGGGTGTTGAAAGGGGTTTGATGGATTAGAGAAAAAAGGGGAAAGAAAAAAAGATAAAAAAAGGAAATTGTTTGAAAATTAAAAAAAATGAATGCACTGAAGTAGACTAAAATGAAATGATGGAAGTAAAATAGAATTTGAAAAAATTTACACAAAAGTAATAAATATAGTAGAAAAAAATTAAAGAAAAATATTTTTAATAAAATTTGAAAATAACAATGAATTTTTTCTTTCTATATTCAAGAAAAAGAAAAGACATGAAAAAGAAAAAAGAAAAGAAAAGAAATAAAATTGAATAGATGGACTGGCAAATAGACTGATAAATGACTGAAATTACTTCGAATGACTGAAATTACTTCGTTTCCCCGAAAGTCAAACTATGAAGCACTTTATAGTCCATAAACTAAGCAGGCAGAGAGACTTGTGTTTCTGAAGAGCGAGGTTGGCCCAGCTGGGCGAGGCTCTGTTTAGTGTAATGGCTCAGCGTAATGGCTCTGTTCTCCACTAGATGGCGCTGCTAGCCTACTGGGGTAGATCGTTGTGGCGTTTGTTGGTGCATATGCACATGCGTGGGAGCGGTGAAAATGGCGTCACCCAGCTACCCAGTCTCTAGTGTCGGAACTGTGTTCTCCCAGATCAGCAATTGCGCACCCGTCCTTTGTCTCTGGCTTCATCCACTCCCCACATCCAAGCCCCAGGCAGCACCTCCCTCCTGAGTTTTGTCTCCGATGTGGCTGTTTTTCCCGACCCCTTACTTCTGAGGGACTATGGTTTTGACCCTTTCCGCCCCTCTGCAGAGGGTCTCACCGAGCAATGGCTGTGTGCCGGCCGCACCCAGGAACGTTTGCGGTCCATGCTGCTGCCGATATCCCGAGACTGCGGCCAGGTGCCAGCCCGCCCCAGGAAAAGTTCGCAAGACAGTGTAGCAGCAGTGTTTCGGGGATTATGGAAAATCACAACACACGTCTGGCATCAGGCTTCACCCACAACGACCCTGTTCCAGCACCAGCGAATGTGGTTGTTCTCTGGGGTCTGCTGGGACCTGGAGCCACAGTCTCCACCAGATGTCCTCCCAGCAAGGGAACCGCCTGTCCCGTGTGGCCTGAGGACCGCCTGGACCCCACTCTGCTCCTGGGGATTCGCCCTTCCCACCAGAGCACTGCCAGGTAAGGAGCTGCAGCGTTTCAGACTCTGCCCTCCCTGTTTACAGTCTTAATGGAAGTTAAACCCTCTCCTTTCTCCTTTCTCCCTTTTAGTTTTTTTTTTTTAGTTCAGTCCCTGAGGCTGTTTCCACTTTTCCACTTTCTCTCCAGATGCTTTTGGGTGGGGAGGGTGCTTTTCTCAAACATCCCCCCTGCATCTCTGTCCTCTCTCTGCAAGCAAAATCAGCTCCCTGTCCTCCGCGGCTTCTCTCTCCCCCAGCTCACCTCTATGCACCGCGTACCTACTGAATTCTGTGTTTCAGGTTGTGCAGATTGTTGTGTAAATCCTGAGATCAGTTTTCTAGGTGTGCAGGATGGTTTCATGTTGGTCTGGCTGTATTTCATGGGTGTGAGACACACACAAAACTTCCATGCTGTTCTGCCATCTTGGCTCCTCCTCCCTCATACTCCAGTTCTTTCTTCAGCCTGGATCCCAGCAACTGCCCCCAATAACCTAGAAGCACCCATAAGTATTCATAAATGCTTACTTTGAGAATTGTGTTCAGAGGCATCTGGGTGGCTCAGCCGATTAAGCATCTGACTCTTGATTTTAGTTCAGATCCTGATCTCACAGTTTGTGAGATTGAACCCCACATCTGGCTCTGTGCTGACAGCCAGGAGTCTGCTTGGGATTCTCTCTCTCTCTCTCTCTCTCTCAAAATAAAGAAACTTAAAAAAAGTTATGTTTAAAAACATAATATGCACAAATACGTTATCATTGTTAAAAAAATAAAAATAAGACAAACATTTCCTCTGATGCTCCCAATACCATCAGTCTTTCCAAATATTTTTTATGCTTGCAGAGTTCCTTTCCATGCCTTAAACTTTTGCTTTTCCAGTTAAGTTTTTGTATTTCTATTTTTCATGAGCTTGTTTACACAGATGCCCTACTGGAAAGACGCCCTTTCACTTGACAGTATGTCTTAGAGACCTTTCAGCGCCAGCCCTTCTGTGCTATGTGTCACACATGTGTGTCATCCATGTGTATCATCTATGTTATGGCGTGAATGTGGCCTGGAATACCACTTACGGCAATGGCTGCCTCGTGTACCAGAGCAAGGATACACCGCTCTTGTCAATGGAGGTGCGGTACGTTTCCAGAATTCCACAGTTACTGACCATGCTGCAGAGAACACTTTTGCACATGCTTGTTTGTCCAACATGTGCAAGTATTTCCCAGGGGTACAAACTCAGAAGTGGGATTACTAAATCGGAAGATTCGGACATTTTGTATTTTAATATATGCTGCTAAACTGCCTTGCAGATTGCTTGCTTGTCAGCACCCGAGACCCCTGATATGCCCCACTCCTGTCTGTAGCAGCTATGATCAATCTTGATTTTGCCAACCTGATAAACAGGAGGGTGAATCTCATTCTTGCTTTAATTTGCATTTCCCTGATTATTCATGAGGCTGAGTATATTTTCATATGGTTATGGACCATTTGTAGAGGAAATGCTCATTGAATGAATTAGGTGCTTCGTAAAGGTACTGCTAAAGGAGGAGAAGAGTAAGGGGCATGGTTCAAGGAAGATTTTTCTGTAAGGTTCCGGATCGCTGGGCTGGTCCAGGAACAGTACTCATGGGACCTGGGTGGGGTGTAGGGTGAGGAAGGCGGTTCTGACACTTAGGACAATAGAGTCATACAGCCAATCAGAGACAAGGCTGGGACGTGAACTCAGGGCCTCCTGAGCTCATGGGGTCTCACCCTAACTGTGTGTCTCTCACTATCAGAATCGTTGCTATCCAAACTCAGGAACCCAATAGTTGGGAGTAGTGAGGATTATAGTTTTTAGCTGCAATTTGTTACCGTGATCTATTATTGAAGTGTAATGGTTAGAACAACAACAACATTTGTTTTCCCAGGCTTCTGCAATTTGGGGAGGGCTCAATGGGGGACAGCTCGGTTGTCAATGGCCAGCTCTATGAGTTGTCTGCTGGGGCCAGAACGTTCAAGAAGGCTTCTTCATTCACATGTCTGGAGGCTGGCCTGGGCTGGGCTGGGCATCTTTCTGGGGGCCTCTCCAAGTGGCTTAGCTCAGGCTTCCTCACAGCACCGTGGCTTCTGGGAAGTGACAGTTTTTACCTGGCAGCTGGCTGCCCCCAGAATGCAAAAGTGGAAGCTGTCAGATCTTCTTAATGCTGGTGCCTGGAAGCCCCAGAGTTTTATTGACCCCTCATGCCATTGACTAAACCAGTCAGGGGGCCAGGAGGAGAAACAGACATCACCCCTTGGATGGGGGCGTGGCCAGGCCCCACTGCAAGAGTAAATGGGCTGGGAGAGATGGTTGTGGTCTCACGAAACACAATCTGCCACACAATTGAAATCGTCTCAAACCAGATTGAGGAAAGGAGAATGGATTATAAGGAGAGATCTTAGAGAGGTGTCTCAGAGAGCCCAAGGCCAGGACGTGCGTCAGAGGGAAGATCTGGATTCGGAGAACCATCTAAAACTTAGGCTGCATCCCTCTGACCTCTCCAGGGCACCATAGTTTCCCCAGCACACCTACTTTCTCTGTTTGTCCGTGTTCATAGACTCTGTGAGGCTGTTCCAGGAAAGCACCCTCAGCCTCCCACTTCAACTACCCCCAGTTTTTGTGGATCCCAGTTGCAAACTCCAGAGTGTCAGGGCAGGCCAGCTTCGGGCAGGTTTTCCCCAGATGTGGAAAATGGGACTCAGAGACTTGGAAGGTATGGCCCAACACTGGTAAGTGGCAGAGCCAGGTCCTGAACCTGGAACCTCCATCTGACCCGAGAGCCAAAGCTCATTCCAGCTGCCCTTGAACATTCCTTTGTCCACACCCAGTGCCGGTGCCCCTTGCCAAGCTCCGACCTGTGGGAGCTGAGTGAGGCTGGATCTAACAGCCAAGCCTCTTCCTGATCAGCGGCCTCCTCTGGTTCCTGTTTGGAGGGGGTAGCATTGTGCCATGCAGGGTGGATGGGGGGGCTGCTTAGAGGTGTAATTCACCTAGAGTGAAGGGCTTCAATCACCCCAGTGGGTTTTCTGCCTTCCCACCTGAGCTCCAGCGTGGGCTGAGAATGTATAGTTTTTGAGGCAAGGTGCAGAACGGGCCGGGCAGTAATGTTCACTTCTGAGCCTTCTTTGTGAGGGCAATCCATCCTTCCGGCAGCTCTGATGAGAAGGCTCATTATATCTCCCTGGGATCTGGCTGCCTGACTGGGATGGGACTCCCCAGGGCTGCCTCTGACCTACACCCTCTCCTATAGTCTAGGTAAAAACCTGATTTGTAGCCCCAGGGTCAACTGCACCACTTTCCCGGCCCTGCCCAGGGGCTGGCGTGTTAGGGGACCTCTGTGCCTTCTTCCTCTTCTCTGCAGGGCCTTGGCTGATATCAGCCCACAGCTTGGAATGCCCCCCTCCCCTGCTCGACCTGAGTGTATCCTCCCCACCCTCCAAGGTGTGGTGCAAAGGCCATCTCCTTCACGATGTCTATTCTAGGTCCCTGAGAAGCATTTCTACCTCCATTTGGACATCTGTCTCCCTTCAACTTGGATCACTGGACTTCGGGGCACAGGATGTAAGGCTTGGCATATGCTCATAACACATTACTTTCTTATTCAACAACTGTTCATTGAGTGCCTACTATGTGCCAGGGCACTAGGGTAGCACTGGGGAACAGAAGGGGTGAAAATCACTGCCCTCATGGGTCTGAGATTCTGTTGTGGGGGGCAGGTGATAAACAAGTCGATCCATTCAAGCACATAGTAAGTCACGAGGAGGTAGGTGCTATGGGGTGAAATGAAGCAGGGGAGGGAGATTGGAGTGCCCCTGGATGGGGTAGGATGGTACAGTTTTAAAAGGGGTGAGGGAAGGACTCACTGAGAAGGAGACATTTGAGCAGACGTGAAGCAGGTGAGGGAGTGAGCTATGGAGCTTTTGGGGAAAGAGCCTGGCAGAGAACAGGTGCCAAGGACCTGGGGCAGGAGCGTATCTGGCGTGTCTGAGACACAATGCAACAAGTGCATTTTGATCAGGGGGGAGACAGGTAGAAGATGGGGCCAGTGAAGAAACCAGGCAAGGTCAGGTGAAGTGCTACGGGCTATCAAAAGGCCATTGGCTTTCACGCTGAGATGGGGCTACTGAAGGGTGTCATCACTATCTTACTATTATTAATAAAAGTGCATGACAAGTGACCTTGAAATTAACAGCATATAAGAACTAGTGCTATTATTTAGTTCTTCCTATGTGCCAAGCACTGTGCTAGTACTTCACATAAATGACCCCATTTAATCCTTGTGATCACCCCGTGAGTTGGTACTCTCATTATCTGCATTTTACAAATGAGAAAACTGAGTCTCGGGAAGCTGTAATAAATTTCCCAACATCACACAGCGAGCAAGTCATAGAACAGATATGTCAATCCAGGCTGACTCCTGAGGCCATACTTGGGACTACTTCTCACGCTACCTTAAATTCCGTATTCACGGAATCCCTCCTAGCTCTCATGCGGTTCTGGCCAGTTTCAAGATGAGAGGATATAGTCCATGCCCTGATCTTACTCTTTTAGATGAATGCCCATCACCCACCCATCTACTCATCCATCCGTCCATCCATCCATCCATCCATCCGTCCATTCATCCATCTGGCCATCCATCTGGCCATCCACCCTTCTCTGCTTCCCTCCCTTCTGTTTACCCATCCACTCATTCACCCATTCAGCGTTCATTGAGGCTTCCTATGAGTCTAGGCCATGCTAGACCAGGGTCCTCAGCTGTTTCCTGTTGACATTTTCTTTTTTTTTTTTATGTTTATTTTATGTTATTATGTATATTTATTTTACGTTTATGTTTATTTTGAGAGAGAGTAAGCAGGGTAGGAGCAGAGAGAGACACACACACAGAATCTGAAGCAGGCTCCAGACTCTGAGCTGTCTGCACAGAGCCTGATGCAGGGCTCAAACTCATGAACCGCGAGATCATGACTTGAGCCCAAGTTGGGCACTTAACCGGCTGAGCCCCCCCAGGCACCCCTGCACTTTCTTATTCAGTGGAGAAAGGCAGCGGGAATTGGAAGGGAGCCTCAGATTTCACCCAGCTCTATCCTAACCAGCCCTGTGACCTCTCTGAGCTTGATTTCTCTGCCTGGTTCCAGAGGGGCTTAGCCTGTGCATGGCAGCCCACTCCGAGCTTTCCTGGCTGTTGTATGCACTCTTCTGTGGCAGGTGAGCTGTCCCCATGCTGCTTCTGCTGCCTGCAAGTGGGTGTGGGGAGGACACGTGTTGCGTATTTGGTTCAGGAGGCCCAGGTTGGGGGTGGCCTTTCTGTTGTGCTCAACAAAGAGCTTTGTGTTCTGCCCTTTGCGTGGGGTGCCATGAGCCTGTTCCCTGCCACCTTCACTTTGAGTGAGCCCTGGGTGGGACCACCATCCCAGGGCCATAGAAACCAGGCTCATTTCCACCCCCTCCCCCATCCCCATTCCTGCTGCAGGAGGCTGCCCACCTAGGCAGAGATGGGACCCTGGAGCAGCAAGGGGCTTCCTTTAGCCAAAGTGGGGGTCCCACCTACTGGGGACAGAATGATGGATTTGTGGAGAATGGCCTGATCCCACAGCCTGGCTCACTGCCCTGTCCTGCCCTTCAAAACTCTGCTCACATTTAACCTCCATGGAAACTCCTATATGAGACAGCCAGAGGGTAACGAAGGATTATGCCCACACTGTTAGGAACTGAATGTGTTCCCCCCCAAATTCATATGTGAATGCTCTAACTCATGTGATGGTATTAGGTGGGGGGGGGGGTTGGGAAGGGATCCCCGTCATGGGGTTAGTGTCCTATGGCTGTGGAGGGCAATACATTTGGGACTTGAGAAGGTTTCTCAGCTATACAAAAGCAGGGCTCAGCCTGGTTTCTGCTGATATTTTTAGGTTGCATAATGTAATTCTACCTTGAATTTGCATTGCCAATTTTTTTTTCTTTTCGAAGCGCTGTCACATCAACCCCTTCAATGCCAGTACCTCTTGCCACAGTGTAGATCAGTCATAAGGCTTCTTCCCATTCCCCTAAAGCAAACCGAGGCTTCCTGAGGCCACCCAGCAGGTCCCAGGAGCTCGAGACCCGCTGAGGGCCCATGCTGACAGCTCCCACCTCTGACAGAAACATGACTCAGTGATGAACAGAGGCTTCATTATCCCCGATCCTCAACTGTGTGGACAGTGCTCTGGGTCCCAGTGTGAGAGCAGAGGGTGGAGAGAGCCTAGACTCTGGAAGGGAAGACACCCGCCCCCCTACTCCCAGGACTGCACCTGGAGCATTAACCACCCTCTGATCCACAGCATCTTCAAGGACCTGGCAGCTTCCAGGCAGCCTGGGGGGCTGGAGTCATGCAAATTGCTGGATTTGGTTTTAATTTATTTGCAGATGAATATCCCTCCCCGGAGGCAGGAGGAGGGGGAGTGAACAGTCTCTTTTTAATTATTCTGGGCATTATTTATAAAGCCCTCTGAGCTGAGGGCATGCTTGAGTGGGATTCTGGTCTCCAGTGAGGCTCCTCCCGACTGTTCTTCCAATAACACACCCAAGAAATTGTCCAGGGTGCAGGAGGAGCCCGACGGCTTCTTTCTCTGCTGCTTCCCCAGCCCCATCTCTTTGCATCCCCTGGCTTGGCGCCTCTGCTCACGGGGCTTTGGAAAGCACTGCCGAGCCCAGTCCTAAGCACCGGCACGGGTGGTGCTGGGGCTGGAACCAGATGCCCAGGCAGAGGCGTGAGGTCCCCAGGGAGCTGCTTTCACACTCACCTCCTTACGTGGGCCTTGAAGGTTAAGTCTGATCATGTTCCTCCTCTGCTCAAGTGCCTCCAATGACTTCTACCTTGCTCAGAGTGAGAGCCTGGGCCTTACAGTGGCCCACAAGGCCCTCCACACACATAGGCATGCGTGTGCATGCACATGCACGCACACGGGCCCACATGGACAACACAGGTGCCACTGACAGACACACCTACCGGCACACATGTCCCCTGTGCACATGCACCCAGATCCTTGCACGAACCACACACACACGTGCCTGAAGACTTGCACGTCCTGTGCCCCACCCACCACATGCCTGCATGAACAACAAACACACACATGCACATACACACCGTTCCTGGAACTTGCCAGGCAAGTTTCTTTAGGCTGGTACACATGGCCCAGGTGTTTGCCCTTGCAGGCAGGAGAGCTGTCTGGCCTGGAACATTCCTCCACCTCTCCCCTTCCACCTGCCCTGGGGGACCAGGCTTGCGCCCCAGGCTTGCAAACCCTCCCCCCCCCCCCCCCCGCGCCCCGCCTTCTGCCTGCACGGCTCCTCTTCCCTCCATACACCATGTGCCGAACCCTCACGACAGGCTCTGCTCCAGGGGACTGGGCAGAAGACACGCTATTTAGAATCGCAGTCCCCATCGCTCACCTACATCCTCTCCATTCCTTGCTGGACTCTCTGCTTTATTGTTCCCAACTGGCAGCCTTCTAATACAGAATTTTCGTTGTTTCTCTTGTTTTCTGCTTTTTTTTTTTTTTCCCTACAAACTTAGAAGGTAAAGTCCTACTTAGAAGGCAGGGATTTTATCGGTTTTGTTCTCTCTGTTCACTGCCTACAAATAATAGGTGCTCAATAAACAGCTATTGAGCGAATGAACACGTGGAATAGGTACCACTGTATCTGTGAGGGCCGTGGGCAGTCAGAGGAAGGTGTTCCTGCCTAGGGCTGGGCCCAGGGATGGCTTCTGGAGTGGACGAGCTCTTTTGCCAATGGCATTACTGTCTCCCCCACCCCTTCCCAGTCCTTCCTCAGACCTAGGGCAATCCCGGGCAGGAGAGCCACCCCTCAGCCAGGTCTCCCTGGCTCCACACCTCCAAGCATTTCATCCTCACACAACCCAAGGGGAAGATTTTATGATCACCCACACTTTATAGATGCAGAACCCAAAAGCTCACTCATGGCGCCTGTAGAGCAGAGCTGGGATTCAAATGCAGATCTGTCTGTCTATGGAGTTATGCGGACTCTGGAAACTGCCTTCCTGGCCCCTCTGCCCTGGTGTACAGAGCATCCTCTGGGCACCGAGCACCTGAGTCACCTGCCTCACCATCCCCCCCCCCATCCCGCTTTGTAGGTGTGATGGCACAGTGAGGGTAGAGTCCCAGCCTGCCACTCACTTACTGTGTGGCCCTAGGGCAGGTTACTTCACTTCTCTGAGCCTCAGCTCCCACATCTATAAAATGGGGCTACTTTGAATCACTGGGTGGTTGTTTACCGAACACTTAGTACGTGCCAGGTGTTGGGGATAGACACAGTTTGTGGTGCGTGTGGACGAATGGGGAAGGCTGATGTGGAGCAAATAATTCTAGATACCTAAAGAATCACTGGGGCTTAACAGAGCTCCTCACACAGCCTTGTTTGTGAATGGCACGGCTGAGGGGGGAGGTGAGCCCACCTCTGCATGCAGACCTCAGTGTGAGTTAGGCGCCTTCTCCCTCGTAAATCTGCCCCTTGAAACAGTGGAGCTAAGAGGTGCATGAAAGAAGGAGCAGAGAACCAGCTGTAGAACGAGGAACCCCCATGCAGCAAAGAGGGGGCTGGGGAGAGCTCCAGGGGGACAGCTGCTCCAGCCCGACTGGACACTGGATAGCCTGCCTCTGACGCCCCGTTTCGGACCAAGTCCAGATGCCTTTGTTTTCTGGCTTCGGGCCTATAGCCTTCATGCTTTGGTGTGAATGGGGAAACTGAGTCAAGGAAAGAACCCATGACCTAATGAGGGTACCCGGCCCTCCTGCCCACCTGTGCACTTGCCCCCTCTCCTGCCCCGAGCCTTGGAAGAGAGTGAAGACTTCCTCCGTGTGGGAGAAGCGCTGAGATGGGCAGAAGGCCTGGGGTCCTCAGAGGTGCGCTGTGCAACACCGGTCTCGTATTCCCTGCATATCAGGGAAGGCATGACCTGCCCAAGCTGATGCGCCGTGCAGCCAGCCTAGGATCGAGGGCCCATAGTTAGCGCCGAGCATCGAGCCCTTTCTGGGAGCCCCAGTTTTCCCATTCATCAATGGGGTGGTTGACTCCACGGTCTTCAGGAGTTCTCCCGGCGCTGGGGCTCCCCTTTCCTGCCAGCTCTGGGGAAGGGCGGACAGTGGGCGGGCTCCGTCCATGGTACCCCTCTCTCAGCCACTCTGGGGTTGCTGGCACACCTTTCCACTCCCCACCGCCATGGCCATGCGAGAGCGAGGGGGTTTATCCGGCTGTCTGAAAGCCAGACGGCTGGCTCTCTTAATGGACTTCCAGAAGTTTTCCGCAGTACAGAAGAGTTCCTTTCTCTGCGGTATTGAAGGGAAAACAAGCAGTTATGCCTTTTGGGGTCTAAAATGGGCGCCATAACTCGAGGGGAGTGGCAGACTGGTATTTTGCCGGCCAGCAGAAATGACAGCTGACACCTGTCTCAGATCCAGAAGTTATCATTACAAAGAAAAACGCCCTGCTTTCTTTCCAGTGCGCTGGGTAGTCTAACAGCACTGGGAAATGGATTTCTCACTTAATTACAGATGTGCACTCGCTCTGCCTGCAGCCCCACGGGCCTTGTAGGGGCTCAGCTGGGCTGGCCTCTCCAGCAGCAGGAGCAGCCGCGGTTAGTATTTCCAGGCCACATGTCCTCCTGGAAGGCCCCACGCCCCGCTTCCCGCTGCACGCGCGTCTTGCCTCCCCACCCAGGCTCAGGCTAATGGCTGCCACCTCCACCGGAAAGTCCTCCACGTTCCCAAGAACATGTCCCTCGCTTCTCCACAGCCACAGAGAAGCATCTCACCCTCCTTTGCTCCTGGCCGTCCCCTGCCCAAGGAAGAGGCGCCAAGAGTCCTGACACAAGGGCCCCTATGGGTTCAGACCCGTCGTGCTTCTCCAGTCTCTATCTGCCGAGCCTGTGTGCACCAGCTGCCCAGCCTTCCTGGTGCAGGCTCGTGGCAACAGCCCACTTCCCACTGCCTTCGACCACACCGGTCCCTCTGCAGGGACTATCAGCCCCTCCCCCTGCCCCTCTAAGGCCACAGCGGCTGCAGGAGCCTTCGCTGAGGGTCCCAGCAGGTCACGCTCCTTACCCTCTCCTCTGCTTCTTGCCCTGGCTGTGCCCCCCACCCCCGCCCCGAGGCGGCCAGCCACACCCGTGTCACACCCTGACCCTTGGCCTGAGTGGCTGCTCTCCATCAGAATAAAGGGAAGCCCGGAAGTTACTTCTCTAGACCAGCTTCCCTCCATGTGCTGGGCTGCAGGACCCCTCTTCAGCATCCTGTGGGAGCTCTCAGACTCTTGCTTGCACACCCCACAGTGATGGAGAACTCACTCTCTCCCTTCCACATGTATGCACCCACTCCCCCACCAGTCTGCCCCGTGGATGACTGCTATCCTTCCATCACCCGCCCCCCAGGGGAGACTCCTGCCATCTAAGTCCCTCCTGCCCTCTCAGGCGTTCCGACCCCTGCAGGAGAGCAAGCTGGGCATGACATGACAGCCACGTCAGGGGGTTCTGAGTAGATCTTCGCTCCAGTCGTGCAATGTGGTCTGGGCTGCCCCAACTTGCCCTGAGCTGGCCCTCTGAGGTGGAGCTCAGGACCCACCAGCACATGGAGAGATTCACTCAGCATGTCTTTTTAAAATTTTATTTATTTATTTATTTATTTATTTTTATTTTAGAGAGAGAAAGAGTGTGAGCAGGGGAGAGGGGCATGCTTAGCATGCAGCCCTAAACGGGGCCCGATCCCATGACCCTGGGATCATGACCTGAGCTGAGATCAAGAGTCAGAGGCTTAACTGACTGAGCCACCCAGGGGCCCCTCACTCAGCATGTCTTGAAGAGCCCACCCACCATCATCCAGGTGTATGGGGAGGGCAGGGCTTTGGAGCCCATCCGCACCCAGGCTCCCGCTCTCCTCAGAAGAATCTGAAAGCTTGACCAGGTTCTTACCACAAAGGTCAAATTGGGGTCAGGCTTAAGTACCCCTGTCTTCTAGAAGTTCCTAGAATCCTCAGCTTCTGTAGACCTGCAGGTTGGATTCTAAGACTCTAGTCAAGTATTCCATGAACACATATTCCATGAATACACTCCCAGGTTCAATAATTCCCAGAGCAAAGAACCATTGTTCTTTGGTGTTTGGCAAGTGGGGTGGAGGCAGGGTGCTGGGCCCCACCTCCCATACGCTGTGTGTTTCCCTGACAGATGGTGATGGCCACAGCGAGGCTGTGACCAGGGACGCTGCTGAAGCAGGAGCCAGGAGCTGCCTGCATGGTGCTGGCCACCACATCCGTCCCCCGACGGGCCCATCTTGTCTGTCCAACCAGATGTCCTGCCTCTGTGTTCTCTCCCATTGTCTCACCAGGACCCCCACCCCCATACTTTCCTCCTTCTTTGTCACTCTGTCATTCTGGAAACCTCCGCCAGGGTCAAGCATCTGTGCTCTCCCCTGGCCTTCAGAGGGGCACCCTCCATCCCCACTGACCTCCTCGGGGGCCTCACAGCTCTGAGGGTGGGAGCCCATGCTCCGGCCCTACCTCTGACTGAGCCACTGCACGACCCCTGGATGCCCAGCAGGGTGGGGCTCCTCCTCTGTGTTCAATGGTTGTGTTCTGGATTAAAGAGCAAGGAGTCCTAACAATAGCCAATGCTTCCTAGCACTCACCGTGGGCCAGGCGCAGTGCTGAGTATTTACCGTATATGAACTCATTTCGTCTCCACCACCATCCTCATTATATATAACAAAACAGAGGCAGAGAGAGCTGAAGTAACTCACCTAGGTTCGTATACCTGAGTGTCAGGGTCAAGCTGGAAACCCAGCCAGTGATGCCTTTGATCTCTACTCTCTACTGCCCCCTGTGCTGTAATGATGGAAAGGACTGTTGAGGTCTGGGGTCTCCAGGGATGCTTCCTGGAGCAGGGGCCCTGTGACCGAGAACAATTTGCTGATGACACAATGGCTAGTTAAGGATCACGCTCATTGTACGGATCCCCATGTTGTTACTGCCATGTACAGAAGTACTTAAGACCTGTCCCCGACTCAGTGAAGCTCACGGGCTTGTGGGCGAACAAGTCAACATGTCGGCAGGGCCTTTCCAAGCCATGTAGCGCCACGTGAGTGGTAAAGGGGGAAGGGAAGACGGCTCCAGGTGGAGCTGATAGACTACCTGGGTTTAGAAGGAAGGGGAGGATCTATCAAGTGTGGCCACAGCCAAGGCCAAGGGCATGAACCGTAGTGCAAGCAGTAATGCAAAGATCCTGTGGTAGGAAGGGCTGAGGTTTGGGGAACAGTAACGTCAGCGTGGCTGGAGTGTTTGGGGCACACGTGTGGGGTGACCCCTGAGGAAGTTTCGAGGAATCCCTGTTATCTGCCTGTCTGTGGTGCAGGGCAGAAGTGGAGGTCCCTTTCTTTCCTGAATTCCAGCCTCCTTACCTAAAGCTTGCATTTTCCTTTCCTGAATCTCCTGATTTCCTGCCATTTTAAACTCCGATTGCCTCCAGCAAGACAGAATCTGTTCCTTGTGGATGCCAAGGCCAAGAGGGGGGTAGGAACCTCCACAGGAGGTTTTGGGAGGGATGGGCTAGCTCTCTGTTGGAGAACCAGCTCAGGGCCCAGCACATGGGGCATGCCTCCAGAGCCAGGACCGTGAGGAACCGAGCAGCACTCAGGCAGCTGAGCCTGGTCTGGGAGAAGCGTACATGGGAAGGGCTGTCCTTGAAGTTCTGGCTCCAGCTCAGGGTGAGATGAGTCCCTAGATTGGAGGGGTCGGGGCCTGGGGTGGGGAGCAGAGACTGACGGTGGAGCAGGTGAGTCACTGGGTGAGAGAGAGAAGGGGTGGGGGAGAGAGAGACCTACAGAGGTGAAGAGACAGAGAGCAAGAGGCAACAGGGAAAAGGTAGAGATGGAGAGACGGAGACAGTCATGGGAGGGAGAGAGAGAGAGAGAGACAGAGAGAGACATGGAGGGCAAGAGAGACACACAGGAACCCAAGAGAGACACAAAGCAACAGAGTGAGGGAGAAACATGACCCCAGTTAACCTAGCTAATAGGTAGTGAGCTCTCGGCGTGTGCTAGGCATTCAATGCTTTGCACGTGTGAACTCACTTTATGGGGAGCTGGAGAAGATTGAGGCAGACAGAGGAAACACTGAAAGTACGTAAGGACCCAGAGAGACCCATAGGGGACAGACAAGAGCAGAGATGTGTGTGTGTGTGTGTGTGTGTGCGTGTGTGTGATGTTTGTGATGTATGTTTGTGTGGGGACATGTATATGTGTAGACGTGTATGTGGTGTCGCATGTGTGTGTGTGTGGAGTATGTATATATAGTATGCATATACATGGTGTGTGTGTGGGTATGATGTTTATGATATATATTTACACAGGGACGTGTGTAGAATGCATAGGCGTGGGTGTGTGTAGGTAGTGTGTGATTATGTGTATGTGTGTGGGTGTATACGTGTTCCGCAGGCAGCGTGTGTATGATCCGTGCTTGTGTGTGTGTGTTTGTGATGTGTGTGTATATAATGCACATGTAAAATGGCGTATGTGTGTGATGTAGTACGTAATGTGTGTGTGCCTGCACGTGTGGGTGTCAGGGTGGGAGCTGGTGTCCCCGGAAGTCAGGGAGAGAGAAGGCTGCCTGGGGCTGAGAGCTGTTACTTCTGACAGGCTCTGGGACACGAGGGTGTCAGTCTCGAGAAGAGAGAAGCAGGCAGCCTTGACCTGGGGCTGGAGGCAGCAAAGAGTCAGCAGGCGCTTGAGTCTGCGAAGGGAAGGGTGCCATCCACGCAGCCACACTAAGTGAGGGCACAAGTCTCACACACACGTGGGATGAGGCTCCGAGGGGAAATGACTTGCCTGAGGTCATGTTGGAGTCACGGGTGGACTCAGGATCAGCATGGTGCCTCATGATGCCCAGGCCAGGCCTCTGTCTCAGGGGCACCTCTTCCAGGAGCAGGGGCCAACTGTTTCTCCGGAGGGAACCTGCCCTGGGTGTGCAGTGGGAGCCCCTCTCCTCAGATCTCACTGCCTGCCTGGAGGTGCTTTCCTGCGGTGTGGAGGACCTTGTTTGCAATGCTGTTGCAAACTGTTTCCTTTTGCAATGCTGTTTGCAATGCTGTTTCCTCCTCGTTCACTCGGAGGACCGGCATTTATCCACAGGTCTCTTCTCCCGCCATTGGAGAATCACCTTGGCGTCTTGATGCCCCCCTCCCCCTCCTGGGCTGAGCCTGCAGCAGGTGGCTTGGTGGCTGCGGCAGTTTTGGAAAATGCCTCGAGGCAGAAAAGTGGAGAGAGAGGGGCAGTCTCTGACTTGAGGTGGGACACAGCTGGACTATCCGTGGGCACGGGACTGCTTTCCCCGCTGTAGACGAGGTGGCGAGGGATGTGATGTGGGGGCTAGCTCCAGCCAGGGCATGCTGTTACATGCACGCAACATCTCTCTCTGCAGGGGATATTGATGCTTTAAAAAAACAACAACATGTATTCTTCTCTCAGGATGCCTGGGTGGCTCAGTCAGTTAAGCGTCCAACTTTGGCTCAGGTCATGATCTCACAGTCTGTGAGTTCGAGCCCCATGTTGGGCTCCGTGCTGACAGCTCGGAGCCTGGAGCCTGTTTCAGATTCTGTGCCCCTAACCCCCACAAAATAAATAAAAACATTAAAAAAAAACCACCCAGTATTCTCTACACAATCTGATTCTTTCATGTTGCTTTTTTCCCTGTTTCTTTGGTTTTCCACCTGGGCTTTCCTCATATATATGGCGATCCTTAGCTGTCTGCTCATGGAGTGGGGAGCTACAGAGATTAGAAGCTCTGTACGTACAGGGGGGGCATTCTGGCTGAGCTATTTGTTAGGGGACACTTGATGTCAATTTCTTGGGCTGGTCAGATTCTCTAGAGAAAACTTGCCTAAGCCTCCTGCCGGAGGATGAAACCCCTAGTGGCCAGAGATCTGGGTGCCCAGTGAGAGGCAGGAAGGCTGGGGAAGGGGATGGCCTTGATATTCAGTCTATAAATGTTTATGATCCTTTTATTTTTCAGTACAGAGCTTCCAGCACCCACTGTGCCTCTCAGTCCTTGGTCCAGACACCCTCTGTTTTGTCTTCTCTAAGGAACGCATCCTTGGGCCCGGCTGGGTGGGGTAAGGAGCTTCAGCCACGCTGTGGTGGTGGGCAGGGCGTGGGAACCTGGCCTCCTGCCACACAGCGTTCAGCAGGCCTCCTGTTGTGAACCCATAACCAACCACGCTCACCCTTTCCGGAAGCAGCCAATCCAGTCTTTCCAGAAAACAGCCAGTCCAGTCTCGGAGCTTTCCTAAGGCAAATCAAGTTCCACCACCGTGGGCTTATGCCGCTGCTCTCTTGGATCTGCTGAGTTAGTGAACGCTCATCAGTCTGCTCCCAGCTCTCAAAATCTGGTTGCTGCTGTCTCTTCTCCCGTTGAGGCTTATGGCTTTAGTGCCATTGGAGTGGGGCTACAGCAGAGACAGATCTCCCACATGTGTCCAATCTGCCAATTTTAACTGAAGAGCCTATGTTTCAAAGGATCCCCAAATTAGAGGCTCAGCTGGCATCTTGGCTGGACTGATGGTCTGGGATGCCCTCACTCCCATGTCCGGCAGTTGGCTTGATGTCACCTGGGGCACTACGCATGATGTGGATGTCAGCGTCCAACAGACCCCCTGGGCTTTTCCATATGCTAGGGGTCACAGGGTTCCCAAGAGCAGCAAGAAAAGGAACAATCTCCAGTGTTCAAGCACTTTAAAAAAAAAAATAAACTGTTTAAAGAGCAGTGTTAGGTTCACAGAGAAACTGTCATGTACAGAGAGTTCCCGTTTACCCCGAGCACTCATACAGGCTCCCTGACTATCAGCATCCCCCACCAGAGGGCTACATTTGTTGCCATCAATGAAGTTACACTGACACATCATTACCGCTCCAAGTCCACAGTTTACATTATGGTTCACTCGTGGTACGTTCTAGGTTGGACAAATGTATATTTTGACATGGATCCAATATGATTGTATCACAGACTAGTTTCACGACCCTAAAAATCCTCTGTGCTCACCGTATTCATCCGTCCCGTCCCCCAGCCCTTGCAAACATTGATCCTTTTACTGATGCCACAGTTTTGCCTTTTCTACAGTGTCATATAGTCGGAGTCTTACATTATGTAGCCTTTTCATATCGTCTTCTGTCACTTAGTGACGTGCATTTAAAGTGCCTCCATGTCTGTCCCGGCTTGAGCAATCATTGTTTTTTAGTGTTGAACAATATTCCATTGTTGAGATGTATCACAGTTTATCGACTCACCTGCTGAAGGACATTGGATTGCTTCTAAGTTTTGGCAATCATGCATAAAGCTGGTATAGATGTCTGTGTGCAGAATTTTGTGTGCAAATAAGTTTTCAAGTCATTTGAGTAAATACCAAGGGGCGAGGGATGGAACAAGGCCCAGTGTACAAGCACTCTTCAAGCTCCTGCCGGCATGGCTTTTGCCAATGTCGTACCGGGACAAATAAGTCACAAGGCCAAGCCCAAACTCTACGTATCCATGGGAGGAGCAGCAAAGACACGTGCCTCCTGGAGCGGAAAGGATTTATGGTCATTTCTTTTTTCTTTTTTTTTTTTTTTTTAATTTTTTTTCAACGTTTATTTATTTTTGGGACAGAGAGAGACAGAGCATGAACGGGGGAGGGGCAGAGAGAGAGGGAGACACAGAATCGGAAACAGGCTCCAGGCTCTGAGCCATCAGCCCAGAGCCCGACGCGGGGCTCGAACTCACGGACCGCGAGATGGTGACCTGGCTGAAGTCGGACGCTTAACCGACTGCGCCACCCAGGCGCCCCTATGGTCATTTCTTCAATCTATTGCACTCGGTACACGCTTTTTTTGCAATTCTTGATGCTCTGCCTGAAGCACAAGTTGATTGATCAAGGCACATTTGAAATGTAAAGATGAAACAAAGCCATTGGATTAGATGGCTCCAGAGACTTTGAAGCTGAAAGGGTGAAGCTTGCAGCGGCAAGAAGTCCACTGTGGTAAGTTGCACGTATTGGACTTGCATACTCAACAAATACTTGCTGAGTGCCTACCGTGTGCCCTATAAGCACTGGGGGTGCAGCTCAAAGTAGAGAGAATGTCACTTCCAGTGAGGGGAGTGGGGATGGAGGCAGAAAATGGAGTATGTCCGGAGATGAAGGAAAGGAAGGGGTGCTCTGGTAGTGACAGGGGAGTAAGGAGGGAGAATCGACTCTGTCTGAACGTAGTAGGGACAGGCAACAACCGAGGTGGGGTAAGTGCTGATCCTTCTCAGGCCCAGGAATTCTGGGTTCAGGGAAGGGCAGGAACTGGAGGTGAGAAAAGAGGGAATAATAGGGCCTGATCTCTGGGCGCCTGGGTGGCTTAGTTGGTTGAGCGTCCGACTTGGGCTCAGGTCATGATCTCATGGTTTGTGGGTTCGAGCCCCGCATCAGACTCTGTGCTGACAGCTCAGAGCCTGGAACCTGCTTCGGATTCTTTGTCTCCCTCTCTCTCTGCCCCTCCCCTGTTTGTGCTCGGTCTCTGTCTCTCGAAAATGAATAAACGTTAACAAATTTTTTAAAAAGGGTCTAATCTCAATTGACCTGTCACCCCTGTGCTCAGGAGAGTGGCTTGGTCGTTCTTTCCTGGGACCCTCAGGCGTCCCACCTGGTCCCTGGGGGAGGGGTAAAGGGGGAGAGTGCCATACTCACTCACAGGGATCTCAAAGCTGGTATTTAAGGATCACTGTATGGATACAGTGTCAGATGAGGACAGAGAGGCCAGGGAGGAGGAAGGGCTCACCCAAGATCAGTGAGCGAGTGAACAGAACCTACACTGGACACTGGTAACTCCCGGTTCGCTCCTCCCTGCAGACGGCATTTATCAAACACCTACTGTGTGGTAGCCTCACACATGGTGAAGACCTACTATGCTCCAAGGAGTGCATCGGCGGGTGGAGAAGATGGAGACAGACACAAAATGGCGGACATGGATGCTGGGGACCGGGTCAGGAAACCACCGCGGCATTGATGCAAAGGTAACAGAGCCAAATCAGGGCAGTGACAGGGCAGTGTGAGCAGTCGGTGGACTTGAGACTGTTCAGGAGGTAACATGAAGAGGCCTGGGTGAGCCAGGGAGGGGACCGAGGAGGGGAGAGGAAGGAGGCTGGGATGGGTGCAGTCAAGGGTGAAGGTGTCCCCACTGGGATGGAAGCATGGGAGGAGGAGCAGGTGTGAGGAGTTTGCTTTTGGAGCTGCTAAGTTGGAGGGGCCATGGGCCAGGAAAGGGAGGCGTTCGGACACTGTGGTCGGGAGGGCAGGAGAGCAAGCGGGGCTGAAATACAGACAGATGCTCTATAGATGAACTTCTAGAAGACATGAGTGATTCTTGGATGATCCCAATGACATATTAATAGAGGCAGTGCTGATGATTCAGAAGGTCCCAGGTCCTGAAGGATGTGGTCATCAAGGGCCATTAGTCTACCCATGGGCCCCTTTATTGTGTTCCCCAGGCCCCCTCCCCCAACTAGTGTGGCACCCAGGCCGGGGGAGGGGAAGGGAGAGGTGGAGAGGAGGCAGCCCTCTCTCACTCCTCTTGTTACCCAGACTTGTTCTTGGAACAGTAGCGGCAGCAGCATCTGGAAAGATGTTAGAAATGCAAATTCTCAGCCCACCTCAGCCCTACCGACACAGAATCTGAATTTAAATAGACTCCAAGTGGTTTTTCTGCAAAATGACATTTCAGAAGCAATGGTGCAGGCCAATAGTTCTCAGTCTCTGCTACCTGGAGATGGGGTTCCCCCCCATCCCCACCCCAGAGCTTTCTATCCGGTTGGTCTGGGGTGAGGCCCAATGGACTAGGTGATTCTACTGCATACCTAGGTGAAAACCCCAGCCCCAGCCCCTCTCTGATGGACTAGAGCCAGGATGTTGAAGGCCACTTTACATCTTTGGGTCTCAAGATGGAAGTCTGCAACAAAAGCCACCCTGTCCCCTCTGCCAGGTAGCAGCTGGGCAGGTGCTGTGGGAGGGCTCCAAGGCCACGAAGAGCTGGCGGGCAGGTGTCTAGTTGTTTGAAATATACACCAGGCTCAGCTGCCCCTCACCTCCCCAGGTACCTACTTTATGCCAGGCCAGACAGGGAACTGCTGAGCTGAGGAGTCCTCACCTGCTCCTCACCTTGGAGGAGGTCCATCAGGTAGAGAACTGTCAGAGACAGAGAGAGGAGAGCCCACCACGTCCAGGCTAAGAGAAAGGGAGTGGGGGGCGTTTTTTTGGCGGAATGCTGGGCCCTCCTCCTCCTCTCACCTGGAGATAGGAGCCAGAGAAGTTATATGTATCAACTCCAAGGTCTGCCCAGGAATCCCATCATCTTAGGGAAAAGTCAGGATTCGAACATTCCTCACTGCCTTGCTACTCCAAGTATGGCCCTTGGACAGCATCAACATCACTTGGAAGCTTACTGGGAATGCAGAATCTTGGGCACTACTGGATCAGACCTACTGGGTCAGAATTCATAGTGTAACCAGCTCCCAGGTGACTCACATGCATGTTAGTTTGGAAAGCCTTTGTCTCCTGGGCCCTAGCTGAAATGCGGGTTTCAGTAGCCACAGAGACAGGATGTTGGAGGTTTTCAGGCTCCTCTGGATGGGCTGGCTCATGGCTTCTCTGCTGGGTGAGGACCGGTAGAACCTCAATGGGCCGAAAGATGGCCCCAGTATGGTCTTCTTTCCTAAGGAATATCGTGGCATCCTTCCTCCCTGCACCTTAACCGGCAGCTTTCTGTCCTGCACTGCCCTCTGGTGGCCCTGGAGTGCCATTGCCATGTCACATTGCCTCCTCTCTGGTCAGGATCCCAAGACCGAGATGAGGTGAAACGAAGACTTGCCTGTTGCTGATCTCTGACATAAGGCTCAGAGACCCCCAAGAACACCATGGAGGCAGTTTGGAAAACACTGGGCTTTAGCAGCAGGACAGCAAATGGAGGCTTCTCTTTTCCCTGGCGAGGGGTCCTGGCTCAACCCTTCTCCCCATCACTCCTCACACCCTGTTGGAGGCTGTTCAGAGCTAGGACACAAGCTGGAGGAAAGAGTCCTGTGTAAAGAGGACACACACACAGGTAGGAAGTCGCTGGACTGGTTCAGGGAGACTCAGTCAAGCCGAGTTTTCTTTGGAAGGCTGCTCGGTGGAGGATGGACTGGGTGGGGACATTGGGAGCTGACAGTCCGGGAAGGGGCCCATGCCACAGTTCAGAGGATGTTAGTGGCTTCGTGTGAGCCAGGCTTGGGTGGAGAAAGGCCGACACCCCTCCCACATCCCAGACAGAACATGTCAGCCAGCGTTGGGAGCTCACTGGAACGTGAGCTGACTGACGGCGTGGGCAAGGGGCGTTTGGGGAGACACAGGGCCTTGTGAAATTTTTCTAGGGACATGACCCTAGGCCTTCCCAAAAGCTTGAGAGCCCCTGTTCTTGGCCATATGGATGGAGCGGCCTGACTCCCTGTGCTGGCCAGCCTGGTTCAGCTGACTCCTCCCTGAGGCTCCGTTGCTACCAGGTCCATGGTCACCTAGACTCACAGGTGCTCTGGGGGAGCTCTGTAGCAGCCTCTGGTTCTCCTCCTAAGCCTGGGGAGGCTGGGCCCTTGGGGTGACCTTAGCAGGGAAGAATGAGGGGCACGGAGTCCACAGGCTGTGTGCAGGCCCCTGCCTCCCCCTGGCGCCTTCCAGGCCCCACTCTGCACCCTGCTTCCTGGCAGCTCCTAATCCCCCAGGTCCATCATAACCTGGACCCAGGCTCCAATTCCGGCCCTGCAGCTGACTCACTGAGCCATCAGGAGCCATTCACCTCCCCTCCCAGACCTCAGGTTCGTTACCAGAGGAGGAGCAGGCATCTGGCCTAGAAATCATCTAGTTCCTGCAGATGCCTTTGGGCTTTGAGAACCTGAGGTCATGTTCCTCCAGCAGAAGGGCTAGTCTTTCCAGAATGGTCCCCAGACAATGGGGCAGCTGTGTCTGCTGCAGTGCTCTTGGAGCCTCTTCCCGGTCCCCTTGGCCCACTGGCCCACCTTCCAGCGGCTGGCACCCGCGAGCCTTTGAACTTCGTCCCCTGCTGCCCACTCACCGGCAGGCCAAAAATGCTGGCCAGTTAATGTCCTTGGGGCACCCTCAGCCAGGACTGTGAAGCTCGACAAATGCACCAGCTCCCTCGGGTGGGGTAAGTCCGAGGCACATGCCTGTCTCCCAAGGCCCCCCGCACAGCTGAGAGCTCCAGTTGCCCACAGCGGTAGTGGATTTGATGACACAACCTCTTGTCGCCTGCCCGCCTCATTTTCTTTTCCATGCTCCTGCTGGTGTTTCCTGAAATTTGCACTCAAAATTTGTCTCAAGGTCTGCTTCTGGGGGAACCCAAATCAAGACAGTATCCAGCTGAGCCATTTTATTTGCCTGATCTTTGGTTCAGGATGAACAAGAAAAGGGAGTAGGAGACGGATCCCTAGGCTGGGTGTGGGAGTGAGTGGAGAAGGACACCCTTGCTGTTCACCTGTGGCCTTGGGACAAAGTATAGGAGTGAAGGGATAGATCTCAGACTGGATCTGCCTTAGGGGGCTGTGGAGCATCTAGAGATGCTGGGCCTGACTTCACCTCTGGGGCAAGCCCCCCTCTGCCAGGCAGACCTCAGGCCCTGGGGACCTTGTGGGTGACCACAAAGCAGATACCCTCATTTAGGCCTCTGAGTAGCTGATGAGGCCATAGTCCCACCTCAGCACCTGGTGGTCGGTCTCCTGCACTGCCTTCTCTGCTGTCTCCTCCTCCAGGTACAGCCCAAAGAACTTCTTGGAGACTGTCATGTAGTGCCAGGCGTCTAGGGCCAGGACAGTGGCCACCTGGCCAGCCTGGCTTCAGCAGCTCAGCCGGGCCCTGCGTGGCCACCCAGTAGGTGTTCACGTCCACAGCGCAGGTGGTCTCCAGGGCCAGCGAGGCCAGTGTGCAGTCAGCCGGAGGCACTTGGGCCCGCCCCTGTGGCTGTAACTTGGTCACGTCACACTTCAGCCATATGACTGTCCTTCGGAGCCCGCTTCCTTCTCCTGCCACCCGCTCCTTTGGAGGGGGGGCGGGGGGGTCACAGAAGGATGATGCACTTTATGAAAACAGCCCCCACCCTCACTGCCATCTAGGTTGCTTCTTATCAGCAAGGCCTGTGTTTTAACCCATTCAGCGACTCTTTGAGGGAGATATTATTTCCCTCCTGGTAGAGATGAAGAAATTGAGGCCCAGAGAGGTTGCGTGATTTCTCAAGGCTACACAGCTGGTAGGGAACAGCAGATTTGATTTTTTTTGGGGGGATTTGGTGTTTGATTCCTGCTTCCTCCTCTTGTTCCTCTGCCTCCTCCTTCTTTTTAATAATTCAAAATAATCCAATTTTTGGTATATGATTAACTTTTAAGTTGTTAAATATATATAACAAAAAGTTTGCCATTTAGATCATTTTTAAGTGTACAATTCAGTGGCCTTAACTGCATTTACAACGTCGTGCAACCCTCACCACTGTCTACTTCCAACACTTTTTTTTATCAGCCCACATAGCAATAACTATACCCGTTAAGCAATAACTCCCTGCTCCCCTTCCAGCAGCCCCGTCTCTTTCAACACGCAGGCGTTAGCATGTCACTTCCTCCTCTGGTGGCCGCGAGACTCACAATACAGTCCTTACTGCTTATCATGGCTTCCCCGGGGCCACCCTCCCCGACGCTGCACTGTCCCGCTCGCTCTGCTTCATGCATACCCACCTTCTTCCTGGTCCTCGGACACCAGCCAGCTCTCTCCCCTCGTAGGCCTCAGTCCTCACTCTCCCCTCTGCCCGACACTCTCCTTCCCTACATCTTCCTGCTGCTCTGAGGGCATCTCTTTGGAGATGCCTTCTCTTACTCCGCTATGGACCACATATGTTTCCCCAGATTCCTGTGTTGAAGCCCTAACCCCAGTGTGATGGTATTTGGAGAGGCCTCGGGGGGAGGTGATTGGGGTTAGATGAGGTCTCAGGGGGTGGGGCCCTCGTGATGGGATTTGTGCCTTTTTAAAATTAATTTATTAATTTATTGATTCATTTCTGTCTCTTCTTAAAATTTTATATTTTTTATTTATTTTTTTAATTTTTTTTTTCAACGTTTATTTATTTTTGGGACAGAGAGAGACAGAGCATGAACGGGGGAGGGGCAGAGAGAGAGGGAGACACAGAATCGGAAACAGGCTCCAGGCTCTGAGCCATCAGCCCAGAGCCTGACACGGGGCTCGAACTCACGGACCGCGAGATCGTGACCTGGCTGAAGTCGGACGCTTAACCGACTGCGCCACCCAGGCGCCCCATTATATTTTTTATTTTGAGAGAGAGAGAACACGCAGCAGGGGTGGGGCAGAGGAAGAGGGAGGAAGAGAATCTTTTCTTTTTTCTTTTTTAATTTTTTAATGTTTATCTTTGAGAAAGAGAGAGAGTATGTGTGGGAGTGGGGGCAGAGAGAGAGAGAGGGAGACACAGAATCTGAAGCAGGCTCCAGCCTGTGAGCTGTCAGCACAGAGCCTGATGTGGGGCTTGATCCCATGACCCTGGGATCATGACCTGAACTGAAATCAGGAGTCAGATGCTCAATGGACTGAGCCACCCAGATGCCCCCGGGATTCATGCCTTTTGAAAGAAGAGACACTAGAGAGCTCGCTCTCTGTCCTTGTCCTCCATGTGAGGACACAGACAGAAGGTGGCCCTCTGCGAGCCAGGAAGAGGGTCCTTCCCAGACCCTGACCAGGCTGGCGCCCTGATTTTGGACTTCCAGCTTCCAGAACTGTGAGAAGTGAATGTGTGTCGCTTAAGTCCCCCGGCCGGTGGTACTTTGTTTTGGCAGCCCAAGCTGACACAGGCACAGCACCCCTGTCTCTTTCTAGGCCCCTACCCAGCTGAAGCTTTATCTCTGGACCACTTGTTGTTTAAAAAAATTTTTTTTAATGTTTATTTTTGAGAGAGAGAGAGAGACAGACAGATAGAGCATGAGCAGGGGAGGGGCAGAGAGAAGGGGAGACACAGAATCCGAAGCAGGCTCCAGGCTCTGAGCTGTCAGCACAGAGCCCGATGAGGGGCTTGAACTTGTGAACCGCGAGGTTATGACCTGAACTGAAGTCTGAAGCTCAAACGACTGAGGCACCCACGTGCCCCTCTGGGCCACTTACCATTATCTGAATCTCCATCTAGTTTGGTTGTAGATGTGTTCCCTACTAGAATATGAACTCCGTGGGGATGAGACTTTGTCTTGTTCCCTGCATATCCCCAGTACCTAGAAGAGGGCCTGACCCTCAGAAGGCGCTGCAGAAAGCGTAACGGGAATGAATGAAGCCCAGGCTGGGTTGCTGTGGAGGCCCCTGTGCTCAGAGACCCTCCAACCCTGTCCCATTGCAGGCTGCCCCACCTGTGACTGGGTCAGGTGCCCGTGGCCCAAGGTTAGGGCAGGAATCTGAAACTCTGGTCTTTGTCCTGGCTCTAACGTGGCTTTGAGGTCACTCTCCAGGTCTGGGCTTCAGTTTGCTCAGCTGTGGAATCTGGGCCACAATCCTGCCTATTCCCCCGAGGCTCCCGTAGATGTGTTCACTCTCTGTGAACCAGGTGGGGAGGGTGCCTGGAGGGGCCGGTGCTGTTGGCCGGGGGGGCGTGGCAACAGTGCTGTGTCCAGCCCGTCTCTGGTCGTAGTAACTCTTGCGGCAGCAAGGGGCACTTGATGTGTCCCAGGCTGTGACCCACCCTTTAGCCGTCAACCACGTGAGCCCCAGGTGTGTGAGTTCAGAACCCTCACACAGCCTGAGGGCCACCCAAAGGCTGGGTGTAGGGATGGCACTCACTCAAAGGGAGGGGGCTCGGCACCCCAAGTGGGTCAAGGCAAAAGGGCAGGGAGATGGGTGTGAAGTAGGTGGGGGGGCTCACACGCTATCTGGTGGGGGATGGGGAGGACCTCATCTGAGAAGCATGGTGGCCTGCGGGGACCCGTCTCCCTACGTACTGAATGGCACCCACCAGGTCTGTGGTGGGAGGACATCCCAACTCCATGCCCAGCTAAGTAGTTGGAAAAGAACCAACCACAGGCTGTTTGTCGTTGGGGAAGGGTGCCATACAGGAGATCGGACTCTGCCTTTGGTGGGGGGAGCGAGGCTATGTGGGGATATACCAGACTCACACACCTGGGGCTCCAGTCGGGTGGGGGGGGGCGCAGCCTGCACATATCACACCCCCCTTGCTGCCCCAACAGTTGCTACCAGGGACCGGGCAGGAAAAGTTCTGCGCTTCTGGGCAGGCTTCAGAAAGGCTCCCCAGTAGCAACTGGTTTATTTTCAGCAGGGTCTGACTCTAGATTTAAAACACGGGGGAGGGGCGCCTGGGTGGCGCAGTCGGTTAAGCGTCCGACTTCAGCCAGGTCACGATCTCGCGGTCCGTGAGTTCGAGCCCCGCGTCGGGCTCTGGGCTGATGGCTCAGAGCCTGGAGCCTGTTTCCGATTCTGTGTCTCCCTCTCTCTTTACCCCTCCCCGTTCATGCTGTGTCTCTCTCTGTCCCAAAAATAAATAAACGTTGAAAAAAAAAAATTAAAAAAAAACAAAAACAAAAAAAACCTCACCTGTCCATTTTTCAAGGCCTAGTGCCAATGTCCTTGCTCCAGGAAGTCTCCTCAGATTTCTCTGTGGGCATTAAGATTTATTTCCTCCGTATTCCTGTGGACATTGCTTGATATGCCTTTCTTGGAAGTGATTACATGATTAGGGAAAGTTTGTTGAGTGATTGACTAACGCCTAGAGTTGAGCAGTATACTCCCTGCCCAGCCGTGCATGGCAAACCTAAATTAACTGATCTTTACCCTTGCTGTTGCCATTGACTGCCTGTCTGACCTGGGCTGCCCACCCCTCTCTCTCCCGCCTCAGTTTCCCCTCGTGTGCACCGAGGAACCTGGAAAACAATTTCTGTCAGCTTACCCAGTTCTGATGCCCCAGAGTAGGGGTTTATAAACTGAGCCTGTAGTTTGGCTTTGGATATCAATGAACTCTCTCAACGTTATGTAAAAAGTTGTGGGTGTGTGTATATATGTGTATGTTGCAAGAGCTTTCGTTATATTTTCAGAGGGATTTGTGAGCCTAGAGAGGTTACATAACCCAGCTTTAAGGCCACTGCAGGGGATGCGGGAGGAGATGGTCAGAGGCAGGTAGTGTGCTCGTGTGTATTCTGTCAATTCCTCACCCAGTGTGAGCCTGTGAGCCTCCCCCCTTCAGGACAATCTTCCCTCCTTACAGTAAAGAAACGGAGGCTTCCTGTCATAGACCTGAGCCCAGCTCTTTGGCCTCCACAGCCGCTGCTTTGGCCCTACCAGGCTGCCGCCTAAGTGGAGGCCCTCGTGGACTCACAGGCCGGGATGCCTTTGCAGCATCCTTGGAGAGCAGTGGCCCCGAGGACCGGTGCCCTCCTGCCACCCAGCAGCTCTCTGCCGGGTGCAGTCCTGTACTCCCCACCTCCCAAGGTGGATACCAGCCACTCACCCGAAGAGAAGGTCTGGAAGAGGTTTTCCACATTACATTTTAGGATTTGTTTTCGGCATAGGTGTTGCGGCGCCTAGGTGGCTCAGTGGATTGAGTGTCTGACTCTTGGTTTCAGCTCAGGTCATGATCTTGCGGCTTGTGAGTTCAAGCCCTGCATCGGGCTCTGTGCTGGCAGCACGGAGCCTGCTTGGGATTCTCTCTCTCTCCCTCTGTCTCTGCCCTCCCCTGCTCGCTCTCTCTCTCAAAATAAATAAACTTAGGGGGAAAAAAGGCATAGCAGGACTACATAGGTAGTCTGAGGGTCGCCCTCTTTCTCATAGTCCTCTGTCCCTGTGCACAGCTTGCCGGCCCTTCTGGCTGCGGCTCCCTCCGCGTCTCCTTGCTTCTGCAGTTCTGTTGCATCTATGTTTGGTCCCCCAGCCTCTTCCCAGGAAGAGCTTCCTGATCTCAGACTGGGCCCTCCTCTCAGGGAGCAGCAGAGTCCACACACAGGGAGCCAGGCCACAGTGTTAGCTTCTCCGGTTGGAATTTATCTGGAATTTATCAAGAGCATGGAAATGTTTTCTGGCTCTTGGCTTCCGAGAGGTGATAATTTTGAGTATAGGTGCTGCTTGTGGGAGGAGGGGAGAGGGGGACAATGTAACAGAGGGACAAAGACAGAGAGACGGAGAGAGACAGGCAGCAAAGGGAGAGAGAGAGACAAAGATGCAGAAAGAGGGGGTGTCTGGCTGGCTCAGTCCATGGAGCATGTGATTCTTGATCTCAGGGTTGTGAGTTTGAGTTGCCTGTTGGGTGTAGAGATTGCTTAAAAATAAAATCTTAAACACATAAAAAAACAAAGGCACGGAGAGAGACTAGGTGTCTGCAATAGGCCAAGGATGCTTTCCCTCTTTGGGTTTGGAAGGAAAACAAGAACCGGAGTGGAAAGATCCCTAAGGGGGAGGGAACAGGAATCAGAGATGGCTAAGATTTCACTGGCCCATGACAGTGAGCTTACTGTTGAAAGCAGCTTGTCCTGAATGTGGTTACATATTTCTCCCCGACTTCAGTTCTGTTTATTCTACTTGCTTAGTCAATCCTTTCTTTTTTGTGTAGGGTAGAAGTAAACAGCCAGGACCTCTGAAAATCCTAGGAATCCTATGTTTGGATAAACCATTAAAAAGCGTTGCCAGGGGCGCCTGGGTGGCTCAGTTGGTTAAGCGTCTGACTTCAGCTCAGGTCATGATCTCGCGGTCTGTGAGTTCGAGCCCCGCGTCGGGTTCTGTGGTTGCAGCTCAGAGCCTGGAGTCTGCTTCAGATTCTGTGTCTCCCTCTTTCTCTGCTCCTCCCCTGCTCGCACTCTCTTTCTCTCTCAAAAATAAATAAACATTAAAAAGCATTGCCATGTATAAACAGAACATGTGATAAAATTGCACAGAACTTAACACACACACACACACACACACACACACCAGCAAACTGGAGAAATCTGAATAAAATCAGGGGATTGTATCAATAACAATATCTTGATTGTGATATTTTACTACTATTTTGAAACATATTACCATTGAGGGAAATTGATCTTATTTATTTATCATTTATCTCAGGTCTTATTTCTTTCGCCTGCCCTTATCACTTTTGGTCACCTCTCTCCCTCCCTCAGGGGACATGCTCACGGACCTCAGCCCAGGTCCTACCATCTATCAAGCGCTCACCGCCTGTGTGTCCTTCAGAGACATCACTCCCTCTGACTTCTCTGCCAGTGTGATTTACCTGTGAGCTGGAAGGGAACGCATAGGACACAGGGGTTGGGGAGAGGGTTCCCCAGGGGACTGGATGCCAATCCTCCTTCTCAGAGGACTCTCTGCTCTCTCTGTTGTCCCTGACATTCTCAGGACAGTAGGTCCCTCCAGGATGGGACCAGTACTTTGGGTGGGACAGCGGATGGGTCCCCCAGTTACAGGATTATAGCACTTTGGGGAGCACGTTTCTGATCACAGGACTGCACTGAGATGTGATATAGCCAGGTATGATCACTGAAGACCAGATGGAAGGATCTTTCCTTCCTCCTCCCTCCCTCCCTCCTTCCTTCCATCCTCTATCCTTCCTCTATCCGTCCATTCTATCTTTCCTTCCTTCCTCTCTCTCTCTCTCTCTCTCTCTCTTTGTTCCTTTCTTCCCTCTATTGTCTTTATCTGTTGTAACTATTATCTATCTATCCATCCTTCCATCCATCTATCCATTTGCCCATCCTTCTGTCTATCAATCTTTCCTTCTTCCCTCTATTGTCTACATTTGTTGTGACTATATTGCCTGTGGGAGTGTGAACCCACACCCATGCTGAGCACACAGATATGACATTTACATGTGCTTCTCCCCTACTCCTTGCCCCCTGCCTTCCCCTGCCTGACGTAATCACTAATGTGAAGTTTATATTTATCCTTCTTTTGCTTTTTCTTTTTTTTTTAAATTTTTTAATGTTTATTTATTTTTGAGACAGAGAGAGACACAGCATGAACAGGGAAGGGGCAGAGAGAGAGGGAGACACAGAATGTGAAGCAGGCTCCAGGCTCCAAGCTGTCAGCACAGAGCCCGACGCGGGGCTTGAACTCACGAACCGTGAGATCATGACCTGAGCTGAAGTCAGATGCTTAACCGACTGAGCCACCCAGGCGCCCCCCTTCTTTTGCTTTTTAAAAATAAATTTCATCACATATTTACACACATCTAAACAAAGTATGTCCCCCAGTTGCATGGGACATACTTACCCTAAACAACTATTTATTGCTTTTCTGAAATTCAAATTTAACTGAGTGGTCTGCATTTCATCTGGCAACCCTGTTTCAGATCTGGTCATTCAGCCCGGAGGGGAAGAGGCACAGGCTGGGAGTCAGGGCTGTTGTGAGCATGTAAGATGCCTTTGCGTGAATTAGGAAAAGATGCACGGACAAATTATAGAAAGATGCCCTCTGGGCTATTCCCTTTCCCTCTGGAAGGACGATAAGAACGAGGTACCCCTTTTGGGCAGACCAATTAGGGAAAGGTGCCCTTTCCTTAAGGCTCACTTGGCCCCCTCCCTTTGTGCAGGGTATACTCACCAGACCTGGACACAGTATCCTTGGTAAGAGTCAGAAGACCTGGATTCTAGTCTCGGCTCTGCCGCTCATGGGCTGGGTGACCTTGGGTGAGTCTTTTTCTTTCTTATATTTCCTTTCTGTGAAGTAGGGGAAACGAGATCCAATCTAATAATCTACAAGAAAATTCTAGGAGCAGGAAATCACGGATGTGAAAGAACTTTGGCAAGTAAAATATTTTGCACAAATGAGTGTTGACACTATTTCCCCATAGGAGATCTGAAATTACCTGGTCCAATGCTTTTGTTCTATAGTCCAGGAAGCTGAGGTCCTGAGAGGGTATGTGACTTACCCAGAGACACACAGCAAGCTGATGACAGTTGGAGTGAGAACTCCTGGTCCAGTGTACCCTCTTTTCCACTAGGTGTCCCCACAGGCTTGGAAGGGTGCAGAAACCCTTCCCTCCCCTTGGGCCTCTCCTAGCACTGGCTTTGTCAGCAACAGCAGCTTCAGCCCTTCCCTTGGTGTGTATCTATCTGAGTAGACCCCTCTCCGGACTTGTCTGGAGAGTCATCATATATGGGAAGGTTTGAGGAATGCTTGTGGCAGGATGATCATCAGGCAGAAGGAGGGGGGGGGCTGCCCAGCAGACCTAGAGATCCTGCAAACCCGTGTCCAGGAACAGGGATGGGGTAGGGGCTAAGATGAGGTCTAGCAGAGAAAACGGAGCTTGGCAAATAGGATGTTTTGAGCTGCTGGGGCAGCTAAAAGGGGGATGGTTTCTGCCAAGGTGAGGACAGACAATGCCCAGGAGTGGAGATAGCTAAGGAAAGGAAGCTAATCAAATGCGTCCCTTCTTACAATGCCAGGACCTCCAGGAGAGTATAATTTGGCCTAGACAGAGCCTAAAGGACAGAGCATCCAAACTGGGGCCCTCACTCCTTGGGCAGCTGCTGGCTGCCTTGGGGACGAGGCAGGGCAGGTTTTGAGGGGACCCACAAGGGCTTGTGAAAGCTGCCTAACGCCTTAGACGAGGCCATGCGGGTTGAGTGGCTACGCTATGTACCCACCATTTGTCTACCTGAAGATAGTCTGTAGTCTCTACATACTTCAATAAAACATTTTGTTCTCCTCTATCCAGTGGGCAGAACTTGTGATATATCGTCAACAGTTTGGTGGGTAAGGGTCTTTGAAGAAGAAAGGGGCCCCTGGGTGGCTCAGTCAGTTAAGTGCCTGACTTCAGCTCAGGTCATGATCTCGCGGTTCATGAGTTCGAACCCTGCGTCAGGCTCTGTGCTGACAGCTCAGAGCCTGGAGCCTGCTTCAGATTCTGTGTCTCCCTCTCTCTCTGTCTCTACCCCACTCACACACACACACACACACTCTCTCTCTCTCTCTCTCTCAAAAATAAAATAAACATTAAAAAGAATTTGAAGAAGAAAGCTCTGTTGTGGCTGGAGAAAGGAGTCTTCTATTTGGGGACAGGGAAGGTGGACTTATGGACCAAGGCTCCTTTTGTGTAGTAACTCACTAAACTGTGATCTAGGGTGATGGGCTAAGTCTCCTGTTGTATCACAAGTACAAATAATAAAAAACCCAATCGCGGTGGCTTCATAAATTTTTTTTTAACTTCTTGTGTAACAGCTTGAGATATTGGTTCAGTGACTCAGTGGTAATGCAGCTGGTATATCTGTGACTAACTTATTTCCTCATGGTCACAAGGTGGCTGCTATAGCTCCAGGCATCCTAGGTTCAAGGCAAGAAAATGGAGGAAAAGGAGACTTCATCAGTCTCTGGCCCTCTTCCTAGGGAAGCACAAACCACTGCAGAAGCCTTCCAGTAGACTTCAGTTGTCTCATGTAGCTCTCTCCTAGCTGCAAAGTAGGCAAGGAGAGAAAGTCTGTCACTTTCTAGTCTCTGTGGTGGAGGCAGGCTGGGGAGAAGTAGGTTGGCAGGGGATAGGTTAGCCAGCAACCAGCCTCTGACACATCCTTTTTGGGTTAAGCATAGCCAGCCCCAGCCATTGTTTCTTGGTTGTCCGGAGCTCTTCGCCTCCTCCATTCCATTCTCCATGGCAGCTACAGGACAGCTGTGGGCTTGGCAGGGAGAGGAAAGCAAGAGACTACTGGGTCAATACATGCACCTTGTAGTGGGCGAGTCACCCCTCCAATGTGAGATCCCTGGGTGGGAGGCAGTACCCTCATCTCTAGACAAAGCCTATGCATGGCCAACTGTGCATGTGCTAGTGGGTCCTGCTGGGATTCAATTGGACATGAGAGCGGTCACCCTGCACCCATCCTCATACCTCAGACCTCTTTCACCTGTTCCTCCGTGGGCTCTGCTGGGAGCAGGGTGAGACCCTGTTCTTAGAGGTCAGTGCCTCAGTCTCCCATTTCCAATATGCACTGTCCTCCACATGACAGCTGCTTCTGACACCAGTGCGGGAAGACTGGAAAAGGATGTGCCCAGCATGATGATTGCAGGCACCGATCCCGAGGCCGGAGGAGGAAGGGCTCCCAGCTCTCCTGTGCCCTCCTGGTGCTGTGAACAGTCTATCTCACGTCCTGCTCACCAGGCTTATCCTGGGCGAGTTTTATTCCCCGCCACTCCTCCTTCGGGGGAAGTCTCTGTTTGGGGTTTTCCCTGCCTTGTCCTATACCCTTCTTCCCCCAACAATTCGACCTATCCCTATGAGATATTCTGCATGAGATTCAGCCCTCCTCCTGCCCTTTCTGGAGTGCTCATTATATTGGGGCTGAACTGCTTCAGTGCTCACCCAGGAGGAGAGGGATAGGCAACAAACACTTAGATCATGTGCTAATATTAACAGCTGGCCCCTTCATATCATTTATTAAGTGCTAGCCCCCTTTAAAAATACTCATTTTTGGGGGCACCTGGGTGGCTCAGTCGGTGGAGCGTCCGACTTCGGCTCAGGTCATTATCTCGTGGGTTGTGAGTTCGAGCCCCATAGAGGGCTCTGTGCTGATGGCTTAGAGCCTGGAGCATGCTTCAGATTCCGTGTCCCCCTCTCTCTCTGCCTCACCCCTGCTTGTGCTCTCTCTCTCTGTCTTTCAAAAATAAATGAATAAACATTAAAAAATTTTTTTTTAAATATTCATTTAAAAAATTATGGTAAAATACACATAACATAGAATTTGCCATCTGAACCATTTTAAGTGCATAGCCAAGTGGCCTTAAGTACATTCACATAGTTGTGCAACCACCACCACCATCCGTCTCCAGAACACTTTCAACTTCCCAAACTGAAACTCCATACCCATTAAAAAAACAACTCCCCATTTCTCCCTCCCTCTTGCCCCTGGCAACCACCATTCTCCTTTCAATGTGTATGAATTTGACTACTCTAGGTACCATATGTAAGTGGAGTATGCAGTATTTGTCTTCTTGTGACATGTTTATTTCACCAAGCCTGTCTTTCAAGGTTCATCTATGTTGTAGCATGTCTCAGAATTGCCTTCCTTTTTCAGGCTGAATAATACTCTATTGTATGTGTGAACCACATTTTGCTTATTCACGCCTCCATCAATGGGCACATAGATCATTTTCGCCTTTGGGCTATTGTGAATAACACTGCTGTGAGGCCGGCCACTTTAAAAAAACATGTATGGGGCGCCTGGGTGGCGCAGTCGGTTAAGCGTCCGACTTCAGCCAGGTCACGATCTCACGGTCCGTGAGTTCGAGCCCCGCGTCAGGCTCTGGGCTGATGGCTCATGATGGCTCAGAGCCTGGAGCCTGTTTCCGATTCTGTGTCTCCCTCTCTCTCTCTGACCCTCCCCCGTTCATGCTCTGTCTCTCTCTGTCCCAAAAATAAATAAACGTTGAAAAAAAAAAAAAACATGTAAAACACTCATCTATTTCTCACAACAGCCCCGCGTGGAAGGTATTGCTTTTAATTCTCATTTTATGGGTGGGGAAACTGAGGCCTAGAGGTGAAAAGACTTGCTCAAATTACACAGCTGCAAAGAAGCTGGACCAGGCTTGTGAATGCAGGCAGTGCAGCTCAGGAGCTTAAGAGCTTCACCTGTAGCCCACACTGATATCTCACAGAGTGTCAGGGGAGCGTGGAGCTGGGCCTGGGGGAATTCTGGGAAGGCTTCTCCGTGGAGGTGACCTTTGAGCTGGGTTTTAAGAGTGAGTCGTTCACTAATGTCTAACAGAGAGGAGAAAGGCTAGCCACTTCTGGCAGAGGATAAACCTTGTGTGATGTGACTATTAATACAAGGACCCAGGCCCACTTCACAGGCATGGCCCCTGGGGTCCTGCGGTGGCGCAGATAAGAAAACAGAAGACTCCGGCTGGCGGTTACAGAATCTCAGGAGATTCCCCTCTCCCCACATCTCCACCCTACCATATTATGGGAATAAAGCACCGTCCTAGGGCAAGCCAGACTTGGACAGAAGCTTCCACAAAGACTCTATAGGCTCTAAAAAGCACGTCAACTTTCCAATCTCTCCCACCCCAAGACGGTAACACCCCACATCCTCGTAAGGGTGGAGCTGGAGGTGATGGGTGGAATGGGGACAAGGAAGAAAAAAGCACAGTGATGAGAGAGCTGTGGCTGTTGCCCTTTTTGCCCTTAAATGCAGACCTATCTTGCCCTAGTGCTTTCCGGGAAAGTGGTGATTGTTAGGCTCCATCAGAAACACTGACCAGAACAGCCATCTTGCCATTCCATGCTAATTTCAAAAACCCCAAGTCGCCTTCTTTCTCCCCAGAGGTCTGAAGAAGCCCAAGTCAAGAGAAACAGTTGTTTACCACACGTATTTTAATTTGCTGATTGATGCAGGAAGGAGCAAAGGTTGGACATTCTGATCTTCTTGGCTTAAATCAGCTTCAATGTCAGCACTGTGGCCATGGGGGAGTTTCCACAGGCTACAGACTTTCCTTATAGGAAATGATATTGAGACTTAAAGTTGTCCACAGGCACAGAGGCGGAATTGGCCGGGGGGGTGCTTGGTGGTCAAGGTCTGCAGAGTATGGGCTCTGAGCAGTGTGCACATCTGGGCACATGGATGGATGTGTTGTGTGTAGGGTGGGTGAGGTGGAGAGAGTGTCATGATTTGAGATCCTAAGAAAAAGAACCAGGGGGCAGAAATATGCTATTTTGAAACAGAAAAACACTAGTGTGCTAAAGATTGTTAGTGGTCCTCCCGGGTCCACTATACCCACCATTCCTTTCGTATAATAGTGGTTTTTGGCCGGGCACATGGCTGCCACATCAAAGACTACATTTCCCAACTTCCGTTGCAGCTAGACGTGATCAAGCAAGTGAATTATTGCCCTAGGGATGTAAGTTGAGTATTCTGCGCCAGCTTCTGGAAACCTTCTCTAAGATGTGGTACACGTGGACTCTTTGCTTTTTATTCTTACATCCTTTACCTGGAACATGGAAGCTGCCATCTTGGGCTATGAGGTCAAGGCCATACATGCTGACGAAGATAGAAAGAAACTGGGAACCTAATAATATGCGGCACCACATGAGCCCTGGACTTCTGTGAGAGACAAATAGCATTTGATTTTGTTTAAGTCTCTGATGTTGTTGTTGTTCTTCTTATTGTTATTATTTTGGCAGGAATACCACAGAAGTGGTATTGTATCTCTTTCAGGGCATAAAGGGGTACATGTTGTCCCATTTTGTCCCATTGCTGGTGATGGCGACTCTGATCACTTGGATAGTGTTGTGTCAGCCAACTTTCTTTACTGTAACGTGACAATTTTCCCCTTTGTGATTCACTAATATCTTATGGAGAGTCACTTTGAGATTATCAAACTTTTACTCAGTAGTTTTAGCATTCATGATGATTCTTGCCTGAATGATTATGCTAGTTGACAAATATTGCTTTGCTAATTCCATCATTCTTTCTACACTTATTAGTTGACATTCAAATGTGAGGAAGATATTTCTTCCTTCCTTCCTTCCTTCCTTCCTTCCTTCCTTCCTTCCTTCCTTCCTTCCTTCTTCCCTCCCTGCCTTTTGTCTTCTGCCTGCATGGCCGTGCTGCATGGACCTGGACAGAAGACAAGACCCCTCATCCCTGGCAGTGAGGAGACCTGGCACATTTGGGGCTGAATGAAAGGCCAAATCTCACCAGGGTTGTGGCTGTCCCACTTCATCTTGCTGGGGCCTGGTTGGGACTGGGTCTTCCCTCCATCTCCAGTCTCATGTTGGTGGCCATGTGAAGTAGAAATTGGGAGGTTATCCAATGAGGTGGGGGTGTGTGGAGAGTGTATGGATGTACTCCTCCTTCATGTTGTCAAGGACAATCACCTGTGCTGGACTCCTTGTCCTGATCTCTGGGAATGGTGGCCAGACAGCTGAGAAGGACTGAGGATCACGTCATTAGAAGGACTTTGGGGTGCCTGGGTGGCTCAGTCAGTTAAGCATATGACTCTTGGTATTGGCTCAGGTCACGATCTTGTGCTTTGTGGGATCAAGCCCTGCATCGGACTCCTTACTCACAGAGTGGAGCCTGCTTGGGATTCTCTTTCCTTCTCTCTCCCTCTCTCTGCCCTGCCTCCCCCCTGCTCCCCCGCTCTCACGTGTGTGTGCTCTCTCTCAAAATAAATAAACATTTAAAAAGAAAAAGGACTTTCACAATGTCCTTCCAAACCAGCTGGTCCAGACATGTTGCACCTGGTCGGATTCATGCTCCACCTCTGTTCTCTGGAGCCCCCGACCCAGGTAAATGCCCAGTCCTGCCCTGCTCTCAAGGAGCCCAAGGTTGGAGGGGGATCCATACAGTCAGTCCCCTCCCTGGAGCATCTTGGAGGAGACAGCAACGAACCTCAACTCTCACAGCACAATGCAGCAGGCCTGTTCTAAGGCCCATACCACACCTGCCGGACTCTGCTGTCAGAACCCAACAGGGCACTAGGCAGAATCCCCAGAAACTCCTGTGATCAGACTGACACAAATGCAGGAGCTCACAGACTCCGATGCTTACAGCCACTGCTGTGCAGTGATGTGTGTGTGATTTTACACATGCATATATGTACGTATGCACATGCATGTCACAGAATTCTGTGTTATGAGGTAAGGCCATCTAAATTGTCCCTCTAATGTAATGTCTGCTAAATTCTCCTCCACTCCCCTTTCCTCCCTCCCTTCCTTCTGGACCTCAGGGGCACAGAATTAATAATACATCTTGGTGCACAACATCCTCTCATCATTGGTCCCTGCAAGGCCATCTGTTATTAAACTAATAAATCAGTAGAAATACTGGAACAAACGCTTATGAAACAAATGCCCTAAAAACACCCAGAACATTGACAATTACTTACATTCACCCATGTGGTTCTCCCCTACCCTGTGCCCCTTCCTCCCCTCCAGAAGCAATGGCTGTTTTGAGTCATGTGGTCTTCACTCCCTTCCTCTTTTTACAAAAAAGCTTTACGGAAGCATTGTATCCCTACAAATTATGATTTTCTGGTTTAAGTTGTTATATGTTTACACAAAGATATGCTGTGTTTAGGCTTTTAGGGGTTAACTTTTCCACTCACAATTCCATTGCTAAGCTCCACTGAATATCTGAGTGAGCGAAGAGATGACAGCTGATCACTAGTGAGGCCAATGTTCACTGCTTGTCTGGGCTAATGCTGGTTTTAGGCCAGCCTGCGGCCTGGAGAAATTGTATTTGCTGGTACCCGGGTCATGCTCCATAGCTCTGGTGTACTTACCGGCTCCGTTTTATGGAACTTGGAAAAGCATATTTTTATTTGTAAATGATTATAGATATTTGTAAAGATCGAGCCCTTATTTTGATGACAGCTGTGTTAAAATGCTTGGTGCTCAATTACTGGCAGCCTTATTAAAGGGAAGAAGGCACTAAGCGGGTGAGGCAGGGACTTGTCCTTTGATTTCAGCACCGAGTACGCAGAGTCCTGGGCCTCCTTGCCCCACGCAGTCCAGGCCAGCCGAGGTCTTTAGCCTCGGTGAGCCCAGGAGCCAGCTGTGGTGCTGTGGGTGGCCCTCTCTGGGCCGCCTCACCGTGGGTTTACTCCTCCAGGAACAAGGAGGCAGGCATTCTCCCCATTTCCCATCTTGGGCAATACAGACTCAGCGTGGAGCAGTGGCTTGTTTTAGGCCCCCTAGATGGGCAGGCCAGAGCCAGGACCCGAGCCCGGAGCCCAAACCGGGAACCTCGCCCCTCTCCCGCTTCCAGAAGCCAGAACGAAGACGCTCCTCCCCTTCCTCCCGCCCTCCCAGCCCGCGTGCTCCGGGAAAGGGGCGGAGCTCTCCCGGCTCCTGTGACACCGTCGCCACGGCAACGCGGCCATACTGGCCCCAACGGACCGCGGGTTCTGGGCTGCGGCGGCCGCGGCCTCGTGGGCAGAGACGGCGGCATGGACAGCCTCTTCGTGGAGGAGGTGGCCGCCTCCCTGGTGCGGGAGTTCCTCAGCAGAAAGGTGGGTCGCGCCGCCTCCGCCGCTCGGGGCCGCCGCTCCAGGGTTGGGGCGCAGTCTGGGGGTGCTCTGCAAGCCCCGCACTTCGCGGAGAGCCGCCCCTGCCGCCGCCTGCCCCGGGGATGCCCGACGGGAGCGCTGCTTTCCCGGCCTGCCGAGACTACATTTCCCAGGAGCCATCTGGCCCCGCGCAGTGCCCGCCCGCCACGCCGGCCCGCGGCCTCCGCCCTGCGCAGGCATCTCGCCCCTCCGGCGGGGGACGTGGCGCGGGACCCCGGGGACGGGGCCGGTGGGCGGCGGCCTGCTAAAGCACAGCCGCCTGGTCGGGGCCCCGTGGCCCGTCCCGGCACTCCCATCGCACCGGGAAAGAACGTCCCCCCGCCGGGGGAGCCCAAGGGGCTGAAAAGCGTTCCCGATGGGTGAACCCTTCAGTCGCGCTCCGAGGTTGCAGCCTAGTTGTTTTGAACTTCCATTGTGTTGCACCGGAAGACTTTGCGGAGTACTCAGAAGTTGGGGAGGTCCTTAGCAGTCATCTGCAATGCAGGTGGGGACACCGTGGGAAAGAGGTTACTGCGGATGCCAGTGTAGGAACAGCCCGTATTCCTCATTATAACTGTACAGAGTGACTCACGGCTTGTCACTCACGGTGTCCTGTGGAGTAGGGGCCGTGGGCAGTTGTTTGGATTAAACATACATAGAAACAAAATCATTTTTTTTTTTAATTTTTTTTTTTTTCAACGTTTATTTTATTTTTTTGGGACAGAGAGAGACAGAGCATGAACGGGGGAGGGGCAGAGAGAGAGGGAGACACAGAATCGGAAACAGGCTCCAGGCTCTGAGCCATCAGCCCAGAGCCCGACGCGGGGCTCGAACTCACGGACCGCGAGATCGTGACCTGGCTGAAGTCGGTCGCTTAACCGACTGCGCCACCCAGGCGCCCCCAAAATCATTTTTTTTTTTTTAGAGATTTTATTTTAGTTCTTAAGTAATCTCTACACCCAAAATGGGGCCGGAACTCACAACCTGGAGATCAAGAGTCACATGCTTCTCCCAACTGAGCCAACCAGGTGCCCCAACAAAATAATTTTTTGAATGGAAAAGGGGAAGGGCTTTGGAATCAGGTGGAGGGTTCAAAAATAGCAACTGGTTAGCAGTGTGAGCTTGGGTATGTTACTCACTGCCTCAATGTCCTTATCTGTAAAACAGGCCTAATAAGACTCACTCTGCAGATTTATGATGAGGACTAATAATAACATATGGGCCGGTGCCTAGGTGACTTCGTTGGTTAAGCTACCCAGTTTGGCTCAGGTCATGGTCTTGCGGTCTGTGAGTTGGAGCCCCCCATTGGGCTGTGTGCTGACAGCTCAGAGCCTGGAGCCTGCTTTAGATTCTGTGTCTCCTTCTCTCTTTGCTCCTCCCCCACTTGCATTCTGCCTCTCTCTCTCTCTAAATAAAGACATTAAAAAATAAATAACATATGGGCAGTCCCCAGGCATTGCATCTGGTACATAGTAGGTACCTGTGTTCAGCAGTGTCTACACTCCCATCTCTTTTATGCATCTGTTTTGAAAGTATCTTTCTTCGCTTAAAAAAAATTTTTTTTTAATCAAAAAAATTAAAATTTTTAAAAAATGCAGTGTGTGCTCATTGTATTTGCTCTGTTTTTATGGTTACTTGACCTTCCGTCACCAAGTCCTGGGCGCACACTGGATATCAGTGACACAGCCTTGTGAGGCTGCCCACCATCATCATTTCTTTTTTAATTAAAAAAAAAAAAAGTTTTATTTATTTATTTTGAGAGAGAGAGAGCACCAGCCAGGGAGAGGGGCAGAGAGAGACGGAGAGAGAGCATCCCAAGCAGGCTACCAGCGCAGAGCCCGATGCGGGGCTCAATCTCACAAACCAAATCTCGAGATCATGACCTGAGCCCAAGCCTAGAGTCGGATGCTTAACTGGCTGAGCCACGCAGGCGTCCCCCATCGTTTCTTTTAAGTCTGGGCCACCAAGCAAAACTGTCAGAGAGTTTTCCTCCTGGCTTTCCTTTCTTGAGTACAAATGAAATCTAAAGTCCTCCGTGGATACCTGAGGCTCTCACCTGTAGTCTGACCCCAGCTTAGCACCCCATCGTTGGTTCCAGCCTCTCCCACTTGCTTTCCCCTGTTCCACTTGTGGCCCCCCCCCCCCCCCCCAAGTCTGTTTCCTGCAGGAGGTCTTCTTGGATAAGTCCCATTGGAATAACTGACTTAACCTTGTCTGTGGCTTGGTCATTGACAGTCACGTTATAGTTTATACATCTGTGGTTTATACGTCTGTTTCTACATCTCACCCACTAGACCAGTCCACAGAACTGATGCCTGATCTGGGTTGAACCTTGGCAGTCGTCTGGTTCACTGGGCCTCCTCTCCCTGCCATTTTTTTTTTTTTAAGTAGGCTTCACACACAGCTTGGAGTCCAGCATGGGGCCTGAACTCACGATCCTGATATCAAGAACTGAGCTGAGAGCCAAGAGTTGGATGCCTAAGCAACTGAGCCCCCCAGGTGCTCCTTTCTCTCTCTCTCTCTCTCTCTCTCACTCTTTTTTTTTTTTTTTTTTTAAATCTGGGCACATTAAAGCTCTGACATGAGAAAGGGGTTGCTCACAGTCACTCAGAAAGTTGTGGGGACGCCTGGGTGGCTCAGTCAGTTAAGTGTCTGATTTCAGCTCAGGTCGTGATCTCACGGCTCCTGAGTTCGAGCCCCACATCAGGCTCTGCGCTGGCAGTGTGGAGCCTGCTTGGGATTCTCGCTCTGTCCTCTCTCTCTGCTCCTGCCCCACTCGTGCTTTCTCTCTGTCTCAAAATTAATAAATAAACTTTAAAAAAAGATAAGGTTGTGTAGAGCTGGGATTGCAGTCCAGAGCGACTGCTTTCTTCCTCACCTTCTGCTCCAGAGCAGAGACCATGTACTCCCCTCCGGGCTTGGCCCCAGGCAGGTAGAACCTAGAGAGGTCCCATCGTGGTGTGAGGTACCTTCTAGTCGTCTGTTCGTTTTCTCAGATCCTCATAACCGTCCTGGAAGACAGGAATACCTGTTCCCTTTCACGTAAGACGATCATGAGGAAACGTGCCCCTGGTGTGCAAGTTAGATCTTGTCACATTCCTCTACTCAAAACACCCTCCACGGGCTTCTTACTTCAAGCAGAAGAAAATCCGAGGGAAAGCCTCACCAGGGCCTGCAAGGCTCTTTACGACCCTGCCGCAGGCCGTGCCTCCGACCTCACCTTCCACTGCTGCCTCATGTGCCCCCTACCCTACATCGAATCCAGCTACACTGGCCCCTCCAAGCATGGCCGGCCCTCAGGGAGAGCCATGATAGTCTCCTGCAATGTCAGGGCCTTCCAAGGTGACTCTTCTGGTGCCCCAGCCTCCCTCTCCTGCGGTGACTTGTCCCCATCCCACCTCCGCCACCCTTTTCCAAGTGGTCATGTCCTAGGCCTGTTGTTCCCAGCAGGGCACCCTTTCTGTCATCTGTCTGGGCATTCTGTCATTCCTCACTTGCGGCTCACCTCCCTCAACAGCCCGGCATAAACTGTTCTTCAGTCTCACTCACGTCTGCATTCCACTGTTCCTGCCAGCTTTTCCCGGCCCGACCCCCTGGCCCCCAGCCCTGTCGTGACCTCTCCCCACTTCTTACCCACCCTTCGTTATAGTCACACCCTCAACAACGTGCTCACCTCCTTTGCCCTCCTCTTCTTGCATCATAGCCCCCCACCCCCACCCCGCCCCAAGTTTTCAAATTCAGCCGGGCCTCCTCCATGCCTGCCCTGCAAGCTGAGCGGGGCTGGAGGAAAACAGCACCGTGTCCACATTTTCACGGCCCTTCACCATCCCCCCGCCCCAGGCATGCCTGTGTACCTGGTTAGCCCTCTCCAGCCCGTTCCCTCTCTCCGCTCTTGGATGACCGTTTCACACCTTCTCTCTCCTCCAATCCCAAAGCTTCTTCCCCATTCTCAGGTCACCGGGGAGGCAGAAGCGGTCTTGAGAAAACTCCCAGCAGCCTGTACCACCACAGTTGCTAGCCTTCCTGGGCCTGAGCCATCACTCCAGCCTCTGTCCGGCGCCTACGAGGGAATTCTCCATACCCCTGGGGAAGGCCACCCTCTCCCCGCATGCCTGTCCCTGCTAGCCTGCTCAAGAACACTGCTGTCGTCACCTCTTTATTGCATATATATTTTGCCTTTTCTACTGTCGCTCCTACAGAATCCCATCCTGACCCTCAAGTCCCTCCAGCCATTGGCCCATTTTTCTTCTCTCTTCTATAACCAAACCCCATGGAAGAGCTGTGTGTGCCCCGATTCTAATCCTGCTTCGGGCTTGCTCTAACCCGCTCTAATCCGGCTTCTGTCCCCACCAATCCTTGGAAACAACTCTTGTCAAATTTGCCAATGATCTTTAATTTTCAGTCCTCACACTTTTTGATCTACCATTGTGTTTGGACAGTTGATTGTTGACTTTTGTGAAATGGTGCGGTGGGGGCAGGTGAAAAGAACAGCATGGACTGATTGTATTTTTTAAAAATTTTTTCTAATGTTTCTATTTATTTTTGAGACAGAGAGAGACAGAACATGAGAGGGAGAGGGGCAGAGAGAGGGAGACACAGAATCCGAAGCAGGCTCCCTCCTGGAAGCTCATTCTGCTTGGCTTCTGGAGACCACCTTCTCCCACTTGGCCTCTGCTATGATTCTTTGCTGGTCCCTCTTGTTTTCTGGAGCTGTATGTGCTGGGGACTCAAAGACTCAATCTTCTCGGCTTCTCTCATTTTCCAGGTGCCTCTGCCGGTCTACTGGATCCCAGTGCTGTCAATATGCTGATCATTCCCAAATGCCTGTCTCTGGCCAAGGTCTCTCTCAGACCTCTTACATTCTTTCCCACTGCCGATTTTATATTTCCACGTGGATATGCAATAAATATCTCAGCACATCCCAAACCTAATTCCTGATTCCCTCTGTGTCTTGCAATTTTCCCCATTTCAGTAGGCAGTATCGCTGTCTTTCTGGTTGCTTGGGCCCAAACCTTTGCAATCATTCCTGGCTTTTTTCCCTTTCGTATACCCCACATCCAGTCCATCAGCCCATCTGTTGGCTTTAGCATCAGAGCACACAGAGCGCATAGCCACTTCTTTCCACTTCTCTTGCAACCACCCTGGTCCAAGCCACCTAGATAGCATCCTAACTAGTTTCTGCTTAATACCTTGTCTCCAAAAAATCTGTTCTCAACCTAGCAGCCAGTGATCCTTTAAAAATACAAGTCAGGGGCATCTGAGTGGCTCAGTTCATTGAGCGTCTGACTTCAGCGCAGGTCATGATCTTGCAGGTGACAAAGTTTGAGCACCGCGTCGGGCTCTGTGCTAACAGCTCAGAGCCTGGAGCCTGCTTCGGATTCTGTGTCTCCCTCTCTCTGCTCCTCCCCCTCTCATGCTCTGTCTTTCTCTGTCTCAAAAATAAATATAAACATTAGAAAAAATTTAAAAAAATACAATCAGTCCATGCTGTTTTTTCACCCACCCCCACCACACCATTTCACAAAAGTCAACAAGGCCTTTCCTTATCAGGCTCTGGGCAGCCTCTCTGACCTCATTTCCTGCGACTTTCCCCTGGTCATGCGACTCTAGCTGTACTGGCCTCCTGTGACTGCCACGGGGCCTTTGCACATGCTGTTCCTTGCCGAGAACACACTTCTCCCAAGTGTCTGCATGGCCTGCTCCCTTACTTCCCTCAAGTCTCTGTTCTGATGGCACTTAATCATGAAGCCTTTCCTGACTACCCTTTTATTAAAGTATCACACCTTTCCTGCACCCCCTCCTGGTCCTTTCTGTCTCTTGCTCTGCTAAACTTTCTTCCCCCCGCCAGCGTATTATGTTTGTTCCCTTTTCCCCACCAAATACAAGCTCCATGAGGGCTAGGACTTTGATCCCTTTCCTCCTCTGCCTCCAGCAGCCGAACTAGTGGACCAGTGATTCGTTCCCTTCATTTCACAGATGGGAAAACCGGAAGATAGGAGTGAGCATAAGTAGCTGACTATGGAAAACAGTGTCCCTCTTCTGTGTCTCTGCTCTCCCCGTTTTATCTGTGCATAGTAGTGCACGTCAGCAGCTGCTGCACCGTACGTGTACCCCTTTGTTTGTGGTCCACTTCGCCAACAGAATTTCTGCACCCTGTGAAGGGGTGGGGTTTGTCTTATTCCTTATGTATCTCCTGCATCTCGAAGAGCCCGCCACCTAGTAGGTGCGTGGGAAATGTTTGTTGAGTCATGACGATTAAACGAACCAATGAGACCAAGGACTGGCTGATTCCCGAGGGCATCCTTGCCCACTACCCTGGTGGTTTTCAGACGTCAGTGTGTACCACGGTCCCAGCGAGTTTGTTAAGTGTGCCAAGACTTCCCGATCTGAACCGTTGACAAATGTGAAGAGTTATCTAGCAGAGAGGGACTCTCGTTATGGTTTCTGCCTCACTCCGACTGGAAGGAAAGCCGTGGGGAAGGTGCTTGCTGTGAGCCCCACCTCTCCTTCTAGATCCCTCTCCCTGGAGTGCCCACACATGCCCCTACCTTTTCCCCAACATGTACACCTGTTTCTTTCTGTTCTCCCTCCTCAACTTCCTTTTTATTCTCTGTGGTTCAAGGTTGTATTGGTACCTCTTTTTGTTTTCACAAATTCTTCTTCCCTCGTTTCATGACAGGCAACAGGTCTTGTCTTGTTTGCCCATCAGCGGGAGCCTCTGTGAGATTCTGAACACAGAGGCTGGGAGAGAAATTGAGGCCTGGCTAGCACTAGGGTCTGGATCGTGAAGAGCAGAGGGGCCCCTTGGTGCCAGGCTGAACTGTTTGTGAGGCATCTCTTCCTTCTCTACTGCTCTGTGATCACCGGAGCCTGGGGAGGTGGGCAGGTAGTCGGTTCTTTTCCAAATGAAGAAGCCAGGTTCCTGGGAAGCATAGCGTCTGTCATTGCCAGACTATGTTTTAGCTGGGCCTTCTGGGAGGTCAGGGCTGGATGATGGCAAGTGGCTTTCCTGGGAACTCAGCAAACGTTTCCCATGTGCTTCCAGCGGGCCCCAGGCCTGACCTTGCTGACTCACAGGATGGGATGGCGGAACCCCCGTCATGTGATCCTACTGTGTTACCCGGGCAAATCAACCCTTGCTCCCACCTGAGAAAGGAATCACTATTGGCCTTTTGCTTATTTCTTTTTTCCTTTTGCTTATTTTTATTTGTTATTTATTTATTTATTTATTTATTTATCTATTTATTTATTTATACTTTAGAGAGAGAGAATCTTTTCTTTTAATGTTTATTTTTGAGAGAGAGAGCGAGTGAGCACGAGCAGGGGAGGGGCAGAGAGAGAGGGCAACAGAGGATCTGAAGCAGGCTGCACACTGACAGCATCGAGCCCGATGTGGGGCTCCAACTCGTGAACCATGAGGTCATGACCAGAGCCGAAGTTGGACGCTCTACCGACTGAGCCACCCAGGCGCTCCTCCTTTTGTTTATTTTTTTTTTCAACGTCTTTTTTTATTTATTTTTGGGACAGAGAGAGACAGAGCATGAACGGGGGAGGGGCAGAGAGAGAGGGAGACACAGAATTGGAAACAGGCTCCAGGCTCTGAGCCATCAGCCCAGAGCCTGACGCGGGGCTCGAACTCACGGACCGTGAGATCGTGACCTGGCTGAAGTTGGACGCTTAACCGACTGCGCCACCCAGGCGCCCCTCCTTTTGTTTATTTTTAAAGCTTCATATTCTGTGGCTCCAAATCTGTCAAACCCAGAGCTCCTGAGCCAGCCTTGGGCCAGTCAGTAACCTGAACCTCACTTTCCTTTTCTTTAAAATGGGCCAACAGGTCCAACCTTAGCTCAGCCCATGGGGTCACTGTAAGATTCAGAATAATAATTATGAAGATGTCGAGTGTAAAGGTTATATAAAAATAAATTCTCAAGTCAGCTTCTGGTGCTTGCAGTATCCTTGCAAGGAAGGCAGGACAGGAATGATCATAATGAACATCAACAGCCTTTTGTTTATAACCTGCATCAGGGAATGAAAGGTTTCGGTTTAAAATGAAAAGAATGATTCAGATTTCTTCCCACAGGGCTTAAAGAAGACATGTGTGACCATGGACCAGGAGCGCCCACGCTCTGACCTCAGCATAAACAGCAGAAACGATCTCCGCAAGGTTTTGCATCTTGAATTTCTCTACAAGGAGAACAAGGTACATGCTTTTAAGGTGTGGTGTAATGTTCTGGAACTGAGATTGGCAATGTCAGTTGCCCAGAGCACTCGTGGGCCCGGCCAAGCTGTCGGAGATGGGTGGCGGGAGGCTTGCCGTGCCTGTGGTCGGGGAGAAACAGACCCAGCCAAGTGCCGACAAATCCCAAGTGTGAGTTGGGCTTCCAGCCTCAGGGAGGCCCCAGGCCGCCCCTGTGGGCTTATTGCGCATGTGTGGCTATGAAGCTCACTTTGAACCTGGGCCTATGACAGTTATTCCCTGTGCTCCCTCCTCCCTCATGAGGCTGTGTTAAGTCAGACTAAAGAATATAGGGTTGGGTTATAAAATTTTCCATTCCCTGCCTGTGTAAGATTTTCCTTCTTCAGTTCTGAGTAATAGCTTATTTTTGAGTCCACTGTGACATTTAATTAGGCAGACCTGGGGCTTGGGCTCAGCTAACCCTGGTGCACCGGAGTTGAGGTAGCAAATGGAACAGCACTTCTTTGGTTGGGGGGCTGGGGGGGCTCCCCTGACCCCTCGGCCTTGTCCCTCCCTCCTCCTACCGGCTGTTACAAGCTTCCACGGCACGGCGCCGTGTACTTTTTCCTTTGTTGTGCTCAGCACACTTATAATAGACTGTTTGTGTGGTAGTTTAATTAGTATCTGCTTCCCGACCACCTTGGATGTGGCAGGAGGCCAGAGAGGGCATCTCTGTTGTTCACTATTGTATCCCCTACTTAACATGTTGCCTGAGGCCACGGCAAATGGTCCATGTGTATTTGTGGATTCTATGACTGACTGAATGAATGAAGCTACCATTCTGGCTTAATTGCTTTTTCTGCTATGAACACGGTATCTTCTTCTTTTTTTAATGTTTATTTATTTTTGAGACAGAGAGAGACAGAGCATGAATGGGGGAGGGTCAGAGAGACAGGGAGACACAGAATCTGAAGCAGGCTCCAGGCTCTGAGCTGTCAGCACAGAGCCCGATGCAGGGCTCGAACTCACAGACTGCGAGATCATGACTTGAGCTGAAGTTGGACGCTTAATCGACTGAGCCACCCAGGCGCCCTGAACATAGTATCTTCTAATTTGCTTGAAGAATGGGCTCTCCAGTAGGTATTGCCTTGTGGTAGGGAATAGTGTCAGAGTTGGAAAGAATCTAATGATCATGCAGTTAAGCATTTATCATAATTTTTTGAAAAGGCAATAAAATGATATTTCCTGCAGAAGTCCAGATATGCAAAACAAAGAAGGGAAACCCCCTAGTTAGATTGGGGATAAAGAGGACTTGCCTTCTTGGCCTTTTAGGGCAGCCCCTCAGGGCTGGACTAAGCAGCTTCTGTTTTTTATTTTATTTTATTTTTCAAGTTTATTTATTTTGAGAGAAAGAGAGAGAGTGTGTGAGTGGGGGAGGGGATGAGAGAGAGGGAGAGAATCTGAAGCAGGTTCCACGCTGTCAGCACAGAGCCCAATGCAGGGCTCAAACTCATGAGACCTTGACCTGAACGGAAATCAAGAGTTGGACGCTGAACTGAGTCACCCATGTGCCTCAAAGCTTTGAAATTGCTGATAGAATGGGCAACCCATCTGGAGGAGCTGTGAGCCAGAGAAATGTGGCTTGTCAAGATCTCACAGTGACTTACGGGGTAGGGGTGAAGCTAGAACCAGATCTGATTCTCAGCCCTACTATAGTAATGGCAGTCAAGCTTCCTGTAATTGTAACCCTTTACTCAAACAATATCTTAGCAGATGAGGTTAGAATGGGAGTGGGACGCCCCCCCCCCCCCACCAGCCCTCCAAGGCTATTTCTGAGACATCTGGAAAAACCTTAGAGCAGCTCAAAACCTGCCCTCGCACGTGTCACATAGCCCAGGGAGGAACCCAGGCCAAGTTTCCCTCAAACGAACAATGGTATCAACCTACAGGAACACTTAGGTTGCCACAAGTTCCTGTGCCTGACTTTGATGAGAAAAGGGCAGTGGCAGCCAGGTGAAGTCCTGGCATAGGTTCAGTAAAGACATCAAATCGATGCCCTTCATCCTTGGTCCTGGTGTGATACCGCTGCCCCTCCACTGCTTCTGTGTGGTCAGCTGGGGTCCTGTAGACCCCAGCACCAGACACTCAGCAGATCTCCATTGGCTGCATTTCAAGGCAGCAGAGTAGACTGCATATTTTAGAAAGGCTTTTCCATAGAAAGTGAGACGGGTAACCAGAAAATCAAATAACCCTGCTGATACACTGGGATTTTTTATGTAAATGCAACTTTACTTAATTTCCTGGAATCATCTTTGCCATTCAAGTTATTTTTATTTCTGCACTATAATATAGTCTCCCTAAGGTAATAATTATCTGAAGATACTTAAGATATTTTCATTAGATCTTGGTAAGTGCCCTGATTATTTGATTTATACAGTAGTTATTATACAATGAAATGAGCTTATATTTTACAGAAAGACATATTTATTAACCTATCTATCGCATAATGATTTTGACATTTGCACAAAGCTAGCCTGCTTCTAGGAAAGCCCTGCAATTTAATGTTAATTCCAGGAACTTGTTTTTCCCTATTAAAGATACAATATATAAAAATGCCAATGTAAAATTAAGTTTTTGAAAAATGGTGTCTAGATTCATATAAAGGCTGTGAAGAGCCACAAAGTATAATTCATGTAACGCAGGGCTATAAATCTCTCGTATTGAAAGAAAAATAGGACGGTCTAAATTAATTATGCAACGCCTTTCCCCTGACTCTCTTCCTTGTGAGTTTCATTTAGACTTAGACAAAATAGTTCTTTTGGGCCCCATTCTAAAAAAATAAAGCTGTCCCCTTATTTTGACTGCCTGATAAATCTGTTGCTGTTGGTCATAAGCCATTTGGCTGTGGGTGTGGGTCCCAGGATTTTGCTGTGCAGAGCAGGGGAATAGGAAGAGGGAAGGACTGGATGTGCCTGAGGGTCCTCTCTGTGCCAGGTTCTTTGTCAGGCGCTATATTGCTCCGATTGCAGACTCACCAAATGTCCCATGTCTGACCACACTTCCCAACAGCTTGGTGTTCCTGGGCAAGTGGGGTGGGGACTGACACAGTTCCGAGGTCAGCCTGTGGATTGCTGCTTGGATAACTATGTCCAGCTTACTTAGGGGAATTTTAAGACAAGTCAGGACTCCAATCTTTGCATTTCTGGCTTAGTAAGACACAGCAGGACCTGGGAAGATGTATTTTTAAAACCTCCAAAGATGATATTTGGTATTGTCAGGATTGGAAAATACTGATATCATTTCTTTCTAAAACCGACCAATAAAGAGTTTCATTTCTTTCTTCTTTCTTTCTTTCTTTCTTTCTTTCTTTCTTTCTTTCTTTCTTTCTTTCTTTCTTTCAAGATTCTGGTGTAGATTGAGTCAATCCTGATGGCCTCTCATGTTTTTTGCAATAGACTGCTGCAGAAGAGTCCCTGTGGTCCCCAGTGTCCAGTGTTAAATGCAGAGCACACAACCTTAGAGCACATTCGGGTCCCAAGTATTTATAAACTTGTAGAGTTAATGATCCCGAAAAAAGGTTTAGTTTTTTTTAAATGAAAAGATATCTATTTTCTAAAATTACTCCTAGGAGAAAAACCAAGAGGAAATTTTCTTGGGTATTCTTCTATTCATATCATATTTTATTACAGTTGTTCATCGGATCGCCTGACTCATGCATCGGATGATAGTTCTTTTAGGATAGAGATTTTTGTCTTCATCTCTGTTATACCATGGCACCTCACACATGGTAGGCAGTCACTGAATACTTGCTGAAAGAAAGAGTGTATGAATGAATAAGAAGCTGATAAACTATGTCAAAGAACTGGACTAGTCATCTTTTCCACCTTTTTCCCCTGAAGTTGTACCTGTGGTTAATGATACTTTTTCTTCCAATGATAGGCAAAGGAAAATCCTCTAAAAACAAACCTCGAACTCATTACCAGATACTTTCTGGATCACTTTGGGAATACTGCTAACAATGTCACTCAAGAAACACCAATTCCTGCACTCTCAATTCCAAAGAAAAATATCAAATCACCACCGAGATGCTCAGAGACCACGCTGGTGAATATATATGACCTTGCAGAGGAAGATGCAGGATGGAGAACATCGTTGTCAGAAACAAGCAAAGCCAGGTATCTCTTCTTATTTACACTGTGAGTTAGTTTCCTATCACTGCTGTAACAAATGGCTGTAAATGCCGTGGCTATAACAGTCAGGGTTTTCCAGAAAAACAGAACCAATAGGAACCAACAGGATGTGTGTGTGTGTGTGTGTGTGTGTACATACATGCAAATATATACGCACATATATATGTGTATATGTATTATATATACATATATATATATATTATTTTAAGGAGTTGGCTCACATGATTGTGGGAGCTGGCAAGTCTGATATCTGTAGGGCAGACTGGCACACTAGAAACTTAGGCAGTATTCTGTGTTATAGTCCTGAGGCAGAATTCTCTGGGAAACCTCAAGTTTTGCTCTTAAGGCCTTCAACTGATTGAATGAGGCCCACCCATATTATCTAGGGTAATCTTCTTTACTTAAAGTCAACTAATTATAGATGTTAGTCCTATCTTAAAAACACCTTCATGGAAGCATCAAGGCTAGTATTTGTCCAAACAACTAGGCAACATGGCCTAGCAAAGCTGACATGAAATTTAACCATCACCGTGTCTTAAAGCAACACAAATATATTATCTTACAATTCTGAGGTCAGAAGTTCAAAACTGGTCTGGGTTAATGACAAGGTGTCAGTAGGGCTTGTTCCTTCTGGAAATTTTTGGGGGCAAATCTGTTTCCTTTCCTTTTTTGGCTTCTAGAGGCTGCCTGCATTCCCTGGCTTGTGGATGCTCCCTCTGTCTTGAGGGCACATCACTCCAGCTTCTGCTTCTGTCGTTGTATCCTACTCCAGACACTGACCTCCTGCCTCTGTCTAGCAAGGGCCCTTGTGACTCCAGTGGGCCCTCCCAGATAATAGAGGATAATCTCAAACTTTAACACATGTGCAAAGTCCCTTTTCCACGTAAGATAGCATTCATGGGTTCTGGGGTCAGGGCATCTTTGGGGGGCCATTATTCAGCTTCCACATTGTGTGCTTTCCAATTCCCTGTTGTGGGGCACTGTTACCTTTCTCTGGAGGCCTTGGGAGTAGAGGAGGATGCGAGGGGGGATGCTCATGGTTCAGATGTTTAACATTTGTCAGGTTCAGGGGCTTGCTTCATTTGCATTTTCTTAAAAATGAAACAAAATAGGTACAGAATTCCCAAAGCAAGTTATAACACTGTAGAATTAGACACATCTGAAAAATAAGGCCTTTTGGACCTCTTAGGGAGAAAATGAATTGGGATTCTGGATTGAACCTCCATTATTTGGAAAGCAGTTATGTTACATTACAAACTTAATAGCCGCCTGTAGTCACCACCAGTGAGTCTAACTCCCCGGGACTGGGTGTTTCCTTCCAGCTTTGTTGAGCAGCATTTTCTTTCCTGAGGGTAGCCAAAGTATAGGGTCTGGGCATCGAGCTGCCAAAGGATGAGCACCGTTAAAAAACATTAACACAAGGCTTTGGATGTAAAAGTGAATCAGGGTGGTGCGGAAGAAGATGGTTCTTCTTCGGAGATGCTCACCGCCTGGCTGGGAAAATAAATATTTCTGAGACGATGAAGAACCAGCAAAAGAAAGTAGTCGAGGCTCCTGAGTTCCACCCGGTTGCCCAAGCTACATATTTGGGTGTTATCCTTGACTTTTCCTAGTCTATCATTTTTGCCTCCATGAGTCCTTAATGACACTAGATTCTTTCCTACTTTCTGTGCCCCGACAGCAGTGCTTCAGTTCATACCCTCCCCTCTTGCCTGCACTGACTCCCACCGGCTCTTCCCTGGTCTCTAGGCCTCTAGTGATCTGCTTGAGTGCACCCTCCATCTAAGAGAGCATGAGCTTCCTACAAACGAGTCTGGCTCTGCTGGCTTCCCCACGGAAAGGCCTTCAGATGTTTCCCATGGCTTCCAGGAAAAATCCAAACTCCTAAGGGTAACTTGCAAAACTCTTTCCACAGTCAGCCTGCGTGGCTCACTTGGGCCTGTCCTGCTTTTACAGGCCTCTGTGTTAGTGCCCAGGGCCTCTGATTATCTCCTGCCTACTCATTCCTACAGACTCCGTGCTGTCCTCTCTGCAAGTCGTTCTCAGCTTCTCCAGGCTGGTTCTGAGCCCTTCCTCTGCCGGACATGCCCCAGTCATGGCACATATGACCGCTTCTCTCACATGTGACCCAGTGCTTGGTGATAAGCAGCTTGGCACAGGGCAGCAGTCAGCGCCCCTTTAGGCCAGAGTCTAGTGGTAGAAAGCATCCCAGCCTGTGTCAGAAGGGCTCTGGGTGATCCGTCACAGATCATAGGCGAATATCCTCTTTATCTGGGTCTCTGGCTCTGTTCTTTCTCATTTTTGTTATTCCTCCTTGCTTACCTCCCTGTGTTTCACCTTCTTTTGTTCTCTTGCTCTCTCTCTTTAACATACACCACACACACACACACACACACACACACACACACACACACAATCTATCTTTCTTACTCTCTTTCAATGCCGAGCAACCCAGGAAAGAAGGCATTAGCATGCCCAACTTAACTGGACATTAACTGAATAGTTGTGGGAAAATTTACCACAGGTCTCTATCCACCAATCTCAATGAGGTGCAGTAAGACTGGGTTCCATGTAACTCATGACTGTACTGAAGGGCTATGGTTTTCTATAACTTGGGTCTGGAATAAGGATGCTCTTTATATTTGAGGATACACACTATCTAAGGATATTTGAGGAATCCTGTGATGGGTCATCAATTCTGATTTTGTTTCTTGTTTCCTGGTCTTATTGTATAGGTCAGATTTGCCCTGATATGAAAGTATTTTCTGTTCTTTACCTTAATGATAGGCACTGGCTGGTTAGAACCCTGGCTGGTTAGAACCCTCGCATAGTTATGAATGGGCTTGCTCTGTGTGCCTGTTGAATGTGGAATTTGTTATCAATGTTAGCTGTTCCTTTTGGGGAATCTGTTTTAATGGAGATATATCTTTTTTTGCAGACATGACAATCTTGATGGGGATTTACTTGGTAATTTTGTATCATCCAAAAGGCCCCCACACAAACGTAAGCCCACGCAAGCTGTCCCAGGTGAAAGTCCCCCCGTGGCCCCTGCATGGGAGAAGATGGACAGGCTTCAGTTGTCAGAATCTTCCTTGGACACGAAAAGGATGGGAGAGAAGATCAGGCCAAAGTCTGGCCTGATTGTCCGAGGCATGATGACCGGGCCCATCGCCAGTTCCCCGCAGGTAGGGTTGCTGATCTCACTGCTCGTGTGAGAGTGGAAAGTGAGAGGCAGGCAGGGCTTAAGGAGCTGCCTGGGATCATTGGAGGGTTCCCCACGACGTAGTTCAAGAAGCGGGGAGCTGTGAGCTGGGATGGGAGGAACACCTGCCTGTGTCTTCTCTGGTTGTACTGTCAAAAAGACAGTACATGACTGTCAGCCAGACAGTGTCTGATCCTTATGGGATCATGGCCAGGCCTCGTTTCCTTCCCTGCCCTCAGTTTACCCACCATGTCAATGAGGTGGATGCCATGGCTTTGTCTTCCTTTGCTGAGTGAGAACACATGTATCTTCTAGTTTTACCTTTGCCATTCAGGAGTGGTGGGTGACCCATCCGAGTCTAGAGAAAATCTTCTTTATTTTTTTTAAGACATCATAGTTAAAAGGGTAAAAGAAATCCCAACCCTAACAGTCTCATTTGCTTTGCTTGAAAAAGAAATTCTAATAATTTCACATCATTCTTTTATAGTCTTCCTTAAGGAGGGGCTCTGGTAGGGTCGCATTAGGTGGGGGGACTAAACCAAATGAGAGAATGAATATAAAAGGAGTTTGTGAAACAGCAAAGAAACAGAAAACCAAAGGGAAACCAAACACCAAGTCACAGTGTAGTATTAGTCAAACGAGGGAGCCTGAGCAAACCCACATGGGTCATCGGTGCCCATGGCTGGTCACGTCCTGTCCTGTGCTGCATGGCTAGATGTGGGCTGTGGCTCTAGAGGCTGGTGTTATTCTCCCATTTCACTTGGAATCAAGACATAAAGAAGCCGACCCTCTCCCTGCCTCTGCCTGCGTCTTGGGGGGTTTTGGTCAAGGTCTTTATTCCTCTTGGCCGTGGTCTTGTTTGTTAGATCAGGTGGCTAAGGCTCTGTCAAGCACTGGGATTTCACAGCTTGGAGATGGTCCTACAGTCTTGGTGTCCAGATCAAGGAGGCGAACCAGTGTGGGGCTCACAGTGCACGTTCACATCATGTCCCATCCTCGTGTCTTGTATTTGGAGAGGGACTGGACCATGCCTAGAGGAAAGCCGCCAGGAAGGTGAAGAGTTTGGCGGAAGTGGCAAGATTTGGGAATGTTTAGTCTTGGGAAGAGAAGACAGAAGGTGGGAGGAGGGGCAGAACAAAAGAGATTTCTTCCAACACGGATGTGGGAATAACCCGGTCCCAGGATGGCAAATGCCTGCAAGTGCCCGATGCTGTGCCTGCAGCAGACATTGCTAGTGAGCTCAGTGTTCTTTTCCTGTCAAGCCTGGATGTGACGTCACAATCTCCTGGGCATCTTCGGCCGGTGCTCCAAATGGGTGGACTGGAGTGGCGAGGGAGATGATCCCTATCAGGCCTCTTGAGCTTAGGCTGTGGGCCTCCTGAGAGCAGGGACTCTGCCATACTTGTGTGCAGAGCGCAGTGTGGGCTTGCTGGCCCTTTGCTGGGGTGAGTGGTGTAGCCTGGCCTGATGTCTCCTGAGAGCACACCTGGGACCAGCAGGTGGAGGCCTGTATGAGGAACTTTAGTCAGAGATGCTTCAGGAGGAGAGCAGGCCATGTCGGAAGCAGCTAGACTAGTCGGGTCAAGGGGAAACCAGGGGCGCTCTCTGCTGGAGACATTGTTTTACACCCTATCAGTGGTTTTCAAACCACTGTAGTCTCAGGGTCTCTCCATACTCATAAAATTACTGAGGGACCTGAAGAGCTTTTGTTATGTGGGTTATAGCTGTTGACATTTGCCATGTTAGAAATTAAAACTGAGAAATTAAAAAAATATTTACTTACTAAACCATCAACAATAGTAAACCCATTACATTTAATACAAATAACATGTGAAACCAAACCCCGCGCCCCCCCCCCCCATATTTTCCAAAACAATAGTGAGATGAGGAGCACTGTTTCACATTTTTGCAAATCTCTTTATGTCTGGCTTAGTAGAGGATAGTTCAAGTCTCATATTTGCTTCTCCATCCAGTCTGTCCCATTATGATAGTTTAGTTGAAGTCCATGAAGAAAATAGGGCCTCACACAGATATGTAGTTGGAACAGGGAAAAGCGTGTTATTAGTCTCTTCTGGAAACCAGGGGTATTCTTTGATACTGCACCAAACTAGACAAGTTGTGGTTTCTTATTGTGGAGTCTGAAAGCATAGCCAGGAACTTTTTGTACCTTACCAATATCTATCGGTCTGCCTTGCATTTTGAATGAATCTTTTGCCACTGCCTAGTTTAGTAACATGATGCATTTGCTCACTTGGAAAATATTGGCTTACTGAGTTATCTGGGTTCCTGAGATCTTCTGAATGTGAACACATTTCATTAAAAAAAAAAAAAAAAGAAACAACAACAACAAAAACAACCCAACAACCCACATCAAAAAAATCACATTGCTTGATGTTGCCACCCAGTTCATCAGAAAAAATTTTTAAGTGCTGAGAAGCCCTCAAGCTCACCGTGGCTGATTCAGGTTTCCCCAAATTTTCATTTTTACCTGATAATTTGTATTTTATCACTGACTGTTCATCAGTTGTTTCGCTTGAAGTGACAGGCTCAGTTTATTTTCAAGAAAACGCCTGCCGGATACCCAAGTCTGAGTAACCATAGTTTGTCTGTCAGTTGTTCCGCGAAAAACATTAGCAAGTTCGTTTCACAGCTCAGATGGTTGCACAAGTGCTTTTCCTTGAGACAGCCGGGTCCTCTGTACCCAGCGGAGTGCGTATATATACCTCCCATTTTATCCCATGGGATATTAAAGAGATGTGGACCATAGGGTTGAGATTGAATACAGTTAGTAAGTGTTATGCTTCAGCATGGACGTTCTTTCTCTTTTCTTTTTTTCCACTTTTTTTAAAAAAATATTTATTCTTGAGAGAGAGAGAGACAGAACATAAGCGGGGGAGGAGCAGAGCGAGAGAGGGACACAGACTCCAAAGCAGGCTCCAGGCTCCAAGCTGTCAGCACAGAGCCTGATGCGGAGCTCGAACTCACAAGCCGTGAGATCATGACCCGAGCCAAGGTTGGATGCTTAACCATTGACTGAGCCACCCTGGCGCCCCTCATCATGGACGTTCTTAAGCAAAATTAGCATTTTACTTATGTACTGTTATTGCAAGTGGTGGCAAATACCTCCAGTGCTAGTAAAGTTCGGTGCCACCCCCTGGATTCGTGCTACTGGCCAGCAGTTTTTCCCACCAGGGCATTTGCATTATTACGGCGAATGTCAACACAGTGAAAAAGGCAACTCATGTCATATTATTATGAAAAGAGGTTTGAGCTCCCTAGAAGGATTTGGGGACCTTTAGGCTGGTGGATCACACTTTGAGAACTGGTGGACCAGATGAATGCTGGGGTCCTGTCCTACAGCGACATCCCATCACATCCGTGCACTTGAGACCCCCTTCACAACTGAGATGCGAGGCAGATTGCATAGATCTGCTTTACCACTAGGAGATTGACCCAAACTTCTGAAGGGGGGGATGATTGCCTCAGGAGGTGTGTTTTTCCCTTGGGGTACCTGAATCCTATGAAGGGCATTGAAAGATGGGACAGGTTGTTGTAGAATTTCCCCAGGCTTTCTAGAAAGTGTTCTGTGGACCTGTGAGTACCTTGGCCATACTTAATTGGTTGCTCGAGAGAAAAGAGCAAGATTTGCTAGGTATTTCATCATTTTTTTTTTTTTTTTTTTACTTACTAGGTCAGCTCTGTACTTACGAAGGATGAGTAAGAGGCTGGGTTCCCTGCCTTTGGCCAGAGCTTGGGTCTCCTTGGGAATGGTGACTAATATTTTCTGCACTGTGTGGCAGGGATACCCTGGTGGCTTTCGGAGGGTTGTAGTGCCTACTGATTTCCACTAGGCCAGAATACTACAGAATTAGCTATTTTTATTCCAGCTCGGGCTTTACCACTGGGTTCAGGATTATTTCTGGAAATTCTGAGAGATCCCAAATTTTAAACCCAGGAAAATCCTCGCAGGTCTGTTTTTGTCCCCTCTACCTCCACTCCCCTATCCTAGATTGGTAAATTGTGTTCCCATTTCATCAGTTGATCATTGACAGTAAAATAGGACATTTCTGTTGACTCCTTTCGAATTCCTTCTTTTCAAAAACTAAGCAAGCCTTGAGCGCTTACTAGGTATAGGTCACTGAGCTGGGAACTCTGGACACCAGAGATGAATGAAGATTGGCCTCTGCTGTTCCTGGTCTATCAGCAGGAGAGGCTGAAGCCCTGTGTGACTGGGGACTGGGGAAAAGCTAGAGAGCAGTGGCTGATGTTTGTTGATTGCCCTCATGGGTCTGGCTCTGTGCCAGTGCCTTCCATGGGTGTCTCCCTTCATACTATGATCTTGTGGAAAATAGATGCTATAGGTCCCCAATCCCTCATTTGACCTTTGGGCCAGATGTGTTTTGGAATTCAGAATTTCATTATTTTCAGGAAAGAAACACCATGCACAAACCATATATCACCTAATGCTTTGCAGTAGGGTTTGGGGTAGCACCCCCTAAGCAAAAATATTGACATTTCTACAACTAAAGATATGAATATTCACACTAGAAAAAGACTATAAACAACCTCGTAACAGTTCAGAAGAATTTGCCACAGGATTCCAGAAGAAACTTGTTTTGAGAGGTTTTAGAAATTACAGATAGTGTGGGGTGCCCGGAGGGCTCAGTTGGGTAAGCCTCTGACTCTTGATTTTGGCTTGGGACCGAGACCCTGCATCGGGCTCTGCACTGACAGCTTGAAGCCTGCTTGGGACTCTCTCCTTCTCTCTCTGCCCCTCAAAATAAACATTAAAAAAAAGAGAAATTAGGGGCGCCTGGTTGGCTCAGTCAGTTAAGTGTCTGACTTGGGCTCAGGTCATGATCTCGCGTGATCTTCGTGGGTTCGAGCCCCGTGTCAGGCTCTGTGCTGATAGCTCAGAGGCTGGAGCTTGTTTTGGATTATGTGTCTCCTCTCTCTCTCTGCCCCTCCTCCACTCATGCTCTGTTTGTCTGTCTCTTTCTCAAAAATGAACAAACATTAAGAAAAAAGAGAGAAATTCCAGATTGTGGGTTGTGGACAGGTTATATTACAGGTGAGGGCAGTGGGGGACAGAGAAATTAATAACTTGCCACAGGGAGCATGGCTGGTAGGTAGGTGGTGATGCAGGAATTGGGAAACAGATCCGACCCTGGAGCTACAGCTGCACCTGCTCCTGGATGCTGTTCTCTGTAAGACTGTGGGAGAAGGGCCGAGGCACGCTCTTGGGGCTTATGCACGTGGAGCACGGTGACAGCATTACGGATGTGGCAGCCTGTGAGTACCTCCTCAAAGGATAGGTGGGATTTTAAGAGGAGTTGGGAATGGGGAAAGATGTTCCAGGGGGAGGAAACGCCATGGGCAAATGCTTGTCGTGTGGGATGGAGTGTTTTCCCACCTCCCTTGAAGGGAATGGGATCCTCACTGCCCTTGTCCTTGCCCCTTTCAGGATTCCCTTCGCAAGCGCTCCCTGAGGCGGTCCCTGTCCTTGAGCAGCGGCGCCCCCCAGGCCTCCGAGGAAGAGGGCCAGAAAGTGCCTGAGCTCTCCGCCGGTGCCCCGGCCCATCCTGCAGCCCAGGAGGGCCTGGCATCCAGCACTGGCTCCACTTCCAGAAGTCCCCTGGGCCCACTCAGTGAGCTGACCTCAGAAAAACGGAAAACCACACCCAGCAGCCCCCCTCACTTGCCCAGCAAAGGGCTCCTGCAGAGGGAGAGCGGCAGGTGGCGAGATCTTGCAGAGGACAGCCCAGCTGTGGACAGTGGCCCGGAGGGCAACAGGATGCCCTCGAAGTTCTCCTTGCCAGGTGGGAGTGCCAGGACGACCCAGGAGAGGCTGGAGAGAGCGTTCACACGGCAGGGGACCCAGCCCCTGCCCCTCAGGTGAGCGGGCTGTGCTGAGGTGATGGCTTTCCCAGAGATCTGTCCAGTCCCCCATGGCTCTTTGGGCTCTCAGAGCAAGACTGTGAAGTCCAGAAAGTGGGTATGGTCCCCCCACGAGGGAGAGAACGGCCCAGAGTGCGTACATACGGGAAGCTTCAGAGGACGGAGGGTTCCTTGGTCCTTTTTTCTTCTCACAGTCTCGAGACTTTGGCACGTGATTCCCAGACTTACCTGCAGCAACATGGCCAGGTTGATGTGGCGTAAGAGATGTTTCTTGTGGGAGGCCCCAGACATGGTGATGTATCGGCTCCCACAAGGCTCTTGGGGCAAACTTTTTTTTTTTGTGTTACTCTTCTTTTATTCTTTCACAATAGACCTTGATGATTCCTATATTGATTCATCTTTGAATGTCAACCAACCTTACATTCCTGGAATAAATCTTACTTGGCTGTATTATCTTTTTATATATTATTTGATTAAATTTATTAATATTTGTATGTAGGGTTTTATATATAAATTGGTGAAGGAGATTGGCTAGCAAATTTCCTTCCTTGCAACAACACCATGAGATTCCATTATCTAGGATATGCTTGAAGGGGTGCCCCTTTTTTCTGTTCTCTTGAAGAGTTAGGCACTTGGGTGCTGGTGGTACAGGCAACTAAATAGATTATAGTCCATAAACTCCCTTTATGACCCTAGTAAGCTGGGCCTCCTCTGCTTAACACATTTTGTGTCTATGTTATTTGATGCGTGTACATGTAGAAGTTTTGTATCTTCCTGTCGGATAGACTTTTCTATCATCATGAAATCTTTATCTCTGGTAATGCTTATTGCCTTAATGTCTATTTAGGGAGAGCTACCCCAGCCTTCCTTTGATTATAGTATAGCGATAGAATATCTTTTTCTATCTTTTTACTTTCATCCATTCTATAGCCTTTTACTTAAGGGTTCCGACCAAAACCCTATGGGGTTTGCCAGGATCCTTCCCTCTTTTTTAAAAGATTATAATTTATTTAAGCTAAAAAAAAAAAACCCACACAAAAACCCAGTTCACCCATTTCTCCACCCTCTGCTCCCCTCAGCCTTCTTTTGTGATACCTTTTACGGCGACAGATTTTCCTCTAAGCAATGCTTTGTTGTATTCCGTGAGTTCATATGTTGTTTATTCATATGACTTAGTTTAAATATTTTCTAATTCCCTGTGATTGTGATTTCTTCATTTGACCCATAGGTTATTTAGACACATATTGACCGAAGCAAACATCTGGGGTCTTTTTCTGGTTTCTGTTTTTGATTTCTGGCTTGTTTTCACTTCAGTCACATACACTCTGTATGAGTTCAGTCTTTTGATATTTGTTGGGATTTCTTTATGGCCCGGTATAGATTTAAAGCTTATCTCTTCTCAGCAGTGAATATTGGGAGTTTTTAATCCTCTCAGATAATTTTTATTTTAGTTGGGATAATTGTTGCATTTACATTTGCCTGTTGCGTTTGGTAGGATGAAAAGATCCGCTTCTATTTTTCTCCACAGAGTAAGACAGTTTTCTAGCACCATCTACAGTCTATTCCTCACCCCACTGATTCATGAAGCCACCTTTATTCTTTACAAAGTTCCCATTTCGATGTGGGTCTGTCTTTGAGCTCTCTATTGGGGTTATTGGTCTTCCGTCCTTTTTTAAAAATCTAAAACCACATGACCACAGCTTTTATTACTATGACTTCGTAGTTGTAGCTTAGTATCTTGGTGGGGCCAGTCCCCCCTTCTCTTCCTTTGTTTCAGCATTGATGTAGCTACTTCTATTTTTTTACTTGAAAGTTTTTTTAAAGGTTTATTTATTTATTTTGAGAAACAGAGAGAGAGGGAGAGAGCACAAGTGGGGTAGGGGCAGAGAGAGAGAGAGAGAGAGAGAGAGAGAGAGGACTCCAAGCAGGCTCTGTGCTGACACACTGCAGAGCCTGACGTGGGGCTCAGACCCACAAACCCTGAGACCATGACCTGAGCTGAAATCCAGAGTGGCCATCCAATCCACCGAGCTACCCAGGCGCCCTCTTGTAGCTACTTCTAGATCTTTATTCTTTCTACAGGTCTTTTTTCCCGTTACCCAACATGGGTAGAACTGACTTGTCCTCTTGCTATAAAGGCCCGACTTCCGAATCATTTCGTGACTGCCTCTTTCTTGTCAGTCAGATGTTCTGGACTCAGACTGGTTTTCTCTGACCAACTGCACCTCTACCCCCGCATTTCCAGCCTGTTTTTTTGGCCTCTCAGCACCTATCATTACCTGAAGTTATTTTATTTACTTACCCGTTATGTGTCTCCCTCACAATAGAAAATAAATTTCATGAGAACAGAGACTTTATATTCCCTGCTCCTAGAATAGTGCTTGGTACACAGAGGGCATTCGATGAGCATTTGCTTAATACTATTTCTACCACCACCAGCAGCAGTAACAAGATCAATAAACTTTTGATATTGACCTGTTTTGTCTAAGACACTGTTCTAAGTGTTTTGAGTAAATTCACTCTTTTAATCCTCATACGGTTCTAGGAGGGATATACTATTATAATTCCCATTTTACAGGCGAGGAAGCTCACCCAGAGAAGTGGCTGTACTGTGCATGCTTATACACCTGGTAAGAGGCAGAATGGGTTAGAACCCGGGCGGCGAGCTCCAGAGTCTGGGGAATACGTGAACAAATGGCGTCACCTCTCTCCCTGAATAGAAATCCTTTCCACAGCCTTTAGGGTGGTGACTGGCTTCCACTTGAACCCCTCCTGCCATGGGGAGCTCCCCAGTTCCCACAGCACTTTTGCATGATTGTGACTGCGAGACAATTCTTCTTCACACTGAGTTAAAATCTGCTTGCTGTGGTTTGACTCAGCGGGCCTTGTTTTGCCCTCCCATGCCACAACCTGAGCGCACCTGAAAGGGAACAGTGCCTCCAACCTAATGGGTGGGAGCATTCTCAGGCTGCGGTGATCGGTGGGGGGAGATGGTGGGTTGAGGGGAAAGAGGAGTGGCTGGATAGCAGGTGGCCTGGGTTCTAGTCCTCGCTCTGCCCTGGCTGACCTGCGCCAGTCATTTGTTTCTGGACTTAACTGTCTCTGACAGTAAAATGTGGCCACTGGGTAGATGAGGTCCAGGTTTCTTTCCAGCCTGTGCTGTGGAGAGAATCCCAAGCAGGTTCCACACTGCTCAACGCGGGGCTCCATCCCACGAACTGTGAGATCATGACCTGAGCCGAAATCAAGAGTTGGACGCTTAACCGACTGAGCCACCCGGGCACCCTGCGTATGCAGTTATTTTAAAGCATGGCAAAGACAGTGAGATGACAGCAGGGCCGGCTTGTGTGTGCAGCGCTGCCCCATCACCCTGCCCTAATGAAGCTGAGGAAAGGTGGCTACTTGGAGCCTTCTGTGCACCTTGCAACGTCGGGCCCAGGGATGGCCGTGGAAGTCACACCTAGGGGCAGAGGCAGGGGCAGGAGCAGGGAGCATGTGTCCTGGGAGAGAGTGTGTGTGTGTGTGTGGGGGGGGTGGCGGATGATATGACCTGCTGAGATGTTAGGGGACATGAATATCTATGCAGTCAGGCCCTTCTAACTCCTTGGATCTAACTCAGTGGCTGAAGGGACCACTTTCTGCTCTGATTTTTGTTCCTTTCCCCTGTCCTTCGATCTAAGAAGATACTCAGAAAATATGTCTTCTGAGCTCCCACTGTGGGGGTGGTGGTTGAGACAATCTGTCATTTGTCACTGATTTGTCAGGGCTGCCCTTGTTAGGTTTCTGTGCTCATCAGTTGGATCTGCTGGGACTCTGGCCGCGACCTGGGTAGTCCTGTAACCCTTGCCTCATTCTGCTTCCCGCCATTGCACTATGTGGCGGGCAGGACATTCCTCGTACCTTTACATATGTTGCTATCACCCACATGCCTTGGCCAAAGTAGGTCCTCAGGAAACCTTAGGTGAAGGACCAAGAGCACGGGAGAGGAATTCGTTATTTAGAAGTCCCCAGAGCTGGGTGTTCTAAGCCTGGTGGCTCCCCAAGTGGCACTTTGTGAAAGTTGATGGTCTGGTTGGGGGTGACCAGCCCTTGCGGTGCTTACAGACCTCTCTGAGGACGTGCTGGCCTGTCATTTGTGTAAGAATCCCTCAGAGTGAATTTCTGGGCCTTCTGATGGCCACATGGACTGTGCTGTGGTTGTTTTTCTGCACATCTGCTCAAAACCTGTCACTCTGGGCATCTGGCAATAGGAACTGGCTTCAGCTTTTATTTTCCGGGTATGCATGGGCCACACAAGCTCCAGCCACTCACTGTTTGCCCAATCTCCTTTGGAAATACGGTATGTGTAGACATGGGCATGAAATTGAAAGTTGTTGGCCTCCCTTGGGAGTTCAACCCATGGCAGTGGCCACAGCAGCAGTCTTTAGGCACCAGAGCCCCTGAGCAAATGTGCGTCCCCTCATGCAGTTTGAGCAATGGGGCCCTGGAACTTTGGGGGTGAAGCCCAGCAGTGTGTTTTTTTTTGTATTATTGTTAAAATTTTTTTTTTTTAACATTTATTTATTATCGAGAGACAGAGAGAGGCAGAGCATGAGCATGGAAGGGGCGGAGAGAGGGAGACACAGAATCCCAAGCAGGCTCCAGGCTCTGAGCTGTCAGCACAGAGCCCCACGTGGGGCTTGAACTCACAAACCGCAAGATCATGACCTGAGCCGAAGTTGGACGCTTAACCAACTGAGCCACCCAGGCGCCCCCCAGCAGTGTGTTTTAACAAGCCCTCCAGGTGATGTGCTTCAGGTGAAGCTGAAGAACCAGTGCCCTAGAAGCCTGAGATGGAGGGGTGACTGCATGTAATTACTGGGGTGCTCTCAGGAGAAAGTCAGTGGGGGGGGGACAGGGTGGGGGAAGGTCTCAGCCAGGATGTGGGGCCTTAGTCTGATCTCCCAGGGAGATGAGAATGTGAATTGACCCAGAGCTGGCCCCACCTTTAAGCTAGGAGAGGGCTTTTTTCCCAAGTCAGTCACTGGCTAAGGGTCGCCCGTCCTGGGGAGGGCGGGCGGGGGGGGGGGTTGCGATGGGCAGTGTGCCACCTCCTGGGTGAGTCTGGCAAAGGGTGATTCTGTGGAGAAGGACGCAGCTGTGAGCTCTTAGCCAACATGGACAGCAGCCGGGATGGGCACACTGAGGCAAGGGCACCTGGGCGGGACACCAGTGTTGTCTGTGTCATTCTTGTGGGTCCTTGTACACTCGCCCAGAACTTGGTGTTATTTTAAAAAATACTAATTTATTTATTAGTTTGTTTGTTTGTTTTTAATGTTTTTATTTATATGTGTGTGTGTGAGAGAGAGAGTGCACAAGCAGGGGAAGGAGAGAGACAGAGAAAGACGCACAGAATCCAAAGCAGGCTCCAGGCTCTGAGCTGGCAGCACAGAGCCCGACATGGGGCTCGAACCCATAAACTGTGAGATCATGACCTAAGCAGAAGTCGGATGCTTAACCGACTGAGCCGCCCAGGTGCCCCAAACCCGGGTTATGGCAGACAAGCTGCAAAGCCTGTTCATGGCCATCACCTCTGGTGCATAGGGTGCCCTGGTGAGGCAGGCCAGGCAGGCTCGTTTATAGGCTGGGAGACAGACTCTAGAGGGGACACTGGAATGAAGCTTAATTCAGGCCCACAGACAGCCCCTCCCATCATGAAACCTCAGCCCCTGCTGCCAGAATGCCAGATGAACTGTCACTGGCTTCGTGGCTGCTAACGTCCTGCTGTGTCGATCAGACGGGAGGTGCCTCTTGAGCCCTTTTGGTGCCCAGGCCACCACTAGGGCTACAGAAGGGTGAGATGGCTCATTGCTTCTGAAGCCCAGGGCCTTTCGTGAAGCTGTCCGTACTTGGGTGCTCGATTGTGGCCCTCAGAGGAGTGGAAGATTGGAGCGGTTAGGGAGTGCTGCGGACAGGGAAGAGGGCCTTGGGCTTGGAGAGGCCAAGGTTAACGCAAAGACTTCACGGTGAAGCAGTGACATCGGGTGAGGAATGTAATTAAACTGCCTTGTTGTGCAGCCTGGACTCCGCTTTAGCCCCGAGTATCAGTGTCCCTGCTTCTGTGTGGAAGCCAGTAGTCGATTCCAGGGGTTCAGTGAGTGCCATTAGGGGGCCCCAGCAGATTTTTCGGGTTTTGCAGAATGGACAGTAGGTGGCGGCAGATCGTCATCAGTCATCAGGACTCCAGAGACCCTTGCTGGCGATTTCATTCAGCAGACCCTCAGCAGGCCCCTCTTAAGGACAGTGCACCCTGAGGAGCTAGGAGCGAATCCCGGTCCCTCCCGGATCCCCATCCCCTCCCAGGCTCCTGATGGTGAGCAGAGGCCGGCAGGCACACAGATGCCTGGCTGTGCCCTGAGAGGGAGTGGACAATGCCATCTGGGGCTTGGCAGAGGCTTAGCTGAGGATGTGGTATTTGCGGTTTACGGGCTCTTCCCCATACCCGAGCATCCCGGGTCTGACGCCGTCTGCACTGCATGGGATGAGTAATGGGTGGGACTTCCAGTTTAATTTATCTCTGCACATTATTTGGAGTCAGTCTGTAAAGATTTGAAATTAGCTGACTCTTGACACATACACATTTGCTTTCCTGTGTCCCAGAGGCCCCGTGTGAACAGGTACCGGCCTGCGGCTCCTGTGCTGGTCCGGCCTCACCTTCCTAACTGACTCCAGGGACCTCTCTTCTATGGTGGGTACGGCTGCTCTGTGCTCAGCTGGCCTCCCTCCCACCTCTCACCCACGTTTACCCTACATGTGTGCTCCCCCAAACCCCCCACCCACGGGGGAATACGAGTTCTCGTTTCCTCGCACGTGCAGGAGATTAAATAGGAGAAACTGCCCCAGTGCGCATTTCAGGCCACTTGGAGTCCTGTAGGACAGGAGCAGATATCCCTACCCTGTGGGGTAATTCTCGCTGCTGGGCACCTTCAGCTCCAGGGCACCTGGGTCTTCTGTCCAGGGCATCGCCTAGGGCGGAGAGACTTCCCATGACCCAGACTCCCTTTGAGATCCAGAAAGTGCGGCTAAGGAAGCGAGAGCACATCCACACCTCTCCTTGGAAAGGTGAGTGGTGTCATTTTGCGCATCTCTGGACATCAGAGTGGCAGCTCCACGATCCTCCTCTGACCACATCTGGGCCTTGCTGGCTCTGCCCAAGGTCCAAGTTCAGGCACGCAGGCTGGGAAGATGTTCCCTGCGGGGAAGCCACTACTGCTGGATAGAAGGAGGCTCTTAAGGCTCAGGGATAATTTTTGGGAGATGGCTGCCAGCAGGGGTAGTATATGGAGATTCTTCTCTCCTGGGTGCTTTTTAATTTTCTTCCCCCCTCCCTCCATGATGCTTTTTTGCTGGTCTGCCAGTTAGCTCACTAGACCCTGGCTACCAGAACTGCAAAGAGGTCCATCTAGAGGTCAGCAACAGGACCAGGATGAGAGTGACGCAAATGGGGCATCTAGGGTGCAGGGTTTAAGGAGCACTTGTTCTCAGGGTGGTTCATCTGCATGAACCTGGGAGTGAGTGCCTCCTTAAAATTTTCACCTTAGGTGCCTTGCATATGTCACTCTAACGGTGGCCTGATCGACATAGTCTGTGTGCTTCTCTTCTGCTCCTGGGTATCATGGATAACCCTCACGATAGCGTGGTGACTTCATAACTCACCTTTACTTCCATGAAGTCCTTAAGGACTGGAGTGGGCCTGCCTGCCTCCCTCCCTCCCTTTTTTTCTAGCCGTATCCCTGGACCTGGCAATAAGTATTGGGCAAAAGAGAGAGACTGTACATAGCAAGGAGAAAGGAAGCAAAAATTATGCTCATCTGCTTGGGACAGTGTCATAAAACTTTAAACTGATAATTTTCAGTAGAATTGAAACAATCACAGATTTATCCTCAGGGTCACTTGGTATTCATTCATTCACTCATTCATTTTTTTATTCATACATTCATTTAACCAACCAACCATCCATCCATCCAACCAACCAACCAACCCGCCAGCCCACCAACCCAAACCGTCACAACTGTGATGTCCTATATTTAAGTCATCTTGAATGTTGCCTTCTCTAGGAAGCTTTCCCTGATCTCTTTTCTGCTCCAACACCTGGACATGACTCCCTTCTCATAGTTCTCACAGCACATGTCACACTGAAGAGAGCTCACAGGCTACTTTGTTCATCCTGCTGGACTGTCAGCTGCCTGAGTGTGGGGGTGAGTTGTCTATGACCCATCCTCCCTCAACTTTGCTCAGAACTGTTCCACACTTATTGGATGCAACTGGATTATATCGGCTTTGCCTTGGGGAGGGGGAAGTGAAGTGTGAGGTCTTCCCTTCACTTACGGAACACGCGGAAGAGTGGGATTCATGATTTTTTGGACAGAAAAAGTCACCTAAAAGTAGCAGGCAGCATCTGTCCCAGGCCAGGTGGATGGTGCCCATTCAGATGCCACAGGGTCTTAGAGGAGGGGGTGTTCCTGGGCTGGGCCTTGAAGGGTGAGCAAGGTTGGAATAGCCAAGTTGGGAAATTGCCAAGGGCCTCACCGTGGTGCCTGGACATACTCATTGTTCTCCTTTTCTCCCAGTCTGAGATTTCTTGAGAAAAAGTGTGCTGGTATTCCTGGGAGTCTCATTCCTGAAAGCTAAAGCAACTCTCTCAATTTTCCTCAGCACCCCCCTCCTTCTTAGAGTTTATTTATTTATTTGAGAGAGAGTATGAGTAGGGGAGGGGCAGAGAGAGAGGGAGAGAGAGGATCCCAAGCAGCCTTTGTGCTGGTGCTGCCAGCACAGAGCCTGATGCGGGGCTCAAACTCACAAACCACGAGATCACGATCTGAGCCGAAACCAAAAGTTGGATGCTTAACCAACTGAACCACCCAGTTGGTGGTTCAGCTGAACCTTTTTTTTCTGGAGCCTCCTGAACCCTTTTTTTCTGGAGCCTGTATTGGGTTCTGCTGCATTTGTAGACATTTATGGATGATGTGCATCTATGGGGGCTCATATAGAAAGAGCCTAAGCTCATAGCTTTCCCTAAAGATTGGGAAGGGGCTTTGGTTTAGGGAAAAGATGGGCATTCTTGTTAGCACCCTGAGTGTAACTTTGTTAGGCTAACTGCCTTGGGGACTGGGGCAGAGAGAGCTGATGATGTCTTTCCCCTGCTAAATCCCTTTCTATTCTGATGGAGCGGACCTTCCCTTGTGACTCCCCAGCTCATTTTCCCAAACAGCGGCCGTGGGATGGAATACTGCTGTGACTCACTCAGGCTGGTGCCTCTACTGTAGAAAGATGGGCTTTGATCCTGCGTTCTGTCAAGGGCATTTTGGGTAGAGTTCTTCAGATCGCAAAGATGGCCTGCCAGGGCAGTTTCCTGTATAGCTGGATTCCATGTGTGTGCCTCATTCCAGAAAATTCTACTTTGTTTTCTCTGCTCATTCCACAAGAAGTTACTAAAGCCATGGGATTCCTTCCATTTCCTGTTGAGGCCACTTTTGCAGCCATGGGTCCCTCAGAAGTGGAGCCTTTTCCCAATAGAGTAAACAGTTTTTGATCTCAATCTAAATACATGTTATTTAATTTTATTCAATTCAACAAAGCATTTATGGAGTACGTCTTGCTTGTTCGACTAGTGTTGGAAGGAGAGATGATGGATAGGTTCCTGTCCCAAAGAGGCTGAGACATCCATGCAAATGACTGTCATACAGGATTAAAAAAAGGCAAGTGACAAGGGGACAAGGGCAGAGAGCCATGGAACTAAGGTCTGGATTATTTCAGGGGTAATTAAGCTCTTGAGCACTCACATTTGACAAGTCCTGTGGCAAGAGCTTTAGATACATTACTTTATTTAATCCTGATAGCCACATGGGGAGAGTTATCGTCTTCATTTTATAGGTGGGGAAATTGCGGCACAGAATGACCAACCGGTCTGAGTTCATGCAGACGGTCTGGCTCTTGGGGCCTCAGTCTCAACCACTGTCCATAGGCCCCTGTCTTGGGAAGAAAGGCTGTGGGGGAGCTGCCATTTGTGAGGACTTGGAGAGTTGATCTGGCAGTTTAGGAGGCAGAGGCGTCCCCTGCTGAGGGGACAGTGTAAGCAGGGGCAAAGAGGTGGGCACACTGGTGTAGTGGCTGTGGGCCAAGGAGGGCCGGGAGGCTGGGTGCGCAGGTAGCAGAGGTGGGGCCCTGAAGGGGAGGTGAGTCGGATCCTGGGCATGTCCAGCTGAGCCTTCATGTCCACAGTCAGGTGTGGGGCAGAAGTGTAGATCCCGGGAAACGCTTAATGGAAGCATGAGAGGTACTGGCATGGGGCCAAAAGCTGAAGTCCTTGGAACGATGGGCACTGCCAAGGGTACGTGGTAAAAGCACCTGGGTCCAAATCCTGAGTGGGAGAGCCATGTGTTTGGTGTGATAAGGAAAAACAGTGGTCAGAGCAGGAGGACTGCGGAGGTGAGGGAAGAGAGGGTCTCTAGGAAGCAGGAAGGTGACAGTTTTGGACCCTCAGGAGAGGCTGGGAGCCTTGCGGCACCTGGCCTGGAACAGATGCTGCCTGCTACTTTCAGGTGACTTTTTCTGTCCGCAGAATCACTAATCCCACGCTTCTGTGCTCCCTTGGGGGAGGACACACCAGGTGTGCTGACAGAAGAAGTGTTGGAGAGAGCTCTTTCAGGAGGGTACTGGGGGCAGGAGGCCAACTGCTGCAGATCGAGGAATGGTGTGGGTGAGGTCACCTACACAGAGCATGGAGCTTTTTAAAAGCTTAGAGGTGAAGGGAAGCACGGGGACAGGATGGCAGCTCCAGACCGGGGAGGGTCAGGGAACAGGGTCTTTTTTTCCAGGACTGGAGAGATGTGAGCATGTTTGTAAGCCCAAGGCTGGGTGCCAGCCACACAGGAGAAACCAGCCATTCACAGAGACTCCCAAGAGGCAGGAAGTGTGTCCTTGGGTTGGGCCTGGGAGGGGCTGCACTGACAGTATCCAGATTCATTTTCTGCCACTCTCCACAACGGTAGTTGAGGTCGTGATGCCGGGCCTGGGGCATTACAAGTTCTCAGAGTAGCTTTGAAAGCCCCAGTGAAAGAGCCAGTTCTGCTCAGAAGGGTTTTTGAGTGATTTGAAACTTAGTCCAATGAAGCAAAGCTTTGTTAAGTTATTGAGGACTGCTGTTTGGAAGACGTTGCGTTTTATCGAGTTTTGAGACTTTGAAACAGGGCTCTCCATCTTTAACAGATTTAGTGACTCTCAGCCTGGTGAGGTTGAAAGAACCTGGGATTTAGAATTGGACAGATTTGCCACTTACTAACAGGGTGACCTCGGGCATGATGTTTTTGTTTATTGCTTTGTGACTTAGTTTCTTCAACTAAGAAATGGGATATTATACCTGTCTTTACGGGATCGTCATGAAGAATAAGGGAAATAATGCATATGGAATATTTGGCCCACAATAGTTAATAAATACTGGCTATCTTTCCTACTCTTTGGTTGTCCAAAACACACTGTTTCTTAAATGGATGGATATATTCCTGAATAAATGGAAATTTTGTAAGGAAGAGGTGGGAAGTAAGATTAGAGATTATGGGAGATTATGATGGTCAAAGAGAAATGTTTCGATCTGTTGTTTGGGCCATGTGGGCCATGGCCAAAGGCGGTGAAGAGGAGCATGACCTGGGTTCCTGTGCCTCAGGACGGGTCTCCCCCCTGGGGCCAGGCACTTAGTAGGTCTTCAGGGAGCATGTGTGGATTAAATTTACCTTCCATGAGGCATTTCCTCCCTTTCACACTCAAGGCCAAGGTGAGGCTGGGCCCTCATTTGAAAGCTCTTGAGGTTCACACAGAGGTGTGCTCCTGCCTGTCTCTTTTCTAGAAGTTCCCCCTAGGCTGGCACAGTTGGCTGCCCTTGCTTGGGCCCCCGTGGCTGTGGTCTTCCATCTCAGGGCTACTGCACTGGGCCTCAGGGCTTTGTAAGATTCTGTGAAGGTGTAAAGAGAAATGGGAAGTCCATGAGAGGAGGGTGGCATTCCTATAATTGACTTGGTTCAGCTTTTCTGCCTTCAAATAAAATTTCTTTTGTATGAGAAAAAAAAAAAATTAACCAGCCAAAAAACTTCCTGAATGGACACCATGACCAAGTTCTCTGCCATCATCTGAGACTGGAGGCTCTTTTGCAGGCCTTACAATCACCTTCATAATTTCATATTCCTCTCCTCATGGAGCAATGGCGCACTGAACATCCACGTTCCACAAGCCACTCTATAGAGGGCAGATGAACTTATATGGGCATTTTGACAAGTGTCTAGGAACCAAGGCCAGCGGAAGTCAAGGAAATCCATCTGGGTGCTACAACCCAGAGCCTCTCCACACCCCCCCGGCCCCCCCTCAGCTTCTTGACAAATCTCAGGCCGCTTTCTAGCCTAGATGTGGACAGTCAGGCATCCTTAAAACCCAATACACTCCTAGGAGTGTTTTAAAAGAAGAAAAGAGAAGTTGAAAGTATCCATTTTAGATAAAAACCAAAAGGGGAGCTGGCCCATTAAATAAAGACATTATGATTGTTCTCTCCATCTTTTTAAAGAAAATAACTCTGAAAGGTGTATTTACCAGATGTCGGGATGTGGGAGAGCCTAAATAAGGATCGTGGCTTTAAAAAGCGGTGTTATGCAAATAAACCCCACATGCGTTTTGTAGGAGACTGTCCTTGTTCTTAGGAGATACAGGCTGGATGGAGTATTTAGGGATGACGTTATAACTCACTTTCAGATGGTTCAGCAAAAAACAAAAAAGAAGTGTGTGTGTTTCTCTGTGTCTGCGTGTGTTTGGAGGGAGGGAGGGAGAGAGGAAAGGAGAGGGAGAAAAGCAAATGTGGTAAAATGTTAATAATTTGTCCCTGTAAGTGAAGGGTATACTGGTGTTCATTGTATTATTCTTTCATTTTTCCTGTAGGTTCAATAGTTTTCCAATTAAAAAGGGAAAACGCGCATGGAGCACATAGGAAAAATGACTAGTCAATAGAATCTATCTTTTGTCTCTCAGAAAAGATCCTAAAGAAGTGTAACAGGGTCGTGGTGTGCCGCTAAAGGTTGGAATCTGGGCGAGGTGATGATACAAAGCCCAGGGCCAGGCCAAGAAGTACCGAGCGAATGCCCCAACATGCCCGGCAAGTGGTATGACAGCCCCTTCTCTGTCCTATGTGGGCATCCTCAAGCCCTTTGGTCTCCAAGGAACCAATGGCTGTTGCAGAAACAATAGTCCATACACCTGGTCCAGACACACAGAAAGCAGCTTCCTTCAGTGTCATCCTGGTGGGCACTCGAAGCTGACGCCTGCCTGTCCCCCAGCTCCGGCCTCCCCTACCCACACTGCCAGGACCGGAGCCCATACACCCACAAGCTGGCAGTACAAGCTGCCTGGGTCTTCCCTCTGCAGACCCTCCGGATGTTTTCTTGCAACCTCTGATTTTTTTTAAATTTTTTTATTACACCCACATCGTGAGGCTCAACGTGACATTTCCAACAGGAGACTGCCTGACGTGAGTCCAGCTGCTTCACATGGTTTTTATATTTGTTCTGGAAAAAGCTCCAGATACCTTTGGTCAAAGCTCTTCCTGTCGGCTGTGCTGCCGGGGCCGTTTCTCGCCCACACGGTCCAGAAGGGGCTGCCATCTCTGGCCCCTCACGTTTGCCCCCCTGGGGACAGGTGATGGGTGGCAGAAGGGTGCAGCCTGGAGAAGCAAGGAGTCTAGATGTGGTTTTGGAGGGCGTGTGCCTTCAGTCTCATTCTTGTGTTATTTGGATTCAGATCCTTAGAAACCAGGGAAGCCAGAGCCTTGCCAAAGGGCTTCATTCTGCTTCAGCAGAAGTTTCTCTGTTAAGTAGACAAGACTGTGCTCCTTGCATTTCTCCCCCCTTTTACAAACTCACACTAATGTGTTACCTCTTAAGGAATTGGGAAGGAATACTTGTCCTGTGCTAAAATTCTAAGTCCCCATTTCCTGACTTCTGTGTGAGGTGCGCTCTGGGCTCCTCAGCTTTAGTGCTCGCTCGTCAAGTTGCATCGTGGATTCCCTACCTTTGGGCAGTGTCCCAGCTCCCCACTGAATACCCCCATCCTCTGGGCTTCCTGCACAGAAACCACCCGTGCTCAATAGCTGGGAACTCTTCATTAGAGGCAGAGGCTGTAACTCTGGCAGGTGGGGAGGGAGGGGACCCACACTCTGTTACCCAGGGACCCTCACACCCCATTTCAAGTGAAAATGGCTGCCAGAAGAGGCACAAGGAAGCAGCCGAACTGGCTCAGGGACACATCTAATTTTAGCTCAGGGTGTGCTCGTCCTGAGTTGGGGCTGGTCCACCCATGGAAATTCCACAGTTCTCTGGTTTTATGTGTGTGAGTGGCGTAATGCTCAAAGTTAGCAAAGCTAACTTGGTTTTAAAGCAGCATGTTTCTTTCTCATTTTTTTTTCTAAGAAATTTCCAGAAAACAACCTGTTCTCTGTGCTTTTGGAGTAGGTCAGAATTTCCTGAAGATTCCTCTTTTGTGATGGGGCACTGTGAGCTGGGAGAAAGAGATGTTCTGAGAGCCAGTCTTGGCTGGGCCTTCCTCAGTATGAACGAGGCCAAGACAATGACAGGGTCTCTGGGTCGGAGGAGTCCTTGTGGTGTCAGACATCTGGTACAGTGGGTCACCGGGAGTTCATAGGTCAGCAACATAAAAACAAAGTTGGAAACAGAAAACAGAACCCTGGGAGACCAACTTGGTTCAGGTCCAAGCGTGGAGAGCCTGAAACGTAAACTGTTTTGGCAGCCTCTTTAAGATGAAGAATATAAAAGTATCTCATTTTTGCAAAATTTGATAAAAATAGAAGGCCATGCCAGCACATTGCTTGGGCCTCTGGGAAGGGGTCTGCATAGGTGAGGGCCCGTGGAGCTTAAGCCCCGTTAACGTCACCATCAGTCACATGCTGTTCAGTGTGGTGTTATTTTGTTTTCTGGCCAAGTGGGAATGTTAAAACCAATTTCGTAAAATTTAAATGTAGATATAATCTTGAAATAAAATTCTGGCGTTTAACATGAACGCTGTGTGAAAGATGCACTGTATCGGCGCTTGTTTTCCTCACTTGACCATGGACCTGTGTGTCAGGAACTGGTTTGTGTCAGACAACTTCCAACTTTCTCGGCCTCAGTGTCCTCGTTTGTGGAAATGCCGCTTCCCACATAGGCCTCTGGGGGGAATTAAATGAGAAACTATGCTTTGAAAGGGCTTGGTGAAGTCGATCTGAACGCCCAGATAAATCATGTTTATCGTAAGGACAAAACTGTGGAACATTTAGAAGCTTTAGAATGTAACAGGAAGGAAAATAGAAGCCTAGGGAAGGTGATATCCATCTAGGACCACTTGGGGGGAAGACATGAGCTCCAACAAGAAGAATTATTCAATTGTAAACCTACTCTAAAGGTTTTCTAAAAGGAAATGAACCCAAATTTCTCTCTTTTATTTTTGTGTTTTAAAATTTATTTTATTTCTTCAAATTTCTCCATTTTAAAATTGAGAAGAAGTTAACGCACCCAGACAACATTGTTTCAGATTTGTGACTCATGGCTTTTTTATTACTGCTTATGCAGGGGAGAGTTTTGTGTGTTCAAAATGGAAATACTTCATCGCAGAAGTTGTTTTAGGCCACTCTTTGACATATTTAGCCACACGGAACCCAAGTGGAATCACTATTTAATGAGACTTGGAGAAAGCTGACCTCTGTCATTGGGACAGCTCCTTCCCTGGATGTGTTGGCTTTTACTAGGACAGTAACAGGGCAGGGACAGTGCCCCAAAGCAGCTGACCCTAGCAGCTAAGTAAACATCTCCACGCAGCTCTCCAATCCACTGTGGAAACTAGCGGCAACTCTTATGTAATGTCTTTCAGGCGGCATGTCAGAACCTTCCCCTTTATAATGCCAAGTGTGACTTTATAGACTCCCTGGGACAGGGCCAAGGTTGTAGAGGCAATCCTTTCCATCCTGGGCTCTCATACCAGCCTTGGGGAGGGCAGGGCCAGGGCTAGTCTCTGTCTCTGGTAGAGCCTTGCCATTGGGTCCTCACTCTGAGGCCGGGAGCCCTAATCAGAGGCAGGCTTGTGATCCCAGTTGCTGGGTGTGCAGTCTGGGGCTCACACCTCGGGGCCCTTGTGGCGTGAGCCAGGCACCATGTCACATCTCTAGCTCTGGCCCTGGTCATTGGCCTCACCCAACATCTCATGGTGGCTAGGTTTGGCTGAGCTGTGCAGCCATGTGCTGGTGGGCAGAGGGGAGGAGACAAGACCAAGGGAGGTCGTGGGCTAGCAGCATTCTGCTTGGTGAACTGCATAGCTCAGGTGAATGAATAGTTCAATGAATTTGGCCATGCGCCAGAGATCCACTCCATAGAGACCACTTTCCTTCAAGAGGATATTTTTCTTTCCCTGGTATAACACCAGCTCTACCCACTTTTTCGCTTCCTGTTGGGCAACGTCTGCCTCTGGGCACCAGTCTCCTTGTGGAACTGAGCTCAGCCACACCCAGGAGAGTGTAGCCTGTGAGAAGGGCAAGAGATAGCAATTGGGAGAGCTGCAAAGCCCCTGCGAGCGGCTTTAAGGGAAGAGCAGTCAACCTGTCCTAATGCGTTCGGGTCTTAAGGAAGTGCAATCAGTGCTTCCGATATCCATCATGGGATAGATGAAAACGAACTGAGATGAGAGTCCTGTTTCTGGCTTTGCCCACTAGCCAGGGTCCTTAGCAAAAGCTCGGCACCACCTTACTCCTATCCCTGACAGGGCTGCGGGATTACATTAGATGGTCTGGATTGGCCCTTCCAGCCCTTCCAGATGGAAGAGCCGTATCTAGGTGAACTCTGAGAACTTGTCAGCTTTCCGAGGGGGCATTCATTAAACACCAGTTGTATGCTAAGGCCTTGTGCCAATTGGGAGAAGGGGAGAATAATACGAGGGAAGGTCACACCTAGTACAGTTTTGTTTTGTGAATTGTGTGCCCTTGAAGGAACCCTCCCAGTCTGATGTCTTGGTAACTGGGTAAATTTCTTCTCTGTTTTTGGAATGTGCCAGAATCCGGCCTGACTCAAGGAAAGAGAAATAAATGTTGGACTTGGTTTCAGATCTTGCTCTGGCTCTGCACACTTCTCATCAAGGGTGTGTGCCAAAGCCTGTGGGGAAGGGCACATACGGAAAGATAGTTAAGCTGAGAAATCGTCACCCTGAAAGAACAATGGTCCAAGAGGCTGGAGTACGTGTGTTCTCTCCAGCTAGACGGGCTGAGCAGATGGCTTTTCCAGGAGGATGCAGGGCCATCCGTGCCCCCTCCCCTTCCCCAGATCTGTCCTCACCGGGCGATCCCTATCTTTGTCCAACCTTCGTCATCATGGACCCGGATGAGAGAGACTTGGGTATGCAGCCCAATTCCCAATTAACTTTTTTCACTAGTTTCAGGAAGATAATTTATTTGGATTGAATTGTTAAGGCAGATTGCTTTCACAGTATTCCAAGCAGAGTGCTTTCTCACAGGAAATGTCAGACCAGGCAATTCTAGTCAAGTTTTCCACATCCTTAAGAAAAAAGAAAAGAGAGAGGGGGAAAGAAAAAAAAAAAAAGATTCCTTTTATATAGTGAAGGTCAACAGTTTGGGAACTGGCAACTGCAGGGTATGAAACTGAGATCGGTTAAACATTGTGATCCTGCACAGGATGACTTCTCAACAGCCCCACCTTTCATGAGGCCTCCTGTTCTTTAGGGCTTAATTTAAAAAGTGTCTGAGGATTGGGTTGCCCAGGGAGATAGAGGGCTTCTCAAGATTGGGACATGGATCCCCCGGGGGGCATCTGGGCAGTGGGGACGTTGGATGAGCTCCCTTCCTCTCCCCAGAGTTCAGATTCCTCATCCATCAAACCAAGGTTATGCCGGGTGACCCCCAAGCTTCTTCCCAATCTAGGTCACCATGATTCTGTACCTTTACCTGGGGGAGCTTGGCTGAGCCTCTGTGGGAAGCCAAAGAGAAATGGAGAGCAGGAAAGTGAAGAGTCTTTTTTTCTATAGAGAGCTTTGATTTTTTTTTTTTTAATTCTTTTTAAATCAGCTGGCCCTCAGGGATCTGCCTCATTAAGGCTTACTCCTCCGAAGTTCAGTCCTTAAGGAGAGGCTTTATTTCAGCACAGGCTGTGGAAGGTCACTGTGAGGAAAAGAACCTAATACAGCTGTTCCTCAGAGGGCGCCCCCTAAGGACTTGCTCTCCCCCCCACCCCCACCCCCTCCTGTGTCCAAGGAGTGTCTGCAGGTGGGGAAGGGGTGGGTCCCGAGAGCCGAAGTCCGGAATCACTAGGTGTTAGGGCCCTCGTAGCTTCCCAAAGACGATTCTGGTAAAAGGGAAGCTGAGACTCGGAGGCGATCACAGCTTGAAGTGGTGCATCTTCTCTGGCACGAGCTGGTCCTGTGGCTTGTCCATCCAGTGTGTCTGTGTCCGCTGACCGCGGAATAGCTCTCTGCTTCATTACCGTCTAGTCCTGAAAGGAGGTGCTGCTGGGAGTCGGGCAGTAGCAAGGGTGCTAAACCTGTGTCGGGAAACCTGGGCTCTGCAGCCCCCGCCGGCTCGTCGGTCTCGCTTGTCTTGCTGCACTGCCTCTGGTGCACCTCTGGGAGACTTGAGTCCCGTGGGGTGTGACATCCTCAGCTGGCTACTGCTTCCAGGGCTTCAGTGTTAGGATGTCTGGTCAGGTTGAAGTACATATATGTCAAGTAGAGCGAAACCCTTCTTGTCCTTTGGGCTCGCTAGGTTTATCTTTATTTGTTTTTTGAGTGGGGGCGGGGAAGAGGGAGAGGGAGAGAGAATCTTTAGCAGGCTCTATACTCAGCACAGAGCCCGACGTGGGGCTCAATCCCACGAACTGTGAGATCATGACTTGAGTCGAAATCAAGAGTTGGACACTCAACTGACTGAGCCACCCAGGCGCCTCGTTGCTAGGTTTTATTTTAAAAATATGTATGAGTATTTTTTTTTTAATCAAATGTTTTTGCTGCATCTATTGAGATTGTTTTCCATTTTTTCCCTCTGTTGGTGTGAATTAACATTATTGGGTTTTCTTTCTTTCTTTTTTTAATGTTTACTTATTTTTGAGAGAGAGAGAGAGGGGTGGGAGGGGTAGAGAGAGATGGAGACAGAATCCGAAGCAGACTCCAGGCTTTGAGCTGTCAGCACAGAGCTGATGCGGGGCTCGAACACACAGACCCATGAGATCATGACCTGAGCCGAAGTCGGACGCTTAACCGACTGAGCCACCCAGGTGCTCCTGGACTGTCTAATGTTAAAATATACTTCAATCCTTTCTCGGCCAAGATCTGCCTCAGACTCATGGCTGATGCAGTTGTTTGTTATTTTATTTCATAGTTTTGTACTTGTATTTATACGTGTAGGTGTTTGGAATCGAGGTTTCATCGTGTTTGCGAGCATGTGGCAGTTCTGTGTTGGGCACTTTTCTCAGTACTCGATGGATTAGCCTGTTTCATTGCCACCACAGTCGCTTGAGGTAGGACTGTAGTTAACCCATTTTATAGAGGTTGAAAATGGTTAAATTTTCCTGTTGAATTCCTTTTGTTATTGAATTTCCTGTTGAATTTCCTTTTGTTATTCTGTAGGTTTATCACTAATAATGCTTTTTATTCCAAAGTCTATTTTTAATCTGATGGTACAGCATCAGTTACGTTAGCTTTTAAATGGTTGGCCCAAAAGTGATCTATTTTTTTCCCCACGCTTTATGGTTCACCTTTTGTGTCACGTACCTTGTGACACAAAACAGCATATTGCTATTAAAAAAAACAGTCTGAGTGTCTCTTTGAACTGGCCCATTGAATTTGTTTGCTTTTATTATAATTACTGATACACTTGAATTCATTTGTATTCTGTACTTTCATGCTGCCATGCTTTTTTTTTTTAATCTTTTTTTCTTCCTCTCTTTTCCTTTTTTTTCAAAGTAACCATTTTTGAGCGAACAATTCAGTGGCATTTAGTACATTCAGAATGTTGGGTAATCATCACCTCTGTCTAGTTCCAAAACATTTTCTTCTCTTCAGAGTAAATCTCTTCCTATTCAGCAGTTTCTTCCCATTTCTGCCCCCATTCCCTCACCCCTGGCAACTCCCAATCTACGATATTTCACATAAATGGAATCATACAGTATGTGACCTTTTGTCTCTGGTTTCTTTTGCTTAGCATCGTGTTTTCGAGGTTCCTCCACGTTGTAGCCTGTGTCAGTACTTCATGCCTTTTTAGGGTGAAATAATATTCCATTGCGTGGGTACACAACAATTTGTTTATCCACTCATCCATTGGTGGACATTTTTTTTTCCACTGGTGGACATTTGAGTTGTTTTTACCTTTTGGCCATAGAGAATAGTGCTGCTATGAACATGTGTCCCTGTGTTCACTTCTTTGGGGTATGTACCTGGGAGTAGAAGTCTATCATGTGGTAATTCTATATTCAGTTTTTTGGAGGAACTGCCAACCTGTTTTCCACAGTGGCACTTTCTTGTGAATCAAGTGGTGTTCATTTTTTCTTCTTGGGCTTTCTGATTTGGAAGTTATATAAATATGTTTTTACTATTTTAGCAGTAACTCTTAAAATATTTTTTATCATAATGACTTAAAGTTTCAGTTTAATCAATCTCTTTACCCCCTCAAAAAATACAAGGATTTTAGAAAGCTTCAGTTGCTCATTTCCCGTTCCCATGTTTCCTGTGTATTGTTGTCTAACGTTATCCCTTTGTTTTTAACCACCCCCCTAACTAGTGCTATTGTTATTAATTTTTTATCATCGGCTCTCATTTAGGTTTATCTACATGTTTATGGATTTCTTTTCTCGCCACTGCTTTCTTCCTGCTCTTTTCTTCTGGGTTCACTTTCCTTCTTGCTAAAGTAAGTCCACGAGTGGTTTGTTCAGTGAAGGTCTGTGATGTTAAACTTTTTCAGTGATTTTCTGAAAATGTCTTCATTTTGTCCTTACCTTTAATATTTTGAATATTAAAGATGTCTTTTATTAAAGTAGTTTTTGTTTATAGATAGCCTGCCTTTCTGCTAAGATTTTTCTCATTGTCGTCAATATTCTGGTCATTTCACTATGACATTTCTAGGAGTATATTTATTTCCACATGTGCCATTTGAGGCTTCTTAGGTTTCTGTGAGGATTATGTCTGCTAAGTTCTTAGCAGTTATCCTTTCTCACACTCCCTCTATTTTTCCTTCTGGAACTCCTTTTACATGGGCATTGGAATTAAAGTTTTTTCCCTCCATGTCTCTTCTTTGCTCTTTCATATATTTGATCTCTTTGGATTGAGTTGCATTCCAGGTCATGTCATCTGATGGCCCCTAGTAATTTCTTATCTCTTCATTGTATCTGATCTCCTTTTTAAGCTTACCCCAAGTTTCCCCCCAATGTTAAAGAAGATCTAACCTATAGAAAAGTTGAAAGAATGGAAAAATGAACATTTATACGACCTTCACCTACATTAAGTGATTCTAGGACTTTGTCGCATTTGTTTTTTCTCCCTCTCCCTTCTCCCCTCTCCGCATATTTGTAACCCATACATTTTTGATGATTTCCCTGAAAGTAAAATTCAGGCATTGTGGCATTTCATCCCTAAATATCACAGCTTGCATTTCCTAAGGACAAGAATGTTCTGCTGCCTAACCACAGTACCATTAAGGCACCCAAGAAATTTCCGTAACATCAGCTAACATAAAGCCCATAATCAGATTTCCCCCACATGGCTCCAAAATGTTCTCTTAGGCTTTAGTTGTTTCAATCCAGGATCCATTCAAGGTTTACCTGCGTTTGTCTGTCATGTCTCTCTAGTCTCTTTTAATCTCAAACAATTTCCTTTCTATTCTTAGTTTTTCACGAGTATAGTCTTGTTGTCTTATGGAATGACCACATTCTAGATAATGTCTGTTTCATTATTAAGTTTATGTTAAACACGTTTTGGGCAAGGACAATACATATGTGATGTTGTGTATTTCCCATTACATCACATCAGGAGCACATATTGTCAGCTTGTTTGATTTCTGCTGATGCTAAATTGGATCACTCCATTAAGGTGGTTCCTGCCAATCTCTCCATCATTATAAAGGAAATTTTCCCTTTTGCAATTAATGAGGAATCGGTAACTTTCAGACTAGATGATTATCCCGTTCCTCAAAAACTTTTTAACCAGTGGTTTTACCATCCATTGATAATCTTTTCCCATATTAGGAGTGTATAAAATGGTGATTGTCTAATTTTTATCATATTCTCATTCCTTTTACATTTATTAGGTGATGGTGTCGTACAGAGAAGAGCTGTCCATGACCTGTCCCTGTCTTCCTCCCTCACTCCCTCCTGTAGCACAGATTCACGGCATTTTCTATGTAAATTTCATATGTTGTTATCTGTTACCATCCTTATATGTCCATAAGTTTTTTATTTCTATGATTGTATTTACTTTTCAAAATGGCTCATTCTTTTTGTGTAGTGTCTATGTCTTTCCTTATAGTTTCCATTCCTTTTTCTTTCTTTTTTTTTTAAAGATTTTATTTTTAAGTAATCTCCATACCCAGTGTGGGGCTCAAATTCACAACCCCGACATCAAGAGTCACATGCTCTACCGACTGAGCCAGCTAGGTGCCTCTGATTTCCATTCCTTTTTAAAAAGTCTTCCTATTCTAATTACAGTCTCTTTTAGATTGTTGTTCTATCATCTCAAGTTCTTGGGAGTCCTATTGGCTGTGTCATCTGGCTTTCACTTATGATGCATGATTTTCTCATATATTTACCAGTTTTTAGTGTTGAGCATATTTTCAGTGGGGCTTAAAAAAAAATCTGTCTCCCCTGGGGAATCTTGTATGACCTACTTTGTAGAAGAGCCCCTCCAGATACTTTTACATTGCGTTAGTTAGGTGTGCTAGGATATCACTGGCTCAGGAAAATTTTATGTTATTTATTCCGGATTCCTGTGCCGTGTGAGTGGGGTCAATTTGGACTCCGTCCACACGGGGTTCTGAGTTTTCATCAAATAGAATATATAGTAAGTGGTCAATATCTTTATTCTCATGGGACACCTTTCTTTTGTACTCCGTAACTTATTTATCCACGTGTCCAGTACCAAACATTCAGGAAGGAGCATCTCCTCGTCTCTTTTTTTATGTTAAGAGCTAGTGAAATATTGAGGCAGTAGAGCGTCTTCAAAACTAGTGTGACCCGGCACCTCAGGCTTCTTGGAGCCCCTGTACCTGGTCATGTCCTGCAATGACCAGCATGCTCAGGTTTCCCCTGAGGGACAGATGAGGCACTTGATGCCCACAGAGGGTAAATGACTTGCCTGCGGGCATGCAGAGTTTGGGAGAGAAGGGATGAGAACTCAGGTCTCCAAGTAGCTCTTCCTACCCAGCCAAGATTCAGTTATGTGGGATTGAGTCCTGGCCCCGTGTAGCCCTGAACACCTGCAGCGCCCTGGTCCTTGCTTCTCCCTTAGGGCCACAAAGGGGAGCTTGGGTGGGAAGCGGTGACCTCAGACACAGCGGACAAGCTGGGTGTCTACAGCCTGGCTCCTGCGGATTTATTAGATGCACACTCTGACACATATCTCTGGGTTATCTGCACAATCACATTTTGAAAAAGTGTTTTGACTCCTTGATTTATCTTTTTGTCATTGTTTTGCATAATAGCTTTTCACTCAAAGGCAAGAACATGCTTTTAAACTGACCTTTTAAACTTTGCAATGCTTATGCCACAAAGGGACACATGAAAGGAACAATAAACACATTCCCTGAGTGTGAGCATAATTGAAGTCTCCTCTGGTGATGAGATCTATGGGAAATGGGCACAAAGCATCTGAGCTGGGCTTTTGCGGCTGATGGATGGCGCTCCGGGTGGAAGTCCCATGACCCAGGAGAGGCCTGGCTGTACCCTATGCGGCAGGAAAATCATCACCACCCTCTCACCGTGGCTCTTGGCCACCCACATCCTCCAAGGCTTTGCCCCCAAGAGCCAAGGGGGCCACTTGGGAGGTTTGAATTTTGTCCTGTGGGCCACGGGAAGCCATGGAGGGTTCCGGACAGGGGAAGGAAGCATGAGATAGAAGAAAGAACAAAATAAAGCATTTGGAGCCAGCGGCCTGGGTTTGAGTTCTGGCTTGGGCACTCCTAAGTTGCGTGACCTTGTGTGAGTCACCTCACTTCTGTGAGGGTCACTCTGGTACTTAGCACCCATTTATGGAGCCCTGACCAGGTGCTGGGCATGAGGGGTACAGAGCTGACCCAGAAAATCCATGGTCCTTCGTCCCTCCTTGTTTATTTCTCTTACTGTATGTATTCATTTCCTGTGGCTGCTGTCACGAATTCCCACAAACTTAGTGGCTTAAAACAATATGAGTTTATTATTATGGCACTAGGTTCTGGAGGATCAAGGTCTGACATCAGTTCCACTGGGGCTAAAGTCAAGGTGTTGGCAGGGCTGGTTCTTTCTGGAGACACCAGGGGAGAATCTGTTTCTTTGCTTTTGTAGTTTCTCATGGCCACCCACGTCTTTGACTTGTGGCCCTTCCTTCGTCTTCAGAGCGCGTCCCTCCAACCTCTGCCTCTGGTGTGATACCACCCCTCCTCTTCCGGGTCGTATATCCTTCTGCTTCCTTCCCTCTTATGAGGACACTTGTAATTACATCGTTCCCACTTGGGTAATCCAGGATACACTCTCCCATCCCAAGATCCTCAATGTAAATGCTATCTGCAAAGTCTTTTCTGCCATATAAGGCACTATTCACAGGATATCTTTGGGGGCTGTTGTCCAGCCCACTACACCATGTCAAATTGCAATTTATGTCTCGTCCTTTTGCATGCCCGGGTCTCCTTTGGGCAGGGAGATTGGCCTGCCAGATAACTGCCACGTGTTTGCTGAATGAGAGGGTGAAGAAATGAAGGAACGCACGTTTGGAGTTGAGGAAGAGGTGGCATCCCACTTGGGCTGTAGGGGATTAGCATGAGTTTGCCAAAGTATATTCTAGCAGAAGGGAAGGGCTTACGAAAAGGTATAGAGGCAGAGGCTGAGAAGCTTCAGGAGATGCGCGTGGAGTGTGAGGGTGCAGAGGGTGGAGTGGTAGGTGGCCAGGTCATGATAGCCCATAGGGCACCCTAATGGGCCTGGGTTTTGTTTTATGTTGTTTATTTATTTTTATTTTTAAGTAACCTCTACCCGCAGCGTGGAGCTCGAGCTCACGACCCCGAGATCAAGGGTCGCGGGCTCCGCTGACTAAGCCAGCCAGGCACTCCATCCTGGATTTTATTTTTTAAGGAAGCAGTGTGTGTGGTGGTTGCTGCCTTTGTCTTTGGGGTCACTGCCTGGGTTCAAATTCCTGTGCTGCCACTTGCTTGCTGTGTAACTGGGAAAATTACCGGACTTCTCTGAGGCTCAGCACAACGGCTACTTCATAAGGCCGTCCTGAGGAGCAGATGGCTTTTGTTGCTTGCACAGCACTCAGCACAGTGCCTAGAACAGTCAAAGGAGTCGGAGAGCGTTTGCTGCTATGATTGCTGTCATTTTTATAAATATTATTGTTGTTGGTGGTGACGATGGGGAACCCTGGAAGAACTTCAGCCAGGCTGTGGCACGGTCAGGTTTGCTTTCTAGAAAGATGCCTTTGACACCCATGTGAAGATGGTCTGGGGTGGGGCATCACACTGGGGGTCCGGAAACCCGTGAGGAGGCCATTCCAATGATCCGGGTGACAGATGAAGAGGCAGAGAACAGAGATGGGTACAAGGGAGATGTTACTTTCTCCGGGGTAGTCCAGAGATGGCTTTGTGCCTGCTGTTCCCTGCTTGAAATGATTCAAGGCAGGTGTTAGAGGCCATTTAGTACCATGGCTCAGTCCTCACTTTGCAGAAACGGATAGTGAGGTGCAGGGGGGAGGCATTCTGCCTTAGTCCCCGGAGGGAATAGTGACGGAAGGGACAGATAAAAGTGGGACTCGGGTCCTCAGCCTTCAGTGGCATAGCCAGTTGCCGTGTGAGAGGTACGCTTCCAGAAGCTTCTGATGAGCATGCTGTTTCTCATTGCTGCAGGCTGGGGAAGGGGGGCTCTGACACAGCATCTGCACTGCTTCCTCCGTCACCTCCTTCTACTGCTCCTTCAGGCCTTAAATGCTCTTTCCAGCTTGTTCTTTTACCAGTCCCAGGAGAATGCTCGCAGAATCCTGGTTGTGTAGGGACATAGGAATTTTGCCATTTTGAATTGAGGAAAATAGGCTTGAGCCAGTGGGGGAGGATTAGGGCTGCCTGGGAGGGTGGGGGAAGGAGCTCTGTGTTCTGGAGCCAGAAAAAGAAACCCAGAGTCCAAAGCAGTACGTGTTCACAGATTTGGTACCGTGAGTCCTCCGTGGTCTTCCACTCACACCCCTTCAATACATCTTCAGGAGGAAGCCAATTCAATAGAACGAACCATGGCGAGATTACGATTGTTACTTCAATCATATCTTACCCTGCAAGGATGTTGGAGGAAAATATATTTCAATTCCACGTTCAAAAGAGCTGTCATTTTAACGTAGTGAATGGGTTTTCAGAGAGTGATGTAATATTGTTATTTTTAATACATTCTTTAAAAGAAAAGATTTTACTTTAGTACAAATCGATGCATGCTGGAGGGGAAAAAATATCTAAAGAGAGCTAAAATACAGGTGGGCCATTTTTAGAAAGCTCCACATGTACATACCTGAACTTACAAATCAGAATCACAGAATAGGTTTTTGGTGCACTTTAGAGGTTTCTTATAAGTGGTAGCTGATAGCTTTACAAAAAAGCTGGGAGAAAGGAAGTAAACAAAAAAGAAAATAGAATGAGATGAAAAAAATATGGGCAGTGATTACAAGAACTTGTGTGTGTGTGTGTGTGTGTGTGTGTGGGTGTGTGTGTGTGTTTTCTAGCAGTATCATAATGACATCAGCAAGATACGCTTGCATTTTGGTTCTTTGCAAGTGTCAAACTACAGGGTTTATCATCCTGTATTGGCTGGTGTGTGTGTGTGAGAACACAGAATTGAAAGGCACTTTTGGAGGCAATTTGGTCCCATCCAATATGGAACCTGTGGCTCAGAGAAGGGAGAGTGACTGGGGCAAGGCACATATGAGGGGCGGGGCCAGGACTAGAGAGAACCCATCTCCTGAACCCCCAGCGAGTGCTCCCTGCATTCTTCTCTGCTGTTTATATTTTCCTCTGGTACATTGACATTTTCTTTTTTTTCTAGGAAAAATCAATTGCCAGTGTCCAGCAAGGCTGATGGGGAGCTGAGCGTTTTGCAGCTTGGTAAGTGCAGCTGATGCCTGTATGCTGTGCCCATCAGGGTCCAGTGGTCTTCATTTGCTCCATCTGGGAGGCAGTGGGTGGGACTCCTTTCCTCCCACCTGATCTCAGGAAGAAGAGGCTGGCCCAGTGAGTAGAGCGGGCTTCTCTCTTTTGGGTTGCTGTCTTCTTCTGCTTTCTGTCTTTGTGTCCTGGAGAAATCCTTATAAGAAGTCTGGGCATTTCTGGACCCACACGGGGCTGGGGGGTGGGTGGGATGCAGAGGAACCTTTTTTACATTTGGAGGTTCTTTTAGGACTATTCAGAACCTACAAAGGTCTCTAGACGACAGCTTTGCCTGGGGGAGACCATCCTTTAAAAACTTTTATCAATGTATTATTGAGGCATAAAATACAGTGAAGTGCATAGTACATACATCTTAAGTGCATTTGCACATATGTGTACACCCACGTAACTGCTGTCTCAGATCAAGGTAGAGAACGTGTCCACCCACTCTTTAGTTTGGAAGCAATCTTTTGTTTGCCTTTGTGTAATTCTCCACTCCCCAAAGACCGATGTGTTTGCAGGGCTTGGCAAAGCAGCAGTAGAATGGACGATGGCGAACCAGTGACCAGGCACGAAAGGATGAGGCTTGAGTGCTGTTGACATTTGCTCTTCTTCCGAAAGCCAGCGATTTACCTGTTTGGCCATCTTGGCAGACGACAGCCGTTCAGTGACTTTTCCTCTTTCCTCTCCTTTTAAGCACTCCTTTTAAAGCGAAGGAAGAAAGCAGCGCTCTCTTTAGAAGTTACTTGTGTGCGACGTGCTGTCTGACAGTTCGCTTTGATGAAGTTGAAAGGCAGGGGCCTCTCGGAATGATGAGGCAGGGGTTTATTTATTCTGCTCAGCTCGCGTCAGAGGTAACAATTCCTTCAAGTTTTAATCATCAGAAATGGCTGGTGGGGATCACTTGGCGAGCCCGGGAAGGGGCAGTTCTGCCCACGGCGATGCAGAATGAGGTCTGGAGCCAGGAAATGCTGGCATCTGAAGCGTTTCTGTAATGCACTGCACTTGAAGATTTTCCAGTGAAAGCCACTCCTGTTTGGACATAAAACGAAGCACTTCCTGGCCTTCAGAACCCAAAGGGCTTCTACTGGAAGGAAGGCTTTTAGCAATTCTCTCAGAACTCAGTTGTTTGAAGAGTGTGTGTGTGTGTGTGTGTGTGTGTGTGTGTGTGTGTTTTCCAGAGGGAGGCAGACCCCTCTTTGCTAGTGGCTCAGCTAATGATTTAGAAAAGGAGAAAGAAATAGAAGATAAGAGATTATGGAACGCAGTCACCAAGGGAAAGGGACAGAAGTTTTGGGGTGAAGAGGAGAAAGGAACAAAATTTGGTTAGAGGAATGGCATTTTCTTCTCCACCCTGATTCATTTTCCTTTGCTGCAGTTCCACAGACTTGTTAGCAGTTATATGTCAGGGCATAGATGGGGCTGAGCAGATTGAGGTGAATAAAAAGTGGGCTTGCTTTCTTGGAGGGCCAGGTTGGGTGGGACAAAGGAAGAGAGGTGTCCTCTGACAGCAACATATATAGCAGATGATCAGCAGTTCATCACTGCTTCTAGACACGTATAAGCTGAGTTCTGTGGTGGGTTCCAGAGGTTTGCATAATGAGGTGGTATTTAGACGGGGCTTTGAAGGTTGAGCAAGGTCTCGCCAAGTAGAGATGTGCAACAGACCTTACATGCAAGGCCTGCAGGGTGAGGGAGTGATTGGCTTGAGGTGAGTGGCCTGGAGGGGAAGTTGTAGGGTCAGGGGGATATGAGGCTGGGAACAAAGTTGTGGAAGAGTGGGGATGATTTGAGTGCTGTGCTAATGAGCTTGACCATAAATCATTAGCCAGTAAAGAGCAGTTGAAAATTCTGTGTGGGGGCAGTAATGTGTGCAGGGCTGTGGCTTTGGGGCTATCTCTGGATACGTGCGGAGGATAGATTTTAGGAGTAAGAGCCTGGATATTGGAAGACCAGGGAGGGGGTTCTTGGAATAGTCGAGAAAAGATGTGATTGGGCCCCTGTTCTGTCTGGTGAAATCCTCTGGGTATTTCAAGACCCTGCTCAAATATTTAGCTCTTATGGAAAGCTTCTCTGACCCTTTAAGGAAGAGCTATTTACCTCTTCTCTTCTGCTCTTAAAACCCTCGCACTGTCCCTATTTTAAGTGGAACTCATGTTCCATTATTTGTTTGGGCTTCTCGCCGCCCCCAGGCAGTGTGCTCCTTGAAGGCAGGGGTTATGCTTTACTCATCCTGGACCTCCACTCTCCCACATAATTCCTGGCACCTCATGGATGCTCAATGAAGTGCTTAATGAACAGATAGAAAAAGAATGACATATTCCTGTAACAGCGGAGGGGAAAAAGGCGGGGGTGAGGTATGAGACATCCTGGAGGCAGAATGATCGGGAGGCTAGATCATCATGATGTGGGAGAGAGGGCTAAGGTCTCAGACTGAGTCCCTGGAGGAGGACTGGGGAGATGGAGTCTGTTATCAAAACCGAAGCCTGGAGGGGTGCCGTGCTGAGATTCTGGAGTCTGGGGTGGTGGGGCACTTCTAGGAGAAGATATCTGTAGTCAGCGGGAAATACTGATTAGGGTACCTGGAAAAGAGGTATATGGACCTTTATTATATATTACCACATATATACGTTTTCCTCCAAAGGGTAAATAAAGTGGTATGGGAAGCAAGCTCCCTTGCTTCTTTCAACCAGACACTTATACCAGGGCCTTAAAAATAGCATTCTTAAACCACCGGCATTTGCAGATGGTTTTGTCTGCTTGGCCAACATGTCATTCTGGACTGCTTTGTTTTTCCTTTACATGGCGGTCCCACCACATCTGGGCCTGAGGCCTGCTATGTGGTCCTGAACCAAATCCCTGCACAGGGGCCAACTTCCTCCTGGCAGAAGCCAAGGGAGGCTGCCTCCTTTTAGGGGCTCCACCCAATCTGGGCCCCCAACTTTCATCCTCAGATTTACTTCATGGAGCCCTGAGCAGGCACGTTTCGGGCCTGGGCTCCCTTCCGGACAACCTCAGACTAAACAGAAGCCTCCAAATAGGCTTAAATACTGCCCCTTCTATGCCTCCAGGAAACAATCTGGCCTGAGTGATTGCAAGGAGCCCTTCAGGGCCTGGTAGAATCACTCAGGTTACTCTCCCCTACTCTGTTTTGGGCCTCAGCTGCCCAGGGTTGAATTAATCACACATCTCTATTCCTTCAGGGAACATTCTCAGTATTGATCTTTGCAAAGCCTTCCCCTTGGCCTCCCTCCCTTTCCTCCCTTCATCCTTCTTTCCTTCCCTCCCTCGCTTTCCCTCCTTCTCTCTCTCCTGCCTTTCCTTCATTTTTTAGCCCCACCCCCACCCTCCCATGATCCTCCTCTCCTCAAGCAGTCATTCTTGTGTATTTAGTTGGTATCTGTTTTCTTGCATATTCTTGCAAAATGCATAGTGTTTGTGTGCATATATTTGTAATGGATGTAAATCATATTGTGTTATATATATGTATGTGTGTATATATATGTGTATATGTGTGTGTGTGTGTATATATATATATATATATATATATATATATCTTATATGTGTTCTTGCCTTCTCTACCCAGCACCCTGTTTTTAAGACCCATGCATGTTGCTAAGTGAACATCTGGTCATTATTTCAGGGTGCCTTTATAAGACCATGGTCACAGGGTGGCTTTTTCAGAGACCCTAACTAAGAAGAGTTTGCATTTAAATTCAGATTCTCATTTAAAGTCCAGGCTTATTTTTAATTTTTGTTTTCAGCCTAAAGGTGGGAGGGTCTCCTTTTCAGTGGACTGGGACTCTGGGAGCTGGTCTTGTGCTGCTGTGCCTGTTCCTCCCCAAGGGAAGAAAAGGAGCCTGTAGAATGGGATATAAAACATGTGTCCTGGGGGTGTTGGCCTTTGGATAGCCTCTCCAGAAGAAGTGGGGCAGGGACAATGACATTTCTATAGTCCTAGATATACAGAATTATAGGAGATAATGTTGATTTCTATGTCGTGTGGTGTACTTTTTAAATAGTCATTTAGTCTCAGGAAAATGGGAGGCGGGGATGGTTCAACGGGCTCTCTGGAGACTGGTCTGCTCTGTTTTGCCAGCATAATTACCTTGGATTGTTTACACTTGGGTCCTTCCTCCGAGTGTTCTGGTAAATGCTACGGCTGTGGGTACAATCTTGAGAGGGAGGCCCGGCTGGGAGACCCATGCTGGGACCCTCTCTGGGCCTCCGTCACCTCAGCTGTAAGATGACTGTGAGTGGCAGGTGACTTAGTGGCCCTTCCAGCTGGAGGTCCAGGGAGGTCTGGTTGGCAGGAAGACAGAACGATCAGGAGCTGGCCTGGGTTTTATCGTGTCTCTGTCACTTTTCCATCTGTGTGATGTCAGGCCAGTCATTTCACTTCTTTAAGCCTCAGTTTTGCATCTGCAAGTAGGGGTGACAATAATTACCTTGTCCTGGGCTGTTATGGGACCTAGGCGTTAAAACACAAGTGGCTGGTAAGTGAAAGCTGCGACAGTGATAATCTGTTGTTATTTTATCAGGAACAGTGGCGTTTCCCCCCCCCCCCCCAATTCTGCCCTCTTCATGTTTGTCCTCAGGCACAGGTTTGCGTGCCATGCCTACCTTTTGTAAGAAATGTGTCTGAGTGAGGCCCTTCTGGGCCTGACTCCGTGGCTTCGGCCCCAGGCTCCTGTCTCACTGCATGTCCACAGGCAGAGCTTTCTAGTGGACCGGTAACCACCTTGTGCCCGCCGGCATCCTTGTGCCATGGACCAGCATGGGACTGCGACAAGGAACCAGGGCCCTTACTCTGTCTTTTTTCCTTCTTGTGAAGGCCTGGGAGCCCCAAGGGGGAGAGGCAGGTGGAGGGTGGGGAAGCCCTCCCTTCCTTCAAACTCATCCATGCCCTTGGTGTTATTTCTTATTCTGTTCCCCGTGGGTCATAACAAGGAGCTCACGTGCCCCGGTTTTCTTTCAGAGGATGTGGAGGATGAATTGGTAAGGGAAGAAGTCATCCTGTCTCCAGTCCCATCCATGCTCAAGCTGCAGATAGTGTCAAAGCCAATCGACCTCTCAGTGGCCAAGGTGCGTTGTCAACTTGAAAGTGCGCGTTCATACGTCTTGATTTGAATTGGTGTGAATTGGTGTGGTGTGAATTGAAGCTGTTTTGATGTGAACTGGTGTGGGTGAGGTGGTTATGATCCCCCTGACCCCAACCATCTTATGTCTCAGTCGTTGTTCAAGTGGAAATTCGGGCGTGGTATAGAAGAACCTGAACTGAGAGTCAGGAAAATGGGGGTGTGGTCTTCTCCAGGAAGAAGTGTGGGTACAGCCTCCTCCCACTCAGACATTCCAGGGTCTCGTGCTTCTTTTGGGCCGGAGCCGCTTCTGCACATCTGCAGTGGGCCACTCCAGAGTTGTGACGGCACTGGGAGAATTGTCCTCATTAGAGCGGCTCTGTTTTAGCGCTCGTCCCCCATGCTGGGCTTAGGCTGGGCTTGCAGTGAGGGAAGGACAGGAGGGTTTTAACAATTCCTCAGCACCACTGGGTTCACACCAGGGACCTCCTGGAGGGACTTGAGAGGACTTAAGGGGCAGGTTCCTGGCCTTATCGGCCTCCTCTGCAGGGATGCCCTGGATTCCTCACCATCTCAGCTGCCAGATGGCCTTACCCCTCCCCTTGGCCAGTGGTTCCTGTGGGATGGAATGCTGCTCTTACACTATCCCACTGGCTTTTCAGCCAGGATCCAGGAGGAAAAGCTAAAATGTCTGGGGACACAGCTGACCCCCTATTTACTCAGTACACAGATAAAAAAGTCAAAGATTTTTCTAGAGATTTTTTTTCCCCTTCCCCTTCCTCTCTTCCCTTTTCTTTCCTTCTTTCAAACCATGGAGGACATGGGTGTGTGTGTTGGGGGGTCGGACACTTTTACATGGCCCCAAGCCTGGGAAAAGTGCTCTGGCTATCTGTAGCCACGAGGCTGTGATTATTTGCTGTGAACACAACACTCCTATTTTGGGAAGGGCCCTAGAGGCCCCTAACTTCAGACCACCCAGCAGTAGCATCTCCAAAAGCAGCTGGAAAAACTAAGGCCCACCCAGAGAAAAGGAGGGCTCAGGGCACATGGCATCCATAGCACCCAGGTTTCCAGGCTGTTAACTCTGTGACCTGGTGACCATGCTGTGCCTAGCTGGGGGCTGTCATTCTGTGATTAAGAGAACAGACATGGGCTTCAGTCAGAAAACTCAAGTTCCTATAGTTTCTAGGCTCTCAAAAAACTCAGTTCAAATACACGGATGATTGTTGTTGGCACAAGAAGGAAAAGCAAACCCTGATAGATGAATTCGCCCAGGCTTCTCTCCTGTGTGCCGCCAGCCCATGTTGATGGGCTGACATGTTGACAAATGCTTCTGTCGCTGAGATTTTCTTAATGAAAAGCAAAAGAGAACCAATTCTAGAAGGAAATAATCTGAATCTATAAGAAAGATCTGACCTGGAGAGGTGGCAACAGAACCCATGAGTTGGCCCTTCAGAGACCTTGGGTGTAAAACCATGGTGGAGAGAGAGGAGGGAGCTTGCATAAGGAGGGGGTATCCAGGGAGAGGCTCTGCCTTCCAGGGCTCGTCAGGTGGAGGGGTTGGCACTTTCTGGGGCTCTGGAGGGTGGGGCTTTGGTTTATGGGAGATGAACTGTGAGATCAGTGTCATCTAGAAGTTTGGGGAAGACAGAGCTGTGGAAAAATGGAGGGCCTGCCTTGGGAGGGGGTGGGAACCCCTCCCTGGGTTGTTGGGTTTCAAGCTGAGTTCATGGGGGACCACTTGTGGGTGATGTTGTAGAGGAGATTCTTCCCTGTAGTAAGAGTATTAGAGCAGGGGCTGGCAAACTGTTTCCAAAAAGGGCCAGATCGTTTATTTTTGGCTCTCTGTTACAACCACTCAACTCTGCCGTCTTAACGTAAAAGCCAGCATAGAAGCAAATGCCAACATATGTAACCAAATGGGTGTTACTGTATTTCAATAAAACTTTATCCACAGAACATGTGTAGGGCCAAGTTTGGCCTGTGGGACGTAGTTTGCTAAGCCTGTCTGTCAGCACCAGTTCTCAAATGTAGCTGCACATTGGAATTGTCTGGAGAGCATTTAAAATCATAGATACTGGAGTCTGACACCCCAGCGTTCTGATCTAGTTGGCCTGGCATGTGGCCTGAGCATCAGGATGGTTGAACACTCCACAGGTGGTTACCGTGTACAGCCAAGAACCTCCAAGATCCCTTCTAGAACTAAAAGTTTCTGTTTCAGTTTCCCCTGAAGAACCTACCAAGACTTGGGCTCAGGTCAGCACAGGCTGGTTTGGTTTATGGACGTTCCAGAGATGAGGCCCTCAGGATCGACTTTTCTCTTTTCTCAGATAATAATGAGTTTGCAAAAGAAAAAGAAAATAAATAACCCTGCTGGAAAACGGGATGCCCTGCTAGAATGCAAGACCAGCTCCTGTGGGAATCCGTAGACCGCGCAGTGTGTTATTGTTTGCTTTTAAGACAACTGACGAAACTCTCTCTTCTTTTGACAGGACATAAAGGCCCTTCTGTTTGGTTCCAGCTTTTGCTGTTTCAATGAGGAATGGAAACTTCAGAGTTTTTCCTTTAATGACAAAGCCTCGTTAAAATACGGCATCGTGCAGAACAAGGCAGGTTGCTTTTAAGTTTCCCAGGGACATTTCTGTGGGCCCATCACAGACAGGGGCAGGATGTCCCCCAGTTTGGTAAGTCCTGCGAGCATTTCCTGAGCTCTTCAGTGCCAACTAGCCCTGTGTTTGCCAGGTTGTCACCCAGTGCTGGAATGTCATGTGTGGCTGGCAGAGCAAGAGCTGGGGAGTGTGACCCTTACTCTATGAAGACTTCTCCTCAGTGTCCAGAATCTTCTCCGAGAGGCTCTGTGTTTGTTGGGGGCATCAGAGTGGGTCCACAGGCAGAGTATTGGGAAATGGTTTTGCAAGCAGGGCTGGAGAGAGGACACTTGAGGCAGGAGGCAGCCTGAATAAAGGAGAGGCTTCGGGAAGAAGTGTGTGAGGAGGAGGTGTTTTCAAGACAGGGAAGTGTAGATAGACGGGAGCAGGATTTGGACACGGTGTGTACACATTTCCCAAGTTATACACTTTAAGCGCCGGAAGATACCCTAAATCCAGCAGCCCCACGAGGTTCCATTTCTCAAATCCCAGGAAGCTCCCCTGCCCCACACTGCCCGAGGAAGAACCCCAAGATCATTAGCCTTTGTCCCTAGTGTGGCCAAGCTCAGCTCATTTTGCACCCCCAGCTCAAGGGCACCCACATCTGCTACTCTGATATTCCTTGTCCTTGTTGATGCCTATAGGAATGAACCCCTCAGGGAGCCTTCTTCCTCTAACGTGGGGTGGGGGGGGGCAATAGAGACACACATAATGGGTGCTGAGGCAGGCCACACCTGGGCAAAAGATTGCTCACATAAGCAGAGGCTGCTGCAGGGGGTACTGAGGTGATCAGGGGAGACTTCCTGGAGGGGGAGGCCTTTAGGATGGGCCTCGAAGCTGAGTAAACTGTTGACACCCTCAGCCTGTGGACATGGAAGCATTTCTCTGGATGGCTGGGAACCTATGGTGGTGATGAACCTGGTTTTACACCTGACTGGTAGTGAAGGCCTGTTTTCTTCCCATGAGACATTGCAGACTTGCTCTTCTTCCAGTGCTGGGCACCGTGGCCTTTGTCATCCCCTCTCTGTGACTAGGCTCAGTGCTTTGCAGAAGTACTCAGCACATCAAAGGCCCGTGTTGGAGGGGCAGGAACTGGTGGGAGCAGGCTGGTTCTGGAGGAACAGCCAGGTTTGCCCTGGTCAGTCCTCACTGGTACTAATGTGTGTCCTTCTTTGCAGGGGGGTCCCTGTGGGGTTCTGGCAGCTGTCCAAGGCTGTGTCCTACAAAAACTCCTGTTTGAAGGAGATAGCAAAGCTGACTGCGTTCGGTAAGTCAGTGCTCATAATAGCAATATCTTCTTTTCCCAAGGCCTCTCCTCAGTGTCCAGAAAAAACAAGCAAGGAAGCATGTGTGTTCCCTGATATTTCCCGTCTTCTGAAAAGGGAAATGGCGACTGGCTAGCAGGTCCAGTGCTGACCAGTTGAAATGACCTGTATGCACTTGCCTCTAAAAGAAGGGAGGGTCGTTAAGTCCCATTCCACGTGGGAAGCAGCTGCTGGAATGGCATCGAAACTAAGGCCACCCCCTCCTCAGCAGTTGAGCGTGGTAGCTGCCCAGCTCCCATCCACACCCACATCGACCCGCTGACCCCTTGACTGAGCCCAGGTCTCAGTTACCTCATGTTACCCCATGTTACCTCACCTCTGCCAACAGCCATTACCACACATTCCAGCCAGCCCCGCGGCACATTGCTTCCACTCCCTCTGGCCGTTTGTTTTCCACCTCACGCTTTAAGTGTTTGCACTTGGACCCCCCCTCATTCTCATTTTCTCTCTCACTCAACAGACTTTTCTGGAACATCTCTGTGCAGGCACAAGTGATACAGACAGGAATAGATGCACTCTCTATGCTCCAGAATGCTCTGTGAGGGATGGATGGATAGAAAACCCTCATTCTATAGCGTGGTCAGTGCTAAGTTGGAGGGATTGGCAAGGTGCTGGCCAGGGCTGGGGCTAGATGGCCGATTCGAGGAGACCGTCGTCTTACTTTTGTCTCTCTGTGTGTCCAGTTACTAGCTTGTTCTGAGTTCCCCTCAGACCTACAGAACTGGTGCGTCTCTTTCTTCTTTTAGTTGAAATATAACATGCATGCAGGAAAGTGCACATGTCAAAACCGTGCACGGCTCAGACGTGTTCTGCTCAATGAATTATTGCAAAATCCCACACTCATGAACCTCTCGTGCAGATCACAAAAGAAAATTACTTCCAGCACCCCAGAAGAGTCCTGCCTAGTAGATACCCCCATTCTCTTCCCAAAAGTTGAGATTAAACAAATTCTAAAATCACAGCTTAGTTTTGCCAGTTCCTGAATTTTAATTAAAGGGGCTTGTTCTTTGATGTACGTATTTCAGTGTCTTTTTTTTTTTTTGAAGCTTAGGTGTTATAAAGACAGCAACTCATTCCCCATTCACTCATGTTCAGCTTCCTGGGAGATACGCTGGCTCCCCAGACATCCTGCCAAACTCGGGACAAATGAAACATCTTTTACCAGCTTAGAGGATTTTGCCTTAGACAGGGTCCAAGGGAAGGCAGCTTTGCATGCTTGGCATTTTAGAATGTGTCCAGTAATATAATTTGTCTGATTACCAAGTAATCATCAAGGTGTTTTATCTTAAGCTAAAAGATGCTAATTCTCAGCATAGCAGAACTGTAACCAGAAGCAGAGTGATACAACATTTCTGCAGCAGGATCTCACCTTATTCTCCATACCCCGACCAGTCCACACATAGCTGCTCCTGTCTGTGCACGGCCATTCCCCATTGTGTGCTCTGGAAGGCCAGCCAGCAAAGTGCTGCCCACAGTGTGGACAGAGACCCTGCTGCCGACTCTCGCAGAGAGGCAGCACAGTGCTTGATGTTCTGGAATGTTCCCGACTAAGTGGAATTTGCTAAATAAGGGAGCTGCCCTCAAAGGGTGCGGGGACTGTCCCTGAGTGTACATGTCCCCACCTGCCTACCTTCCTTCCTTGCATTCAGAAGAAGCATGCAGGGAGGACTTGGCAGGTGCTTGGAGGGAATACACGGCTCAACAGGACAGCCGTGGCCTTGCCTTCATGGCACCTATGACTGACCATGAGAGACAGACAGATAGGAGGCCTACAGGGGATGTGCGGGAAGCTTGGGGTTCACCCAGACATGAAGAGGGTGGGGTAGGCTTGTTGGAGGAGTGACATTTGAGTCTCACCAAGGTCTGGAGGTAATCAGGACTCCCAGTTGGCTTGACACACATCCTCGCACATGCTTATTCTCCCTCAGTTTTCCCCTTCCCAGCAAACCCCTCGTACTTGGTTCTGGGCTCTTCACCACACAGAGGCCATGACTTCAGGGAGGCCTTCCCAGACCTCCCTGGTTGAGATAAACCCAGGCCTGCTCCAAGGCCTCCCCACCAAATGGTACCCTTGTTCATGGACATCATTACCTGTCCATTGTCTGCTCCCCCCCCATCCCCCAGCCCCTGGGAACACAAACCCCATCAGAACAGGGGCCTTCCTGGGCTGCCTGGTTCACAGCCTGTCTCTGGCATCCAGCCCAGGGCCTAGTCCACAGAAGAGGCCCTCAGAATTTTTGTTGAATGAACACATGGACAAATGCATGAGTTATCCAGACTAACAGGGAGGGGAGGGGAATGGTGTTCCGGTAAGGAGAACAACATGTGCAGAGGCCTGAGGGCAGGGAGAGCAGGGCCAGGAGCCAAGAGTTGCCTGGGGTGGCCGGGGCAGAGTTCGGAGGGGCAGGGTGAGACCGGGGATGGTGGTCAGGGACAGGCTGCCAGAGGGGCCTTGGAGGCTTACCATCCGCTTGGGCCAAGTGTTGGCCTTGGCCCTCATGGGAGATGTCTCATAACTCATTTTGGCCCCCTTCTCATTCAGAGCTGCTTTTGAACTTGGACTTTGTACTTGGGGGACGTTGGGGATTGCTTCCCAGTGGTCAGGATGGGGTGTTTAAGTTGGTTCCAGGCAGGGCTGTTCCTGCCCAGGGCACAAGGCAGGCTTCGTTCCTTGTCACCCACCCCACCCACCACTAAGGGAGTATGTGAGCCTCTGGATCCACAGGTGCATTCTCCAGGGAACGCTTTGCTCTCCACACCAGGGAGTGCATCCAGGGCTTGGAAAGCAAAAAGCCATCCTGGTTGTGGGTGCAAGTTGGGCTCTGGGTGGAAAGAAAACCGGGCCAGCTGTGGTAAGCGAGGTTCTCTTCCATGTCCCGCCATCTGCCAGTCAGACACCAGCCAAACGTGGACTCAGGCCCAAGTTTATACTGACAGACCTCTGTTTAAGCACCGACTAGATGGAGAGTTCCACCAAGGCCTTGCTGGGAGGCAGGGGAGGGAGTGCAGCCTTGGCTTCCATGGGCTCCCTGTCGGCTGGGACCCTGCAAGAGGAGTTGGGGCCAGCCTAGATTGAAGGCCCTTGGCAGCCAGGCTGGTGGGGCTGAGCTGGGTCCTGGGGGCAGCGGTGGGTAGGCAGAGGGAGAAGGGGAAAGGAGGAGTGGCTGGGGTGTATGTGTGTGTGGGGGGTTCCAGGTGGGAAGGAGCCCCACTCTGTCTGCCTGGTTGGACCAGAAGAGGCCTGTGTTGAGTATCCATAGAGCTCGGCCTGCTGGCCAGGGCCCCCTCCTCCAAGAAGCATGGAAGGATTCATGCTGCAGAAGAGTGACCTCAGTTTTCTTTGGAGCCTCCCAGCTATGGGTGCTCCTGGTAAGTCCCTCCCCTTCCCACTCCCAATCCCTGCTTCCCTGGGCACTGCAACTAGGGCTGATCTGCACACAGGTGGAGTGCAGTGGGCTGGCTTTCTGTGTCCATCCATCAGAGCTCTTTCAGGGGCTCAGGCAGAAGTAGTTCAGAGGGGGACAAGATGGGGGAGGTCCAGTGGTGTCGGGCTATTGGCGAGGGGCACCAGATGTCTACACACACACACACACACACACACACACACACACACACACTCCTGTGCTTTCTTCTCCCCCTTCCCCTGCTGTGGGGTTTTGAGGTGAGAGACCGCTTCAGGGCCTGGAAGGTGATTGGGGGTGGAAGGGGAGAGTTCTTCTGGTTCAAGCTAGGGCTTGGGTCAAGCAAAGGCCGGAGGAGCAAGGGGCTGGTGCCCAGGGCCGGCAGCAGAGGAGAGAAGTGAGAGCAGAGTTGGGGTTGCTGCTTTGTGATGGTGAGGCCCTGCAGGTCAGAGGCCACCCAGAGTTGTCCTTGCTGCCTGGGTCTCGGTGCATCCTGTAGGTGCCCATGCTGAGGCGGGAAGGGGTGCCTGGCTCTGCTCCTTAGCCCCTTCCAGGGTGGGGCATGCTAGGCTGTGTCCAGAGACCTGGACTGCAGGGCCTCACCTTCTCATTGGTGAATATCTGTCTTGCCTAACTTTGACTCAACAAGGAAACACAAATGAAGTCCTTTGTAAATCATCAAAGGCTGTGCAAGAAGGTGGGACCATATGGGGAAACTGAGGCTCAGAGAGGGAAGATGCTGGCCCAGGGTCACCCCTGGCATCTGTGGCCGAGCCCTGTCTGCCATCCCATGCTACTGTGCCCCAAAAGAGACGCTGAGCAGTGGGAGAGCCAGAGAGGTCAGGAGTGGCTGGCACCAGGAGGCTGATGTCATGAGTTTGAAACACTTGAATGCTGGACTCCCAGACAGATTCTCGGTGACCAAGGTGCGGCTCTGTGTTTTACAAAGGGCTTCTGGGAAGACCCTCCCCTTTTCCCCTAATTTGGAAGAACTCAGTACAGAAGAGTACAAAGAGTAATATGGAAACACCTAGGGGACCCACTGCCTCACGTGAGCAATGGGTGAAGTCCCTACAGCAACCTTAGTCCCCGGCTCCTCCAGTCTCATTGATGTATTCATACAATTTTAATATGGATGGGTTGGGTCACTGGTATTGCTGCATGGGCCGTGTGTGCGGAGTTGGGTTTGAGGCTTCAATACTTCCTTTTGACTCTGAAATTCCAGGATTTCAGAAATGACCCAACTGAAAAAAAAAACAAAAACAACGCAGGCGACCTGCTCTGTTCTCTTCAGCAGCAGCACGGTGGCCTGGCTCGCCACAGCGAGGCGAGGCGGTGTCTGCAGCTGCCCCGCTCTGGGGCACCTCCGCCCACACTCACAGCTGATGGGGGTAATGGTTCTGTGAAAGCAGCGTGGAGGGTGTGAGTGCGCCCTCCAGGGAAGTCATGCTGAAATAAAGGCCTCTTGGCAGGGATGGTGTTTTTTTCTGCAGGACTGTCTGGCTTCATTAGGACCTATTCCATCAGGCCGGCAGCTGGCCTCTCCTCAATCGGGAAGGACAGCGCCCGGTGACAGGACTCCGTGTTTTTCCACTTGAGGAGGGCTGTGCCTGTGGCTGGCCGTGGGAAGACCATGAAGCCCCACTCCCCTGCAGGCCTAGAGAGAGCCACAGACAAGATGGACGGCCCCACACCTCCTCCCCTTTGAAATTGTGAAATTCAAGACCCAGAGAAGGAGGGGCACTTGCCCCGGGCCTGTCTGGCTGGACACTAGGAGCAGAGCCAGGCCTGGACCCCAGGTCAGATGGTCCCCAGACCAGCCTTCTTCCCCTCCCCTGCAGCAGCTTTTGACCCTGAGAGGGAGCAGAAAGCCTGCAGTCGTTCCCAGGCCTTCCTCTGGATTGTCTGTAGATGCTGTAGGCTATCTCGAGATAATCAGGATCAAAACATCTCTTTAATCTGAAGGACTTAAGTAGTGTAAGCAACTATGTAGGATGTATTACTCTCCTACGCCCTCCACCATCCATAGACACGTATCTTCAGTCTGTACTTCTGTGAGGAAGTAGGTGCTTAAAGAAACTGTTCTTGCTTGAGGAGCCTGGCTGGATGCTAGATTCATGGTAGGAGTTCGATGAACGTGTGTCTGACTGATGAAGACAACACAGGACCACCCCTGTCATTGAGGTTTTGCAGGTGAAAGCCGGGAGTTAACCGGGTGAAGCTGGAGTTGGGGCAACTCACCACAGCGCCTCCTTCCTCTCGTCCTCGGCACGGACAGCCCGGTCTACCCTGTGGCTGGTTAAATGGCAGAGATGACAATGCTGGAATGATGCTTGGGGGCATCTGGCTCAGGGTCTGCCTCTATGCGGGAAGGCGGAGGTCAGCGAGGGCAAGGGGCTTCCCCAAGGCCTGTGAACCAAACCTGGAACCAAACCTGGGCCCAACCACTGCACTCTTCCACTTTGTTCTCTAGAAAGACGTGTCTCAAGAGAGCAAGCTAGAGAAGACTCAGGGAAGGATGCAGAGACTAGAAGCGTTTCCAGAAGGAAGCCAGTGAAAAGAATGAGGATTTTTGTGTAGAAATGCAGAGGTTCCGAGGGGCTGTAATCAGTCTGTGAGAGAGATCAGGAAGACACGGGCCGGACCGAAGAGCCAGTGTTGTCCGGTGCTGAAGAGCTGAGCTCGAAGGCAGAGGGATGCTGATTCCTAAGGCAAGAGCTCCAGACAGTTGGTTCCACTTCCCCAAGTTCTCCTTCCTCCCTCAATGCTGTTTTGATTTTTCCAACTTTACGAACTGTGTGGTTCACTTGGATGAATCATTTAGTCGCTGTGCCTCAGTTTTCGCATTTGAAAGGGGCAAGGATGCTACTGCTGTTACAGGGTGGCTTTAATGACTAATGGAATAATACACGTGAAGTGTTTCTAACAGCACTTGGCATGTGATAAGCACTCGATATGTGTCGACTGTTGAACCTCATTTATGGCTACACTGAGAAGCTTTCAGTCAAGCACATGACTTGCTTCAGCAAGTTTGTGTAGAACACAGTGAATGTTGAAAGGTGACCTCTTAGTTCCCTGTCTGCAGGTTTTCCAGCATAGATGTTCTAGGCAGAGTCTACAGTGCAGAGACAATTTTGCACAACTCGTACCCACGGCAAGGGTTCTAACCAGGGAGTACCCTCGTCGCACCTGTGATGTGGGAAGAGCCCACAAGGGTGAGATGGGGCGGAATGCTGGTCGGGCACTAGCTGTAACAACCCCGCTGGGGAGCAGGGCATCCCGGTCCTGGACGGGGGCAGGAAGGGGATTGGCAAGGGTACTCAGGAGGTGTGATTGACAGGACATGACGGTCACCCGGGTGGGGGCAGGGCAGGAAACAGGATCCATGGGGATGACGAAGCCCACTTTCATAGATTCTGAATCCAAAGAGATAAATGTCCAATCCTTTCTCCTTTGTCTGACAAGCCCTGCCTTCCTGCCCCCCCCCCCCCCCCTTAGTCCTTGGCATCACCTCTCCGGAAACCCAGAACAACATTTCCTCACCTTTGTTTTCATAGCTGATGGTGACCCGGGCCAGTGCTCCCCGCACAGCTCGGGCTGCCTGGCTTGGTGATGGCGTGGTAACCATTTCCTCGAGGAGCTTGGCAGGTCTCCAGAGGCTGCAGAAGTACCAGGCAGTCTGCCATTTCATTTTTTAAGTGGATTGAGGGTGGCTTGTTACTTTCACACCAGATGTCAGGAGTTCACCTTCCTGTCACCATGGCCAAAGTGGGGACTTGATGTTTCCATAAAGACAACAGTAATAGGTATTGGTTATTGAATATTGACCACGTGCCAGGTGCTGGGCTATGGACCTTACACACATCGTCTTGCTTAAAGCTCCCAATGCTATGAACGAGGTCCTCTTGTCATCTCCAGTTTATGGAAGGGGAAACTGAGGGAGAGCTATGTCACGTCACCTCCCATTTTAGTCATTTGACAGCCGGGATGCAGACAACTGGTTCTGTGTCTCAGGCACTGGGGAGTGACCACGTGCTGCCCACCATGGTGACCTGTGCCCGGGTCTCCTCGTTCCCATTTCTCCAGTTTCTTCCTCCTCCCCCCCACCTCTGCAGCTCAGCACGGAGCTCAGATGTTAGTTGGCTACTGAAAACATAGAAAACCACCCCCGCTCCGCCCTGTGTCTTCCTTTGAGCCCCAGCAGGGTCTTCATCAAGGCACCTTTGTTAGGAAGAGCCTAACAGGCTGCTGTTGTAAGAATGTAATTTTTCTACGAGTTTAGAAGAAATCCATGGACTCCAGGGGTGGACAAGAAGTACAGCTCTCAGGAGCCCTGGGAAGGTGAAACTGAAGGACGTGTCTGTATCAGGCTGTTGCCTGTTCTTCCCTCTTGCTCGTGTCGCACAACAGGGTTTCTCTGTTACCCCTTTTATCATAAGACGTCTCTCTGCCATTTTTGACATTGCTGGCTGCCTGTTCTGCTCAAAGCCCATTTGCTTCTAAAACTATGTAACAGCACCGTCTCCCAGCCCAGCCCCTACTGCCTTGCCCCTTCCTGCCTTCCTCTGCCTCCCTGGTACGCCAGAGTTCTGGCGGCGTTTCATCCTTGGCCACCACCTCTGCCCTTCCCCATCATCTCTTTGGGGAATCTTAGCCACTCAAAGTGCTGAGGACTCCTCACGTGCTGGTGGTTCATAAACTTATACTCAGTGCCAGCTGCTGTCCTGGGCTTTAGATGGGTCAGATAGCTTCACCTGGGGGTCCCATGGGCACCTCCAGCTGCTCCCCCAGTTCTCCTCTCTGCCTGTATTCCTCATTTCAGTGAACAGCACCACTGTGCACCCACGAAAGCCCCAGAGATTACCCCGAATCCTTCCTCTCCCACATCCCACGCCCTATAGCTAACCAGCAAGGCAGGCTGCTCTCCCCTCTGTACCCATGACCTCCTTTCCTGTGGCTCGTGGGAGTGAAGGGCACCTGCTTGCACAAACCATTGTCTCCAGGGGCCTGGATAATTGGGACTGGTCAAGGCTGGGTCAGGGCAGTACCAGACCTTTGCCAGGGATGGCTGCGTTTCCTCGGGGTGGCGGTAGCTCCAGAATGCCTTCAGCTCAGCCTCCTGGGCTCTGTTGGAACGCACCGCACTGGCTTACACATACCTCGGGCCCTGCCAAGCCTCCAGGGTCCCCTTTGCTCCCTGGGCTGTTTCCTCAGCCTGCTCCTCCTCCAGCCCCACCCGGGGCCCCTCCCCCAGGGCTCTTCCCCTGGCCCTCCTCTGAGGAGGCCCTGCCCGGAGTCCCTGAGCTCTGGGGCCCTCTGTGTGGCAGAGGAAGGAATCGGCTATCTGCTACAGGGCTACGCGGTCCCTGGCTTGTGTCCCTACCGGCATAAACACGTTCTCTTTTTCCTCCTCAGGCCGCTGCAGCCTTCCAATGCCCACAGGACCCACTGCCTCACCCTGGCCATCGCGGACATTGTGTGGCGGGCCGGGGGCCATCAGAGAGCCGTGGTCACACTGTAAGCGCTTCTCAGGGCCTTGTCACTACCACTCACGTGGGGCACAGCTGCAGACAAGCTGGCTGTGTGCTTTCCTGTCCTTGGGGAAATTGTCTTTCCAACAGGCTGTCTGTGCGTCCTCCTGGGTGCCTATCATGTGCCCCATGCCAGTGTGAGCCCAGAGAGGCAGCCCCACACTTGGGAGACGTCTAGAGGGGTCTCCATGCAGCTCCATTCTCCTCTCTGCCGGGGGTCGCATCTGTCTCGCCTTCCTCCCTGGGGAGCTTTGGGGGACACAACCCTCTGGCCTAGGCAGCCTGCTCCCCTCTGTATTTCTGACCCCGTGTCCTTGGCAAACTTGGCAAACCAGTCACCCTCTGATTCATACCGCTCTCCTAGTCCCAAAGCATGCTCCTGTCCACTTTGTCACCTGGACCCCTGTTCCGCTGAGGAAGAGACTTACCCCACTGCCTCCATCCTCCCCCAGGTGGAGGACGCCATCCGTGTAGGCCACACGGGCTGCTCTTCAGTCTGGCCCTTCACAGCGGGAGCATCACTCCATCCCAGGCCTGTGGCTAAGCTTTAGTAAAAAGGATGCCTTTGGGGGCCAAAGATTACACTCTGGTGGGGTAGAAGGGTCCGTAGAGCACACTGCTAAAGAGAGAGGACTCCCGGGCGCCTGGGTGGCTCAGTTGGTTAAGCGGTGGGCTTTGGCTCAAGTCTAGATCTTGTGGTTCGTGAGTTCAAGCCCTGCTAACAGCTCAGAGCTTGGAGCCTGCTTCAGATTCTGTGTCTCCCTCTCTCTTTCTACCCCACCCCCCATGCTCGCTCTCTCTCTCAAAAAAAACAAAAAACAAAAAACAAAAAAAACAACCAAAATTGAAAAAAAATTAAAGAGCAGGGGCTCCAGAAGCTAACTCCTGTTGCTTATTGGCTGTGTGGCTTTGGACAATTGACTCAACCTCTCTGCACTTCATCTGTTTACTCATCTGGCAAATGGGGATGATAGTAATGATTATTTGGTAGAGTGACTGTGAGAATTAAATAAGTTATATGTAATAAGTGACTATATTACCAGTTTAATCATTTGCCCACATGAATACATAGCGCATAATAAATGTGAAGTACTTAGGACAATGTCTGGCACATACTAAGTACCATCTCAGTGTTGGGTATTATTGTTGTTCCTGTCGAGTGCTTGTCCTTGGTACTCGTGCCCCAGTTAACGGATTAGCCCTGGCCCTTAGGATCTGCATGGCAGTGCTGAAAGCAGATGGGACAAAAATTCAATTTCTCCCTGTTTTATGGATTAGAAAACAGGAGCCCAGAGAGGGGCAGTGGCGGGTCCCAGCCCAGGCAGCAGGCTAATGACCCAGTGGGCCCCAAACCCCACTTTTAGTGCACGCCTTCCTGGGCTGCACACGCAGGGTGTTGTGTAAACGGACGTGGGGTTAGGGTGGGAAGCCTCAGGCCAGAGGCTGAAATTCCTCCCAGCCCTGAAAATGAAGGACAAGTCAGCATTCCTCAGTCTGGAAATCTATTTGTCAGTTGTGGGTGAGAGGCAGGCTTCCTCCTGCCAGGACTTGGGTTTGGTTACCCTAAGCTCTCCTCCTGCCGTCTTTTTTCCATTCCTTTTCCCACCCCCCACTAGTGGAGTTCTTTGGACCCAGCCTAGTGGGTGAGTACAAAGTGGGGGAGAAACGAGAAACCCTTGGTCCCGTTCTTTCCTCTGGAGCCACCTTTTTATTTGTCCTCATTTAATGGCACATGTGGTTTCACCCTGGCTCAAGGGCATGTCTTCTCCCCATGCAGAGGACTCATGCATCTCCCTTTCCTTTTTAGGGCTTCAGGAACACAGCATTTCAGTCCAACAGGGAAATACAAAGCAGATGGAGTCTTAGAAACAGTACGGCTTTCTGGAAAATTATCACGCAACCTTTGGCTTTGTGTGGGGACGGTCTCCTTTCATATAAGTAAATCCTCCCTCAGCTGGGGATGGGCCAGCCCTCCCTGCAGCCCGGGCTAGCAGATCCTCCACTTGGGATTGGGGTGGGGGCAGAGGTAGGAGTTCGGGGGTGGGCTTTTGCCAGGACTGGCTTTATGGCCAAGAGGCCAACAGGCACCCTGTCACAGAGAAGAGCAGGCCATACGTAATGCCTTCTGGCCGGACCGCAGCCCTCTCTGTCCCTCTGTGTCTCTTCAGCATCCTCTCTGGGGCTGTTGCGAGAGGGCAGTGGGGTGGTATGGAGAGGGAGGGGGGTTCGAGGGTGGGGAAGAGCTTGTGCGGGACAGAGCACCGGCCACAAAGCCAGACCTGGTGTGACCTAGTAAGGGAAAGAAATGAGAGACGTGAGAATACAAAGTGACGTTTTCCACGAGTGGACCTCCTCTGCACTGAGGACTTTTTTTTTTTACCTAGTTTGCTTCATTTGACCTGAGTCTGGGCGCATGTGGCCCCGGGATCCTAATTGGGGGTCTCACCTGATGGGTGTTTTCTCTACAAATGGCTTTTTCCTATCCTGCCTGAGAAAGCAAAGGAGACTCATACCCGCAGCTTCCCGCCAAACTCAGGACACTGCCTGCTGGGCTTAGAGCTGGGTGGGTCTCTCGCCCCGGCTCCCCTGCACCCCCAGGTGCTTCTCAGATCCCGCTTGTCAGTGGGGGGCAGGCACAATGTGGGCTCCTTGGCTTTGGCTCCGCAACACCTCCATTCCAGGGCTCTGTAGGCCTGGTGTGGCTGGCAGGGCGGAATTCACCCCCGAGACCCCAGCTGGGCCCTGTCAGCCTTTTAAGTTGCACACGGGTCTGGGCCTGTGTGCCTCCCCGCCCCAGCTCTCCAGGTCCCCCGTCTGACTACAGGGACATTTCCAAGTGGGTTTTGTAGCTGCTGAAGCCGGGGTGGTGGGAGATAATCCAGGACGTGGAACCATCAGTGGGGGCTTGGGCAGCTCACCCTGTGGGTCTGTGTCTCCTCAGCTCACGCTGCACAGTTTGACCTGCTATGAGGAGCTGGTGACTTTCCTTCAACACAGCGTTCATCAGGTATGAACAGCGGTTTATTTGGGGGGATGTGCATGGTAGAGCTGTCTGCTTTCTTTATGGAGACGCTGCTCAGTATATCCCGGCTGGGTGGGGCCTCCAGCACCCTGTCTGCTGGCGGAGATCTGTGCCCCCACCCCTTGCTGTGAGATGGGGCGGACCACATCCAGGGCCTGAACAGCACAAAGTACGGTGGGAATTCAGGGCTGTAGCCTCACTGGTTTTGTGGAGGAAGGAGCCCAAGCCTCCCTGGTAAAGGGCATGATTACTGGAGCCTTCTGCCTGGGTTCCAATCCAGGTAACACCCCTTGCGTAGTAGCTCTGTAGCCTTGGGCAACTTATTTAGCCTCCCTGTGCCTCAGTTTCCTCATCTGTAAAATGGGGCTGATAAAAACGGTGCTTAGAACTAGCGTGCCTGGTTCAGTGTGGTCAGTGATTTTAGCTTTCGTTGTTGATATAATGGTCACCACTATCACGATTACTTAAGGTAACCTTGAGACTGTAAGTTGTAGACACGTAGAAATGAGGGGCAGGGTGCAGCATGAGCCAAGGCCAAAAGATGACCTCTGAGATTCCCAACTGCAAGGTCTCATCTTCTGACGTCTGTGTGTCAGGGTGCAAGGAAAGAAACGGCGCTGAGGCCTTCTCTCCTGGTGTGCAAGCAAATGGCCCATGCCTCTTCGCCTTTCTTTCAGCCTTCTGGGCTGTGGGATGAGCTCTTTTAGGCTCCCAAGAAGGCGACTTTGCCTAGAGATTTGCTGACGAGCCTGGGTGGTGGGACTGGACATTCTGCTGTCTTACTATCTCCTGTTCCCTGAAGGCGCTGTGCGTCTGGACGGAGCCAGGGAAGAGTGGTCACAGACGCTGCTTGGGTAGGAAAATGGGGCCTGTCCTGAGACCACTGCGAGGCAGGTGTGCGGTCACCGAGGTGCTGACTCTTCAGAAACTTTCTGCCCGAGAGCTGTTGCCCAGGGATGATTCAGTCCGAGGAGCCTGGCCCGTGTCCCCAGCTTAGGACGCTGTCTTTCTGCACTGACCGTTCCGCCTGGCCTTTCTGGGAGGTGGAAGAGAGGGGCTCTGGCATGGGAGGGGTCCCGGCCTAGACTGGCTGCCACCTGCTCCCTGTTTCTGGCTCTCTCTGGTTCTTCACGGACATAACCCAGGGGGCTGTCTGTCGGCTGACTGCCGATGCAGTGCACTTCCCAGCTGGTGCACACAGCTGTAGGGGTCCTGGAGCAGGGACCTGAGGGCCCCTGCTAGCTTATTCCTCAGCCACATGGGGCCCTTGGGAAAGTCACTGGGCCTTAGTTGCCTCATCTAGAAAATGGAAGATGGAGCAGTTAGCAGGTAACTTCCAGCTCGTTACTGTCCAGCGGTGGTTTTTAAAGAAGAAACTTAAATGCATGGACAAGAATGCCTTCTAAATTAAGCATCAGGTGATCTAAATAAGCAGAAAGGATTCTACTCTTTTTTTTTTTTTTAATTTTTTATTAAAAAAATTTTTTTTTAACGTTTATTTATTTTTGAGACAGAGACAGAGCATGAACGGGGGAGGGTCAGAGAGAGGGAGACACAGAATCTGAAACAGGCTCCAGGCTCTGAGCTGTTAGCACAGAGCCCAACGCGGGGCTCGAACTCACAGACCTCGAGATCATGACCTGAGCTGAAGTTGGCCTCTTAACCGACTGAGCCACCCAGGCGCCCCAAGGATTCTACTCTTAGATGCACTCCGAGTGCTGTGAGGATACAGCAGTGTGTCCAAAAGACGAGCAAAGCCTGATCGCCTCCGTGCATGGGATTTGACCAGGGAGGCAGGCCCCCGGGCTCCTGTGTTCACACCATCAGGTGAAGCGGAGCGTGGAGCCACTGGTGCCAGGAGAGGGAGGTGCCCTGGAGGCTTCGAGGGGGCAAAGGAGAGCCCTTGGGAAATAGCTCAGATGCTCCTGGGGCCTGTCACCGCCCACTGATGGCCCTGGGGTGATGCCTCAGCACCAAGGTTTTCTGCATCTTCGTCTATGAAATGAGGCCTTTCTCCTCCCTCTGTCTGTACCCCGGGGTTTCGGTGAAGCCCAAGCAAGACAGTGACTTTGGAAGAGGTTCAGAGGGTGGGCCTGTGCTGAGGAGGGGCTGCCTTCTTTCTGTCATTCTTCTGGATCCAGAGTGGCTCCCCCTCCTCACTTGGCTTTGGTCCCTGTGTACCAGTGGTCAGTATTTGGCCCTCCTTACCCTGGAAGGTGGTGCCTTCCCCCACAGTGTAATTATGTTTTTTCTGGAAGCCGTTGAGCTGCCTCAGCACTACCCTCACCAAATTCATTTTTCATGGCCTGGGCCTAAGAGGGGTTCCTCTTGCCAGGCCTGGAAACGGACACTGAACCATCGCTGCCCAAAATAAATAGCCTCCTTGCTGTGTTTTCATTACCGCTCACCCTCGGGTGAGATGTCTGGCCGCCCCCTGCGAGCTGGGCGAGACTCCGCCCCTGCCTCCTTTTGGGGTTCTTTGGTGGGCTTCGCTCTCCCCAGGGCCAGAGCAGCACTGGAGGATGGCCCCTTCTTCCCAAATGGCACCAGACATTTTTCCGGACCCTAACAGCAGTTTCGGGCCCAATTGCCCGCCCGGAGAGCTCTCCTTTCAATGCAGGCACCTTGCCCTGTGGCCTCCCATGTCTTGGCAGCTTGGATTTGATGAGATAATTTTAGTAAATTTTTTTTAATGTTTTTTTATTTTTTAACAAAATGGAATATTGGTGCCATTCAGTCATGTTCTGGTGGGGGCCAGAAGCCCCAGGCAGGAGTCTTTTCTCCCTGCTAGCCAGTCTGCACAGAGGGGCACCTCCAGAGCTCATGGGAAGCTCCCCTTGAGGCTGTTCCAAGGACTGTGGAAAATGCTGGCCCACATAGTACTGACCGTTTTCCATGTTTATGCAGACTTGGGGTGCACAGCGGGCTTCTGTGTCCCCTGGTTCATTGCAGCCCTGCAGCTGCAGGTGTGGCTGAGGCGGAAGCAGACAGAGAGGGTGTCATGGCTCCCCCAACACCATGGGTAGGTCCATGGCAGCAGTTGGTTGGGGAAGCGGAGACAGCTTTGTCACTCCCCGAGGCAACATGCAGGTCAGTAGCAGAGCTGTGAACAGAACGCCGGCCCTCCTGAGCCCGCGTCCTGCTGTACAAGGGCATCAGCATTACCGTTTGCAGTCATCAGAGCATGTCCACAGCCGTGGTCTCCTAGAACGTGCACCGGAACCCAAGGAAATACGCAAAGTAGGGATTCATCATCCTCGTTTTGCAAATGGAGAAACTGAGGAGAGCAGAAGTTAAGTGACTGGTTTGAGATCAGAGAATTACAATGAGGTTGATATAAGATTGTTGTTGATTTATTTGTTCCATTTCTATATCCCCCCCCCCCACCAAAATATTTTCTTACTTATGAATTTCTAGAAAAAAAGTTAATTATAAAAAGATGATGTTCTTGGGGCTTTTCTATGCTCCAACCACAGTAAATCTGCCCTCTTTTGCCTTTGGGCCTTTGCACTCGCTGTTCGTCTTGCCTGGAACAGCATTCCCTCTCTTCTGATTGTTTCTTGTCCTTTGGGTTTGGATATCACTTCCTCCTGAAAGCTTTCCTTTGCATTCCTTCCTTCCCTAAATCCTTAGTCTGCTTGAAGGCCATTTCTGTGTGTTTGCAGAGCACCTTGGATTTCCCCCTCTTTTTCAAGTTGCTTCTTGTTCTTTCTTCCCTGAGTTACTTCCCGCAAAGGCAGATCCGCGTCCACCTTGTTCACAAGCATAACCTTATCAGGGAGCCTCCTCGTGGCACGAAAGTTCACACAGCAATTTTTTATTTATTTTTATTTTTTATTAAATTTTTTTTTTAACATTTATTTATTTTTGAGAGACAGAGAGAGACAGAGCACGAGTAGGGGAGGGGCAGAGAGAGAGGGAGACACAGAATCTGAAGCAGGCTCCAGGCTCCGAGCTGTCAGCACAGAGCCTGACGGGGGGCTCGAACCCACGAACTGTGAGATCGTGACCTGAGCCAAGGTCGGCTGCTTAACTGACTGAGCCACCCAGGCGCCCCGCACAATAATTTTTTAGATGACGAATTGAGTTGCAGTATGGAAATGAAGACTGTATTTTGAAGGAAAGAAAAGATAATTTTATCAGAAGCTTGAGCTGAAATAATTACCACAGCTGAATACCCTACTTGGCTCTGAGCTTCCTGGCAACCAGGGAAAAATGGAAAGGGGATCGATGATATTATTCTTATTGTTTCAGCAAAACAAACGTGTTTGAGGGTCTGGTTTCAAGTCCAAAAAGAAACTGACCACACATAAGGAACACTGACCACCATAAGGCAGCGTCTTCATCCACAACGCACTAGAAGTGGTGTCATCCCGAGAGGGGGGATACATAAGGTCTTCACTCAGTTGCAGCTGGGGGGTGGCGTCTCTCTAGGGAGTCAGCGTGACGTAGCCCTTCGCAGGAGGCTACTGGACAGGTGGGCAGTGCAGAGCCAGCACCATACTAACGGCCCACACGGGTGGCAGGTCCCGTCCTACGGGCTTTATAAGGATGATCTCACTTAATCGTCACAACACCCTGATGAGAGTGGGTCCTGGTATAATTGTCCTTGTTTCACAGGTGAGAAGACTGGGGACAAGGAAGTTAAGAACTGTTCCCATGATCACGGAGCTAGGAGTGGCACAGCCAGGATTTAAACCCAGGCAGCCAGGCTCTAGGCTGTGGGCTCTAATCCAGGATTGGGACCGGGGGGAGATAAATGAGGTGCTCCCCTTGGGTAAAAAATTCAAGGAGGTACCAAAATCCTCAATAATCAGTATCAATAATATTTTTTAAATATCCAAATTAATCCACACACACACACAAAAAATCCCATGATGAACAAAATACCAAAACTTTTTGCAAGACAGGACCTGTCCTTGTACTTGAATGGCTTGGGTCACTCAGCCCTCCTGACCCTGACTCTGCCCCACACCTGCTCCCTGCTGCTCTTAACACAGTGCAAGTCTTTGGAGTAAGGGATCCAGAATCAAATAGAGCCTGCTGGAATCCCCCTGGGCTGTGTAGCAGCTGTGTGAGCTCGGGCCAATTGCTCGGTATCTGACCCATTTCCTTGTGTGGCAGAGGGCAGTATTAACACTACTGTAAAGCACAGGCCTGTGACAAACACTTGCATGGTAAGGGAGGCTGCCCCGGCTGCTGTATTGTGAACTTCTGGGACTCGGCCGTCATTGGTATGCACCTTGGCGGCCACTGCGTCTGCCCCCATTGTCACTCAGGCTGGTGTGCTCCCCATCGTTTAGGGGGCCTGCCATGGAGCCACCTGGTGACCTCTGGGACCCGGCTGGGGCAGCTGGCTCAGGGTCAGGCTGCTCCCTAGGTGTGGCCCCCAAGGAGGTGAGAAGAAGAGGGTGCAGACTTGGTGGGTGTTCATTCCTTTCTCCTCTTCCCAGTTTGAAGCGGGTCCCTACGGATGCATCCTGCTCGCCCTGTCTGCCATCCTGTCCAGGTCCACGGAGCTGTGAGTGTCTTCCTCCCTCAAACCCCCAGGCAGGGCTTGTCTGTCTTGTTCGCTGCTGCCTCACCCCCACCCCCGAGAAGCCCAGGACCAAGCTTGGTGCATAGCAGGCATGTCGTGAGCATAGTCAAGAGGATGAGGGAAATAGTAGAACAGGGGATGGTCGGCTGGTGGAGGAGAGAGAGCAGTTATATGCTACGTACATGTGTGTTCAGAGCTACCTTCTAGGTCTCCCCACGTGTGCTGGGGCTGCCTGGAGGGACTCCCACCCAAACAGCTAACAGTGCCGCTGGGTCCCCTGTGGGACTGCGGTGGGCGCATACTTCAGCACATGTGGACTCCCCTGGGACGTGGATGGGGATGGGCAGTTGAGACGGAGGTCTGGGAAAGGACTGAGGGCCTCCATGAACTCAGGACGGGGGCTCACCGTAGGCCGTGGCAGTCTGAAAGCTGCAAGGTCTGGGTCCAGGGCCAGCCCTGAGGACACGGGTAGGTGGGTACCCGGGGGCCCTGGAAGTGGAGGACTTCAGTTCCGTGTACCCTTATCAAATGTGGCCGCCCGGCTGCCCGAGAGCTGGAGTTTCTCCATCATGTCCATTCTCCATGAGCTTTCTAGACCTCTAATCCGTATTTGTCATCTGTGCATTATGTCACCAGGGAGGGGAGCAGATTAACAGCACATTAACAGTTTTGTAAAGTGCAATCGATTACTCCTTCCTTTTCCAAGTAGAAAGCAGACTCCAGAGGCCATGGAGACCCAGGGAATGAATTTTCATTTTGTGGGGTGCTTGCTGTGGGGGATGATTTGGGAACAACCCCATGCAGGTGGGCCTTGGGGAGTGGAGAGGTAGAAAGAGTAGCCATGTGGTGCCCAGGCTGGGGAGGCCCTGGCAGAAGGAGACACTTGCTCCTGGTGGCCGGGCCGGGCCAGGGCCTGTCCCGTGCCCCGCAGGCTCTGGCTTGGGTAGGAGGAGGACGCGGGGGCTCTGTGGCCTCATGCTGCCGGCCTGCCTGCTGCTTGCTGCTACTGACCTTATTAAATGTGGTGCACACACAGATTTTCTAATGGCATTTTTCTTCTAATCCTGCCATAATGATACGATTCATTCCTGGCCCGGGCTCATGTGCACCAGAGACCATAAGCCACACTGTCTTCTCCCCAGGCGCAAGTTTGCTAATCCCTGCCTGACCACGTTGGGTGGGGGTCTCTGGGTATGTGGGTGAGACCCCTGAGCTACCTGAGGGGAAGCTGGGCTCTCAGGAGGCCCATGCCTGGTGACATCTGGCTGTGTGATCTCCTGGGCCTCAGTCTCTCCACCTGTACAGGGAACCATCCGGCTCTGAAGGTCTAGGACTCTGTGATCAGGGTGCCTCTGCTCTGGTCACTGGGGCAGCTGCTAACGGTCTTGCTCACCAGCCTGGGTGTGCTCCTGCAGGGAGTGGCTCTGGAGGCCTTCTCCATGCGCACGGGCCTTCACCCCCCATAGCCAGGCTACTCTTCATTGTTGTCCAGAGCCGGGAGGACTTGGGCTGTGTCTGTCCCCTCCCTGCCCCATCCAACCAAGCCAGGCAGGGCTGAGTCCCCGCCCAGGCTCTGGCTCCTTGGGGGCATCTGTGTGAGGCATGGCTGCCCTGCTGGACCCGCATGGCCTCATGCTACCAGGCCTGACGTCTTAGCTCTGCCATGTCCCTCCTCTCCACTGCACACACAGATGCACACATGCAGATGCACACACACACAGATACACAGAGATACAGACACAGAGACACACGGATGCACACAGACACATGCACACATATAGATATACACAGACATATACACACACAGATATACATACATATACACACACAGAGATGCACAGAGATACACAGACACATACACACAGATATACATACATATGCACACAGACACACAGGCACAGAGACCCATAAGATCCGTCTGGAGTCCCCTCCTTCCCGTTGCTCTCAGGGCAGAGGAAGGAGTAAAAGTATGTTGAGACCATCTCCCTCCCACTCAGGGCTCCTGAGGACCTTCCCTGGTAGAGATCTGCTTTAGCGTTCTATCCGGCAGGCACTGGGGGGGCTCGTCTTATCCTGGGCCTCCCCTTCCCTTCCAAGAAGACAGCATGGAAGATATTCTCAGCAGCAGCAGGAACGATGGTGACCGACACCTAGTAAGCTTCCTGGGTGCCCAATCCTTTGCTGCAACGTGTTACACAGCACACTTGTTTCCCGCCCCTGGCAGCCCTGTTAGGTGGCACTAATGACTCCTGTCAGCATCGCTGTCTTTCAGGTGAAGAAACGAGACCTGCCCCAAGCTCACACAGCTTAGCCCAGACAGCCTGGGCCCGGACAGGACTCTTTGGGTTTTCTGTTTAAGGAACTTGGGAGTCAAACAGACTTGATTTCAGGCCTGACTCTATCCTCCTTTGCACCTGAGTTTCTCACTCTCTGAAAGGGGGATGCTAATTCCTGCTTCACGAGATTAAATAAAGATTTATATGTTGAGCGCTTGGCTCGGCTCCCGGTGGGTAGCCCGCTTGGATAACGGCCGCTGCCGGCGTGGCCCTGTCACAGCTGCGCTCAGAGGCATCTCGTGCCCCATCCTGTCCGTCTTGCCCTCAGTCTTGGCCCCGTGCCTGGTGGTGCACACATGGCCGCGGGGAGGCCCTGCGAGTGGTGATGGGTCCACCTGCGGTGGTGCCCACCCTGGCAGGCACTTCCTGAGCTGCCCGGGGCCTCTCTGGGTGCTGTGTGCTGTTGCTCAGAGCGGGCAAGAGAAGTGGAGGCGGGAGAACCAGTCCCTGCCTGGGAGGGTGTCAACCAAAGATGTGCTCGAGAAGACACTCGGCTGTCTCTTATCTGTTCAAGCTCAAAACCGCTTTTAGAGAGACTGTCTGAGGGCTTCGGGTGGGGAGTGGGGCAGGCTTTGGGTACAGGGCTGCTGGCGACATCATGGAGTGGAGCCGGCCATTCCTTCTCGCGGTCTGGGGGACTTTCTAAAAGGGGTGGCAAGTGTATGGAGGAAAGACAGGACTGATGGTGAGGAGGAGAAGAGCCCCTCGAAATGGTGCCCAGATCCTGTGAGAGAGTCACGCTGACATTATTTGAAATAGCACGTTAGCATTGCTGGCATTTTCTGGGCTCCTCTGAAGAAGCTATTAGAAGGGGGAGCTCCTCCATTGGTCTAGGCCCCTTACGTCTCAGTCACACGCTCCAGCGGTGCTTCCCCAGCTCCCCAGAGCCTCTGATCCCCGTTCTCAGGAGGGATGCCACACCTGGCTGGAGGTTTGCTGGGATTCACTTAGCAGTGATAACGGTCCTGGGATTATGAAAGGCCACCCCATCCTGGCCTGCCGCAGGGGCTAGCAACTTGCAAAGGCCTTTCTCTGTGGACCCTTGGGCACACGGGGGCGGATGTCATCCAGCATGGGCTCCATTTGTCAGGCTGAGCTGACAGGCTTGTCCCGGGTGGCCCAGTGGGTGACGGCTCCCATGACAGCATCCCACTCATTGGCTGCCGATGTAGCTTCGGAACACCTGAGTCCCCACCTCTGCTCTGTGCCAGCACGTTTATGGCTGACCCAGCCTGTGCCTTAGGCCTGGGGGGGGGGGGGGGGGAGCAACTAGAGCTGCTTAAATTCTTTCTATTGTGAACGTGACATCTGACTGTTTTCCAAATACACTGTATCCCCAGGCTCACTATGAAAAGCAGATGTAGCCAGGACTGTTTTGAGTAGAGCCCGGGGGAGGGAGGGTGAAGGGGGTGGGGAGGCCGAGATCCCTGCCTGCCCCTCCCAGTCTCCAGCCTGGCCCCAGGAGACCCCTGTTTGGAGAAGCCCCAGCTCTGCATACAAAGCTTAACAGCAGTAGGACCAGACCATCCCTGAGGGCCTTCCTGCTCTGGGGTTCAGATTCAGCATTGCCAAACCCTTTGATGCCATTTCAGGGTGATCTGTTATCACTTTGGGTAGTTGAAAACCTGTCCTGGTAGCCCAGATAGGGCAGTCTCTCAGATCACGTGCTGTGCAGCTGAGGAGGAGTGGACTGTGGGGCTGGGAGTCACCCACTCTTTACAAACACAGTGTGCATTTGTGGTCCTGTGTGTGTGCATGAGGGCTCTGTGAGGTTGTGGGGCTGGGTGTGAGGTGATGTGGGTGCTGGTGGCTATGAAGGTCACACGGCCGCCCCTCCCTCCTAGCAAGGGTCTCAGACTCATGCCTGATGTCCAGGGACAGGCCTTGCACCCAAGTCAGTGCCTTCTGTCCATGGGCTGTTGCCAGCTCTGGGTGGGGCCAGGGTGAGGGCACCAAGGGCAGATGTACACGCAGCCCGGCACAGCCTGGTCACTTCTCCCTCAGAGGCTGAAAGAATAGTAGCGAAGCTGGCCTTTGAGTTTTGTTTACCAGGGCTCACTGCAAAACCCTGTGAAGGTTTTATTTTTTTCCACTTGATTTCAAGCCATCTGTTTTCCTTCCTAAGATCTTGAGTTGCTTACAGTAAATCTGTACAGGCTTTCATGCTTACCTAGCTCCACCGGTTTCCAAACCACACAGCCTAGAACTTTCCCCAGCATGCTCTCTCGAGTCCCAAAGATGCTCAGGGCCCTAGGGTCCTGGCTGGCTCAGAGCCAGACCTGCACAGTGCGGTGCGAGGGTGCTCCGGCCCCCAGGGAGCCAGCAGTGAGCCAGGGCCTGGCATAGGGGAGGGCCCCGGAGATACCCACGGGGTGGCTTACGCTTGGGTGGTGGTGGGGGGGAAACAACTGTGAAGAGACCCTTTTCATGCCTCAGACCCTTGGCATTCGCTACAGGGGCAACTTGGGCCGTCCAAAGGCAGTCTTGGAAGTCCAAAATAGGCAGTAGTTTGTCATGTGCTGAAGTAATTTTTAACAGCGCCAGCCAGGCATCACGGTGAGGGGTAGCAGCCACACCATGGTGGCTTTGTTGCTCTTTGTAACTTTCTCCAGGAGAGGAAAAATAACAGCACCTTTTCTTTCTTTGTGGAAATAGCCCTGAAATGAAAGCCAACCGTGAGTGTTGGTAATGCGAAGGCGAGTGATGGAAACTTGATTCTTAGCCAGTGTAAGCAGAAAACAGCGCTGCTAATTGATTCATATCAAAAGCCCAGGGCTTTAAGAGTAGCTGGATCCAGGAACCAGACGGTGTCTTTGGGACATCGCGTCCCTCCTTCTGTCCTGTCACACTTCTTCCCTCTGTCTTGTCTGTGTCCTCAGGAGGGCCCTGCTGTGTGGTGGGCTCTGGTGGGCCCAGCGGAGAGGAGGCCCTCTCCCCAGCACTCCTCAGCCCTGCCGGCAGCCATGACCCCATTCCTGACACCTATGGTGGCCGGCCTGGGCTCTATCCGTCATGGGGGCCCAGAAGTTAGGCAGAACCCACAGAGGTGTACCACGCTGGCTGGGAAAGGGATGCACTGGATTTTGGGACGTGTCAAGGAACAGGAGGGGAGATGTGAGTTTGGGGGCGGGTCAGACCTGGGCTTTAATGGAGGCCCCCACTGGTTCCTCTCAGAAATGAAGAAAAGAAAGGACAACGTTTCCAGATCCAGCAGAACTCACTGAGTCAGAGACCACCTTCGCAGTGGGTGGGCTTGTGGCATAAGGATTTGAGCAGTGGGCTATTCTTGTTGAGAATCCCAGGCTTGGTGGTCCCAGATGTGCTATTGTGATGGGAGGGGGTAGATGGGATACCCCTCAGGTTCTTCCTCCACCCTCCCGCTGCACCCGCCTGGACTCCTCCAGCCCAGAATAATGTACTGCACACAGAACCACCCAGACCAGGCGCCCCGACCTCACACAGATAGCAACTGCTCTGTGCACCTTGAACAAAGCCCTTGGCCTCCCTCACCTGGGTCTCCCACATGCAGCATGAGAGACCCGACATGGTGGCTAAGGGCCCTGCCTACCCGACATGCCAACATCTTTTGCATATAGCTAGGGAACAGGAAGAGAGGGACTTCCTCATCGAACTCCAAGTCAGCTTAACCTTGATTCAGATTAGGGCAGAGGCCATGCTAGTGAGCTCTTTTAGCACATGTGTCTGAAGAGGCCAAGGTGATGCGCGGCAGATAGACCCAAAGGGCTGTGGGTACCTTTGGCGTTGGAAATAGGAGACCCTCCACTCAGACCCCACTTCCTTACGCTGACCCTCCTTCCTCTCTCTGGCCACCTGCTCCTGTGTCCCCTCCATAGTGGACCAGAGCCGTGTCCTGTAGATCTCACTGGCTCCCTCTGGGGGCCCTGTGAAGCCCTCTCGTCACATGGAAGGCAGGGGCTAGAGACCCAGCCTCACTGGAGGTGGAGGAGAAAGAGGTCCTCATTGTCACCTTGGGCTTTTGGGGCTTGCAGTAACCCAAGGGGGCAGGCCCAGAGGCCTGAGGCCATTATCCCATTTTACAGATGTGGGAACCAAGGATCTAAGATTTTAGGGCAGGTTGGTGGCAAGCTGACACCATCCTTGAGTGTCCTGGCTTCCAGGCTAAGACCCTGTGCCCGCATCCCCATCTGGACTGGGGGAGGAGTGACAGGCACTGCCCCAGTGTGTCTGCCGACTTAGAAGGAGAAGTGGGAACTGAGACCCCCAAGTAGGCCCATACCAACCCAGAAGCGGTCCAACAGCTTCATTCTCCATTTAATTTCAGCCAGCATAGTCTGGGCAAAGCAAGCCTGGTTCCAGGCTGCTAGGGCGGCAAGTCACGGCTGGTGAGTGCCAGTGGGGTGTGGCTGAGGGCAGGAGGTCTGCCCATGGGCACTGAGTCTCCCATGGCAGAGGAGGGCGACTAAGCCCAGACCCCACTGGACTTAGTGGCGGAGCCGAGAGAATGTCCTGACATTCTGTGCATCTGGCACTCCTACCCATTCACCTAAGAGCTATACCTCCATGTTCCTCAAAGGGCTTGGGTGTCCAGATAAAGAGCATGGGCCTCAGGAGGAGGGAGAAGCAATTAACTTTTTGGAAGAATCTTCTGTTCCAGGCCAACCTTGGCTGCTTGGGTGGGAAGCTTCCTTCCGCCTGCCTCTGCGCATCTCCTGGGATTCAGCTTCTGGAGCCTATTCCGTCAGGGCCTTCCTTAGAGCTTCTCCTGGGGTGGGTGTGGGCCAGGCTCACATAATTTAGGGCCCATTTGCTGTGCATCTGCAGAGTTAGAGCCTGGGTGCCAGGTGGGGGAGGGGGGCAGATGGACACAACATAACCCTGGCCCTCAAAGTCCTTCTGCCAGGAGGGACAAACCAGGTGCAGGAAAAGCATTGGCGAGTGCTCTTAGGAAAGGGCCAGCTGCGGAGAGATGGGGCACATCTGTCCTGGGACGAGGGAGCTATCTTTATGGAGGAGGTGACATTTAGCAGGGCTCTGAGGGATATGTGGGAAGGGTTTTGGCAGGCAATGAGAACAAAGCAGGCAAAGGCCAGTGGTGGGGTTTGCAGAGAACAATTGCATAAGGTCTGGTTGGAAAGGATGGTGCCAGCACGTGGGGAGAGGTCTAGTGGGTGGTGAGGCGGAAGGCAGCTTGGGAAGGGCCTGGACACCTCTGCTTTCCCTTCCTTCCGGCTCCTTTCTCTCCACCCGTGCACCTTGGCCCTTCCTCTGCAGGGCCCTGCCTGGAGAGGGGAAATAACAGCCACCCCCTCCAACTTGTAGGGCTCTCTGCAGTGTGCAAGGCCCTTTTATGGCCTTGACCCTTATGGAAACAACTCTTTGATGTGCGTATTGTTGTCCCCGGCAGGGGATGACACAGAAAGCCATTTGCTGAAGGTCACACAGTGCACCTGACAGCCAGGTGTCCTGCCTCATCGCCCACTCCCTGCAGGCCTTCCTGGGAAAATAGTCAACATCCACTCTACCCAAATCCTTGTTAGATATTCGTAGCTAAATTTTGACCGCTTGCAAGCCTCCATGTATTCTGGGTTCTTGGCCGCGATACGAATAGTTGAGGTTACTGGAATCGTGACCTCTCGGTCATTGTGTTTTTAGTTGTTGTTATTATTGTTGTTATCGTAGGAAAAAGGAAGTGACATTTACCAAATGCCAGATGCTTTATATAGTTCATGTCCTTCAGTTTTCACAGCAATCTGTGGTAGAGGGAGGCACCGTCCCACCCCTCCTGCTGGGGGAACCAGCCTCGGAGAGGGGACAGCCAAGAAGTGGCAGTGACTGGATTTGAATCCAGGGCCCCCTGACCTCAGAGCCCAGGTTCTCTTAGTTGCTCCACAGCTGCCCTTCTCCCTACTGATTTGTCCTCAAAAGTCAACAGAATTCTCAGGGGAGGGGGCGGAGTGGGGTGTGGTGGTGGCCCTGGGGCCTGGCGCCACCTTGGGGTCAGGTGGAGGGGAGGTGTCTGGCCTGACCCTCCTGAGTTAATTACCACCCATTTTAGGCTTGATGTTTTAAACATCAGAGTCATGAACCAGACAATTTCACATCCCAGAAGGTCCCTAGAGACCCCTTGTTCCAGTCCTCTGGTTTTATAAGTGAAGACACAGGCTGAGAGAGAGGCAGGGACTTGCCTGAGGTCACTCAGCCAGTCTGAGGCCGAGCTGGCCACGACTCCACCTCGCAGACATTGATTTTAGGTGAGTGGCTTTGACTATAGACTGGAACCGTGTCTCTAGGCCACTTAGACATATTTCTGCTTATTCGGAAACTTCTGTACAAGATCCTCAGGTTCACGTGTTCAGATGCATGTTGGGGAGGTTGTAGGGTGACGGGACAAGCCATGCCCCAGTCAGGGAGGGTGGGACCAGGAGTGGGGCTTGAAGGCTCCCGGATCTGCCTGGAGCTGGCCCGCCAGGCTGACCATCCCATGTTCCAGGCCACAGGGGACACTGTGTGACATTGGCACTGGGGACACAGTCCTGGCCTGCTGACTGCCTGTGTGACCACAAGACCGCAAGTCCCTTCTCCTTTCTGGTTCTCTAGTTTCCCCCTTAGAAAGATGGAGATGGGGGCCTTTGCTCTTCTGGCCTCATGAGGCTTCAGAGAGGATGGTGTCTTTGAGGGAGATGACAGATTCTGCAGGTTCAAGGCTCAAGCATTGTAAGCTGCTCAGTGGCAGAACCTCTGTCCCTTTGAGATGTGTGACAAGGAATGACTGGGAGGAGGCAGCAGAGCCCCAGCCCAGCTTTGGGGGCTGAATCTGGGCTGGCCTCTGTCACTAGCTCTGGTCCACTTGTGTTCTTTTGCTAGGCATCTATTTTTCCATCTGCACAGTGCTGAGCCCGGAGGGCCCTGCCAGCCCTGGTGTCCTCTTCGTTCTGTTTCTGGGTACAGTGCATTGTCTCTGGGACCTCTCAATGGGGGCACAGCTGGGCGAAGTGGTCCTTGCTGGCATCCCAGGAAGAGATCTCTCTTCCCCTTCCTCCGGATACCTCTGAGGGGGGCCGTCACTCCGACCGCGGGTCCAGGGTCTTGCCCTCTGCTCCCAGAACGCTGAAGAGGTCAGTGGTAGGGCAGTTAGGGCTGAGCGCCTCCTCCTAAGGTTCCCTGCCCTGGGCAAGTCCATTCAGGCTTCTCCTACACGGTGCTTCTTGGAATCCAGAACCCAGGTAGGCTCCTCCCTGAAGGGGCCCCCAGTGCGCAACAGCCTCAGGGGGCAGACTTCATCAAGCCCTGGCTTCTCCCTGCTCCTGGCACCTGTGTCCCCAGGCTGTGCAGGATTACTTTAGGGCCCAGCGTTTGTCCAGTCCTCAGGTAGCCTGTGGAAGGGACAGCCTGCCTATTAGACTGGAATGGTTATCAATCCCACGGAAGGGCTCATTGTTGCTTGTGGCTCAGAAGCCCAGAAAGTGTGGGAGCCTCAGAGCTCAGGCAGCCCCTCCTTTGATTCAGCCCCTGCTCCCAGGACACTGCATGCTTTGGACACCTGGGGGTACCCCAGAGGGGCCCCAGAGGCTAGGAGAAGGAGAAGGATGGGATGCTTTCGGAGTAGCTCATGTATTTGGCTTCTGCCTAGAAGATGTCACTGGAAGAGAGAACTCTGAGTCTAAACAGATGTTGGGGACCACTTGTGTTAGTTTGCTAGAGCTGCTGTAACAAAATGCCACAGCCTGGGTGGCTTAAAGAGTAGGAACTCACAGCTCTGGAATCTGGAAGTTCAAGATCAAAGCGTGAGCAGGGATGGTTTCCTCTGAGGCCTCTCGCCTGGGCCTGTAGGTGGCTGCCACCTTCTGTGTCCTCACGTGGTGTTTTCCCTGCCAGGATGCATCCCTGGTGTCCCTCTGTGTGTCCAAGTTTCCTCTTCGTGAAAGGACACCAGTCGGTTTGGGTCAGGGCCCACGCTAATGGGCTCAGTGAACTTAAATCACTCCTTTGAAGGCCCTGTCTCCAAATACAGCCACATTCTCAGGTACTGGGGTCAGGGATTCAACATATGAATTGGGGGGGGGGGGGTGCGGGGCACAGTTCAGCCCATGACACCATTCATCTGGTGCATGCAAGTCCCTTATGTCACAGAAGGGGATACCGAGGCTGGAGAGGAGAGGTTTGCCACCACACCGCAGGCCGGGGCTGGAACTCGGGCCTGGTGATGGCCCTGCCCTTTGAATTGCCCTGTCTCTGGGCAGAGCAGAAGCCGTTTTTCCTTTGCTCAAGGACTCCTGACACTCAGCTCTCCAGGGATTTCCCCTAGAGGGAGGTCTGGGCATCTAGATTTGCCAAAGTTGTAAATCTCTTAAGCCCTAAGCTGCTCCCTGGCGTCTCCTGAACGCCCTAATGTGAAATGCAGACGTTCCTCCCTTTCAAGCTCCGTGCTCACTCCTGAATTTCCCATCGTGTTTGCACCTAAGGATGCAATTACCATTTCCTCCCATTGTCCTTTCCGCCTGTACCCCTGTGCTCAGCTGACGCAGGCTCTCAGACCCGCTGGGTGAGCACGAGGCTGTGAGATTATGAAGATCAGACCGCTTCTGAAAGCTTCAGGCTGGCTTGGGGCCAGCGATGCTTATCGGTCCACCCAGGGCTCCTTTGAGGTTATTTTCTTCTCTTCAGAAGATGCCCGTATATGCTGCAGAGAGCGTTTCCATCAATTCTTCTGCCTGAGCTAGCGCCAGTCGAGCGCTGCCCGCGGCCATTTGGCGCCCCAGCCTGCTCCTTCCCGGGCCTGCTGGGCTGTCTCTGGTGGGTGAGCCTCCCTGGCCGTTCCCAGGACCCCCAGGCCTCCGTGCTTCTCCGCTGGGCCCCTGCAGGGCCAACCCCAGCCCATCTGCCCATGCGGACCGCAAAGCATCCCCATTTGGCCACGGTTATTAAAAACCACAAGAAAGCGTTTTCTCCTACAAAGGTCATGGAGCTTGAGTTTCTAGACTCGTTTGGGAAAGATACAGGGGCCAGAGTGGTTTAGGTTTGTGGACTTTCGGCAGATCTTAGATTTAAAGCATAAAATTGAGACCAGGTTTCTCTTCTCTTGCACTAAAAGGGAAAACAAACATCGCGATTGCTGAGCCCTTTCCTCTGGGCGGTCTGTCTGTGGTCTCTTTGGGGTGGGGCCGGAGGAGGCAGGCCGGGCCGCGGGCATGGTGCTGGGCTGGCAGCAAGCCCCGGGGCCTGTGCAGCAGCCTCGTGTCACCCCCAGCGATGCCGTGCTGGGACTTTCCATGCCTGTAAAATATAGTCATCCTTGCTTCACCGGGGACGAGGCTGAAATTAGCATCCCCGGACACGTTCCATAGATGACGGCTCCTTTCCTCTTTGCTCATCTGCGGTTCTGGTGGACAATGACAGTCTTCTGGAGGATTTAGGTGGGGGTAGGTGAAAGGAATTGTGTCCTAGTGGTGGGCTTTCTAGATGGCAGGAGAGCTTTGAGATTCATGGAGGGGTGGGGTTGCCTCCTGGTGCTGGCCCCGCGTATGACAGAGTCACTGCTGACAATGACACCTGGTTTCCAGCTCCTTACAGCCCTAGAAGTCGGTTTCTTTCAGTTCGAGGGATGTGTTTCAGCAAAGGGGCTTTTCACCTCCTGCCTTTTAGGGGCCCCCTTCTGAGGGTAGAGCCACTGTGGTAACCTGGGGTCAGGGGAGCACAGGCCTCCAAGACTGGCTTCTGGGTCCTCCACCAGCTCCATAGCCCATGGCCAAGTGCCCCGGGCAAGTCAGTATTCTCAAAGCCTTGGTCTGCTCTTGGGGTTGGAGGAATAATGGTAGTATGGGGTACAGGGTCTGTGCCCAGGCGGTGGCAGTTACTGTCTCAGGACTCAAGCAGGCATTAGAGACTGTTGCTGCCACTGAACAGACTCGCAGACAGATGTCCAGAGATGGACCGGGATGTCCCTGCCCCCACTGTTAGTAAGCAACAGTTGGGATCTGAAAGCAGGACGCTGGATTCCAATTGCAGGGGCCTTTCTGCCGTGTCACTCCTCTGTCGCCATTCTCCGTGTCGGCAGTGGCCCTGGTGAAGCCAGCGTGGAGGCCGCTGCCCAGAGCAGAGTGAGTGTGAACTGAGGAGTCCTGGCTTCCCCCCAGACCCGGGGCTCACCCGGTGAAGCTTGCCCAGGAGCGTCAGGCAGACGCATCCTAATACCATCCCTTCTGTGTTTTCCAGGGTTCGCCAGGACTTCGACGTCCCCACCAGCCACCTGATTGGAGCACATGGATACTGCACCCAGGTTGGGGGTGCAGTGGGGCGCCGGGCAGCTGGGTGCTTCTTTTCCTCCCTCCTCCCTTCTTTCTTTGCCCGTGCCAGCTCCCCTCCTCCCCCCACCTCCCCCCTCCCCCAAGCAGCTCTCATGTGCCAGCCTCTTTTGGGCTTCACTGTCATGGAGACCTAGAAAGGCCACTCAGTTCAGCTTCCACTTCTGGAGAGCTTGCTGCACCAGACCTGTGTGCTTGGCACTGCAGGGGTGCAAGAGAGGCTGAGGACACAGCCAGGCGCTGCATAGCCCAGAGCCCCAGCCAGAGCCCCGGGGGCATAACGGGGGCTCTGGGCCAGCTGGGGAGATGTGGGGCATGGCACCCTTTCTGTTTGCACAGGACATCGTCCTGGCAATAACCCTCCCCTCTGCAGCCTCACAAAGGGGCCCTCGGGGGGCCTGATGGAGCAGGGGGTCCCTTAGCACAGTTGCTTATCATCGATCCTCCCAGATGTGCGGTGATACCGGAGAAGAGATCTGTTCGTGATCCTTTCAGTGAGCATCAGGACTGGGAGCTAGATGTTATTCCTGGCTCCCGTCTGTGCCTTTCTCGGCATGGCCAGGCCTCCCAGAGTGGCCCCCGGGCCATCGTTATATCTGCTCCTCGACGCACACGGGAACAGCATGTGTAGCACAGACAGGCTGGGCAGAATTGCTCAGGCCCAAACGAGGACCTTGTCCCGACGGTCCTGGCTCACTTGTGCCATCTCTGCAAACACCTGGGTACTGTGCAGGGGCCAGCTCCAGAGCTGCAGTTTGTGCCGGCGACCTGAGGGACTATGGGGTTGACTGATGCCCACCTTCCTAGAGAAAGGCCTCAGGGTAAGTGGCCGTCCGGGATGGCCCAGTGCCCCCTCTGGGTGCCTGCCTTCTCTGTGGGAGCTTCCCCCTCAGCAGGGAAAGAGAGATGTGACCAAGGGTGGGCACTCAAGCAGAGCGCAGAGGATGCCAGACCAGAATCTCTGGCTAGTTCTGAGCTGTGTTCACGGTTTCACACACAAATGAGCTGGGCTGATTTTCTTCCCCTCCCCAAGCCTCAGTTTACTCATTTGTAGTATGAGGAGTTTGGATTAGACCAGTGCTTCTTAAACTCTGATGTGTATATGAGCCCCGCCCCAGGAGGCTTGTTGAAGAGCGGGCTCAGATTCGATGGGTCCAGCCCGGGGTCTGAGGTTCTAAATTTCTAACAGGCTTCCCAGAGCAGGTGATGCTGCTGGTCCACGGACCACACTTTGAGTAGCAAGGGGCTACATGACCACTGAGCTTTGCCACTGCATGATTTTGAGACTTGGGGCAGGGAGCCGTGTGTCGCCCCTTTTCCCTCATTTCAAGAGGGGCTTCTGCTCTGAGGAAGGTTGGGCAAAGATGGGGTGCAGGGGCCTTTTACTTCTCCTTGAAAACCAGATGGGAATACTCGAACGCATCTGAAAAAGGCCGTGCCTTTCCTAGCAGCCACTGCCCCTGAGGTACAGTATCTCAGAGCAGACATTTCCTCCAAATTTTTTCTCGTTTCCTCTGCAAGGACACAATGGGGCCCCTTTGCTGTCTGCCTCCAATGGGGTTCGCTCTCTGGCCATCAGAGGGGACGTCTTTTACTGCCACCAGGGCAGGAGTCTTGGTGTTGACGGAGGGATTTACTAACGGGAGCGTGGCTTTTACAGTTCAGGGGAAAACACTCCTGTGAACTCTTACCTCCAAAGTTTATGCTGGGAAAGGACTATTCTGGCCGTTCCCAAGTAGCATGGGGGCAATGGCCGCCTGCTGGCCTTATAGGCACTCCAGAGCAGAGAGGGTGGGTGACGCAGAGAGTCCAGCCTGCCCAGGTGCTGAGGCTGGGCTCACTCAGCTCTTTCTCCAGGGGTGCAGCAGACACTCAGCGGCCGCCCTTCTGGGATCTTTAGCAGCCAGCTGGTACCCTGAGGGTAACAAGTGAGGGGCGAGGGAAGGACACCAGGCAGGGAGCCGGAAAAGGTGGACAGAAGTCCAGCGCTGTCACTAACTAGCCGTGGGGCCTGGGTAAATCCTTTCCCGTCTACGAGTCCCAGTGTCCCCATTCCTCACAGGGGGTTGGACCCCTCGCTGCCTTGCTTAAGGAAGAGCGCTTCCTGCCACCTTGATGCAGGGGACACTGGCTGAAGGAGACTGCTGGAGGAACAGGGCTCCACACGTCCCCGTTTCCCAGTTCTGGGGTCAGCGGGAATGTTGACCTGTTGGCCGTGCGGCACAAGTCGCATGGCTGCTGAACATGTGATGCCACCCTGGCAACGATGGCGGAGACAGAGCCAGAACCCAGACTGGGGCTCCTCGCCTCCACCTCTCTGCTTCTGCCGCCCTCTGCTCTCCCTCCCTGCTCGAAGACCCCACCATCACTGGTGAGCTCCAGATCAGGCCTGGAGCCGAGTTACTGGTGCTGCACACCATTGTCCACTTCCTGCTGCTGATAACGGGCTCTGGTCGTGTAAGATGTTATCATTGGGGGAAGCTGGGTGAAGGGTGCACAGGAACTCTCTGTGCTATTTTTACAAATCCTTCTGAATCTAAAGTTACTTCAAAATAAAAGAAGTTTAGGAAAAAAAATGCCATCCTTCACGACCCCACCCAAGTGTGGCTTCTCCACAAAGTGGCTGTGACTCAGCCATGTGTTCCCATGTGTGCCTGGCCCTGGAGTGTGCCATGCATACGTTTTTATAGCCCTGGTCACATCCTACATTGTGCTTCAGCCGTGCAGGGACACACCCGATCCCCGCTTAGACCGGACACCTGAGGTCATGAGCCATTCTTTCCCTCCGACAGGACACCCCCACTCCCCTGCTGCCACCCAGAGCCGAGGACAGGGTCCTGTGCACAGCTGGCACTCAATGAAAGCCTATGGAGTAAAGATCAATGCGCTCCTAGAATCCCTCAGCTGGGGCCGCTGGCAGCTTTCCCGAGGGCTCGTAGGAACTCAGTCCCAGCCCCCTGTAATTTTGGTCTCTCTCCCTCCTTGCTTGCCTTCCTCTTCCACCCCTTTTCTCTTGTTCCCGACCTCCCCTGGACAAACCCTCCCTCTTTCTTTAATCTGCAGGAACTTGTCAATCTGCTCCTGACCGGGAAAGCGGTGTCCAATGTTTTCAACGACGTGGTTGAGCTAGATTCTGGGAACGGGAACATCACACTGCTGAAAGGCATTGCTGCGCGCAGCGACATCGGATTCCTATCTCTGTTTGAGCACTACAACGTGTGCCAGGTACAGGCGGCTCAGGTCTCTGGAGATGGAAGGGCCCAGCTCCCTGGGACGGGTGAGAAGGAAAACAGGGGGGAAGAAGTTCCACTCCAGGTCCCAGAGCTGGTCCAGGCTCAATCACAGCGGGTGTGGAAAGCAGTATAGCTTCACCGCTATCGAGTATAGGCACGTAATTCACCCCCAAAGCCAGCCGATACCATCGTCTGGGAAAGGTTGTTTCAAAGGGACTCCTGGGGATTTATAGTGTGATCGTGGGCCAGAGTGGGCGCAGTTGTCACGCACATGTACACGTGTGTGTACGTGTGGCGGGGGTGGGGGGGCAGGTGTTGGGATGGGGTCTTCTCCGGGGACAGGGGATTTGAGCTCTTCGGCCATGTCGTAGTTTCCCAGGGCTGCCACAACAAAGCACCACAAAGTGGGTGCTTAAAACAGTAGAGATTGTCCGGGAGCAGAAGTTCTCCCCGAAGAAGTCCAAAATCAAGGCGTTGGCAGGGCCGTGTCCCTGCTGAAAGCTACTGAGAGAATCCATCCTCCTCTCTTCTGGCTTTTGCCGTTTTCTGACAACTCTTGGCATTCTTTGGCTTGTGGATTCATCATGCCAATCTCTGCCTGTCGTCATGTGGCCATCTTCTCCCCACGGGCCTCCTCCTTTTCTTAGAAGGAAGGATGTCGGTCATGTTGGGCTAAGGGCCCACTCTACTCCACTAACCTCCGCTTAACTGGTTACATCTACAACAACCCTATTTCCAAATAAGGTCACACTCTGAAGTACTGGGGGCTAGGATCTCAACATACTTTTGTGGAGGGCACAATTCAACCCCTAACAGGCCACCCATGTATTTGCTAGTGTACTAGTGTACTAGTCCCTTTCCCTCCCCTCTCCCTGCAGCCAGGGTCCTGGAAAGGGCTGGGCCCGAGGCAAAGCTGGGCAGGGTAGGGTGACCGTATGTCTATCGGGTGGGCAGGGCCACCGGGCCCTGGGTTCCTGTCTAGCCTACCGCTGGACCTTGTCTGAATATCGGTTTTCGTGTCTTCAGAGAAGACATTGTTCGCTGGTTGATTTTGTGGTGCCCTTCCTGCATGACCACAGGGTCAGGTATCCTGTCCCATTGCTAATGGGCCATGTGGCATGGCTGCACATCCAGATTCCCTCTCTGGGTGACACCCCTTCTCCCACGGACAGGAGGCCAACCTGTGGCTTCCAAAGACTTAGGGAGAAAAGAATGATAGGGCTCCCTCCCTGATTTGCTAGTGTCAGGAGGGAGCCCAGGAATGTGGCCACGTGGCCCATGAGAAGCACCAGGGCCCCTGAGCATCCCTGGGTGGGCTCTGAAAGCATTTAGCCCGAAATTCCATGGGCTGAGAAAGGTAACCTTGGCCAGGCTTGTGGAATCCCCAGGCTTACCATGAGCCCTGGTTTCATTCTTGTGTTGAGGGCGTTGGTCAAAAAGTAAACTATTTTCCTTCGGTCTGTGGAGGATAATTGATGGGAACATCAATTGGGGGTCGTCTTTCCCTTGGAATAAATTGCTGATTGAAGAAATTCAGGCCCTACCAGGATCCGGATTCTTGAATCCACACGGATGCCCCTTTGCTGTTATATGCTTGGCTGAAGCCTGGGGCTCGTATCTCCCTGCAGCAAGGGGGATTTGCTCCTCTGCCTTGAGGCTGCAAGCTCTTTAAGGAAGGCTTTCTCTCCCAGATGGCAGAACTGGGCCTGACTGTCATTCAGCCTGTCCTGGGCTTCTCAGTGCAGCCTCTGGCTGGAAGCTTCTAGGACCCTTACTGAGTATGTGGGGGCTGGAGGGTAGGGAGGTCCTGCCTATTGGTGAGCTTATTAGATGCCCACACCCCGGTATGTCTGGGGGGAAGCAGAAGAAGCTCTGGGCCAAGCACCCCCTGCTGAACTAGCCAGCCTCTTGCCACAGCCCGGCTGTGTTCTGGACCCCCATTGGCTCTCCATGACCCCAGTGGGCTGGTCGTGCCTATCTGACTTGCACCTCATTCTCCCTGTCCTCGAGCTCACAAATGTGGGCTGCACCGCATTGTCGAGCTGTAGTTGGAAGGCCAGCCCTCCTGGCTCATGGTGATTGTGGCAGTGGGGGACTGGCAGTCCAGGAAAGGACAGCATGGGACCAGAAGTTTAACTTTAGTGCTTCTCCCATGCCCTGTAGGGCACGTGCCTTGCTGCCTTCACGAAGGGATCTGAGCAAAGACTGAGCTTGGCGGGGAAGGCTCTGCCGGCTGCAGCCTCCTCCCATTTTCCCCAGCTCTGCAAATAGTACCATCCACTCACTTATTCAACCCCTGGAGCATGGCTGACCCATCACAAGGTCATGTGGCTCCTGCCCTAAGTTGTTTTTCCAGTCCGTCCATTTCTACCATGGTCCAAGCCACCAGTATCGCTGATCTAGACACCAGTGACCCCTCTGGCCCCTGTCCCCACCGCCACCACCCCTCCCCAACCCGCCCCCCCCCCCGCTCTGAGTTCTGTCCCTTCACTGAAGTCAGTGTGATCTTTAGAAGAGCAGATTGAATGACATCATTCTTTTGCTTTCCACCTGTCAGTGGTTTTCCAATCCTCTGACACTGTTCAGGGCTGACTTGTGTCCCCTCACAAGTTGGCACGTTGCAGTCCTAACCTTCAGAGCCTGAGAATGTGACTGGATTTGGAAAGAGGGCTTTTGAGAAGTGATTACGTTAAGATGAGGTCATTAGGGTGGCCCCTAATCCAGTTGACTAGTATCCTCGTAAGAAGAGGGGTTTAGGACATAGACACACACAAGGGCAGAGCACGTGAAGATGCAGGGAGGAGGCGGCCCGCTGCAGGCCCAGGCGAGAGGCCTCCGAGGAAACCAGCCCTGCGACACCCCGAGCTGGTACCTCCGGCCTGCAGGACCGTGAGGAAATAACTGACTGCTGTTGAAGCCACCCAGTCTGTGGCACTTTGTTATGGTGGCCTGAGCAAACTAATGCAGACTGAAATCCCAAACTTCCCACAACTTACAAGACCCTATGAGACTTGCCCCTGCTTTTTCTTCCCTTCACATTTTGACTTAACCGTCACTTCCTAAGGGAAGGCTTTCCTGACCTAACCACTCCATCTAAATAGGGGTCTGCTCTCACAGTCCCCTGCTACCTTGTCATTCTCCACTGTAGAATCTCAATTCTTTCCCGGAGAGGCCTCTTCTTGGTTCAAAGTGTCACATTTCATTGCTTTTGCGATGAAACTTTAAAAAAATTTTTTTTAAAATTATTTTTAATGTTTGTTTATCTTAGAGAGAGAGAGAGAGAGAGAGAGAGAGAGAGCATGCATGAGCAGGGGAGGGGCAGAGAGGGAGACACGGAATCTGAAACAGGCTCCAGGCTCTGAGCTGTCAGCACAGAGCCAGATGCGGGGCTCGAACCCACCAACTGTGAGATCATCACCTGAGCCCAAGTCGGACGCTTAACCAACTGAGCCACCCAGGTGCCCCTTGAGATGCAAACTTTGTGCACATTTGAACATTTCCGAGATTTTGATGCATTAATGCAGTCGATGGTGTGTCAGACTTCAAGTGCCAGCTTGCTTTCTTTCTTAGTGGAACAAAATATAATGGCAACTTCGATGGCATCTTAGATTCAGTGAAATGCAGTGCAGATGTGTCTGGATGATTGTTTGGTTACTGTCTGTCTTCCCCGTTAACCTGGTGAGCCCCGTAAGGACAAGAGGGTTGCTGTTTCCTTCGTTACTGTACCCCCACTGTCGAACGTGGTGCCTAGGACCAGAGTGTGTCAGGTTGAATGACAGTTACCCTTAGAGATGACAGACAGCAACCCTGCCATTAATCAGATGTTGGTTCTTTTGAATCAGGGCTTTTAAACTGGCAGTCCACGGATGGGGGTGGGGCATTCGCTCACCTCACCCTTGCAAAAGATTGAAGAATCCCCCTTTAAAAGTGATTCCTAACTGTGCTGAATGTTCGCTGTACTACGTCTACCCACCAGGAGAAAGCCTCAGACTGTACTGAGGGAAATGTGCCCCCCAGCCTCACTCCTCACCCCAAGCCTTTGGTCAGCTACCTCCAAACCCACAGGAAGTGAATTTCATCTTTGGAAAATGTCACCCACTTGGAAGGGGCTCCTGAATGAGAAAACTCATTTATAAAGTCTCTGGGCAGCTTTTTTGCCTGTAATCTTTTGACCGTTGAATAAATAAATGGCAAGCTGCCCTTTTGTCCCTCTGCTGGAAAATTCAGGGTGGCTGATTATGTAGACGCCTGCCCCCTGGCAGGTTGCATGGTTCTTTTTCCTGCAGTGAATGAGCCGTGAGTCCCCAAGAAGGCTCCCTGTTCGAGGTGATGCCCTTGCCAGAAAAGCCTCTTTTGAGCCTGGAACAGGAGCCAAGTTTGCAGTGGGGTTTAGGCACGTCTGGCCACGTCCTCTAAGGCATCTAATTCCCCCGCATCCACCAAGGAGTGAGCTCTGTAGTCACATTTTAATGTCACAAGGGGCAGGGTGAGAGCCCTACTGGCCAGGTGGGGGTGGGGCGGGACGCTTGGAAAATGGGAAAACGAGTGCATTGTAAAGATCGCCTTCCTACCCTTTGGAGGAGGCGGCTGTTTATGGGCAAGCCTTTCACCAGGGACCTGGTTCAGGGCCTTGTGAGCACAGCCCCCCTTGTCCGAGACACCCCAGCCCAAAGCCAGCTCCCAGGAGGGCTCCAAGAGGCCCCAGGAAGACCGCTCGGCCACTCTTCTGTGACAGGCCAGAGAAAGTATGCCCTTCTCCCCACTGGAAAAATAATTCCCATTCTTTCCTTAATCCGCAGGCTGTGGCTGTAAATACCTGAGCCTGCAAACATCTCCCTGGGGCTGGTGGGGATTAGGCCAGAATCAGCCTGGCCCGTGGTGTGTGCAGAGCTGAATAAACCTGGGCCCTGGGTGGGGGAGAGGTGCCGCTCAAGGGAGTCCCAGGTGACCGGGAGAGAGCACACACAGGGATGGCTGGTCCGAGGGGCAGAGCCAGCCGGGCACCTGAGCAGGACTTTGCGGGGAGCTCTTGCCACTTCTCTGCCCTTTGCTGGTAGAACAGCGGCAGCACTGAGGGTGTAAGGCACGTTCCATCGTATCTGCCTTTCCCGAACACCCCTCTGCCATGGAAGTCTCTGTGGGGAGCTTTCCAGAGGAGTCTCTCATCAAAAGTGCCAGCCCTCATCTTCCCTTTCCCCTGTGTTCTTTCCCAAATGCCCTGCTAGCCCCCGGGTGTCTCCGGACATCGTTCCTGGCATCCCCTCCCTACTCCTCGCCCAGAGGCCCTCTCTCCCTTCCCCCTGGGGCTCTAAGCCCACCTGCCTTCAAGGTAAAGTCCTACCTAGTTGACGATCCATTTCATGCATGAGGACCTTCATTTGTCAAACATTTGCTGATGTTGACCTCGAACCTCTGCCCTTGCTGCTAGGGGTATGTAGTCCAGTGTGCAGGGCAGGCCGGCGCATCGCTGTGAGGCAGTGACGCACTGTAGGAGAGAAGGCGGGTACCTGGGACCTAGTACCTGGTAACCCCCCGCCCGGGAGCTACAAGGAGGTGATTCGTGCTCCCTGCTTGGGTAACGTGGGCGACGCAGGACCCGGCAGGGGAGGACCCGTGTAGCAGTGCTCTAGGTGGTGGACGGTGGGTGCAGAGGCACAGAGGCTCACCATGCTGGCGTGTGGGGGTGCTGGTGAGAGGCTGGTGCGGCTGTGGGCCGGGGGTGTGGAAGAACCGCTTCGGAGGCCATCGTCTGGGGAGGAGAGGCTGGCTGTGAGGGAGTTTTGGAGGCAGGATGGGCACACTGTGAACCAGCGAGGTGTGGGAGAGGAAGTGGCAGGGGTGCCTGGGTTTCCGGCCGGGGTATCTCGCAGGACTGTGTGTGAGGCAAAGGCCCAGAGAGTGCTGGGGTTGGCTCCGGGAGACCAGCTGGTGTCTGGGAGTGGTGCCTGGGCCCCCCAGCGTGGCACGCAGGCCGTGATCCCCAGCAGGGTCTCTCTGAGGCCAGCCCAACCCCGGGGTTGGATGGATGATGCTCAGGCCCTTTCCCTGGTGCTGGCGCAGACATCTCTGTCCGCTCCCTCTGCCTCTTCCAGGTGGGCTGCTTCCTGAAGACTCCGAGGTTCCCCATCTGGGTGGTGTGCAGTGAGAGCCACTTCAGCGTCCTCTTCAGCCTGCATCCGGAGCTCCTGAGGAACTGGAGGGCTGAGAGGCTCTTCGACCTGTACTACTACGACGGCCTGGCCAACCAGCAGGAGCAGATCCGGCTGACCGTCGGTGCGCTGCCCCCCGCTGGCCTGCACCCTCGGGCTTTGCACGTCCCTGGGGCAGAGAATCATGCAGACCCGGGTCTGGACTGGGGGATCAGAGATCGTGTGTTGGCGGGTCCTCCTACAGGAGGGGCCAGAGCTGGGCCTTGAGACACTGATGGCAGTGGGGGGTCTAAAGTGGAGTTGAGGCCACGTAGTAGAGGACCTGGAATACCATGCCGACAAGTTTGGGTTTTATTCTCCAGGTAACGAGGAGCCATGGAAGGTTTTGGAGCAGGAGAGTGATGAGATCAGATGTGTTTTGAGAAAGACTTTTTCTGGTAGCTGAAGGGGGCAGGAGGGTGGGGGTGAAGACTGGAGGTAGGAGGCCATGAGAAGAGTGCTGTGGTTCAGAAGAGAACTGATGGGTGGGAACAAGGGTGGGTCCCATAGAGATGAGAAGTGGGGCAGGTGCCAGAGAGTTGGGTTGTCGGTGCCGACCGTAGGCCGAGCTTGGGTCCTGGGCTGATGAGCGGGCGCCTCTCTCTCCTGCCCCCCAGACACCACCCAGACCATCCCTGAGGACAGAGACAATGACCTCGTCCCACCCCTCGAGCTCTGCATCAGAACCAGGTGAGTCCGGTCTGTCTCTGGCTGTGGAACCTCACCTGAGTGGCTGGGAGGTGTGGTGGTTGGGGGTGGTTGGACCTGTGGGAAGGAGGGTGGGTTTCTGGGTCTCCCCAGCCAGGAGTGTGTGGTGAGGCGGGGCCCCTGCAGAATGGAAGGACACAGTGCCTGGGGCTTGTTTGTATGGAGCGTCTTGTGGACTCTGTGGCCCACATGGAGACGTGTGTGACCTGTGAGGTGACCGGTCTCCAGACAGCTTCTGAGGATGCCCCCATGGCAGGGGTGATGGTATGAGTAGGTGCTTCTTGAGGTAGCCACCACATGTGGCAAGTGCTGTTAGGTCCAACCAAGAGGAAGGACGGGTAGGGGGAGGGGCGGGGATAGGAAGGCGCCAGGTAGGATGGCAAGAGGGCCCAACTCCTCAGTGGCCCCTAGGGTGTAGCTCACAGATGGCTTCCTGTAGCAGCAGCACCCTCGGCATTAGAGAGGAGCAGCCCCAGTCATTCTATTGGTGTGGGTTGGGCGCTCTGAACCCTGGGCCAGGGGCCCTATAGTCTCAGACACAGGGTGGGGGTCCTTGACTCCTCCAGTCCAGCTCAGACTCGGGGTGAGTCGGGGCTCACTTCACTCATGAGCCCACTGGCCAGGCCCCAGGACTGGGAACGGCACTCTGGAGGGCCACCCCCAGCCTCAGGCAGACCCTCCACAAAGCCTTCGGGTAATGACTTGGAGGCCCCGGGGGGCAGTGGGCGGGGGGGGGGGGACAGGGAGGGGAAGAGGAGGCCTGGATTCCAGTGCTTTCCGGGGAAGAGGTAGAACTTGCAAGTGGTGAGCGTTGGGTTCTGGAGTTCGAACCCTGGTCTTTCTGCTTTCCAGCCATGAGCTGTTGGTCTTCCTGTCTGTGCCTCACGCTGTCAGCTGTAAGACAGGGAAAACGGGCGAGCCAAGCGCAGGCTTGTTGTGAAGAACACCTAGCACTTTACCAGGTTTTCCATAAACAGCTCTTACTATTATTATTATTGCCTTAGCGGCCCGGTGTGACCAGTGTGACCTCAGGCAGAACCTCATGTCCCTGACTATGAAATGATTGGGTTGGGATGGAGGACCATGTGGACGATACTGAGGCCCCGTGGCTCTGACCGCCTGAGATCCAGGGGGCTCGCCTGCAGCCTAGGGGTGCTGCCCACCTGCCCGCAAGTGAGCCTTGACTGGAGCCCCATTCCCAGTGGAGACCCCAGAGAGGGGATGCGGGAGATGTTGGGAACCCTCATGACGCCCCATCCATTCGTCTGTCTGTTCATCTGTCCACCTGCCTGCCCACCAAGCCAGGCACAAAGCATTCTTGTGGGGTCATGTGCTGGCTTTTCTTTCGTCGGGAGGATTAAAGGCCCATGCAGGTCGCTTTCCTTTCATGTACAAAGGGCCACTCATTCCAGGTGATGAGAGAAGAGCGGCAGTGGAAAAAGGAGGTGACACTGGCCTTGGCACCCTCTGCAGGACCGGGTGGGAGGCCACGGGGCATCCTTCCTGCAGGTGAGCCTGCCAAGCAGGGCTGTGGACCGCACCCTAGGCACAGGCTCCGCCCACCTCCCCCGCCCTGAGGACCTCCATCTGTCTCTCTATCCTTCCTGGGGTCCAGGCTTGGGGAGCATCACCGGGACCTCTCCAGCTACCCCATCTGGAAAAACTCCTCTTCCCCCAAGAATGGTTCCACTGCAGGACTCACCCAGTACCTCCCATGGGCCCAGCGGTTGGACTTTTCTGGGCTCAGCCCTAGTTGTCCAGTGCTCAACAATAACTCGGAGCTCTGGTCCATCAGGGAGCTCAGGCCAGAGCCATCTGAGTGTGAGCGCGGGCCCAGAGTGCCTCTTCCTCTTCCGTCAGCTGTCCCCTTCTCCCAGGACGCCACCCACCCCAGCTCTAGTGGTGTGCCATGGAACGAAACGGTGAAATGATGAGGAAACGGGGAACACTGCCTGCAGCCAGGAGTGAGCCCTTGGCCTGGGGTGTAAGGTCCAGGCTGAGTCCCTGCCCTTCCCTTTTCTGTCCCTGTTCACTGTCAGGGCATGGGGGTTGGGCAAGGCATCTAGCCGTGTTTCCTAGTCCTTGTCTCAGGTCAAAAATCCCATTTGTGTAGCACACATTGTGTAGCACGCAGCACTGGCCTGGGGACTCTGGTTGGCCCAGACCCTACCCAGCCCCTTGATGGATGTGTGGATCAATGCTCTGACACACCCGTACCCATCTCTGGTTCACCCATTGGGAAGATTTGCTCTAGGGTGTGATCCTCAGGCTTTAGCCGGCATCCCTGGAGGGTGTGATCAGCGGGTCCTACCCCCAGGGGTTCTGGTTCAGGAGATCTAGGTAGGGCCTGGGAATGTGCATATCTGGGGAGTTCCCAGGAATTGCTGGCACTGCTTGCCCCGGACTACACTTTGAGAACTTCTGGTGCCCGGTGAGGGTAGCGCCTATCCCTCCATCGCCCTTCCTGGCTGCCTTGTGAGTCAGATGTCAAGTCAAGTGCTGGCCCTCTAGCACCTGGCTTGCTGTAACACGCTGGCCCAGGGGTCCTTTCTTCCTGACTGTGGGCTGCCCCCTCCCCCTCCCCCTCCCCCAGGTATGAGCATCCATCCTGTGCCTACTGCTTCCCCTGTCACTTGTCCCACCATGGCAGGTCCACCTGGGCAGTTAATGCGGTGAGGTTTTTCCCAGTACTATTCTCAGAGAAGCTGAGTGGGTGAGTGAATGGTGGGAATGCTGGCTTCTTCCCGCCCCCCCCCCCCCCACCACCACCAAGTACCCATCAGATAACATACCACTATAATGGGAAACAGCAGGCCTAGCCTCCTGGAATCCTGTTCCGAGGGGTTGGATTACAAAGTCTTTGCGTCTTGTTTTCATCCCAGATTCTCAAACAGCTCAAAGGGAGAAACTTGGGAAAGTGGCCTTCAAGGTCAGTGAAGACCCTGGGGAGAAAGGGCCCTGTCTCTTGGGGGATGAGCCCTGCTTCCCACAGGAGGTCCCCACCCTGACAGGAAGGGGGTATCTGTGGCGCCATGGCCTGAAGTCAGGCCACGTCTCAGGTCATTACCACAAGAGGGACCAGACCTGTGGGCCCATCACTTCAACTTCATGGAACTTCTGGGCTGGACTCCATGGAAGAAACAGCCGGATAAGACTGGATTCTTGCTCTCAGAGAGTTCACCATTAAATAGAAGTTCATGACCAACCCTGTCCTAATCCAGGGAGAGATGTGCTGGCTACCCTTAAACCCAGCTCTGTTGCCCCATAAGGACCTCTGATGCTCACCCGGGCCAGCACCGAGGACACCACACATCTGGCCCATCTGGCAACTTGCTGAGATCCACAGAAAGGCCCTTGAACACCACCTGATGTGGGCCTTCCTTTCATAGATGGGGGTCTCCAGAGTGGAGGTCTGTGCCCCAGGTCACACCTTGAGTCACAGACAACTCAGGTCCTGGAGCTTAGGCCCGTGCTGTCCCAGCCCTGGGGAAGGTCACAGAGCGGGCAGTGTGATTTCCCGCCACCTGGCTTTGTTGCCACAGCGACATTGCACAAGACCAGACTGTCAGCTTTGCCTTTGGGGAAGAGGATCCTAAGTCGAACTACCCCAGGTCCTGCGCCACCTCTGCTCTCAAGTGTGACTCGCATCCCGGCCTCAGGAGGTCTCCCGTTGCCGCCACTCGTGTCAGGAATGTAGGGTCTGTCCTCCACGCTCCCATTCCCACTGTTCTGTAACCATCTCAGCAAAACCAGACTCATTTATGGTCATTTCCAAACAAGTTGCACAGAGTGACCTCTCGAGCTTCCAGCCTAGCTAGAGCGGGAGAAAATGAAACAGTTGTCAATGGTCCAGAGGAAAGAGGAAAGAACTCATAACCAGGGCCTGGGGCTGGGCCACAGATGTTTCTATTTGGAGGCTCAGACAAGAAATTGAAAATATAATTTCAGTTGGGAACAGTGCCTTCCAGGGGCTGGAGCTGAGTGCCCAACTCCCTCAGCTGTGTCCCCACCTGCCTGGGGGCCTGTGCCAGTCTTCACACCTCCGCGGACGCCCTTCTTGCTCAGGTGCCCTCTTCATAGTGGCTCTCACCCATCAAAGGAGGGTTCCCTGGGTGCTCCCACGGCCCCAGCTGCCCCTTCTGATTCCCTGTCATGCAACCTGCACACACCCTTGCCCATTGTGTCCTTGTGGTTGGGTTCACAGAATACTCAACATCGTGATGCAAGGGAGGAGTACATAATGGGACTCTGGAGACCTCAGTTGAGTCCTGGCTCTGCTGCTGTCACCTTGTGTGACCTCCAGGAGGGTTGGTTCTGCTCCAGACCTCAGTTTCCCCATCTCTTGATTGGGTATAAGGATCCCTTTCCTTTGGAGACCATAGGGGCTCATGTGTGTGTGGGGGTGTGGGGAGGAGGAACAATCAGGAAGAAACAGAGGGGGAGGGACAAGAGAGGACGAGGTCTGTGGGCAGGGCTTTGTGACTGCCTGGGTCAAAGGCAAGGGAAAGTGCAGTGTGCACAAAGACTAAGGTTTCCCCACCAGGCGCCCAGGGCTTCAGAAAAAGCAGCTGCCGTGGAGGAGTGTGTTCATTTAACAGCACCCCAGCAGCCTGTGCTTTGGCACTGAGAGGCCTTGGAGGGCACAGAGGCGAGTGATACCAGCTCTGCCCTTGAGGGGCTTCCAGTCTAGTGGTGGAGGGAGACCCCATGATAACATGGTGCTGAGAAAGGACCCTCAGGCTGCTTGGGGTCAGAGAACACTTCTGGAAGGAGGAGTCCTGGATCTGATCCTGAAGAATGGGGGGCGGGGATGAGGGATGGTTATTCCAGGTGGAGGGCACAGCACAGGCCAAGGTGCACAGGTGAGAGCCAGCCTATGGGGCTCATTCCACAGTGCTCTGGCTCCCAGTGGCTGGGGCACAGGAAGGGGAACTTGCCCACAGGATGCTTGTCTGGAAATCCACAGTGAGTAAGAGGAATTCCGTGGTATATTTCTACTGGTCAGCTCTGGGGGCTTTAAAGCCGGGTCTGTCCTCTTCTTCTTGCTGCTACAGGCTTTATTAGGTGTTCTCCCTAGAACCCCTGCTGAAATACACTAGTGTCATCAATGCTGAAAATCGGGGTGGGGAGGCAGGTACCTGCTGCTCTTCTATAGGGATGGCCCATGGGAGGCGAGGGCCTCATTTGTGGCCATGAGGTGGGCCCTCTCTGTGATGCTGAGCCTCCCTGAGCTCCAGGGACCACAGCATCTTCACTGAGCTCAACCCCTAAGCCAGTGGTCCTCGCCAGGTGATTGCATGCCCCAGGGAATATTTGGCAATGTCTAGAGACATTTTTGGGTATCACGGCTGGGGAAGAGGGTGCTAAACATCCCAGAATGCACATGACAAGCCCCCACAACAAAATCACCTAGCCCACAATGTCAGTGGTCCAAGGCCCAGCAAGCCTGCTATAAACTCTCACTCTTACGTCCTGAATTAACACTGGATGAGTGAGCTGGGATTCTGCCTGCTGCGCTGTCTGTGGTTCCATTTCATCCCTCCCCTTTCTCTGCTAGTCCCTAATTGCATATGCAGAGCTCTGTTTACGGTCCTTGTAATTGACCGTGGACTTTCCTGCTGGGGAACCATTCATCCCCACACAAACACAGTATCCTGTGTCTTCAGCCCTTGTTGAAAAACATTTCTGATTTTCTAGCAATTCTGAACTGCTTTTCTCTGGCGCTTCTAATGCTCTCCCCACTATTGGCCCCTGTTGACTGGGCTGCAGTGAGTTAGTTAACCTCTGTAAAAAGCCTCAAAACTAAATATAACCCCCCCCCCCGCCCCCCGAACTGTAAGACTCGGTGACCATTGTTGTGGCGTGCCCAGTAGCAGACAAATGTGACCCTGCATTGAGGCCAAACCCCATGCTGCCAGGATCGGAGATATTTGCAGATTGGGAGCTCCTAGGAGGGACCTCTCTCTGCTCATCAGAGTCAGGGGTGAAGACTGGGAGGGATGGCGAGGGTTGTGGAGAAGGGCTGCGGGGGCCAGGCTGAGGGTAGGTCTTCTAGGGATACAAGAAGTCTGGTGTACTTTTGACTCCCCCACCTCCATGCCCATTCTTGCAAGGAACCGTTGTGGTCTGGGCAATAGTTTTACCTTCACAATCTGGGTCTGTGATGCCTGCCTGGAGTGAGGCTGTGGGTGGAGCATTGCTCTCCTCCACACCTGGTTTCTGCCGCCTCCTGGGGGGGTCTGGATTCAGGATGTGTCCCTAGTGTCCAAGACTTTGATAAGAAACTTACAGAGGCTGATGCTTACCTATAAATCTTAATGGAAGAATAAAAGCTTTTTCCTGACATGCTTCAAAACTACAGATATGATGAACAGAGAAAGAAAACTGAAAATCCCAAGTTGCATGGTAGAATCAATTAAGCCCCGGGTCATGTTGCTGCGGATGGTTGAAGTACTCGTAACCCACTTGGCGCAATAGGTCAGCCTAGTCCCTTGGAGCCCGTGATCAGCACAGAGCTTTCCCAGACTGTCTTACCCCCGCAGCCTGCTCAGTTGTGCGGGTGAGAGCTGCATCCATCATTGCTACTGACTGGGCCTATAGGGGCTACCCTGGGGCATCATCGACTCCAGTCCCAAACAGCACAGGCATTGGGTGCTGACTACCTAGGAGTGGCCTGACCTCTCCCAGTCATGTTGAAGAGTCTCCAGATGCAGTCCCAGTGCTTCTTCAAGCAGTGATTGGATGCTATGATGCTGATGGAGTCCATCAGAGTGGCTCAACCCCAGACCACCTAATAGATTCCTCTGGATCTGCCCCAGTGCTGACACATAGCAGCTCAAAAAATCTAAAGCACCCAGACACCACAGGATCACTGAATGCCCCCACAGCCAAAGGAACGAGTGGTACCGGCCGCTTCGATTCACGTGACGTGATCGACGATGAGCAAGAGGCGGGGTCGGTGGACGAGCACAAGAGGGTTGTGTGTGTCATCACAGGTAGTGTTTGGAATGTGTCTTGCTGAGGTAGGCCTTCCAATAATTAGTCTTGAGAAAAGACCTCTTCTAGAAATGTGTGCAAACTTTTTTGTACAGCCAGACCCACTTCTGAGCATTTGTGACCAGATGGATCCCAGGGATCGAACGGTTCGGCTGGTGAGAGGCACCTCCCTGCCTTTCATACAGGAGGGACAGGGTTGGCTGTGAAAAAGCCAGCCAACCCCATTTTGTGTGGGCTCTCTCAGCATCACAGGGCATTATCGACAATAATGAAGAGCACGCAGAGCTAGCTTTGAAGGACGAGTCTGCGAAAGCAGTGTAACAGTCATGGCTTGGCACGTTTTCTGCCGTTATCCACCATTTTCAGCCTTCTATGCCAAGCATTGTAACGAAAAGATGCAATTCGGCATTCCTGTATAGACTGGATAAGAAGTTCTGGGGACATCGACCGGCATGTACCACACAAGGCAGGGCTGTGTCTCGTGTCTAGACTGTGACGAGCACTACATTCTCAGATTCCGTCTGTCCTCACAGTGTGCTGGGTGAAGCTAGGAGAACAACGGGATAGTAATCATTCCAAAACAGACGACGTGCAAATATCTCCCACACGAAACCTTTCCACGGGAACAAGACACACAGAATTACCACTAAGATTTTTTTTTTCTTCACATGGCAAGAAGTCTTTTTGCCCATTTGAAGAGGAATGGGCTGGTATAAAGTGTGCAAAATATTCATCAGAGGAAAATCCAGTCTTACAGATACCAAGAGGCTGCCCGTAGTCAAGAGGAAAGTAATCCCACTCCCTGGGGAGGGCCGTCCCTCTCCACCTAAAAACCGGAGCCATTGATGTGGCAATTGAAGCAAGGCACACACATGAAGAAAGACAAAGAGAAGAAGCCTGAGGAAGGGAGATGAAAGAAATTCAGAGGGAGTCTGGGTTATTCATGAAGGCGGAGAAGGTTGGGTTTACAGCCAACGGCTACCGAAACCTCTTGGTGCGTCTAAGCATTCGATCGGGAAGTCTAACAGGCTTCCTTCTGGAGAACCCGTTTGCTCCCTGGTTGTAGTTCCCATCTCAGCGATACTGGACTTTGCAATGCAGATGTACAATTAAAGCGAGAAAAGCTTCCTTTTTTTTTTTTTTTAACCCTCCTCTGTTGGCAGTTAAGATTTTGACTTCAGTTGGAAGAAAAACTTCAGGTTTTGAAAATGTCTGCTCTCTCCTCAAGCCCCACACTGTGAAAAGCATTTCTAGACCCCAGTTCCCAAAGTCTGCACCCTAGGACTGCTGTTGAGGTGTGCAACACCTGCTTCTTAGTTCGTATAACCTTAGGATGCATGTATATGTGTAATACAGCCAGTGCCAGAACTTGCAGAAATATCCTATCCACTGTTTTAGAACACTAGGGTGCCATGTATTAAAATCAAGTGTTGGGATGTTTTGTGGTGTCACCTCCAATAATTCTGATTTTGGAATTGAACTAGTATTAAATTGTATCCAGCCCTGGGCTACAGTAAAATTATACTCACTGCTTTTTTTTTTTTTTTTTTAATGTTTGTTATTTATTTTGAGAGAGAGAAAGCATGCATGATCGGAGGAGGGGTTAAAGAGAAGGGGAGAGAGAGAATCCCTAGCAGGCTCCGCGTCATCAGCACAGAGCCTGATGTGGGGCTCGAACCCCTGAACCGGGAGATCATGACCTGAGTCAAAATCAAGAGTTGGATGCTTAACTGACTGAGCCACCCATGCACCCCAGTACTCACTGCTTCTTAAGGCTTCATGAAGTAATTTTTAAAAATGCAAGTCTGTGTTTTACCGAGCTGCTCACAACCTTCTACTGGCTTCTGGTGGCTCTTAGAGCAAAGCCCAGATTCCTTCGAGGCTTTCAGGTCCTGTGCTGTGTGCCACCTTGCCTGCTTCCCACCCTCTGCCCGCACCTCTCCCCCTCCTTCTCTGGGACAACACTCCAGCCTTCTCCCATATCTCGGTCTTCCCATGTGCCTTAAAGTGTCACCATCAGTACCCCTGGAAGGTGGCCGGATCCGCGCATGTGAATCACCTACTTGCATCAGCTGAGGGCCCTCCAGTGCCAGGCACGGATGAGGTTCTCAGTAGACCCTTGTGGGATGAATGAATGAATGAATGAACAAATGACCTGTCGCTTCTGTCTTCTCCACGGCTCTCTGGGGTCCGAGGTGTATTTGTGTTTCACAAGGGCCTAGCGTGTAGGTCCGTGTGTGAATGTGGAGAGGCGAGGTAGGGAGGGTGGAACCAGAGATCCTCAAAGCCCCTGAGACAGGAACTTCAGGTGAGTGAGGACAAGAGGCAGCTCCTCTGTGGGCCTCTGCAGCTCTAACTCTGTCACTCTGTGCATAGGTGGAAGGGGGCATCGGTGAACTGGAACGGCTCCGACCCCATCCTGTGACCTTTCCTGTGGGTAAGCCTATGGCTCCACCACTCATCACTGGGGGTGACAGCTGAGCCCCAGGCCTCAGGGACAAGTCCTTCAGAAGAGCGTCCCTCCTGTCTGGACCAGCAATGCTCCAGAAGTGTCCAGAACCTCCCTGCCCCTTCCATGAAGGGCCCCCAGGATGGTGATGAGGGCCCAGCGTGCTGCTACGTGGCTTCCTCTCAGCTGAGCCGTGACTGCCAAGGATTGGACCGCCTCTGCCACTTTTTGTCTGCATCCCTCCCTTGCACCCCGCTGGGCCGCCTGTCCCCTCATCAAGCCTGTGATATGGTCAGCCCGGGGACCCCGGGTTCATTATTTCTGGTAGTTGGCTTTTTATAAAGCAGAAGTCAAACCCTTGCTAAGGACAGAGAGAGACTCATTCATTCTGTGATGGCGAAGGAAGCATGAGGTCTGTGTGGTTCATGGCTAGGGTGGGAACAGTGATGGCGGAGGGGCCCCAGAGCCCTGGAGATATCACCTAACAAGGGTCTGTGCAGGCAGGTGGTCTAGTAGAGGCCCTGGCTGAGCTTCTGGTCTAGCCTGTCTTCTACCGATCAGCCTCAGGTCTAAGGCACCAGTGTAAGCCCTGCTGACCAGAAACAACTCAGGTCCCCTAGAACCTGTCTCAGGGCAGACCCAGATCCCTGGGAGATCCCGGGAGGATGGTCATGTGGACCTGGCGGGTAGGCTGGACCTGGCCAAGTGGATATGGGGGGAAGAACCTTCTAGGGAGGGACCTCTTGGCCACAGAGGGCAATAAGATGGGGATGAGCAGAGGGAGCGGGGGGAGTCTCCCCCATGTGGCTGCCACAGAGCCGCTTGTGAAGAGAACTGCCGGAAATGTGGGTGGGCAGAGCCTGTGGAGACCCCCCCCCCCCAGAGCAAGGGTAGGACAGGTGGGAATGGGAAAAACACAATCATTCATAAAGGGAAAATTGTACAGTTGCAGCCTCCTCGATTCCATTGATTTACATCCTCCTGGCTTTAGAAGGGAATATGAAGAAGTATAGACAGGCAGTGGCAGGTGGGAGAGAAGACCAGAGAGAGAGAGAGAGAGAGAGAGAGAGAGAGATGTGTCCAAAACCAAAGTCAAGGAACCCCTCGTGACGGCTCCTAACAGTGGGACTGAGCAAGGGCACGCAGAGGCAGAGCACTGGGCTCCAGGAGCCTCTGTCACGAGGTCCGTCCACGTGAGAAGCCGTGAGCAGCATAAGGGCAGAGCCTGCGACAGTGCCCGCCCCTGCTGTGCACAGCAGGGGCGTGGGCCATTGCTGTCAATGGGCCCTGCAGAGGTGGGTGTTTGCACAGAAGGATCAGGGTGTGAGCTCCTCCTGTGTCGCCCTGGCCCAGGGAGAGGCTTGGGAGAGTCCTGGACACTGGACGGCAGCTGGTCCCCAGCCTCTTGTGTGCCCCCTCTTGGGCTCGGGACGCAGCAGCTCAGAGACTGTGTTCTCTCTGCAGTGCCGGCTGAAAGGAGACCCCTTTCTCTTTAAGTGCCAGGCGTATGGAGGTGACAGCTCAAGGGCCTGTTTTGCACTCTTGTGGGCTGGGCACGATCCGTGGCCGGATTGTCGTATTGTATTGTCGTATTGCGGGTCTTTGGGAGAAGCTGGGAGGAGCCGGGAGGGAAGTGCGAGGCAGGGAGTGCCTTGTCCAGGCTGTGCGGAGGCCCCACTGGGGTTTGCTGTGTAAACTCCAGCGGCCATTCGCAGCAGGCGTCCAGCAGAAATGCTTCCTATATGTCCCCGAAATGTTTATGCATTTGTTTTCCTTGGCCAGGGACAGGCTGCTCCAGCTGAGCGCCAGTGGAGGAAGTCGGTTTCCCTGCAGCAGGCTTGTTTATCAACCCGGGAAGGAAAAGTGTGTCTTTGCAATGAAACTCACTTAACCTCCTGACCGGGGTCCCATTGGCAGGGCTGGACAAATCAAAATATTCCCAGCGTTGCTTGAAAAACCCAGTCCCAACAAATTATAAAAACACTCTTCTAGAAGCCAAGATGCAGGTACATGCGCAGGGTGACACCCTGGGCCTGGGGTTTCCTGGAATGGAAGAGGGGCAAAGCCCAGCGCCACCCTCTCCTGGAGTAGAGCCACAGCACTGCCACCAAGCCTGCAAGAATGAAATAGAGGCCCGTGCCTCCTTGCAGGCGGGTGTTCTCCACCCAAGGTGCATGGTTTTCTACGGAGACTGTGGGCAGGCTTCAGCGGGTCCACAGTCTCCTTCCCAAATTATATTAAAATCTTTGTGTTCACGTATGTATGTGTAACTTTCTGGGAAGAGCATCTTTAGCCTTTCTTATACCCTTGAACTTGGACTCACACCCTCCTGAATTCCGCAGAAAATGTCGAGAGTTCTAGAGTTGGGTGGCTTCCCACCCCACTCAAGGGCGGTGCTGGGCGTGGCTGCCCCATCTGTGCCCCAGGTGCACGGGGCAGGGGGGGCCGGGCCCCGCCAGGTCAGTGAGCAAGCTGACCTCAGTGAGGTGTGAATTCTTGGTCTGTGGGGGAAAGAGCCGGCCAGTTGCACTGCCTTCCCAGTTGTGTGAGCAGTAAGGGCCGTCTCACGACTGCTCAAGTCCATACTCCCCCATCAGAGGAAACTCCTCTGCCCCCTGCTTCTTTGGGGCTCCGGTCACTAGCGACCTCTCCTGAGTCAGGTGATTCACGCTCCAGCTGCTGCTTACGACAGCTCTTGGTACCTGGTCACACCCAGCTTCTGGTGAAGTCAACCTCCTCCTTCCCCTCTTAAGAAGACCCGAGTCTTCCTTCTGCAGGATCCACGTTTGAACCATGCAAGGCCTCCCCAGCTCTGGAGGTCAGACCTTTCCCACCTCAGCCTGTCTCTCTGCTCAGCCTCCCATAGGGAACAGCAATGTCTTCCATCCTTAGGTGGGAGTCAGGGACCTTCCCACACTGTGGGCACACAGAGTAAGCTTTCAAGCAGCTTTCTGGAAGCCTCCCCCACTTGGCTTTAGGAGAGGAGATGCATGCCTCCGTGCCCCATGGCTGGGGGAAGGGATCCCGGCACACTGACGCCTCTCTCCAAAGAAGTCATCAGTAGTTACTGGCCTCTTCCACTGCCAAGTGCTTTCTTCACCTTCTTCCGTGGCCAGAGGACAGGATGTGTTGGCCGAGCAGAGACCTGCTGTCTCTGTAGGTGCTTTGTGGCAGCAGCACAGGTAAGAAGAGCAGTTTCCAGGAGAACTGCAAGCATTCCTTGGGGGCTCAGAGCTGGGCGAAGGCTTGGACGGGTGCTGGGAGATATCCTAAGGCAGGGGTGCATCCAGACCCCAGCCCACTGCTTTTTTCTGAGCAGAAGGAAGTTAGCGGTGGGGGCCCAGCCTGTCTCGAGCACCGACAGGGGGCCCACCCTCCTGGGAGGGCCACGGATGGTGAAGGACCAGTCTTAGGCTCCCACAGTTCCGTGGCTCTGCTAAGCCAACAATGGTAAGGGGAAGACTTGTCTGCCCTAGTGTAGGCTCTAGTCTTGCTACTCAACGTGTGGTCCTTAGACTAGGAGCACCAGCAACACTGGAGCACTTCCTAGACATGCAGACTCTCAGGCTCCACCCACCACCTCCTGAATCGGAATCTGCATTCTAATAAAACCATCAGATGACTCAGGTTACGGTTAGAGAGAGCTGTACTCTAGAACTTGTGATTTTGTGGGGCTGAGGGTGTGATGACGCAGAAGTTGGCCCCATAACGAGGCTGTACTGAAGGGACGTGTGGGAGAAGTGTTGTCCAAGGACAAGCAGCATCAGGACCAGGGGTCCCCTCTGCTTCCTGCCTGTGCAACTGTGAGCACCTGACCTAAGCTCTTTGGGCCTCAGTTTCCTCCTCCGTAAAATTAGCACCCGCCCAGGGCTGTACTGAGGATTCAGTGTGTCAATGCACAGTGAGTAGGGCCTGGCATGTCACAAGGACCTGCAAAGTGTTTGCTCTTAATATTTCCAGAGGGGACTGGAGGGCTCCTTGGCGGTGGCAGCATCTTACCTAAGTCTTGATGGATGGGCGCGGTTTTGACAAGTGGAGACTTGGATGGCAGATCATTCAAGGTGAAAGGTTGGTGAGAGACCCTGAAAGGGTTTTAAGAGACCCTGAAAGTCCATGAGGTCTGTGGGCCTCATTGAGGTGACCTCAGAGTGGGAGTCCCAGAGAATCAGAGGAGGGACAGAGTGGGGGAAGGCCTCAGATGGCAGGCCCAGGGCTGGGACCTGTTCCCAGGAGACAAGGTTTGCTCAGAGCTCTACTTGAGATCTCTCTCCCTGATGGGGGAGTGAGTGTGGGGCAGAGGCAGGGGGGCACATTGAGGGGCACATACTGCCCAGGAAAGGCAGTATGAGTGGGGAGGCCAGGAGATGATGGGGGTGACAGATGCTGATGGCCTTTGCTTTCCAAGGCCCCAGGATGATCCTCACTGGCCACTGAGCCCTTCCGGGAGCCTAAACTTGCAGGAGGCAATCAGGCTGCCAAGTCTATTTACAGGTATTTCTCCCCATCTGCCAGAGTCCTCCCTACTCCCTAATCGTGCCCTAATCCTCCTGGGGCTGTGGGAGCTGTAATTACCAGGCAAAAATGTCAGGCATTTGCGATAATAGAGATTGCTTAACGCAGGACGAGGGGTGGTTGGCAGGTGGGTGGGAGAGTGGGCGGGCAGGCTGCCCATGGGTCAGTGTGGCGCACTGCCAGTTTCGGCATGTTGCTCAGGGATGTGCTTCACAGCAGACCTCTGCACAAGAGAGGAATCAGAGCCCCACGCTGGTCAGGGGCTCGGTGCTCACAGCCGCCCGCCATTGGCCTTTCCTGCTGTCTTGGCATCAAAGTGCTTCATCTACTGTTCCGTCCACATTCCCGGGAGATACCTATGCTATATCCTGTTGTCTGGGAAATCATCGAAGGCCTTCTGTTCACAGATGAGGAAACTGAGGCCAGATAGGAATTGTTCGTGAAGACCCCTGCTGGGACTTTTCTCCTTCATGGAAGGGTCTCTTGGAGACCAGAACACCAGACAGCCTTTGGGCTCAAGGGAATACATGTGATGGGAAGTCTAAGGGGATGATTCCAACCTGCCTGTCTGCCTCCTCACCTTGCTCCCAGCTCCACACTCCGTGCACCCCCAACCATAGCAGCTGCTTGAAGCCCCTTGCTGCCTGCAGCGTTTGCCACTGCTCTTTACTGCACCTGGGTCCCTGCCCTCTGGCTCCCCATGACCATCTGCCAAATCTGACCTGACCCTCAAAGCCTGTCTCCAAGGCCCCTCTTCTAGGAAGCCCTCTGGGATTACCTAACTGAAAGTGCAGGACCCACCCTCCGAGGGCCCTCAATCGGCACCTCTCTCACAGCCCAGATCCCAGCTACAGGTTTCTCTCGTTACCCGACAAGTGCATATGCATGCGCGCGCGCACACACACACACACACACACACACACACACACCCTCTACACCACCCTGTTTCCTTGCCCTTGGGCCTGAGGCTCCTGGTCTTCCTTCTTTCCCTCTCCTCGTGTACCTGTCTCATCCTGGGGGATGAAGCCCAAAGATCATTCCCCATCTTTGGAGAAGCCCCTCCATCACCCACCCCTGCACCCCTCCCCCATCCCGCCTCCAGGCATAAAGCCCCAGTCACTGGGTGTTGGGGTGGAGAGGTACTTACTGCCTGAGGTCTTTAAACCGTTGATTCCGGGTGTGGTTTTGATATTAAACCCTGCGCCTTTCCTGTGGCCCTTGATAAGGGCAATCCTGGGTGCTTATCTGGCATTTTCTGTTTTAAGGCCTCTCGGCATCTGGGAGGTTCAGGAAAAGCCCTGCCTCCCTGTGGAATGGGGCTCACCTCCATGATAGCACCCACCTCCTTGTGTCCTGCCTGGGTGCCCAGCGTGAATACTCTCAGGGCACTATAGACACCGGTTGTCAGCACCGTCTCTGGGCTCTGCCCCGGCACGGGGACCGGGCCTGAGGGAGTGTTATTAATAATCACGCCAGGACAGTTGTGTAAACAGACTGTGCTGTGTATGGGAACTTTACTCTCAGGAAGGATTGTTTTGTTACCGATTGATTTCCTGACTTGATTCCCAAGTCCCGGGCTCAGGTCCTTCTTGGATTTTATTGGGGGCATAGGGCTTAGAAGAGGGAAACTTGTACAGGCCGGAGCAGTCAGTGAGGCTTCTTGGAGGGGGAGAATTGAAGGCGGGCCCTGAAGGCAAGTAGGGGAGGAGGAGGGGCAGAGGTACCCCAGCCCAGATGGGCAGGGTCAGGGCTGCCAGGAGGAAGGGAGGGGCTGGGGCATCTGGGGCGGCGGGAAGATAAGGAATGTTAGAGCTGAAGGGCTTGTGCGTCCGGCAAAGGGGGTGGCGCTGCCTCCTGAGCGCTGGGAAGCCGTGGGGGGTCTCGGAGCAGGGCAGCGGTGGCTCCACGCTGCTTTAGAAGACCGTGCTGCAGCAGCGTGCGGGGTGGGCCAGAGGGCAGACGCCAGCCTCTGAGCTAGGGCCCCAAAGAGGAGCAGCAGTGGGAGACACCTTGCATTTTAGTGATTCAGCCTAGGGGGTGAGGTGGGGGGATGGGGCCCATGGGCTTGGAGTCAAGGCCCCTCTCTCCCCTGCTTCCTGGCAGGCAGACTTTGGCCTTGAGCAGCCGTTGCTTCTGTGTGCTCCCCTGTTGGCACTGGTGGCCGTAGCTCTCCTGGGAATGGTCTTTGCAAAACATCCCTACCTCCCGATGAAGGCTTCCTCCGTCTCCTGTCTTGGCAAACCATGAAGGAGGGGGCCTCAATGTGAGGAAGTGCCCAGGCCTTTGTTCTGGACCCGGCTACGGCTGGACCCACTGCCCATTGTTTTCGAAGCTGTTGGTGACCTTGGGCCAGCTGGACGGGACCGGCTGGCTCCCTTGGGCCTGGCCACCTCCAAGTACACATGGAAGACAGCCAGGCTGGCAGGATGGCTCCCAGTCCCTCCGTGGGGAGGGCATCTGCCACGTGGGCTGCCCCAACTGTGTTCTCAGAGCCTGGGACCCCCAGCTTGGCCATTTGGGGTGTTAGTGGGCATTATGGAAACTGCTCCTCTCCTGAGGACCAGGAAGCTCTCAGGCAGGAAAGAACAGTCCCAGTCTCTGGTCTGAGGCTCCTGCTTCCTTCACGTGCACTGTCGTTTGGACCCTGGCTCTCCGGAACCTATGGGTCAGAAGGCCAAGCTCTTGTCTGCCGTGTTCCCTCTGGGTTGGGGGGGGGGGGGAGTGGTCCTTGCTGCACCCATGGGGGGCTGTGTACCAAGTCAGGGGACTGTGCAGCCTGCCGGGGGGTAGGGAGCGTTATAAACTGGGACCTGGACTTTGATGACCCGGGTTTAGATCTTAGCTCTAACTTCTCGGTGGTGTCGCCTGAGTTGCAAAACAGAATAAAAAGACGAAACAAACCAACAAACCAAAAACCTCTCTGAGCCTCAGTTTCCCTCCCTGTGAAATGAGAATAATAACATCCTGTACCTCTTAAGGTTGGGATGGGAGTAAGGGCACAGTGCTTGCAACTGGGCTTGGTTCCCAGTCTGCACCCAGCAGATGTTGGCTCTTTGACTGGGAGCTGCATGGGAGGATGCAGGAATCCGGGTGGATATAGCTCATGGAGAGACAAGAAGTGTGACCCTGTGGGATGGGGTGACACGGTGAGGCCACTCCATCCCTGGAGGTCAGCCCCTCTTCCCTGACCCCCTCCCCCAAATGTCAGTCCTTCCTCTCCTTTCTCCAGCTCTCATGGCCCCATCGCAGCTTCTGGGCTAACTGAATATGTGCTCCCCTCTCCAGTCACCCCAGATGGCCCTCCCTCTCCACTTTTGTAAAATGAGGTCATCAGACGAGGTGGCTCTGCAAAGCAGTGGCCACTCCTGAGACTGAGACGAGGGCACCAGTGGCAGGCACTGTGTGCAGCACCTGCAGGACCCCTCTCTCAAACCTCCCACTCTCGGGTGGGGAAACTGAGTCTCAGAGAGCCAAGGTACTCGCTCAGGGCCTCCAGGCTAATAGATGGCAGATGTCAAGTTCTTAATTGCTCCCCTGCCTCCTGGAAGGCCACCAAGCAGAGGGGTGGGGGAGGAGTGAGACACTTCCTGGAATCCCTCATCCCCTGTCTTCCTTGATTATTTTCCCCAGTCAGCAGCCCAGGCCTGAGACTTCAGGGCCTCTGGAAATGTCTGTGAGCACCCTAGTTTCTATACCTGCAAGCCATTATGGGAGCCCAGTCTTCCCTTTGATTCAGATGGCTCCCTGTCAGTGGCCCAGAGAAAAGGATGGGCCAGGCCCCCTGCCTGGCCCTGCTCAGAGGAAGCCCGGCCAGCCAAGGTGGGAGCAGGCATCCAGCTTCAGAGTCTCCTTCAAACCCCACTTCCTGTCATCCCCCAGCCCCGATGGCTCTGGCAACCATAGAAAATGCCAAGCACTTTTTTTCCTTCTTCCCCACTAACACAGACACACCTTGGGTTTATTTGTCTAAAGATTTTCCATTTCCTTTTCTGGAAAGTCATCAGGATTATGCACGTCCCCTTCATCACAAAGGAGTCTGGGAAGAGAGAGGTATATCCTTGGTCACCCCGGGAAGGGATAAGCAAGGAAAACTGAGAACCTAGCACCTTGTGACTCAGCTGTGCTCTCCTTGACACCCCCTTAGGCTGAGATGACTGTTCAGGTTGGCCTTTCATAGGAACACAGCTGCTTAAGAACCTCTGGCTGGGGCGGTCACCTCCCAAGGCCATGTGGCACAAGGCTGACAAAGTCTGTCATCTCCTGTGTCCCATCCATGGCTGTGCCCACAGTCACGTTCAGAGGCCTAATTGTTCAAGCTCCTCGTTCAGCCCCACCTCCCCCCACCCCACCGGTCTGGGCCAGGAGCTCTCCGAAGGCAGAGCCCCTGCGCCCCCAGCCAGGTGCACCTGAGGCAGGCGGGGCCCAGGCCTCCTTCCCTGCGCTGACCTGGAGGGAAAGCAGAGATTCAGGCTCTGAAGCCCAGACAGACTGACAGAGCACACCATCCCTCTTCCAGCAGCCCCTCTCTGAGGGTCTCAGTCAGCCCTGGGGAGAGGGGCAGCGAGGGAACCCCCCCACCCCTGCCATGGCTAGAAGCCCACTCATCTATCTATCCTTCTGCTTGGGCCTTTCCTCTTCCCAAACCACCTCCCTTCCTTTGCATAAACAAATCTGTCTGCCATGTCCCCCCCTCTAGGAAGCCTTTCCTGATTATTGGGAAGAGGTGGGGATCTTCCGCTGCCCACAAATCCACCTCACCCCTTCCTGAGCCTCAGGCCTGGGCCTCGGCTACCCTGCCTCGCACACCCAGGGCTGCATGGTGGAGCATCAGAGTTGTGAGTTTCTCTCCACTTGAGCCAGCTCGGGGCTGAGCCGCTGAATGGTGGAAGGATGGTCACCTATGGGCATTGAGTGTGGCGCTGGCCCAGGCTGGGCACCAAGGGGCATCATGTTATCCGCACTGTGACTCTCCATCAGGATGCACCCCACTGAGGTGCCCAGACTCAGCCCTTCTCACAGAAAGGCCCACAATGCCCCTAAAGCACAGCCTCTGCCTGCTCCTCAAATCTCCTGTTAATAAGGTCTCCTTGATCAGTTCCTTGAGCAGCCAGAATCTGGGGAGAAACTTCCTCCCTAGCACAGGCGACTGTCTCTATTACCATAGAGGAAGCATTGGTAAACATGTCTTCCTTTCTTGCGATGGCTTCCGGGAAGCTCAGAGGGAAAGTGATGCTCCATTGTAATCTCTCTCTGGTGTCACAAGAAGCTTCCTGCCTCTCTGTGTTTTTATTTTAACTAGACTATGATCTGGAGTTTTGTCTTGTTTTGTAATTCAGACACTTGCTGCTCAAAATCCTGAGACCAGAGAGCATTAGTATCGACCGGGAGATTGTTAGAGCTGCAAAATCTTGGGGCCCCACCCGGACCTACTGAATCAGCACCAGTGTTTTAATAAGCCCTCCAGGGGACTCACGTTTGCAGTATAGTCTGAGAAGCACTGATGGAATCCCCAAGTGCTTTTATCTATTTTTTATTATTTTTTTTTAATTTTTTTTTTCCAACGTTTATTTATTTTTGGGACAGAGAGAGACAGAGCATGAACGGGGGAGGGGCAGAGAGAGAGGGAGACACAGAATCGGAAACAGGCTCCAGGCTCTGAGCCATCAGCCCAGAGCCCGACGCGGGGCTCGAACTCACGGACCGCGAGATCGTGACCTGGCTGAAGTCGGACGCTTAACCGACTGCGCCACCCAGGCGCCCTCCCAAGTGCTTTTAGAACAGATATAAAAGGTAGATGAGATAAGACCTGCAGTGATTCTTCCCCTTCCTACCCTGACTTCTCTACCAAAGAAATTTACCTCTGCAGCGGCCCTGCTCAAGCCTGACCTCACTTCACACCAGCCCTCTTTGATTCTGACCTTCGGTTCTGCCCTCTGGCGAGCAATTCTGTAACCATTCCCATGAGCTGTCGAGTGGAAGAAGTACCCACACAGGACATCATGACCCTCTGGATATCAAATGATATCGAAGAGCATCCTGGGTCTGGTGATGTGCGGTTTTAGGCAGCTTTTCAGATCCCTTCGGATCCTGAAATTCCATGCCTCCTCCAGGAAGGCTTCTATGGTTTCTTCCACCCTTACTGATCACTCCCCACCCCTAGCTCATAAGCTCACCTGGGTTCTTCTTTGCCTTGTATTTGTGAGTCTGGGCCCCCAACCGCCAGAGAACTTATGGCCTGGGTCTCCTCCTCTGTCCACCTGCCCTTAGACTGGTGAGTGGGAGATACAGGCAGGCAGCTGACCCAGGCCTCTTTCCTGGCCTCTGGCTCTAAAAATGGCCTCTTCCGAGGGCTTCTCGCTCTTGAACACGGAGTTCTTGGGAGAAGGCCTCTTCGCCCACCCCTTGGATGCTGCCAACACTGTATATTTAGCCTTTGTTAGGCCTGGGCCTGGCCTGGGCAGAGGCAGGATCACTATAAGGGGACTGGACTTCCTGAATTCCAGACACTGTATCCCCAACGCCTGAGGCCCTGGTTCTCTAAAGTTGCCAGTGAGGTTGGCCTGGAGGAGGTGTGCAGTGATGAAACAGAGTGTGTGTGGTGGGGAGTCCTGCCTCCCTCATGCTGCAAGTCCTTCCTGGTCCACTGTGTGCCCTGGTGGCTGTTGCTCTGCTGGTGGGATGGGGCGGGAGGGGGGGCGGTGACTGCGTGTGACACTGGGGAAGCCACTTTAGCTCATGGCCTCAGTTCACTTTTGTGCAATAGGGTCTTAATGACCTGAAGGCCCTCCTATCCTAATGGTCTAATACTCTGGGCGTTCAGAGGTGCCCAACCCTTGGTGACAGGGGGGCTCTGGATGGGGAGGCACGGGACCCTGTGAGTTGCCCGATGGACACACCTGTAGAACAACAGCACAAGCGGGAGGTGTGCATGTGTTGGGGTGAGGCTGCTGACACTGAGGGCTGGGGAGCCAGAGCCTGGCTGGGCGCAGGGGCCCGGGGCAGGGGGCCATGTGATCATTTTCTCATTAGGCAAGACAGCGATCTGCCTGTGTGAGATGATCTTGCTGGCCCTGTGGGCTCCAGGAATGTTGGCTTCACATGAATAGAATCCCCAGAGCGGACCACAGAGGGAGGGGTCTGCAATGGAGAGGGACAAGGGTGGGCACCTCCCACCTTCCTAGACTTACCCCTACCGGCCCCAGCCCACAGCATCATGATATCCTAGGAAGCCAAAGAGTGAAAAGGGTGGTCCCGGAATTGCACCTGCCCATCCCCACTCCACGGGGGCTCAGAACACCCCTCCTGACACTGGCTGGTGGGCTGGCAGATGGCTGGCTCTCTTCACCGTTGAAAACTTTCCCGAGCTTCTCTGTACACCGAGCCTGCTCCCCATCTGGCTGTGAGCAGAGAGCTGGGTCAGATCCAGTCCCCATCCCCCCCCAGGGTAGGGGGTCCTGGCTGGAAATGAAGAGGCTAGGACACACATAGTGTATTCCCAAGAGAGGAACCTTGGAGCCATGCAGTTACAGAAATGCCTACCACTGCATTCCTCTTGCTCACGCCTCCTCCTCTCCACCATCTAAAGTCAGCTCCCCGATAAGGAGATGAGTTGAGAGAGGCCCCTGGATTATGAACCGCACAGGTGGTAACAGCTATGAGCGCTCGAAGGTGCCAGAGAGACCATACAGTCTCCGGGGTTCAGGGTACAGGCAGCAGAGGCCACAGGATACACAGCAGAGGGTTTAGGAGGTGCAAGGTTCATGGCCACCATGTGTATCTCTGCTCTGTGTATTTACAAGCCTGTGCTCACGTGAGGTTGTGCATGCACTTGCGTGGGTTTGAGTATGCACATGTGTTTGCATATGTGTATACACATGTGCGTGCAACGTGTTGTGCAGGCAACCGATGTATATGCTGGTGTGTACGTGTGCATTGCCCATGCGTATGTACACATGTGTGCAAGCACATGCTGTGTGTGTGTGTGTGCGCACGCACGTGTACCCACATTTGAGGATGCAAGCCCATGCACTGTCAGGGGAGGGGGAAGGGACAGCTAAGCCTGCGTTGTGGCAACCCCAGCCAGGTGTGGCTTGGCAGGGGCAAGTGAGAGGGATTGAGGACTCATGGTGAAGGAGAGGGCTGGGGACACAGCTCAGCCTGGGAATATGCTTTACTTGTTAGAAGGGTCAGTCTGAGCCTGGCGGGAGTGTGCTCATCTCTGTCCCTGCCCTGCGCACTGCTGTCTAGCCGTAGTGGTGGGGGGCGGCCGTGGTGGGGGGCAAGGCCATGTTTTCACTTTCACGGACCCTGGGCTCTTTTGCGTTCATGGGCCTCTGCCTCCATAAACAAATATGAAAAGCTGAATTTTACAACTGTGCTGCTGTAAAGATGAACAGGTGAATCCTGGTGGTGAGTTGTGAGAACAGCCCCTAGCACGGAGAAACAGGAATTTCCCGAAAGCCCCGCGGGTAGCTGGCACCTAAGTGGCCGTGCTGTCGGGCCCAGGAAGGAGCAGGAGGCTGCGCCTGGGCCCAGGTCTGCTCCTATGGCAGGAACCCAGCCGGGACTTGCTTGGGGGAGAAGCCAAAGAATCCAGTGAGGCTTTTGGCTCTGTGAAGCGCCAAGCCGGTCCCAGCAGTGGGACCCAGAGGAGGCAAAGGGAACCCGGCACGGGTGATGGGACCAAGGGGCAGCTGGGGCAGGAGCCAGCAGCCGTGGCGGTTCTCGGGAAGAGACACGGCCAAGGAAGGTATAGTAGAGAGCAGCAGTGGCCGTGGGATCCACAGCAGAGCAGTGAGGCCAGGTGGCCACGTGGCATAGGGCATCCAGGAGAGGGGCTGGAGGAGGAGAGGGAGCATCGTTCCTGCCTGCAGAACTTGCTGAGAGCATATGGACACCCCTTCTGGGGACACTGGCTATAGGTGAGGGGGGGGATGGGAGGGGGGCAGGGTGGCTGGGAAACCTTGAAAACTGAGCAGAACTCGAAAGAGCCACGGGGGTTAGACATTTGGGGGACAACGGCATTGGTGGGGGGTTGACCTACCTCTACACTGGCTCAGGCCCTGCTGGGAGATGGAAACATTAGGTCCTGCAGGCTGGGGGAGTAGATGGCAGGCTCCCTCATGGATATGTTCTTGCTGCCCAGGTCTCTTTCCTCTTACTCAGGGAAGGCGCTTTTCTGAGTCCTTGCTGGAGTCCAAGGAGGAGATAGCCTCTCACCAAGTAGAGAAGAGGGGAGGAAGAGGCTGGGTGTGGCTAGCAGGCCAGGCCTTGGCAGGCACCAGGAGACCCGGACTCTAGTCCTAACTCGCCCCTGACTCACAAAAGGATGCTGGGCATGCCACGTTGCCTCTCCGAGCCTCAGTTTCCCCATGTGTAGAACGAGGGCATCAGATCCACGGCCAGCGGAGCCTCTTTTCCCAATCGTGATGCGTTAGGATGTAATAAGGCACAGAGAGGAGATTTTGAGGGCCCAGGCAGGAGGGGTTAAGGGCCTGGAAAGTAGAGCGGAAGCTGCAGTAGCAGTGAGGTCAGTGGAGAGGGGAAGTGTGTGTGTGCCCAGGGCAAGGAAACGCTCCAAAGTCGCTTATACACAGGACGAGGACTCTCCTTCCAGGGACCCACACTGCAGAGGCTGGCTCCAGGCAGAGCCCTCTGCCCTACCTGGCCCCCAAGGGTGTTGCCGGCCGCCTGGCAAGAATGCCACCACCAGCATTTTCTGGAAGTGAGGGATGCCGCCCTCCTGGCCCGGCATGGCCTCCTCGCCCGCAGGGCGGGGCTGGGGAAACCGTGACTTCATTCCCTCTTTTCTCCTCCAGTCCAAGCAGAGTTGGGGGTGGGACAGGGGGCAGCCCTGTGTCCTCAAGGCACCCTCATTCAGTCCTGGGAGCCCAGCCCATCCTCGAAGCCCTGCTCCCATCTTTGAATGTGGCATGTCGAACTCTCGTGGATGCTAGCAGGGCTGGGGGCGACTGTCCCCATCTTGTCTCTCTGTCTCCTCCTCTGCAGCATCAAACGGGGATATTGCTGAAGAGTTGAGTGAACATCCAAACAGAAGATTCCACTTTCCAGAAATAGGCTTGACATCACCTTCCCCCCCAGCCCCCAGCCCCAACACACACAGTATTGCTCAGGGAAGGCAGGGGTGGGGGAAGACAGCGAGAGGAGAAGTAGCTTGGAAAATTAAAATTACTAAATTGTTCTGCCCCTGGTGAATCACTGGTGGCCCGCTAAATCCGGTTTTGATTTAAGGGGGATCGTGTGACGCCTAAATGGCCAGGAGTTATCTGTCAGGGAGGAATTCTAGGCTTTGAGAGGTGGGTGCTTGTCTCTCAGGGAAATCGGATGGTCAGGGTGCAGATATCTCCTGGATCATCCCCTGAGCTCAGCTCTGCTGGGGGCATGGTGGGCCGGGGGTGAGAAGACCCCAGCCCTGTCCTGCAGCCCAGCTTCACCAGCAGGGCCATCAGCGGATGGGGTGGGGGCAGGGGTGTGGAGGGGGTGAGAACCCGGTCTGGAGGCCAAGGTGCATTGCCTTAACTGAGGGTCAGGAGAGGAGGTGCCGCTGGGAAGGGGAAGGAAGGAGGGTGCCTAGCAGGAGGAAGAGCGGACATGCAAATATCCGGGGACAGGGAGCCTGGTGGCACAGGAGCCGGGGACCTTGTCTGGAGTTGGGAAGGGGTGGAGAGTGGAGAGCCTTAAGGACTGGGCTGAGCAGTGTGGGGGACATTCTGTCTTCTTTTTGGTCTCTGGGCCTTGGTCCCTTTTCTGCTCCCCCAGGCTCAGGGGTGGGGGTCTGGCTGAACCTCACTGGAAGGATGACTCCACACTAATGTAGAGTCCCCACTTTGGCCCATGCCTCCCTGGCCCATGTCTTCCAGGCAGTGGTGCGGGGGGCAGGGGTGGAGGACGGGCCCCGTCTGTGCAGCCAAGAGCCAGGACTGGCAGGTCCTAGATCAAGTTCAGGGGAGGGATGCACCGAGCACCCTGTTGAGGGAGGGGCAGAGCCACGAGGAGGCAGAGGGATTCTGTGGGAGAAGGCATTCTTTTGTGTTTCACCCCCTCCCCAGGACTTTGTCCTGTCTTCCCACCCTCTGTTAGCGCACCCTGCCTCAATTCAGGAAAGCCTGACCGATTCTGGAAGATTCATCCAACATGCTGGTGGGCTGATGATGGTGACCGCATGGTCAACGCCAGTCTGCTGTCAGAATTCCCTTCCGCCTCCAGCTCCATCTTCCTGGTGTGCCTCCCGGAGGGAATGAAGTCATTGTTTCCCACACCGAGGCCTGTGGGTGGGAAACCCCTGCCCCGCCCAGTAGGGAGGGTCCACTCCCCTCAGCCCCTCTGCTCGGGGCTCCACAGAAGCTTCTGGTTGAAAGAGTGACGGCTGCGACCACACCCATGGGTGTCTTCTCCCCATGCAGCCTGGGACCCCCCCTCCCCCATCTTCCATGCATCTGAGAAGCTGTGCACCCATCTCTGGACAAAGCCTGAGGTTCTCCCGCTGGATCTTGGTGGAGCTACGGCCCAGATTGTCCTGGAAACAGCCAGCTCTGACTGGAAAGCGGGTCTCGCCGGGCACATCAGAAATAAGGCACATCTGGTAAAACGATTTCAGACTGTTGCTCCTGAAGGGCCAGACAGTGCCCGGCCTTGAGAGGCTTCAAGCCCCGCCCGGGGCTCAGGAGTTGGGGAGGGGAGCAGTCTCCCTTTATGTAGCCTGGCTCGGGCCTGTGGGATCTGGAGGCTGGGCCTGTGCCACTATCCGTGGGAGGGACACGGAGCTCACGGAGGCAGGCCACGCGGTGGGGAGGAGCTGAGGTGTGGGTAACACCCTGCCTCAGAGCCCAAGCTCCCCGGGGTTGTAGGGCTCAGGGGTGGCTCTGGTCTCTCCCAGCACTCTGAGTGTCCACTCTTAGCTCAGTGCTTCCTTCTCCATCCACCCCTCACCCTGTCCCAATTGTGCGGAGAGGTTGGAGATGGCCCTTTCCTTTCCGCCCCCATGTTCCCTGCCCATCCTGGGGCCTGGATCTCTCGGTCCTGTCCTTGTTACTGGGCCATCAGAACTTGGCTTTCCGTCTGGTAATCAGGGCCGTCAGGGGCCGTTCCTGACAGGCGAACAGAGAACCAGACTGGGGTTCTGGGAATTGGGCCGGGGTTGGAGGGGGGGGGAGGGTCCTGAGTTCTAATCCTAGCTCTGCCATTCTTTGCCCAATCACTTAACATCTGAGCATCCCAGGGCTGTGGTGAAGATGAGCCCTCAGCCCGAGACTGTTCCCTCCTTCCCTTCCTCCCTTCCTCCGTTCCCCGGTTAGCCAGGATTTGTGGCAGACCAGGGAGAAGAAGGCCATGGGGTTTGCAGCCTTCCTGGGTCTTGGGCTGCAGTGGCATTTCTCCCTCTTGCACTGAAATGGTCAGGTCATGGCTACATAGGCCCTTCTGCATTATGGGAGATGGTGGGTGAAGGAGGTAGGCATTGTTCTAGAGATGTCTGCACTCTGACGGCCTCTCTTGGTGATGGCAATGCCTTTGCCCAAAGGAATGGAGTATAATGGTGGGTGGCCTTTAAGTCAGAGGCCAGGTGGGCATGGGGGAGGGGGCAGGAGATGCAGTGGATGTCCAGGGTGTTGTCTTGAGGACCCTCATATCATCCTGAGATGGGTGGGTGCCTAATTTGCCTAGGCAAAAGTGCTTTGCTACTCCGGACCCCCCCACGTCATGCCCTGCTCCAGAAGGACGCAGGTCCCCGGCAAGTACACACTCATGCACGTGTGCCCTGTACAGCTGCAAACTCCACCATCTGGAGTGCCCACATGGAGCCCGCCCATGCTAGAACGCAGGCTTCAGGAGGACAGGGAGCTGGGCGGTCTGCTTTGCAGCTGTCACCCCAGTGCTCAGAACAGTTTGGCACATGAGGCATGCTAAGTAAATATTTGGTGGATAAATGAGAATGTCCCAGGTGACTCTCAGGTGCATAGCAGCACACGGTGCTTCCTCACGGATCCTGACCCGGCCCGTGGAGCCTGTCATGGAAACCGGAGCAGGAAGTCCCGCACCCCCGCATGAGCCTGAGTCCGGTGGCCCTTGTGGGCCTGGTGCCAGCTCTCCCCCTGCTGCCTGCCTCAAGCCTCCAGGCTGAGTCCTGGTACCTGCCAGCATCTGAACTCCTCCCCGCACCAAGTGGAGGGCAGGGACAGATGTGGGCCAGGACGCTCAGGGGGCCGGAGGGGTCGTGGGAAGTGGCCAGGGCCAGGCATAAGGCAGCAGCCTCCTGGGGTGTGGAGAGCTGAGCAAGTGCTGCCCAGAGGAAAGGATGTGGAGGAGGTTCCGGGGAGTGGCCCAGTCCGGCTGGCTCCCTCTCTTGGGTGGTTAATAAGGCACCGATGACCTCCGGCCGCCGGGCCTTGCTGAGCGTGCAGGGCCCTCTGGCCACCGTGCCAACTCCATGCCTTGCATCCACTCCATCCTGTACTTACAGGCACTTAGGTGGCCACGGCTCCCCCCACCTCCACCCCCAGGGGGCCTCCTGCTCCCGGCAAATCCCGGGCTGATCCCTGGGTGGTTCGTCGCCGCTCCAGGGTGGCTGCGGCACGTGCTGCAGCCAGGCAAAACGGTGGCCAACAGGGAATGGTGTCGTCTTCGGCAGATGGCCCCTGGACACGAGGCCAAAGACCCCGCATACCCATTCACGCCCTGCCCTTGGCACATGCAGAACTTAGAGATGTCCTTCCCCTTGCTGGGCCTCAGTTTGCCACCTGTAAACTGGGGAGAAGTCAATACTCAGGAGCAGGACCGAGGACGGGTAGGCAGGAGGTGGGAGGAGAGGGCCAGAGTGGGCCCCTCCCTCCTGGGCCGGGCCTTGCCTGCCTCCCAGGGCCCCACCTGGCTGCTCTGTCCCTAACTGCACACCCTGACTGCCCCAGGCTGGCGGACGGGCAGCAGCTGCCTGCCGGTGGGAGTCTAGTTGCTTGCACAGTTTATCAGCTGCCTTTGGGCCTCTGGCTTAAGGCTGTGCAGGGAGGGCACAGGGTGGACCACAGGGGTCTGCAGAGCAGCCTTGTCCCCTCCCCCATCTTTCCCCCTTTGTATCTTGCCTCTGGGTCCAGTCCTGTCTCCTCTCTTTCTAGTTTATCTCTTCACCCTCTGTGTTCCCTGTCTGTCTCTCCTTTTCGGCCTGGCCTGGAGATGTCTCTCTTTCACTTCCACTTTTGCTGGGATTCTACTTCCCCTTTTACTTTTTCATTCCCTCTGTTTTCCCCTGTCTGTCTGTCTGTCTTCCCTTCTCAGTCTGTGTCTCTGCCTCTCCCCTTATCTTGTGTCTTTTCTCCTTTTTCCTTCCTGGCTCCAGGCTAGGTTGCCGTCCCTTCTCTCTCCCCAGTGGTCTGCCGGCTTGCAGCCTTTGAGAGGAAAGTCCTAGACTGCTCCCATTTTCCCCACCTGCCCTGAAATCATTGGTTCAAATTTCTCCAGAAGCGTGAAGGCCCCCAAAGCCTGCCCTTGACCCCAGAGTGGAGGGTGGGCCACAGACAAGCTCTCTGTGAGTCTCAATGCCTCTGAGCCCCCATCAACTGGACCTGGCCAGTGGCTCTGGGGCCTGGGACGTCCCTAAAGTGACTTCCAGTGGCCAGGCCTAGTCTGGGATGCAGGAGGCCCAGAATGCCCCCAGGGATCCCTGGACTCGGGGACTCCAGACTAACGCCACCCTGGGATGGGATGGGGATGCCAGGCAAGCAGTATCATGGTGCCCCGCCTCCAGGGAAGGCACCGTCCACCTGCTGAGTCCAGCCTGCCCCATCCAGTGCTCCTGGCTCTGCCTGCGGGCACCCCCTGAGCTTTGCACATAGGGCAAGGACACCTGGACTTCTGTGGCCCCCTGAGTGGGGCCAACTTGGAGGAATTTCCCAAAGCCTATTAGAGCAGTGGCTGCCTCCTGCCTGCCTCCTTGGGCTGGGCAGGGCTGAGGGCGGAGGGAGAGAGGGAGGGAGGAGGGAGAGGAGGGAGGGAAAAAAGTTGGCAGGCCGACAGCAGCGCTGTGTCTGCATCCATCGCTGAGAGGAGGCCCGTGCAGTGTGGGGCGGGCCAGGAGCGAGGAGAGGCCTTCCTCCCTTTGTGCTCCCCCCTCCTCTCCTGCCCCCGGGGCCCTATAAATAGGCCCAGCCCGGGCTGTGGCTCAGCTCTCAGAGGGAGTCGAGCACCAGGCAGCGGTCTCAAGCCAAGCCCCCTGCCAGCATGGCCAGCGAGTTCAAGAAGAAGCTCTTCTGGAGGGCCGTGGTGGCCGAGTTCCTGGCCATGACCCTCTTCGTCTTCATCAGCATCGGTTCCGCCCTGGGCTTCAATTACCCGGTGAAGAACAACCAGACAGCAGGTGCCTCCCAGGACAACGTGAAGGTGTCACTGGCCTTCGGGCTGAGCATCGCCACCCTGGCCCAGAGCGTGGGCCACATCAGTGGCGCCCACCTCAACCCGGCCGTCACGCTGGGGCTGTTGCTCAGCTGCCAGATCAGCATCCTCAGGGCTATCATGTACATCATCGCCCAGTGCGTGGGGGCCATCGTGGCCACTGCCATCCTCTCGGGCGTCACCTCCTCCCTGCCGGACAACTCACTCGGCCGAAACGAGGTATGTGAGGTCGTCCCAGGCACCAGGGCTCTGGAACGGGGCAGAGATGGCATAGGTCTCCCCCTCCACCCATTGTGCAGATGGGGACACTGAGGAGCCGAGGGGACAAGAGGCTTCTGGGGGTCATGCGGAGCTGGGGCTGGTGCTCAGCTACACCTGCAGCCCAGAGCCTGCTTTCTGCCAGGCACTGTGGGAAGCCGAGACCCAGAGAACAATAGTCTTGCCAGTGTCCCCTGTGGGCACCTACTGTGGGGAATAAGCTCTGGAGGCAGCTAACCTTCGGGCCAACGGTGCTGCACCTTTCGGCTGTAGTTTCTCGGCCCCCCCTCCGCTCTGCCTGTGCAGCCAGCTCCCTCTTCCCACAGCCCGGCCCCCAGGAGCTGCTGTCCGCTGTCCCTTTGCTGCCCTGACCTAGATGCCGGGCATGTCCGTGTCAGGTCTGCCAGTGCATGAGCAGGACCCAGGTGGGCGGCCCCATGGTCACACAGGGCCCCCAACGAACTGCCTTCAAGGAAAAAGCCCCTCCTGCTCCTTGGTCCCCAGGGAGTGGACAAAGACCGGGGGTGAAAACACTCTCTTGGCTGTTTGCAGGTGGTTTTCCTGGATTGCAGTGTGGGGTGGTGGCCAGCGTGGGGACATCTTGCCTCCTGTCTGGGCTCCATTCTCTGTCGCTGGGCACTGTGAGGCATGGCGCGCGTGTGTGTGTGTGTGTGTGTGTGTGTGTGTGAGCGGTGTGTGCACGTGGATGCTGGCATGGGTCTCTGAGCTTGTGTAAGCTTGTGTGCCCCCGCGTGCATCTGTGTCTAGAAGTGTGCCTGGGAGAGTTAGGGCCACTGCGTGGGTGGTGGGTGGGGGTGTGTGCGTGTACCTGTGTGTGCCCACTGCTCCTGGCTTGAGTGGGGTCTGGGCTGGGGGCGCTGGTGGTAAGCAGAGGTTGGAGACTGGGTGGCAGCTGCTGAGAAGCATTCCTCCCGGGCCGCTTAGCACAGCTAATTGGCCGTTGGCGGCAGTTGCCTGCTGTCGCGGACCTGGGCTTTTCCAGACCCTCAGCCAAGTGCAAACTCAGACCTGGCTTGGGCCACAGCAGGGGGGAATCTGGCCTGAGAGAGGCTGAGGAAGGCTTGGAGGGTGCCGTCCCAGGGAAGGGGAGAGTGAAGGAGCACAGAGGAGGAATCAGATCTACAGAAAGGAGGCTGGCCAGGCCCGGGCAGGGCAGGCGGGTGTAGGGACGGTGAGGGAGCCGGCCAAGGGCTCCTCGGCGGGTGATTATATAGCAATCGTTCTCGCGCTTCCCAGCTGAAGTTCAGACCCCGGCGCTTCAGCTGGGGGAGGCTTGGTGAGGGCATGGCCTTGCCACGGGGGAATTAGCACTTCTTGTGTCACAGTGACACCTTACCCAGCCCCCTCCGAGGAGCTAACTGTGGCTCAGCCCAAGATTGAAGATTAGCCTACAGGCTGGAGTTTAGACTTTAGTCAGGGAAGACGTGGCCAAGGTGGGTAGAAGGGGCAGAACTCTGGCAGGCCACGTTCCTCCAAGCCTCAGCCTCTCCAGAGGGGCAGAGCCAGGTGACTTCGGAGAGTGCCCCCTGGGTAGGGTCAGGTTCACACTAGGGCTGGGCTGGGCGCGATGGGGGGTGGGGAAAAGGGCCTCGAAGGGGAGGGGTTGAATCTCTTCAGGCCTTCTGCCCCCTCTTGACCCTCCTTCTCAAGGCACAGGCAGGACAGGCATCTGTTGTCAGACCTTGCGCTCTAACTCAGGCATCACGGGCAGATGTGGGGGAGGGTGGGCACCCACGGTGTCATTTTGATCTGGCCACACCCTGATCCAGTGTCCCTTCCCTTCTCTGACCTCCATTTTGCAGAGTTACCCAGATGCCTGGCCTGGGCAGGTTGCAGATAGGGGGGGGGAAAAGGGATAAGCTCATGCAGGGGCCAGCCCTGGTCTCAGAGGCAAGCACACCGTGTTCAAGGCCTGCTCCTGCTCACCTGTTGAGTTTCACTGGAGCTGAGGACCCTGAGACTCCAAGAAGGAACCCAGGTCTCTAGATCTCTCTCGGCCCTGCCCATACCACCAGCAAGCTCACTTTGCAGACTTGAATTTATCAGCCTTCCCAGGAGGGTCTGGCTACGAGGAGCCTAAGAGGGGCCGTACTGAACACAAGGGTACTGAGTGTTGAGGTGGGGTCCTGTCCACACAATGGAAGTTTGGGGTCCAGAAGCACAAGTTCTAGGCCTAGAAACAGAGAAAGCATCTCTCTCAAGGCCTCCTCTGGGACACCGGACTTGGGATCTGAAGGGATCTGAAGGGACCCGGCAGGCAGCCTCAATGCCTCGAGAGGGGCAGAGACCAGTCTACCCAGCAAGTGACACATTCTTTCCCCCAGGCTTTGCTGGAGGCTCCCATAGCCCCTTGGGCCCCGGACCCCACCCTGGCCCAAACCTAGGTGGGGCCCTTTGTTGGCATGGAGATTTCAAAGGAAAATAGAGAAAGGAGGCAGGAAGTGGTTGGAGTGAGTCAGGGGGTGCCCCTGGGGGCATGGTGGGACAACTCTCTTCTCACTGAGTCAGGACTTGGGATGCACCCTGGAGAGACCACGGGCCTCTGTCCAGCCTATAGGATCCTGGCTGGTTCTAAGAGCCAAACCCCAATTTAGGCCCAAAGTGACAGTCTCAGAGGCAGGGGTTGGTGTCCCCGTCTCCCTCTTTCCTTGTCAGACACTGAAACACTTCAGACCAACAAGCTCGCCTGTGTTGCCCCAGTGTCCGTCTATGAAATAGGGACACAGCGGGGCGTGGCTGGGCTCTGGAAAATGCAAGATGCTCCTGGACCTGGGAGTCCTGACTGTTAGCTGGCTCTTTTTATTCCTCCCCTCTCTGGCTCACTCACCCATGCTCCCTGCAAACCAAAATGGGACTGCTGGGGGCTGAGCTGGGGGCTGAGTCACCAGCTCCCTACCCTTGGCAGACCCTGGCGAGCAAGATAAGCCCCGAGCACAGCTGCCCACGATATGGGGCAGGAGGCAGGTGTGATAAGAGGTGTTGGGACTGTCAGAGCGGCAAAGGAACCTCTCTGCCTTTGAGCGGTGGGAAGGGCCTGGAAGGCTTTCGGGGAAGAAGCTCCATGGGGAACCTGAATGTGGAGGCAGGAAAAGGGGGTTACAGGCAGAGAAAGGGCGGCACAGGCTGTGAGCACAGGCAAGGCTGGGCCTGGCCTCAGCCCTAAACTCTCCCCTTCCCCAGTTTCCCCAACCACAGAGCCAGAGGGTTGTCCCTTCCCTGTTGGCCCCCTTCCCCCCCACCCCTGCGCTGGGCCACCGGTTCTTCCAGGGTTGAGGGCCCCTCTGCCTCCTCCAGAGCTGGGGGTGGGCTGGGGAAAGGGAAGCCAGTTTTCAGACGGATGTGCCCAGAGAGGGGGGCTGGGGGCTGGGTGGTGGTGCCACAGCTGGGACATATAATTACTGTTTCCAGCCAGAACCAGATGAGGGGGAGGGCATCGAGAGGCAGGAGTTTTGTGGTGGAGACTTCCCTCGCCACAGAAAATTCTGAGGCTGTTTCCCCTGGGGGGGCCCTCGGAGCAGCCCTGCCAGCCCCAGGCTGCCCACCCCAATACCTGGCCTTAACCAGGGCTCGCTCTGTGAATCCTCTTCTGAAGGGGCAGTGCCACGAGAGGGGACGTGGCCCGCTGGAGTGCCTCAGTCCGAGGGGACTCGCCTCACCCTCACGCCCCTGGGTCACAGCCTTCCTCTCACACCTTGAGCCATTAGTTCATTGCGGGCCAATTGCATGTAGGGCCCTCTAACCTGAGCTCAGTCCCAGAGAGTGCTCCCCACTTTCTCTAGGGCCCCACTCAGCAAGGGTTCCTTCAGCATTAGCCACCAGGGCTTTCCCCAGGTGGCTTAAACGTGCCGTATGTCCACCCCTCAGGGACTGGCTCAGGGCTTCCTCTGTTCTTGTTGGTAGAGCCTCCCTGGGGGCCATGGTCCCTGCCCTCTGGAAGCGCCAGTGGGTCTGGGGTCTCCTGAATAGCTGGGGTTGAGCCAACACACTCGCAGGTGTCGGCAGGAAAATGTTGTCATGGCCATTGTCCCCTCAGCCAGGGCCTCTCCCCAGGGATGTGTGTGTGTGGGGGGGGGGTGGTGGGGGGTGCTCCTTGCCCACAGTGATGCTTAGGGGGATAAGTGAGGGGCTCTCTTTATGTAACCAAGGAGCTGCAGTTCTGTGGGGTTAAGAACCCCAACTCAAAAATGGTAGAAAAGCCTGGAAAATGCCCTGTTCCCATTAGCAGCTCCTTTCAGTGCCTGAAATTCCATTGCCAGGACAACTAGAGAGGCAGATGTCTGCTCAGTGCAAAGAAGCAATTTTTATTTTTAATCAGGAAGGGGCTGCCACCAAGCCAGTAAGCTCCCTATCATTAGGTGTGCAAGTAGAATCTGCCCGCAGCCAGCTCTGGGGGCATCTGGCTGTGTGGGGGTACAGCAGTGTGCCGTATTGAGACCCCAGGTCAGATAGCTCTGTGGGACTCCTGCACTCAGGATCCTGGCTGGGAGGGTGACTGTGGGTCCTGGGGCTAGGGGTCCCATGTCAGGCAGGGAGGAATCCTGGAGACTGTCCGGGGCTAAAATCTGGGCTGAGGCTTCCATTTTACTGATAAGGAAACTGAGGCCACAGAGGCATTGAGATTGTGAGGTTGTATAGCAGATCACGGCAGGGCAGGACCATGCCCCCAGCCTGCCTCCCAGCCCTTGATTATTTCTGCTTCTGTAAAGTGCACGTGTTCACACTTCACTAAAGTCCCCTCTCCCTCAACACACACACATACATGGCACATAGGGGCATACACACGTGGGTGTAGAGAGCATATTCTCAAGCCTGGGTGGTTCCACTCGGGCCCTGGGATCCTAGGAAGGTGGGGTAAGTGCTCCTCAATGGAGCCTCTTCCTTTCCCTGGCAGGAGGATGGGGACTGCCCTGGAGTAAGGAAAAGAAGGAGGGAGGGAAGGAGGAAGCCATTACTTTGTGTATTGTTTCTTGTCAGGAAGATGAAATGGCTTCTGGGGGCAAATAAGGGCCCTTTGAGATCTGTGACTCTTTGTCCCTCAAGGGGGCTTCCTTTCCTCCTCCTCCCCTTTCCCCAGCCAAGTAGTGGACCCTGTGTAGCTGTGTGATACAAAGAGACAGGGCTGCACACTCAGAAATGCCATCAGACACACAGCACGGCCATACAGGGCCACATGTCACAGAGACCCCCAGATGCACAGGGCCCACCTTGGTAAGAGGCGGCACCCTGTGTGATAGGGATTCTCAGAGAAAGTTGAGATACACTGGCCAATACCTGACTAGTTCGTCTGAATGTCCACACGGGCTGAAAAAGAGTGGATATTCTCAAATTTGGGGTGGATGGCTTTACAGAGTTTCCTTAAATCAAACTTGTTAATTATGTGGCTCAAATCCTTCCTGTTTGTGCTATTTATATTGTCTGACTGCTTCAGTCCATCAGTTTCTACGAGAGGGTTGTTAAACTCTTTCACTCTGGTGGTGGACTGATCAAATTCTCCTTATATTCTGTCAACTGTCACTTATTTTTAGGCTATGTTGTTTGGCGCATACAGGTTTCGAATTTACGTAGCTCTCTGGTAGACTTTTTCATTCAATTATTTTGTAATAAGCCTCTTAACGTCTCACGAAAAGGAAAAGGAGAGAGTTTACACCCGGACACATCTGATCACCTACAGATCCTGCAGGTACCAATATACAAACATACACGGAGGCACACACAGCCGTGGATACCCACAGGAACATGCACACAGGAATATCCACGAAGGAGTGGCACAAGGGACCCACTGAGGTCCCCCTCACGTGAGTGCTGAGTCCTGGAGGCAGTGGGTGAGCAGGGCAGGCCTTGATGTCTCCCCTCCCCTGTTCTTTGAGAGTGTGTGCTCAGCGTGCAGCCAGGTCTGGTGCCTGCTGTTCCCCAAGCGTGGGACACCAGGGTGCTCAGGTCAAGTTGGGGCCCTGGGCCTAGGAAGCTACCTTGGTCAGTCTGTCCATGGGCAGCAGGGATGGTTCTAGGGACCCATTGTCTAGAAATGTCAGCCCTGTCCCCCACCCTCTCCTGGGTGCTGGGGCACACTGGCAGCTAGACAGCCATCTTCTGCCTGCTCCTCAGACCAAGCTGGGAATAGCCAGGTCCCTTGGCTGAGCATATAGACATCAGGACCCTTGGCTGGGACAAGGATCCTGGCTTTGCTATCTTGTCCCTGGGACTCAGCCTCCTCATCTATTCTCTTACAGAGGCTTTCATGGCTGCCCTGTAAGACCCACAAAAACTAATGACTGGCCTGTGGTCTCCAAGCTACAAAGCAAATAAACTAGCACTGGATCCAGAGAGCTTCCCTTCCAAGCTGCTTCCAGAGAGGATAGAAGTTCTGGAAAATTAGCATCATCTGCTACTTCTGTCGCTATGCAGCAAGTGTCCCCTATGAGGCCTGGGCAGCAAGATGGGAAGGTCTCCCTACTCTGTCCTCACCAAGCTCCCAGGCCAGGGGTTGGACGACCTACAGAGGAGGAAGGAGGGTTAACAGCGTGAGTGGGTAGCAGCAGAAATTAATTTCAGCCAGGGATAGGAGGAAGCTTCTTGGAGCTGGTGGGATCTGAACTGGGCCTTGACAGTGGGCGTAAATGGATTTGATGTGAAAATGCAGAGCTGGCGTCTTTCTGATACTTCACATTAAATGTGTGGATTATTCTGTTGTTTATCCTTATATTCATAAAACTGTGTTGTTGTTGTTGTTGTTGTTTGGAAGGGGGCTTAATCAGTGAAATATAAAGCCTCGGCTGGGCAAAACTACCTGGCGATGTGCAGACATATTTTTTTTTTCCCAACACCAAGTGACCACAACTGGGATTAGCCTTATTTAAGCAATTGTTTCCAATTTAATGGGTTGTAAACAGTAACATGTTTTGAATGTTTACCTACTTTTCCTGGACATCAAGTTTCAACAGACCTTAAACTATCCTTTTCAGTTCTGAATTATCAAGTTTTTCCAGATGTAAGTCACACAAGTGCGTTGGTGGTTAAAGCAGAAGTAGCCAGTAGATACTGAAGCAATCAGGGGAGGCTTCCTAGTGGTGGTGGTGATGGGTATCGGGAGAGGAAGATCGTCAACCTGCGTGGTTCTGAGCTAAACGCCCTGGGTGGTCAGGAAGGGGGTATATAACCCAGAGTTCCCAGGGCGGGTGGCCACCTCTCCTGCTTCCTGTGGACTCAAGAGTGCTGGGCATGGCACCCGGCTCCTGTGCTCTGCTCACTTTGCATAAGAAGGCATGCCTTTGGGCAGAGCAGGGCCTGGGGTACTCAGACCTGGTTAAGAACTGGGGGAGGAGATGAGCTCGGCCAGGCCCAGTCTGTGAGAGGGTGGGGAATGGGGAGTATAGGAGGCAGGAACCACTTAGAACGATGGGTCCATTAATCCGCATGCCAGGCCTGGTTTCAGGACTCCGGCCAGCTAGCAATTAGGCTGGCGCTGGGGAGCAGAGGAGAGAGCGGGAAGAGCAGGAGGGCAGCAGCAGGTGTGAGTGTGACGGGCATCTGTACAAGTTGGCCCGGTCACACCAACCTCACCTCCACGGAGCCTGTCCTGGCTCCAGGCAGGCCTCGCTCCGGCCTCCGCAACGCTGTGCAGGGCCCCGCCCCTTCTGGCTGTCCCCCAGTCCTGGGGATAAGGTGAGAAAGAACCAGAACAAAGCCACAACTGTCCTGATCCCTCCTGCCTCAGCAACCCTTTCCAGATGCCCCGAGACACCCCCCACCATTGCCTTTGAAACTCCGGCCACTCTGGAAGGTGGGCAGGAAAAGCTGTTTTACAGATGGGGAAACTGAGGGTCAGACTGGGGAAAGGCCATGGCCATGGCAGCACAAGTAGGAGAGTCAGGACCTGAACACAGGGATGGGAACAAAACTGGGCATTGCCCCCCGGGCTGGCTGAGCTGAGGGGTCAAAGCTCTGGGGTCGGCCAGGAAAAGCCTAGATCTGGGGCTGCAACACAGGGGAGGGGATGTGAGTCACTTTCCCTGTGACCCAGGGCTGCAGACAAAGGCGGGAAGAGAATTGTTCTTGTAAGATGGCCTCAGGGTGGGGCTGAGAAAACTGGGCGTGGGAGTGGAGGAGGGCCCCCCACCTAGAGTTTTGTAAAAATGCCCTCTGGCTTTGGAGGATGCCCCCCTCATGCCCCCAGGATGAGGCTTCAAGTTCAGGCGTATTTGGGCACACCAGCCCTGCCCTGGGGGAAGACAGCCCACATGGCCACATCCAGGCATCTTTGCCAGTGAGCCTTTGCTCACGTGGCCTAGCTCTCCTATACGGGTGCCCCTGGCCCCTGGGACCCCCACAAAGGGGCGGGCGCAGGGGTCCCTGGGGAGGGGTCTCCCTGGTGCAGCTGCAGGGGGAGGGCTCCGGTGACCTCATGACGGCTCCCATTCCCTTCTTTTTCCATGACTCATGTTTCTAAAAGTGGCCCAAAAGCAAGTGGTAGCCAGACGGTGGTGGCGGGGCCTATGTGGCCAGGGAGTTGGTGGGGGGGGGGGGGGGGGGGTTGGCGTTCCAGGAGGGAGAGGAAGGGGAATGTAGGGAGGGCTGAGAAGAAATGGGAGAGACACAGAACCAGGAGAGACAGACAGAGGGTGGGTAGGAGACAGGGCAGGGCAGCGCGGGAGACCAGAACAGGGAGAGAGACTAAGGGAGCTGGGGCCAGCTAACTGAGGAAGACCCTTCTCAACTCTGGGAGTTGTAGATGCAGCAGGAGATGGGGTGGAATGTTCTGGACTTTTGGGGTGTGAAGCAATGTCTCCGGCCATTTGCTTCTCTGCTCCCTGCAGGGTTGAGAATCCCTGACCGTCTCCTCCCATGTGTGGGGTTTGCCCCTTGCCTATGGCTTCGGTACCCGCAGGGCACTCTGGCTGGCTGGAGGTGGGCAGATGCCCTGCCTCACCCCAGGCTTCTCTGGCCTCTAGGCGGAGTGCTGCAGGGAGGAGGCAGGTACCAGGGGCTGAGCTGGCACCTCCTCAAAGTCGTGGAAGGGACAGAGCCTGGTGTCCACTACCAGAGGTGTGTTCTCGGGAGGGGCCTGGGCCCTTCTGGGCCTAGCCAGGGGCTGATGTCATGGGCTTTGAGGACACCAAGTTGCCTGGGCCCGGGGGGGTGGGTCTCAGACAGAGTCCCTCCTCTGCCCACTCACCCAACCTCCCTGTCCCTCTATCCTACAGCTGGCCCCCGGTGTGAACTCTGGCCAGGGCCTGGGCATCGAAATCATCGGCACCCTGCAGCTGGTGCTTTGTGTGCTGGCCACCACTGACAGGAGGCGCCGTGATCTCGGGGGCTCGGGCCCCCTCGCCATCGGCCTCTCTGTGGCCCTGGGACATCTGCTCGCGGTGAGTGTGGGGTCTTCCTGGCTGGGGGTAGGGTGGGAAGAACAGGGCCAGGCAGAGGTGGTCGGGGTACCCTCTCACGGGTAGGGGGGTGGGATGATCAGCTCTTTGGGGCTGGGGATAGGGTCCTGCTCAGGAGAGGGCAGCACAGGGACCCCCTGACCATCTTTCTGGGTCAGCGTGCCCCTCTTTCTGAGCCTGATTGTTACCCACCCTGTTTTCTCTCTGTGTGTCATTGCCTCGCCTCCTCTCCCTCTGTCTGTGTTTCTCTGGCTCTCCCCCTTCTGCCTCCCTGCCCTTCCCCTTGCAGATCGACTACACAGGCTGCGGCATTAACCCCGCCCGGTCCTTTGGCTCGTCAGTGATTACTCATAACTTCAAGGACCACTGGGTAAGGGGTCCCACCATCCCCTGGGAGGTGGAGGTGCCGAATGGCAGTTCCAACTCCACCCTGCAGCATCCTCCCTCATCACAGAGGCTGTGGGAGACAGACAGGGCCAAGGAAATTGGAAAACCGAGGCCTGACATGGGGGTGGTGGGATAAGACTTCAGGCTGGGCTGCTGCCTGCCAGCATCCCAGCGGCACCCCATTCAGGGTGACCTGGGGCAGGCTCCGGGCCCTTGTGGTGCCTGCATTTCCTGAGCGGTGAAGTGGGGCATCGTAGCACCCCCCACTGGGGGTAGCACTGGGACAAGTGGCCTCGCCGCCTATAGGTTGAGCTTAGCACAGAGTCAGCCCTCCATGGACATAGCTGTTCTTACTGTGGATGTTTCTGTCTCAGACCCACCTTTGATCAAACTAGATGTTCCTGTGGCCCTTCCAAAGCTGGGGAGGGTGGGGCCGTGGCCACCCTGAAGAAGGGGCTGGTCTGGTCACACCAGGCACCCTGAGTTGAGGCACATGAAGGCAAGGAGATGCCTGCTACCACAGTCCTGGCTTGGGCCAGCTCTGGGGGCACTGGAATCGGGATGTTGGGGTTCAACACCGCCTGCCTCTAATCCCAGGCACCGGTGGGAGAGAACCCATGCCGTGGGGTCGGCCGGGGGTGGGGGGCGGACTCAGGAAAGGCATCCCAGGAGAGGAGGCTTTCAGTGGACGCCCTCTGAGCATGCCCTCTCTGTTCCTAGATTTTCTGGGTGGGGCCATTCATCGGGGGAGCCCTGGCTGTGCTCATCTACGACTTCATCCTGGCCCCGCGCAGCAGTGACCTCACAGACCGCGTGAAGGTGTGGACCAGCGGCCAGGTGGAGGAGTATGACCTGGATGGCGACGACATCAACTCCAGGGTGGAGATGAAGCCGAAATAGAGAGGCCCTGGCCCCGGGCACCCACGCAGGGGCGGGGCAGGGGCGGGCAGAGGGAGGGGAGGGGTGAAATCCATGTCTTAGACACTCTGACAGGCTGGCCACCGTCACTTCCCAAAGATCCTCCAGAACTGCGTGGTCAAGCCTGATTTGGGGCTGTTTCTGTCACTTTCTTTCTCTTTCTCTGTTTCCTGGCCTCTGGGCTTCCTGAGGACCAAGATTTACCAACCACTCACTCCCTTGAAGTCACGGAGGAAGCGAAAGAGAGGGACCCACTGTGCTAAGGTGTCCCCTCAGAGTGTGATGGAAGGTATGCCAGAAAATCCCTCTCATCCCAGAGTTGCTCAACAGCTCACCTGCTGCAGGTGTCTGGGGTGCCACCGTTATTGCTTTGTGCCTTTGGGCGTGGCCCTCCTTCTTCCCAAACATGCACTTTGTCCCCAAGGGTGCTTTGAGGGGAAGAGATCCCAGGAGGTGCAGGGGTGGGGGGCAAGTGGCACACAGGCTTCATTCTTGCAGTTTGGCTTGCTTCTGGCTCCACCTGCACCCCCCACCCCCCAAACTCGCTGTACGACCTTGGGATCGTCCATGTCTCGGGGCCTCAGTGACCCCATCTGTAAAGTGGCAGGGTCAGGGAGAGCCATACGGGCCTGAGGCCTCTCTGTTCTGTAAGTGTAGATACTCCGTGGGTTCTAGAAGATGTAGTATGGGGCAGCCCTTCTTCCACTTGCCCTGGTTCTTTCCCAAATGTGTAGCTATCGTAGACACCTGTGTGAACACAGGACACATGCATACATGTTTCAAAGCGGAGGCAGTCCAGGCCGTGAGAAGGGCTCCCGGGGGAGCAGGGCTGACCCCCACGCAGCGGGGACAGGGTCTGCTGTCGCGGAATGAGGCCGGCGGGTGCGCAAAGTAGGAATACCCATGTTCTTCACTGAGCTTTAGTTGACCTTTCTCACCTGTCGTTGCATCATCTCGATCACCGTTCGGTTCTCCACTTCCTCCTGCCGGTGTAGACACAGCTCACGCTTATGCAGGTGTGTGTTTCTTAAAGGGCAGTTGGTCGTCTGAAGCCCTAAGCCTGAGGATAGGTGACCGTGGTGCGGATCAGCACACAGAGGCGAATGGGCTTTGCTGGACTCTTAGCGAGGTTTCCAAGCCCTCAGCTAATGATGAGGGGAGAGGAGGAGCAGATCCCTGCCCCCCTTATTGCTAAACTCCTGCTTGGAGGCATTTGGGCAGCCGGGAGACCTGCACAGGCTCCCTGTGTCACCCCAGGCACAGCCTTCCCTTGTCATTTACCTGGAGGGGACAGTCAGCCTGGCCTGATGAGGTAGCTTACCAGTGCAGCCCAGGGACAGTTCAGAGTGCAGGGTCTGCTTCAGGGGCGGCCATCTACCTGGTCTCTTCAAGACCAGAGCAGGTCCCCCGGCACGCCTGGAGCCACGATGGTGACAAAACCCAAGTGATTCAATCTGCAGTTTATCCCAAAGCAGCAGGGCAACCAGGTGACCCTTAATGGTCACCAACCCATCACAACATCTACACACTCCATTCCCTAGCAGGGACTTCTAGCCCTTTTAACAGATAAGGAAACTGAGGCCCGAGGTCCCACAGCTAGTTAATGATTTGGCCAGGCCTGGCAACCAAGGCCATGTCTCTGGCTACTCCTTGGACCGTGAGACTGACCCCTCTTATTCCCAGCTGCTCGGTTTCTGCCTGGGCGGTGGTTAGAAGCCAGGAGGGGTGAGGGCTGTGCTGGAGGGGAGAGGGGGCAGACCCACTTCCTGCCTGGTTCTCACTGCTGCATACCAGACTCTGCATCTGTCTGCTCTGCATATATGTCTCTTTGGAATTGGAATTTCATTATATGTTAACACAATAAAGGAAAATGACTTGCAAGGTCATCGAGGCTTCCTGTAGTTTTTCTTCTTTTGGTACCGTGTTCCCAACAAAGGATCTCTGGCTCCCAGAGGAGATCGATGCCCACTCTAGGGACTCAGTCTGGGTGGGGGGAGCCACTGCTTGCCCTCTTGCCCTCAGGATCTGTACTCTCGGTGGGTGGACACAGCCTCACAGGACTCCATCTGAGCAACACAGGGTCCTGCACTCAATAGGGACCACTTTTGCTTCTGGAGCCTGAAAGGACTGAAGCGTGACAGCCCCATCAGTCCCTCTGCCCTCCTGGGAGCACGGCCCAGGGAGCACCAGGGGCTGATCAGCTGTCTCTCCCTCTGTCCCTCCACTCACATTTCTGACCCCACCCACACCTGTGTTGGGTAATGGGACCCATTTTTGGGACCCATTTTTGGGACCCCACCCACACCTGTGTTGGGTAATGGGACCCATTTGCCGGGAGCTTGGCCATCAGAACCGAGTGAAGCTGTGCCCGGCACAGGTGATGCTCAGGTGGCCGGTGAAGGGTGGTGACCTGTGGTAGCTAAGAGGGGGGAGCAGCCCAGTCCCTTGAGGCCTTGTGGGCTTTTCAGCCCCCATAAAGCATGTACCACACATAGTGAGGATGTGCACTTTTCCTGTGGAAGAAGTCTGTAGCTTTAGTCAGATCCTAAGGTGTCTGCCCAAGGCGGAAGAGAAGCGAGGTCAGAGCAGGCTGGCCTCTGCCTTGAGGGTGACAGGGAGCCGTGAAAAGCCCCCTCTGTCTATGCCTCTTTCATCTGTCCTCAAGTAGCTCCAAGGCCACTCTGGGCCCTCTGGAACTCATAAAACCCTTTCCCCCATTCGGGGCCTCTCTCAGTGTTGGAGGCACAGCAGGTGTGGTTGGCCTTATTTGGCAGAAAGGGAGGTGGATGCTCAGTGAGACATGCCCCAAACTCAGTGAGACAAGTCTGTGTCAGGCTGAGACTTGGACACAGACCCCTGATATCCACCTCTCTGCCCCCTGCATACACACTTAGGGCTGGTATCTCAAAGCAGGGACTATATTGGGAAACTGAGGGCCCCATAATAGGGAACAGGCCCTATTCCAATTAGCGGGCTTGTAGATCCTACAGAGGCCTAGAATCTGGAAGTCTCTGAGGACCATCAACCTTCTAGAAATCTCATCAGGCCAGAGGTGTGGGCTGATCAGGGGAGGGGTGTCTGCAAAGATCCTGGCATCCCAACACTGCTCCCGGGAGACACGTGGTTGCTGCCTCCCTCTGGTGGAGGCCTGGCTGATGGTAATGCAAGGGTGTCTAGACAGGGCCAGGGGATAGGTCACCCCAGTGATGGCTGAGTCCGTACTGTTGGAACAGGCTTTCTTCTTCCAGTGTTTTCTGGGCCCCTGTAAAGGGCATCTGTGCTGTGTCAGCCCATGTAAAGTGCCCCTGTACCTCCCAGGCTGAGGACAGGCTGGTGTGAGTGGAGGGTGATGGTTATACCATGAAAACAGGATATGGGCTAGCCCACTGCAACCCAGGCCCACCTGTGAGGGTGTGCCAAGGCTATCTCTCACAGCCCTTCTTGGTTTGTCTCCTTATCTTGACCCATCTCCCCAGGTGAGAAGCCCTCTCAGTCCCCACCAGGGGCCCTGGGAACCCTACCTCAATCCCTGGTCTTCCTTCACCACCCCCAGCCATCTAGGACAGGGCCTTGCTTAGGGATTATTTAGTTATAATGTTTACAACCCTAGTGCCAAGAGACAGGATCTAAAGAAGAGATCAGGGAACTGGTATTTCTTGAGCACTTACTTTGTGTGAGAAACTTCACATACAGTCTTTCTAATCTTTGTAACACCCTTGGAAGGTAGAGATGACTGCCTGCCCCCGTTTACAGAGGCCCCTGAGGCCCCTGAAGACAAAATGATTCACCCAAGGCCATAGAGCAAGTTGGTGGCAGAATTGGGACTTGAATATGCTCTGCCTGGTTCCAAAGATTGGCTTCTGGTTTCAAAGATTCCTCCACTATGTGGTGCTGGCCTGTTTTGTCATGACCTCCATGAAGTTTGGCTCTGGTCCAACTAGGCAGCCGGTCTTCCTCTACCTGCAGGATGTTGAGAGTGAGAAGCAGGAAGGAGAATGGCCAGCTGAAGGGACTCCAGCACCAGGAAGAGTGCATTTCATTTTGGAGCCAGCTGGACATGGTGTCTGCTTGAAACACACAGGCACCACCTGGTCCCAGGCAGCTCCACTGGCAATGGCCCTATCCCAGCCTCCCCAGAAGCCCCTAGGCCTGACTGCCCCTCTATCTGGGGGAAAATATCTGATAAACTTGCTTGTTCAGAGGTTACCCTCTGTCACCATAGTATATGAGAAGGGGAAGGGCAATGCTGTACCCTGAGGGAAAATGATGCACTCTGAAGGAGCCTCAGATGCCCTTTCAGGCCTGGGGCAAAAACTTTGGGGCTTGCCTGTCCCGGACTTCCTCTTATCTTCCAGTCCATGGGTTCAGTACTCCAGGTACCTCAACCCCCAAGGGTCATCCCCACTCTGCTCTGCTCATGTTCTGCCCAACCCAGCACAGAAAAAAGGTGAAAAACTGGAACTGGAGTGAGGCAACCAGAGCCCTTGTCTGTTTTCTTCATCAGACTTTAATGGAGAGAGTAACTTTCCTGGAAGATTCCATGACTCAGCCTTTGTCCCCAGCTGCCGAGCATTCAGGTGACTACACACGTGAAGTGCTTTGGTGGAGAGCATCTATCACACCCCTTCAGCTGCATCCCTGCTGAGACTAGACAACAGATGGCTTCCTCCACTGGACTCCCCCATGATCCAATGGAGACTTGCATGTGGAGGTGGCTCAGTGGGCCCGGAAGGTTGTACCCTCTGCACTTGGCCCAGAGGGAAGCAGGATGTAATTTGGCAGCCACTGAGTCCTAGAATATTTGTCCCTTCATCAAACTCACAAGAGCAAAACGTTGTGGTTCCACAATTGCCCCACCAGTTCTGAGGCCAAGGAATCCGGGTCTGGATTGCATAATTTTCCAAAGCCCTTCTGAGGGAACATCAGCCAGAGGCCTGTGATGGATGTTCAGATCAACCTGAAGGTGCCTTTGTGCTACACATATGTATGACCTCAAGCACTGGGTCGATCCATTCTGGGTTTCTAAATATCCAGGAATTTGGGATCTTTGGAGACCCATAGTTCCCTTTTGATATTTCCCTTTCTCTTCCAGGAATCAGAGGGATTCCTCTTTCCAGACTCTGGAGGGGTGCTGAATGGTCTATGGGAGAAGAATTGCTCTGGACTGAGGTCAGTAGCAACTGGTCAGACATAGATGCCATGAAGCCTCGATGGGGTTGGTGGCCTGTGACTCAGGCCCTGATCCCAGTGTCATTATCCACCTCAAAAGCCCACATGGGCTCGAAGAGGGCCCAAATGAAAGGGTGTGGGTGGCTCAAGGCAGCCGTTTGCCACTTGGCCCCAAGGACCATGGTCCCTTTTGGGGATGGTTCTCTCCCTTTGGGGGTTCTCAGGATGGTCCTCAGCATCCTTGGAACCAAAGCCAGGGGCTGGTCTGGAAAAGCACTGGAGGAACTGATGCCAGGGGCCCCTTCCCTTGGCGTGGCCCAGCCTCGTGCTGACCCATTAGGATTTTTCCATCACTCCTGGAGGTCACACCTTCACTGGTCAGGAGCCTCTCAAGGAGGGGGGATAGTGATTAATGTTTTATGGACGAGCTGCTGGGCATGATGCCTTGTTTTCTTTAGGTTTAGAATACAATGAAGACGATGAATGGAATTTGCTGTGAGCTGGGGGCCGGGGTGGGGCAATCCTTAGGGGCTGAGGACCCACAGGTGGTGATGTTTACTGTCCTTCCCTTAGTGCTGAAAAGGGGGTAATTCTGGAGGTGGGAAAGGCCGGTGAGGTTTTTGCCTGCGGGGCCATCATCCCCAGACCTTAAGTGACTGTTGGTTCCCACCAACACTTTGGGCTCTGGGTGTGCAGAGAGGCCACTGGTGAAGTGTACCCCCAAATTTTAATGAGCTCGTTCTGCTCAGGTGATTCTACTTCATCCCGATAAAATCACGTTCTCCGCATATAGGATTTTGCTTATTTTTCTGTTCTTTCCAGTGTATTGATGGGGAACGAGATGAGGACAAACTGATCTCCAGCCATATGGGTCAGTAGGGTCTCACCACTTCTTAAATATCAAAATGCTTTCATCTATTCGGAGCTCTTCATGTACCCCTCCTCACATCTGGCCTCTCTGACTACCCTGTGCCTTCTCTCATCCCTCGTCTCCTGTGGACCTCTCCATAGCCCAGCGCTTAAAAGGTTAACCCATCAGTCGGGGGCCTCAAGGACCTTATTTAGCACTGAAGTTGTGGGGTAGTTCTGCTGGATTACCACGTGTGGCTGTTATATACTTTGTATATCGTCTCTAGTAAAGAGAGAAATATACAATGCATATATACAGAGGTCTAAGGTCTAAGTTAGAAAGTGTGGGTGTGTGCGCGCGCGCGTGTGTGTGTGTGTGAGAGAGAGAGAGAGAGAGAGAGAGAAGTAGAGACAGAGAGAGAAAGAGAGAATGCACTCCTGTAATACTACTATATTTGGAGTCGTCCTCTGATCTGTCCTGAGAACCTTCGCAGCAATTCTCACTCATGGGAGAACCATGGCGCAGCTTTGGGTAAGTGCACAGACCCGGCACCCTGCCAGCTCTTGCAGCCTAGCCCACGACCAGTCCCTACAACACAGTCAAAGGCTGGAGGAATGTTCTGAGCCCACAGTCATGTCCACTAGGTGCTATACTTGGTTTGCCTAAAGCCAGCCTGACCCCATGTAGAATATTAGCTCGAAAAGGCTGGCCTGGCTTGTGTTCGTTAAGGGGACACTGGCATATATTTTTTCTACAAGCTAGTGAGTAAGCAAATAGATCTATCAGTTGGAGGGAGAAAGGTATTGTCTTTGAGGAGAAAAATGAAAGGGAAGGAGGGAGGAAGGGAGGAGAGAGAAAGAGAAAGAGACTCTCAAAGAATTCAATAAATGAGTCCAGACCCCTCCCAAAAGCAAACCCCCAAAATTCATAAAAATGCAAAAGTTCTCAAGGATGGCAGCCTACCATCTATAGCAGTCTGGAACATTCTAGATGTGGCCAATATGCCCCTGGCATCTTATTTAAACAAGGTTTTGGGTTTTTTTTTTTTAAACATATTTTTCATATAATGCAACATAAATAGATAGAAATAACTTATGCCTTTAAGGAACTCAAATGGAAAAGCCAAACAAATGAAACTTACAATACCAAGAAACTTACTTGTAATCACCTGTTTAAAGTTGCCTGTTGAGGGTGTTCATGTATTCTGAATATCACTTCGGTGTGTGTGGGTGAGGGACAGTGATGTCAAGCCCCTAAAGCAGGAACCAGGAAGGCCTCAGCTGCCGGAGGAACCTGCTGCAGGGTCTTCTGGATTGTGCAGGCTACAATGCCAGGTGATGACGTGACCGACTCAACAACTTTTGTTTTTTGTTTGAACTCCTAGGAAACCTCCCTTAAATGGAGCTTGAGATTTTGAACAATATGAGGGCACTGTACTCAGGCCCGCAGAGTAGACGGGTATCTTTTGGATTCCCGGCAAAGGATGTTGAACTGCCTTCTGGGAAAAAAGCAAGTTCCTGGGAGGGTGGTAGAGACCAGCCCCCACCCCCTTTTCCCTCCCCAAATCAGGGCTGCTTGCTTGGATAGTTAGACAGCAGGTACTGTGGTGGGGGTTTTCTTTTTCTTCTTTCTTTCTTTCTTTTTCTTTCGTGTGTCGGTGAGAATTTTTTTCCAGTGAGAAATGTATAATAAATTATATATTTGATAAGAATACTGGCAACCTCTATTTTCACATAACATGTTTCCTCAGCAGACATTCCTTGGGAAGCCAGACACTGGGAGGTGAGTTCCATGCTGAAGAAGATGTGGTGAGGGTTGAGCCGGGTTCGTGTCTCGCTGGCTCAGGACGTTGACCAAGGCTGGCTTTGGAGAGGCAGCCTCTCCTGTGGTCACAGGGCACACGGCCCCTTAACCTCAGCTGGCCACCTGGCATTGCTGGCTGTCAAGCGGGCGCCTGCGACTCTGGAATAAACACTCATGATTTCCTACATTCACCCTCGTTTCTGGGTCTCACAAAGACAGGGCAGTGCAGGCATTTCCCAGGCCTCTGGACACCCGGATCTTTTTGTCTCCTGCCTCACTTCACTCCTCTCGCCTGCAGACCTGAAGAGGTGTCTCTGTTCCATACCCTGTGAGAAGATTCCTGGGCTCTAGGGAGAGGATGGCTCTGTTAAACTATTCGTGAAGTTCCGGGAGTCACTGATGCGCCTGGATCGTGACTGATGGGCCAGTGGCACCTTCCATCCGAGACGAACTCCAAGAATTTCCGCTGCTGGCGGTGACCTCCCGGACTGGGAGGATCAGCTGCATCTGCCTCCAGGAATGTGGGACCTAGAGACACCAAACCTAGGAAGGCCTCCATGGGGCCCGAAGCTTTAGTTCTAGAAAATTCCGAGGGCTCCTAGCTCCCCCGCCCATTCCTCCTTCTCCCTAAATGTGAAGTCACCGCAGGCTGCCCTTGAGATTTTCTGGAAATGGAAAATGAGAAATCCTAGAGAGTTAGATTTGAAACCGAATTTAGTGGCCGTGGGGATTTTTACCAGCCGGTGCTATCCACATGCTTGACCAAGGGCTGGGTGAATGGCTCAGGTAGGTCACCTGAGCTTAGATGGATCACCTGCTCCCTCTGGTCCTTGCAGAATGGGAACCCCAGCTCCTGGAGCTGTTGACTGGTTTTCACGGTGATTAGGCTAAGTTTGGAGACCGTATCACTCATCACAGAAATTATAGTAGAGGCTCTGACAAGGCCTGCAATTAAAAACACACTTATTTAGGCCAGTGTTCACCAAACTTATTTGTCCACAGACCTTTCTTTTGGAAGTAACTTGTATTACTGTTTTGAAGAACGGGTTTTCTATAGAACATATAGTAAATGTGAGCCTGGACATTATTTCTGAGGGCCCTGCAGCTTTCGGATTCTGCTATTTAAATCCTCAGGATGGCTGAGTTTATCAAGACATCTCATGAGGGCAGGTGTGAGGGACGAAGGAGGAGAGAGATGTTCTGAGTTCAGAGTCAGGGTGCTGGGGACATGGGGGGAAAGAAGAGGCAGATAAGAGTGTGCTTGAACCTGTGTGCGTGAGAGACAGGCAGAGAGGGAGGGGGGTAGGTGAGAGATAGAGGCGGTCGGTTATCAAGAGAGGCAGAAAGATTACAAAGGTTGAGAGTCACAAAAAAAGAGAGAGGGAGAGGACTGGGGACTGGGGATGGGCTGTGACTTCCCATCCCCAGAGCGACTTCCTCTGGCCCTCTGGCCCATCACTGATTAATCCCCACCTGCCTTGTCCTGCCACCCTGGGGCACTTGTACAGGAGCCAGCGGCAGTGCCTGGGTATAGCCAGAGAAAGTCTCCAGGAAAGGAGCCTCCATGAATCATTGACTGGCCTTCCTTTGTGCTGGAACCAGCTTGTGCTGGTTTCCATGCCAAGCTCCTGGAGCCATGGGCAAAGGTGGCAGAGGCTGGGGGTGAGCCCAAGCTCATCCAGAGCCTCCAGAAACAGGCCAATCTAGGGATGTCAGGATGGGCTCGGGACACCAGGGCTCCTTCCCGGCTACAGCAAAGCAGCAGCACCTCGGATGACTCCCTTCCCCTCTTTGCACCTCAGTTTTCCCATCCACACCGTGACGATTGCGTTGAGAGTCCTGAAAAGCCCTCCCAGGTCTAGGATTTGGCTCAGAAGCCTTTAAAACCTTGCAGCTGGAATCTCTCCCTGCACGTTGGCTTTGGGGTCTTATTCATACCCCAGCTCATATCTCTGAGCCTTGTCTTCACGACGCCTGGGCTGTGTGCTTGCTTAGCTGTACTGTGGAGACACACACAGGGACCGAGGCCGTCGGCCTGTCGTCAGAAGCTCCAGCATGCTTGGGGAGTCTCCACATCCCCCCGCGGCCAGCCAGGAGCCCGCCTCTGGAAGGTGCTGAATGTGGGGGACCTCCCGCACCTGCTGCCTGTCCTCCCCATTTTCCTGTGTCTCTGCCGTGCTGTGGGATCCCAGGCACCCCCCCTCCCCCACTGCATTTCCACAGCACAGCCCTGGGAGGAAAGCCCGTGGTGGGTCAGTGAGGCACCCCCATTCCTGCGCCGCTCAGCCCTGGTAGCGCCACCTGAGGTGCAGTCCCAGTCCCCCCCCCCAGGGAGGAGGAGGTCTGCAGGAGCCCTCACGGGCCTGGCCCTCCTTCCACACGCCCTGGGGCTTATCCGGGTGGAAACACCATCTGGGCGCCTCAACCCAACTCTGGGGGAAGCCAGAGAGGCCCCTTCCCAAGGCTTAGCACTCCCGGGGGGACTATTTTCAAAGCCCAGCTACATCACCCCCCTTTCCTCCTGCAGTCTGCTAATCTCTCGTGGGCCCTACGGGGCAGATTCTGGGGCCCCATGGAGTGACGAGGGGTTGGGAAGGGACTCCTTAGCTGGCCCGGCTGGGAGTCCCGGGACAGCCACTTCTACGTGTGGGGGTGGGGCACCCAGGTGTGATGATGCTAGGAAGCCAGAGAGCCGTCAGGGGCAGTAGGGAATTGGCTCAAACCCCCACACCCATACTGCCACCCTCATGAAAGAGCTGGGATAACTGAGACCAGAGAGAAGGTGCCTTCCCAGAGTCACCTAGTGGGGAGTGGGGGGCGCCTTCTTGGCTGGGCTGGAGCTCTTCTATGGCTCCCTGACCCTCGCCTCTCTCTGGTTGCCTTTTACTGAGGCCATTTGTTATTTCAGCCTTTCCCTGGCCCTGTGACATGGCCCTAACCCATCTCTGCAAAGGCCTTTACAGCCCCTAGAGATGCCCTGAGTGTAGCAGGTGCCGAAGGCACGGCGGCCACACTCCCCTGGCTCCTGGCTTGGATACTAGCCCCTTCAGCTTGCCCACCCGTGTCCCTCCACAGTTACAGGGGGAGGAAAACATTCCCTGAACAAAGGGGAAGGGAGGGAAGGGGGGTCCAGGGGATGAGGGCTTGCAGGCTGGACCCTGAGGGGCAGCCAGGGATGCCGTTTCCCCAGGCAGCGAGCAGAGGGACCTTGGGGCGGGCAGGGGATTGGGGGGAATGTGCTGGAAGGGCTGTTAGAGAGGAGGCCAGCCTGGCGTGCCGAGAAAACTCCTTAGGCTGAGGCTCTTGGTGCCTGAGTAATTCAAGATGGATCTAGGCTTTGGAGATTGGGATCCTGGGCTAGGGTCAGAAGGGCAGCAGGAGCTCAGAGTGATCAGTTAAGAGGCAAAGGGAAACCCATTTGGAATGTCCTGCTGTGTGTTTGACACTGAACAGGAACCTCACACATATTGCTTCGCTTGGTACTCATAAATGAGCTGAGAGGTTAGGGATTCACTTGTTGATTCACCTGAGAAGTATTTACTGAGCTCCTACTGTTTGTCAAGCACTATTCTGGGTACTGACTATTGAACAAAACAGACAATACTTACATTTTATAGATGAAGAAACTATAAATCAGAGAGGTTAGGCAGCCGATTCAAAATTGCACAGCTAGAGAGGACAGAGTCAGGACTCAGACCCATGGTCTGGGCCCAAGTTCTTTCCCTTTCTCCAAACTGTCTGGGTGGAAAGGCAGTGTGGTGAGGTAGAGAGAACTTCAAACTGCCTTGCTGTGTGAGTGAGGGCCAGTGACCCCTCCTCCCCACCCCATTCTGGGTCTAAATTTCCTCAGTTGACTTTGAAGTGTTTGGCCAAGCAGCCTGGAATTGCTCCTGGGGGCAACAGTGGAAATTAGATTAAAAAAAAATTTTTTTAATGTTCATTTATTTTTGAAGGAGAGAGAGTGTGTGAGCGGGGGTGGGGCAAAGAGAGAGGGAGACACAGAATTGGAAGCAGGCTCTAGACTCTGAGCTGTCAGCACAGAGCCCAACGTGGGGCTTGATCTCATGAACTGTGAGATCACGACCTGAGCCGAAGGTAGACAGTTAACTGACTGAGCCACCCAGGAGCCCCGGAAGTTAGATTTTTAAATGGGGACAGCTACCGATTTTTGAGCAAGTTCTATGCATCAAGCCCTGAAACGTCCATGGGGGCCCCTGAAGTTTCCCGAGCAGAGGGAGGGCCCCAGCTGAGCATCCCTGAACTCTGCTTGCCCTGGGCTCCTCCCAATTCCCCAGGACCTCGGGTTATCAGGGGAAGCAGCTGAAGCCTTGGACAAACAGTAGAGGCAGGCAGGGACACAGGGACATATGGTTTATAAATAAGGGGTCTGGGTGGGGCCAAGCTGATTTGGGTGGGGAGGGTGCGGATCAAGCTGCAGGGAGAGGCCAGAAGAAGGCCCTGGGGGGGGGGCCGTCTGGGTCCTCCTTGAACTCACCACCCCCTCCTACCGCAGGGCAGGCCCCCCTCAGATCATAACCGAGCACCAGCACCTCCTGTACCCACCCACAGCTCAGCACCTCTGAAGGAGGCCTGAGGAGCAGGGGACAAGAGCTGCTTTCTCTGTGTGCCTCCCAGGCCCGGCCCTGCTGTCTTGACTGCACTAGGCCACCCTGGTGTGCAAATGAAAGCACAGGATCATCAGTGCTAGGTGCCCAGAGAAAAGAGCTGGATGGCTGAGTAGGTAGAGTGGGGGGTGGGGGGGGGGTGGGGAGAGGGGAGGGGAGAAGGCAGGGAAGGGAGGGATTTTATCTGGGGAGGGGGAGAGCAGGTAGGAAGTTGCTTCCAGCAACTTCATGGGTGTCGTGACCTCTTCAACACCTAAATAAGCAACCGAAGGGGCACTTGTGTGGCCCAGTCGGTTAAGGGTCCGATTTTGGCTCAGATCATGATCTCACAGTCCATGGGTTCGAGCCCCGCATTGGGCTCTGTGCTGATAGCTCGGAGCCTGGAGCCTGCCTCGGATTCTGTGTCTCCCTCTCTCTCTGCCCCTTCCCCGCTTGTGCTCTCTCCCTCAGAAATAGTAAATGAATAAACTTAAAAAAAAAAAGCCACCAGACATTTGAATCAGAATCATACAGTGAATTACAGTGGGCACCTTGGGGCACAGGCAGCCCCTGGGGCTGGGAACCCGGAGACTTGAATCCCAGTCCCAACTCAGAGGACAATTTCCCATGCAACTTCGAGCCCCTCAGTTTCCCCTTCTACAAAATAAGGACAATTATCCATGCTGGGTGTGTGCCAGGGACAGCTGGGTCTGTCTCCCTCACAGACAGCCCCTCTCGTCAGGCGTGGCTAGAGAAAGCCTGCCTGAGGAGAAGAAGGGCAAAGTCTGTGGTGAAGTTTAAAGTTTATGAAGAAATAAGTTATCCATGCACAAATCAAAGCACCTTCTTTGGTGGGAGGAAAACAAAGTGTCACATTGTTCTCATGTTGCCTGGCTGAAGGCCAGAGCTCTACCTGCGTCCCTGCCTGTCCACACCTCACCCTGCCCCACCCCACACTGCCCCCCGTTTAGTAGGTGCTCCTGCAGGGCCATAATCTCCGTTGGGCAGAAAAATCACTTTGGGATTGTGAGATTGACCTAAAAGCCTCATAACAGAAAACGATTTAGCATTCAGACCCCAAAGAACCTAAGCAGCGTTATTAGGGGTGCCCCCAGAATTCTCAGCCTTGGTTTTCTTCTTGATCCCAACCAGAGATTGAGCTCTGGCCCAGCCCCCCAACTCAGCTCTGACCTTGACTCCTTCCCCCGCCCCCCCATCTGAGTCTCAACCCTGGTCTAACCCAGACCCCAAATAGATCGCAGGCTGAGCTCTGACTCTGGGCAGAGACTGAGCTCTGACCCTGGCCCCATGCAGAGCTGAATCACGAGCCCGCGTGAGAGCGGCCAATGGTTCCAGCGGCCACAGCCCCTGCAGAGCCCCAGTTAGGTGAGGTGCCCTCTCAGAGGGCTGAAGATGGGGATTTCTGTCTATAGGGATCCATTCTGAGGCCCCGACCCTACTCCTGGGCTCAACTGCTCCTGTCTCTGGGGGAAGGAAGGGCTGAGTCAGGGAATAAGAAAAGGGGCTAACACTCGGGCAGGAATAGGGCCTGCTCAAGTACCCTGTGCCTATAGGCCACCCCAGAAGGGGTATCAGGGTCAAATATCCAACAGGAGCTGGTCCCTGAGGCCCATCCACCAGCTACAAGACCCCAGCCCCAGCTATGGGCATGCCGGGAGACGCCACTTTGCAGCCTGCTCAGGCCAGCGGGCATCAGAAGAGGCAGCAGTTGCTCAGCATCACCACAAGGGGGCACCAGACAGGAGCGACGGCAAATCCTCGGTGGCTCTGGATCTGGGCCCTGTGCTGGGAGCCCCAGGGTCTCTGGGAAGAACCCACCTGTCCCTGCCCTCAAGGAGCCCACCTGCTTGTGGGACAGACAGACCCATCAGGTGAGAGAAAAAACTAAACACGAGCTATCTTTTAAATTTAGTTTTAATTGTATACGTGGGGTGCACAAAATTTTTTTCTTAAACACTGCAATATCGGAGTTAATGCAAATGTTCCATTCGACCATTCCTCACATTCCATCCCTATGAATCTGTGAAAATTTGGGTTCAAGTCCTTGTGTGAACATATGTTTTTGTTTCTCTTGGATAGATACTTGGAAGTAAGATTATTGGGTCAGATAAGTGTATGTTTAACTTTATATGCAACTACCAAATTCTTCCCTAGAGAGGCTGTACCATTTGACATCCCCACAGCAATGGGGGGGAAGAAAGAAACCGTCCGTCTCTTTCCCTGTAGTTATTCTAGTGTGTGCATAGTGGAGCCCGTGGTGAAATTTATATTTCTATGACGGCTAATGTTGTTGAGAATCTTTAAATGTGCTTATTATTGAGAATCTTTAAATGTGCTTACTTGTCATTCATCTTGTCTTTGGTGAAGCAACTATTCACATCTTAACCATTCTTTTAAAATCCAGTTGTGTTATGGGGCGCCTGGGTGGCGCAGTCGGTTAAGCGTCCGACTTCAGCCAGGTCGCGATCTCGCGGTCCGTGAGTTCGAGCCCCGCGTCGGGCTCTGGGCTGATGGCTCAGAGCCTGGAGCCTGTTTCCGATTCTGTGTCTCCCTCTCTCTCTGCCCCTCCCCCGTTCATGCTCTGTCTCTCTCTGTCCCAAAAATAAATAAACGTTGAAAAAAAAAAATTTAAAATCCAGTTGTGTTCTATTAAGCGGTGGGAATTCTTTGTGCATAGTAGGTATGATTTCTTTATAAGATATGTATTTTAGAAATATTTCCTCTCGTTTAATGGCTTGCCTTTTCATCTTCTTAATTTAAGTATGTCTCTTGGTAACGCTATATTTTAGAATAATTTTTAAGAGCACCTGGGTGGCTCAGTCGGTTGAATGTCCGACTTTGGCTCGTGGGTTCAAGCCCCGCGTCAGGCTCTGTGCTGACAGCTCAGAGCCTGGAGCCTGTTTCGGATTCTGCGTCTCCCTTTCTCTCTGCCCCTCCCCTGCTTGTACTCTCTCTCTCTCTCTCAATAATAAATAAACATTAAAAGAATAAAAAAAATTTTTAAAATAATTTTAGACATACAGGACAATTGCAAAGGTAGTGCAGACGGTTTGTCTAATTTTAACATCTTATATAACCATGGTACAATTATCAAAAATAAGAAGTTAACATTAATACAATACAATAACTAAACTACACATTTTATTCAGATTCCACTAATGTCCTTTTTCTGTTCCAGGATCCAATATAGGATGACACTGGGCCCTCTCATTGGACAGAGCTAGAAAATATATAAACATATACTCATCCATATGTGTTCACACCCACGTATGTATGTACCTACCTATTAACATACCTACCTTTCTTCCTGTCTCTCTATATCTATCTTTAAAGGGAAACATGATTTTATACTAATACCTTTGACCCCAATCCAGCACTGTGTATTCATTCTGGCTTTTTTTTTCTTCATTTAGTTGTAACTTCTTTGGCTCTCATTAACCACAGTACCTTTATTTGGATCTTATCATCCACAATATATTTACCTATTTTCTCCACCCTACTATACATATGCAATGTATTTTCAGGATTGCTAACCCATACCTTTGTGAAAAACAAATTCACCAAATAGAGTGCAGAATTCATGTGTGGTACTTTTCACCTTTACCCCCACAGTGTCCAGGCAAACACTTAGGCCAACCCCTTTCTCTCCTACTCCCTAGAGTGTGGTTATGTCGTATATTTGTAATACAGGCAGATTCATTTGCCATAGACTGGATGGCATCCTGAACACCTCTGCCATTCTCGTTGATTTTCACTCCTTGAGATGTACAGTTCAGTGCATTTTGACATGCATGGAATCATATATCCCAACACCACATTATAATACTAGACACTTCTTTGACTTACCAGATTCCCTCATACTGCTTCAATATAATCAGACTCCTCTCTTACCCCCCATACTTAGTAATTACTGATCTTTTTGGCCCAGTCATTTCTCTCCCCTAGTATGTCATGCAAAGAATAACAGAGTGTGTAGCCTTTTGGGCTTGGCTTTCTTCTTTTACCTATTAAAGTAGATTTAAGATCCATCCATCTTGTTGCATGAATCAATAGCCTGTCTCATTTTATTGTTGAGTTATTACCTGTTGCGTGAATGCTCCATAGTTTGTTTATCATCATCTGTTGAAGGACATCTTGGTCACTTCCGGTTCTGGGTGATTATGAATAAAGCTGCTGTACACAATTGTATACAAGTGTTCACTTGGATAGGTACCTAAAAGTAGGATTGATGGCAAGTGTATACTTAACTTTAAAACAAACTGCTAAGCTGTTTTTCAAAGTGGTACTATTTTACATTCTCTCCAGCAACATGCAGAAGTTCTAGTTGTTCTGTATCTTTGTCTGCACTTGGTTTTGTCAGTTTTTAAATTTTAGCCAACCTAATACATGTGTAGTTTGTGGTTTCCATAATTTACATTTTAACCTACCTGGGCCTTTATTTAAAAAGAATTTCTTGCAGGTAGCAGATAGCTGTTTCTTGATTTGTCTCTAGCTGTTTCTTGATTTTTCTCTCAATCTACCGATCTCATTAATTGGGGTGATTAGTCCATTTACATTTAATGTATTTATTGATATTGTTGGATTTACCTCTACAGTTTTGCTATTTTCTCTTTATTTGTACTGTACGCTTTGTTTAATTTTTCTTCCTTTCCTTTTCCCTCCCCCCACCTTCTCCTCCTCCTCCTCCTTCTTCTTTTTGATTAACCAGTTTTTATATGATTGATTTTATTTCTGGTATTGGCTGCTTAACTGTTTCTCTTTGTTGTGTGTGTGTGTGTGTGTGTGTGTGTGTGTGTGTGTTTGCATGTCTGTGTATCAGCTCAAGGATTTCCAGTGTATATCTTTAACTTATTAGAGTATACCCTCGACTATATTACACTGCTTCACAGAGTATATACAAACTGCAAACATACACTTCCATTTTCTTCCATTTTCATTTTTGACTATTGTTTTCATACTTCTTACTTCTATATGTGCCATAAATCCCACAATACATTTTTATTACTTTTTCTATAAATAATCAATTATTGGGGCACCTGGGTGGCTCAGTCGGTTGAGCATCCGACTTTGGCTCAGGTCATGATCTCACGGTCCGTGAGTTTGAGCCCCATGTCGGGCTCTGTGCTGACAGCTCAGAGCCTGGAGCTTGTTTCGGATTCTGTGTCTCCCTCTCTCTCTGACCCTCCCCCATTCATGCTTTGTTTCTCTCTGTCTCAAAAATAAATAAATGTTGAAATGAAAAAAAAATAATTATTTTTTTAATTTTAAAAATTGTGGTGGAATGTATGTAACGTAAAACTTACCCTTTTAATCATTTTAAGTGTACAGTTTAATGGCATAAGTACTGAAGTATTAGGTATTCACAATGTTGTACAACCAGCATCACTGTCTATTTCTAGAAGTTTTCATCATCCTCAACAGAAACTCTGCATCCATTAGGTAACAACTCCCCATTTCCCCAGACCCTGGTAACCTGTATTCCACTTTCTGTGTCTATGAATTTGACTACTCTCGCTATCTCATATAACTGGAATCATACGGTATTATTTGTCTTTTCGTGACTGGCTTCTTTCACGAAAAGGGTGTTCAAGGGTCGTCCATGTTGAAGTGTATATCACTACTTCATTCCTTTGTATGGCTGAGTAATATTCCATTGTGTGTATGTACTACATTGTGTTTATTCATTCATCTATTTCTTTTTAATTTTTTTTAACGTTTTATTTATTTTTGAGACAGAGAGAGACAGAGCATGGACGGGGAAGGGCAGAGAGAGAGGGAGACACGGAATCCGAAACAGGCTCCAGGCTCCAAGCTGTCAGCACAGAGCCTGATGCAGGGCTCGAACTCCCCAACCGCGAGATCATGACCTGAGCTGAAGTCGGACACCCAACCGACTGAGCCACCCAGGCGCCCCTCCATTCATCTATTGATGGATGCTTGGGTTGTTTCCACCTTTTTTTTTTTTAATTTTTTTTTAACGTTTATTTATTTTTGAGACAGAGAGAGACAGAGCATGAACAGGGGAGGAGCAGAGAGAGAGGGAGACACAGAATATGAAAGAGGCTCCAGGCTCTGAGCTGTCAGCACAGAGCCCGACGCGGGGCTCGAACTCACAGACTGTGAGATCACGACCTGAGCTGAAGTCGGACGCTTAACAGACTGAGCCACCCAGGCGCCCCGGGTTGTTTCCACCTTTTGCCTATTGTGAATAATTCCACTATGAACTTGGATCTACAAATCCTATTGGGAGTCCTCCTTTCGATTCTTTTGTATATATGTCTAGGGATAGAAGTGTTTAACTTTTTGAGAAACTGCCAAACTGTCTTCCACAGCAGCTGTACCATTTTACATCCCCACCAGTGGGGCATGAAGACTCCAATTTCTCCACATCCTCATCAACATTCGTTATTTCTCATTTTTGAAAATAAAAAATGTGTGTGAAGTTATATCTCATTGTGGTTTAGATTTGGATTTCCCAAACGATTAATGATGCTGAGCTTCTTTTTATGTGTATATCATCTTTGAAGAATGTCTATTCAAGTCTCTTGTCCATTTTTGAATTGGGTTGTTTATTTTCTTGTTGTTGAGTTATAAGCGTTTTTTATATTTTTTGAATATTTTTTGAATATATTTTGAATGTTTATCAGATATATGACTTGTAGATATTTTCACCCATTCTGTGGGATTTTTTCATTCCCTTGATTGTGCCCTTTGCTGGACAAAATTTTTTAATTTTAGTAATATCCAATGTATTTATTTTTGTTCCCTGTGCATTTAGTGTTGTATTTAAGACATCGTTGTGAAATCCAAGGTAATGAAGATTTTCCCTTATGTTTTCCACTAAGAGTTTTATAGTCTTAGCTCTTAAATTTAGGTCTTTAGGGGCGCCTGGGTGGCTCAGTCGGTTGAGCGTCCGACTTCGGCTCAGGTCACGATCTTGTGGTCCGTGAGTTCGAGCCCCGCGTCGGGCTCTGGGCTGATGGCTCAGGGCCTGGAGCCTGCTTCCGATTCTGTGTCTCCCTCTCTCTCTGCCCCTCCCCTGATCATGCTCTGTCTCTCTCTGTCTCAAAAATAAATAAACGTTAAAAAAAATAAAAAAATAAATAAAAAAAATTTAGGTCTTTATCTATTTGAGTTGATTTTTGTATGTGGTGTAAGGGTCCAACTTCGTATTTTGCATGTGGAAGTCTAGTTTTCCCAGCAGCGTTCGTAGAAAAGACTGTCTTTTACCCATTGAATGGTCTTGCCAGGGTTGTCAAAAATCAATAGACCATACATGCATGGGTTTATTTCTGGGCTCTCTATTCTATTTCATTGGTCCAGATGTGTATATTTATGCCAGTCCCACATTGTTTTGATTATTGTGGCTTTGTAGTAAGTTTTAAACTTAGGAAGTGTGAGGTCTCTAACTATCCCCCCCCCCCGATATTCTTTTGATTCTTCACGGTTCCCCTGAAATTCCATATGAATTTTAATATGGATTTTTGTATTTTTGAAAAAAAAATGCCATTGGGATTTTTATAAGGATTTCATTGAATTTATGTATTACTTTGGGTAGTATTGTCATCTTAACAAATTAAGTCTTCTAATCCATGAACACAAGACATATTTTCCTTTCTTTAGGTCGTTAATTTCTTTCAGTAATGTTTTGCAGTTTTGTTTTGTGTTTTTTTTGTAAAAGTCTTTCACCTCCTTGTTTAAATTTTTTCTTTTTTTTTTTATTTTTTTTATTTTTTTTTAAATTTTTTTTTTTTTTCAACGTTTATTTATTTTTGGGACAGAGAGAGACAGAGCATGAACGGGGGAGGGGCAGAGAGAGAGGGAGACACAGAATCGGAAACAGGCTCCAGGCTCTGAGCCATCAGCCCAGAGCCCGACGCGGGGCTCAAACTCACGGACCGCGAGATCGTGACCTGGCTGAAGTCGGACGCTTAACCGACTGCGCCACCCAGGCGCCCCTGTTTAAATTTTTTCAAAACGTCTTATTTACTATTGTAAGTGGATGAAATGGTTTTCTTAATTTTATTTTTTTCAATGTTCATTTATTTATTTAGAGAGATGGAGAACATGAGTAGGGGAGGGGCAGAGAGAGAGGAAGAGAGAGAATCCCAAGCAGGCACCATGCTCAGCACAGCGCCCAACTCAGGGCTTGATCTCATGACCGTGAGAACACAAACTGAGCTGAAATCAAGAGTGGGTCGGTCAACTGACTGAGCCACCCAGGCACCCCTTAATTTCTTTGCAGATTGTTTAATTTTTAATGTACAAAAAAACCAACATATTTTTGCATGTCAATTTTTATCCTGCAATTTTGTTTAAGTGTTTATTAGCCTTAGTAGTGTGTGTGTGTGTGTGTGTGTGTGTGTGTGTATTCTTTAGGGTTTTCTGCAAATAAGATCATGTCATCTACCAACAGATAATTTTACTTTTTCCTTTCCAAACTGGGTCCTTTTTATTTCTTTTCCTGCCTCATTATTCTGGCTAGAACTTCTAGTACTACACTGAATAGAAGTGGCGAAAGTGGACATCTGTCTTGTTCCTCATCTTAGGGGAAAAACTTCCAGTCTTCACCACTGAGCATGATGTTCACTATGGGTTTTTCATTTGTGGCCTTTATCATGTTAAGAAAGTGCCCTTCTAGTCTTAGCATATCGAGCATTTTTGTCTTGAAAGGGTGTTCAAATTCGTCACATGCGTTTTCAGCATCAATTGAGATTATCATGTGTGCTTTTTTCTTCACCTATTGAAACCCAAAATTTTGTATATTTTGTTTGGATTTCCTATTTTTTTTTAAAGATTCTTTTTTCTTTAAATGTTCATTTATCTTTGAGAGAGTGAGAGGGCACAAGTGGGGAAAGGGCAGAGAGAGAGAGAGACAGAGGATCTGAAGTGGGCTCTGCCCGGACAGTGGCAAGCCTGAATGTGGAGTTCCAACTCAAGAACTGCGAGATCATGACCTGAGCCAAAGTCAGACGCTCAACTGACTGAGCCACCCAGGAGCTCCTGGATGTCCTATTGTTAGGGCAGAAGGAGGGTAAACTGGTCTCTGCTACTCTGATTTGGCTGCAAGCAGAAGTTTTCAAATACATTAAAAAAAAAACCTCTCCATGTGAATACAAATAGATTATTTCATCCTTTTAATAGTATTTTAATAGTATTTAATAATATGTTCTATAGTCTTCTGCTATATGAACAGATCATATTTTCTCTTGCTATTCCATTATCATTGGACATTTGTGTTGTTATCTGGTTTTTACTATGTAATACTTTTCTCTGGGGCAAATATTCAGAAATGGAGCTTCTGGTTTTTGAGTATGTTTATGCACAGATTTAAAAGATCAGGACATCTGGGTGGCTCAGTTGGTTATGTGTCCAACTCTTGATTTCAGCTCAGGTCATGATTTCACTGTGTGAGACAGAATCCCAGGTGAACTCTTTGCTGGGGTGGAACCTGCTTAAGAATCTCTCTCTCTCTCTCTCTCTCTCTCTGCCCCTCCCCAACTCGAACACATGCTCTCTCTTCGTCTCAAAAATAAATAAATAAACTTAAAAAACCAAAATATCGTATCAAATTCTTTTCAAAATGGGTGCACCAATGTTCACTCGATCTGCAAAGTATGAGTACCAGCTGCCCACATTATTTTGCAAATATCACATTAGCCATTAACATTTTAGGCAATGTGATTGGTGGAAAAGGGCAGCTCATTATTGTTTTAATTTTCATTTTCTTGAGTATTAGTGATGTTGAGCATCCCCACATCTGTTTATTGGTCCTGTAATTTACTTATTTTTCTGAATTGCCTGCTTATATCTTTGGCTCAGTTTTCGATTGGGTTGTTTTTCTCCTTACTGTTGATTTGTAGATTTTTTAAATGTTTTTGACATTTGTCATTATTGGTCATAAATATTTCTTTAGGTATGCAGCTTGCTTGCAGTTTTATCTGTGGTGTCCTTTCTGGAACATACATTTTTTAAATTTTTTTTTTTCAACGTTTATTTATTTTTGGGACAGAGAGAGACAGAGCATGAACGAGGGAGGGGCAGAGAGAGAGGGAGACACAGAATCGGAAACAGGCTTCAGGCTCTGAGCCATCAGCCCAGAGCCTGACGCGGGGCTCGAACTCACGGACCGCGAGATCATGACCTGGCTGAAGTCGGACGCTTAACCGACTGCGCCACCCAGGCGCCCCTACATTTTTTAAAATGTAGATGTTGTCAAACTTATTAATCCTTTCTTTGTGGTTTTTATTTTTTATATAAGAAAGTTGTCTTTCTTCTGAGGTCATAAAAATAGATTTCCATTCTTGGGGAAAAAAATCTCACTATTTTTTTTATAGTTAGGGCTTTAAACATTGTAGAATCTATATTTCGTAAATGTGAGCTAGAGAGTTAATCTTATTTTTTCCATACAAAGAAAGAAAGAATCGATTGTTCTAACCTTATTTGCTACTACATGCTGCTATTAGTGACTGTCCCCCTGTGAGCTAGGCTCTGTGTAAGGTAATTTATATGCCTTTTCTTGTTTCTTTTCTTGTCAAGCCTAGCTTGACCCTAAAGAGGGTATCATGCCCCTTTTCCAGGTGGGGAAACTGAGGCTCAAAAAGGTTACATAACTTGCCCACGGTCACACAGCTGGCAAGTGGTGGAGGCAGAATTTGAGCCTGAGTAGATACAGAGATAGTTAAAGACGGGAGTTCAGTGACCCTGGTCTATTCAGAAGTTCAATGGACTCGGGAGATCCTTGGATCAGGGTTTCTCAACCTCAGTTCCATTAACTTTTTTTTTTTTTCTAATTTTTTAAAATGTTTACTTATTTATGAGAGAGAGAGAGAGAAAACAAGGGTGAGCATGAGCTGGGGAGGGGCAGAGATAGAGGGGGACACAGGATCTGAAGCGGGCTGTGCGCTGACAGAGAGCTCTATATGGGGCTCGAATTCACAAACCGCAAGGTCACGACCTGAGCTGAAGTCGGACACTTAACCGACTGAGCTGCCCTGCTGGCCCCATTGACCTTTAAAACCAGATAATTTGTTGTATGGTCGTGGGGGTCACCCCGTGCATTGTAGGACGTTCACCGGCCTCTCGGGTTTCAATCCATTATACACCCGTTGCACCTTGCCACTCTTCCTCCCCACCCTTCATCCCTGGCTGTGATCACGTAGACTGCCTTTAGGCACTGTCAAATATTCCCTGGGGGATGAAGTTGCTCCCATTTAGAACATAATAATTATTAAGTGTCATATCAATTATGAACCGTGGTTAATGCTAATGACATTGACACTAATTACCCACCGTGATTGGTGGCAACATGCGTGCTCCCGCTGTTGCTTATTTGTAGCTGATGGACGGTAGGTTTCAGCTTTCCCTTTAAAATCAATCACACCTCCTCAGAGCGCTGCTCTTGCACCTGTGAGTCCTCACTTGGCCTTCTCCGCCCCCCCCCCCCCCCCCCCCCCCGCCCCAGCTCTGCTTCATCCTGAAGACCAGCCGAGAGCCGAGCGGTGTGTGTGCCTCCTGCCCGCACCGTTTTCACAGGGAAGCACAGAAACTCCTTTGGGAAAGGGCAGGTGGGTCTGGGGCATGGGGTGGGTCATGTTTTCTTTTCAAAATATTTTTCTTCGACGCTGTGTCGGCGATGAATGCAAATGGAAAAATAAAGCCCCGCTGATGTAAAATGATACCTCACCCTAGACGTGGCGGGGGTGGGGGAGGCTTCATCATTCATGATTCGCGTCCGGGCTGTAAACAGGCCTGCCGTCACCAGCAAGCTCTGGAAATGCAGACCTGCACACAGATGTCGGGAGCCACCAGGGACAGTGGCATTCAGGGCCCTGGGAGATACAGCGTGCTTCCAAATCCCCAGCTGCTGTACGAGATCCGGTGTCACCTAGAACACTGTCTTTAGCTCGGCCAATTGGGATTCCATGTTTTAAAGTCTAAAACAATAATAAAAACGACCAGGTAACAAACGTTCAAAATCATTTGAGCAGCTATGATAAGTCCTCTAGTTTTTGCTATTGATAACAGTTGTCTTGCTCTACTCAGAGTGGTCTAGCTCCTTGAATCCCCTTGCAAACCTCCCATTCGGGCTCATTTCCCCCTGTTGCCATAAAGATTTCTGGAGACTCTGACGAGCCCCCGGGTGAAGTCTAGAGCCTCGACGTCTGTAGATTCCACCCCGCCTTCCAGGCTGGCATCCTTTCTGGGGAAACAAGCCGGGTCCTGCTGATGGGACACCTTCTTGGCCAGCCCGTGCAGGGGCTTCATGACCACGTTTCCTTTTCTAAGCTCATTCCTACCCTCAACCCCTGCTGCATCGCCACAGCCCCGAGCCCACCCTTCAGCCCTGTGGATGAAGCTGGGCTCACCGACTAAACCGAGGGCTCCCTGACGTCGGCCCCCAGGTCTTCTCCTCTGAGCCTCTTTCATTTGAGGGTGCTCTCTCCACTGTGGGCTCAGAGGAGGAAACGGTAAAGAATATTGACCTGCCGGGGCAAGAAGTGCCTGTGGCCGTCACCTCTCTGGACCTTTGCTATTAGGACAGGCACACAGGCAGACTTAAAGACGGAGCGGAAGGGAGTGGGGTGCTCAGCCCCTCCCTGTTGGGGACATGGGGGCCCGCTCCAGGGCCGGGGCTGAGTTATGCATGGTGTCCTACAATCCTGTGAATATTTAGCTGGTTCTGTCCCCTTTGCTGGCGTCTGCCTGTGTAAACAGGCATGAGGGTAGGGGAGGCAGAAGCTGTGGCAGCAGCAGCAGCAGCAGGGGACAGTGGGGAGGGAAGAGGCCCGAGGCTTCAGCGAGGACCACCTGACTGAGGGAGCCACCTGTGAGGCCTGCCATGGACAGCAGGGCGTGGGCTGCCTACATCCTCTGCTTGCTGAGTCCATTACCAATTGTGAGTAGCCCCCCCACCCCGCCTCTCCTGCTGGGCTCCAGACCTGAGAGCCACAGGGCCGTACAGGGGGTGGGGTCCAGCTGGAGCCTGGTGGGGATCCCCACTGGCTTCCCCACCACACAAGTTTCTTCCTACTAAGCAGGCTGCAGAGGCCGTGGCTGGGAGAACTCCTGAGATGGGTGCTCCTCCCTCCCGTCCACTGCTTTTCCCTCCCCAGGCAGCTGCTTGTCTCTGGGTAGCTCTCTGAAAACCTGGCTGAGGTGAATTAGCTTCCCCCCAGGCCCGTCTGAGCTGTTGTTTCCCCCCAGGCCCCTCTGTGCTCTCTGGGGGCCACAGAGACTCTGCCCAAGACATGACTCCCAATCAGGGAAGCAGTTAGGGCCTCTCCTCCCCCACGTTCTCTCTTCTCTGAGCTACCCATCCCGAAGTCCTCCACAGAATCTCCAGACCTCTCCCTCTCCCCAGCATCCCAGGGGCCACGCTCCCGTTTGGCTGCTGCCTCTTAAGAGGGTGTGGGCCTGAACAGTATGTGGAGAACAGCTGCTCCCCTCCCACATTCTGGGGGACTATTCTTCTCTTGATACGCCCTGGGGCTGGGGAAGCGTTTGGCAGACTGATATGCTACAGAATTGGGTGGGGGACAGGGGTCCTCCCTGAATGTGCTGGGATTTCTCAGCATGTTTTCTAGGAGTTACTGCAAGCAACACAGGGACCAGGACAGGACATACAAGGTACTGGGTGGGAAGCTCAGCCCACATGGGCTGAGGTCTCCTTTTTCCTCCACTGGCTTGTGTGTGTGTGTGTGTGTGTGTGTGTGCACGTGTGACAGCAAGTGTGTGCAGGGGCTCCCACACCTTCCAAGCACAGTGTGGCACCTGCCCCCAAGTGCACAGCCTTTGGGCTTGAATCCTGGCATGGTGCAAGGAACTGTGTGGTCCAGGCAAGTTCTTCACCCTTCCTGAGCCTCACTTGTCTCTTCTGTGACAAAGAAGACGATATCTTCCCTCTAGGGCTGTTGCGCATTGACTGGGATCTGATCTGTCGAGGGCTGAGTATAGGGTGCAATATAGGTAACTTTTTTTTTTTAATTGAAGTATAGTTGACACATGATACCTTAGTTTTTAGCTTAGTTTCAGGTGCACCACATAGTGATTTCACAAGTGTATGTTATGCTGTGCTCACCATCTGTCACCACATAACACTATTATAACCCATTGACTTTATTCCCTGTGCTATACCTTTCCTTCCTGTGTGGTATTCATTCCATAACTGGAAGCCTGAATTTCCCACTAACCTTTACCTATTTTGCCCATCCCCCTCCTTTTTTTTTTTTTTTTTTTTTTTTGTCATGCAGGTAACTTCTACTGCCCTCCCTTCTGCAGTGAGGGAGCCTCCTTCCTCTCATCTGTGTGCACCCCATGGTAAAAGTGCACACACTCTCTCATCTCCCTACCCCTGCCCCTCTGCTTCCATTATCACATCTCTTTATCTGGCTCTGACATTCCTGCCTCCTCTTATGAGGACCTCATGTCCACCCAGATAATCCAGCATAATCTCCTTGTCTTGAGATCTTTAAGTTAATCACAGCTGCAAAATCTCTTTGGCTGTGCAAGGTGGCATATTCACAGGTTTCAGGGATTAGATATAGACATTTTTGTGTGTATGGAAGGCATTGTTCAGCCTACCAAGGTACTTTATGCAGGACTGTGTCAGGGAGAAGGAGTGCAGGGAAAGAGGAAAGGCCCTAATACATGGCTCACTGACTCAGCCAGCTCCGTGAGATCCTTGGAAGACTTGTGGTTAGTGTGTCTCAGAACTTACTTCCATGACATGACATTGGGAAGCATCTGTCCAAACCTCCATCTTTCTCTCTTCCTCTCTCCCTCCCCTCATCCCTGTCCCCCCTACTACCTTCCCCACTTCCCTCCTTTCTTCTTCCTGTCCCTCCTCCACCAAGTACGCTTATAAGTGCCATGAGCCAGGCCCTGGCTTAGGAGCAGGGGCACAGAAATGAATCAGGCTTTGTCTCTGTCCTAAGGTCATTTGCACCAGAGAACCAAAAGGAGCACCTAATTGGCTTGGCCTACCCCATTAACTCCTTCCTACAGGTATTGGGCCACGTGCACCCAGAGTGCGACTTCATCACCCAGTTGAGAAAGGATGAGAGGTTGTGTCTACAAGCAGCAGAAGGGGTGCCCAACACCACTCTGGGTAGGGTGCTTGGGAGGGAGGGGGTGGCTTCTTAGACTCCTTTATCTCCTCCAGCCTCATCATTCTGGATGCTGGATGGGTCTGTCCCCTGAGTCTGCTCTGCTCCCATCTATCTAGGCTGCCCTAGGACCTGGGATGGACTGCTGTGCTGGCCAATGGTAGGCTCTGGCGAGTGGGTGACTCTCCCCTGCCCAGATTTCTTCTCTCACTTCAGCTCAGAGCCAGGTGAGGGTTCTGGGCATGGTGGTGAGGTGGGGGGATTCGAGGTGGTTTCATCTGGTGGTGCCAGAATATGGCAGGCTCATCCCTGGCTTTGGGGGTAGTAAATCTGGATTTGAACACCATTTCCCTTCTTCCCGTGTGACCTTGGGCAAGTCAGTCAACCTCCTGACCCTCAGCTTCTGACCTGTGACCTGGGGAAAACAAGAACATTAACCTCATGAGGGGTAAGGATTGGTGAGCACGGCATGGAAGTGCTGGACCCAGAGCCGGACCCCGAGTAAACGTTCTCTGGATGTTAGCAGGGGGGCTGGCCGTGGGGGTGGAGGGGAGCAGCGGAGCCTGTCTGACTGCTAAGATGCTACCAGCTGCCCAGTGGGGGGAGTCTGGAAGGCCTGGACCTGGAATCCAGGCCCCTGGAGGGAAGGCTACCCTCTCTCTGCCATTCGGAGGAGCTGTTTGCAGACCGTGCCAGGGTCACCGGATGATCCATGACTCCTCTCCCTGTCCTGGAGAGAGAGTAGGAGTTTTAACCCAATTTCTGTTTTCACCTCGGCATGCCTTGCAGGGGCTGTGAAGCGGGATTGCACTATCACTGGCTGGTCCGAGCCCTTCCCACCTTACCCTGTGGCCTGCCCTGTGCCCCTAGAGCTGCTGACTGAGGAGGTAAGAGGCTCCCGGCATCTTAGAGGAAGGGTCACCATGGAGGCCTGTATGGATGGTGGACTGCACAACTGTAGAAGCCGCCATTTCCGTTGTAGCCAGCAGGTTGGCATATTAATTACAGCAGTTTCCAGAAGATGGCAGTGTCTGGAAGAGAGAGAGCCCTGGTCTTTTGCTAATCTGCTCAAGGGTGACACCTGTGCTAGGAGAGAGGGAGGCAGAGGGCAGAGTGGGAGATAGGCTGGCTGCCTTCTCTTTGGCATGCCCTCTCCACGCCCAGGCCTCCGGGACAGGAGCTCTGAGTGGTTCCAGGGAAACAAAGGCTCCTAGTAGTCCTGCAAAAGCTCCTTCCCTTCTCTAGTCCCCAGTCTGTGGAGTACTGTGCATGTCCCAAGTGCCTGAATTGAGCGGGGCCTTTGCAAGGTGCTTCCATGCCCACAATCTGCTATATCTTTCCCCTCAGCTAAGGGAAGGCATGAGTCTGACCATTTTTCAGATGAAAAGATAGATGTGGATGTTGATTGTTTGCATCCCTCAGGGGTCACTAATCCCCTCCCTTGGCCCGCACCCTCCATCTCCATGTTGGGGTGGGGGTGGTGGTGTCCAGGCTGGACTTTGGTCAATCTAAATACTTGGTCATAGAAATAACTGTTCCCTGTGGCTGTCCCTGTGGTTTTCTTTGGGGAATGTTGTATGCCCCAGATGGTGAGGCAGCAGGATAAACAAACCCCATTTCCCCTTGGGCTTTTGTCATTCCTTGGGAAAATGTAGTTTCTCTGTTGCCTGTCCCCCTCCCACCACCCCCCACCCCCAGAAATACTGAGAGTCGGTCATCTCACCCCTGTCCCCACCCCGTCTCACCAGAAGGTCAGGTGCAAGACAGGCTTAACCAACACTTCCCTTCAGGACGGAGCTTGCCAGGGTTCTCATGGGCACCCCTGCCCCCCGATGGGGAGTTCCGGGGTAGAATGGACAGCCTTCACCTGCTTGGTTGCCAAGCCTCCCTTTCCCAGAAAGTGCAGCTGCTGAGACTTTCTCTGTCTTGACCCTCCCAGAAATCCTACTTCTCCACAGTGAAGATCATCTATACCCTGGGCCATAGCATCTCGGCCGTGACCCTCTTCGTGGCCATCGCCATCCTGCTGGCTCTCAGGTTCGCGGTCGTCTTCACCTGCTCAAGAGCCTTTGCTGCCTCTCTATTGTCCACATTGCCACACCTCATTCCTTGCCTTCATGTTCAAGAGGTTCCCAGATCTAGGCACCATGGCCATTCCTCGCTTTTCCTTTTCTTTTGCCAGAGTGTTTCTCATCCACTCCTCACACTTGAGGGCTCACTGCAGTGGCTACACCTTTGCTCTTGTGGAACTTGTTCTGTTTGCTTGGCATGCCCACCTGCTTTCTTCTTGATGTATTTATATCTGCCAAAATTCAAAGCCCAGGTCCCATCTGCTTTAAGAATCCTCGTGGCCTCCCCTGTGGAGCCCTTCTTGACTATTCCAACCCTTTGACCATTGCCCCTCTTAAGCGCCCCCCCCCAAACAAGCCCTGACTTCAGAGTGTGAGCCCCATAGCATGGCTTGTGCTGTTCTCTGTCTCATGGGGATGTACCTCATCTCTCTGAGCACCCAGGGGACTCCCCTGGGCAGTCTCCTGCCATTTCTGCCTCTGTCCCCCAGACTATGAGCTCCCTGAAGGCAGAGACCGGTACTCTGTCCTCTCACCTATGCTGAGCCTAGGGCCGTGGTTGGCCAGCTGTCCTGCATGGCTAACCCTGAAGTCTCAAGTCCAGCCCGATCTGACCCAAGTCAGTTCAATTCACCTGCCACCATGCTCACCCTCATCCCTCCTTGCCCCTCCAGGAGGCTCCACTGTCCCCGGAACTACATTCACACCCAGCTGTTTGCCACTTTTATCCTCAAGGCGGGAGCCGTGTTCCTGAAGGACGCCACCCTGTTCCACAGCGAGAACACGGATCACTGCAGCTTCTCCACTGTAGTAGCTGGGGCTGGAGGGTGCTGGGGTGGGTGGGGGGAGGGAAGGCTGTGTTAGAGACCTAGATGCAGGGGTGGAGGGCCCCTCCAGCCCACCTGGTCCTGTGGGCTGACTCTGGGGCTCTGCCGTGGCCAATCACAGAACAGGAAACACCCTCTCCCTTCCTGCCCCTCCCCAGAGTCAGGTTCTAAATCCCCATCCCATTTCTTGGACCCTGGGGCCAATCTGTGTCATTTCCCATATTTCGGGTTCCCCTTTCATGCCTTATTCTGTACTCCAACCTAGCCCATCTGTCACCCCACTAGTCCTTTCATTTTGTAACTCCCCCTAGGGTGCCTGTCTGTGGCTGGGTGTGGGTCTGCCCCGGGCTGGGTGGAACTGGGTCCTTCCCTCAAGAAGCACCCATGGTGCCTGGGGAGGCAGAATGCACCAGATTATGGGACCACCCAGTGGGGGAGGGAGGTTGAAAGCTGGGCTTCAGGGAGAAGGCTTTGGAGCTGCTGGGGGGCATGGGGAAGACATGTTAAATGGAGGGACCAGGGTGAACAGACTCTCACAGACAGGAGCATGTCCAAGAACCAGGGAAGTCAGATGGGGGTGGGGAGGTGGAAGAAGCAGGGGAGAATGAAAATAAAAGGAAGCTGGGGGCCAGTGTGGAGGCCCAGAACACACCAGGCGCACTAAAACTGTGCCGGAAATGAACAGATACACAAACGGACAAACCAACAATGACCTTAATGAACTTAGAACAGACGTAATAGATGCGTATGGAGCACTTAGGTAGAGGCATTGCACTAAATGCTTTACATATATTACCACCTTTTATTTCCTACTTACATTTTCATTTTAGTCCCATTTGTACACAATTGGGACTGGGGCCAAACTCGGTTCATCTGAGCTCAGAGGCGGTGTTCCTCAGCGCTGAGAGAGCGAATCATGCACTGAATGAATGCATGCATGCAGGGGTGAGTGCCTGTATGTTTGCAGGAATGAATGGTGCTCCATAGCCGCAGCTCTAGAAGTTTGACCTCGCTTGCAGATGAAGAGCTGAGCTATGGGGAGGTTTCCCAGCTAATACGTGGTAAATTTGAACCCAGATCCCAAATCTGTGCTCTTAATCACCCCATTATACTACCACGTCTCCTCTGGGGCAGCCTACGGTTGAGGGACCTGAGCGGGGTAGGGGCTCCAGTGGGCACCCAGCTCTGAAGAACCCAGGCCCCCCGCCCACAGGTTCTGTGCAAGGTCTCCGTGGCCACCGCCCATTTTGCCACCATGACCAACTTCAGCTGGCTGTTGGTGGAAGCTGTGTACCTGACCTGCCTCCTAGCCTCCAAGTCGCCCAGCACAAGGAGGGCCTTCTGGTGGCTGGTTCTCGCTGGCTGGGGTGAGCACCAGGGCTGGCTAGTGGAGGGCTGGGAATGTCCAGGAAGTTCATCCAAAGGTCCCTTCAGCTTACTGATGATGACCCAAGGCCCAGAGAGGGGAAGGGACAGCCTGTAATCCTCCAGCAAGCAGGGGCCAGCTCCCCAGCCCCTGGGCTCTCCTCTCCTCCACTTTCCCGGTGCCCTGGGTCGCTGGTGGTGGTGGTGGCAGGTGGGGGCAGGTCTCTAAGCCGAGGATGCAGACTCCTTACTTGTGTCTCCCCTGTGCCCCCCAACAGGGCTCCCCCTGCTCTTCACTGGCATGTGGGTGTGTTGCAAGGTGGCCTTTGAGGATGTTGCGTGAGTGTGGGTGGCGACCTCAGCACACGGCACCAGGTCCCCTTGGGCATGGGCTGGACAGTCAGGCAGTGTGGCTGTTCTCCAAGCTGGGGAGAGGAGGAGGAGACCCCAGCCCTGCCTTCAGGGAACTCCCAGGCTTGGGTGTGAGATGGGTAGGCTGTTGTGGATAGCGTGGAAGGGACATGTCCTGGGGTGGAAGGGGGCCTCAGATTCTCAGGGTGTTGGGCTCAGGCAGTGGTGGGGGTTGGGAAGCACAGTAAATAGGGGCCTCCTAGAACAGGAGAAGTTTTGGGGCCAGCAAGAAGCAGCTAGGTGGAGAGAGATAGGGTAAGCCCAGCACGGATTGGTGCACCCCTTTGGAAGGAGGCCTAACTGGCTGAGGGAGGAGATAAGGCTGGAAGGGCATGGAGAGGAGGAAGGTGCCGGATTACTACAGAAAAGGGCTTTTCAGCGACTGTATTTTTGGCAGCCCCCCCCCCCCCCCCAATCAGTCTTAGCCTGTCCTCTTCCTAGGTGCTGGGACCTGGATGACAGCTCCCCTTACTGGTGGATCATCAAGGGGCCCATTGTCCTCTCTGTTGGGGTCAGTTCAGCCAGCGTCCTCTGCTTCATTCTCCCTGGGTCCGCCGAGGGGTTGCTGTACAGAAGGAAACATGACTCCAGGCTGGGAATCTGGATACCTGGGTTCTTCAGCCTGGCTCTGCCAGATTCTCTGTGAGGCCCTCTCGGGCCCTCATATCCCTTTGGTAAAACTAGGGGGTTGGTCCCCACCAGTGCTTGGGCTCCTTCCAGCTCAGAGTTGTGGTGAATTTGGGGCCCTGATTGTAGATCATCTACTACTGCAGCGAGGCTGGTGTGGGGCGTGGAAAGAGGGCTGTAACTGAACCCACCGCCTGCTCCTGTGCTGAAAACAGGGCATCGGGGGCCAGTTTGCGTGGCCTTGGTGAATGTGTGCATTTCCCCCAATTTTATCAAAAGTGAGGGACACCTGCTTTGTGCCAGAGTAGACCCTGGGAGATGCTGGAGGCAGAATGACCGGGCCCAACCTCCCACCCTTTATCCCTGGGCTGGAGAGCGAGGGGGACCCAGAGCTCCTCAGCCCCTGAGCTCCACGTGGGACCTCCCAGGCTCCAGGATACAAGCTCTAGAGCAGTGACCCGTACACCCACCCACCTGCACATCCCTGTGTCTCAAGGATTTGGGGTTTCCGATTCCCAAAGAGGCCCCATCCCAGCAGGGGCACCCCTGACTCTTGCCTTTTACCTTCTTGCCCCTCTATTTCTAGGTGAACTTTGGGCTTTTCCTCAATATTATCCGCATCCTGCTGAGGAAACTGGAGCCAGCTCAGGGCAGCCTCCACCCCCAGTCTCAGTACCGGTAACGTGTGTGTGCATGACGGGATGCCGGAGACATAACCGGAGTGAGAGCTGGTGTGGTTCTGTTTCATTCACTGGCCTGGTCCGTGCTCCTCGCCATGCTTCCAGAAAAAGATCAGATCTGGCCCCCGTCTTTTAGGAGATCACAATGTAGGGAGGAGAGAAGCAAACATCCAGTTATCAGGCCAAATGGGCTGATGAGTCCTGGGATCCATTTCTATGGGAGTCTGCAGAAGGAGAACCTTTCTAGATGAGGGAATGGGGGTAAGGTATGGTTAGGGAAGACTTCCTGGAGGAAGTGGTTGTTGAACTAGACTTTGAAAGATGCATAGATGTTGACTGGAGTCAATCGAAACAAGAGCATTTGGCAGCAAGGACAGCAAGATCCATGGTCCTGAAGTAAGGAAGCCCTGCATTGTACTGCACTGTGTATTTGGGGACGAGGCATCCGGAGTGCCTGGTGCATAGAGTCCATATGGGGAACTGATGGGAGGTGGGAGCAAGCAGGGGGCACCTGGGAGTTTCTTATTCCAGCCTTGGGTGCCTAGGGCTCGTCTTCTCCTGCAGGCGTCTCTCTAAGTCAACGCTTCTCCTCATCCCGCTGTTTGGAATTCACTATGTCATCTTCAACTTTCTGCCCGACAGTGCCGGCCTGGGCATCCGCCTCCCCCTGGAATTAGGACTGGGCTCTTTCCAGGTGAGGGCCCCCACAGGCACTCTTCCCCCTAAGTCCTTGGGCAGGAGGAAGGTGGTGCTGCCCACAGGTTTGATTGACTTCATGGTAGGTTGAAGGCTACTAGGCTGGTTATTCTTTCTTCCAGCCACTCCTCTATCTATTTAACTATGTCTGTCCATCTTTCATCCATCCATCTCTATTCATTCAACTACCCCTGAACCCATCTATACTCACCCACTTATCCATCTAACTACCTATTGTCCATCCATCCATCCATCCATCCACCCATCCATCCACCCATCCACCCATCCATCCATCCATCCTCCACCTATGCATCTGTTATCCTCTTATCTGTCCATCTATCCATGCATCTAACACTTATTGAGCACCTATTATGTGCCAGGATCTGTGCTCAATACTGGGTGATAGGTAAATGAAGGAAATCAGAGAAACAGGATCAACAGTATAGTCTTGGCAGGCTTGCTTGATGATTACATGAGACAATGTGCCTGGCACATAGAGATGAATGCATATGCCTTCCCTTTTCCTAAAGCCCTGGCCCAGGCCACAGCCTGGGGGTGGACACAGGAAAAGGGAGTAGAAAGACTCTGGGCACCTTGTGGTCAGACCAAGTTCTGATGTGGCCCTTTCTCTTTGGCTCCACAGGGCTTCATCGTTGCCATCCTGTATTGCTTCCTCAACCAAGAGGTATATAACTCTCCAGCTATCATTAGTCACTGAGTTTTCCCTTCCACCAGACCTGAGGCCACGTCTCTTCTTCCCAGGCCCTATGAATCCCAGCTCAAGCCAAACTCTGACTCCTGTGATCCTCTGTGAAGCTTAGTCTGTCCTGAGCTTCTAGATCAAGCTGAACCTGATTTCTTCCTATAAACATCCTTTATCCATCCCTTCTCTGGGCTGGACCAAGTATACTGTCCATTTAGGACCAGGATAGTCTAAAAGGATCCCCCAATTCTGTGTTTCTAAAACAACAAAAAGGAGAGTGGAGGAGGGAATAAGTCAGCTCTGGGAGGGACAGAGAAAGCAGAGACCGAGGAACAGAGAAAGTCAGAGGCAGACATAAAGGGAACAAGGAAAATAGAGTCAGGTGTAGCAACAGGGAGGATGATCGAGAGCAGAGCTGGGGATACTGAGAGAAACACCTGGAAGAGACAGACGGATGGAAAGAACAGACCAAGCAGAGATAGACATACCCATGAATAGACAGATGGTGCTGATACACATGTAGAAATATGGAAAGATGGCAGAGAGAGAATTAAAACATCCCACCCAGAAGGCACCTTGCATCTGTCCCTTAGGACAGACTTGCTTTGTGGGAGAGGTGGGGGAATTTAGCTGAGTGCCCTGGGTAGCCAGGCCCCGCTCTGTGCTCAGGCAGAGTCATGGGCTCCCTCTGGTGGCATGGATTTGCTGTGGGCTCTATTCTGCCAGAGACCTGGGTGCAGCTGTGGAACAGCGCTCGCCCCCCACCTGCCACCTCTGTCCCAGACTGGCTCCCTCCCCCGTGACTCTTTACTTCTACCCCAGCCTCTCTGAGTCTCACACAGTCTTATCTGGTGTCTGGGTGCGGACACAGGACTGTAGTATCTTTGTGTGGTGGCTCATGGATCCTGCAGACATTGAAAGGGTGAGGCACAGCCCTAGCTGAGGCCGGTGGGACCTGGGAAAGCGGCTTCCAGGGAGAGCTGTGAAGGGATCCGTCCCAAGAAGTCATGGTGGAGACCAGATAGTTACATGCCTCTAGTGATGGGGAGCTTACTACTTAACAATAGCTCTTCTGTTGTTAGGCACCTGTGGGGAAACTCACCTTTATGTTGAACAGAAACCTGTCTCCCTTTTGTCTTTCACTACAGCCCAAGTTTAGCTCTGTCAGGAGGGTCACAGCCTCTCAGCCCCCTCTGCCTTCCAACAGCCCCTTGGAGATGTGACAATACGGATTCCCACGCCCCCCAGCCCCACCCAGTTGCTTTTCTTTCAGGAATCTCAGTCCCCTCACCTGCAGCTCCTTAGACGGGGCTCTGAGTCTTTTCTCCTTTAAGGTTATATCCTCTGGACAGGTTCCCAGGGGCCATAGTTCAGTTCAGTGGGCAAGGGCAGGAGTGAATCCCAGAGCAGGGGATGGTCTAAGCCACTCATGGAGGACAGTGTGGTTATTTGCCCAGAAACTGAAGAAGGCATCCATAGAAAATGTCTTTAACTGGACCCACCCAAAGGCAGTGCTAAAAGTTAGAGAAGAGCTAAAGGGAATGGCCAAAATATCCACAGGAAGGAGGAAGTAGTATCTTTCAGAGACAATACTTAGTAGTGGCTACTGAGTCAACCATGGCTTCTCCTCTCCCAGGAATCCAAGTCTGTTTCTCCTGCATGGTCTCTCCCTGTACCTTCAGTCCCATTGGGGTGGAGCACAGAAGTAGCAGTGGGGCCTTCCTAACATCCTCTCCCTTGTCCCTGGAGGTGAGGACTGAGATCTCACGGAGGTGGCATGGCCATGATCCTGAGCTGCTGCCAGCCCGGAGGGCCTTCACCAAGTGGACGATGCCTTCCCACTCTGGGGTGAAGGTGTTGACATCTGTATGCTAGGCTGGCCACATCACGTGACTGGGGTCCACACCTGAACTCGGGCAGCTACAATAGCCCCCCCTCCCTCTGTAGAAGCAAGAGAGACCAGTGCCCCCGAGAGCCCTTGGGCCATGTCCCCACCCCAGCTGCTGCCCAGCCCTGGGCAGGGGTAACCCTCTTACCTTGTCCTACACCTGACCCCAGGTCCCTGTGTTTCTACCTCTGACCTCCTTGGTTCCTCCGTCCCCATTCTCCTCCGATTCCTTCTGCTAGAGTCTGGGCCATAACCCATGGCCAGAGGAGCCAATAAACTTGTAAATGGACAGACACAAGCATTGGTTGGAGTGAATATATGCGCCTCCACAGGGCAGGGGTCTACAGCCTTTGTTTGGCCTCTGGTGCAGAAGGACCTTCTTCATTCCTCTTTCCTGTTACGTCTCCATTATTCGCCTGTGCAAGCATCTTCTTGTGTAATTTATTCTTCCTTGTCTCTATCTCCACTCCTACCCCTCTCCTCCCACAGGCAAACATTCCAATGTGTTTAATGTGAATATTTGTGTTTCTGTGTGTTCTTGCAAAATATGTAGTATTTTGTGTGTGTGTCTATACTTTTAATTTACATAAATTTTGTCAGTTATATGCTTCATCCTGCTTCTAACATTTTCCCCTCAGCACTATGCTTTAAGATATCCACTCGTGTTGTTGTGTGTTCATCTGGTCTCTTGTTCTGACTGCCATATGGTGCCACATGGTGTCATCGCCCACATGTGACCTGTCCTGTTTCCCCTGCTCCCACCCTGCAGGTGACTATTCATATGCATGTCCCCTCATACACTTGCACAAGTGAGCCTGTCTCCGGGACACACACCCAGGAGCAAAAGTGTGGGGTCATCACTTATGCCTTTGCTTATGTGACGAAGCAGAGCCAGATTGCGCTCCAGAATGCTTGCAAAATCTGCACCCCCACCAGCAGCTCCGCCAACACTTGGCGTTACCCAGCTTTTTAATGTTTGCAAGTCAAATGGGCGTAAAGTGACATCGCATTGTTGTTTTAATTTGCATTTCTCTGATAACTAATGAGTGTGAGCATCTCTTCTAGTGCCTGTTAGCCTTTTGGGATTGTTCTTCTGGAAATTGTTTGGGTCCCTTTCTTTATTTTCCCCTGGGGTGGAGTGTTCTCTATTCTAGGCGTTTCCCATATGTTCTCTGTTGAGTGCCTTCCTGAGCCCACAGCCTGCTGCACCCCACTCATCAGGGCCCCTGATGCAACACATCCTCGTGGTCAGTCCTTCCCCCACCCTCTTCCTTGGCGGGAGGGAGGAGAATGAGAACCCGGTGCTGTCTTGGGAAATGTTTGTTGACTGATGGGAGATTTGAGTACAGAGAATAGGCAGAAATGGATCTGCAGGTCAGGATGAAATCTCTCCCATTCCTGGTTGGCCCACAGCAGATCTATCATGCGAAATGCAGCAGCCCTATTCCCTGGCCTCCAGCAAGAAGCATTCCCTAGCTTCATCAATATCCCCTGCCATTCTTCCTCGGATGCATGCCTTCTTCCCTCAAGTCACGAGGGTTCCACTGAAAGGAGACTCAGCCAGGTGACATCCAAGGTCACGCTGTTGGCCATGATACACAACTACCCAGTGCCTTTGTGGTCAGACGAATGTCAAGATGGAATCCCAATCTAAGAGCCCTATCATGCCTTCCTTCCTTTAGTCTCAGATCGTAAAAGTGGTTCATACTCATTGCAGGACATTGAGAGATGTAGACGGGATTAAAAAAGAAAATAAAAATCAGCCATAATCTCATTACTCAAAGATAGTCACTATTGATGTTTTGGTATGTTTCCCGAAAGATTTTTTTCCCCCTCTGCACTTCTGAACCATCTTGAGATCATACCATATTTATCAATTTGTATTTTGTATGCTTAAATGAGCATACACTATATAAAAATGGCCAGTGAGCACATAAAAAGATGCCGAATGTCACTACTCATTGGGAAACTGTAAATCAAAACCACACTGAGATACTATTTCCCACCTAATAGGACGGCTAAACTGAAAACAATAGCCAACAACAAGTGTTAGCGAGGACATGGAGGGATTGGAATTCTTATACATTGCTGGTGGGAGTGAAAAATGGTACAGTTGCTTTGGTGGGAAGTCTGATAGTTCCTCAAAGAGTCCAATGTTGAGGAGCGCCTGGGTGGTTCAGTCAGTTAAATGTCAGATTTGATCTCGGCTGAGGTTGTGATCTCTTGGTTTGTGAGACTGAGCCCTGTGTCGGGCTCTGCATTGACAGTGGGTGCCGGCTTGGGATTCTCTCTCTCTCTGCCCCTCACGCTCTCCCTTTCTCTCTCAAAATAAATAAGCTTAAAAAAAAGTCCAATGTCCAGTTGCCATACGACCCAGCGAATTCACTCCAAGGTATGTAGGCAAGAAAATTGAAAGCCTACATTTACACAAAAACTTGTATGCAAATACTCAGAACCCCGTTATGCCTAATCGCCAAAAGATGGAATCCCAAATGGCCATCGCTTGGTTGAATGCGTAAACGAAATGGCGTATTCTATGATAAAAAGGAATGAAGAACCGACAAATGCTGCATGGATGAACCCTAAAACATTGTGCTAAGTGAAAGAAGCCAGTCACAAAAGGCCCCATGTTGTAGGGTTCATTTATGCGAGATGCCCAGAATAGACTAATCTGTAGAGACAGAGAGGAGGTTAGAGGTTTCCGGGGGCTGGGGGAGGGGAATGTGGATACTGACTGCTTGCTGGTGGCCAAGGGGTTTTTTCACGGGTGATGACATGTGTAGAATTCGCTAGTGGTGACAATCTCACCCTCTGTGACTGAAGCCACTGAACTGGACACTTGAAAAGGGTGAAATTTATGACATGTGAATGAATACCTCTTAATAAGGTTACTTACAAATGAGCCGATGGATAGTTGCTACAGAGTATTTGTCACACGTTTCGGCCACACAATTTGTAAAGCCTATCTGATTATTCTTTGTTTAACCAATAATTATTTGGAAAACCTGTTGGTGCAAGTGGCTCCCAAGTTTTAAAAATAAATAGTTGTGATGACAAACTTCCTTGCATCTCAAAAAGAGAAAAGCTTCAGAGTAAACTAGACCTAGAATGTTTGATCCAGCGCAATGCACATGATAAGTCCTTTTTTATTAAAGTTTGTTTTATTATTTATTTTGAGAGAGAGAGAGAGAGAGAGAGAGGGTGGGAGGGGCAGAGAGAGAAGGAGAGAGAGAATCCCAACCAGGCTCCATATACTGTCAGAGAGAAGCCTGACGCAGGGCTCGAACCCACGAACCGCGAGATCATGACCTGAGCCGAAATCAAGAGTCAGATGCTCAACCAACTGAGCCACCCAGGTGCCCCAAGTCTTTTCCTTCCTATTGGCAGATTGTCTCCCGGACCGGCCGGCCCCGTGCATTCTTGCACAAGCAGTGTGAATGTGACAGTTTCTCTGCCCCGTTATTATCGTCAACAGCTTTGTCAGCCTGATAGTCAAATGGTGGTCTCTCGGAGTTTCACTGGTGTCAGCAGTTAGTGTTAGTAGTTAGTTTGTGGTTAGTTAGTGGTGTTGGTCATTAGTTTAGTAGTGTTAGCAGTTAATTATGGGCTAGTGTTAGTGGCTAGTTAGCAGTTGGTGTTAGAAGTGACTTCATGGTGGTAGCAGCGGCGGAAGCAGAAGCCAGTTCTCTGAATTTCCATCCCTTTTCTAGAGGCTTCATGCATGGCTGGAAATCTAGTCCTTGTTCCCTCCAGTTGAAACCGGAACCTCAAATCCCTGCCACTTTTCTCGTCTCTGCCACCAGGGGGATCCCTGGACTGGGACTACAGTGATGGCTCCTGGGTCTGGTTCCTTGACTGGCACACCCTTCCCTTCTCAGGGCTCGGGATCCGCATCTGCAGCAGGAAGGAGAGGGTCATTAGGTGATTTTTGAGGGCTCAGAAGGGACATTGAATGAGGGGAGCTGAGAAGAACAATGCTTAACTTGGCCACCAGGGGGCAGAAAAACTGCAGCCGAGAACCCTGGCTGGGCTGACCGGGCTGCCTGTCTGAGGACCTCACTCTGGAACAGGGCGCAGGACAGCCAGGGCCTGGTCTGGGGCACAGTGAGCCTATGGGGCTGGTGGAAGAAGGTGCTTCTGGTCTGGCCAGCATAGGGAGGGCTCCAGTTTTGAGGAGGACGAAGCTGATAAGAAGAGGGAGTGCTAGACAAGAGAGCCAGTGCTCATTGGAGTCTCTCTGCAGGGTTCAGACCAGAAGAAGGTTGCCCCGGGGCCCTGGTTTTGTGCAGGGTGGGAAGGCAGGAATTTCCATCAAACACTGCCCTCGCCCACATTGGTCTTCATTCCAGCGAGCTACTCCTGAGGCCCTGAAAGGAATTTCCTAAAGGGAAGGGGGAACTTTGACTTTTCTCCTGTTGTGGTCAGCCTGTGTTTGCTTACACTGTGAGGCAGAGGCAAGGACAAAAATGAGGGACCCGTTCCTTGTCACCAGAAAGCCCTCATGAATGTTGGGGGTGATCTCCAGGGGTGAACTCTAACCTGGATGTAAGAACAGGCATGTGAGACTCAGACTCTCGGGGATGTATGAGCTCAGAGGACAGAGTGTGGATGAGGGCAGGGGCAGTCAGGGAAGGCTTCCTGGGGGAGGGGACTCGGGTTGGTTGTATAGACCTTAGACTAAGTACCACTATCTGCTGAGCAGAAAGCAAGAATGTGGCTGATTTCAGCTTGGGGAGCAATGCTTGAAGGAAGGGTCTGACAGGACAGGAGGGCGGGCATCAGATTCAGGGTATGTTTTCCCCAGGAATGTTCCTGCGCGTTTTTGTTGGGGCTCTTGGCTGCCCATTCATTCACTTGGTAGGTGTTTCTGAAGTACTCGCTTAGGCAGCAGGCACCTTGCTAGAGCCTAGAAAACAGGGGCAAATAACTCCAGAATGTTCCTCCTCAGGAGGTTTCGGGGCTGGTTAGAGAGGATACGACTCAGGACTCCCTACCGCAAACAGCAGGACCCCTCAGGCTGAGTGAAACAGAAACACAATGTAGTCAGGGACATTGGGGAGCCACCTGTGCCCCGGACGGCAGCCAGTGGCGGTGCCCAGCCCACACCGGGGGATCACTGTGACGAGTTCCCCACTGCACCTCTTTCGGTAGCAGACACAGATGCTCACACCAGTGCTACTGGGGACGGAATGCCAGACACACTATTCGGCTGTCCTGAAAAGCCAAACGCCTCCAGTACCACGCTTGCTAAAAACTCCCTTCAACCCGGCACTGGTTTCCTCTGGTTGCTCTCTTCTGAACCTGAGGCCGCAGCCTTGGTCCTGACCCTGCCCACTACCTGCATGGTGGGGAGGCTGGGAGAGCCAGTTCTGACTTCTACCTTTGGGGAGGGCCCGCAGATCATGGCCGGCTCCTCAGACATAGGAAGGGCATTCAGAAGATGCTGGCTGGCCACGAACACGACAGATGTCCAGTGCTGGGAGGCAATCATGCCACTCAAACAATTGCATGATAATGGTGGCAGGCATACCGGGAGAAAGAGAGGACCAGAAGAACAAATACCTGGAGGACCAAATCTAGTCTGGGGGTGTTAAAAAAAAAGGGGGGGCCTTCCTGGGGAAGTGACACCTAAGCTGAGATTAAAACCATGGGTAGGAGTTGGCCAGATGAAGAAGTGGATAACAATCCAAGGTAAATGAAACAGCCTGTGCAAAGGCCCTGAGGTAGGAAGGAGTGTCGCATTTAGGGGGTGAAGCAGATAGTATACTGCGGCAGGATTATAGTGATGAAAGGGCTTGAGATAAGGAGGAGGTGGGCAGCACCCAGATCACTCAGAGTCAGGAAAGCCATGTTAAGGAGGTTTTATCCCAAGAGCTGTTGGAAGTATGTGATATAGGGCAAGACTTTTTAAAAATGATCCCTCTGGCTTGTCTGTGAAGACTGAATTTCAGGCAGATACTTCAGCTGGAAGCAGGGAGAGTGAAAATGGAGGCTGGGATGGGGCGACGGTAGGAAAGATTAGGGCAGATTCAAAAGCTGTTTCACTGAATGATGGATGAACATGTGCCACGAGGAGAAGGGAGGTTTCTGGGAAGACTCTGGAATGGGCAGCGGCGGAGAGGAGCACATTTCAGCGGGAAGAGTAGGGGCTCAGTGTGGGCTAGGTTTGGGGTGCCTATGAGACATGCGCTTGGGTGCCAAGGAGCAGGCTGGGGCTGAGAAGGGAGCCGGGCTGGACGTGGGGTTCGAGACCTGTTGGAGGAGCACTGATGCCATGGAGGGGTGGGGGCCGGGGGTGGGACAGGCAGGGGCTCGGACAGATGGAGCCCCGAGGGGTGGAGGAGTGGTGGAGAGGTGGGAGGAAAGCAAAGTGGCTGAGCGGGGGGTCCTGGGGCCAGACAGAGAGGGGTGCGAGGAAGAGAGGGTAGCAGGCGGTATGAGGAGAAGCAGGTCTGGATCTGCAGTGCGGCTCCCAGAGCAGATGTGGCAGGAGAGGGACTCTCCACTGCCAGAAAGCAAGTGAGGCCTGAGAAAGTAGGGGCAGGCTGTGTAGACATATCCTTTCCTGAGGCTGGTCTGGGAGTGGGAGCATAGTGTGGGGTTCAAGTCATGTGTTTTGTTTTGTTGAAAGCAGGTCCTGGATGGCTCAGGAGTCAGGGAGGAGGGGGGTGGGGAATGTCAGCAGGTCACGGAGCCTCGTCACTGAGAAGGAATGAGAAGGTTCTGGGTCCAGAACCCGGGCAGGGGCGGCTTGGCCAGGGAAAGGGGTGTCTGCTGGCTGTGACATTCACCGGGTCTGCTGGGGGATGGGAGAGGAAGGGGGTGGGGGTCTTGAGGAGAACAAAGAAGGTTGGAAATAGCAGTGGCAGGAGTGGGGACAGCCGGTTGGTAAGAAATACGTGAACTTGTCAGGCGGTGTTGATGGCCCAGCTCCAGCCGGAGACTGGGAGTTTGGAGTGACACCACTTTTCCTGGGGGGCACTACCAGGCAGAGAGAAGGCAAAGTTGAGCTTATTCAGGTGGGGCTTTGCTCAGACGTCACCGTATTTGCAGACAAGGGCCTGTGCTGGTGACCAGGGGGCCAGCGGGAGAGGCGGCAGTGTGCAGGGGGTGTTGAGGAAGAGATCCGTCAGGCCAGGTGGGTGCACTGGAGGGGATGAGTGTGGCTGCTGGTGTGGTTTCTCACCGTGGAATGGGTCCCACGGGAACGGAAAGGCCACGCTGCTGGGAGTCCGGAGAAGGACCCTGGAGGGAACGACAGGAAGGGCTCTGTAGCTCGGGCATTGGGGTCCCCCAGCATAAAGCCTGTGATTACAGAGGGGGCCCAGGTAGGGGTAGGGTGATGCTGAGTGGGGAGCATGGGACCAGTTGGACAGAGATCCAAGATGAGGTTGCAGGTGCAGAGGCCCCCAGGCAGGTGGCAGGGGGACACCGAAAGATCCAGGCACTTGCTCCCACCCTCTGGAAGCCTGGTGTGTCCAGCCGGGTGGTCCTGTGGTAGACCTCACCCTCCCAACTCTGGGACAGCAGGGTGCCCAGGTCCTGGAACCATTAGGAACAAAACTGCCTGCAGAGGTAGAGCCAGACTCTGGAAACCAAGAAATCACAAACTGCAGGTCATGTTTGGACTTTTTTTTTTTTTTTTTTTTTTTTTTTTTTTTTTGAGAGTCTGCTCTGTCTCTGCCTTCTGTGTGAATCTCTTGTGTGGCTACTTCTCTTCCTGAGCTCTCCCGCTCTGTGTCTCTGTGCCTTCTCCCCTCTTCCCACCTCCTCTCTCTATCTCTCTGGCTCTCCCTCTCCCTATCTCTCTCTCTCTGTCCTTATCGGTCTGTTTCTCTCTGTTTCCATCTCTCTCTGCCTTTCCTTCTCTCTTCGGGGCTCCAGCTGTGGGAAGTGATGGGATGGTGCATCGGGTAGCTGGCCTGTCTCTATGACACTGGACATCTGGGTCCCGGGGCCGAAGTGGTGGAACTTTCACTTGTGTCCGGATGGCCAGCTGCCTGCATCTGTCAGAATTCTTCTCTAGTCCCCTCTGCCCAGCCCCCACAGCTGCTTTTCTCTTTCCTCCCTGTCCTCCCTCCCTTCTAGAGTCAGCGTGCTGTGTGTGTGCGTGCGTGTGGCAGACTGGGGGGGGGTGTGTGACAGGTGTGATAATGCACCCCAAGATCACGAACCTTCCCTGCAGGCGTCCCCTGGAGCAGGTCAGGCTGGTGGGACTGACGGGGAGCCGTTTCCCTGCCTTATAAGGATTGCATAAGCAGTGCAGGCCTGTGCACATTCCCATGGTGACGGGGCTGGGAAAGGCTGGCAGCGGTGGCATCGCTGTGGCTGGGCGTGGTGCTGACATGGAGCAGCTCTGGGCTCCCACCCGGCAGATCTCCTCCAGGCAGGGCCCCTCGGGCCTCCCGTGGCCTGTGGAGTCAGGTGGAAGCAAACAGCCCCTGGGCAGCCTCTGGGAAGGCTGAAGGCCTGCTCAGTCTCTCAACTCAGAGGCCAAGACTCTGGGGGGTGGGGGAAGGGGGTGGATGGCCACCGGAGCACAGGTCTGGCTCACCATCTGGCTTAGAACAGGCAGACCTGAGTCGGAGTCCTGGCCTCGTCCCCCAGGCCAAGCCCTGACTGTCCACAGCCCAGATCCTTTCTGCAGCCCCTTCCTCAGTCCAAACTGGGCCCACCTGGAGTCCTAACCAAACACAGCCTCAGCCTTCCACCTGGGCCCTGCAGAAGTCTTGATCTTGATCCTGACCCCAGCCTTAGTATTCTGATCTTCTGCACACTCTCCCACCAGGGCTGTGCCCTGGTGCTCGAGCGGAACGGAGGGGAGAGTCTGGAGACCTAAGCTCTGCTTTCAGGGGCGTGAGTGTGTGCTGAGAACAGGCCTGTGGGACTCAGGCCAGCAGGGCTGTGGGGGTTCAAATGTCAGAGGTCGGTTGGGGGTCAGAGCAATCAGAGAAGTCCTCCTGGGAGAAGCGGTGGGATGTTGGACCCCCACAGGATGAGAAGGACTTGAGGAGGGGGAAGATCCTGGGAGGAGGAGCCGCTGACATGAAGGTGGGGAGACCCAGGGCACGCGACTTGCTTGATCAAAATAAGATCTTTCAAAAGGACAATACTGTTGCGTATGTAGAGGTCTCTCTGGGTTTAGTTTCGTGTTGCTGGAGCACGGGAAGTGTCCCGGAGGAAGGGGTGAGGGATGGTTAGCAGGGTCCAGTGCAATCCCTTTAAAGGGAGCCTCGCCGAGGCCCTGGCACAGCCTCGGTGGGAAGAACTTCCTGTAGGGCACACACGAGCTGCACATGTCTGGGCTCCCACCCAAGCGCAGACCCCTGGCCCGGCTGCCTCCCCGACAGCCCCACGTGGGTGTGCAGGCATCCCCCACCCGGCAGGGTGGCAGACGCCTCCCGCTGCTGCTCTCCCAGTTCTGTGAATGTCAACTGCGTCTGCCTCTGCCCATTCTCACCTGGATCCCAGGAGTAATGCCCGAATCTCCACCGGAAGCTTCTGAAGCCTCAGAACCACTTTCCTTGCCACGGCCCCTCACTGTTACTCTGTTGGTCCTTACAGGACAGGGCTCCCACGGTAGGGATGAAGCGCATCCTGGCACCCCCCTGCTTCCCAAAGTGATAAGGAAGTTCCTTTCCACAGCCTGGCCTGGACCAGCACTGCTCCCCAGCTGTGCTCCCCCCTCGCACTGGCCACGCCTGCCTTCTCACGGTCCCCAGAACCCCTGGGACTGTGCTTCTCTCCGCACAACTGTCACTTGGGACACTTGCCCCTGCATCTCCCATGGCTGCTGCCCTCCACTTGGTCCCTATTCAGCGTCAATGTCACTTCCTCAGAGAGGCCTGTCCTGACCATCTAGTGACATCATTCACTGTCATATTGCATGTCCTTGTTTTATTTTCTTCATGGCACTTAGCAGTAATTGCAATTGGTTCTCATTATTTGCAGTAGTTATGTTCTGTAAAGTCACCGGGAACACCGAATTAGCAAATACAGAACACTGCTCCCAGGAGATATGCAAGGGTGGGGCTCCTGCAAGCCTCTGTTCATAACATTTTTGTCAACTGATCACTATGTAGCCTTGCTTTCTGTGTGTTTCTGTTTGTAGGCACCTTATTTAACATACATCATTGACTCATTAACATTGAACTCATGGCCAGCAGCACTAGAACCCAGGACTGGAAGGAGCTTGTTTAGCACACATATTTTCTCCGTAAGGCATGCCACTGCCCTCTTGCACCGAGGGACACTAGATAGCACTTTTGCACGACGCTTGAGGGTCATTTCAAATAGCAAGGTCACCAACCAAAAGTGCAAACATGTGAAAAACATGCCACTAGACAGAACATGAAAAAGACACTTGTTTATCTTGTGTGAGCTGAAAAGAGAAGGCAGAGTGTCACCCTGTTGGACCTCACCTGGGAACAGGTGCACCGGGCCACTCAAGTTCTTCACTGTTCTGTGTACATCCGAGAATGACTGACAACAGGTGGGTATTGACTTTGGGTTACAAATAAGGTTACCTGGCAGGCAAACTCACACATACTGAATCTGCAAGTAATCGAGATCGATTGTATGTTATTTGCATTTTGTCTCATTCACTGCTGCATTCCCAGCACCAGAGTCAAGGTCGAGATTCATAGCAGACATCAATAAAGATGACTGGCCCGCCTCATACACACCCACCCACACACTTACACTCACACACTCATTTACACTCACACACACAAGAACATACACACAGAGTCCTTAGGAGGTCACAAAGTAGAAAAGATGGGACATCTCCTTTTCAGGTGCTCCTCCCTTGGGCACCACAGGCAAGGAACACAAGGAAGATTCTGGAAGAATGGGGTAGGTGAGAGTCCGTGCCCTACAACTTTCCCTATCGCTGTCTTCCTGTCCTTGATGCCACGCCTGTCATCCATTGCAGGAGAGGTGGCGTGTGTGCACATGTGCTGTGTAAACCCCCTCCTGTAGGAATCCACGGAGGTGGGGGTGGGGGGGCGCACACAGTTCGCGTGCGGCCTGGCCGAGGTCCCCCGGGTCCAGGTCCTGGAAGAGCAGTGGGCGTGCACGTGCGTGCGTGCGCGCACACGCGAGCACCGGCCCCCTGGTGCGTGGGCGTGCGTGCGGGCATGTGCTCCAGCCCTGCCCCGGCGAGGCCTGCTGGCTTTTCAGCAGCTGCAGAGTTTGCCTAGCTGACAGGGCCCGTAATCACGGGAAATTACCCAGCCCAGAGCTAAAATTAAGGCTGCTGCCGCTGCCGCAAGACCTGTTCACAAAGCCAAGCGCCCGGAAGCGCCTCTGGAGGAGGCTCTGCAAGGAGCTGGGACTTCGGGGGAGGGTGGCGGGGCGGAGGCTGGGCAGAGAGGCCGCAGAGAGAGGAAGGCAGCCTCGCGTATTTGGTATTCGTCATGCACCTACGAAGTGTCGGGCACGGTGCCGTTCATTCTGTGCTTCAGTTTGCTGCATCCCCACAGCAGCCCGCCAGGTAGGTACCGTCCCGGTTGAACTGGCGCTAGACCCGCCTGGCCTCCCAAAGGTGGGGTAAGGAGCTTCGGGCCTTGAAGGTCCTAACTAGCAGAGCTGTTGGACTCCAGGGCCGGGACTCCGAGGCAGGGAGAGGGGCGCTGTGGGCCAAGTAGGAGCAGGGCCCGTAGGAGGTTTGATCGTCTGGTTTTTAGCATTTGTATTTGGTGCAAGGAACACCCGGAAGAAGCCCTCCGACCCGCCTCACCCCCCGCCCCGGTCCCTTGCAGGCGGCTCTGCTGGGCGCACGAGCCCTCCTTGACAGGAGGGGCTGCCTCTTGGGTCTGTTGGCCAGGCCTCTTGGTGGCCCTGCGGGGACCTAATGAGGACAGTCACATGGCTGTGGACACGCTCACCACTAGCACCCACAGCCCTGAACCAGGCTGGTCTGGTCGCGAGCCCAACTGCTTCACACCAGCCCCTTAATCTTTTTTTGTGTTTGTGACCAGCATTTAATATACATATATATATATATATTTTAAAGTTTATTTATTTATGTTGAGAGAGAGCGAGCGTTTGAGTGGGGGAGGGGCAGAGAGAGGGAGGGAGAGAGAGAATCCCAAGCAGGATCCGCACTGTCAGCTCAGAGCCGGATGTGGGGCTCAAACTCATGAACCATGAGATCATTACCTGAGCTGAAATCAAGAGTCAGACGCTTAACTGAGCCACTCGGGCAGCCCCCACTGTTTAATATTTTTAATGAAATGCAAGAGAATAAAAAATACAGTACATCACACCTAGTGGGGGTAAGTACGTTTCGTGAAACTTATTTTCCATATATAGGCATGTTTATGCTGAATCACAATGAAAAATGCATTTCTCACTGGGGGTGAGGTAAAAACAAGTTTGAGAAACAGTCCTGTAGGTTTTGTGTCCTATTCAGGTTTCTGCATCAGCTGTAGCCAGCCCCGGATCTCCCCTCTGGCTGAGCCCAGAGTCCCCCTGCTCCCCCTACCGCTGAGCCAGCCTGGCTGGGGGTGGGGCTTGCAGGGAGAGAAGCCACCTTGTTTTCTGATTGGTCAGAGGTAAAACAGACCGCTGGGTAATACAGGCTCACAATGTGCCAGGCTCTCTGCAAAGCACTTTTCGTGCAGTATTTTTTAAAAAGCCTTGTGAAGTAAGTAGCATATCTTCTCCATTCCACAGATGAGAAAATTGAGGCTCAGATAGCTTCATCTGCTGCTCAAAGTCGTGCAGTTCATGCTAAGCGGCTTCAAATCCACGTCTGAATGACCTTCTCCACTCAGGATTGCAGCACTTCCTCTGGGACGCGGGTAGGCAGTGATCAGAATGCACCCTGAGCCTTGCACCCCACCTCCGTGGTGGTCACCTCCTCCTCCCTCCTGTATCCCAAGTGGTGGCTCCAGCCGAGTTCCTCTGAGGCTGCTTCCCCTAGGGCCTAAGGGATTCTGTGGGTTTAACTGGAAGCAGGTTATTAGTCCTGTGACAGGGTGGCTCCTGGGAGGCTTGCTGGAGGCTTGGGGAGGAGACAGACTGAGGAGAGGCTGGACGTGACTTCTACTGAGCCTGTGGAGCAATCCTGGGTCTTGTACCACAGCGCAGCCCAAGCTTTCTTGTCTCCTTTCTCCTTTGCTCACACAGTCCAAGCAGGCAGATGCCACATTCCTCATGCCCTGGAGGGTGAATTCTCCTGTGGGAGCCACACTCCTTCGCAGAGCTGCTTGGAGCCCCACTGAGGCTGTCCCTTGGGCCTCTGGCTTCCCTTCTTCTGCCCTGACCCAAGCTCTGGCCCCAGGCCTCTGCTGTCAGAGCTAACAGGTCCCTCTGGGGTTCCAGAATGAGCATGAGTCTGGAGTTAGTCAGACCTAGCTAGGGCTGGATTCAGAGAATAGGGTGGCTATTCATACCTCCACACCCCCAAAACCCTGTGGTTCAAAATAAGCCCTATTATTTGCCAACCCCTCCAGTAGCTCTCCATTTCTTCAAAGTCAAATGCCAACACCCTTATGACGGCCCACACAGGGCTACGAAGCCTTCCTTCCATGTTCTGCCTCTTTGGACTCCTCTCCTTTTTTTCTTTCCTTCATTCACTTGGCTCTTACTATGCTGGCCTCCTTGCTGTTCCTGCCCCAGGGCCTTTGCACTTCTCATTCCCTCTGCCTGGAGCAGTTTCTCCTCAGATACCCACAGGGCCACTCCTTTCCCTCAGCCCAAATGTCACTCTGCAATTCCAGCCAACGTGCCCAGCATGTCTTCTGCCACTTCCTCACTTTACTGTCTTCTCTATGGCACCTACTACCAAAATACAGTCTGATTTATCTCTCTTGTGTATCACTATTCTCTCTCCATTAGAATGTAAGCTCCACGAGGGTGGGGTGTTTTGTTTAGTTTGTTCAACAGTGCCTAACACAGAGTAGGCCTTAGAAAAATGTTTGTAGAAATGAACTGAAATAGAATTAAAATAGGCATAAAGAGGTCCAGAATTCTGATTTCTCCCATGACTTCCCTCAAGCTTCCATCTCTGATTCTTTGAAGCCAAAGTCATTAAAGAACTCATTCTGTGATGTTCCCACTTTGCTCTAGGCCTCTCCTGAGGCAGGATCCAGATCTGATTTGGGGCCTGGCTCCAGCACGGCCTCCTGGGTGCCAGGCCTTGTGCTAGGCACGGTACATACAGATGTGAACAGAGACACCCCCCTGCCCTGCTGGAGCTTGCAGCCTGTTGAGGGGAGGGCCGGGAGAGGGTGACAAGGGAATAGGCACCGATGACACGAGTGTGAGAGGGAAGCACCAGAGGCTGCGGGCCTCCACAGGAAAGGAGAGTGGTGCGGAGGGAGACAAGAGCCTGTAGAGAACTGCTCCCAGAATGAGGGCTGGTGGGGAGGGGGGGTGTGGGGGGGATCACTTAACTCCTTCCAGCCTGCTTTCTCAAGATGGGTGGGTCAACTTGGAGATCAAATGACATGATGAACTAGGGGGCACTCCAGGACTGAAAAGTGACCTGCAGATACAGGTTTTTACTTTTTGCTCTTCACATAGAGGCAGAAAGGCAGGGCAGAGATTAGTAGGCCCATTTTACAGATTTTGCCATGTTTATCTTTTCCTGTGCGTCACGTCCTGCTTTTCAGTCACACGGGGAGCTCCTGCAGGCTGGGACCCTGTCTGCTTCATCTTCCCTCCTTCCTGCCCCCATCTTGGCAAAGCCCAGACTTGTCCTTTGCATGTTAGGACATTGGGACTCAGGGAGAGTGACTTGCTCATGGTTACACAGAGAATCAGAGTCTGGGCAGGGACTGGGGCCCAGTCCAAGGCCCTCCCACTGGCAGACATGTGTTCTTTGGACGTGCTGCCTCTAGTCTGGGTTTCCCTGGAGGATGCCATGACCCCTGACCCTGATGGGCCTTTATTGATTCCTCCAGCACTCCTGGGGCCACCACACTCAGGGTTGAGGGCCTGTTAGGGCTGGCTAGAGGTGCGGGAGTCAGGGCAAAGCCAATTCTCACTGAGGCCTTTGCATGCCTCCACTGGGGCTCTGCACTGCCCTCTCTCCTCCCCTCCTCACTCTTTTGGGGCAGACTCTCCCAAGGCCCAAGAATACTGATCTTCAAGGCTGGAAGAGCTGTCATGACGTTCAAGATTGCACCTCTTCTTGCCATACTGTAGAGAAGGACGCTGAGGTCCAGAGAAGGCGAGAGGCCTGCCCGGGTCCCAGTCTGAGAATACCTGCTCTCTCAGGGCCTTAGGTGTGTTACATCTGGGCAGCATCCTGGACTTCTGGTTACTTCTGGGCAGCATGCTTCAAATGACGGGGGACTCACTACCATTGTGTGCTTTCCCTTGGTCTTTCTCCATTTCTGTTTTTCTGACCTCTGGACCCAGGCTTCAGAAGTCAAGTTTCCTGCTTCTGACCCTCCCTGTCTTCGTGGCCAGTGCTCTTAAGGCCCCACACATGCTTCTTGTGTAACCGTGTTTATAGAAGGGACTTCCTCTGGCCACCACTTGTCTGCTCCACACAGCAAACCAGGTGTCTGAGACCAGGTTTGCTCATCCTTGTCACTCCTTTATTCAAAAATCTCTGTTGAACATATGTTCTAATACGTACCAAGTACTGTTTCAGGCGCTGAGGATATACTAATGAAAACAAACAAAAATATCAGTCAAAAAAGCACAAATACCTCAACAGTCCCTGATTTAGATACTTCCTCCCCATTACAGAGCCTTGTGCAGCTGTGAGACCAGTGGACAGAGGGGCAGACTAGTAGGGCAATAAAGAGACAGATGGACAGAAAATGGAAGTGTGATGAGGCACACGGAAACGGGACAGAACCGCCGGCCCCCGTGGTTAGCTCTGGTTCCTCTGCCAGGAAATTGCAAGGCTGCCCTTTGGCCTTCTTCTGGACTTGGAGGCTGGAGAGCCCTTGGGAACATCTGGAACATCTGGAACATCTGTTAGCTGTCCTCTCCCACTGAGGGATCCCGGGCCAGGGGAGGGGTTGGGGAGCACAAGTAGGTCCAGCGAGAGGCCCCGAAGGCCTCTTTCTGCTTCTAGATCCCAAACAGCACTTCAGAGCCAGGGCAGCCTGGCGCTTCCCCAGCCTCATCATGAGACCCTTCTCATCCAGCCTGCCGCCTCCGGCCTCTCAGAGTGGGCCAAGTTCCTCCCAGCACACGGCCTGTGCAGGGTCTGGGGGGATGCCCGCTCTCCTGCGAGAGCCCCCGGCTGAGGGGAAGGGCTGCCAGCTGGGCCCAGGGGAGCTCAGTCTCTCTGGGCAGTCGGGGAAAGGGTTGTGGGAGATTAGAGTCCAGAAGGTGAGGGTGGATGCAGCTGGGAGGAGGCCTCCTAGGAGAGCACTCAGGGAGTCCTGACGGCTGAGGGCTGAGGTGGTGAAAACACAACGGGCAACTCCAACCACAGACTGAGATGGATCGAGACATCCCCCAGCCCTGCTCTTGGGGCTGAAACTGGAAGATATGTTATGGGCTGACTTGTGTCCCCTCCCAAATCCACACGTTGAAGTCCTAGCCCCAGTGTCTCAGAATGTGACTGTATTTGGAGACAGGGCCTTTAGAGAGGTGGTTATGTTAGAATGAGGTCATTAGGGTGACCCTAATCCAGTTGACTGGATCCAGTTGAGGGCAGAGCACGTGAAGACACAGAAGGGAGGTGGCCCGCTGCAGGCCGAGGTGAGAGGCCCGAGAGGAAACCAGCCCTGGTCACACCTGGATCTTCGACTTCCAGCTTCCAGAGCTGTGGGGAAATCATTTCTGCTACTTAAGCTACCTGGTCTGTGGTACTTGTCATGACAGCCCCAGCAGCCCAATGCGGGTGGGAAGCTATTTGAGTATGGCACTACCTTTGCCTTAAGCAAGGGTACTTTCCGTTCCCATGGAGGTCCTGTTGTCCAGAGGCTCTGCCACGCAAGAGGCACATACACCTTCGGGTCACACTCCTGGATTATTTTCCCATGGATCGGGGTCAAAGCTGGGGCAGCTGGAGAAGCTGGTGTTGTTCATAGGGACCAGACAGGAAACCAGTTCACAGCGGTGAGTTGTAATTGCCTTAAGAATGTAGGAGAAAACCAGGTGCTGTTCTTGAGCCCCTAGCCCCCAGTTCTGCACGGACCTGGCCGTGGAGCCGCCCGGTGGGCAGCAAGCTTGCGTACTTTTCACGCACTTGGAGGTCAGGGACTCTCGGGACAGTCTTATGCCATATCTAATTCTCCCCTGGCCACTTTACTTCCTGAGGACTCAGTTTTATATCCTGTGGTGGGGATAACAAGCTGAGACAACCCCCCCGCCCCCCTCCCGATTCATGCTCAGGGCTGTTGAGACTGAGGAGCTTGGGGGAGAATGACTGGTATTCTCTGGTAATCACCGGCCGATTTCTGTCTTCCCTTGAAATAATGCCAGCACACTTGGACTCTTCCCAGAGAGGCTTTAGGAAAGAGGAAGGAAGAACTTGCTGTTAGTGAGAAAGGGGCAAGGCGGCCGGAAGAGACCCAGCTGGCCGCGGAGTCTTTCCTTCTGGAGACCTGCACAAACGGGACTGGGCTGGACGGCATGTCTCTGGGGTCCTGTTTGGAGCTGGAGCCATGATGCCCACCTCCAGGGAGCCAATGGGAAGGGCCGGCCTTAATGTCCAGCCAAGACTTGGGCTGCTTTGTCAGGGTTGCAGTGGTGGACACGCCAAGGTAGGCAGTGACCAGAAACAACGTGATATCCCTAGGCTGTGCTGGAATTTGCCACCAAATAAACACCTGGCAAAACTAGGGTGCAGTCATGCATTTCACATTTGATAAGTATAAGTGACTCAGTGTGAAGCTGGGAAAGTAAAAAGGGGAGGGGACAATGATTTGACTGGCGTCTTTGCTGTGCCCTTAACAACCACCACCTGGGGACACGAGGGAAGGAAGCTGGCTCAGGGCAGAGTGATTTGTGTGTGTTTACTGGCTGGACTGGAAAGGAGAGAGAAGAGATAGTGCGGTGGCTGCAGCAGCTCCAGGGAAGGGAAATGTGGACTTGAACTAGGCAAGGAGTGCCTGATGGCAGGAGAGGGAGTGGATGAAGTGGGGCTAATCCTCAGGAGGGGGCATGGTGGCTGACTGGCTGTGGGGACCCTAGCTGCCCCTCATCTACCACACCTGGCTGGGGGCTTCCTCTTCACAGAGCATTCTGGGAAAGGCTGCCCCTCCTGATCTTTGGTCCTGTGGGTTGGGGGTCGGGACCAGTCCCAGGAACCCAGCCTTCTTGCCCCGCCCCCCCAAGGAAGGGCTTGTCACCAGGAGAAGGATAACCCTCCCGTGTCCGAGACCTCATTTCACTTGCAGCTGGGCGCTAATCCAATTGCTGGCTCTAACCTAATTCTCCATTGATGCTTGAGTCCTTTGCCTGCCGATATTAAAACTCTTTTCATTTAATTGTGCAGAAGATAGATCCTCCTCAGCCGTCAGGTGGTAAATATAGAATAGCTGATGTGTAGCTCTTCATTTCTTCCCTGGCAGGCCTCCCGCAGCTCTGAGTAATTGGGGACCAAGACGTTCTGGAAGGAGGGGGCCAGGAAGGAGGGAAAAGGGAGACAGGCGGAGGAGCTGGGACCTTGCCGTGCTCAGGAGGTTATAGATCTAAGGGAGCTAGTCTAAGGTGTGTTCCTGACCTGGTCCATTTCTACAGGGCCAGTCACTTCTCTGAATCTGTCACATTGCCTGGTGACTGGTGTCCTGAGATGTTGTGTGAGGTGCAAGTGTTTCTGAACCAAGGGCAACCGAGGGGGAAGGGTGCTGTCCCACTGTAACGAGTATGGGAGGTCACGGGATCCCCCAGAGCTGGGGGCATGGAGAAGTGATCCTGATAAGCCCCCTTGACCTTGCTCATGGCAGAGGGCTACTCCAATCTCTATACAGACTCACCAAGGAGCCCCACAGAGTCATGGCTTTTGATGCACCAAGACCCACTGAGATGATTGTCTGCAGCCCCCTATTTGCTGTCCACGCCTGGTCTCCCAGCCAGGCAATGAAGAGCTGGTGATAGAGTGCAGGCCTCTTGATTTCCAGTGTAGTGTGGGACCTGGTGGCCACTGTGTGTTCCCATGGTGGGAAAGGGTAGTGGCATCACAGTGAGATGTGGAGAGTGAGATGTTCTAATGGCTCATCAGAACAGTTAGGCTCAATGTCCTCTTCCATCCACCCAGCAGAGGCCACTTAGAGTCAGCGCTGCCCATCTGCGTCGTGCCCTCACCCCCAACGCACACAGGAAAAGCAGGATGGATGTAGAAACCACATGGCCCAGACAGTGGGTCAAGGGCAGGGCTCCAGTCTGTTACTGACCTTGCACCTGGCCACAGGGAGGCAGGAAGCGTCCTAGGAAGAAGCACTAGTCACCAGACCCTGATGTCTCTGGCAGCTCAGCCCCAACTGTGGCTTCCCACAGCTTCCGAGGTTCCCTTGGGCTCCGGAAGACGTGGTCCCCACTCCATTTCCTGGGGGGGGGGGTGGCGGGCAGGGAGGGCTAATTCTTCCTCTTGGTTACCTGCTTGGCTCCTAGCACCTCAGAGCTGCTGTGCCTGACCATTGGTGGGTCTGAGCTCTGCAGATGGGCCCTGCTTCCCTGTGAGAGGCTTTGCTGGGCCTTATAGCTCCCTGAACCACTCCTCTCCATCACCCCTTGCCACTGGCTGGTGGGGACCTCCATGGTCTCTCTTCTCCTCTCCTTTCCTTCCTGCCTTAGATCAAGGCACACCTCCAGCATTTCCCAAGGGCGCCTTTCTCCTGAACACCTGGGAGATTCTTGGAGCGCCATCCTCTCCTGGCCCGGCCACCCCAGGGGCCTCTGGTTGAGCCTGCTCTGTCTGAGCCCACCTCAGCTACACCCCCCCCCCCCCCCAAGATCTGCTCACCCTCACACCCACTGCCTCTACCCCTGCTGAACTAGGCGATCCATGGCCAAGAGGAAAGCAATGCCTGGGACTTAGGATAGCTCCCTGACCAGGAGGTCCTGAAGAAGATGACAGGGTGGCTAACAAGACCCCAGCACCGAACCCTGTCATTGTCTTTCCCTTCAGAATTTGGAGCCGAACCCCTGACCTGCTGACCTGCAGGTCACTCTCCTCCATGGCATTCTCAGAGCAAATACCGATAGGACATGTGTCTGCTGGGAACATGTAGTCCAGTCACAGGATCCCTGCGGATCAGGGCCAGAAGAGCCAGCACAGCTGCTGAAACCCTCTGCTCAGAGGAGGAAATGGAGGCCCAGAGACAGCAGGTGGGTGGGTGTGTTTGCCCAGACTCATGTAGTGACTCCATCCTGAGACCCTGGCTTCCTGGCTCCGGACTGGCCTCTGGACATTTCTGCTGGTAGAGTCAGAATTACAGAGTGTTTCCAAGCATGGGGGACAGGATGATGGGGTGCCAGTTCCAGCTCCCTCCTCTTCCAGCTGTGGGAACTCCAGCCAGTCACCTGACCTCTTTGGGTATCAGTTTCCTTATCTGCACAATGCGGGTGACAAGGCCATCTATCTCATGAGGTGGCATGAAAGTGCGTGGAGATAAGGCATCCAAAGCCCCAGCATCACATCTGGCACACGATAAGTGATTATCAGCTATTATGCAACATTCAGCCTTACTGCATCGCAAACATCCCTAAAACTAGTGTGAACCATAATGAGCATTAGCTATTCAAGCAATGAACAGGCATTCGATTTACTCCCTCAGAAAATTGAAGGGTTCTGTGTCAAGGGACTGTTTGGATCGGTTTTCCGAAAGAGAAGGTTTCACAGATGACATTTTGCCCTTCGTAGACGGTTCCCGGCGCACGGCAAGGGCAACAGAGCCATTCCACTCTTCCTGAGGCTGCTCCCGGGAAGCAGAGGGAGCCAGCAAAGTCAGGATCCTGCCCGGTCTTTTCCGGAAGCACTCTGGGTGTGCAGGACTGCCCTGGGATATAGCCCACCTTCATCTGAGCACTGTTTCTCATGCTGTGCCTTTGTGCAGTGATTATGCCCCACAGTTCAGGCCCTGGCAGGGTGGAAGAAACAATGCTGATGCTCACCAGGGCCAGAACTAGGGCAAGGAGAGTGAAGTGCTCGCCTGGGGCGCACGATCTAAGAGGTGCCCCAAACTCAGTAAATCAAGATTAGTGTTTTAATTTCTTACCTCCTATGCCCCCACTGTCAGGAAATTATTGGAGGATGCACACCACCGAAACAAGGGAGCAAGCCTAGGAAGAGAAAGAAAGAAGATTCCAGAAATGAGGCCTTGAACATAGGAAGTCCAGTGAAGGCATGTGTCAGCAAGAAAATGAGGAGTGCCCTCACAGGACAGTGGAGTATCAGGCCCTGCAAACAACACATCCAGGTTCTACAAAGAAAATGGAGGGAAAATGGACCTGAGGTGTTTGACCGGAAACTACTATTGACAGGTGAGTGGCAGAGATATTGAACACTTAGAATTAACAATTAACAATAGATACTAGACATCAGGCAAATAAAAAAAGGCAGTTGTGAACTCCAGAAAAAAAAAGGGTCAGACAAAAAGAATGCAGTTATAATGCACACCTGGGCTCAGTGGTACTTTAATTCAATGAAAAATTGGAAAATGATATTATTGGGAGGATGGAAGGAAAGGAAGCAGGGGAGAGATAGGAGATTTACGTCTTTATTTACCATGGCAGGAAGTCAGGAGCTAATGCCCCAAACTGAAATATCAAAAAATACCATGTACGCCTGTATTTTTTTTTTTAATGGAGCTAAATACTGGATGAACTACCCAAAAGGATTAAGGGTGATTGAAACCCAGAGGTGATGCTGAGCTTGGAGAAGGTGGAGCAGAGCTTGCTGACTTCTTTCTAACCTTCAAGTACAGTTTTACTTTAATTATGTGCTGGTATTATTTCTGAGTTCCTCAAGTAGAATAAAAAAAAAAAACAACTCAATCCTTGTGTCTCTGCAACCCAGCCTGTCATATAGTAGGTGGTTCTCAAGTGTGTGCTTATGGAATACATAGAAGGAGAGATCCCAGTTGCTACAGCCAATGTCAGAGAGGTTACTGCTGTGTTCTCCTCGAGGATTTTGATGGTTTGCTGTCTTAACATTTAGGTCTTTCATCCATTTTGAATGTATTTTTGTGTATGGTGTAAGAAACTGGTCCAGTTTCGTTCTTTTGCATGTTGCTGTCCAGGAAGGGGTTTCAGGGGCTTCCTGGAAGGGGAAGAAGGGGTGAACTGGGACTGGAGTCCACAGAGGATTTGGATAAGCAGAGAGAAGGACCCTTATCACCTGGAGTGGACAGGTGGGGCACAGGGTCCTCAAAGACTCAGCTAATTAATTTATTGTATTGTTTAATCATTCTAAGAGTTTCTGAATTTTATTTTATTTTTTAAAGCTTATTTTTATTTATTTTGAGAGAGAGAGAGAGAGCAAGCAGGGGAGAGGCAGAGAGAGAGAGAGAGAGAGAGAGAATCCCAAGCAAGCTCTGCAGTGTCAGCACAGAGCCCAATGCAGGGCTCGACCTCACAAACCATGAGATCATGACCTGAACAGAAAAGTCAGACCCTTAACGGATTGAGCCACCCAGGTGCCCCTGAGACTTTCTGCATTTTAAAGACAAGCCCACGGAGAAAGCCCCAAAGGAATGGAGGAGGAAAGGAAGAGTGTCAGCGCCCCTGGCAGATAGGGCATATATCTCTTAAACAGCTGCAGTCCCGTTTCAAGGAGCGCATGGCAGTCCCTCCCTTCCCCTCTGCAACTCTCAGACCTACATTTGTCACTTCTTCCAGAGCAGGAATACTCAACCTCTGCACAGCAGAAATGCATGCAGAATTTCCCCAGATAGGACCTCTGCCTCCCGGAGAGTCTGACCCTCCCCTCCTGTGTTGGGCAGGGAGCCTGGCTTCAGCGCTGAGCGGGGACTAGGGTGAGGTAAGTAAGGCACTCAATCTCAGTGTCCTGCAGGGCCAGGGGCAGATCCCGTGGAATTGAAAAGTGTCATGTTTTGTTCATCATCAAGCCTTTTTTTTTTTTTTAAAGTTAAAAATTTATTGAGCCATGACACATGACATTGTATTCGTTTCAGATGTGCAACATAATGGTTTGATATAAGGAGACATTGTGAAACGATTACAACAAGCTTAGTTGAAATTACTTTTAATATTTTAAAATATTTTGGAATCCAGGAGAAGTGGAGGGGAAACAGCTGAGAGACGTTTCAGAAGTGGAATCCATAGGACTAATTTTTTCCCTGAAGTTATTTCTTGTTTGTTGCTTACTTAGTTTTCCTATACCTACCATGGTTCTTCCCAAACTCTCCAGCAAAACCTAAAACTGCTCTCAATTCTACCCGCCTCCTCAGATAATCTACACATACAAACCATGTCTCTTCTATGGCTGTCATTCTAGAACTGTCCTTCCCCATCTGCCTGAAGAGTTCCCTCTCTTCCTCGTTAGGTGACCCCACGGTGTCCTGGACTCAGCGCCTTCCTATTTCTTGGCTAACTGCCTTTGGTGTAGCATATTCTCCAGCAATTTCTTAAGAAATGCACAAAAGACATACATTTTGTGAATCCTTGCATGTCCATACAGAATAAATATGTGTTTATTCTATCTTAAAACACACACACACACACACGCACACACAAAACCCCTATTTTACTTACGTGATAGTTTGGCAAAGCATGTAATTGTAGCTTGCAAGTAAATTTCAAAGATTTTGAAATCTCAAAAGATTTTTGATTGTTCAGTTGTTTTCTATTTTCCAGTTTTGTTGTTGAGGAGTCTGATGCCAGTCTAAGTTTTTACCTTATATGATCTGTCCTCCCATTTTCTCCTTTTCAGGTTTTTTTCTTTGTCTCTGACCCTCTGGATTTCATGATACTATGCCTTGGTATGGATCATCAATGATTCATTGCTGCTGAATGGGTGCTTTCCAAGTAGAGACATCCTTCAGTTCTAGAAAATCTTGTTTCATTCTCCCCTCTGTTCTCTCTGTTCGAGCTTATCCAGAAGTCCTATTAGCAAGACGTGAGACCTTATGATTCTAACCTCCAATTTCTTATCTTTTCTCTCTTATTTCCTAACTTGCCATTTTGTTCTATTTTCCAAAAGATGTTTTCAGCTTAATCTTTCGGCCTTCAATTGATTTTTTTAATTTCAGCTGTATGGTTTTCTTTTTATTTTCCATATTCTTTTGCCCATTCTTTGAATATTTGTTTTCACTTACATACAACACCCAGTGCTCATCACAATAAGTGCCCTCCTTAATACCCATCACTCATTCAACCTGCACTTCCGTCCATCTCCCTCCAGGAATCCTCAGTTTGTTCTCTATAGTTAACAGTCTGTTTTCTGGTTTGCTTCTCTCTTTTTCCCCCCTATCTTCACCCATTTTGTTTCTTAAATTCCACATATGAGTGAAATCATATGGTATTTGTCTTTCTCTGACTGACTTATTCCACTGAGCATAGTATTAGCATAATATTCTCTGGCTCCATCCACTTCATTGCAAATGCCCAAAAGATTTCATTCTTTTTTATGACTGAGTAATATTCCATCATCTATCTATCTAGCTGTCTATATTTATCTATCTCACATCTTCTTTATAACATTCCATTATATATATTATTTATATATTTGATTATATTAATATGATTATATTAATATTATTATATTATAATTCAATTATATTAATTTAATTATAATATATATATAATTTGGTTATTATAATCTGGCTATTATAGATAATGTTGCTATAAACATCGGGGTGCATATATCCCATTGAATCAGTATTTGTGTATCTTTTGGGTAAATACCTTATAGTTCAATTGTTAGATCATAGGGTAATTCTATTTTGAGCTTTTTAAGGAACCTCTATACTGCTTTCCATGGTAGCCACACCAGTTTGCATTCCCTTCAACAGTGTAAGAAGATTCCCCTTTCTCTGCATCCTTGCCAACACCTGTTGTTTCCTGTGTTGTTAATTTTAGCCATTTTGACAGGTGTGAGATGATATCTCATTGTAGTTTTGATTTGTGTTTTCCTGATGATGAGTGATGTTGAGCATCTCTTCATGTGTCAGTTAGCCATCTGTATGTTCTCTTTGGAAAAATGTCTGTTCATGTCTTCTGTCCATTTTTTAACTGGATTCTTTGATTTGGGGTGTTGGATTTTAGAAGTTCTTTATAGATTTTGGATACTAACCCTTTATCAGATATGTCATTTGCAAATATCTTCTTCCATTCTGAAGGTTGTCTTTTAGCTTTGTTGATTGTTTCCTTTGCTGTGCAGAAGTTTTTATTTTGATGAAGTCCCAGTGGTTGATTTTTGTTTTTGTTTCCTGTGCCTCAGAAGATCTATCTAGTAAGAAGTTGCTATGGCCAATGTCAAAGAGGTTACTGCCTGTGTTCTCTTCTAGGATTTTGATGGTTTCCTGTTTTACATTTTGGTTTTCATCCATTTTGAATGCATTTTCATATATGGTATAAAAAAATGATCCAGTTTCATTCTTTTGCATGTTGATGTCCAGTTTTCCCAATGCCATTTGTTGAAGAGAATTTTTTCCATTGGATAATTTTTCCTGCTTTGTCAAAAATTAGTTGACCATATAGTTGTGGGTCCATTTCTGGATTTTCTCTCCTGTTCCACTGATCTATGTGTCAATTTTTGTGCCACTACCATACTATCTTGATCACTATGGCTTTGTAATATAACTTGAAATCTGGAATTGTGATGCCTCCAACTTTGCTTTTCTCTTTCAAGATTGCTTTGGCTATTTGGTTCCATACAAACTTGACGATTGTTTGTTCTAGCTCTGTGAAAAATGCTGGTGGTATTTTGATAGGGATTGAATTAAATGTGTAGATTGCTTTGGGTAGTATAGATATTTTGATGATATTTATACTTCCCATCCATGAGCATGGACTGCTTGTCCATTTCTTTGTGTCTTCTTCAATTTCTTTCATAAGTGTTCTGTAGTTTTCAGAGTACCGATATTTTACCTCTTTGGTTACATTTATTCCTAGGTATCTTATGGGTTTTGGTGCACTTTTAAATGGGATCAATTCCTTGATTTCTCTTTTTGCTGCTACATTATTGGTGTATAGAAATACAACAGATTTCTGTACATTGATTTGGTATACACTTTACTGAATTTGCGTATCAGTTCTAGCAATTTTTTGGTGGAGTCTTTTAGGTTTTCTGTATAGAGTATCATGTCATATGAAAATAGTGAAAATTTGACTTCTTCCTTGCCAATTTGGAAGCCTTTTATTTCTTTTTTGTTATCTGATTGCTGAGGCTAGGACTTTCAGTACTGTGTTAAATAACAGCGGTAAGAGTAGACATTACTGTCTTGTTCCTGACCGTAGAGGGAAAGGTCTCAGTGTTTCCCCATTGAGGGTGATATTAGCTGTGCATTTTTCATATGTGGCCTTTGTATATTGAGGTATGTTCCCTCTAAAACCTACTTTGTTGAGGGTTTTCGTCATGAATGGATATTCATGATAAAGCAAAAAGAGTCCCAGCAAACAAAAGTCTAGCGCCAGATGGCTTCACCAGGGAATTCTAACAAACATTTAAAGAAGAGTTAATACCTATTCTTCTCAAACTATTCCAAAAAAGAAAAAGAAAAAGAAATGGAAGGAAAACTTCCAAACTAATTCTATGAGACCAGCGTTACCCGGATTCCAAAACCAGGTAGACTCCATTGAAAAAGACAGTTACAGGCCAATATCCCTAATGAACATGGATGTAAAAATTTTCAACAAAAAACTAGTAAATCCAATCCAGTAGTATCTTAAAACAATCATTCACCCTGATCAAGTGGGATTTATTCCTGGGTTGCAAGGGTGGTTCAATATTCATAAATCAATCAATGTGATAGACCACATTAATAAAAGAAAGGATAAGAACCATATGATCCTCTCAATAGATGCAGAAAAAGCATTTGACAAAGTACAACATCCATTCATGACATTCTTTGAATATTTCTTTAAAAATAGCATTCTGTTCATCTCTCCCCCCTGCCAGGTATGTAATACATTTTTTTGATTTTCTGAGAATATTAGCTATTTTTAGTTTTTCCCTCTCTACTTGTCTCTGTTTCCTCTAAGTTTCTTTTCCTACCTGCCACATCCCTTTCTTGCTTCCCCTTCCCTCTCTCATGTCTTTCATGTTGGAGGCCTTTCTGAAATGTCTGGAGACCCTGGGCGGACAGATAAGACCCTTCTTACTTAAGACAGAGGGGCACCAACAATCTGACAGGAAGCTCTGTGTGCATAGACAGGGCTTGTCCTTGGATAGGCTTCCCAAGAGGTGACTGGGTGTTGAGCCTAAATGCCACTATCTCTAGGTCTTTGCTCTTGAGCTGAGTAGTACCCCCCTCTTGCCCACTCCAAGAGGAGATCTCTAATTTCTGTTGGGGGTTTTTAGCCTTCTGCAGGTGGAGTAGCAGATGGGGGCCGGAGGTCCACAATTCTGTATTCAGTCCCCGCTTCAGTATGGTGCCTTGTTCCCACCCTCCACTTCACAGTCCCTGTGTCACCAAGGTTTGTTTAGTCTCTCTGGAGAGGAGGCTTTCTCTCCTCAGCTATGTGGGAGGGAACTTGCAGGGGGGATGGGGAGGGCGGCTCTGACTGCTTTCATGCTGCTCCTTCTGTTTCCAGCCTCACTCCTGCTCTCAGAGGAATCTGGCAGTTCTCCTTCTAGAGGCTTTCCAGGCATCAAGGCAGATCTGGCTTGCTCCTTGCTGCCTCCCCACCACGGGCACTTAGGTGTCTGCTTTCTCAATTCTGCCAAGGCACTTCCGCTTTTCCAAAATTTCCTTGTCTCTTATTGTCTCTTCTCTGGTTGTCTGTCCTCTTCTGTCACTTTAGTCGGACTTTGTGGGAGTGGGGGCAACCCGCAGGGCTTACTTGTACAGGTGTCGTGACACAGCTGCATGGACCTCTTGGCATAGCTCCATGCCGGTGGTCCCTGCTTCTACTCTCCTGCCCAGCTCTCCCCCCTGAGCCCAGACCCGTGCACCCAGCAGTGTCCTGGAGCTGTCCTCATGTGGGTCCCCAGCCCCCTCAAACTCAGCATACCTCCAGCTGAATTCATCATGGCGCCCTCCACACCTGCCCTCCCTGCTGAGTCCTGCAGTAATGTATGCCCCTACCGTTCACCTGTGGTCCGGGGTCTGGGTCCTTCCACTTGCCAACGAGATAGTCAACCATCATGCACTGTCAGTTCTACTTCCTCAGCGCCTTGTGAGCCCACCCACATGTCTCTACCACCACCCTGACCAGTGTAGGCCACGCATCATGTCTCACCTGGACGGCAACAGCCCGACTGCTCTCCTTTTCACTGGTGGGGCTCAGAGAGACCTCTCTCAATCTGATCGTGCCCAGTGGTTGCCCATTGCCCTTGAGATAACCTGAGCCTGTCACGTGGCCTGTGAGTCTTGCTCTCCGGCCCCAGCCAACCTCTGCAGCCCCATCCCCTGCTTCTAACCCTGAATACTCTAGACTCCAAACACTGCATGATGTGTTTTCTTCCTCCTAGCCTTGGAGGTAGGCCTATCTGTTCACCTTGTTCCTTCCCTGTCTCTTCTGTCTTCTCTCTTCTCCCTGCCTCTTCCCCATTCATTGTTGTAAGATTAAACCAGGAGATATGTGTAAAGTTCTTGGAACAGGGCCTGGTGCACATAAGCCTTACAAAAGAGTGGCTCATTATAGCTAAGTAGGTGCTCAGGGAAGTTTGTGGTGTAGAACTGTGTCAGGGGTGCTGGAGAGAGGGTTGTCTTCTCCTCTCTGGACAACCATAGTCTCCTTGCTGATCTCTCTGCCTCCCGGCTGACCCCTTCCCCTCTGTCTTTGCGCTGTGGGATGGCCAAGGCTGGGCTCTGCCCTCTTCTCTGCCAGCTACACACATGTGCACGCTCACACACATACCCGTCCTTGGGGTCCCCTATGTACCTGGCTGGTCCCACTCTCTAGGCTTTGGCTCATAAGGCTCTCTCTGCCTGCAGGCTGCTGCTCCTGCTGCCCCCCCACATGACATCCTCACGTGGCCATGGGCTGTTAATCCCCTTCTCTGGGAAGCCTTTTCCGCTCAGCTACCTCAAGTTCAGGTATAAATGTGCCCACCTCACACTCGCCTGCCTTGTTCCTCCTGCCAGAAGCTTCCTAAGGCGGACTCCGTCCTCGCAGATGCTGCAGGGAATTGCAATTACTTGCCTGCGGGTCTCCTCTGGCATTAGGGGTGGGTGTGAACCCCCAGGGTACGGTGACTTCTTCCCTGTTCCGGCACAGGCAGGGGGGGCTGCAGGATCCTTCAGGCAGAAGCAGCTCTTTAGCCTGCCCCAGGTGGCTGGGGTCCTGGCCATCTTTGGGGACAGGGGTCAGGACCATGCCTGCCTCTGCTCACCACCTCCATACCCACCGTTGTCCTAGCCCTTTCTTCCTTCCACACCCCCAGACTGAGCACCTGGAGGTCAGAGGTGAAGGGGGGATGTCCCTGCCCCCTCAAGCCCCCAGGCTTGCGGAACATCACAACACTGTTGTCTCCACAACAGTCCCGTCCAACCCCCCTCAGAACCAGGAGGCCAAGGCCGAGGGAGGGGAACAGTTTGCTAAAGGACACATTGCTTGCTGAGGGTGGGGCTCGAAGCAGACTGTGCCTCTCTTGTGCTCTTATATACAAATACCAAGTCTGTAAGGCTGGCTTCTGCCCTCCTCCTGTTCCTCATCGTTCCTGCCCTTCCTCCCTCCACAGGTCTTCAGGGCCCCTTCTGTAGCCAAACACTGCTTCCTAATTTGGTCCATCTTACAGGGATGGCACCAAGGGCAAGATGTCCTTAAGCTCCAATGGTGACCATCCCTGTGGCCCTATATGCTGTGGGAGAGTGCTGTTGGGTTAACATGGCTTCTAGAAAATGTTCCCCAATGCCCAGCCTGGGATTATAGCCTTATCAGCCTTATACCTCAGGATGAACGAGATCCTGACTCCTTCTCAAGCTGGCTTTTAATAATGGGATTTAAGGATGGATTCAGGGCACCAGACAGGGAAATGCCTTTGGCTGAGGTCACATAGCGTGAGCCAGGTAGAGATAGGGAGCCTGGGCTTGTTCTAAACATACATTTCAGGGGCGCCTGGGTGGCGCAGTCGGTTAAGCGTCCGACTTCAGCCAGGTCACGATCTCGCGGTCCGTGAGTTCGAGCCCCGCGTCGGGCTCTGGGCTGATGGCTCAGAGCCTGGAGCCTGTTTCCGATTCTGTGTCTCCCTCTCTCTCTGCCCCTCCCCCGTTCATGCTCTGTCTCTCTCTGTCCTAAAAATAAGTAAACGTTGAAAAAAAAAAAAAAATTAAAAAAAAAAAAATAAACATACATTTCAGGACAGGGGTGCCTGGGTGGCTCAGTCGGTTAAGTGTCTGACTTTGGCTCAGGTCTGATCTCACCGTTCGGATTCAAGCCCGCGTCGGGCCTGGAGCCTACTTCGCATTCTGCGTCTCCCTCTCTCTCTCTGACCCTCTCCTGCTCACCTCCTGTGTCTCTCCCTCTCAAAAATAAATAAACCTTAAAAAAATATTTATAAACATACATCCCAGGGCCATAGCTGGTCCTCTGGGCACCTGCACCGTCCCCTCTGTCCTCTGCCTGCCGCCTCAGAATGGAGGCAGACCAGGTAGCTACTGTGGAGGAGCTGCTAGGACAGATGTAAGCAGTGAGTGAGTATGTGGAAAATGGAGGAAAATGAAACCTCCCTTCAGACCCTTACCCCGCCCCACTCTGACTCTGCCAGCTGAAGATTCCCCAATTCCCAGCCACGCACTTCCTCTGGGGGGGCTGTGGGAAAAGGGCAGGCCATCGCACCATGTGCCTTCCTTCCCATTTTGCCTACACCTGGCCATTGCCTCCTCTCCTTCTAGTGGAAGGTGGGGCGTTTGTTGTTGTTTGTGCTTTTGCGGTGTTTTGGCATAGAGGGTGAACTCTGGTTGTCATGGCAACTCCAGCAGAGGGAAGGAGGGAGAGGGCCTGAGTGGGGTGAATTTATCCCACTGTCAGCTGGTTCTCGAAGTGGGGATCTGCAGAGCACGAAGGCTGACGACCCAGACAAAGGCGCTGGCCTAAGAAGGTCCTGTGGGCCCTCGTGTCTCCCTGCTCGACCCGTGTCTCAGCTGGCTTCTGCACCATGTAAGCTTTCCTTCTTCTGAGGGAAACATGGGCCTTGCCGCTGCTACCACGTGACGTTCTGGGTCTGGAGAAGGATGTGTTAGTGGGGGTGAAGACAGGTGAGGGAGAACCCCCCGGAGAAATCTCTGGTGGCTGGGGCCAGTGCTGACCCCCTGGTCCTATGGGGGCAGCAGCCAGGGGTGATGCAGGGCCAGGGGGTCCTCTGGGTGGCCTGAGACACAAACTTAACCACCGTAAACCTTGGGCTGGGTCATCACATAAGGGCACAGTATCCAGCATCTGATGGTTAAACACTCTTCCAAGGCAACAGTCTCCCCTTGCTATTTGTTTCTTATAACATATGTCCCTCCAATTCAATTTTCCACTTTTGACAGTGACAAAGAAATAGTTTTCCACTAAAACAACAGCACACGGCCAGTGCTAACTGGCAGCTGGTGTTAAGAATGGGGGCGATGGGGAGTGGTAGGGACCATAGCCAGATGGAGAGCTTTTTTTTTTTTTTTTTTTTTTTTTTTTCTGGGTGACGGGCACTGTGCCTACTCACTCCAGTTGACTGTTGCCATGTGGACGTGCTGGCTCAGTTGTTCAGGAGAAGCCAGGAGTCCTGATTCTGCGAAATTTCCTGAATTTTACCTTTTTCCTCACCAGAGTCCTGTGCCCACCTAGACGTAGGACTTCTCAAGATCAAGACAAGGGGCCCCTTGCTAGCACCTACACAGTTAAAAGGGACTAAGCCTGTAGAAACAATCTCATTTGCCTCATCCTGTGCCAGATAAGGGTACTGGGACCCAGATAGGGCTGGGACCTGCCTGGCCAAGGGCACGGAATACCTTGGTGGTAGGGCTGCAGCTGTAGGTACCTGGTGCAGATCAACAGAAAGACAACCCAGACTGCATGTGCTGCTGGGACCCATGGCGAACACCTTGCCCCATCAAGGTCCGACTGGAGGGGCGCCTGGGTAGCTCAGTCGGTTAAGCGTCTGACTTTGGCTCAGGTCTTGATCTCATGGTTAGTAGGTTCGAGCCCTGTGTTGGGCTGTGCACTTACAGTGCGGAGCCTGCTTGGGATTCTCTCTCTCCCTCTCTCTCTGCCCCTCTCCACCCCCACCCCAAGATAAATAAATACACTTAAAAATAAAAAAGGTTATATGGGACCAAGAGGACCTAGGAATTATAATCATTTTAGCTAACATTTACTCGGATGGTTACCAGTCTTGGTGCTTTACCTGTACGTGTCCAACAAGCAGAGCTTGTGTCTTTTGGAAACAATTTTATTTTTGTGTCCTAGAGCCCCTTGAAAATGCATTATTGGGGAACTTGTCTCCTGTTTTATAAGATGAGAACTTGGGCACATCCCCTGTCTTTTCTGTTCACTCTTAGGCTGCAGAGAAGACGTTAATTCTAAGTCTGAAATTGATTTAACAGCCCTTTTCCCTTGCCTGACTCAGGTCTGCAGTGGGAAGGGGGCACGTAGCTGGCTTCTTTGTGCTTCTTCCCTCTCCCAGCCCTTGTCCAGCTTGCCAGTCAGTTTCTGACCCCTCCCGGGTACGGGAGAGGCAGGAGGGAGGTGGGAAGGGCGAGCTGGCAGCATCATGAGCTGGCTTCGTATCCTGAGCCTGGCAGGTGGGTAAGTGGCTCTTCCTCTGCAGTACCTGAGTGGGGGCCATCTTTCTTCTGGTAGTCCAGGGAAGGAGATGGCCCTCGTCACGGGTAGCAGTGCCTATCCCACAGCCCACCACCCAGCCACAGGGGCCTTTCATCAACTGGACCATCCCAAAGGAACTTGATCTATGTAGGATGCCTTATACTTGGGTCACTTGCCTGCTGTGTGACCTTGTTAAAGACCTTGTTAAAGGCTCTCTTGATCTTAGTTGCCTCCTTTATAGAATAAAGAGGTTACGTACTTTGCATAAGGCCACCTTTCTGCTGACCGGGAGCAGGCAGGTTCTCTGTTCTCCTGGCTCCCACCTGGGCCCCAAGCAGTAAAGCAAAGCCACTCCCCAGCTGCTCGAGGATTCTGAGTTCATGTCTCCATCAGAGCCTTCCAAGCTCCTGCTGCTTGCTGGGGACACCCTCCGGTCTCTGAAGTCTCCCCTGCCCCTCTGTGCAGCGGGAGAGAGGTCAGGATGTCCCTGCCCCTGCTTTTATCCTCCTTCTTCCTGAGCACCATGTGAGGGTGAGGAAGGGGGAGCATTTGACACCTGGTGTGTTTCCAGGCTTTCTCCTCCTCCTTGTCCTAACCTCACTCTCACCCAGCACAAGGCCCTGCTGGTGGGGAATTGGCCGTGGAGGAGGGTGAGGACCCCAGAGGGCCAAGTCAGTGCTTGGATGTGGGGTGCAGAGGAGGAGGGTGGGGGCCCAGCTGGAGCATGATGCTGGTCTTGGGTAGAGGGAGAATTTGCCATGAGGCAAGGGGAGTGGGTGTAGGTTTCCCACCTGGTAAGGGGCTCAAGTTCTGGGGATCCGGTGCTTCCTTTCCTCTCTAATCAAAATGCTGGGGAGGCATGCCCCTGACCTCTCGTGGGCTGGGAGAGGGCTGTGGGGGCAGGGCAGAGACTGGGTAGGGGGATGGGTTCATTACCAGGAGTCCCTGCACCTCCTTCAGGCCTCAGCACTTATGTTCTGCAGGTTGGGAGGTCACTTTTATTTTCAGATGAGATGGGGCAGGTCAGGTTAACCAAGAAATATCTAGGAATTGGCGCCTAACATCTTTGTCCTAACTCCCAGGGAATAGCCCCATTACCCGGGCTCCCACAGGCCTCCCTGCTAATGCCCCTGGTATAGCCCTGCACACGCTGTAGGGAAATGACCACTGTGCCCATCCCCTTCTTTGAGGCCCAGGGCCTGGCTTGTGTCTTGTTCACCTCTGAACCTCAGCACTGAGCCCCATACCTGGCATGGAATAGGCATGTGACCAGTGTTTGCTTAGTGAATGACCGAATGCATCCAGGAAGAAGCAGGGATGGGAAGAGGGGAGATGAGATTGAAGGGGTGGGAGTGTTAGAGGAGAGTCTAGGTGTGGGTGCCTGTTCTGGCCTGCTGGTTCATTTCTGCCTCTCAGCAGGAAGCACGGGGGCACTCTGGAGGGCCCTCCAGACCTTCTGTCTGCTTACTTACGTGGGGTGGGAGGTCGCACGCCCCTAGCCCACCAGCTCTGGTTGGCTCTGGTCAGCCAGGGCAAGCGGTGAGCAGCCTAACCCTACACCCCTCCTGTCTTGGGGAAGGGGAGCTGCTTTGGGGATGGTAGGGACAGGTAGGTGCAGAGATTTGGAGTCAGAGGTAGGAGCAGGTGGAAGAGGGCGGCGGGGGGGGGGGTGGGGGGTGGGGGGAAGTGGGGGTGGAGACAAGCGGAAGGGGAGAGATCAAAGGATAGAAGCAAGGATGGAGAATCCCAGAGGGTGCTTGGCCTGACAAAGAGGAATCTACCAGTTTGTGTCCAGGTTTCTGAATCTGGCCCGCCTCCTGTGAAAGTGGGTGTGGCTCCCAGGGGGCCCAATCCAAGCACTTGGGGCACGGCTGACCAGAGCCAACCAGGCTCTTCCCTTCAGCCCTTAGAGTCAAGGAGACTTGGTAGTGAAGGAATGTGGCACTGTGTCAGCTGCTCGCTAAATGTCTCTATGGACCTGTTGCTTAAATGCTGTCTGCCTCAGTTTGCCCATCTGTAAACTGGGGATCATAATAGGACCGTCTCATGGAGGTGTTATGAGCTTTGAATGAGATAATCCAAGAGGAGGCCCTAGCCTGGGACATCATCAGGTCTCCATAAATATGTGCTATTCCTTGGGGTTCTGTGAATGGGTGGGGTAACAGGCGAACATCGAACTTCTGCACACTTGTGTTTTTCTCTGCTGAAAGGGGGAGAATGATCCTGGTTTAGACAACCTGCCAAGGATGGAGAGAGGATCCAAGCTGATATTAGACAAGAACATCAACAGTTTATAATCACTGGTCTCCTCCTTGACTTTTAAAAACATTTCTAATCTCTGTTTAATTCTTTGAAGAGAACATTAAAGCCCATTGTACAGGTGAAAGGATGGAAATGGGGGAGGATAGGTGTTTTGCCCAGGGTCACGTGCCCAGCAAAGGAAGCTGGGACCCCCTGTGTCAGGGAGGGCTCCCCCTGATTTGGGTTCTGGGGAGGGGGTTGGGGGTGTTGAAGTGGGGGACAGGAGGAGGAAGTGCTCCTGCCTTGTCTCTGTCCCTGTTTGTCCCACGTACTGCTCCTTGCTGATTCTGAACAGCATACTCCAAATCTTAATGCCTCAATCACCTAGCTATTTAAGGAGAAAATTGGACTAAAATGGCCTGAAGCTTTCAGCCTCCAGTTCAGGAGAAGGGAGGGCACTGGGCTGCACAATGGGCAGGGAGGAAGAGAGTGGCCCCTGAATGTGAGAGTGTTCTCACTGACAGCGCCTCCAGAAGTGGCCACCCCAGACCTGGTGGGTGCCCAGGGAGGGGGTAGATGTCAGGTGTCAGGGTCCTAGACCCTGGCCTCCCTGCTGTGAGATGTAGGCTCTTAAACCCCTCCTCCCTCAAAAAGACATGGTGCAGAACTCACGCAGGACCACTGGGTCCCAAAGTTTTTCTCTGAGCAAAATAAAAATAAAAGAGTGGAGGGCATGGGCCACCTGGGTGGCTCATTCGGTTGAGCATTGGACTTTGGCTCAGGTCATGATCTCACGGTTCATGAGTTTAAGCCCTGCATCCTATGCTGTGCTGACAGCTCAGAGCCTGGAGCCTGCTTCAGATTCTGTGTCTCCCTCTCTCCCCAACCCTTCCCATCTTGCACTCTGTCTCCCTTTCTCAAAAATAAATAAAACATTAAAAAAAAAGTCTGGAGGGCATGAGTGGTCCTTCCAGATACTGAAGGAGGCCCTGCTTCACACTCCCTCCCCCACATCCTGGCCTTCATTTGCTTGACCTGCTGGAAAGACTGGGGTAGGAGACCTGGTTCCTACCCCCAGGAAGCCCCTGGCTGGTGGAGGGACCAACCTCAGCCCACGTCAGCCAGAGAAGAGCCCAGGCTCAGGTGAGAGCTCTGACGAGAGGGTAGGCTCAGTTGACTGGGGCAGGGAAGTGCTGAAAAGGGAGGTCAGTGGGGGTTGAGGCAGTTGGGGAGGCTCCTGTAAGGGGGTGGATAGAGCCGGTTCTTCAGGACTTGGACATGGGGATTGAGGAAGAGCCCTCAGGTGGAGGCATTGTCTTTTCCTAGCTGGGGCAGGGTTAGCAATGAAAGATGATACAATGGGGGAGATGAAGGAAAACTCCACCTAGTTAGATCAGTGAAGGGTGGAGTGGCCAGTAAGTCAGGAAAGAAAAAAAAACATAGACTTGGAAACCATTTGCAGGAATAGTAGGGCCAGGGTGTTAGACATGATACAATGGGAAATAGAGAGCCGTTGAGGATTCTAGAGCAAGGGAATGGCTTGGTCAAATTAGCAGGTGGCAAAACTTACTCTACCCCTGATTGGATAGTGGGTGAGAGTAGAGGCTTGGTGACCAGTTGGGAGAACAACGTAACCGGTGAAGGGCAATGGTGCCCTGGTTTGGGCAATTCCCTGTGGTTGGAAAGGAGAGACCAGATACCTTTGTAATGTAGACGAGGGATAGGCTGAGACGGATTAGATGGGGATGGGAGTCATCGATGCAGAAAAGGTGAATTTCTACCTATGGTTCTGGTTTTGACAGTTAGGGGGATGGATGCCATTTGCAAAGACTGAGAACACAATAACGATGAGCTTGGCTTTGGACTGGCTGACTACCAAGCATCTGTGAAGCATCAGTGTGGAGACAGTCCACTGGATGGTGGGACAGATGGGGCGGGGCACAAATGAGGGATGTGGGCCCACTGGCAAATAGATGTGGAGTAGCACGTGGTGCTCAGTTGGGTGGCCGTGCATAGCAGAGCCTATGGGGAACATCTCTGCCCCCTCCCACAGACACTGTGCTGTGACCCCAGTCTAAGTGCTGCCTGAGAATTTCTGCTACGAGTGAGAAGAAAGTCAGAGCCCAAGTCTGGAGACCACTGTCATTCAAGGGGAGGCAGAGGAGGAATGGGAATGGGTGGAGTCGAGGAAGCCAAGGGGCAAGGTCATGAGTGTCTGGTGTTGAAGACGGGAGTGCGGCGAGGCCAGGGGCTAGCGGAGGTCACAAGGCCTCCAGAGTCACAGCATGGGGTTAGCTGGTGGAAGAGCCCAGAGCCCGCATGCCACCTGCTGTTGCTGGTGCCCCTTGGGTAGGCTGGGGTCTGCAAACTGTTTTGGAAGCAATGTGGGGGCGGACTGCCTTGGGCCCCCAAGGCCCCAGGGAGGCCCCCCATCTTGTGCTCATGGGTTAGAGTTGCTAACCATTTGGCCTCTCTACCCTTTCCCAGCCCATGTGTCCTATGTCTTGGCCATCTGTCCTCTTGGCCCTCCTACCCCCTTTCTGTCTTCCCCTCACTTCAGAGCCAGAGGCCTAGACCATTACAGGCCTGACTGTGTTACCAATTTCTGCACCCCGGTCTTGGGACCCAGGACTCCCTTTCCAGGGGTGCAGGAGTACCATGCAGACTAAACCTGAATCGTATGTTACCACTCAGATCTCCTATTACGTGAATACCCCATGGCAGGACTTGGGGGAGGCTCAGGCTAGGACCAGACTTTGCGGTGACAAAGTATACCAGCAAATTGGCCGTAGGGACACTGCAGGGAACATGGATGTCTCTGTGCCACTCACCCTGCTGCAGTGATTAAAGATCAGTGCCCACAGCCATGCCCATGACTGAGGAGGCAGTCAGCACCCGGGTATTAGGGAGCTGATAGCACAGGCTCTGAGGTCCACACAGGGGGCACCAACCAGTCTAGGAGCGGCTGAGTCATTCTCAAAGCTGCTGTGGCTGGAACATCCAGTCCCTGCTGGTGGACAGGAGCTTATCTGGGCCACTCGCCCGCCCGTCTGATGTGATCTCTGCTAGGAGATAGTGTTCTCAGCACTTGCCCGCAGCACAGAGCCCTGCAGAGCTGGGCTGATGGGGGGTCAAGGAGGGCCCTGAAGTCCATGGTCCCTGCACCAACACATAAGTCTTGGACTCAGAGGCACAAGATAAGCTCCTGTCTAGAGAGAGAAGGGACCCTAGCCCCTGCCAGGTGTGAGCCCCTGAATGGTAGTCCCTGATAAGGGGCACCTGGGCTCAAATGTCCCCTGAGATCAGGAATGCCCAGCTATGCCCAAAATGGAAGCTTGGTTTTGGTAGGTGGGCCAGCAACATGGGGCGGGGGCAGGGAGGGAGGACTTTAAACATGGAAGGATTTTTACAGAATGTCTTGTCTGGTGTGGGGTTTCAGACATTTTTAGCAGAAGCCCAATGACTAAAATACATGATGGTAGTCACTCTGATTGCAGTGGGCATGGTGGGCTGGGGCCTACCTATTGACTCCTATCCTTGAAGCCCACCCCAGCAGCCTCTGGCATGTCCTTGATTAACCCCTGGGGCCCTGGGTAGCACAGTTTGAAAAACTAGTGACCAACTTCAATCTCTGAGTGATATACTTGGTCTACCTGTTTTGTAGATAGGTACACTGAGGCATCAGAAGGAGGAGCAACTTCTATAGGTTGTTCGTGGTAGAGACAGAGATGGGGACAGGAACCTAGTTTCCTGCATCCCAGCCTGGGGCCTCCCAGCTGCCTGATAGAACTCCATCTTGCCTACTGATTGGATTCCAACAGCTCTGTTTTGAAGAATAATTGTATTGTCCTAATTATGCATCCCAATATTCTAAGCCACCTTACATCTGCTTTGGAAGCAGGCAGAGTAAGCATCATAGATGCATACGTAAAACCATTATGCTTCCTTTTGTTCAACTCCGGTCTCTGCTCCCCTGTGGGGGGAAATCAAAGAGGGTGAATCTGGCCCCCCTGCCCTTGATGAGCTCACAGTCAGGATGGGGGATGGGGGAGAGGGTGGCCCGCTCTCAGGAACAGCAGGCAGGTGGGGGATCAGAGCTGGAACCGTATAGTGTGCCACATGGGGGGTGGGCTAAGCAGCATGGTAGACCCCTCCTCCCTCCCAGGGCATCATTCTGGTAGCTGCATGGCAGAGGCACATGACCCATATTTCCTGTCTCTAGCCTGAATGTCATTAAGAATATGGACTCTATCACTTAATAGCTGTGACTGTAGGCAACTTTGCTCACTTCTCTGTGCCTCAAGTTTCCTCATCTGCAAGGTGGAAATTATGAATTACACACCTCAAAGAGTTGTTGGGAAATTTTAGCGTGTTATCAATTTGCAAAACACTTAGCACTGCACCCGGCATATGGTAAATGCCCCTGTGCAGTTAGCTGATGATAATGATGATGTATGATTGGGTTGAAATGGTCTCAGGTGGAGTGTCCACCCTGGGAGGGGAGCTGTGGTCTGAGCTCTCCCAGGGGCAGGACTTCTCGCCTGAGGCTTGGTCATCAGACCCCACTGAATGGAGCAGCCTGTTGCAGAGGACATAGCCCCTGGCCTGGGAGCAAGAGGCTTGGAACCCAGATCCTTACTCTGCTGCCAAGGACCTGGGGCAAGGCTGTGTCTTCTCTGAGCCTCAGTTTTTGCATCTGTAAAGTGGGGAACATTCTACCAAACACACCGTGGTGCTCAGTGTTAGATCAGATGAATGTGTGAAATAGTTACCACTTGACCTGCCAGATTGGAGGCATTCAGAGAAAGTTCCCTCCCCCCCGCCCCCAAGAGGATCGCAGGAGGCCCTGGGATACGTTCCCCAGGGTCTAGGGAATTTGGGAAGAAGATGGGAACGTATCCCACCAAATTCCCTAGAATTTGGGAAGAAGGTGGGAGCAGCAGCCGGCGGCTAAGGTAGATGGAAGCAGGGAGAGAAACTAGGCTGGGACAGAGGAAATGTGCATTTTCATCCACTGAGCACATTTCTCAGACATTAACTGTGTCTGGGCCCTGGGCTGGGTCCTGGGCAGACAGACGTGGCTGACATAACCCCTGCTCACAGGAGCTCCCAAGCGAGGGGCAGTGGGGTGAAGACGTACGCTCAGATGAACACTAGGCCAGGTGGAAGTACAAAGGTTGGCCTGCAGGCTGAGGATCCTTTAAGCTGGGGAGGACTGGATGTGGTTTGTTTTTGTTTGGCTGGGGTTTGAAGGACAGCTATGACAGAAGAAACTGAGGCGTGCCAGTGAGGTTGAAGAGCATCCCAGGAGGAGGGGACCCATAGGCAAGTGCTGGGACAGGAAATCATAGGCAAGCTGATCTGAAACCCTGCTGCATCCCTACCTCCTACCTAGGTCACCCCATTCAAGGGGGAACAGAACTCCTCCTGGAGGAGTCAGCAAGTCTTCTAGCCCAGAATTATCTCCAGAATTCCTACAAAGTGACCAGCAATACAACTGATGGCCCACTTTTGAAATATAGACCAAAGCTCTAGGATTATGCAGGGGAATATTGACTGAAAACTCACCGCAGGCCCTGGGAGGGTCCAGTGAAGCCCGAAGGCAGCCTGGGCAGGGTCAGCCTAGGCCCGGAAGGCTTCTCTGAGGACGTGATGTTGGCGGAAGTCTGTTCGGGCGTCAGGAGAAAGCCAGGCTGAGAAAGCTGCAAGCGTTCATTCACTTCCTATTGCAATCAGAGCTGGGAGTTTTCCTAAGATTACTTCTCACTAATAAGACAGGCCTCTTCTCAGGCACGACTGCTGACATGTTTTGTTTTCCCCAGATGGGGATAATCAGCCTGTTTGGTAGTCGGGCTGACAGCTCAGGCAGCAGGCGGGGGCTGGGGGCGGGAGGCCCGGGGTGGGGGGTGGTGGGTGTGGGGGGGAGCAGAGGCTGCCTGGCTGCCTGGGTGACAGCCCCGAGCAGGTGGGGATTTCCGTTTGTGCCTCGGAGGAGGGGGCTGTGGGGCAAATAGCTCGGTTATGTGAACCCCGAGAGCCCACCTGGCTGTCTCCCTACTTAATTCATGCCTCATGTCAGTGCTGAAAAGCAGCCAGCCATCCCCTTGCTCCATGAGAGGAGACTAGTCAGGATCTGTGCTGGGAGCTCCCTCCCCTTCCCTGGGAAGATGGCCACAGCTTTCCTGTCCCAAAGCCCTGAACAGGTCCAGCCTCGGACTCCAGCCCGAGCCAGGCATGTGTGCTTCACCCACTCATGAGCTGGGGGGTCGGGGAGAGGTACCCGCCAGTCTTGGGGTCTCCGTGGGCAGGCCATGGATGAGCTCTTCTTCTCCAGGGTCAGTACCCAGGGCCTTGCCCAGCCCAGCATCTCCAAGCGCTTGGCTGGGTGGCTTGTGACCTGAGCACAGCAGGGCTGACGAATGGCTGTTTTAGAATCGCCTTCAGCAAAACAGCCACATCCACCTTGAGGATGACGAGCCCTCACACCATGGGTCCCTGGAGGTCTGAGGGAGGCCCCAGACCTGCTTTACCCAGTTTCAAGGACGGGAACCAGCTGGACAGCCTTTCTGGATGACTTGAACTCTTTCCCCACCCAACACACTCTGATTTCCTCCTGTGTGGAAGGAAGGGGTGGACTGCCTCAGCAGGGTGGACACCTCCGCGGCTCCAAAGCCCCGCTGCCCCCACCTCGGCACCCCTTTTCTGGCTCCCCAGCGACGGCCCAGCAGAGAGCCCAGCTCGGGTCCTTCCGTGTTTCACTTCCGGTGCATCCAGGGCAGGGAGGCTTCCCCCAACTCCTCGGCTGCTCATTCCAGTTGCTCCGGAGAGCAAGGTGTACCAGTGCCCTTTAACAGCGACTCTTTGCAGAAGGGCATGGTGGGAGACTTGGCCATGCAGACAATGTGCCCCTGGCTCTGTGTTCCTGGGCTGCAGCTCCTGGGCCCTGGCCCTGTCCTTGGTTCCTTGCGACTGACCCTCAGTGTGTCAGTGAGTCAGGCTCTCCCCCCTCCTCGGGACCTCAGTGTTCCCATCTGCCTTGTGGGTGTCTAGAAGACCCCAGCTAGATGCAAAAGAGGCGGTGGCCCCCGGGAGAGGCACCTCGGGGACCACCAGCCATCTGGCCCTCAGTAGCCATGTGGAGCAGCTTTCCTCCTTCGTGGTCTCCCAGGCAACGCCGAGTGCCTGCCAAGCTCGCTGCCGAGGCCTGGCTCCTGTGCACATCTTTAGTGCCACACGGAGATGGCTGATGGCAGGGGCCAGGGCAAGGCCCAGCCTCCCCAGCTGTCACAGGGAGCAAATCAGACGAGAGCTGAGTAGGATTGGGAGGAGGGAGTGCTGGAGCCAGGGGGGCGTGGGAAAGAAGCTCAGAGGCCCTGGCTGCCCTCCCCCTGCCTCATCCTCTTAACGCTGCCTTCTCGGTGACCCCTGCTTTCCAGAACATTCCATTGGAATCTCACAGCCCTGGACCTCAGTTTCCCCATATATCAAAGGAACGGGGGGTGATCTCCAGCCCTCCAGACTCTAATGGCCTGAGACAAGAGCCCAGCCAAGATGTCAGAGGCCAGTGGAATGGGCCCTGAACAGTCTTTAGGAGGGTGTGTCTCTCAAGGGCATTTATTAGGCAAAGTCTCTGGGACCATTTGCTCCAAGATCCTGAAACCACCCTCTACTCTTAATTCCATGCCCCTGCTGAGAACCCTTCTCCAGGGGGAGCTTTGCTCTGTTAGCCTCTCCATCTGCCACTCCCAGGATTTGCAGGCTCTGGTGGCTGGGCAGTTCTTTCCTAAATTGTAGTCACTCGTGCATGAAGGCACCATTCCACCCTTGTCCTGAGAGATGTGGAAGGCAGAGCTGGCTCTGGGAGGGGGGGCTGAGGGGGCGTGCAGAGAGGAGAGGGTCCTGGGCACTGTGGCTTCTGCATGTGAACAGCTGAGGTGTAGGGAGGGCTCCCAAGACAAGGACTGGGGAAAGGGCTAGTGTCCCACCTCCACGGTTTTCCCAGGTCTGGAGGAAAGATCCAGGCATTCCGCATCCAGGCTGGGTCCTTGGATGTTCATCATAGCCTCTGCTATGATGGGGTGTTCCACCGAGACTGGGCTGCAGGAAGCATCGGGTAGCCACGTAAGCAAGGATGCTGTCCACTCCCATGGCCCTTCCTGTGAACTGGAAAAAGGCACGCTCTCTGGGCAGACATGGCTGTGCAGTGCATGGCTTTCAGTCCCTCAACACCTCTGCAGACTGCTGCGGCAGGAGGCAGACCTGAATTGCCATCCATAGGGGCCTGCCAAGGAGAAATTGGAGAGGCAGCAGCTCTGATCAACCCACTGGAGAATCAAGGGACATTGCTGGCATGGTGGGTGGGGGAGATTTTGGCATCTCTAAGCTGAGGACAGATGCCAGAGCAGAGAGGGAATTGGTTCCTTCAACAAGTACTAATTGAGAGCACCTACTCTTTGCCTGGCTCTGTTCTGGATGTTGGGAGCCTGGTGATGCTCAAGATAGACAAGGTTCCTGTGGTCCTGGAGCTTGTAGAGGAGAAACAGTCAATAATAACCTAAAAATATCAATCAGGTGGCATGCAGAGGCTTACACCATGCAGATGGATGGTGAGCAAAGTGCCATGATGGATTGGGGATGGGTGGGTAAGTCTGGCAGGCCCCACTGAGCCTAAGCTGAGAATTGAGTGATAAGGGATCAGCAGAGTAAAGGTCAAGGGGACAAGCATGGCCAAATCAAGGGAACAGCTTGGCAAAGGCCCCACAGAGAGAAGAAATTTGGCCTATTCAGATGCTGCAAGGAGGCTGGGAAGACTGGAGTGTGGTGGGCGCCGAGGAGAGAGGAGGAGAAGCACTTAGCAGACAGAGGCCAGATCTGGGGACTCTGCCAACCGTGGTGAGGAGTTTGGACTTTATCCTCAGTGTGGTGAGAAGCCAGTAGAGGAGTCTAAACAGAGGAGACCCAAGAGCAGTGATTCTCACCCAGGAGTGACCCTCCACCCCAGGATATTCGGCAGTTCTGACTCGGGGTAGGAGTGGGTGCTCTTGGCACTCAGTGGGTAGAGGCCAGGGATACTGTTAAACATCTGACATGCAGGACAGCCCCACAGCGAAGAATCATCTGGTCCAAAATGTCAGCAGTGGTGGGGTTGTGAAATCGTCTAAATGCTGGTGTTCCCAGGATTGCTTTTCTTTTTAAACAACCCAGGGTCACACTGTACTCACGTCTAGCTCTTTCTATATATACTCTGGGTTCAAATTCTGTTTCCACCACTTGTGCAAAATGTCAGTGGTGCACAGGTTAAGAAACTCCACTGCAGAAGAAGAATGGAAACATGGACACTGCTTAGACCTGCATTGCCCAATGCGGTGGCCACTGGCCACAGGAGGCTTTTGCACATTCACATGTGATTAGCCTCAGCTGAGATGGGCTGTGGGTGTAAACCATGCACTGCATTTCAGACTTGATACAATACAAATGGTGTAAAATATTCACATTTTATGTTGATTGCATGTGAAAATCATACTATTTAAAAAAAATTTTTAATGTTTATTTATTTTTGAGACAGAGAGAGACAGAGCATGAGCAGGGGAGGGGCAGAGAGAGAGGGAAATACAGAATCTGGAACAGGCTCCAGGCTCTGAGCTGTCAGCACAGAGCCCGACGCGGGGCTCGAACTCACAGACCGTGAGATCATGACCTGAGCCGAAGTTGGAAGCTTAACCAACCGAGCCACCCAGGCGCCCGAAAATCATACTATTTTAGATATATTGGGTTAGATAAAGTGTTTTATTAAAATTAACTCTGCTTGCTTCTTTTTATTTCTTCAAATGTGGCTACTAGAAAAATTTAAACTACACATATGGCTTCCGTTTGTAGCTCATATTATGTTTCTGTTGGATGGTGCTGAGTTAGACAGTGATAATGTTGATGAAATGGCTTCGTATGTGCTGAGCACTGTTCTTTTTTTACATACATCACTTGACTTAATTTTAAACTTAATTTGACAACTTTGTAAGGGAGATATTGTTATTATCCCCACTTTGATGTGAGGAAGCTGTGGTCCAGAGAGGTTAAGTAAGTTGCCCAAGGCCACACAGGGAGTAAGGGTAGATCTGGCTCCAGACTCTGTGTGCTTAACCAGGTCCCGTGAAGATGATGGCTAGCTTATCATGGAAAAGATGGAGTCAGACAGAAGTGGGATAATTCAAGATCTACTTGGGCTGCACAGGACTCACTGATGGGTGGATGTAGGGAAGGGGGCAGGGTAGGGAAGGAATCAGGAATGCCCACTAGGTTTGCTTTGAACAGAAGACAGGGGGTGATGCCATTCACGGAAGTGGGGCATCTGGAGAAGGAAGCCCGAGTGTTCCGTGCTGGTCCTGCTAAGTTCAAGATGACTGTAGACATCCAACTAGAGACGTTAAGAAGGCAGTGGGGTTTGCAGGGAGGGAGGCATTTGGGGCGGACACGGACATTTGGGAGTCATCAGCAGGTCAAATATAAGGACACGGGGGGTGATTTTATCACCCAGAGAGAGTATAGATGTTGAAGAGAAGGTTGCTCTGGATGGAGCCCGGGAGCACACCAACATTTGGAGGGTGAGCCACAGAGAAAGAAGCTGAATGGGAGACTGAGAGAGAAGCCAGTGGCTTAAGAGGAAAACTAGGCAGGAAAGGAAGATGTCTGGGGAAGGAGGGTGGGGTCAGTTTTCAGGCTCAATGGACAGCCTGTGCGCCTCTGGCTGGTTGGAGCAAGTGGGGAGGAGAACTCACTGGCCCAAGGTAGGATGTCTGGGCTGGAGCCTTGCAGGCTGGCCAGATTCATGCCGAGTCCCTAGAACGAGGCATCCCTGGTTTCTGAAACATTAGGGAAGGGCCATGTCGAGTGGCCCCAGCTAAGGTAAAAGGAAGGCCCAGGGATGTGGGAAGAGCGACCCAGGCAGCTTGTTTCATTTGTCAGGAAGTCCTTCCTTATGTCTGACTGTAATCCTAACTGCTTCCAAGTGAGCCTACAGTTCTTTGTAGCTAAGCCGAGCAGACCACCCATATGCATCCTTCCAGGGTTGAAGACAGAAAATGCTTCTCCCTCCCTCCCCACCACAAACCTGCCAGCCCTGTCTTCCCCAGGATTCTCCTTTCTTCACCTAGAGAAGTTTCTCCTCCTTGCAACAGCTCACAAATTCAGCTCTGGGCTCGGACAGTTTGCAGCTCAGGACCCATGAGGAGCAATAGGTAGAAACTCTGATCTGAGCTGCTTGTGTCCTGCCTCTCAGACGCTTCCAGCTGGCCCGCATCCCTAACTTCACCATCTCTCTCAGCCGATTAAAAAGGTCTCTGTCTCCAGGAATCTGTTCTCAAGAGCACTTGTTTCTGGTTTGGCAACTTGCTCTCTGCCACCTGGCTCCTGACTGCAGCCCAACCTGGCTTCTGTCCTTGGTCTGTTCACTCTTGGCCATTTGGGGCACCGCCGTCCCTAGTCCGGGCCTGATCTTGGCTCTCTTCCCACTACCTCAGGGCCGGCATCTCAGCACACCAGCCCCTGTATGTCCCCCATCGCTAATCTCTCCATCAGCAACTTCTCTTCAACCGCACTGCCCACAGGACCAAGTGCTTTGTCGATGAAAAAGCCCTTTGGGGGCAAACACAGGAAATTAAAGCCTTGGAGCGCAGTAAGAAAACCCATTCTTTTTCATGGATTTCTGCAGCCCGATTGTGTTAGCTTCTGCCGAGTCTGGGATATTCTGGTGTTGCTCACACCCACAGGGGCTGGCTGGGGGCGCGTGACGTTAATAGGGAGGGCCTCTGTCTGAACTCCTGCCAATTCTGTTCATACCTTTGGGGCCCCGGGGCTGACCACTCAGTTGCTGGGGTGCCCTTAGCAGGAGGGAGCTTTCAGGGCATTGTCGGAGGCTAACACCTGGAGTGGATTTGTTGATGGCCAGCTGAGAAGAGCATATCCTGCCAGAAGAGAAGCTGGCAAGGCCAGCTGAGCTCTCTGACTCTGGGTGTAAAGTAGGAAGAGAGTGGCCCTCTGCAGGGACAGGGGGGAACCGCCATCTACTCTCCATGACTACATCGCTCAGTCTCAAAATGAGGGGAGTTGGAGGGATGGTGTTTAAACCCCCTTATGGGAATAATGTATGCAACAAACGTTAGTAGAACTCCATCCATGTGACAGAACTTTCAGGAGCCTCCACTAAGAGCTCCTAGAGCCCTAACTCCAGGCAGCAGCTACTCCCCTTATGTCCCTTGACTGGCCACCACTGAGACCAGGCTCAGCCTGCAGCCCAGCATGTGAGCTCACTGGCCTGGCTCTTTGGAAGCCATTCTGCCACTGAGGGCCTCAGGAATGCTGGACTCCAGCAGGCATGTTCTCCCTCTCTGAGAACTTCAAGACTCCACCAAGGGCACTCTAATACCGTGGCTGGGCTCTGCAGACAGAGGTAGTGACTGGTGGCCTGCCTGAAAAGGTAGGCCAGGTGCTGGGGGAAGGAAGGCAGGGAGTGCCCCGGAGGGAAGCAGCAGAGTGCAAGGAGACGTGGCCTCAGTTTGGACCCTAACTTCTCATTTGGGGGAGCAGAAAGAGAAGGAATAAAAGGGGAAGGTGGGAAGAGCAGGACTTTGGGGCCGGATACATGAAAAACGCCTTCAAGTTATTCAGGCCCTGCTGACATGTCCCAGTGGGGGGACTGTGAGCTGAGGTTGCAGCCAGCCCTGGGAAAACCCTCCAACTCAGGGCTCTGAGGGGTGACTCCGGGCCGGGCATTGGGAGAGCAACTCCCACCACGGCCCACTGCACCATCCTGGCCCAGGGGAGCAACAGCAGCCAGAGATAGGGGCAGGAGGATCTGTTAGCCTCAGGGCAGGTGCTCAGAATCTGATTATTCAAGTCTGCCAGGTCCTCTGGTCCCAGCGGGGGCTCTAGGATTCCATCCATTCATGTACCCACCCATCCAAGAGACATTGTCTGGTAGGCCTTCCTTTGCCCCCTCCCCGACCCCATGCCACCACTGACCTCTTGCCCCAGAGCTCCTCCCCACCCCGCAGGCTGCGCATTTTATTCCCTGGCCCTGTGTCTGACCTTTCACATCTGCTCCTGCAGAAGTAACCCCAAGCAGAGTGATTGACTTCCCACTTTGTAGATGGTCATGACAGGCGCTGGTTCTCAAAGCCCTTTCCCCCACCAGCCCATGACAGTGGCAGAAACCTCACCCTTACAGAGAACTGGCAGTCTGCAGACTTTACACTTGCACCGCGCTGAAGGTTTACTTGATTAAACTTGAAGGGAGAAAGGGAACCAGTATGCACTGAATACATCCAGGTCAGGCATTTTCCTGACATATTAGCTCACAACCCTCTCTGAATTTGGTAAAATCCTGTTAAGAGCAAAAGTAGCTAATATATATTATTGACTACTGCTATGTCCTAGGTTTTATGCTAAGTAATTTGTAGATGAAGACACAGGCTCAGAGGGGATAAATGCTGCATAACTCACCCAGTGTCACACAATGGGCACGGCAGCACGGATGTTCACACCAGATCTGGCTGACCCTTGCCACCTTCCACTTTCACCTCCCAGAACATACATTGGCCATGTGCTGTGGGGACCCAGTGGAGGGATATTTACAGATGAGCAATTTGAGGTCCAGGAAAACAAGATGGCTAGAAAGAGCGGAGGCAGTAGATGTCCCGATGACTCACTCGTGTGTGTGTGTGTGTGTGTGTGTGTGTGTGTGTGTGTGTGTATGCGTGCTCACTGCGCAGGCCGCCCTGGCATTGCAGACAGAGCACGTGGCTGCAGTGACAGCCTCATGGAATTGCCCTGGGCAGGGGGTCCTCCCCTGGAGGGAAGGCAGAGCCCCTTGCTAGCAGGCTCTGGCCAGGTCAGCTTCCAGGTCCAGTGAAGGCTAGAGCAGCTTCCTGAGTGAGTAATGAGTGACAAGTGACATGCAGGGAGCCCCAGGAAGGAGGAAAGGAAGGAGAGAGGAGGGGAAAGAACCAGTTTTGTTGCTTTAAAGCCTTGTCACTCCTGAGAGGACCATTGTGCTTCCTGTTTGGCTTTCCTTACTGCAGTCCATGCGAGGACTAGGATGGGGATAGCTGGGTGGCTGCTCTGGATCATTCATTCTCTCCCCTCCGCTGTCCTGGGAGGCCTGGGAGGGAGGGCAGGTGGATTCCCTTCTCACTCCACCATCCTTCCTGAGGCATCTCATCCGTTCCTGTGTTTTTGGTTATGGCCACACCCCTGCTTCCTCTGCCCACCCCCTGCACCATGAGGATCACCTGGGGAGCTTTTTTTTTTTTTTTTTAAGTTTATTTATTTTGAGAGAGAGAGAGAGAGAGAGGGAGAATCCCAAGCAGGCTCCACATATATGTGCAGAGCCTGATGTGGGGCTTGAACTCACAAACCACAAGATCATTATCTGAGCTGAAACCAAGAGTCTGACACTTAACCGCCTGAGCCACCCAGGCACCCCACCCATTTTAATAAACATGGATGCCAGGCCCTGTCCCAGACCTAATAAATCAAAATCTTGGGGATGGGCCCAAGAATCAGAATTTGTTGTCTACTCTTGCACAGTCAGGGTTGGGAACTGCTGAGTCCTCCAGGAACTGCCTGGTTGCACTTTCTTCCAACTGCCTCCTGTCCATGAAGCTCCCTACCTGCTCCCTTCACGTCTGTTCCTGTCTCCTGTTAGGATGCCTCCAGCTCAGCTTGCCCATCAAGTTCATAATCTGTACACCCCATCTCACCCCACCGTGCAGCCTGTTTCTCCCTCAGGGCTCTCTGTGTTAGGAACCTCAATCACCTGCATCCAATGGCATAAGTCCAAGACCTGAGGGAAGCCCTGCCTTTCTTGTTCTTAGTGTCTAATTGCCACTTGATGGAGGTCCGATTCAGCACCTAGGACAGAGAGACCTAAATAAGCGGTGCCCAGACAGAATCGAAGTTTCCCTCTTTTTCACATAAAAGTTTGGGTGGACAATTTGGGCTGCTGTGGCTGCTCCATAACCACTGGGCACCCAGGCTCCTCCTCAAACAGGTGCTTTCGCTCCTCTTCATAAGCAGCCTTCTTCTCCTTGTCCAAGATGGTGCTCTCGTTCCAACCATCACATCCCCATCGCAGCCAGTGGGAAAGGACGAAGAGGAAGAGGAGGTCATGCCCCTCTTTGGGGGCACAAATTGGACGTTGTTCACATTACTTCTGCTCATGTCCCATTGAGAAGGATTTTGTCACAGGCTCACACTCAGCTGCAAGAGAAGCTGGGAAATGTAGTCCTGCTGATTTCATCTCCTCAGATGGTCTCCAGCACCCCCCTTCTCTCTACCTCTCCCACCATTCCCTGAGCCCAAACCATAATCTCCTTCCTCATCCACTGCAACAGCTTCCTCATTGGTCTCACCACATCCTCCAGCCTGGTTTTTCCTTTGCATCCTGGGTGATATCATTTAAATGCAAAGGAGACCTGATCATCTCCTCAGCAGCTTCTCTCCACTACTCTTAGGGTAAAGTCTCAAGGCTTTTGTTGCCCTTTGATCAGCCCCCAAGACCCTCACTATCTGATCGGGCCTCTGGCCTCAAGTCAAGCCTCTCTTCCTTGCTGTCTGTCCTCCAGCCACACTGGTCTGAGTCCCATGTGTTGAGTGAGGCCACCTCTATTCATGGCCTTTGCTCTTGATGCCTTTGCTGCTGCAGCATTCTCCCCTTCCCATTTTCTTCTACCCCCTCCCACCTCCCTGCACTTGTCCTTCAGATCTGAAATAAACTGACAGTTACTCTAGAAAACTCCCTTAACCCCTAGGCTTATGGCCCCCTATTCTTTAATTTCAGCATAACAAGTTGTATTATATTATTTGTATGATCATTGCTTAAGTTCTGGGTACTCATTTGAGTGTAGGCTCCAGGAGGGCAGGGCCACTGCACCCTCGGTGCCTGGCATGGGGCCTCGCCCACAGAGCATCCTTTACTAAATGGTGGTTCCCTAGGTGAATTGTGAAGGATGGAGAAGTACCAAGAGTGATTCTCTGGTTTTGGGCTCATCAAGGAGATGAACATGGTGCCATCTGTGGAGATGGGGCAGTGGGAAGGGGTGCAGACTGGAGCAGGATCTTGCATTTAGTGTTGGAAGCGCTGGGCTGGGATGTCAGCTGGGCTGTTGGACATACGGATACGGACCTCTGGGGAGATGTCCTACTTGAGTCAGTTGACCTGGGACTCTCTACCCAACCAAGGTTATCATAAGTCAAGCGACCAGAAAGGCAGCCATTTGGGGTGGGGGTGGGAGGGAATCCTGGCAACGTGTTCAACCTTAGAGGGGAAGAAATGGGAAGAAAGCACGAGAAGAACTCCCTGCTCCAGTTCTCCTTACTTCCGAGTTCTACTTTCTTCTGAGTTCTAGTCTCAGAAGGGCTTGCTCGGCTCCCTTGAGCCTGTCAGGGAGGTTGAGGCGCTGAGTGGCATGCACAGTGAGCATGGGAAGGGCTGGGGTGTGCACTCGCACACCTGGTGACAGTGCACAACCCCCCCCCCCCCCACCCCGCCACACGCCACGGCTGCAGGCACTCTAGCTCAGCAAACACAGATGGAGTGTCTATGGAATGCCAGGCCCTGGGTTGGGGGGAGGTGGGGGGGGGCGCAGTGATGACAGCAGTGGGAGGGGCAGGAAAGTAGAGGTAGTAATAGCTACTGTTTACAGAGGACTCAGTGATATCAGACACCATCCTAGGCGCCGTCTGTTTAAACACATTTAATCTTCACGACAACCCTGTAGCATAACAACATGCCATTGTCCTTCACATTTTCCCTCCGGGAAAACTGAGGTAACACAAAATTAGAAATACGACCACGGCCACTGAGTGGCAAGAAGGAGAAAGACCCCCTTGCTTAAACAAGCTTAGGGGTGCGGGATTATCTCCTCGTGGTAGTGAGGATGGCTATTGTCGCTCCCACTGGACGGGCAGGTCCATAAAGGGGTTTCTCGTGAATATAACACGTGTGATCAGCACTAATTCACTCCACCCTCTGCGTATCCCCAGGGGTTTTCGTTTAAACCTCTCGCCTTCTCTCATAAAGCCTGGAGGTGGGTGGTGGGCTGATGTTGGCGAAACAGTTTCGAGGCTGTTCCCCTTGCAAGCCCTGCAGAGACAACCTCCCCAAATGGTTCTCAAGGGAGCAGAGAGTGGGCAGCGCTGAAAATGCAGAGGCGCGTTTTGAATGCCACAGTGGCCGGGCAACGCCACTAGCACTTGGAACGGGATTCAGGACGCCGAAGGGTGTGCATTGCAAAAAACAGCCTGGCAATAAAGACGTGTCCTAACCCAGACGCCCCCCCTTACTGAAGGCAGTACTTGCGAACTGAACGCAGGGGTGGGGGGCAGAAGCATCGGTCAGAAGCAGCGCTGTGACCCGGATTAGCAGGCAGGCCTCTTACCACCAGACAACGGCGCTCTGCACTGCACATTCCCACTCGTCACTGAAGAAGAATGAGTCCCGGTGGGGAGATTCGGGCAAGGCACTAAAGGAGGAAAGTTGTCGAGGGGGTAGAGGGCCTTGCTCTGCAGCCTTCACATCCTGGCCACGCTGCGCCTGTGTGGTGTGGCTGGCACAGCCCCGGCTCTGGGGCCTACGGTTTCTCACTCCTCTGTCCCGATGACTGCAGCTGCGGGTCCATCCATCTCTTCCCGCCAGGACTCCTTTGATCTTCCTGGGAGCGAGTGGCGTGTGGGTCGGCCGTGTTAAAGGCCCAAGGGGGGAAGCAGCCATATTGATGGAAGAGGCCAGTTTGTTCCCCCACCTTGGAATGCAGAAAGCAGAGCAGGAAGCACACAGAGACTCAAGTTTATTTGTTACTTGAATTGGTACAGAGTTCCTCCTCGAAAAGCGCCAGGCTCACTGAGGAAAACAGTGACCTACTGCAAGATGCTGAGACCAGCCACGCTGAAGCCGAGGTGGCAGAAAGGAGAGTGCGACTGAGGAAGGGAAGTTAGTAGACCCGTATGGGTAGGTGGCTACTGCCAAGCTTACCGATACTCACGTGTATTGTCATCTCTACTGTCAGAAATCATCAAGATCAGCGTCCCCAGGGCCACTCCACCTCCACCACCCCCAGGGTCACCTCTTTGGTCACTTCACCCAACCTTCTCACCACGGTCAGCATCTCTGCCTCCAACCTCTGGGTCAGGTTAACCCCTGGTCCATCGACCTCCTTCCAGACTCTCTCGCTCACGTTGGAAGATGCCCGGGGTGGAGCAGAGCTTCCTCTGGGCAGAAGACCCCTCCACACAGTGAGGGTGAGTCAGCTTGCTCTGGGCTCTGAGTGAAAGTTCAGCTCGAGTGGTCTTTGTAGTTGTGAGTTTCCAAAAGCCAGGGGGCTTTATTTCACTGTTTTAAAGAACGCTGCTGGTCTTTGGGGTTCTTTGAAGTGAAGTCTATTTTCAGAGATCTGTGTGCTCACTAAGGATGAATCCATAGCTGGGATCAGGGATTGGTCCTGGGTGAGGGCAAAGGGTTATACGTCAGTCTGTGGCTGGGGCAGGGACTTCCTCTGAGACTGGGATTAGAGGCCAATTTGAGACAAGGTCAGGGTTCAGTGTCTAAATGGGTCAAAGCGTTGCCTGGGGCTGAGATAGTTCTCAGGGTAGAAGTAACGTCAGGTGTCCATTTATTGAACCTCTGTCTTATATCCAAAATTTCTTACAAAGTACTACCATTTTACTCCGGGTCAGTCCATTTCCTTGAGGGATTCCTCCACTCTCTAGTCCCCTTGCCACCACCTCCCCTTTAGCTCTTAGTCCCCTGGGGCTCAGGATGCAGCCATACTCCTGTTCTGGGGTATGGACTTCAAAGTAAGATAGAGAACATTCTGAATCCAAAGTCCTCAGCAGCCTGAGACTGCAATTGGAGAAAAGGGCACAGCCAGGCCTGGTGCCTAGCCAGCCCTGGCAGCTGGATGACCAGTTGTAATGGGATTAGGGTTGGCCATGCCCGCCCCACTGTATGCCGCCCCAAACCTTTCCCTCCCATCCTCCCCCTGCATCCTGATTAGGATGCAGCCCTGGGCTCTACCTTCCCCGCCAGCCGCATTGTCTCGGCCAGTGCCAGCGCCTAGCAACCCTCACAGGGGAGCCCTTTCCCACCGCCGTCCTGGCCCCTGTCCCTGCCCCTCTGCTCTGAGCACCGGCATCACTTGTGTTTTCATCACTGCAAAGAAGCCAGCAAAGCGGAGCCAGCTGGTCGCACCAGATTCTCCCAATGACCCGATTCCAACAATCTCTTCTGAAATTCTGGGCCTCCTTTCCAAGATTCCTAGGTCCTATCAGTAATTCTCAGATGACAAGCTGGGATTCCAGAGTTCTGTTCTGGAATTCTCCAAATCCTGGAGTCCAGTCTAGGAATCCATGAATTCTATGATCCCCAAATTATATGACACGGGTCTCAGCGCATTTGAGTGTATTCTAGAATTTGGCTTTTGTATTACAGAGGGGTCTGTGGTTCCAGAGTGAAGTCATGAACCAGGGTGACAGAGGTCAGAAGGTGATGAGGGCAAGAGAGCTGCATTTTTATTCTCTTTAAGGAGCAACTTTCAGAGAATAATGAAACTGTTGCCTGGGACGATGGAAGGCGGGACTCACTCACTGATTCAACAAACACTGTCCAAGCCCTCTAGGTGCTGAAATAGAGCAATGAGCAAAGAGAGACCCTGCCCTTGAGGGGTTTCCACTCTCTTAGGGGAGACAAATATTGAACAAATAGATAAATAATATGCAACTAAGTGCAGGTAGCACTAAATGCTGTAAATAAAAAGAGCAAACAAAGGAATAATTAATATTTTATTGCACTTGCGCTGTGCTAGGCACTGTTCTAATGCCTTACATAACTTATTTAAGTTTTATAATAATGTGAAAAAATAGATGCTATTGTTTAGTCCCACTTTAGAGATGAGAGAATCAAGGTACAGAAAGTTACATAATTTGTCCAACTAGCAGAACCATGATTTGAACCCAGGAGCCTGGCTCCAAAATCTATGCTTACCCACTGTGTTATAATGCAGGGTAAGAGGGTAGAGTGTGATGGAGAGAGGGTGCTGTCACACAGGGAGGGCAGGGACATCTGACCAGAGACTTCCCAGAAGGTGAGGGGGTGATGTAGGTGCATGTATGGGGAGTAAGCCAGGTCCAGTCCTCCAGTGTGCAGGACCCTTGTTCTCTGCATTCTGGGGCTGAAAAAAAAAAAACTTCCCATGGGGATCTGGTGGGAGGGGCAGGCTCCAAGAGGTGCTTGTCTCTGTGGCCATAAAAGGTCCCTTTGCTAACCCAGTCAGATTCCCTTGTGTTCTCCCTGCTCACGCAGATGAGTCCCCTCCTTTCCAGAGAAGTGCCTTCAGAACACAAAAGAAAGAACTGAAAGAGACAATCCTGTCATGACAGGACTAATCAGGCTGGCTAATTATGAATAATTAGAACCCCTCACACACTGTGGCCCAGTGTGAAATGGAGTGATAACGTGAGGACTAAATCCCCCTGGGAAGAAGGAGGGTGGTGATGGTGGTGAGAAGCAGGGAGTAGGGGGGAGGTGGCTGAGCATCCTTGACCATCCCGTACACCTGGCCTTTTGATGATGCTGTCTGTCTGTCCCGCCCGTAGACACAGGCAGTGCAGGGTAGAAAAGGGGGGACATCAGGGACACTTGGATCAAGCCAAGTGAGCTTGAGTTCTGGCTTTATGATTGTGCTAATAGCATCTTTGGACGAGTTATCTTACTTCCCTGAGGCTTGTTCTCTTTGTCTGTAATCCTGGGGTAATCATAATCCCTAATCCTACAGCTTCATGATGACTCAAGGAGCTAATAAAAAAGCTGAACATGGTGCTTGGCATATAGTAAATACTCAACACATGGTCGTGCTCATCATTGGTTCACCTTTGTCATCTGTTGCCTTGGGTGACTTGAAACAGTTCTTTGTTTTCTCTGGGCCTTGGCTGTCACACCTGTACAATGGAGTTAGGAGTTGGTGACTCACTTATTCAACCAAGAAAATATTTGCTGAGCATTGACTCCATGCCAAGCACTGGAGATGGAACAGAACTGACACAGACTCTGGCCTCAGGGATCTTTGGTCAATGGGTTGCCCCCACCCCACTCCTCACATTCCAGGCTCCAGGTGATGGGGACTGTGGTAGACAAGAGTTGTGAGGTCCTCAAGATTGCTGCTGCCAGTATACAAGCCCATACAAGCCCTTCCTCTTGAATATGAATAGGAACTATAAATATAATGGGATTTTACTTTCTTGCTTAGGCTAGTAATGTGGCAAAGGGGAAGGGATTTTGTTGATGTTGTTAAAGTCCCTAATAAGTTGACTTTAAATTTGCCAAAAGGGATATTACTCTGAGAGGGTCTGAACTAACCTTTTAAAAGAGGGTCTAGAAATCAAGGGCAGAGAGGCAGTAGGCTCTTTCCTGTTGGCCTTGAAGAAGCAAACTGCCATGTTGTAGAGAGGACCAGATGGCAGGGATGGCAGGGGCCCTCTAGAAGGCGAGGGCTGTAGCCCCACAACCATGAGCAACAGACAGCCAACAACCTTGAGAGAAGAGCCCCAGCTTCCTTTGAGACCCCAGGCCTGGCCGACACTCTGATTGATTGCAGTCTTGTGATGCCCTAAGCAGGGGTCCCGGCTGCAGTCCTGCCCCACGGAAACCGAGATGATCAGTGTGATTTGTTTTAAGCCCCTAAGTTTGTGGTAACTTGTTACACAGCAACGGAAACCTGATATATAAACCCTGCCCTTGAATGTATGCAAGGCCTTGGGTCAACCCCATCCTGCCGGCTGCAACTAGTTTCCCGGCCCCTGCTCAGGGCTAGAGCCCCCAGTGCCCCAGTGAATTCCTTGCAGACAATGCTCCCATCTGCCATGGCAAAGAGTTGTTTCATCAGCTGCCAACCTGCTCCCAAAGTTGGTCGTCAAAGAACGTTCTATTTGCCCTACTTTTAATATAATTATCAGCATCGTTTGCACGACACCGAGTCAGGGCTCAGCCTGTTTCAGGCCCCTATTATCCTGAGCTGCTTTTCTGGGAACAGCTGTATCCATGCCTCATGCTTGCTGCTGCCTCCCACACAAATTATCTGTAATTTCCACACCTCCGTGCTTGCCGAGGCCCTGTGTTAAAGCCAGGACTGGTGGTGGGCTGGGTGCACTGTTATTTTCAAGGCGGCCAAGTCAGGCTCTGAAGAAACTGGAGCGAGAGCAAGTGGGACTTGGCTTTGAGTGTGGGATCTGCAAGGGGGCGGGGAGGGCAGGCAGAGGGGAGAGGGTATGCATCCCAGTAGGAGTTGGAGCCAGACCGAAGGCAGCGACCAAGCCCCTAGCAATCAGAGGGCAGGGCGTGCGCAATATGGCTCTCGAGCACACACAATATGGCCCATTTGTAGGATGCCCAGGAGGGGTTCTTTCTGCAGAAGACGAATACTCTATACCAACTCCAGTGTGCCAAAGATGGAGGAGGGGACGGGGGCAGGGATGAGCAAAGGAAGTCCTGTGGATAGAGAGGAGTTGGAGAGGAGAATAGACAGCGCCTGCTCCTTCAACCAGGGTCCCCTGCAGGGTAGTCAGCTCCCACGGGTAGACAGCTGAGTTCCCCGGGAGGGCACTATGGAAGATGAGTGAGAAATGTCACTGGCTGACAGTGAAGAAGCTAGGCCTCCGCAGACAGGCCCACTGCCTGCATGCAATTCTGCAGGAGAGAGAACATCTCTCCATCTTGGTAGACAAGATGTACTTTCATACCGCAGATCTGTGGATGGTGCCCTTGTGGGTGCGTGTGCGTGTGTGCATGCTTGGACCCTCTGTGAATGTCCCTCTGGGCATAGATATTGGATGGAAATACACACGTGTATGTGTGTGGAGTACATTCATGTGTCACAAGTATGTCTATTCAGGAGTATGCATATTTGAGCCTGAGGCTGCATTTGAGTACTTGTGAACATGGGGGAGGAAGACCGCATCTCTCGCTTTTACTCTGGGCTTTAAGGGATTACTTCTTTGGCCACCAGACTCCCAATACACCCACGTTTCCCAACTCTCTGAGTTATTATGGAATAGGGAAAAGTCCAGAGATGTGGTATGTGGCCCAGCTCTGTCACCAGTTAGCCTTGTAACTTTGAGCCAGTCGTTTCTGTTCTCTGAGCCTCATTTGCTTCGTCTATGAAATGGGGTGCTAACCAGTCACATCTGCACTTAGAATTTAGGGTTCCAAGTCCCTGGTCTGCTGGTTCTACCTCTCTCAACACCAGACAGGTTCATCCTTATCCCCTGCCATGCCCTGCGGGGGGGCAGGACAGTGAGACTCAGGACTCCTCAGCTGTGAAGATGAGTCTCCTTTCCTCCTGTACTCGAGGCCTTCCGGTGAGGCAGCTTCAAGGATTTCCAGGGCTCCTGGAGCGCTGTTTAAAAACCATGGATATAGGCAGCCTAATGTTCTCTGCCTTGGTTTCTCAGAGAATCCCGAGGGTCCTGAGGACCAGTGTCCACAGGGGAACTGAAAAGGTGCTTGATGATGGCATTGGTTCCTGGGATAAGGATGCTGACCTCAGATGAGAGGGCAGGGGATAAGACAGTACCTGACCTGGTGGGCTTGTTTCTGGAATGGAAACCATCCCAGGGGAGCCCAGGCCCTGACACCTGCAATGTCCCTGTGGCCTGTGTCTCTGTGGGGGAGGGGACCTTGATGGTGGCAATGGGCATCATTTACCCACGTGCAGGGGGGCTGAGCATTCCAAAGCCTCCCTGCTACTTGTCCTATTGTGCTTCCAGGCCTTCCAGTAGGCATTCCCTGGTGTACCTGGGGCTTCTCAGAGCCTCCCTGTGCTGTCTGAGTCCAGCACGGATGCAGGAGGTGATCAGAAGGCCTTTGGAATCAAACTTTCCCTGCCTAGCAGGCTGAGGGACAGTATCCCAGTACACATATAACCAGTTCTGGACATGCAAGGATGCCACCTTGGGATGCCCACATGTGAAGCATTTAGCAGAGGGCCTATGACAGTGGTTCTGAACCTCAGCTGCACATTGGAATGAGCTTTAAATACTTTTGCCCAGGCCTCACCACAGACCAACTGTCTAATGATTTCGGATGAGGCCCGGGCATAGGTATAGTTTCAAAACTCCCCAGGGACTCTGTAGCACCACGATTGTTGAGAAGCACTGGCCCCAAGGCAAGGTGACTGTTCAGCAAATGTCAGCTATCTACAGTGAAAATGCCTCCGTGTCCTCCCAATGTGTGGTCTCCTTGACTGAGCAGCGTAAGGGCTGTGCTGGGCTGGGATAGGGGGCCAGGAGTCATGGAGGGCACTGCTGTGCAGGAGAGATGAATGCTGGGTAGGGCAGCCCGACATCCATCTCCCTCAGCCATGTCTCAGTAAATTGAATTAAAACCCATATTTTTCAGCTGCTGCCCGCCTGGCTGGCTGGCTTGTGGAAGGGAGCTGAGGCAGGGAGCACCTCAGGGTAGGGAATAGCTGTTGAAAAGACCCCCAGCCTCCCTCCCTAGGAGAGAGAAGGCGACTCAAGGGGCCCTCTGGGAGGGCACCATTCCCAAGGGTGGGACCCTCAGCCTCCAGTCTTCCCAAAGCCAGGCAGGTAGGGTGAGAATGGGCTGGCTGGCTCAGAAGAAGCAGGAGACTCTGGCCCTGTCCTTGGGGAAGCCCAGCCTGGGAAACAGAATTGGTGTAGCTGCTGCTCAAGGAGAACCAAGCTTATTTGGAGAGACCAGAGCCTCTGCCTGGATGAGCAGAGAAGAGTGCAGGGTGTAAAAAGCCCAGCCTGGGCCTCCGGCATAATGGGGGCAGCCCGCAGGTACAACGCCACAAAGTTGAGCACGAGGACACAGGCTTTAGTACCCAATCTGATGACTAAGTTGCCTGTGTGTCCTCAGGTCTAGTCGTGTGGTCCCTCTGGGCTCAGGCACTTCATTCATAGGAAAGGCGGGTAGACAAGCCTCCTGGACCCCAGCTCTGATGTTCACCTCCATGCTTCCCCCAGGCTGATGTTACCAGGCAGTCCATCTACAAGGTCGGCTGGCGCAGACAGCACTTTGGAGAGAATTAGAGAGGTGCCCCCTCCAGGACCAATTAAAAAAAGCGCTCACTGCCCACACCGAGACATACATGTGGGGACACAGAACAGACAGCAGGGGATCCAGAACCCTGAGTGGGAACTGGAGCACTAAGTATAAAAAGAGGGAATAAACCTGGAACAGAATGCAGAACTTCAGAGCCAAGGGGACCTCTTCTGGGGCCCTGGTTATTGGCATTTCCAGCTTGAGCTGGCCTGCCATAGGTGACTCTTGATTTCCACCCTTTCTCACACTCCCAGGCCCCCTGCTATCCCGAATTCCCTGTTTTCCTCCAGACTCTGAGACTCCTGGCAGGCTTTCTTCTCTCTCAAGACACTTCATAGTTTACAGAGCACCTTCACACACAGCATCTCATTTGATCTTCACAGCAGAGGAAGGAAGCAGGCTCCCAGGGGTTAGGGCAACAAGCTAGGAAGGGGTGTAGCCAGGTCCAGAGGGAGGTCCTCTCTGTGTGTCTGACTACAGTGCAGCACCTGGCTCTCTTCTCTCCAGAGAGATGTCACTCTTTATTGACACAGAGAAGGACTGACCTTCTCTTCCTCCAGGAAGTTTTCCTGGACTGAGAGGAATGTGTTTCATGCAGACCCACAGTGTGGAGTACCAGCAGGGGCTAGTGTTCAGTGTGCAGTGAAGAGAAACCACCAAGTCGCTGTGTGAACCTAGGAACTCCTTGCATCTTTCTGGGGCCTCACATACCTCCTTTAAGTCTCTGTCATGGATTCCTCTTCTCATTTGGAACCAAATCCCCAAGGAAAGCCTCATGTCCTTCTCCTCCCTCCTCCTTCCTGAGGCTTCCTTAATGAGGTGGCCACACCCAAAGTTTGGCCCAAGGGAGGCTGGACAATAACTTACTTGATTGGGGAAGGACAGGCTGGTTGCGGAACTGTGGATGGGGGTATGGAGGGAGGTCTTGGGATGCTCAAGCCTGGGGTGTGACCAGAAACCCAAGAGCAGGGACAGGCAGGAGCAAGGGGGTGGGAGTGGGGTGGGCAACTCTTTTCAGTTAGGCTGCAGCTCCACTCCTGACTGGCTATATGACCTTGACCAGTTTAGTTCCTTTCATTAAACCTTAGTTTAAACACCTGTACTAGCAGGAGGTTGTGCAGGACTACAATAACAGTAGCAATAGTAATTTATTCACTAGTGAGTAAATAAAACCAGTGAGTACCCCCTACTATGGGGTACATGTACCATTCTTACTTAATGCTGTTGTCAAGATGGGCCTGGGGCAGGGGCAGGAATAGGTATTATGATTCCCATGTACAGGTGAAGAAGCTGAGGCTCAGAGACATCAAGTCAGCAGCCCAAGCTCACAAAGCTAGCCCTGGCACAGTGAAGACTGGAGCAAGCAGTCTGACCCCAGAGCAGTGTCATTTTAAGTTGCTGTAATCCCCCCGCGCCCCCTCCCCCAACCTGTCTCTAGCCTTAGAGCTGCTCTCCAGGGGGTCACATTTGAGGACATCCAGGCTGGCCAAAGCTAGCCGACCTTACTAGGCCCAGGCTGTGGGGGGGCAAAGAGTGACCAGAACAGAGTCTGGGACTTGCCTGGTAAGGAAGGCTTCCCTGAGGAGGAGGAAGTACAGGCTCAGCCAGATGGACAGGGACTCGTGAGGACCTGGAAGGGAGAAGTTTGAAAAGGGATTTCTCCCTCTAGGTATCTTGGGGAAGGAAGGTAGAAAGGAGGGCAGTGAGCCCCAGCGAAGCCCAACCCTGAGCTGTGGAAGGCCGGTGACAGAGGGGGAGGGGAGGTCATCGCCTCCGCACGTTCGCTCGTTCCGGGGTCTCCAGCCGCAGCTCTTGCTGGTGTCTGTCGCGAGGCCCGGCAAACCCAGCGGGCGGGGTCCCGCTCTCCAGCACAACCCCGGCCTAACCCCTCCCCCGGTCGCCCATTGGTCTGCACGCCCCTCCCCAAGCCTGCGAAGTGCGCGGCGGAGGCGGTGGTCGGTCGCCTCCCTCCGGCCCCGGGCCTGGCTTCGCGGTGGAGGCGGCGCCTCTCCCGCAGGCACAGCCGGCTGGGCGGCGCGCGGCGCTAGCCGAGCGGGTGCAGACGGGGGGCGCCGCGCTCCGGTCCCGGGCGGTGACTGACGGCGGCGGCGGCGGCGGCGGCGGCGGCGGCGGCTCTAGGCGAGCGCGGTCCCCGCGTGCGCGTACGCACACGCCGCCGCGCAGGGACCACGGACACCCGCCGCCGGCCGACACACGGACGCAGAGACCTGGGCTCGGCGCGCGCTTCTCGGCGCACACGCTCCCCATCCCCAGGCGGCGCGGGGCGCGGACTCGCCGCTGTGCGCCTTCCCCGTGGAGTCTGCCCCGGGCCGGCCCGCCGCCCGCAGCCCCGCAGCGAGGCCAGGCTGTGAGCAGGTAAGGGCCGCCCAGGCGCCCCTGCCCCTCCACAGCGTGCCCACCCTCCCCTGATCGGGAACCTTTGCCCCCCGGGGACCGCGGACTCCTTCTTCCAGCTCCGTGATTCCCCCCCAAGCCGCGTCCTCCACCGACGGAGAGCGGGCCAGGGCCAACGCCGGCCAGCCTCCCGATTCCAAAACGAAGCCCCCTCCTACTGCTGCTCCTTTCGTGCGCGACAATCTGACAGCCTCTCCCCCCTCCCCCTCCCCCCAATATCTGGGATAGTACTCGGGGCGAGCGATCCCTGCATCCCCCAGGGGGCCACCTCTCTCCCCTCCCCGTGCCAGAGGGAGGACCAGGGGCTGGGAAGGCACTGCGGCCGGAGGGACCCAGAGGGGACCTGTCTCCCTACTTCCAAGGCAGACGGACGCGCCTACGCGGATCGGGAAGGTGACGCTGGAGGGTCTCTGGGAGCTGGCTACCGCAGTCCTCCCGGGGCTTTAGGGGTGGGCTGGCGATGTGCTGGATGCGTGGGGGACAGGGCCCGCCTAGAATGTCCCCCTATAGTGACACATTTGGGATTGCTCATAAGAGCATCCTCTCTCGGTTTCCCGCGGCGCAGAGGGGCTGGGGTCTTGATGCCTGGGCTTCATTGGTCTCGCAGAAAACGTCCTAAGGGGGCTGTTGGGAGAAAAGCACCGGCCTTCCCGGGCTGCCGTGGGCCAGTCCAAGACCCCTGCCGACTGCCTTAAAGGCACAGGCTCCCGCTGCAGCTGCAGGAGGCGGGGGGCCACATCCTGGGCGGGACATTGGCGGTTTGAGGGGGCCAGAACGGGCGGTGGATGAAGCTAGCCACTCTGGAGGGAACCTGGGCCAGAAGCTGATTGCATTTCACACGGAGCTGGGGAGTGGAGCCTCACCACTGGAAGGAGTTCAGGCCCCCCTTCCGGAAACTGCAGAGGGAGGAGAGGGGTGGTGGGCCCCTTGGAATTCTCCAGACCATTTCTATACTTTCAGCACAGTTAGTCTCCCTGACTTTACTCAGGCCATACGGTGTCCCACAAAACACCCCCCTCCAAAAAAAAAAAAAAAAAAAAAAAAAAGACACAGCATTTAGCTTTTCTAGTGAACAGCCCTGGGGGCGGGGGGCAGATGGTGGCTAGGGAATGGGATGGGGCTACACTAGTCTATGGAGGGCCACTTGCCTTGGGACTGCTGTTGGGTGGAAGCAGACAAGCATCAGGTCAGGCTAGAGGCTTTGGAATGGATGTGAGCTAATGGAGGGGATGAAAAATTGTGAGTTTGGGGGCTGGGCAACAGCAGCACCCAGATTTTTCTCAGGAGGTCCCAGTCTCAGTTTGGTGCTGGCTGCAGGCAGGGTTGGCGGAGCCCCCAGTTCCCAGCTGAATCTGGGGCTCCTGCTCCCCACTGACTGACCTTGGGGAGGGCAATGAGAGGTGCCAGTCTGGACACAAGCTGGAATTGGAACATATGATTAGAGACAGAACACATGGGGGTGGGCCCTTGGTCAAAGCTTCTAACCAATCCATCAACAGGTGTGCGGGCTGACAGAGGATGCAGACCTGGCCCCTTCTTCTCCAGATGGTTCATTGGTGGGTCTGTATCTGGGCCAAGCTACCTCTAGTCTGTTTGTCCCTGTGTGCAATGAGGACAGGAGTCTGTGGAGAGCCTCTCAAGGGACCCTTCCCTACATTCTGAGGACTAATCAGGCTAGAGCGTCCATTAAAGTTCTCTTTTGTGTAAAGTTCAGGCCGTCAGGGGATTGATTGGAGAAATACTTTGGGACACTTTTTTTTTTTTTCATGTGACCACCCCTCCCTGCCAGGCTCCTACTTTGGGACGCTCCCTCAATTTGTGTAAAATAAACAAACACATAAAATAGGTATTTACAGATCAGTATATGCAACTAAGAGGCTAAGAAAGATAAGAGCTAAGGCCACAAGGTGGCTTTCTTCCTGGGGATGTGGCCTCAGATTTAATGTCCCAGGTCTCTAGCCTCGCAGGGACGAAGACTTCATTGACCAAGGGCTGGCTGGCACCGATTAAGTGGAGGACACTTTGTGCTGGCTGCCAGAGGGCAGAACCAAGGTGTGCCAGGCACAGAGCGGGGGCTCAGCTCAGTGCCAGGAAGGCCTCGCTTCCCTGAGAGCCACCCAGCATGGAGCCAACACCTGGGGTGACAGTGGGTTTCCCGTCTGGGGAGGTATGTGAGCAGAGGTCTGATGCCCCAAACAGGGCCGCCTGGGGGGCTCTCCACTCTGGTAGGGCTAGAGGCCCTGGAAACCTTGGCCACTGCTGAACAGAGCAATCCGAGTGCAGAGACCGAACGTGCCTGCCTAGTGGTCCAGCTGCCTGGCAACATACAGGCTTGGAAACTCCTCAGCTGCGACATTTGTACTGAGCCCTGGATGCCGTCAAGAGGCACATGGTGACAGCCACCCCCACAGTGACACACATAGAGGGAGTGACACACTGCCTGGGAGGCATGTAGGTTTCCAAAGACACCTGCCAGAGAGGTGGGGCAGAACATGCAACAGCAGAAAGACATATGGACATTGGGACACACCGTCTCACACAGATCTGGGCACACAGATACCTGGGGACTCAGACATTTGCTCGAGGGAGATCACAAAAACCTTCCTTAATGAAAGTCCAGATGCACGTGGAATGGAGTGGAGAAAAGTGCGTGTGTTGAATGAGACTACATTGAGGATTGGCAAGCTTTTTATGTGAAGGGCTAGATAGTAAATATTTTAGGCTTCACTGGCCATACACCCTGTTGTAGCTGCTTAATTCGTCTGTTGTAGCATAAAGGCAACTAGAGATGATGCGTAAACAAAACAAACGGGCATGGCTGTGTTCTGATAAACTCCGTTTACGAATGCTGGAATTTTTGAATTTCATACAATTTTTATGTGTCATGAAATATGAGTCTTGTAATTTTTTTCTGACCATTTAAAAAAATGGAAAAACCATTCTTGGCTCACTGGCTGTACAAAAATAGGTGACAGGCTGGCTCTGACCTCCTGGAAGTGTTTGCCAACCTCTTGGCTGTAAGGTTAGAGGAGAAAAGGGGTTTAAAAGATTGAAGAAGGAAAGGCTTAGTCCTGGGAGCCCGAGCGGCCCAGGTGGCCTTGGATGCTTCCCTCCACTCTGGCTGGAGCTCCGAGTGCCCATCTGCTTAATGGGTGAGTGCCAAGAGAGGCTCCCTGCCTACCCTCAGCACCCCTGCTCCAGACAGGCCTCCGCTGTGTCCATGTGATAAATCTCCTATGCTGAGGACACCTGGAGACAACATTCATGAAAATGAAATGACATCATGTCACTTCAGCTCACCAGACAGGTCCTGAACCCCCTTACCCATTCACCCTGTGTGTCCAGGTCCATGCCACCTCCACCAGGAGGGAGATGTGAGAGCGCCTGGGCATGCCTCATGTTTCCAACGGGACTTGAAACTCACAGGGAGCAGAATGAGACTTGAAACGGCCCAGGCGGGAGGGAGGGTCTCCTTATCGAGGGCCGGTGGTTCTCAGACAAGGGTGAGATCAGCCCAGGCAGATACAGCCAGGGTGGTGGTGGGAGGTGGGTTTGACCTTGAGGAGTAGCTGGGTGCTCTCATTTCAATGCTGTGGTGCCTTACCTGTCCTCAACATTCCCCCCCCTGACAAATGGGCACTGCCGAGGCTTGACCGAGAAAAAAAAAAAAATCGCTCCTTTGTAGGCTCCTTCAGATTTCCCAGCTTCTGATTTAAGGCTGTGTAGTGACCCAGGTCTTGCCTTTGGTTTCTTCTCATCCCTCTTGTTCCCTTCTGACATTTCCTGCCTGCCATTTTCCCCTGAAGTGGGCCAGGGAGGCTTTCGTCTCCTGTTTTTCCTGTGTCTCTGGATCCTGCCCAGGCCCCCATCACCTCTACCCTGAATCCAGAAAATTGCCTCAGTGTGGGTTTTTCCCCTTCTGCTCAGCTTGCCAGCTTTCTGAGGAGTATTGCTTCACCAGGAAGCTTCTCACTGCGCTCCCCTGCTTATGGCTCTTCTGTGCTCCCACCCTATCCCAGGGACCAAGGCGGCAGGGTCTCCAGCACCTGCAGACTGGCACCAACCTCCCACCCTCTTGTCCACCCCCACCTCCTGACACCTTGCTGAACCCCTCGGCACCCCCAGGTCACCTTCCCAAGCCCACTCACCAGGCACTCGTCAGAGTTCTCTGGGTCCCCACCCTGTATGGGGGCACATGCCGATCAGAGCTGGCCCTCCCTTCCAGGGGCCCATACCCACTCAGGAGGGACTGCTGCTTGACAAGCGTCAGACAGATGGTGAGACGCTCTCAGTCCCTCCGTGCCTGGGAGGGGCTCACTAGACTGTCAACAAACAGGGCTCTACTCCTGGCTTCCCTTCCCCTCCCTTTCCAGCCTCTCCCTCCATACCTCCCACCGCCTTCCAGGATGCCCTTCCTGCTGTACACACTCTTTCCCCTTCTTCTATCTTCTGCTTCCTCCTCCCCCTCTCCTCCTCTCTTGCTGTTGTTTGGTGGAGGGGGTCGGGGCTCCCTCTGGCAGAGAACTCCCAGGACCCCCCTCCAGGACAGGAGATGTGCCTGGACTAGTCAGTGTGGAAAGGCTTTGCAACATGACCTTGGGAGAGTCTCCTGGTTTCTTAGGGCCTCAAACCCTCACAAGTGAAATGTGATAACATTACCAAGGTGCACATGTGTTCCAGCCTAGCCCTTCCCTGCCCTGAGCCCAGGTTTCTCATGTGTAAAATGAAGGGTGTGGGTGGCACCATGGGGGCCCTTCTAGGGACCTGCGTTCCGTCACCTACTGTGCACAGGACCCCAGTGGCCAGGTTCTGAAAGGGGAAGGTTTGAATACCCAGAGGAGCATCAGCATTAACAATTTATCATGCGATTGCCAGGCTGCCCCTTACCCAGGCATTGGGTTCTGTTCTTCATCAGCTCTGCCCCTACCGAGGAGGAAGAGGTTCTAGAGTTTCCCTGTTCCTTCCCAGAAGCAAGTGTAGTTCCCTCCCTTTGAGGGGTGAGCTTGGCAGGGGTTGGGGGGGGGTAATGTTTATCTTTCAGTCTTCCCTCCCTGGTTTCCTGCACTGGGAGGGAGAGAAGGAACTAGGGGGGGCAGGTTCATTAATAAAGGGAGTATGTGGCGAGCAAGGCTCTCGTGGATCATCTGTCTTAGGTCAGGCTTGGCACTGCAGGGTGACAGGGAGGGATGCTGAGTGGCTAGAGGAGTTCAATCGGGGATAGCCCAGATGGCCCCAGCCCCATGAGGGCAGGAGGACCTAGATCTGTGTGGCCTAATGGAAGGTGAGGTGCTGCCCTCCCACTGTGGGAGCATCCGTAAGGCAAAGCTGGCCCAGAAGAACAGGGTGGAAAGACATCAGAGCTTTCCCCTGAAGGCCCTGGACCAGCCGCTGGAGAGAGGTGAGCACCCCATCCTGGGGGCTGGGCCATCCTCAGCCGGAGGGCAGCAGAAAGCATCCTGTAGGTGTGGGGCAGGGAGGGATGGCTAGAGGGTCTCTGAGTCCCCTCCCATTCCATGCAGAAAGTTGGGAGCCTGGTGAGTCACCGCTGGCTCCGGTGTGCTGACTGATGACGCTGTCTTCCTGTGTGCTTGGCACAGCGGCTCACCGGAGGACACGGCTGCTCTTGTCTGTTCCCGCTGCCATCAGTCACTGGGCTGATGGGGCCTGAGGAGGGCCTCCCCAGTATGGAAGGGCGAGCGGACTCCCCGCTAGACCAGGTATCTGTCACACACCCATTCTTGTCAGACAGGACTCCAGTAGTCTCTGCTGTGCGAACTTGGGAAGTATCTCCCCCTCTCTGGTCTCAGTCTCCCCACAGGTAACTCAGTAGTAATAATGGAAGGTGGCCTTGAAAGCCCATATCAGGTGTGAAATGCTGTGTCTATAATTCACTCTTCCTAAGGAAGGTGGTTCAGATATAGAAATATGGGCAAGGGGTAGCAGAAGTTCTGATAAGTCCCCAAAGGTGTCAGAGGGATCACTAGTAACATACAGATGAGTTCTGAGCTGATCTTTCTCTTGCCAAAGGCAAAAAGTAGCAGGAGTGTAGGGAAGGCGTGCACAAGCTATGGGGCCAGGTTGCTTGGGTTCCCTTCCCAGCTCTACCACCTATTTGCTGTGTGACCTTGGAGAAGTTACTTAGCCTCTCTGTGCCTTAGTCATCTCAGCTATAGAATGAGGATAATGCTAGTGACTACCTCAGAGGTTTGAGCAGGTGAAAGGAGTTAATGCAAATGTATCACTTGGAAGAGTGCCTGGCACATACTGAGTGTTTAATAAATGTTAATCATTAGCAAATAAAGGTGCAGCAGTCTGGCCATTCCCGTTTGGAATGTCACACAGGGCTATGGGGATAGAGGTGATACCAAGAGGTGCAAAAACTTGGACACAGGTAGTAAGAAATTTAATAATGGTTAACGCGGGTATAGCCCTCACTGGAACCAGGCTATGCTATATACTCTGTGGTTTACTTACATGAATCTAGTGGTATCGCAGAGTAATAGCTCTGAGGTAGGTATTATGATTATTTCTATTTTGCAGTCAAACTGAGGCACAGCAAAACTGGCTCGCTTGAAGTCCTAAGGCTAAAACCTCTAGCAAAATGGTTCCCAAGTCCACCACAATAAATGCCAGGGAGTAGAGTTGAATTGTTCTCAGATCAGTTGTAAAAGCCAGTGGCCCCAGCAGAGCCCGGACCCAGGAAAGTGAACCTGGGAATATCAGTGACCAGGTTATCCTGAGTCCGCCATGTGGCTGGGCCAAAAGAGCCCAGTGTGCATGCTCAGGGAGGGGAGAGTCCAATCCCAGACCACAGTGGCCAGGCCTGACTTTGTCCTGTGTGAAGGTCACTGGCAGGTTGGAGGAGTGCAGAGGAGGGAGGCAGCCAGGACGAGGGGGAAGAGGAGCAGCTGACAGGGCTGCAGGTGGCAGACCCAAGGGACGCGTGTCAGAGGGCAGGGGAACCGTGCATGTGGCCCACAAGAGGAGCGGGTTTGGGGCAGGTGGCCAACAGCTGGAGACTCTGAGCGCCGCCCAGCGAGGGTGGTGCAGGTGGGTGTCAGGGTATGGATGGGGGGAGGGCAGGAGTGCCAGGAGGGGCTGAGGAGACCTTCGTCTTGCAAAGGCTGGAGGAGGTGATCCCTGAGGTCTCCAGCTGAGGTGAGGGAATGGGAAGATCAAGGCCTGGGAGCTCCCACCCTCTCTCTCACTGGTGAGTCCAGTTGGGCAAGGGGCGGACTGTAGTGGGTCGGAGGGGGAGGGAGAGTGAATAAGAGAGTGGATCTTAGGAGTTCTCGTCACAAGAAAAATAAATGTTGTAACTGTGTGGTGACGATGATAACTAGACTTATTGTGGTGATCATTTCATAATATGTGCAAATCTTGAATCGTTACGTTGTGCACCTGGAATTACTATAACGTTATATGCCAGTTATGTATCTCAATAAAAAAAAAGAGGGCAACAGTGGGAATCGGGAAGACTGGTCGAGTCCCAGATGAGGCCTTGTGTTTGAGAAGACCCCAGCCCCTCCACCCTGCGTCACTGGGCTGCTTCACATCATCGCCTAAGCAGCCTGGTGACAAAGCAGAGCTGGGGGATGGTTGGGCTGGGGCCTCTGCTCCAGCTTGTTTTTAATTCAGCGCAGCTGTGGCCGAGGAAGGAGCTGGCCTGTGGAGAGCAGGCGTGAGCATCCTGCAAGTCTGGCGTCCCCGGGCGAGCGCGTGAGCGTGCGCATGTTTGTGCGTGTGTGCCCGTGCCTGAATCCAGACATTTCTGACTGCCTCTGTACATCTGGATGCCTTTGCAGAATCAGTGTGTGCATTGGGGCACAGATCAAGAATCTGATAAACACGCGTGAATCTCTGCGATGCTGTGTGGTCACATCTGTGCGTACCTTTGTTCTGCATTCTGAATGTGCCTCTGCATTTCTGTGAAGGAGTGTGTGAATGCGCGTGGAGTTGTCTGGCAGTCCCTGAAGGAGCTTCCACCTTTGTGTATTCCACACGTGGCGGTGTACTGATGCCTCCAGTGGGTACCCTGGGGATAAACATCTCTCTTTGTCTCTGTGGGGTTGACAGGTGTTTATGCTCTTCTCTGTGAACCTGTGTGTGTGTGTGTGTGTGTGTATGAGAGAGAGAGGGAGAGAGAGAGAGAGAGGAGATAATCAGAAATCAGCCTGCTCTCAAACATGAACTCATTCTCTGCTTGCCTGCTACCACCCACTTGCCCCTAGAGCAAGCAGAGCCGTGGAAGCTGTCTGCTCTTCCGGACCAGCTCTCTTCGTTCTAATAAAGGTCAAAACAGGGCCTTTAAAATCCTACTCTACGTGAGAGTTACCTGGACAGCTGTAAACAACATTGATGTCGGAGCCCCGGCCCCAGAGAGACTGACTCAGTTGGCTCGGGGGTATTTTTTTTTTTTAAGTTTATTTATTTATTTTGAAGGAGACAGAGACAGCACGGGCAGGGGAGGGGCAGAGAGAGAGGGAGAGGGAGAGAATCCCAAGCAGGCTACGCACTGCCAGCACAGAGCCTGACGCAGGGCTCGATCCCATGAACTGTGAGATCATGACCTGAGCCAAAACCAAAACTCAGATGCTCAACTGACTGAGCCACCTAGGCGCCCCAGGCCAGGGGTAGTTTTAAATGTTCCTCAATGGTCCTGATGGGCATGCCGGTTGAATGTGAGCATGCCTTCGGACCAGGGTCGGGGATCGGGGAGCAGGAAGCAAGTGTCCGCCTGTGGGAGCCCCATCCTGAAGGAAGCTGGTGGTGCCTTTGCCGTCTCAGGGTGTCGCTGACAGCAGGGAGCTCTCTGCTTTCACTTCTGAGTGCTCTTGCCCGCTGTCTTCCTCCAGGAACGTCGCTCTGTGCCCCAGGGCAGAGGCCTCCCCCAAGAGGGCTGAAGCAGCAGCTAGCTCATGTTTGTGGTGGCGCCTTGCTGGGAGTATAGGAGAGGTGGCCCCTGAGGAAGGAGCACTACGTCCACGTGGCGACACGGGCTGTATATTCACTTCCCTTCTCTGGCTCTTGTCTGGGTCCTGCTGGCCACGAGGAACCTGAGGTGAGGAGTCACCTTCCTCTTGGCTAAGAAAGCTGAGACCCACAGAAGCACGTGGTCTAGATGATGGCTGGATGCTGGAGGCTGAGGCTGCTGGCCCCCCGCCAGAATGGCTGATGCAGGGGCCGGGGCTACCTGGCATTGCCCGGGGTGGAGGCCCACCTGCCTTCACATCTCACCAGCCTTCCAGCCTGTCTGACACTGTCCTCGGTGCGGAAGAGGCAGCTCAGATCTCAGAGGCTTTCTGCCTTACGGTGGCTTCTCTGAGCCCTCCGCTGGCCGAGAGAGGGACAGCCTACAGCATGTGCTGAGGGGCAGGGGGCCAGGCATCCCTCTGTTCCAGCCAGGTGGGCAGGAGTGTCGGCTCCTGTTTCAGCAGACAGGGCTGTAGGCTCCCACGGATGATGCAGGTGCCCGAGCCCTCTGGGGACCACCAGTGCCAGGTCATTGCCAGAAGCAGCCCGTGGTCACCAGAGGTGTGGAGGGCCCTGGGAGTGGGTGCAGAAATTAAAGCCTACGAGTCCAGCACAGCTGGTGCCCCGGGACGCCTGGGGATGATGGGATCAGCGCTTCCCCAGCCTGCCCAGTCCTTCCTGGCCCGCGAGGGAGAGCCTGCACCAGCACCTTCAGGGCCCCCGGGGCCTCTCAGAGCATATCTTGGGGATACCCAAGGCCTCCCTCAACATCTCTGAGTGGGCCCTGAGTAGGTCGAGCAAGAGGCGGGCAAGACAGGGCCGCCTTTTGTTGCACATTCCTGTGGCTCATTTTCTTTCTCCTTTGTGGGTACTTGCTTGTCACCAGATTGCGCTTGGAGAGGCCAGCAGAGAAGGAGGATGCGTGGGTGCGCAGAGGGCCAGGGGCACAAAGGAACCGGGGTAACAGCAGCTCTGCCCACTGTGGGGGGGGGTGTACGCAGTGACTAAGGACACAGCCCCCACGGGTCTCTGAACCAGGCACCTATGGGTTAGTGGTGGCCCTGACACAGGCCTATGGAATTGTTTTATTAATAATTTAATAGTAATAAAAATAACAATGTTTAAATTACTGTGTAGTATTCCATTGCATGGCTACTGGGACCTATTAACAGTGCCTGCTTGATGAATGCTTTGTTGCTTCGTTTTTTGCTGTTGATGCTATTTTAAGCCATGCTGCAGTGAATACTGTTGCATGTGCTTTTTTTTTTTTGGGCAAGTGTAAATATTTCTCAACAGATACCCAGATGCGGAATTGCAAGGTTGAAAGGAATATGCGTTTACGATTGATTTGAGAAGCAGACCAGGCTCTTCCCCTGGGAATGTGCCAGGGCTCCCATGCCCTCCGTACTCGACTCCCTGTACCCTGTCTGGTGCCCACCAGCAGCCCCAGTCCTCTAGAGCACCCGCCCCCCCCCCCCCCCCCCCCCCCCGCCCTTGGAGCATGCTTTTCAGCACTCACTTGGTTTTGTATGTCGCGGTGGCAGAGGCTTTATCCTGGAGGTCAGGTGGGCTGAGGCAGGGTGAAAGGAGGTTCTGTTTGCTAGCGGGCCAGGCTCGGCACCTGGAACACAGTGACCCTCTGTGGCGAGAAGTTCTTTCTCACGTAGCAGTCCAGCGCTAGGTAGGCCTTCCAGGCTTGTAGGGTCCAGCACTGGGAAAGGGCGAAGGCACAGAAGCAGAGAGCTCGTGCTGCATTATGGACAGGTGGTACAGAGGTCACACGTGGCCCTGCCAGCTGTATTCCGTAGGTGGGAGCTTCACCGCATGCCTGCACCTGAGAGCAAGAGGGACCAAGAAATGTCCCTGCTGGGTGGGCACACATGTGCCAGCTAAAACTCTGTCTCAGTGGAGGGAGATAGGGGGAGACAGTCGTCCCCTGCAGAGGGGAAAGCCATCCAGACCATTCTGGTAGTCTGATGGGGGCCTGAGCCGGTATGTTCCCACTGCATCCCCAGAGCCTAGCACTGAGTAGGAGCCCAGCAGGTGTTTGTTTGATAGAAGAATAAAGAATGCATGGACAAAGGCGGGGGGTGGGTTACCCTTGGAGACTGAGAGCCTTGCTACAGGTAAGGGGGGGTGTCAAGAAGAAGGGCTGTCCCTGCCCCTCCTCTGCCACTGGACCCACGGGACTCATGCCTTCCTTTCTCTCTAGCCTGTAGACACCTTGGGGCTGCCCAGCGCTGCTCTGAGTGGGAGGTGAGCAGTGCTGGCCTGAGCCTCCTTCCGGATTGAGAAGCGTCATGGCCAGCATCTTGCAGGCCTCTCTGGCTGCCTTCCTCCTGCTGCCTGTGGTAAGAGCCCAGGACCCTCCCCTCTGTGATCATTTGGAGCCCCAGGCTCATCTGAACCCTCATCCCAGAGAAGAAGCTGAATATTTTGTATGCCCTTAGCCAAGCTCAGTTCACCTGGCTGGTATCTCTGCCTGAACCCCCACTGGGCCATTCAGTGCCTTTGTGTGAATTACAAAGGGTGCCCCTTCCTCAAGACCCTGTACTCATTTGGCCAGAAATTGTGACAGAATTTATAAATCTATTATGTTGATGACATGTGTGGCAACCTTTAGAGTTGTGCAGTATACAACCTGCTTGACTGTATGCAGGGACCCTAGTCACAGCGGCAGAAAGTATTTTGATCCCAGTCCCCAGCCCATGAGTCTCTGCTAGGTTAGAGCTCAGAAGCCTGCTCTTTGCTCATGCCTCTTCCTGAACACGGGAAGGGTCAGGGAGGAGGGTTCCTAGGCATTGGCTTCTGCCTCTCAACCTGGGAATTTAGACCAGCAGTGGATGCGCTGTTTTCGGAGCCCTGGATGCCAGTCCTGCCTCTTTCCTGCCTTACTGCGTGACCACGGAGAAGCTTGCCCCTCTCCCTGGAAGCCTGCACATCTGTGAATAGTCAAGACTAGACTGGATCCCTCAACATGTCTTGTGCCTGCCTCCGTATTTGCAGACATCCCTTTGAAGAACCATCCCTGCCCCAGAGTTTTAAGTTAAAGTGATAGCATTAGAACACAGCTGTCATGATAGTAATGCATGGGCTTTGAAGTTACTTGGTCCTATGCTTAAATGTAGTACCTGCCGCTAGCTGGCTGTGTGACCTTGGGCAGGAACTTTTTAATATTCTGAGTCTTGGTTTCTGCTTTTGTAAAATGTGGGCAGGACTAAATGAGAGCAGCTAGTAGGTCCCGCTGAATGCAACCACTGCTCCCTTGCCTGCCACCCCCGGGAGTGCACCTCCTTTCTGAGTCCCCAGAGGAGAGAGAGGATGAGCTTTCTAAGCCCCTTCTGTGTCCCACCCCCTACTTGCTTCCCTAAGGTACACCAATAGCCTCATGGTCTCTGGAGCCAGACTGCTCTAGGTTCAGATCCTTGCTGTATGGTCTACTAAGCTGTGTGACTTCGAAAAAGTTACTTAATGTCTCTGTGCTTAGATTCACATCTGTCAAATGGAGAATGATGAAAATAGTACCTACTCTGTAGTGTTCTTGAGGTGTACATGCATATGACAGAATAACACATGTGCATAATATAGTGTTATATATGTGTTTGCTAATATTATTATAACACGTGGAAACTGAGACCCAGGGTGGGGTGGAGTCCACTGAAGGCCACACATTGAATTGGTGAAGAAGAGCCTCAAGGAATCTGTGGTAAAGTGGAGTCCGGGGCCCCTGCTGGCCTGGAAATCTCTCTGGCACTATTCCTGCTTCTGCTCCCCATCCCTCACACACTGCCCCTGGGGCTTAGGTAACAGGGCTCGTACATGAACCTCCCGGCTCGCTCCTACCGTCCATCCCATGTGTCCCTCACAGGTCACTGCCATGCACTCTGACTGCATCTTCAAGAAGGAGCAAGCCATGTGCCTGGAGAAGATCCAGAGGGTGAACGACCTGATGGGCTTGAATGACTCCTTCCCAGGTGAGTAGGGTGGTGAGGAAGGCCTGGCGTCCCCAGCGTATCCAGCCCAACCTTTGGAAACTGGCGTCCCAGCCTCTGGCCATTTTGTAGAGAATTGTGGAAGGTTCAGGTACCTGGGTCCTTCTGAAAACCCTTCGGGGCGAGGAGTCCTGGATCTGCTCTGGGCAGGACCCTCAGGTTTCCCTCCTCGGGGACAGCCTGCCCTGGATGTCTCATTCTGGAGGAGGCTGTTCTGGGTGGCTGGCTGTGGCCACTTCTTTCCCATGGGGGCTGGTGTCTGAGCTGGGAAGCTGCCGTTAGAGAGCTCATTAGCAAGCAGCCCGGGCCTGGTGGCAGCAGGGACACAGCTGTTGCCAGTGGCCGAGCCAGAGAGCACCTGGGCAGCCCAGGGCAGGCAATGTGGGGTCATTTCCCTCTTCCTCTGCTCACTCCATCAGAAGCCAGAGAACAAGGCTGCAGGAGGAACCCCACTCCTGGCTGCAGTCCTTCTCCTGGGGCTGCCGTTAGCATTGTGGCGGGGCGGGGGTGGGGGGGTTGGGTACTGCTTTCTGGTGCTGGATGGGGCTGTGCGCTGCGGGATGCTTAGCAGCCAGAGCTCTCTCCGTTAGATGCCAGTGACAACCCAAAATCCCTTCCACCTTTTCCAAGTGTCCTGAGGGCGTGGCATGACCCCTGGCTGAGAACCAGGGGTCTGTGTAACCCTCCCTTCCCGACTCCCCATTGCAGATGGGACACTGAGGCCCATGGGGCCGAGGCACCCTCAGCTTCCTGAGTCCCAGTGGGGCCAGGAAGAGGGTCTGTGTGGGAGCTTGGGGATTTGGGGGTGGGGGCATCCCTGGAGGTCTTGCCGGCCTCACTTGCACCTCACTTGCTGGAGGCTGGGCTCTCTGCCCAGACTAGAGGGCTCCACTTTTCCCTCTGGATCCTCCCCATTTATGAGGAGCTCTTCTGAGCACCATCTGTTTAAATACTTGATTAATCGGCAGCCCAGTTAAATGTAACGGTCCCTCTGGGCTGAGCTCCCTGTACAGTCAGTGAACATTAACTGGTAATGAAGCTGCTCCTGGCCATGCTGGCCTTTCCCTCCGGGCCGGGCTCTGGCTTAGCCCTAACCAAGGCCGAAAGTGGATTCTAGGCCCCGCCATCCAGGGAGGCTGAAGCAGGGGGCCCAGATGGGCACAACAGTTGCAGTAAACCAAATGAATATCTGGTCCAAGCCTTTAGTCCAGGAGATGGGAGGCGGGGAGCCCTGGGGGCAGGGACTCTTTAGACCACACAGGGGTGGGAGTGGGTATCAGGCTGAGGTGCCCTGCTTCCCAGCCCAGGGCAGGTCTCAGATACACTTGGGGTTGAACAATGAGAAGCATCCAGGAGGGAAGAGTAGAGGTGGAGGTGGGGTGGGGTGCAGGTTAATTGTACAGCAATTTGGGGAGCTCTGGGTTAGGAAAGGACATGAAGGCCTGCCCACAGGGGTGTTCTTGAAGAAGCATGCGTGAGACAGATGTAGTGATGGACTCCCTCCCCAGGGGGAGTGGGGGGAGGGGGTCTCGCTGTCCCCCACACAGTGATGCTCAGAAGAGGGGGAAAGGAGTTCTCTGGGGAAGATAGGGAAGGATTTATGGAAAAGGGGGTATTTAAACCAGATTCTTGGTTCTCAAACCTTGCTGCACATCAGAATCACCAGGAGCTTTTAGAAAAATGTACCCAAGCCACAATCCAAACCAATTAAATCAGAACCACAGCTCATTATAGTCATGATTTTTAAAGGCTCCTCAGGTGATTCCTGAGGTTGAAACCCGTAAGCTAGGCTTAGGGAGGAGCAGACAGGTGATGGCAGGTGAAAGCCCAGGGATGGATGAGTGGCAAGAACATTCTAGGCTGAGGGGACCCCAGCAGCAAGAGGAGGGGGAGGGGAATTGGTAACTTCCTGTATCTGGAACCCTGAATTGTAGGGGTGGGCTACAGAGAGGGGGTGGCTGGGGGTGGGCTACAGAGAGGGTCTGGCTGAGAGTCCTAGGGGCCCTGTGAGTCAGGACCCACCACAGGTCACCCTCAAAACTGGACTTGGGTGAGGGACCCCATGTCTGTGGAAGAAATTCACTCATCCACCCACACACTCATTCATTGACTCATTCATTCATTCCTTCACTTGCTCATTCATTTGTTTATTCATTCATTCATTCATTCACTCACTCATTCATTCACTCACCCATTCTCTTATTCAGGCAGTTACTCATTTGCTCACTTATTTGCTTACTCACTCATTCATTCACTTATTTGTTCACTCATTCATTCACTCATTCATTCACTCATTCACTCACTCATTCATTCACTCATTCACTCACTTGTTCACTCTCAGTCACTCTCGTTTATTTCATTCACCCACTCATTCACTCACTCATTCTTTCAACTCACATGATAAGCTGAAACCTTATTAAGCAAAGTCAAAAGGCAGCCAACAGGTGGAAAAGAAAAGGAGGCTGAGGGCCCAGCTGGACCACCATCTCTGTGGCCCTTTCTTTCTCTGTGGCTTAGAACATTCTCTATTAAAACGTGGGAGTGGGATGGATCATGTTAATAGTCAATACTTATATAGACTTACCCTGTGTTGGTCACTGTGCTAGTGCTTTTCTTCTCCCTCTGCAGCAGCTGAGGAGGTAGGGCCTATTATTACCCCTATTTTATAGATGAGAAAACTGAGGCACAAGGAGGTTTTATACCTTGCTTAGAGACAGTTCAATAAGATGCAGAAGTGAAACTTGTATCCAGGCATTCTGTGCCCTCAACCACTGGGATACACTGCCTCGGAAGAAGGATAGGATACCCTGAGGCCTTAGCCCCCATCACCAGCCAAGTGACCTTGTGAAGGGCACTTAACACCTTCATTTTTCGGTCTGCAAAATGGAGGAGAAAATAATACCTATCAAATAAGATTATTGCATTTAGTGCCAATCGTGGAAAGTGCTAAGGGTGACATGTGACATTTGCTGAGTACTCGGCAGAGATGTATGTTATAGTTACTTAGAGTTGTCATCTTACAGTGTGGACTGCCTCTAGGGTGTCCCTCCCATCTTCTGCTAGATCTGAGTTCTGGGGAAGTGTGGAAGTCTCTGCAGGAAACAGGGCAGTGCATTTTGGAACAATCTGGAAAGGTTTTCTCGAAGACCAGAGGAGGGGCTGGGAACCAGATCCAGGCTGCAGAAGGCCGATGGAGAAGCATGGGAAGGGGAGAGAGACCTCCAGGTGGGGGATGACCCGATAAAGGTAGGAAGGGAACAGTGAGTAGGGTGGGTGGGGACCGTAACAGCTGGCACTTAAATACCAGGGGCAGCTTCTGAATCTTCCCGCGCACATCGTTGCATGGTGTAGCTCACGTAACCTCAGCCACCCATGGGCTGGGCAGAGTTTTCCCTCCCATTTTACAGCTGAGGCTCCACAGACTCACAGAAGTGAGCTTGTTAGCCCGTTACCTGGTAAGTCCCGCAGCCAGGGAAGGAGGGGCCGGCGTGTGCCTTTGGTAGTTCTGGAGTCCTTGCTCTTAACCTCTACATTGTTCTGTGGCTCAGAAGAGGTGCGGAACCACACCCTCCTGCCTTGTGCAGTGAAATATCACTTGGCAAGAGGAAGTTGCGATGAGGCTGGAGAGAGAGGTAGGTGAGGAGGGCCTTCAACGTGCCCCCAGAGGCCTGTACTTCCCTTGGCTACAAAAAGGCTAAAGGGCATTTGTGTTTCTAGGGGGCCAGGATAGCATGAGGCCTCAGCTTCCAGTGACCCGCTTGGCCGGGTTGCCCAGGCCCCAGCGCCAGTGCCGTGGAAGGAGAGACCCAGGAGTGTCCAGCCCGGTTCACTGCAGGCCCGTGGTCAGCAGGGGTTTTCCCCTACAAGCTGAGGTTGGAAGAACCCCTCCTCAGGGGGCTTCAGAGCATGTGGCCTCTGGGCATCTTTCTAGTGTCGAAGTTCTGGGAGAGCACCGGTCTTGCTGTCAGCAGACAGGGGAGAGTTTGCTAGCCCCTTCATTTCCCCAGCGTGTTCCATTTGAGCCTCAGGTCCTTGCGGCATCCTTGTTGTTGTGCAGCCGAGCCAGGCTGCTGGACCTTCCGATTCAGCCTGCTTGTGAAATACAGGCAGCAGTTCGTCTCTGTGCTGTGTGCAGTGCGTTAGAAACCCCGGGGGCACTTAAAGATGCTGCTATCCAGGCCCTTCCCGGGCCCATGTGATCAGCATTTGGGGGCAGGGCGGGGGAGGGAGGTTATTAAAAGTATGTGTTAAAAGCCTTCAGATGATTCTACAGGATATCTAAGTTTGAGAACCATTGGTGTGGGCAGAGGATAGCATCCACGGGGTGCCCACGTCGTCTTGGATGAGGGAACAGGTCCCAGAGCACAAGCAAGCCAGGCTGGGAGCTCATTCTTAGCCAAGAGTCAGATGTAATGGAGAATTGGCAGTTGGCATGGGGTTGCCAGTCCGTGCTTGAGTGAACTGAGAGAGGCCAGCCCTCTCGCTGCACCCCTTCTTTGCCCCTCCCTTGCCCCTTCTGTCCCTAAGCACACGATGCACTTGCAAATGGAAAAAGAAGATCTGTCGGCTTGTTCCAGTAGCTGTGAGTTGTGAACTCACAGTAATGCACTGACCTGTTTTAGAAATATATTTATATGTATTTCATAGGTTTCCCCATCATCTTGTAAATCCAGTGAGGTGAGTGCATTGGAAGGAGGACACTGGTCTGCTGGAGGTGAGGTTGTTCCATGCTACCGTACGTGTGTGGTTGGGGCTGTGGGCAGCTCCCACGAAGGCAGCTGTTTCTGGTCAAATCCTTGTCTGTCCCTGGGACACCCCAAAGAGGACATGGTAATGCACAGAGTGGCCTTCGGAGTAGAAGCCAAGGGACAGAGAGATGTAGGGATGGGATTGGGGTAGTGGGGAAAGGTACCGGAGCTCAGCGGACAGCTGAAGAGGGTAGAAAATACAGGTCAGGCCACGGACCACTACGTGGTTTTGTTCACAGCGTCCTTGGTGTGTTTTAAAGATGTTTATTGAGGCTGTTATTGAGGAGCTATATTTAATGGTTTTGTACCTCATCCTAAGCCCTGAAAGCTCAATGGGGCTTGAGACAGCACTGAGTCCAGCTCTGTCACGTGACCCAGGGAGAGGTTGAGGCTGGAGGTGGCAGTCACTGGCTGAGTCACACAGAAGGCTGGAGCCAGCTCTGGGACAGGACCCAGGTCTGCCCTTCTAGCCGGGGGGTGCCCTTTGTGCCGCAGTGCTCTTGTGCCCAGAGAGAAGGAGAAAGGACTCCTGTGCGTGGGAACGGTGTCTCCACTCTTGACAGTCCCCAGGACCCACACAGGTCACAGGCGCAGCCTGCTGGGTTGGTGGCTTTGTTCTCCTTGCTCAGCCCAAGTGGCCTGCCCATGCAGGGTGAGTCCAGCCAGCACCTCCCCTTTACAGGGCTGTGGGCTTCCACAGCCTGGAGGCCCTCTCTGCATTTCCGTGGGCTTTTTGGGTGTGGTCCTCCTTGAGGGTCCCCCCTACTCTGAAAAAGATGGAAGAGGCCTACGGTGGCCACGGCTGGGGCAGGAGGGAGGAGGCTTGGAGGGAAGATGAGAAAGCCTGCTTGTTGCTATTCTGATCCAGTCCCTGAGGCCTGTCCTGGGTGCAAAGTGTTGCGTCCCAGCCCCCACCTCCACTCTCACCAGAAGAGGAGAGGCCCCGAGGAAGGGGGGCCACTTCAGGGCTGGGCCCAGGCTCCTCACCCCAGGAGCAAGATCAGCTTCTTGACTGCACCTCCCTGCTGCTCTGAGACTGAACGGGCCCCCAGCATGAGAAGTGGGGTCTACAGGGACCCTCACCCGGAGGAATTTACTGCCTCTGTCTGACAAAGGGTTCCGTTTCTGTCCAAACTGGTTTTTCTTTAGTCTTGTAGTTCTCACACTTGAGCCTGCATCAGAACTTCCTGGAAGGCTGTTAAAACACAGAATTACTGGACCCAGCCCCAGAATTTCTGACTCAGTGGGGCTGGGTGGGGCCTGAACATCTGTATTTCTGGCAAGTTCTCTATGGTGTTCCTGGTCTGGGGTCCCCACTTCGAGAACCACTGACTTCCAGAGGGGAGGGCTGCATCTTCAGTCCCCAACCCCCGATGCCCCTTGCACTGAGATCACAGCTGGTCCCCATTTTACGGATCAGAAATATTGGCTGTAAAGTAAATTGCAGTAAATTGAATCATTTTTTACTCTTGAATTGTGTGCTAAAATGAGGGGCTTGTTCTAACAATACCCAAGCATCCTCAAAGGGAGGACGGCGTCTTTGTCTGAGTCCCTTTGGTGCCCCTGGTCTCATGGGTTTTGAGCACTGTGGGGAACTGGACGAAATCATCACCATGACAACCTGCGATTAGCTCCTTATTTTGTTCCAGTTGAGGCTAATGGCCCTGTGTTCTCTCTCTGTTCAGTGTGCCCAAGTGGTCTTTTCCCCTCCTGCTGTTGCAAGGCACTTCCTCTCGTTGGCTGCTTTGTGCAGTGTCTTAGTGGGAGCAGCTCCCCAAGAGTGCACAGGGCTATCCCCTGGAGCAGGAAACTTGAGGTGTCTGAATTCCTCTGACCTGGTGCCATAGAGACTTTGAGTTGGGGTGGGGGGTGGGGGCGGGCAGACTGAGCCAGGAGGGCACAGGTGGACGTCGTAGAATTGGGGAACCAGAGGAAAGGTGAAGCGGGAGGCTTGGGGGCGTCAAAGCAAAGAACTCTCGCAGGGGATAGGAGCCATTCTGATTTTTGACCTCTTCTGCAGGGGGGAGGAGGGGAGGGAAGCAGTGTATGATGTACTTGACTGTGTCCTCCTTGGAGCCTGCTTTCCTGGCTGCTGTGTCACTAACGTCTGGTTTTCCCTATGTTTCTGGCCACCCCTCCTCCGTCTTCTTTGCCAGCCCCTCCTCTGAATGCTGGCATGCCTTCTTCTGTTGAGGCCAGGCCCTATTGTCTTCCCTTTTCTTCTCTAATGCACACCGCCTCACGGGACCTGTCATCCAGGTCCGTGGCCCTACCACGCACCCCTGTGCCAACCGCTCCCTGTTCCCTGCTTCCAGTTCCGACTTCGCCTCTGCACTCTGGACTTTTATCTAACCGCCTATTTGAAATCTACCTCCACTTGGCTCTTGGCACCACCTCAAACTGAACGCGCTCCAAACGAGACTCCTGAGCCGCAGCCCAATACCCTCCACTGTTTGCTTCTCACCCGGTTCTCTCCCCTGTGGGGAATGGCGAACCTCTCTAGCCACGCAGACCCTCAAGCCAGAAATCCAGGTAGCATCCTTGGTACCTCCTTCTCTTTCACCGCATTAGTCAAGGTAGCCTAGACTTCTTGCTGCAGTAACAAAAACCAAAAACCAACCAACCGAAAAAAAACCCTGAAAGTTGCAGAGACTCAGCACACCAGTCTCGATTGCTTGCACACGTCATAGGCCGGTGTGATTGGCAGAGGTGGGAGGTGGGGCTTGACTCTGCACAGTCGTTCAGAGATCTGGGTTCCTTCCATCTCAGGACACTGCCACCCTCAACGTGTGGCCTCCAAGGATGCTACAGAGAAGGGAGAGGGAGAGAAAGGGCGCGGACTATGTGAGGGGAGCCTTTGAGAGCAGTTCGTCACCTCCACATACTGTTGGTGAGAACTCAGCCGCATAATGTGCATGAGTGCACTTGCCAGCCGTGTCTGGCCTGTCTGTCACCAAGCCCATCCGTTCTGCCTCCTAGCTCACCTACACAGAATGCCTTTCCATCTCCACCGTCCTGGCTCCACATCAAGTCCCTCCGCCATCCCCTGGACTTCTGCCATATCCTAACAGACATGTCTCCATGTTTGATTTGCTGCTCTTGAAATGTATTACCTTCCCACGCAGCTGAATCAGACCATGTGACTCCTTGTCTTAAAACGCATCTGTGGGAGGCAAAACAATGCCCCCACCAACGATGTCCACGTCGTGATCCTCAAAGCCTGTGAATGTATTACCTTACATGGCAAAAGGAACTTGGCAGGTGTAATTAAGTTAGGGATCTTAAGATGGGGAGAGTTACCTGGATTATTCAGGTGGATCCAATATAATCACAAGGTCCTTATAAGGGAAGGAAGGAGGCGGGAGGGTCAGAGAAGGAGAGATTTGAGGATGCTTTGCTACTGGCTTTGAAGATGGTGAAAGGGGCCACAGGGCAAAGAATGTCTTGAATCTGGAAAAGACAAGGAGATGGACTCACCCTAGAGCCTCCAGAAGAAACGCAGCCCTGCAGACATCTCCATTGTAGTCCAGTGATGCCTATATTGGACTTTGTGACCTCCGGAACCGTAAGAAATTGGGGCAGTTAGGTCACCGAGTCTGCTTTGTTGCAGTAGCATAGGAAGGTAATTCATCATCTGAGCCTTCTTAGCATTTAGCATAAAATGCAAAACGTTTGTCATGACCCCCAGACTATAAGCTCTGTGCAGGCAGAGACTAGGGCTGTTTTATTCACTCCTGTATTGCTCTGCAGCGTCTGACTCATAACAGACACAGAGTTTCTTGAATAAACGAGAGAATAAAAGGGAGGGTAAGGGGAGAATGCAAAGAAAAAAAAAAAGGGTAAAAGGAGGAGGGAGAAGAGAAGGAGAAAAGGTGTTTCGGTATCCCGAACAGATGGGGATAGAGAAGCTGGATATATTCTGTGGGGGTGGGAGGAAAACGAGTTGCTGTCCTTACTTAGAGAAACTCAAGGCTCTTTCCAGAGCCCAGATCCTATCCTCCTCATCTCCCCAGAAAGGGTTTCTGGGGGGGATTCAGAGCAGGCCCCATCAGAGCCCACATCACCTCCCTCAGGGACGGGCCGAGAGGGGGAGCTGTAGAAGTGTGCATGGGCATTCTGGGAAGCCTTGATGTGGCCACTGGAGTTTCCTCCTGCCCCCAGTGGGCAGAGGTCTGTGAGCTCCCGATGGGGTCAGGGACATTCTCCCCTAAAGGAGAACTGTGTCTCTATTCAGAGCATTTCTGACATTGAATATGTGAGTTTTCCTTCTCCAGTTTTCTGTGGGCCCCAGGTGGTCTCCCTACAATTTAATTCACTTCTGATATTAACTACCTGGAGTTAGCATGGACCCTTCTGGTTAAAGGTCTTAGTCTCAAGACTGTCCCCCCCCCACCCCACCCCTGCCACTTCACACACCAATTTTGCAAATCATGAGTCCCCATGTTACACAATCTTCTGTCTGACTTGACTACAAATTGGGGGTTACCATGACCCCCTTGTCAGGTTCAATAATTTGTGATAATGGCTCACAGACATGTTTACCAGTTTACTGTAAAGGATATAAATGAACAGCCAGACGAAGGGGTTCACAGAGCAAAGTCCAGAAGGATCCCAGGCGCAGGAGCTTCTGTCCCTGTGCAGTTTGGGGTGCACCACCTTCCTAGTATGTGGATGTGTTCACCAACCCAGAAACTCTTGGAACCCCATTGTTTAGGGTTTTTATGGAAGTTCTGTAATGTAGGTATGATTGACTACACCCTTGGCCATTGGTAATTAGCCCCTCCTCCTCTGAGGTTGGTGGGCGCGGCTGAAATCACGTGGTTGGTTCCCCTGGCAACCAGCCACAGCAGCCAAGAGTCACCTCATTAGCATAAACTCAGGAGTTGTTGAAAGGGGCTTATGAATAACAAAAGACAGTCTCATCCTCTTGAGGAAATTCCAAGGATTTAGGAGCTCTGCCTGGGACCTGGGACGAAGACCAAACATATAGTTCTTATTATATCATGATATTACAGTCTTCTAAGTCCAGGTACTGGGATTGGGCCCAGTTTGTGGAGCGTGTCTGGCTCTGTCACTAAAATCGAGTTACGGATTTTAGTTCTAGTCTTTCCATCTGCCCTGACGCTGTAGGAATTGCTCCTAGGACCCTTAGTCCCTGGAGGGGAACCATGCTGGGAGCCCAAGGAGGCACGAGGAGGGCTTTGATAGTGTGGCAGGCCACGGGGAAGGGTCGCACACCTTGGCAGATACCCCTTGGTAGATGTTTGTCGGGGCAATGGGGCCAGGGAGGGTAGCCCCGGACTGAGAATGCATTTCCCACCATGCCTGTACACCTCTGGCCTCCAACCTGGGGGTCCCCTTCTCCCCTCCTGGCACCTCTGCCTGAGCCCTGTATCCTTCCCTGCCCTTCAGCCCTCAGGACTATGCTCCCTCTATTGAAAGGACTATGCTCCCTCTATTGAAAGGCTTGAGGGGCGCATGGGTGGCTCCGTCAGTTAGGCATTCAACTCTTGATTTTGGCTGAGGTCATGATCTCTCGGGTTCGTGAGTTTGAGCCCTTCATTGGGCTCCTCGCACTGACAGTGCAGAGCCTGCTTGGAATTCTCTCTCTCTCTCCGCCCCTCCTGCACATGCTTGCTGTCTATGAAAATAAATAAATAAACACACACACACAAAACAAAAAGAGAAATTAGAGTGGTCTGAGACCTTGGGAATGTCAGCTGGCAGTAGCAGCTGGCATTGCCAGGGCCTAATGTTCCACATTAAGGGAACATCTGTTGGCTGGGGCTTCTAGGGCATGGGCCAGACACAGCCACACTCCACAGCCATTCCACCATCAGCATGGACTGTGGCAGCCAAAGATGTGCTGTTGGGTCTCTTTCAAGGACATGTTGTCATAAGCAGCCACATGCCGGCTGGATGTCCTGCTGTGAAGGGTGGACAGGAATCGGCGATCACTGGATATTATCGGTGGTCCCAGTGAGGCCTGGGACCCTGCTCCCCTCTGGCCCCAGTGTCCTTGTCTTCTTGGTTTGTTACCTTTCAGAGTTTTCTATGGTGCTTCCAGCTCCCAAGCTTGGTCATTCCAGGAGCAGGAGACTATATGCCAACGTGACTGGGTGTGAATTCCAAAATAGTCAGATCTGAATTCTGAGAGACTGGGTTTTCTGCACTTGGAAGCTTTGGGTGCCGTCTTGTCCAAACGCCTCCCATAAGTCTGTCATGGGCCCCAACAGAGAGGCTGGGAGCACATGAGGCCAGTCCTAGACCCCCTGTCCCGGCTAGTGCCTGCCCAGGCATCCTCTGTGACCTGTTGGTGGCACCCCACTGGCATTTCTCCTCACCTTGCAGGGCTCTGCTGCTTCTCCCTGCCTGGGCCTGTCTCAGGGGAATGATTCTCAGGGACACCTAATTGAAATAATGAAATTAATGACAGTAACAACGGTGAACATGCATTGAGTGAGCCTGGAGTTCTAAGAGCTTTACATGTATGAACTCCTGAGTCGTCACAACAGCTCTGTGGGGTGGGACACTGTGGGTCACCCACTGGCTGTCTCTTATCTGGTAGAGAAGCCCTCTCCAAAGCCCTTATTTATAGACCCCTCAGCAGGATGTGGGTCTCTTCCTGAAACTGTATTCTGCTGTCAGACCCCCCCCCCCCCCCATGCAGCCACCTCTCTCCTCCACCTTTGTCCCCTCTTAGGAATTACATCACCACATGTACCTCTACTGCCCACCTGGTAAATGTGGGATTCCCTGGGGCTCCCTCCTCCATGCCCTTCTCACTTCATGCCTCTTCCCTGGGTGACCTGCCAGGGGAAAAGCGAGGGGAAAGGGAGGGCCGGGCCTTGGGAGCCATATTAAGGACTTGAGGTGGGGTGGGCTGTATGACCAGACTGGATCTTCCTTTTGGAAAGATCACTGTCACAGCTGTGTGGGGTGGAGGAGACTATGGTCCCAGTGAAAGGTAGGTTGCCCCTTAACTAGGTGGGGGTAGGGGGATGGAGAATAGGGCATGGATTCCACAAATATTTGGAAGTCAGACCAACAGGATATGGTGTTCAGTTAGACCTGGAACAAGGAGAAGGAGACACAGCAAGGGTGGTCTGTTACCGAAACCCAACTTCAGCTACCCTCTGCTCAAAAAGCCAATGCTCGAGAGATGAATTTTGATTGGAAAGGAATATAGGCTTTGTTCAGGAAGCTGGCCACTGGAGAGAAGGCAGCCTTGTCCAAAGGCCAACTCTGAGGTTTCTGCCTGGCCCAGAGATTTTTTTTATTTTTTAAATTAATTAATTAATTTTAATGGTTATTCATTTTTGAGAGAGAGAAAATGAGTGGGGATGGGCTGAGAGAGGGACAGAGGATCTGAGGCGGGCTCTGCACTGACAGCAGAGAGCCCGATGTGGGGCTCGAACTCGCGGAACTGTGAGATCATGACCCGAGCCGAGGTCACACACTCAACCAGCTGAGCCTCCGAGGCAATCCCCCCACCCCACCACCAATAGGGATTTGTTTAAATGGGTATAGGGCAGTTAATCAGTTAAGGGAGTGCAGTGGTCTGTTACATTTCTTGATTACATGCCCACTCGATGGTGCCATCTATAAAGACAACATTATGGTGCTCGGAGGTTGGCCAGGTTGGTGACATGCAGAAGGGCTCTGTTCTTTTCTAAGAAAGAATGCGTGATCTACAGATTTACAAAGAGAGATTTAGCTAATTATGCGGGCTAAGGGTGCTTGCTAAAGTTTGAAGACGACTAGGTTAGCCAGAGGGTCAACCGAGGTGACATCAAGTCTAGGTATCTAGCTGGGGCTGAGACAGGAGATCAGGCTTTAGTAGGAGATGCTGAGTTGAGTCTTGGACATGCTGGGCTTGGATTGCCCCGTACCCTTTATGCTGGGGATATCCAGCCATGGGAGGCTGCTTTCAGGGAGTGCAGGACTCAGGATGGAGAGGTTGTCTGTGTGTAGCTCTGTCCTTAAGTCCATGAACCAGTGGTCTTGTCCAGGGTGAGAGGGGAGAGGCCAGGGCCAGGGTGGCCGCCAGCACCTGCATTCACACAGGGTCAGCAGGGCAAGCCCTGCCAGGGTGATGAGGTGGGCTGTGGGCAGCTGGTGGCCCAGGCCAGAGACATTTCAGTGGAGAGGGAGGTAGAGTCAGGAAAGGGTGGGCATGAAGGGAGGTGAGAAAGCGGCCACAGGGAGTGCAGGAGCTGGAAGGAGAGAGAGGATGCGTGGTGGGCAGAGGGGCAGGAGGGTCTGCTGAGCCCCCAAATAACATCTGGTCATCAAGTTCGTCATCTTTCTCTTGCTCCCAGCAGTGCATGTCCAGTGAGACCCAAACCTGGATGATTCCCAGACACCCCTCAGCCTGTCCTTGCTCCCTCCTCCCTTTCCAGCTCTCAGTATTTGCCTGAACTGGACCTGTGTCCCCCCTGCCCCCACACTGCGTCCCTTCACAGTCCCGGGCCGTGGCCATGCAGGCCTCTGCCTGGATGCCTCTGCCCTCCTCCTTCAGGTGTCAGAGCCTTGCCATCTGGAAGGCAGGTGCGGCCCTGGAGCAGCACCCTCAGGCCAGCCAGTTCCCAGCCCTCCCCTTAGGGGCAGGGAAGGCCCACCAAGGAGGCCGAGCTGAAGCTGGCCCCCAGAGTGATAGTGGAGGCCTGGAGGACTGGGGGGAGCTGGTGCAGGATGATGGGAGGTTGCTGTAAAGACCCCGGCCTCTCATGCTTACTGATCCCGCCCTGTCCTGTTGCTGCTCTGTTTCTCTCTTCCCTGCAGTCCTGCCAGCACCGTGGGGCTGTGGGAGATGCAAAGTCAGATGAGAGCTCCCTCCCCACCCCAGGAACTCCTAAATGTCCCAGCTCCTCTTTGAGGGGTGTTCAGGGATGAGGCTGAGCCCTGCCTCACACAGTAAGCCTCACCTTCCCTCCAGGAAACTCTTCCCTCCCACTGCAAGGACCTGGCTCACAAGGGTGTATGTGTGCACATGTGAACCCCTGCACGTGTGCATGTGTGTGGTGTGTGTGGTGCATGTGCATGTGTGGGGCTGGGCCCCCCTCACCACGGCTCTCTTCCGCACAGGCTGCCCCGGGATGTGGGACAACCTCACGTGTTGGAAGCCTGCCCGTGTGGGTGAGATGGTCCTTGTCAGCTGCCCTGAACTCTTCCGAATCTTCAACCCAGACCAAGGTGAGTTTCCCCCTGGGACCTCTTTAGGCCTCGATTGGTCTAGTCTGCTCCCCACACTTGGGCCCCCCACCTACCTGGGACACCCCGAAGGCCAATATTCCCCACTCCAGAGCTCCCATGCTGGTGGGAGGGTGAAACCACAGACCCTGGTCCACACGGGGCCATGGAGGCACCTGCAGACTGGGCCCCCAGGTTGACGTGGAGATGTGCCTTATGCATGAGGCAATGTACTTTCAGATGTGGGCTCTGTCATTTACCCAAGTGGGGCCTGGAGCAAGGCAACTCACCCCTCTGTCCCTAGGCTGTCAAATGGGAATGTGGCATAGTGACTGGGGAATCAGTGGAGGAATGCATGTGGTAGTCACTCAGTCCAGGCCTTGACACATTTTAATGGTCAATAATGTTAGTTTGTGTTACTATCAATATACTTCATGCAGGGATGCTCAGAGGCTCAGAGAGACACCCAGATATGGACACACAACAAGACACCCTTAGGCAGCTGGATATAAGACTCTTCGCCCATGTCCACATTCACATACCCACTTAGATACTGGGTATGTTGTCACAAAGAGCTCAGTTTGGGACATGTCTGTGTTTCAGGTCTTGGAGGGCCATTGATATGCTATGGAGATACTCAGGGGCCCCAGACCAATTTGAGAGTCCTAGGGGTGGGCAGTGGCTGAGTTGTATGACTCAAGACGTAGGGACAGGAGGGGTGCCTGGGTGGCTCAGTCGGTTAAGCATCCAACTCTTGATTTTGGCTCAGGTCATGATCTCACAGTTTGTGAATTTGAGCCCCATGTCGGGCTCTGCACTGACAATGTGGAGCCTGCTTGGGGTTCCCTCTCTCTCTCTCTCTCTCTCTCTCTGTCTCTTTCCTCCCTCCCTGCCCCTCCTCTGCTCACGCTGTCTCTGTCTCTCTCAAAATAAATAAACTTAAAAAAAAAAAAAAAAGATGTAAGGACAGGAGGCAGAGGAGAGGGGGCAGTGCTCTGCCTAAAGGCACAAGGCCTTAATGACTACATCTCCAAGGTCAGGGGTCTGAGGAAAAGGGGATCATGCAGATCTCTTCTTTGGGGGTGAGTCCGCTGGGTTTTCCAGGCCAGTTCCCACCTTTCAGCTGGGACCTTGTAGACTCCTAAGAAAGGCTGCTGTCCAGCCAGTCCACACTGACTCTGGGAGGGGCCTATAGCCGGACCTTGGTCCTCACCCTACTCCTTGTGACCATAAAGGGAAGCAGGGCACCAAGGTAGTAGGGGCAGGGAGAAGAAGCAGGGCTGGACTCTAGGCAGGTGATATCCTGAGAACTGGCCCACTGACTGCTGAGCCCTGGGTTGGAACCTTGTTTAGAGGAGGATGGAGGGATTAGAGGGATCTGAGTCACTTGTGTGGTCATGCACAGGACCTTGCCACCTGGCCCTCAGCTTCCTGTTTCACCTGCCTAAGGCTTAGGCCAATGTCCTTCTAGAACTGGAGAGTTCCAAGTTCCAGTCCACTAGGGAGTCTTGCCTACCTCCGTCCCCCACCCTGTCTGTGAGAGGCAGAGGCATATTTTCTTTTACTCTTGGGACTTTTACTCTACAACACCCCTGACCCTGCCCAGAGGGGAAGGGGCTTGCAGAAGGTGGCAGTATGTTGGGGTGCAAGGCCCCATGCAAAGACCACGGAAGCAGGGTTTAGCTACAATGCCCCACCTCCTCTCCCCCCCCCCCCCACTTCCCCTTGTGGAGCTTTTCAGCCACACCTCCCACCTCCAGACCTGCCAGCCCAGAGGGAGGGTGGCAGTTGGGCTGTCTCATCCTGAAAACTGGGGGACTGGGCGTGACCCAGAGCAGGACAGGAAATGAATTTGAAAGAGGAGACAAACTCAGGAAGCGCTGGGGTGCGGGGTACCATGTGCATGGCGGGGCATCAGGTGTGGTGACCGCAGGTGACTCAGCCGCATCTCTGATGCATTCCTATGGAAACCGCCTTCATCACTTCTTCCGTGCATGTATTCCTCTCATTCATCATTTACTTGAAGTTTCTTACACATCCACTTTGAGTCAGGTACCATGGCAAGACTGCTGCTTTTCAACAACAAAAAAGGCAACATGAATCAGCAGTAAATTAAGATTTTAAGATTTAAGACCTTTGCACTATATCCCTCCCTCTGGCAATTGCACGATGAATGTGTTATTTACACCTGATTCTTAATGGCTCATTAAGGCAGGGCCTTTTAGCATCTCTGTTCACGAAGCTGGATCAGTGAGATTTGCCTTAAATACTTAGAAAGTTGAGAATGGCATTTCTCCTTTTGTTTTGCGGTTTCCAAGGCTGAATCTGTCCGCTGTAGTAGTTGTTGCTTTGCAGGTTATTGAAGATACAAGAGCATTGATCTCTCTCCTCCTCTCATTTCTCCTTAACTGGGTCCCATGTCTGGCCTACCCCAGCCTGTAGTCCTCATGGCCTTGGGTCCCCAGCAGAGTCTGGGAGTAGGGAGCTGGAGAGGGAGGAAATCGACAGGACCCAGTAAGAGCAGACTCACCATTAGCCCCCTTGTTCACCTCTGTGTTGTCTCTCTTTCTCTGTTTCAGTGTGGGAGATGGAAACCATTGGTAAGAGGAACCTTGGAGAAGACAGGCTGCTGATCATCTGTCTGTCCATCTGTCCATCCAGCGAGAGCCCAGTTCTGACTGCTGGGAATGGGTGGGGGCGGAAGCAGAGGCTTATCAGAGACCAGGTTCTCCCCACACCAGCCACCTTTGGCCATCCGGGAGGTGGGGGACACAGGCAGATGGAAGGCACAGGTGCCTTGGTGTTGGGTGCTCACGGGCTGATTTGGGAGTATGAGACACACTCATGGAGGGGTTGGAAAATGAGCCTACCTGTGTGCCCAAGCATACATACAGGCCTGAATATGTGTGTGTGAGCCCACGTAGATACTGACATCCTCGGTGGCTGTGAAGTTGAAATGTAGGGCAGGCTTGAGAGCATGGGAGACCTTGCTATGCAGCATGCAGGTGGGATAATGAGTAGGTCCGGAGAGGCTTCCTGGAGAGGGTGGCATGTCAGCTACGTGTTAAAAGCGGGACTTTGAGAAGTGGAAAGGAAACGAGGGTTCATTGCCAGCAGGGGATTCTTGATAAGAAAGGATGGAGGTGAGAATAAAGAGTCAGGAGAAAGAAAAAAAAATGTCTGAGGATGAAGTCCTGGGCTCATCCAGGATGAGATAGGTTTGGGGCTGAGATGGAGGCTTGCAGACCAAAGAAGAGACCCAAGGCCGGGACCCATGTTGCTGCTCCTTGCCTTTTTCTGGAAAAGGGCCAGTCATCCTTTTCCATTCCCCTCCCAGTCCAGAGGCCCTCCCACCTTCCTGACAATATCCCGTTTCCACTTCCTGTTGCCCAGTGGGGAGAACTGAGTCATGGGCCATCATTATTATCACGGAAATACAAAGCAAATGAGATTGATGCTAGAAGGCATGGTGTGTCAGAGCGGTGTGTGGCTGCCATGTGTGCTGAGGCCTTTTGGCCAAGACCCTACCTCTGTCGTCTGGACCAGGCATGGCCTTGGGCTACCAGGGTGGAGAGTATACCATGCATGGCTCCACACGTGGATGGCTGTGTGTGCTGACTCATGCCCACTTTTGTGCTTTGCAGGAGAGTTCGATTTCCCTGACAGTAACTCCTTGGATCTCTCAGGTGAGGTTATGGGTAAGCTGGGGCCAACCAGGGGCTGGCTGGAGGGAGGGCACCTGCTGACACGTGAGCTTGGGGGCCCCTATTCCAGGGCAGTCAGTGCCTTTCTGTGGCTGTGTGATCTTTGACAGGTTGCTCTCCTTCTCTGAAAAAGCTGTGGATTTTCTCCAGGGAAACTTGCACTCGTGTGCTCAGATAGAACATTGTGCATATAATTTCCGGGAGTGCAGATCTCTCGAAGCCTCATTGTGGACTCCCAAGTACAGATTCCCTAGATCAGATGGCCCCTGATAGTTTGGAACTTGCAAAGGTGCGGTGGTGGTTCTCGAACTTTCACTGTGATCTGTCACCTAGTGAGCTTATCAAAACTCAGATTCCTGGACGCCACCCCCAGAGTCTCTGATTTAGTAGGCCTGGGGTGAGGCCTGAGAATGTTCATTTCTAGCCAGTCTCCCAGTTGCTGCTTGATGGGCTGGTCTGGGAAGGGTGCCCACTTTGAGAACTACTGCCCTAAAATTCTGTGCTCCTATGAAATTGCTGGGGCAAAATAGCCTAGTGAAGTAGGCACAGCCACTACAAGTTTTTGACATTCTGGAGAGTACTCCATCTTCTGGAGATTTCCATCAGAACAATAGAGTGGCAAATTCGTGGAATAGTTCTGAACAAAATGGTTTATACGCTTCTGTGCCCACACTGTCTTATAAAAAGAAACAGAGAAAGAAGGAAAATAAAAGAAAGGAAATGGCTTCTACCTCTAGGACACTTTTACAAAATTGCTTTTCAAAGCAGCTTCCCTTTCCTCTTCCCACCACCCTGATGTGGGCAAAGCAGAGAGGAGATGAGGTCCAGAAATGAGAAGGGACTTGGCCAAGGCCCTGATTCCCCCAGGACATGCAGACTTTCAGTGGGACTTGGAAGGAGGTCGCCAGCCAGTAACAGCCTGACATGGATTTGCTGGAAGAAAGAATTTGGCATCAAAATGTGGGACAGAAGTGACTCCTTCTTTCCCTGGGCCTGGCAGACGTCCTCCTCATCCTGTGTCACAGGACTCCAAACTCGAGAAGCAATGGAAACCAGTAATCCCCCACTCGGGGCAGAGCTGTCTTCTATGGAAGGGGTCACCCACCCTCTGCTGCTTCCCAGAGTCCCAGGAAGTATGTTGCTGACTCTCTTGGTAAAAAAGAATTGGCCCCAGCTCTTCCAACTCAACTGGCAAGGACATGAGGTTGGAAAAGTGCGGAGGGGTTTCTGGTCTTGGTCTCTGCCCTTTCCTCCTTCCTGAGCTCCCCAGAGGTGGCTTTGGCCACAGCAGGGGGATCCTTCCAGAAACATGGGTTCTGGAGGCCCCTTTTCCATAGATGTTACCTGTTGTACACAATTTTCTGGCCCCTGAATCCTGTAAAAGAAAAAAACATTCCCATGTGTCCTAATATACCGGGTAAGCTCCCAGAAAGCCAGTCTGGGGACAGGGGACAGCCTGGGGCCACACTCAAGTGCAGGGATGGAGGTGGAGGGGGCTGCTTGCCTTCTCCCCTCCATGGGGTGTCTGTGGTTCATCCTTACAGACAGTCAGGAGAGGGGAGGATGAAATGAGCAATCATTAAAGGCTAAAAGGCCCCAGGCAGGGCAAAAACCAATCTAGATTCCACTCTGTAGACAGGAAATGACTCCCTCTGCTTTGGTGTCCTACAAAATGGCCTTTAAAGTCTATCAAAAGAAAATTAAAGCGCATTAGTGACAGAAAACAGACCTCTAAACCTGGGAAGACAAAAGTTTGTTTGTTTTTTTTTTAAACTTAAATACATATCTTAATAAGATCTGGCGCTAGGTTAATGGAGGTCTGGTCCTTGTTAATTAAGCAAGCCGTGTGTCCCCTTTGTGCGGATATTGCTGCTGGAAGTCTCGCAGCTCCCCATGTATGACAGGAGCTCCTACATCACAGACACCTGAGGTGGTTACTGGACCAGAATCTGGGGGTTGGAACGCAGCGGGGTTTGCAATGATGACCTCACATCATTCTTTTCTGCCCATTGCAATTTGACAAGTGCTGATGCAGGGCCTAGGCAAGGGGCTCAGGCCTTTCCCGGGTGAGCATTTGCCAGTTCCAGAAGAGGAGGAGGCTGGACTCATCCTGGCTCGGTCCCCTCACCGCTTGTTAAGAGATCTGCAGTGCCTGGTCCTCCCCAGTGTCCTTTGTGTAAAGGCTTAAGGGCACCAGCAATCCCTATTTTCCCTCAGACAGTGGAAGATTTTGTGAACCTTCAGTCACCATGCTTCCCGGATGGGCATATGGGTTTCCAGAAATTCCCACTGAAGAAGTAATTTTCAAGTGAGAATTTCAGGGTCCTTTTAAATCATTTCCATGCCTCACTGAGTTTTTGTTCTACTGCAGACATGAGGGTGGTGAGCCGGAACTGCACTGAGGATGGATGGTCGGAGCCGTTCCCTCATTACGTGGATGCTTGTGGGTTCGATGAATATGAATCAGAGACCGGGGACCAGGTGAGTATCTGTCCCCACCTGGAGGTGGTGGGGGTGGAGCCGAGGATGCCCGTGGCAGGGTGTTCCCAGCAAAGGCCTTGGCTCCTATTGGGACTCCAGGAAGCTCAGGTCCCCAGGCAGCCCACGAGCACCTGCTGTGTACCCAAGGCAGATACACAGAGGGCAAGACTTTTATTCATTTATTCTGGGCCAAGAAGCATCTGGTTTGCTGTCTGAGTTCCTCCAGCCCCCACCACATGTCCCCTACCTCTCTGGCTACTCTTCTAGGGTGCTCATCCTTCCTGTGGCCCGACAACGGAAAGGTTGATGCTGGGCTCAGCAGGGGGCCTCCTGGACACTTCTCCAGGCTAAGGCTATTCTGATTGGTTGGTGCCCCTCTATTTAGCCAGCGTTTACTGAATGTCAGCAGAATACAGACACTGCAGAGGGGAGTAAAAAACTCATGGGGGATGGGGTGAGGGGCAGAGTAGTAGAGGGAGAGGAGGAGGCAAGAAAGAAAGGAGGAGCTGGGTAGTGGTCCCGAGGTGGGAAAGCCCTGGCCTGAGGGGGCTGGGGGATTGGGGCAAGCCCCGTGTGGAACGCTGAGTGTTTTGTGCTTTGCTCCAGGACTATTACTACCTGTCGGTCAAGGCCCTGTACACAGTTGGCTACAGCACATCCCTTGTCACCCTCACCACTGCCATGGTCATCCTGTGTCGTTTCCGGTAAGACCCTCCCCCAGCAGTGTTTGAGCTAGTGCAGCCCACCCTAGCTCAGAGCCCTTTCTCTGTCCCACCCACCCCCCACCCCTGCCCCTGGATATCAGCCCTGGAGGTCCCTTAGAGGGCAAGGACATTTCCTCCACCCCTAGGCTAACAGATGGGAAACTTGACCCCAGAGACAGCCGCTGACGTGTCCAGGGCCACCAGCAAGGTAGACCTATGTTCCTCACTTTTATCCTAGATGGACAGAGCTCACAGGAGGGGAAAGTCTGGCCTCTCGGAATAGTGGAGCCAGGCAACAAAGTCTGGCAGTGAATGAGGATTTAGAGAGGTGGGAAGGAGGTGGCAAGGTGGGGACCCCCTGAGACAAAACCGTGGAGTTGGCCCAAAGCAGACCACAGAGTGGAGGGGTGGAACGGGTTCCTTGCTTCAAGGCCTCTTCCTCCCCTGGCTTGCTGGCGTAGGAAGCTGCACTGCACCCGCAATTTCATCCACATGAACCTGTTCGTGTCATTCATGCTGAGGGCCATCTCTGTTTTCATCAAAGACTGGATCCTCTATGCGGAGCAGGACAGCAACCACTGCTTCATCTCCACCGTGAGTGAGCCGGGCCCTGGCAGGAAGGCTTCCTGCCCTCCCAGGACTCCCTTCCCTGCGGCACCCGGTCATCCAGGTGTTTATCTGCAGGTTAAGGCATTGTCCCCAGTGAATGCGGAATTCCGGGAATGACCGTGAGGTTGCTAGTAGCCAGTGAGATCCCCGTATGATGTCATTTCCTTTCCCTCTCTCTGTACATGTACTTGGCAGAACAGATGTGGAAGGGAGAGTGGAAATGCCAAGTCCCACTTGCCCAAGAAGGAAACTAGGTTCAGAGAGAGGGCTGGCCTGGCCCCTGGGCATTTAACTAACCCGTGACAGAGCCAAGGGGCTGCTTGGCTTGGATTTTCTCCAGACTACCTCCCCAATTGTCATACCTTTTGGAGGTAAGCAGAAAATACAGGCTTTGATGGAATAAGATGGAAAGAACATCCCAGAGCACAGGGTCTTGACCCAGGAGGGCATACTTGGAGCCGGGGGTGGGGGGGGCAGTGTCTCTCTCAGATTTCTGGGGGCCAAGAGCATTCCCCCTTGATGTCCAAAACCTTTATTTTACCAAGGAGCCTTCTGCAGGGTCCTCTGTATCCACCTTACCTGGAGGGGCTGGAGAAGGAGCAGGAAAGACCTGGGCGAATGAGCCTGGGGAGGGGAGAGGGTCCTGTGCTCGCCCCCAGCCCAACTCTTTTCTGGCATGTGTAGAGTTGCCTCCATGGGCAGCTTCGACTCAGAATCATAGGATGCTACATTTTTAACTCTTCGAATCCAGGAATGTTGAGTCTTTCAGCCCCATGGGGTGTTTGAATCCCAGCATGTCAGAGCTGTAGGGCCTTCAGGATTCTACCCGGTCCTGTTGGGCTGGATTTCCAGGGCTGGGTGGGGGCCAGCAGTGGGAGCTTCATGCCTCCCTCACCCTCCCTGCCCTCTTTGCAGGTGGAATGCAAGGCCATAATGGTTTTCTTCCACTACTGTGTCGTGTCTAACTACTTCTGGCTGTTCATCGAGGGCCTATACCTCTTCACCCTGCTGGTGGAGACCTTCTTCCCTGAGAGGAGATACTTCTACTGGTACACCATTATAGGCTGGGGTAGGTCACTGGCTGTGGCCTGGACAGGCTCAGGCCTCATGGCCAGGTACGTCCTTGGTCCCGCTGTCAGGGTGTGTTAGGTCAGAGGAGGGACACCCTGTCCTGCCCTGCAGCTGATGGTGTGCTTCTGGTTCTTGGACCCTTTCTTGCTCTTCCTGCCCATAGAAACCCACCATCAGAAAGAGGTGATAGGCTCAGGAGTCCTTCTGAGAAGTGAGATAGCCCAGGGTCTTACGGGTACATGAACCCCCAGGAGGCTCAGGTATGAGGACACTTAGGGTCCCCAAGACTCCAGATCTAAAAGGGAGACCTGCCTCATGGGTCAGAACCCCCTGTCTGAGTGGGGACAGTGGCTTCTGGGAGCCCCAAATCTGAGGGGAACCCAGGGCCCGTGGGTTTTCCTGTTATCACCGAGCTTCTTTTCTTGCTCTCCCAGGGACCCCAACCGTGTGTGTGTCTGTGTGGGCTGTGCTGAGGCTCTACCTCGACAACACAGGGTGAGTACATACCCGAGGGCCAGGGCGAGAGCCCCGACGGGCCTCAGTGGCTGCTCCGACCTAACATTGACTGCCCACCCCCACACCCTGACCCTACCACAGGTGGACCACATGGTCACATCTCAGCCAGAACCTAGTGAGAATGTGCAAGGCTTCGGAGTCCCTCTCTACTTTTGGGCCCAGCTCTGAGTGTCTTTTTTCCTTTCAGGGAGAGGAGGAAGAGTGTTGGGGGTGAGATCACCCCTCCACAAGCCCTGGGCCTGAAGGGGGAACAGGGCCCTTGCCCAGGAGCCCATTGGTGACTCCAACTCTTGTGCTCCACTTCCTGCCTTGACAGGGAGCAGAGGGAAGGCCCGGGGCACTAGAAGAACCAGAACTGGGCTCGGGTCTGCAAGCATGCCTGAGCACTTTCTTTCCAGCCAGCCCCTCCTCAGAGAGCTGTAGGGGAAAAGTGCCACAGTGGGGCCAGGGGCATTGTCCTGTGGGCATCCCAGCCCTGAGCTTAATCTCTCTTCTTTCTCTCTCTCAGCTGCTGGGATATGAATGACAACACAGCTCTGTGGTGGGTGATCAAAGGTCCTGTGGTTGGTTCCATAATGGTGAGTATCCTTGAGACAAGGAGGGGGGAAGAGACAGGGCCTGGGCAGAAAACAGGAGAAGAGGAGAAATACAGAGGTCGCTTTACAAACCATCCTCTTTCCTTTTCATGGCTACATTATATTCTGGAACATGGATACACAAGTTATTTAGCTATCCCACTAGTGTTGGACATTTGGATTATCTCATTTTTCCTCATAACAAAATATGCTACTTGGAGCAGTTGTGTGCATAATTTTGAGCATGAGTATTTCTTTAGAATAAATCTCTAGAAATGGAATTGCTGGGTCGGAACGAGTACCTCTTATCATTGTCTGCACTTAAAATATCAAACATTTACATTTTTGCCTACTCTTCTGGGGAATAATGGTAGCTCATCGTTTTAACGTGAATCTCTCCACATTGCTGGTGCAGTGAAGTATTTTTTTTTCCAAGCACTTATTGAAAATTTGTTTTTATTCTGGTCATTACCTGTTTATTTCTTTTGCTCGTTTTTCTTTTGCTTGCTTTGATCACTTGTCTTTCTAACTGTTTGAAAGATAGTAATGCTTTGTCGGTTAAACACGTTGTCAGTGTGTTTACAAGACTGCATAATTTTATTACAGTCAAACTATCAGGTTTTGTCTTCATGAATTCTGAAACTTATTTCTTGTTTGTGGAAGTCTTTTCCCATCCTAGGATATAAAAGTATTTTTAACTGTTTTATAACAATTTTATGGGTTGGATTATTATATATATGTCCTTAATTTAGCTAATTTTTTAAAGTTTATTTATTTATTTTGAGAGAGAGAGAGAGAGAGCGCACAAGTGGGGGAGGGGCAGAGAGAGAGAGAGAATCCAAGCAGGCTTCATGCTGTCAGCACAGAGCTCGACGTTAGCTTATGAAACTGTGAGGTCATGATCTCAGCCATGATCAGGAGTCGGACACTCAACGGACTGAGCCACTGAGGCACCCCAGTCAAGCTAAATTTTTATTTCTTTGTCTAATCTGAAATGATATCTAATCTTCCTTAGTTTTTTTCCCCCAGTTGGATAGACATTCCACCCTTTTAATTTTTTTTATTAAATAGACCATCATTTCTCTATTATGTTAAAATGTTACTTTATCATGAACATTCAATACATTCTTCTTGTATTTAGTTCCAGACTTTCTATGTTATATTACTAATCTATTAGGCTATTTCCATGGTGAATGCCCTCTTGTGTTTGTTATTATTAACCTGGTAGCAGGTTTTGAGATCTGGTATGTTAATATCCCTTTCTCTATTCTTTTTTCCTTCAAAATTTTCTTGCACACTTACTTGTTCAAGTGAACTTTCAAATATCCTTGTCAAATTGCAAAAAAAAAAAAAAAAAAAAAGAGTCTGGTCAAGAGTTTTAGAGAAATTGCATTGAATTTATAAATTAATTTGGAGAAGTGATTTTCTTAAAAATATGAAATCTTCCTCTCCAAGAACATGGCATGATTCTCCATTTATTCAGCCTTTCTCATAGAGTCATTTGTATAGCTTTTTAGTTGTCTTGTCCAATTTACCTGCAAGGTATTTTCCATTCTGTGCTTGTATTGAATCTGGGACTCATTCTATCATTGTATGTTCTAGTGGGCTACTAATAGGGAAACTATTAGTTATTGTGTATTTTTGGTTACCTTTTCTTGGTCACCTTTTTAAACTCTCTTATTAGTTCCTGTCCCTTTTCAGTTGGTTTTCATGGGTTTTCTAGGTAGAACATTACATAATCTGTAAATGAAAATAATTTTACTCTTTCTAGTATTTATATCATTTATTCCGAGGTTTTGATGAGGATGGTGTTTGCTATATAGTTTTGGGGAGTTATTCTTCATTGAACTAGGAAAGTTCCTATTCCTGGCTTGTTTTAGTGTGTATTTTTTTAAAAATCAGGAAATCCAATATGTTTCGGAAACATTTTCTGGAGTGATCCCTTCCCTTCGTGATGGACGTTTATAATATTCCAATTTGTCTTCCTAATGAACAATGCTACAATGGATATATTTGTGTGTATCTTTGAATATGTGTGAATATATCTTTTAGAATTGATCTCTAGGAGTGGAATTTCTGGGACAAAGGGTACGTACATTTAACATTTTCATAGATATCAAATGAACAGAATACAAGAGTGCTCATTTCTCATGTCTTTGTTGATGTTTTGATTACTGAACTATTCACCAATATTATGGGGGAGAAGGGTAGTTTTATTGTTTTAATCTGTTAATGTGACAAATATTAGTAGATTTGTTTTTTTCCCCTGAACTTCCGGTGTAAAACCTTTATGGACACGATCTGTTTGTTTTAATACACTGCTAAATTCTATTTGTTAACATTTTGTTTGTAGTTTTTGCATTGTTCTTTGTATGTTCTCTAGTGTTAGGTGTGGTGTGTGTGTGTGTGTGTGTGTGTGTGTGTGTGTGTGTGTGTATTTATATGCTTTCTTCCTTTCTTCATTGTCTGGGATTTGGAGTAGAGTTTTGTTAGCCTAATAAGTAATTTGTGAGGTTTTCTTTTTATTTGCTTTTAAACAAAAGCAAATGAGGTAGTTTGTAAGTTACATCTTCCCTGAAGGTTTTAAGAAACTGGTCTGTAAAGTTATCTGCATTTTAATGCCTTTTAATGCATACATCTTTGATTAGTTTATTTCAATTTCTCCTAAGGACATTGCTCTACTCAGATTTTCCACATCTTCTTTTAACTTTTTTTAAGTTTATTTATTGAGAGAGAGCAGGGGAGGGGCAGAAAGAGAGGGAGAAGGAGAATCCCATGCAGGCTCCATGCCACCAGCACAGGGCCCCACACAAGGTTCAAATTCATGAACCACGAGATCATGACCTGAGCAGAAACTTGAATCAGACCCTCAATTGACTGAGTCACTCGGGCACCCTCTATATCTTTTTTTTTTTTTAATTTTTTTTTAACGTTTATTTATTTTTTTGAGACAGAGAGAGACAGAGCATGAACGGGGGAGGGTCAGAGAGAGGGAGACACAGAATCCGAAACAGGCTCCAGGCTCTGAGCTGTCAGCACAGAGCCTGACGCGGGGCTCGAACTCACAGACCGCGAGATCATGACCTGAGCCGAAGTCGGCCGCTTAACCGACTGAGCCACCCAGGCGCCCCCCTCTCTGTCTTCTTGATTCGATTTTGTTAATTTCTATTTTCCCATTTTGTTTGATTTTCCCTTGTGATTTAAAATATTCTATACATCTGTTGTCTTGTCCTCCTTCTGATCCCTAAATTTGTTTAGTTGTATTTTCTCCTTTTGGATCGACTAACATTTGCAGTGAGCAGTGTTCTGTGCTGAATTCCAGGTACTGTGTAGACGCTGGGCTTGTAGTGGAGATCATTGAGAGAACCCTGACTTCATAGAGCGTGTTTTATCATTCTAATTGATCTGTGGAAACAAACAAACAAAAAAACAAAGCCCCCAAATAAAGTTTTTATTGATTGTCTACCTTTTTCCTATTTCTTTATAATGCATTTTTATCTTTATTAATTTCCTTCTTGTGTAAGTTAAAATTGTGGCACTTTCCCCCTAGCTTTTGATTTGAATGCTTCATTTTATTATTGTCGATATTTACTATGTTTTAGTAAGTTAGTGTCAAGTTCTGCATTTTTCTTTTCTCCAGGCACTGCTTTGGCTCCATCCAGATGATGTCACTGTATGGTCTTTCATTGCACCTTGTTTCTATTAGTTTGCTCCCTGTCCTCCCCTTTCTGTTTAGAGAGATTTTGTCCCTGATCTTCATCTGAAGGTAAATGCTGTCATTGTCATTCCCAGGCAGCTTTTTAATTAGTAATACTTATGGTTGTCCTTTCTGGTTCCCATGTTCAGTTACTCTGAGCTTGGAGTTTCTCCAGAGGACAGCTCTCACCTCGGCAGGAGCCTCTTCTCTGTCTGTTTGGCATTGTTTTCTATCACCCCAATCCGATTTGCTTTCTCTTCTAGAAATTGTCTACTTTTCTGGCTCAGTCATGAGCCAGAAATACTCAGTTTTTCTCAGTACTCTTATGAAACTCTTTTTCTTCTATCTCTTCTGTCATTTCAGCAATAGTAAATGGGAGGTAAACAAGTGTTCTCACGTTGCCATCTTGGATTCTAAGTCTAGATGGGATTTTGACTGATCAGAGAGGGTCCTCCTGGGGCAGCAACAGTCCATGCAGAGGCGAGAGCTATGGCAAGTCTTTGCCCAGAATCATTTCTGTCTTTTCTTTGCTCTTTAGGTTAACTTTGTGCTCTTCATTGGCATCATCGTCATCCTTGTGCAGAAACTTCAGTCTCCAGACATGGGAGGCAACGAGTCCAGCATCTACTTGTAAGTACCATTGTGTGAATGCCATAGTCACTTCCAACAGCTATGTGGGCCCTGCACTGAGGTCACAGGAGAAGGCCTAGGTTTTGCTGACAGGGTAAACCAGCAGCGGCATTTGTAAGACTTCTTTCTGATTAAAGTGCCTTTAAAATGTAGTTGCCTTGCCTATCCTTTTAGCCAGCCCAGGAGCTAATCCACATGGTGATTACATGGAAGGGAAGAGAGAGAGAGAGAGAGGAAGAGATGGTCAGACCCTGTGTCACATGAGGAAAAGCAATATGGAAGACACCAGATTCCTTAGGGTAGTTAGGGTCTTAGTTGTTTCACAGTTGGATTTCCTTTGGGGATCTTGGTTCTGTGGGAAGTTCATGAATGCTACTGGATGCACTGTTGCCTGATGTCCCCACCCCAGCCCAGTGGGGCTGAGCAAGTTGCTCAGCCCTGACTAGCGAACCAGGTGGACATTCTTGCTGGCTATTGGAAGAGGGGATTCTTTCTCTTCTCCACCTTCTTTCAGGGAAGCTCTATCTTCGGGCCTGGTCTTCCTCCTATAACTCCCTCCTCCCTGACCAGAGGGACAGCTGATATGTTTGACATAACTGGGGTTCCCCAGGCAACACTTACCATTGAGTGTAGGGTTTTCTCCCCCTCCATGGCTGTTTGGCTTTGCTTCCTACAAATCTTTTCGCAGTCACGTCCCTAACGGCTTGCCCCACTTGCTCTGCCACCCCTCTCCCAGCCTTCCACTTATTCTGAATCAGACCGGGAAGCTTCCATTTCACCCTTCTTGCCTCATGATCAGGAGAATGACCAGCTGGGTGTGTGGGGTGTGGGGACACTGCTGCTGCTGGGGGAGGGGGGGAAGGTCGAATCCCTGTGGTTGGCTGGTGGGGTCAGATGGGCACAGAAAGTCTGAGGGCATTCTCTGGGGTCTGTCCATGGGCAAGGTGGAAGCCATATATGTTGCCTTTTTAGTCTTTAAAGAAAAGAGCAGATTAGAAGGAGCTGAGGTATTCTCATGGCGTCAGTGGGGGTTTGGTCCTGTTTTCATTGGAGACTCCAACCCAGTGGGGCTCAGAACCTTGATGGCTGCCAGTGGACAAGTAGAGCAGCAGAGAGACCCCACCAGAGGGTTCTCCTCACCGGCCATTCTCCTGGATAGACGGTGTGGCAGGAACTACCCAGAGACCCATCCCAGATCCTTAGGGCTTCCCCAGAGATGCAGAACTTGCCCTGGGTCTGTGTGGTCAGCTTGGGCGCCTGCCTTGTAGAAGTCCTTCCCGTGGGGGGCTGGGGGATCTGCATAGGGCCTGGCTTGGTCAGCCTTGTTTTCCCTGCATTTAAGGATGATTACATTTCATCGGAAAAGACCCCTACCTTTTTTTTTTTTTTTTTTTTTTGCTGTCCATTTACTGTCTTTTTTTTTTTTTTCATGTTTTTGCAAGTGTTTTTTGTTTTTGTTTTTGTTTTTTTACCAACCCCTGCTTATCTGTATGTGTTTATGTAGTCAAAAATTTGTCATGCATATAAGTCATAAAGTCTCTAAGGCCTTGCACTGGGGGACCAGTGGGACTGGCTCCCTGTGACTGACTAACTTCCCTAGAGGGATCATTCCTACCTTAGTCTCTAGCACCCACAAAACAGAGCCCTGCCGCTCCCTTCACCTCCCTGTCTGGCATCAGCTCTCACGTCCTATGTCTAGCCACACGGTGGACTGCTCTAGGGCCGAATGCCTCCCATGCAGTTGTTTCTGACATCTGAAGCTACTGGCAGCTAAATTGCCCTTTTCTTTCCTTTGAGCTCCAGCCTTGGTCCCCCTATTCTCTGCTTGCTGCTGGGAAGGGTTTCTTCTTCTGGGGTTTCTGGGATCTCTTCTCTGGGAGGCTTCCCCCTTCCTTCCCTCCCACAGGGACACACACAGGGGTCCAACTGCAACCTAATAAGGACACTCTACTGACCCCAACGCACACTTCACCAGCTTAGACATCTTGTGGTAGGCAGCCAGAAGCTCCCCAGGTCTGGTGGGAGGGAAGTGTGGGGTCAGGGTTTCCGAAATACTCCCAGACTAGGAGCTGTAGGATCCTGTCCGGCCTTCCTAATGCATAGACAACCATTTGTAAGAGTGATTTATACATTTAAGTACATTTAAGAACCAGCTGGTTGGTTTGCTTCTGCTGTGGACAAAAAAATCCCCTTGCAATCTCAGAGAATCTTCCTTGGTGCTAGTCTCAAGCCCCAAAGACAAAAAACCCAGGTGCGGTTGGCAAGCCAGGTGGGAGGGCTAGCACAGGATGAGGGGCCCTTGATCCCCTGACATTTAGCAACCTACATGAGTGTTTCCAGGGTCAAGGAGACCCTGTTGGTGGAAAGTGAGGGATAATCAAGGAGACGGTGCTGCTGAGGACTGCAGGCTTTTTGCCAACACTTGGAACTCCGTCCACACACATTTAGTGCCCACGAACACCCAGTGATCTGGTGGGCTGAGTAAGCATCCCTTTTTACAGCTGAGGGAACTAGTTGTCAGTGTAGTGCAATGAATCCAGTAGGAGCAAGTGAAGCCATAGCTGTGGTGCCGCCAGCCCTTGGCTCTAAGCTTGACTACACCATCTTTCCTGTCCTCGAGGAAATGACAGATGAGAGATGATGTTCAATAAGTGTATAAGCAAGGCTTCCTGGAAGAAATGGCCCCAATGGGATCCAGCCTTGTAGAGAGAACTGCCCCCCTCCCAGAGTGCTTTGGGCTGGGAGGTGTCTGCTGTGGGGGGAGGGGAGACTATCGGGGGGATGGGAAGGGGCAGGACCTGGTGGGAGAGGAGATTTCAGGGCTGTGCCTGAGTCCCCTTGGGCCACCAGAGTTATGTGTGGGGCGGAGAGGCCCCTTCAGATCTGCCCACAACAGCTTTCCGATTTTTTCCTCTGTTTCCAGAACAAATTTAAGCCTGGGAGTCCCCAAGAAAGCCCGAGAGGACCCCCTGCCTGTGCCCTCAGACCAGCATTCACTCCCTTTCCTGTAGGTTGGTTCCAGCTGCTTAGATGATAAGGGTTTGAGATGGCGCTTCTGTTGGAGGCTTGGACCCCCACAGGGGGTGGTAGCACTGAGCCACCCACACTCTTTCACCTGGTGCTCCTGATGAAATGAGTCGCTGGCACCAGGAGTTGGGCAGGGGCCAGGCATGGAGTGTGGGCCTGGGTCAGGGCTTGGCATGTGCTCTGGCTCATTGTCGTCTGGGGTGGGGGTTAGGGCTCAGCCTGAGGCTGGGATCAGGGTTAGTCTGCTCTTTCCTGCCCTTAGCTTTGCGAGAAGCCAGCTGGCTCAGAAAAGGGAGGGTGAGTTCCCACACAGACATGGACTGTGCTGAGACCGTCTCCAGGAGCTGGCTTTACTCCCAGCTGTCTCTCCATTACAGGATGGGCATTGGAAGCTGGGTCTGGGCTCGGGGAGAGAACCCCCATCTGTGTTTCCCTCAGGGACCTTGCAGAGCAGGTCTGCACAGCCCCTTGGGTGAAGGAAGGAGATGAGAGCAGATACCATGATGTAGATAGCAGGGCTGTGACATACCCAGCGTCTGAAGGATGACCTCGACTCCACAGACAGGCTCTGTGGTGGCAGAAATGCAGCCAGGAAGCCATCAGTCCAGGAGCTCAGCCCACAGCCTAAGGCTTCCAGTTCACATGGGGCTGTTCAAATGGGGCTCCATTTCCCACTTCCAAAGCACCCCTCCTCTGTCTAGGAGGGCCCCGTCCTCACAACTCCTGTTAGGGATCAGCAGAGGGGGAATGGTTACTCCTATTTTGCAGATGAAGAAACTGAGGCCCAGAGAAGGAAAGTGACACCACCTGAGACCACCCAGCAAGTCAGTGTCGAGACAAAGCCTTGAGCTCAGGTGCCCTGACCCCCCAGGCTGGGGAGGGGGCGCAGAGGGTGAGCTTGTCCTCAGTGGTGGGGGAGGAGGGAGACGTGAGCAGAGAAGCTCCAAGATCTGCTGAGCTGAGCTGAGCTTCCGGCCAGAGTACCAGCATGGTGTGCAGCGCTTGCCTGGGGGCTGGGCCAGGGTTCTGGGGCTTTATAGCATCTTGTCATCATGAGGGACCCTATGGAGAATGTTCGGTTCAGACTGAGACCTTCTGTAGGCCTGCCAACTATCTCAGTGCTTCAGTGATCACTAGGAACAAGGTGAAATAGACAGGGGTGCTGCCTCAAAGCCGCCCCCACCACCGCAGGATGGGGGTCTAACATTCTGTCCGGCATTTCCTGGGGCTACAGCAGCTTTGCACACAAAAGTCACCAAAGCTCCAAAGCTTCCATGGAGTTTAGCCTGTGACCAAAACAGGGGTCGAAGAAACCATGTGCTGCCTCCCTAGGTTACAGACTGAAGTGCTGAGACCTGGAAGTGGCTTTGACCTTCCTGCAGATACACAGCAAAGCCTTGGCAGAACGAGGCCCGGGAGCCAGGGCTTCCTGGTTTCCAAATGCAGGCGTGGGCCCTGCACCTGCCATGGGGATCTCCAGCCTTCTGACAGCACCCTTCAGTTCCCGCCCAGCCCCCTTGTCTGAATGTCTTATCCTCCCTTGGGTCCAAATCAGAACTGAGTTCACCAGCCAGTCTGGGTTTATGTCTTCCTTTTGATTAAATTCCTTTCACTAATTATAGTGACTTTTTAGAGGTCATGACATCTCTTCCTTTCTCACATCTATATCTGGCTTTTCTGCCCCTCTCTTGTGTCATTTCAGTGGGTCCCTTTGCACAGAGCCATTGAAGGTTTGGGAGAAGTGGAGTATTTGGGAAGAAGGCCACTTACCTCTTTGCCCAGATCCTTCTCCCGAGAGGCCTCCCAGGCATCAGGTCCCCCCACTTTGTTTACCCTTCCCTGTCCGAGACCCACATCTTTATGAGGGGCCTGATCTCCCAGCTAACTAAGTGGCCTCTAAGGAAATCAGAGGAGTCTGTATTTACTGTGTCCAGGGCCCAGGAAGGTCAGGGACAACTTGGGAGCTCAGAGACGGAACAGTCTCAGAAGAGAGTAGCTGAAGCTTTAGAATTCAGGGTGAGGGCTTAAGCCTGGTGAGGGCTTAAGCCTGGTGGGGACGGGGCGGCATCTGAAGTTTGGGTTCCTGGGCCCTCAGCTAGGCCATGGTTGAGGGATCAGGCCACTGGCTGTAGGAGAAAGTAGCCAGCCATTCAATCTGGACCAGGTAGAGAATAAATTTAGAGGCTACAATGGTTCCCATTCCCGAATACCCAATTAAGTTGTTTTAATTTGTGAGAAAAAGCATACTTATGTGTCCATCTGTCTCTTCATATGTGTATGAAACAGACCTTTGACATTCACTGAGGACACATGAAGAAACTTCTCAAATATGGGACTTCCTCATGACAGTGTGTTTCGAGCTTCGAGTTGTATGTGGATCACCTAGGGACCTTGTTAAAATGCAGATCCGGAGCCAGCAGGGCTGGGGTGGCACCTAAGATTCTGCATCTCTAAGAAGCTCTCAGGTGGTACTGATGCCGCTGATCTGGATAGCAGAGCCTCACGCAGGACCTCACATCCCATGTCTGTAAAGTGGGCCAGTAGTGCCCTCACAGAGGGGTGTGAGCTGAGAGGTGCCATTTGTTAAGTGGGAACACCACGCTTGACTGTGGCAAGGGTCCTGGGTGGACCTCGGCTTGCCTCCTCTTTGAAGTGTGTGATTCACATTAGTGCCTCAGCAAAATGACATGTCTCCACATGGCAAGGACCTTCAGACTTCCTCTCAAAGATCGGGAATCACAGATTACAGATCAGTGAATGCCCAAGGTCTGGTCTCTTCATGTGTATTTGTTCTCATGTGTATCAGATCCCTGCAGATAGATCCGTTCACCAGCAGGTGCCAGGAGCTCGGTACCTCATGGTGCCTGAGGAGGGTTCGTGAGGGAGGCTGCTCTTTTGAGGTCTGATGAGAGAACACAGCTCTTCATCCATGTCTTACACGCTTATCAGAGAAGAAGTGTCTGTGGCTTGTCCCCACCCATGCAGAAGCAGGACCGTGATGAGCTAGAACAGATGGAAATTCCGCCTGACCTCTCTGAGGGGGTGGAATTTCTCAGTGCCTCACCCAGGCTAGTAGGGCTAACCCGGGGCTCACCTGTGGATGCCTCGGTGTTTCTGCAGACAGTGGGGTGGTACCCAAAAGGTGCCCTTCTCAGCCTGCAGCCCCTGCCCTTTGAACTTCAGAAAGTCTAGCCCAGCGCTGTGCTGTAGACCTCTCAGCAGGGACAGCAATGCCCTAGCCTGTGCTCTCCAGTATGGGAGCCACTAGCTGCACGTGGCCGTTGAGTCCTGGCAAGGTGGCTAGGGGAACGGAGGAAAGCGGATTTCTAATTTGATTTAATTTTCATTCCAATAGCTGCCGATGGGTAGTGGCTGTCCTATTGGACAGTGCAGATCGAGACCAATTAACAATCTCTTCCAGCCATCCCGCCTCTTCCCCCCGCCCCCCCCCCATGCCCGCACTGAACTGCCTGGGGGCTCAGAGAGGACGAGGTGCAGGCAGAAGAGTGAGAGGTGCAGAGGAGAAAGACCAGTGGACACCCAAGCCCAGGACTGGCCTGATTCAGGCTGGGTGGGCCCGGGCTAGGCAGCACGAGGTCCACGGGATGTGTTTCCGGCTGCCCACCTGGCTGAGTGACCTCCGACAAGGCCGTGCTCTGAGCCTGGACCTGACTCAGCCAATTTCTGGGGCCCCTGCTTGAGACCCAGCCCCGCCCCCACCTTCAGAACACACGTTCCCGCCAGCTCCCCTTACCTGTCTGTGGACCCAGCGTGAGCGCTCGTTGCGTGCACGTGTGTCCGTGCACACACCTGTACACGTATGGGCATGCATTTCTATGTCCAGAGCTGACCATGTCTTGGCCCCTGGCTTCCTCATCCTCTTCCATGTCACTGCCCCAGCCCTGTCTCCATCCCTGGGCTCCTCTGCCCTCCCCTGAGCCTTGTCGCTCCAGGTCCACCTCAGTTTCTTCATTGCCCGATGCCCCCAGCTGACAGAAGTGCTGATCTTGTCACACCCAGCAGCTGCGTGCAGAAATGCTACTGCAAGCCACAGCGGGCTCAGCAGCACCCTTGCAAGATGTCAGAACTGTCCACCATAACTCTGTAAGTGTGCGTGGCGTGGCTGTGCCCGGGAGGCCCGGAGGGGAGGGGGCCGCATGCTGCTGCCGCTGCCCGGAGCTTGCATCCCTCTGGCTGGACGAGAGCAGAGAGTGAGCCTGTGCCTCCAGCCCGGCCCTTTCTGCACTGTTGCATGTTGTTGTCTGTGTGTCTTGTGAGTTCTCTGCAGCCTCGAGGCCCTCGGGGCGGGGTGGGGTGGGGTGGGGGGAGGTCGTGGGGACGGAGTGGCAGGGCTGAGGCCTGGAAGCCTCTCCTGCAGCCGCCCCGACGTGTGGTCTTCCCAGAATCCCCCACTTCCCTGGGCTCGTCTTTGCAGCTGCCAAATCAAGTTCTAAGACCCTTAGAGCTTGAATTCTCAGAGACTGTCCCCCTGCACGGGACAGGACCCTCACCCTGAGGAACCTCACTCACGCTTCATGTGCCAAGTGGCTTAATCCCCACACTGACCCTATGAGATGGGTTCTTGTAGAAACACCATTTTACAGATAAGAAAACGGAACGCAGAGAGGTGAAGTACTCACTCAAGGTCACATAATTGGCGTCTCTAAGTGAAGATCAGTCTTAACTTGGAAATTGCTTGAAGTGGAGGAGCCCACTCTAATTTGGGCAGCTCTAACCAAATTGGAAGGTCTTGGTATTTTTTAGGCTCTCTGCCCATTCATGCCTCTTTCGGGCAGGACAGAGGCCGAGGCCTGTGTCACTGTCTCTGTGGCTTAACCAGATCATAGGGTGATTCTGTGACTGACCTCCAAGGGGTCCCAAGGCTCACACCATATGTCCCTATTCCATGGCCTCTGGTCAGCTCTGAAGTAGAGAGGTCCCAGAAGTATGGGCCCTAGTGGCCTCCTCACCTGCCCTCTCTGCCCTGTCTACCAAAGGGGTCACCGGGATGCTCTAGGTCCCTGAAAGAAGTCCCCGTCCATTCCAGGGGATGGCTACAGGGCCACCAGGGAGGAAAAGTGTTGCCCTTGCTGCCATTTGCCACATGGCCAGGAAGTTGGAAGGACCTGAGCTCATGTCTTCTCACACGATGGGCCCATCCATCCACTGCCACCATGAAAGCTGGAGAGGCTTGGCCTTTTGGTTTCCAAGAACACTTTGGAACTGTAGGGTCAAGTCCTTGCAAACAGGCCCACGTGTGTAGAGGAGGCAGGGAAGGAGGAGGGCAGGGACAACAGGCATACCCCAGGGCTGCCTTCCCTCCTGAGCCTCTTCAATTAAGCTTCACTTGTAAAGTAACCCCTTTAGGCAGGGTTGCAGAGTGGTTCCCCAGGCACTCACATACCTCAGTTCCAGGCCACTAGCCTCTCCTTTTTGGACCTTCATTTTTCAGCCATCACTCCCTGTTGCCTCTGGTGCTAGCCACTGGATGGGCAGAGATGAGTAGGACCCGAGCCCCGGGTCGTGGTCAGGTTTCAGTGCTCTGAGGCTTTCATACGGTCTGGACGTCCGTTTACCCTTTCACGGGCAGGCAGGTGCCTTCTGAGCGGGAAGCCCCCAGCCTGGCATGTGCTGGGTGCTGGCCAGAGAAGGTAACTGATAAGCACCATGCCTACCTCCAAGGAGCCACAGTCTGAGAGAGGATAGACCACTCAAGAACCACACCTGGGCTCAGAGTGGGACCTCCTCACATCCTGTTGGCTCCAGCTCTGGTTCTGGGGCACCTGGGTCCTAGAGAATGGGCTGCCTGTGAGCAGGGACGGAAGGCTTGGGCACTGGCTCTCTGGGGGGCTTCTTCCTTCCAGGGCTGAGTGGTGGTCTACCTGAAGGTCTTCTTAGGCTACCCCTCCTCTTTCCTTTGTGTCGCCTTCTCTGCTTTTCTTTTTTCCCTTCCCCCTCCCTCCTTCCTTCCCTCTCATTTGAAACTGGGAAGCCAAGGGCCTCACTCAGACTCCATGGATTCACCTTCTCCTAAAATCTGGAGCCCCCACATGCAACAGAACATTCTCTCCCACAAAGGCTGGGATGGGGAAGAGGACAGGGTACATATGTAACTGCCCCAACTCAAAGGGCCATCCCACACCCGGCTGTCCATCCCTGTGGACAATAACTGAGAGGGAGGGGAGCCAAACCTCCCACTTATCCCCAACTCCGATGGCCCAGGGGGCAGACTGCACCTGCAGGGCAGGGCTGGCTCTTCCAGAAGATCCAGAGGGAGCCAGTACACTGGGGTGGGCGAAGATGGGGTGCTACTCTTGGAGACTCCCTGGGAGTACCCCTTCTGATAGAAGAGGACCCTCAAGGATATGCAATATTTACCCTCCAGATGTCATACCATGGCTCTGTGCCCCCGCCCATCAGAGCAGAGCCCCACCCACTGGGCTTAGCAGCCAATGGCCAGCAGCCTCAGGGGGCACGGAAGTCCCTTTGGTCCTGTCTCTCTTTAACCCACAAGCTCCGAGCAGATAGCCTCCTCTCTCTTGACTGTTTCCCTGGTGGCAGGTTCCTCTGGCTTAGTTGGTGCTTGTTTATTCCCAGCGTCAGTAAATCCTTCCTAAGATCCCTCCTAGGTCTCACCCACTGTGCACCGCACCTCTCCCCCCAACACCCCCCCCCCCGCCCCACCCTGGGCTGCACTTCCCCATCACTCTCCATGAGTGTCCTGGCAACCCCAGACTCAGAAAAGCCCACTGCCTCTGTGGCCCCTTAGGGGGTTGTCTTTTTAGGCACGTGGAACTTCCTTCCAGAGCAGGAGAGGGTTTGCTTTGCTTGAGGGTCCATGATATCATTCAAGCCTTCTGAATCCAATCCCTCTGTTTGCACTGACTTCACTTTTCCCAGGGGGTTTGTGCCTCCCACAAGGGGTGTCTGTCAATCACACACTCCCATGTGCATTTTTAGTGACTCTACAGGATACGGACATGGCCTAGAGGGATGGGATGGCCCCCGAGAACCTCCCAGGGAGTTCTGGAAGGCCTGCTCTGTTGGCCACCATTCGTCCCAGGCCCCATTCTTTCTAGGAAAGAATCCCAAGAGGGTCTGTGGACAGCAGCCCCAGCCCTGGGGGAGAGCAGGGAGCTCGGACCGGCGTCTCTGCCCTCCCTGGTTCCAGCATCAAGACTTGGCAGTTCCCCAGAACAATATCTTGTTCTCTCCCGACAGACGGCTAGCCCGGTCCACCCTGCTGCTCATCCCGCTATTTGGAATCCACTACACGGTATTCGCCTTCTCCCCGGAGAACGTCAGCAAGAGGGAGAGGCTTGTGTTTGAGCTGGGGCTGGGCTCCTTCCAGGTAGGTGTGGCAGAAATGGCAGGTGGAATGCGTGGAGAGCCAGGGAGGGCCCTGGCCCCTGACCTGCCAGCGGTTCTGACTTCTTTAACCCAGTCTCAGCCTCGTGTTTCTGTCTCTGAAATAAGTACTAGAAGAGAGGGGAGCTGGGCGAGCCCCTTCTGCCGTGTACCCTGTGGGCTCCCGAGAGAACACACACTGATGTCTTGTTGCCGCATCTGGGTGTTCTGAGCAAGGCCTCCCTTGGGTGCCCATCCCTCACCTTCAGCCTGGGACGTGAGCAGAGTGCTCTCCAGAGACCTCTGTGTCCACAGCCTGACTGCAGTCTACAGACCATGTCTCTTCTGAGTGCTGGAGCTCGGTCTTACCCCAGTTGGGGTCCCCAGCACAGGACCTGGCCACAGAGAGCGGAATGAGCTGAACAGGTAGATGAGCAAAGAGATGCATAAATGATCCAGGGACTAACAAGTGGGGAGCCATGAATCCATGCATGGAGGCATAGGTAGGTGGGGTTTTCAGTATGTGAGGGAAGGAGTGAGCGAGTTGGTATGAGGATGCACAGTGACTGCATTAACAGATGGCAGCCCAGGTGGCCAGTGAAAGTAGCAGTGGCAACCTTGGGTCCCCAGGACAGAGCACCTCTCCCTAAGCCAGCTGTTTAACCCAGCTTCTTGATGATCAGAAGGTTACTCTGTGTATCTGACTTAATCTCTTCCCCCACCCCGCCCCCGTTTTAACCCAAGGCCATTTCACCTGTTAGAGTTCTTACCCTGGTGAGGCTGGGAGTTGTACAGACATAGCCCCAGCTTGGGAGTCAGAACCCAGGGCTTCTGTCTTAGCACAGAAAATTCTAAATGCAAAGAATATGCGTAAAGGTAGGAAGAATAGACAGCTGCCTGCTCTGTGCTGGGCATTTACTCGTGTGTGTTGTGTGTGCTGTGTACAAGAGGATCTGGCCAAGGTGGGGTGGGATGGGGAGGTATCAGGGATAGAGACATAGGTCTGTTCTATCCTGGAGTAGTGCCGTCCTCAGGGTCCTGCAAACTGGTTAGGGGGCCCAGAGAACATCCAACGGACATCTAGGACAAGCTTCTTGTAGAAGGTAGGATAGAGCTGGCCCTTGGGAATGGGAAGGATCTGACCTAGGAAATGTGAGATCCAAAGTCGGGGTGTAGCCATTTGGCCTCATGGGGACGGCCATCTTGGTTCAGCAGAACTTTACCCATCTTACTGCGGGTTCCTGGGCAGGTGGCCTCCTATCCAGTTCATTATATTTTTCTGCCTTCTAGGGTCATTCCCCTTTTCCTCCACCTCCTATACTCCCAGTGCACAAGGTCCCTTGCTAGCATTCTCAGGTTATTTTTGCTCTTTCTCCCTAGGGTTTTGTGGTGGCTGTTCTCTACTGTTTTCTGAATGGGGAGGTAAGACTCTGGCCCTCTGACTTCTTAACAATGGAGGTGGGGATTGCCAGGGAGCAGGCAGGTAGGGACATCACCTGCTGCCTACCAGAGCTGATTCCCTAGACCAGGGCAATGCCAGGCTCCCAGCACCTGGACGAGGGGGAAGGCAGTGGTGCTAGGGTTTCCTGACAGCCTCCACCCTGTGCCAGAATCTCTCCCACTTTGCCTACTGTGCAAGGCATCAGCTGTGCCTGGAAAGGCATTGCCTGCTGAGCACAGCCCTTCCTGGCAAGGCTTGCATAGTAAGACTACCTTAGTAAAGAAAAATGGAAAGTGAGGAAGGGTGAGGTACAGACAATGGGACCTATAGTTTATGAGGCTGTGATGAGCAGGGCTGCTGAGGAGGGACTCTGGGGACTTGGAAGAGACCCCGGGAGAGGCCTAGAACCTTCTTGTATTGTTCCATTCCCAGGATGATGCTTTTGAATAGAGCCCATAACAGAGGTGCTGGGATAGAGATGGGGACTGAATGGGTGGGATGGGTTTAGAGAGTGGGCAGGAATCATTGCATCTGTGCTGGCATCTTGCCTGCATGACCTCAGCAGGCTCCCCCTCTTTTTGCATGTGAGAAACCAGAAGTTAGGGTTCAATGATTGCCAAGACAATCTATGGGAAGGTCAGATGAGGATAGATAAGGAGACAGAGCCCTGCAGGGGGTGGCTGGGGAGACAGGAAGTGGGAGTGTGTGGAGCTTACCAGGAGCCTGTGGGGGAGGTGGGGGCTGGAATTGGAGGGCTGGATGCTGGTACCACTCACTTCTAGTCGTGCAGTTCATGCACTAAGCAAACGTGCTGGACTGAGGGGGCATATGGAGGCTGAAGCTGGCCATGCCCTGTACTTAACCATGCTAAGAGCAACATGGGGGTTGTGTTCAGCCAGAGAGTGCATTATTTAGTGGTCCTCAACCCTGACTGCATATTGGAATCCACTGGGAAGCTTTACAACCTATGGATGCCTTACTGCAGAGATCCTGATGTAATTGTTCTGGGATATGACATGGGCATCTGGACTTTTAAAGCTCTCCAGGTAATTCTAATCTGCGGCCCACTGTTAATGGTGTGAGAGAGTGGGGCTCCTTGCCCTGATCTGCCTGACCCAAGGGTCTGTGAGCTGGTCTCTGACTATGGAGCACCAAGGCCCAGGAACAGAGGCCCACAGAGAACAAGAAGCCACTGGAGGGTCTTGCTCAGTGACTTGGGAAAGGGGCTGAGGTCAGCTCCTCAGAGGCCTTCTTTCCCATTGGTGGCCTTGAGGGCTACAAGTGCCATTTGGGAGTTGCTGGGTACTGCAGGAGGTGGCAGGGCCAGCCTGGGAGGGGTCCCGGGCAGAGCATTCAGGTGGATGAGGCTAGAGAAGGTGTCTGTCTGGAAGTGATCGTCCAAGTTGCTCCCTGCAGGTACAGGCGGAGATCAAGCGTAAGTGGCGGAGCTGGAAGGTGAACCGCTACTTTGCCGTGGACTTCAAACACCGGCACCCATCCCTGGCCAGCAGCGGGGTGAACGGGGGCACCCAGCTCTCCATCCTGAGCAAGAGCAGCTCCCAGATCCGCATGTCCGGCCTCCCAGCTGACAACCTGGCCACCTGAGCCCGTGCTCCCCTCCTCTCCTCCACACGCAGGCTGGGGTTTGTGGGCAGGCGCCGGCCCACGCATGTTGTGCTTCTTCTCTCACTTCGGGTGGGCCTGAGGCTGGAGGCTGGGCTCCCTGAGGTGGGAGAAGGATGCGGGGCGCAGATGGGTTATTTCCTCTCCCTGTTTGGCGCTGGCCCCACCCACCGTGGGCCGCTGGGCCCTGATCCAGACATGTAAATACGCCACAAATTTTGAAAAGTTGTCTCATTCCCTACCCCTTTGCCCACTGTCCCTGCTCACCTCAAGCAAGTCCCCGGCTTTACCCTGCCCTGTTTCCACCAGCCTCAGTGATCTCCTTGACCTGGTCAATGAGGCCCTGTCAACTGAGGCTGACGACCTTGCTTTGGGGGCTTGGGGTGGGCATGTCCAACAGCCACCCCCCCACCAAGTGTCTGACTTTCAGCGTGGACTCCTTGAATCTCCTTGCCACCTGAGGCCCTTCTCAGACCTGGCCCAGTGTCTGAGGCCTGCCAGAGGTCCAACTTGGGCTCCCAGAGCATCCTTTAGTGCAGGCAAGACCTGAGTCGAGACTCCTTCATACCCTCCCCCAGCATCTTGGTGTCTAGGTGCCCAGCTCCTGGGTACAAGGGCGGTGGGATAGCTCCAGAGTTTTTCCACTCAGAGACTTGATTTTGGGTGTGGGGCTAAGGGTCCCAGAATGTTCTGGTGCTCTTCATTTGGTAGAAGAAAAATTGCCAAGAGCCAGAAATGTGGATGTGATTGGAAAGGAGATGGAAAGAGTTTGGGGCTCCCATGGAAGAAGACCTTCACTGGCTCCATTATTTTACCCCCAACTCAAGGTGAGAGGGGGTTCATCTGGTAGCCTCCCTTCTGCCCCTCCCATCCCCAGGCATCAGCTGCGGACTGTGAGAGATGGATGCCTCAGAGACACTGCTCCCTACCCATGCCTAAGCCTCCCCCCTCCTCATTTCTCCTTAAGTTAAAGCCATGGTTAGGATGAACCAGCCGCCTTCCTGTGATGTCAGTGAATCCTGAAACACCTTATGCCTCCATGTGCCCGAGTCCAGGGCCTAGATTTCCCCCTCACCCCACCCCCATGGACAATGCGGATCCCAGCCACCAGCTCTTTGGGCTTGGGCTCAGCTACTGAAATATCTCTGAGACCATTGCAAAGACTTCCCTCTGTGTATTCTTGACATTGAATCACCACGGACACTAGTGTCCTAGAGTGTTGGGAGGGGAAGCCACACGTGCCATGCCTGTTAGCAGAAGCTGCAAATGGGAGTGATGGCAGATCCCCAATGCCTATTATGGTTCTCCAGATGCAAATTGCTTGGCCACAGTCTAGGAATTCAAGATGGGGCGCAACTGGGTTGGGGGAAGATGGACAGAAGTGCTAGAGTGCCATGGCCCATGTGGGGGGCCCATTTCATTCTATGTCAACCTTTGGTGGTGTTCCTGTCCAAGTGTGTTTGTGGACTTGTTTCATGATCATGTTCTGGAATGCTTGGGGAATTTGCGTGGAGAGGAAATACTGCTTAGCTTGGTTTTATAAAGAGGAAGGGGCTTGGGGGTCTGTTTTTGGAGAGGTCTTCAAAGTGACTAGAGAGGACTTAGTTGCTTTGTTTGGAGACAAGCCCTGTGTCCGTGGCCAGTGAAGCACTGTGGGTCCCTGGGTCATTGGCAAACCTAGAATCTGCCCTAGTTGGGCTCAGACTACTGATATTGTGGACATGCAGCTCCCTGTTCTGGGCCTTGGTTTCTCCATTTGTGGGATGCAGGGACTTCTAAAGCTTCTCTAGGCTCTGTACTTCAGTAATTCTCCAGTTCAAAAGTAAGCAGATAAAAGGGCATGCATCATTGTTATGTGTATCATCTAAGGTTTTGAAGTGTACATGTTTGTGTATATGTGGAGGGAAGGGAAGATGCTGTTTATTTTCTCTTTCTTAGAAAGGAAACATCTGTTTCTTCCACTGGGACACCCCAGTGGAAGCTGGTGGGCCAGAGGGAAAGGTCATGACAGGGACAATTGGACAGGTGCCTTGGGCGTGATGCGCTGACCCAGCCGTGTGCCTAGCCAGGGCAGGGTGCCACGGCTGCTTGGATAGTAGCCACCTCCAGATCCTAGGAGCAGTCCCTTAACTGGACCCCATTTCTTCACCCCTGTCCCCACCAGCAGATCTGCTTCACTGTGGAAAAAGAGACTTTGATTTTATATACACATACATACACACACACACACATGTCATCACAAAACAGCAAAAACATCATTAGGCCTGAATTCCATGTGCTGTGCTGTCACCTGAGCCCTGGGTTGCATCCTTGTAGAGGTTCCAGGTTCCTGTTGGTCTGTGGTTTGTTTTTCTGTCTGAATGAGTTATTGCCAGTCTTGTGAACTAGATGTACCCAATGTATTTCGAATGTTCCAGGAGGTTAGGCAGCTGGCTTAAAGGCCACTGGTAGTGGGTGAGAAGCATAAGGTTTGGGTAAAAACCTTCCCTCTCTAGTCTTGGTTTTCAAATCTGTAAAATGGGAAGTAAGACTAGATGATTTGTGTAGCCCAGTGCATGTTTGGATTTCTCTGTCTAGATACCAGCCATCTAGTTACAGGGAATGGGCCCCAGGCAGGGATTGTGGTATTTGCCTGACTGGAAAGGATAAGAAATCCTGTGCAGCCAGGAGGGGTTTGAGGGCCTTGGGAATGGTTAGGTTGGAGAAGAGCAGAGGTATCCAACTCCTTGACTCTAGAAGATCATTACCAGGAAGGGTTTTTTTTTTTTTTTTTTTTTTTTTTTTTCTTGTTTCATGCAATCCTAAAGGGCAACTGTCACCCAGGGGAGGCTGAATTCTCCTTGGAATGAAGCGATTTTTCAACCTCTTCCATGAATGTCCCGCCATGGGAAAGGCCGTGTTAGGAGAGAGTCTCCACCCCTAGGGGAAATGGGATTTCAAGTCAGGGATGCTGAGGCTGTCAGGGAATCTGAGAGGGAAGTGTGTGTGTGATTTGGGCAGGGGGGAGGGGTTCAGTGGCATTTTGGTGGTACCCAGCACTGTGGGCTTCTTAACCCTCTACTAGAGGCTGGGCTACTTTTCCTGTCTCAGTGGGTAGCTCTGTGGCCCTCCTTGACATATCCAGTGGCCTGCAGTGATTCCTTCTCTGACCCTTACCCCTCCCCAAACTAGCTTCTCCAGGGATCAGGGCCAGGCAGCTGGAGCTGGGCCCAAGACTCGAAGTACACATCATCACTCACCAAGTGTGCTCATTCACCTCCTTCATCTGACCCTTTCCCTTCCTGGAAGGAAAGCTAGAAGAGGCTTTCTTTGTGATTCTGTGAGTACCCTTGACCCCTTCAAGGTCACTCCAAAGTGAAAGCAGTGAGTGCTTTGTCATCGTAAATTCCTGCCTGAGCCCAGTGACCATGGAAGCCTGCCAGAAGAGCTCTGAGCAGGGAGCGGGGAACCCAGGCTTCTCCCAGCTTTGCCACTGACCTGGCCTTGACCCCATCCCCATATACCTTCAGGGAGACTCACGAAGCACTAGATCTGGGAAAGAAAATGGAGATCTGCAGGTCAAACCTCCCCGTTGGGCTGATGAGAAATCACTTACCAGCAGGCCTAGCACAGTGCCTGTATTGTGTCGGGATCCAATATGCTTTATAAACCTGAGTGAGAAAGTGGGCCCACCAGCATGTGCCCAGCCCTGCACGTGAGCCAGAATAAAGTGTCCGTACAGAAAACATTCAGCCTTGTGCAAGAGAGGGGCTCTGGCTACAGAAGTTGTTAGGACTCCATATTGCAGGAGGAACAATGGCGTCAGTGTGGCATGGGGAGACCTGTGTTGTAGTTCAAGCCTTACCACCTGCTCTGTCCTCCAAGGCTTGGCGTCTTTGAGCCTCTGCTTCCTAATATGAGACATGGGAGGACATGATTTGCAGCCTGCTCCTCAGGCCAGGGATAAGGTTGAAATGAGACATTCTTGTGTGTAAAAGGGCTTTGGAAACTACACAGGTAGGGGCTGGTTTCTGGGGTCAAGATCCCTGAAAGGGATCCCATGCTGTTTGTCAACTACTTTGAGCCCTCCTGGGTTAACCTTTGCCCCACTTGTAAAACCACCAGCACCGGGGGTAAGGGGAAGGCCAGTGGGCTCTGACAGACACAGAATTCCAGGCTTATCTCTGCCAACAACTGAATAGTTTGTTCCTGGGGTTAGGATGGGAGAATTTCATGTGGGTGGTGATTTCCATGTCACCTGCATGGGAATCCTTCAAGGATCTGGGATATCCCTGAAGTGGGCTATGTGCCCCTTTCTTCTTTCCCTAAATGTGAAGTCCTGGGGTGCGTCTGTGCTTGGCCATTTGTGTCTTGTCTTATGTCCGTGTTTTATAGTTTGCCCTGTGAGGGCTGAAGTGGGGCAGTCCCCAGCATCCCAGACGTGGCTCCAGGCTTGCTTGTGGAACCAGGCTCACCTGTGTTTCATCTCCCACAATAAAGATAAACCCCGCAGACCTCACTGCTACTGCTACCGCCATTAATGCTGTGCTCACAACCTTGTCCTGGATTTTAAGGATGTCAACCTGCTGTAGATAACTCAATAAATGTCTTATCATTTTTCCTGGTGGCTGTAACTTGGCAGAAGTGGAGGGCAGGGAGGAGAGGAGGTAAGGAGGGGAGGAAATCTGATCATCCAGAGTAATCTGGTTTGCACAGTCCTGTGGCCTTCTGGATTCCAAGGGAGAGGTGTGAGAACAAGCATAAATGAGCTTAGGTTGGGCTTGGAAGAGTCAGGTCCTAGGATCATGCAAACTGAATGGAATGAAGGTGTCTTGGATGTTTTGGGTTCCTAGAAATGGAAGTAACTCACCCCACGGTCTCTGATGCCTCGTGGCCTTCATATTGTTTTATCAGCATGGCTACCAGATCCCTCAAAGCTTGCCTACAGTGAGCATTTCATTCCAGGTAAGCACAGGTGCATCATTGGCTGCCAGAGTCCCTCCCCCTAATCTGGATATTCAGAACCATCATCCCAGGCCAGACCAGTTAATGAATTCCAGGTAACCTCCGTTTCCTTGAATTTCTACCGATTGTCACAACTTCCAGTGCCCATTTTTATATGAGTCAGAATTTACAGTTGCCGGCAACAGAAGATAATTTTGACTGATAATTCAGAAAAGGGGTTTAGGAGAAAGGTGTTGGGCACCTCCTAGAACCCTCTTGAGGCTGGAGAAAAACAGCAAAGGTGTTTCAAGCAGGAGCATACCATGGAACTGGTGACAAAGCTGTTGACTGCTGCTGCTGCCAGCCCAGAAGTCTCTTCTGTACCAGCGACCCCCCTCATCACAGTTACCAGTTCTGAGCAGGGAGCTTTGCTCCCATCCTCACCAGCAAATCAGATTCCACGTGCAGCCTCTTAAGTCTCTCACTTCTGAATTGAAGCCTCACATGAGTCCGTTAGATTGTCTATGTCCCAGCTGCAAAGGAGGCTGGAAATTTGACTTTTCTGGATTCTACCTTGGGTAAGTCAGGCTCCCCAGTCTAGGAATTTCCTAAAAGCCCTGAAATAGCGAATGCCCATTACAGCAGGCCTGAGGTCTACAGCTACGGCAGAAAGCCCTAGCACCCTATAGTGATTGGGTGGGCCACTCTGAAGAAGTCAGTCAATGACAAGATAAATCCCAACCAGATAACATGTGAGCCCTACAAGCAGATAGGCCTCTTGCCAAATGCACCAGGTATCTAGTGGGGGGGTGTTCCCCAGCTATTTCTGCTTCCTAGGATTGCCCCTCCTTTTTCCTCTCCAGGTCTTCCTCTTCTTGAACCCTAAAAAATATTACCAGGCTTATGTCATATAACCCACTTAGCAGATATCTTGAGCTGCTTTCAAAATGGAACCTACCCTCAATGGGTGAAAATCAATCTCTGCATGTCAGACTCTGTTGACCACTCAGAAAGAAGACTTCTCTAGTGCCTAGAAGTCTAGTGTCACTGATGTGACCCTGATAAAATGAGGTTCTGTATGTTTCGTTCTTGGAGGTCACATTCCAGAAGCAAAGATAAGGAGCCAGAAGTAACTGGAACCTTGAATTCTGTGTTAGACTTGAATTTCTTGGCAACCGTGAAGATCATCAGACTACTAAATCCTGTCCTATTCATTGCACCAAATCTATCAACTATTCCAGACCTCTTTTCTGCCAAGCCCCTTAAAAGAATGCCTTCAACTCCGGTTATTCCTGATGACGTTCTTTGCTACTGGTAGTGTGAGAAATTCCTCTTGGGTACCCAGTGATTCTCAAGCATTAGCATGCATCAGAATCACCTGAAGTATTGTGGAAATGTATATTGCTGGACCTAAATTTCTCATCCAGCAGGCATGAAGTAGGGCCTACCTCATATTCTGCATTTCTAAAAAGTTTCCAGGTGCAGGTGCTGCTTTGGTCTGGAGACTATACTTTAGGAAGCACTGTTCTAGACACTCTACCAAGGACACCAGCTGGACATCACAGTCCCTTTTTGTGAACCTTGGGCCTGCACAATGATTAATTTCCCAAGGTGGGGAGGACAAATGCAGATGTCAGCAGCATAAGCTTTAGTCAACTTTTCTTCCCAGGCCACTGTCTTAGGGAAAGGAGGCAGAAAGTTCCAAGAGGAAATCAGCCCATAGATGTACTTTTAGTCTCAAAGTGTAAGATCATCTCTGAACCAACTAGGATTGATTTCAGTGGGCTATAAAATAAAAACATAAAAATAAAATATGTGGTTTCACAAAGATAGAAGTTAATTTTTACCACGTTAAAGAAGTCCAGTGGTAAACACTCCAAAGTTGGTGTGGTGGTGTTATGGTCTCTCTGAGGACTCAAACTTCCCTCTTTCTGCTCCTGCATTCTTAGCATGTGACTTCCAGTCTCAAGGTCACATGATTCAAGATGGCTCCTGGAGGTCTGGACATCGCCAGATTCAGGGGCAGTCAGAGTAGGCAAGATGCCCCTCCTCCTAATTTGTTCATTTTGTTTTAAGAAGCCTCACATCTGCTTATATCTTTTTGGCCAACAATTAATCACATGGCCATAGTTTACTGCAAGGCAGGCAGTATTATGCACCCCTAAGAAAATTGGAAGCAGAGAATAGATACTGTCTGGCAAACAGTTATTTGTGTGCTAGTCTCAAACTCCCATAGGTGGTGGTCACTGAATTCATCCACACCTGTGAAAAACCGGAGGCTGAATGATCCCACTGATGTCCCACTCTCCAACAGTGGGAACAAAGTGAGGGATGCAGTCTCCAACCTTGTCCATAGAAGGACTCTGGAGGGCCCCACTCATAATTGAGAGAGCTTTTTATGCCCATGCATAGGAAGTTCTGGTGTGAGGCATGAGGGCATGTCTGCATTGTTTCTGGTTTTCTCCACCCTGCTTGCTCTCTCATGACTACATTTCCTGAGTGGATCTGCTCTGCCATGGATTCTACATTATATATCTTTTTAATTGGGGGGATCATCAGAGTAGTGATGTAGTTATATTGTTCACTTTTTTTTTGTCTTTGAATTTTTGTCAGTTGCTCGCAAGTGAACTCAAGTGAGGTACTTCTGAGCTTCCCAACTTTGTTGGACTGCACCCTGGTGACGCCCATTGCTGCTGTTCTGGTCTGGGTGTGCAGATGGCTTATTCCCCCTGTTCTGGGTGCAAGATTATAATTTTGATGTGTGAAACTCAGTCACAAAGAGCTCTTCTAATTTTTAGAATACTATCTTGTAAATGCTCATGTAAAGATAGTTTTCCTTGGCCTCTGAAATAATTGTTTCCTAAATTTCTATATGGGAGAGGCTTACGGGTATCAATGTTTTTAGAAGATGGATGATGGCAGTAGGATATGTGCCTTTCATTTGTTTAGTTAACAAATACTTGTTGAGTATCTAACTCCTCATTTAGCAAATATCACCTCAATGCTTACTGTGTGCCGGGAACTGTTCTGCCACTGGTAATCATCACAGATGAGGGCCCTGCTCTCCAAGATCTTACATTCTAAATAAGGAAAGAGAGAGATGAGGTGATTTCAGATAGAAAGTGTTATAAAGAAAACAGCTATTGATAAGTAGAGAGTACTGGGATCGGCCAGCCAGGGGAGACCTATTTAGGATGCAGACATTAAGTACCTGAACATTCTGCCCCTCTCAGACTCGTTAACCCATCCCCTGTGGATCTCTGCAACACCAAAGGGAAAAGCATTCAATGTAGAGGAACCAGCAAGAGAAAATGCACCAAAGTGTGAAATGCATATTCAAAGAAGGGCGTCTACTTACCTAGGGCTGTTGTAACAAATTACCATAAACCAAGTCACTTAAAACAACAGAAATTAATTCTTTCACAGTTCTGGAGGCCAGCAGGCTGAAATTAAGGTGTCAGCAGGGTACCCCAATGCTCTAAAGGCCCTGAAGGCTCTACAGGAGGATCTGTTCTGTACCCTTCTCTTAGCTTCCTGTCTTGCTGGCAATTCTTGTATTCCTTGGCCTGGAGAGGCATCACTCCAGCTTTTTCTCAGTTATCACATGGCTTTCTCCCTGTATGTCTGTCTGTGTATCTGTGTCTTCCACTCTTACAGGGATACCATATTGGGTTTAGAACCCACCCTAATCTAATATAACCCCGTATTAACTAATTACATCTGCAAAGACCCTATTTTCACATAAGGGCACATTGACAGGTATCTGGAATTAGGATTTCAATGTGTCTTTTGAGGGGACATGTTTCAATGCACAGCAAAGGTCAAGAAAGTTTGAACCTTCACTGGTTAAGCTAATTCACTGCTTTGACTTTGATAATTTGGCAGAGGTAGGGATTGATGATGGAAATGTGGGGCAAAGGTGGGTGTCACAGCCTCCTCTCATCCACAGTCATCCCTCAGCACCACTAATGCATTCGAGTAAAAAAAAACAAAACAAAAACATGCATCAGCCCTGGCCCACCCAGTCCTGGTCTGGTCTTTTGCTGAGAATTTCTCATGTTTCCCATGGAAATTGACTGACTCCTCAGATTCCATTGTCAGATCACAACCCCCCCACAGCAGCATCAAAACGCTTAGGGGGCCCAGTCTCAACAGGTGAAGCTGGATGAAATTCATTCAGGAAGGCTAGACACTGACCTTGTGTCACTGTCCAAATAACCCCAGCTTTCAAAGAAGTTGAGTGCCCATTCCAAAGCAGAAGCAAAAGCAAACTGAAAAAAATGACAGTCAGCTACACATACTCATGGATGCCAGACTTGTTTAAAACCATCATTTACATATATTCCAACTCATACAGACTTTCACATGGAGATTTAGGAGTGAAGTCCCACCACGTCAATGGGAATGATCTTTGTTTTGGCCCTCAGGGCTTACTCTCAGGCTACCCCTCTCAGTCATTCTCTCTCATTTCCTTTCAAGACAGTCCGTGCCCCCAGTCTATTACAATCTCTTTACTTACTTTCTCGCACCCTGGGTCCCTCCTCTCTGCCTTTAATCTAGATTCAGGTATGGGCTGGTGGTCAACATTTTCCTTGAGATAATACCCTTTTTGTGTCCCTGTGTTTTGGGTTTCCTGATATTTGAGAGTCATCTGTGATTTTCTCCACAACCCTCTTCTTCTTAGACACTCTCTCCATGGGCGAAAACTTTCACTTTTATTAATTAACCATGACCTCAGTTGGTCATGAAGAGTTGAACCCCAACTCTTCATCTCCAGGCACAATCTATTGGCAAAGGCAGGGGTTTGTGCCATAAGTACTATGGAGAGAGTTGAGTGAACTTCAGGTCCAGCACCACAGACAGTTCCAACATACTATAGGTACTTGAGAGTCAAATCTTTTTGTGGCTAATTTATCCAACTTGATCAAAGGCAAATCTGGGATTTATAGAGCCTGAAACACATATAATTGGGGGGAGGCTCTTTAATAAAAAACGCAAAATTTAAACTCAAATTTAGTTATAACAATGAGATGTTCTTTTTTAGAATGAGAAAATTTGACAACTGTCACAAATATTTTAAAATCCCTCCAAAACGTATAATATTTCTATTAATTACTCTATGACACTTTTGTCTACTTTTTGGGCTATACACTCTTTGGTTATATCTTATTTTGGATAATAATTTTTAAATCATTCTCTATACAGATAATTGAAATCTAATTTAGTCACACGATTAATAAAATATGTAGTTTACTATTGATAATTTGGTCTCAGTACCAGTAAGAACAGAATCCTCCACTTAAAATGTTACATATCTGGTGATTGGACGATTATTTTCACAGACCAGTGCCTGGCCCCATATATGCCAAACTTTGTTTCTCCGCAAACAGTGGAGTCACAATGCCAGACACTGTAGGACACTTTCACATTTTGATATGATCTCTAGCCCTCTGTTTTTATATGTAATGCTGAATGAAATATAATAGTATTCCTAGAAGGCTTAGTAATAATCTAACTATATAATGAAGCGACAGTACATTTCTTAATTGTAACCCAAACTGGATGTATCTCTAACACTACTCAACATGTGACATGGTGCTGCATTTTTAGTCTCTTGAAACATATAGTATTTTGACTGTTAGAGACACCTGCTAATAGCTGGGGAAGGGGTTTGGTAAGTCAACTTTTCCAGGAGGATTTTTTTTAAGTCTGAGTATTAATGAACAAATGGATAAGAAGAGAGGAAAGAAATACCATTAAAAGCAGCAAAAGTAGTATGAGCAAAGACTTACTGACTTTCTTCTGAAAAGCTTTCCATGATCCCAAATCTGGCTAAATCCTCTCTGGTATTTTCTCCTAGAATTCTGTACTGAAGTCCTACTGAATGCGAGCATTCATGCAAAAAATATTAATGGCATGTCTATTAAGTTCTATATGTTTTAGATGCCTGGAATAAAACCATGAGTTAAGGATAAGATTTTTTTTTTCTTGTAGGGAATACATTCTAATCAGAAAAGCAGAAAAAAATATAGGTAAATAATAACATAGTTTCAGGTTGTGCTATATGTAGTGCTACAAAATAGGGTAATGGGATAGAGCAGATTTTAATAGGGTGCTCTGGACAAGCCTCTCAAGAAGGTGACATTTGAGTTGAGTGCTAAAAGACAAGGGTATGGCCATTCAAAGATCAAAAGGGCAATGATCTGAAAAGTGCAAAGATCCTGAGGTAGGTACAGACTTCGTGGTGTTCCTAGAAACAGAAAAATGACCAGTGTGGCTAGAATGTCTGATTAACAAGGCTGGTGAGCAAACTTTAGTTTCAAATACATAGAAATTATGGGTGAAGAGTGATATGTATACATATGTACATGTTTAGAAATATAGCAGAACTAATGCAAGAAAGGGAAATCTCCAGGGGATGGAAATAAGGAGAGTGGAAATAAGCAATGAGTGCAGCAAGTCCTGGGGAAGGTCGTAATGTTTGAGAAGCAGGCAGTGACCAGGTCATGTAGTGCCTTGTAGGCCATGATAAGAAATCTGGAATATTTCTCAAGAGCGGTAGAAAGTCTTGGGAGCGTTTTAAGCTAGAAAGTGAGGTCATGCACTTTATATGTTCAAATCACTCTGGCAGCCTTGTAGAGAATGGACTGTAGGCTCATCCAGAGGCAGCTACCATTGTCCAGATGAGAAAGATGATTTCTCAGGTTGGAGTCGAGCTGTAGCAGTGGACATGGTGAGAAACTACTGGATCAGGGGCAGTTGGAGCTCAAGTCAGTGGGAGTTGCTCTTGGGTTGGGCATGGTAAGGGAAAGATGATCAAGTTCTTGAACAATGGCTGGGGTGGGGGTGCCATTCGTGTAGATGAAGAGGAGGAGGGTAGACTGTGGGGGAGACTCGAAGAGTTCTGTTACAGAAGGGTCAACTTCTAATGTCACTGACTTTATCAGTCAGGAGTCAGTCAGGAAAAAAGAAGCCATTTTGGGTATTCCAAGTATGAGGAGTTTTAATGGGAATAAGAGGCTCAGAGAACAGTTGGACAGGCTGAAGGAGTGAGACTCAGCCTGCACTGAACCCGCCCCCCGCCCCAGCAGCACCAGGACCTGAGGCTGGGCCTTGGCCCACAAAGCAGGCACCATGGAAACACAGAGAGTGCAGAAGACAGGTGTCCTGGTCTCTGCAAGTGGCCTAGTGAGTGGACCTGCCTCCTCATTCATCTGCATCACGAGCAGGGAAATACTTAAAACAGGTCACGACCCAACCTGTCATTTAAGCTGAACGAGCAAGTGAGGCAAGAGCAAATATAAAAAGCCCAGGAACCGAGAACCCATTTGTCCCCCAGTCAGTACATCTAGAGGCACGTTTCCTGATCTTGAGTTCTTTGGGAGGAAAATTAGTGCGTGGGTCTGCACTGCCCCCTTCTGGTCACTCAGTTGTCAACAAGGCAGCGCCTTGATTCTGGAAATCGCAGGAGCCCTTCCCAGCAGGGATTTCTCTGCCAACCCGACTTGTTTCCACACAATGACTCATAAATGAGATAATGAAGGGCAAGAGCAAGTTAAAATATTTACTATAATTAACATCGGGATGAAAAACTTACATCTTAAATTGCCTGCGGAGAGACTGTGGCCTAGAGAGGATTTTGCATTGGGTTTAACCCTCTGTATTTTTCGTTGGCAAGAATACACTTATGTTTTTTTTCTCATCATACAGAAAGTTGATTTCTGAAGACCACAAAAATATAACAAACATATGTTCAGTGTCATTTAGGAGGTAAATACGTGCCTAAGAGTTTTCACACTCAGTTGTAAACATGAATATACGCGTTCATTCGTTCATTCGTTCCTCAGATTTCCACTGAGGTGTTTGCTGTGTCCTGCCTCCCATGCTGTGGGAGACACGGAGGTGAAAGAGGTAAGGACTCTGATCTTGAGGAGCTTGCTGTTTTTAAGGAAGTAAATAACTAAAGGCAAACCGGGAGATGTGCCTTAACAGACACTATTGGTATCTACCCAGGTCCAGATGCTGCAGGTGTGGGCTGCTGATGGTGTCCCTGCCCCCTTCTCCAGATGGTCGCTGAGGGATGCCCAAGGGGTGATATCACCCTCCCTCCATACTTCCCACCGGGTGAAGCCTGTGTCCAGGCTCTGACGGATGGAGGGATAGGACAGCCCAGTCCCTTGCCTCTGTGTGGCACTGTGCAGGGGCAGGAGGGGGCTGATTCTGCTGAAATGACATCTCTGCCCATCCCTTTCCTCTGTCTCTCCCTGTTTTCCTCATTCCACGACAGTTTCTCCCAAGGGCACCCCCCTCCGTAAGTTACTTGCTCGAGATTCTCCATTTCAGGCTCTGCTTCTACAGAATCCAGATAAAAATGTGCCATTGAAAAGGCTCAGGACAGACCATATCTAGTTTTAGGATCAGGAAAATGTGCCTGGAAGGTTAGGTTAGATTTGAGCACTTTAGACATGATCGTTCATTCCACAAACACATATTGACGGAGTGCCTTCTACGAACTGGGCAGGCTTCCAGGCCTTGGGGACCCAGCAGCAAATATGGTAAAGTCTTGTTATCACTGGCATTTACAGTCTAGTGGGAAGGGAAAGAAACAAGAAAACAAGTGATGGACGATTAGATAGATTGAAGTAAGTTCTGTAGTGAAAATAAAATATGCCAACTAGTTAATGTCACCAAGTTTCTTTCCTACAATTTTCCAAAAACTTGCCCATGGGGACAAATGTGCTAATTCTTTTCATCCAGTGGTTGAGGTCTCAGTCAGTGTCAACTCCCAGAATTCCTGCTATAGGTGGTTAGTTTAAACCATGGCATTGACCACTGAGCATATCCCACACCGTTTCAAACAAGCACTGTATTTGATTTCTCGGAACATTCTCTAGGCTTTCCACATTTAAGGCATTGAAGTCTTTCATTTAGTCTCTGGATTCAGAGCCAAGAGTCCCTCTAAAGGACCAGGGATGGTGTAAACCAGTAGGAGACAAGTCTCTGCCATTTCTGGTAGTGAATGCCTCTGGTCACCTGATGAATGGCCCTGGTGACAAAGGCAGGTGGCCTTTGTGACCTAGTGGACCTTGGGTCCTTCTGGGAGCCCAGGCTGTCCTCGTTCTGCATGGCTATCAGTTCCATTCTCCATGCCAAGTGTCCTGAGAATACGCTGTCCTTTGATCTAATAAGCCTTCCGAAGACCTGTGGCCTTAAGACCTAAAACTTCTCACTGGTCTGTAAGCTCTCGCAGTAGGGGTGTGTTTTATTCATCTTTCTATGCCCCATAGGGCACAAAACAATTTTACTGCGCAGGAGTTAACGAGTGATGTTTGTGGAAGTGAGTGACTTGCAGGATGCTTTTTAATCCCCATTTGCTTGCCTTACTCATGCTCCCCAAAGGCCAGGCCACAGTCCTCTCTCCATTGGACAAGCCTCATGCCCTTTCCAGCCTTTGCTGCCTTTTCTCAGCCTGTTCTCCTGCTCAGTGGCTGTGTGGGGAATTTAAAGAAACCCCTGGGCTTTTGAGATAGCTAGCCTGCAGTGGAATCCCAAAGTCTGTGACTTAGAGCAAATGGCTTCTAAGCATACAGTCTCCCACTCCTGCCTGTACAGAGTAGCTGCTCAACGCATTTCGTTCCCCAGCTCCCATCTTCCACCCCCTTCACTTCTGAAATAGTCTGTGTTCCCAATAACAAAAGGACTCACCTTTCCAATCTCACCTCTTCCACAAAGGCTGTCATGATCACTGGGATGGAAGAGTGACCTTAGAGCCAACGTTTTTTTTCTTTTTTCTTTTCTATAATTTGTGTAGGATAGGATCTTCCTAATGCAGCAGTTATCAATCCTATGAAACATTTCTTTCTCATTACACTTTGAGTGGCTGTTAGGGCTTTTCTAAATATTTTGAACCTTCTCTTTATGGGCACACAATTGGTTGGCATACACCCTAGTCCTTGAAGTTGGGTATGGCCACGTGACATGGACTAGCCAATGAACCGTGAACAGAAGTGAGCTGGGACGCTTTGCTATCGAAGCATTCAAGAGCCATGTGAGATCTGTCATGTTCTTGTTCCCTCTGCTGGAGCAAAGATCAAGGCGGAGATGCCATTTGTGCCAGAAATAAGCTTTGGCTGTTTTAAATTGCAGAGATTAACACAGAGTTGTTAATTTCTGCAGCATAATTAGCTCATTATGATTGATGCATCCATTATACTTTCCTAAAATGAAATTCACATAGTACATATGTGTGTGTATGTGTCTATATGTATAGGCATATATACTTACTAAAATTTTTAAAAAGCAATATAATGGTCTAACTGCAATATAAAAAAGAATGGGGGCATTAAACTGTAATGATATTTATTCAATAAGTACATGTCAGCCCTCAGAAGTATAGCAGACATACAGAAGTAGATGCTTTTGTCCATCTACGATAAATATCTACGATATTTATCGTATCACCATGAATACAGCCGCTGCAAAGACAGGCTCTTAGAGATGTGCCAGTGACCCAAACGCCACCAGCAGAACTATTGTCATTGACACAATTATCTAAAACTAGGAACACATCCTGGAGAGTTTTGGACAAGAGTTTAATCCTCCCCTGATTAACAAAGCAGTTGCTTTGCTGGGAAATGTGAAATATTCTAAAACCACGCCCCTAATACTTTGCCTTCAAATATAAACAGGAATTGAGTTCTTGGTCCAGGTTTGAATGTAAACCTATACTGGCCCAGGTTTTAAGTTAAAAACCTGTATGTTTTCGCCTACACAAAGGTCCTTTAGGATACTGGAAGGCTGTCCAGGATGTGGGACAATTCTTCAGAGTGTGGACCTGCCCTGGGTATTGCGAGATGTCCACTGTTCTTGGCCCCTGCCCAGTAGATGCCAGTTGTGCTCCAGCTCTCATTGTTGTCATTATCCAAAAATGCCCCCCACCCAAATTTCCAAAGTAAACTTAGAGACGGGGCTTTTCCTTCCTTGAAAGCTCTTGAGTCTTCCTGAAGAAGGATGCTGCCCTATGCTTCTTCAGGTTACCTAACGCCACCCAGCACTGACATGTGTAAGAGTAGCTTCCTGACTCTGTCGGACTGATTTTCTAAAGCTGATTCTATTCAGCTGAGTTTTTCTTATTAGCACACGCTGAAGGATTGCTCCTATGGCCAGGTCCTCTAGGACTCTGTCTCTGGTGGCAGCACGAGGGCTGGCATATAGGGCAGCACAGTGGTGCGCAGAGGGCTGGGTACGCCATGCCCTGCTGGCCAGCGCCGTAAATGCCGGGTATGTTTCTGGAACATCCTGAACTTTTCCTCACTGGGTTGTTAGAGCTCATGATGCAAGTCATTTCCCCACCTCCAAGGAGGATCTCTGGGGTTTCCACCGCATCCCAGTGCCTTCCCGGTATTCCCAGTGTTAGATGGCCCAGACCTGGTTCAGGACATAGTGGTACTTGGGCTGGGCTGGCTCAGATGAAAATAGTCCATGGGGGAATGGGAGCACACTGCGGGCAGCACATGTTCTTAGCTGCTTCTGAAAAGGATGGTGTTCCCAGATTCCTGTGGTTCTCTGTGCCCTCCTCTCCCAACCCACCATTCGCCATACGCAGCTGACCTCAGCTTCACCCTGGAGGGACTTCCCTCGTGCCTTGATTTCCATGGTGATGCTGGAAAGCAAGATCCAGGAGGATTCTGCTCCGCCAAGTGCCGTTATGCTTCAGCAGCTCACTGAGTGTGGGCATTGTTTTGGGAACCAGGAGATGGTCTTGGGGATTAGTAATCTCTGACCCCCCATTTACCAGTTTGGGGGATTTTCTAAAATGCTGATTGACAATCTGATTCTTGGAAACACTGTACTCTGCTGTCCAATGTCATAAACCATGTTGTATGGTGGCCTTGGACTCGGCATCCTGCCTTTATAGTTTGTGCCTCCTAGCACAGGCTCTCACTCTATCTTCCATCCCAGTCTGGTGGCTACTTTCTTGACCTCTGCCTCCGAAGGTTAAGCAATACATTTGTGTTTTGTGGGGGAGGGTAGAACCCATCCGTTCCTGCCTTCAGACCCCATTTCCAGCTGGCATTCCTTGATGGCAACAGGCATTATCTCAGGCAGATAGGAGGGGGCAGGAGGGGGCTGAGGATCTTATGTCTCCCATTTCTTTGGTTCTCTAGCCTGAATCTTACGTCCAGCCACATTCCCACTTTCTGCCTCTGTTCAGATAGGCTTTAGTATACGTGTGGCAGACTTTTAGCTTTTGCAGTTCTGCAAGACGTTTGATTCTCTGACTTTTTACTTCCTAGACCTTTTTTTTTTTTTTTTTAGTTCATTTGAGAGAGAGAGAGAGAGAGAGAGAGAGAGAGAGGAGAGTGCGTGTGTGATTGGGGGAGGGCGAGAGGAGAGACAGAATCCCAAGCAGGCTCTGAGCTCTCAGTGAGGAGCCCAACATGGGGCATGACCTGAGCTGAAATCAAGAGTCCCACACTTAACTGATTGAGCCACCCAGGTACCTCATTGACTTCCTAGACCTTCTTAACAAGGCTGAATCCTGTTTCCATTCTCATTTTGCATAGGCCAGCTTGAACCAAACCATATAGCTTTCAAGAAGAAAGTAGATAGAAACAGGAGGGGCTAAACTATAGTGTTTATGGATATACACTGGTATAATAAAACTTTAAAGAAGTCAAGGAAATGATTACTATACAAGTCAAGATAGTCATTAATTTGGGGAGCAGGGACAGGCCTGTGATTGGAATGCCACACGGAGGAGCTTCTGAAGGAGCTAATGAAAGTTCTGGGTGCTGGCTATGAGGGTTTTACCTAATAACTTATTAAAACTATACATTTTTGTATAATTTCTTTATCTGTATCTTACAGTGAAAAGTTAGATTAAACAATCCCATCAAAAGGTAGAGATTATCAGATTGCATTAAAAAAACACGATCCAGCTACATTCTGCCTACAGGAGACACACTTTAGATTCTAAGCGACAAGTAGGTGGGAAATAAAAGGATGAGCAAAGGTATATCAGGTGAACAGCAACCACAGGAAAGCTGGAGGGGCTATGCTAATATCAGACACATAGATATAAATATTATATAATGATAAAGGGGTCCATCAGTCAGGAAGATGTAATGATTACATATGTATATGCATCGAATAATAGAGCACTAAAGTACATGAAGTAAAACTGACAGAAATGAAGGGGGAAATAGTTCAATAGCCATAGTCTTGAAAATATTCATAGCCTTGAATAACACTGTAAACCAAAGACCTAACATGTGTGGAACCCTCTTCCCCACAAGAAAATACACATTCTTCCCAGGTACACATGGAACATTCTCCAGGACAGACCATGTGCTAAGCCATAAAGTAAACCTCAATAAATTTAAAAGGATAGAAACAATACAGAGCATGCTCTCCAGTCACAACGGAATGAAATAAGAAATCAACAGCAGGAAAATAATTGGGAAATTCACAAACTTGTGGAAATTCAACAACATACTCCTGAATAACCTACGGGTTGAAGAAGAAATCAAAAGAAGTGAGAAACTACTTTGAAATGAGTGAAAACAAAGATACAACAGACCAAAAACTTACATTATGCAGCTAAAGCAGAGCTTAGAGGAGAATTTATAGCTATACATTTCTATAGTGAGAACGAATAAAGATTAAAGAAACCCTTATACAAGAATGTTTCTGCAGCATTATTCATAATACCCAAAAGGTAGAAACCACCCAAATGTCTATCAACTGATCAACAGATAAACAAATGTGGTACAGCCATACAACAGAATATTATTTGGCTTTACAACGGCATGAAGTACTGACACAGGCTACAACAGGGATGGGCCTTGAAAATATTATGCCAAGTGAAAGAAGCCAGTCACAAAAGGCCATAGATTACATGGCTTTTCATATGAAATGCCCAGAACAGAGAAATCTATGGAGACAGGAGGTAGGTTTGTGCTTAGGGCTAGGGCAGGACTGTGAATACAGAGGGATGATAGTGAAAAGGTTTTGTGTGTGTGTGTGTGTGTGTGTGTGTGTGTGTGTGTGTGTTTTGAAATGATGAAAATGTTTTAAAATTGTGGAGATGGCTGCAAATATTATTATTTGAATTATTGAATTGTACACTTTAAATAGGCGAATTGTACAATAAAAATTATTGAATTGTACACTTTAAATAGGTGAATTGCTTGGTATGTGCATTGTGTCTCAATAAAACTGTTAAAAAGTTAAAAAATGAAACACTACTAGAGAAGAGAAATGCTGCTGTAAGTAGCTTTGAATAATTTGATCAGACATGCGTGGGAGGATCTGTAAATTGAGCCTTACCTAATAATAATAATAATAATAATAATAAATGTAAATAGAAGTTGAGTTTTTCTTCTCTTTAGCCAACTTAAATTGTGCTTGTTTTACATAAATGAATACTATCATGGATTCTCTCTTTTATACTTCATCTGCCTTCAGTATTTTTTTATGTTTCACTTAAGCTTTTGTGATTAGTTATTTTAAAAGGCTGTGCACAATTTTAAGGTGTAAATGGGCTGCAGGTTAGGCCATAATTTCTCCCTACTGTCTGTAAGAAATTGTCTGACTGTTTTTCAAAGGGGCTGTGCCATTTTGCATCTCCACCAGCAACATATGAGAGTTCCAGTTTCTCTAAAACCTCACCAGCACCTGATATTGGTAGTTTTTAAAAAAGCCTTTCTACTAGGTGTGTAATGACATCCCTTGCAGTTTTAATCTGCATTTTCCTAGTGAATTATACTGCTGAATATTTTTTCATCTGTTTATTTGCTACTCACATCATCCCCTTGGTTAAATATCTGCTCATATAACCCACTTTTCAAAACAACTGGGATATCTGTTTCCTTGTTATTGAGTTGTGAGCGTTTCTCGAAAAAAAATCTTCATACGAGTTTTTCATCAGAGATGTATTTTACAAATATTTTCTCCTAGTCTGTGGCTTGTCCTCATTTTCTTAACAGCATCTTTGGAAGAACAGACTTCAGAAATTTTTATGGAGTCTCATGTATCAATTTAAACAAAAATTAAAAGAGACCTGTTTATGCAACAGGAAATAGATTTTAAAACATTTTGAGGCGGGGAGCAACATATAGAAAAAGACATTAAAAAACACTTGGTCCGATTGTAGACAACAATATAAATTGGAATAGAAATAAATTTAGTATAAGAAAAATCAGCTGCTACAATAAATTCCATGTGAAATAAATGAGGATTTCGGCAAACATGGTAATGACAGGAACAGCAGCTTATTAAAATTTCATGTCTGCTTAACTAGAATGTACCAATGAGGAACAGAGTTAGTTTCAGCTGGGGTTAGGTAGCCCAGAAGGAAATCATGAGTCCTCTGACTGGCAACACAAGAAGGGCCAACATCCTTATATCCATCTGGCTTATCCCTCAAATGTGCTCCTGCCCCCTTTTTTTTGTATCCTGATTTCCTATGCAGTCAGGAAATACACATTTTCTTTTCTTTTTTTTTTTTTTCAACGTTTATTTATTTTTGGGACAGAGAGAGACAGAGCATGAACGGGGGAGGGGCAGAGAGAGAGGGAGACACAGAATCGGAAACAGGCTCCAGGCTCTGAGCCACCAGCCCAGAGCCTGACGCGGGGCTCGAACTCACGGACCGCGAATCGTGACCTGGCTGAAGTCGGACGCTTAACCGACTGCGCCACCCAGGCGCCCCAGGAAATACACATTTTCTATATGCAATTTAGCCATAATGCTTGTATCACAAACCACCTCCAAACCTCCATTTTGTTTAGCTCGTGATGATTCTGAAGACCAGCAATCTGGGCTGGGATCAGCTGGGCAGTGCTTGCAGTTTCTGCTGGGTCCTCTCATGCATCTGTGGATGGCTTTGCTGGTCTTGGTTGGGCTCTCCCCCATGTCTTAGCGCCTTGCTACAATGGCGTGTCTCTGCCCCGTATGTTCTTGCATGTTCCACGAGGCCGGTTTGGGGTTGTTCACTTGGCATCTGTCAGGGTTCCAAGAGATTGGGCTGAAGTGTGTAAGGGATCAGAATTGGTAAGTGTTTTCCACTGCATTTTATTAGACAAAACAAATCAAATTCATCCCACGTTCAAGGACTAAATACGGAGAAGGGAGTAATTGTGGCCATTTTATTACAAACAATCTATTTCAGGGTCTATCTTATGACCTGATCTAAGGTCATTTTTGTGAAATTTTTTGGAAAGAGAGGCATTTTTAGAAGCCCTTCTTCTGAGAGTTGATGGTGGAGGGATTATTTCTAAGACAAACTTTCATGAGGCTCATTATTGCAAAATCTGGGGCCCTTACAAGTGAGCCAGAATTACTATCTAAAGTGGAAATCCCAATTCTGATTATTTGCCTCCCATAAGGATAAGAAACAGCCTCATTATTAAGTGCTGTGCTTTGCTACAAATATTAACTAACAACAATTGACCCTCTCTGGGATTTTCCATTTAGTTATTTACTGGAAGCTGTTCCTGTAATTTTCAACAGTGCTGGTATCTGTGAGATTGTCTTTCTTTTAACTGTGCTGGGTTTTCAGATGCATTAATACAGCTTAATATCTCTTCCTGTTGCTTCTCTAATTAAAAGCGTGTTGGATTTCCAAATAAGAAATACTATATCCAGGCACTAGTACTAAAGACTGCTAATAATTAGGAGAAAAACGTCAGCAAGGGATGGCATCAACCAGACATGAGGGATCTTCTGGTCAAGCAAAGAAAAGGGACCAGGGATCTGGAGACAATCGTAGGGCGATGATGTGGCTCTGAGAAGCCAGCCTCCCAGGAGAGGGGCTGCTGAAGATGGAGGACAGTCAACGGGCAGCCTAAATGCAGTTCAGGTGCCCTGTTCCAAGCTGGATGTGTGAATCCTGGGTCCCAGAAGAACAGCTTATATGTGACTTTTCAATCATTACCTCTCGCCTTCCCTACTTTCCTAACTCCCTTACTCTTCCCCCACCCCACCGGCTGCCTTTTCGGGCTTTGGTTCTCACCGCCGACCACAGTTCCACTCCTTATAAGAATCAGCCACTAGATGGCGCCCGCTGTTCAGATTACAACGCTTTCCTTCGGGAGCTCCACGGGTCCTTGCTGAGAAGGCAGGGTCTGAAGTTGGCTTCTCCGCTCTGCCACCCTCTATCTCAGTCTCTCACTTCTCTCCCCGTCTTCTCGCCCTATCCTTACCCCATTTAAAATTTTGCCTTCTTCCAGCAGCACGTTTGCATGCGTGATTTTGAAGCAGAGGAATCAAGTGCGTATGCGCGTGCGTGCGTGCGTGCGCGTTTGGTATGGAAAGGCGGTGAGCCGGGAGGGAGAGGGAATTTGCAGGTACCACCAGAACTTTGGCTGGCCTCTCTAAAGGCACAGATTTAACTCCAGGCAAGAAAGAAGGTACAACAGGGGCGCCTGGGTGGCTGGATGGGTTGGGCCTCCGACTTCGGCTCGGCTCAGGTCGATTTCATGGTTGGTGGGTTCCAGCCCGGAGTCCAGCTCTGTGCTGACCGACAGCTCGGAGCCTGGAACCTACTTCGGATTCTGTCTCCCTCTCTGCCCCTCCCCTGCTAATGCTCTGTTTCTCTCTCTCAAAAATAAACAAACATTAATTTTCTTAAAAAAATTATATATATGTATATATATATGAAGAAAGTACAACTGTTTCCTGTTCTCTCACCAGCGTCCCCACAGGGCTGTCCCACAGGCACCTCAGCCTACCGTTTCAGAGTCTGAACCCATTGCTTCCTTCTTTCCATCCTGCCGCACTCCAATCCATTCTTTTTTGTAGCTCCCTCCTCGTTCCTTACAACCTTATAACCCAATCATTTCACCGACAAGCCGTCCAATTTCCTATATAACTCTCACCCTCCCACCCAACCTGCTACCACTTAATGTGGCCTCCCTTCACCTCTGCCTGTTCAGTCCTATTCTTGTCCCGGTGCACTGAATGCTGCTGCTGTTTGCTTCATTACCTATGTGTTTCAATATAGCAGCGGTGCTAACGCTGGGGATACAACAGAAGCATTTAACCTGAAATCTTAAGGATGAGTTGGAGGTAGCCAGGTAAATGGGGGTAAAGGCCTTCTCCATAAAGCAGTGGTTCCTAACCAGGCACCCCTAGATTTTGCAATGTCTGTAGACATTTTTTTTGGTTGTTACAAGCAGGAATAGGTGCTACTGGCATCCGGTGGGCAGAGGCCAGGGATACCGATAAACATCCAACAACACACAGGACAGCCCCCACCACAAAGAATTATTCAGCCCCAAAATGTCAATAGTGCGGGAGTTGAGGGGCGCCTGGGTGGCTCAGTCATGATCTCACAGGTTCGTGAGTTCCAGCCCCGTGTCAGGCTCTGTGCTGATGGCTTGGAGCCCGGAGCCAGCTTCGGATTCTGTGTGTGTATATTTCTCTCTCTCTCTGCCCCCTCTCCCACTCATGCTCTGTCTCTGTCTCTCTCTCAAAATAATAAGTAAATATTTAAAAAAAACAGTGCTGGGGTTGAGAAACCTTGTGACAGAGGAAGCAGCATGGGGTGAGGGAACATGGCTTTTTGAGGAACTAGGTGAGTTTTGTTATGGTGGGAAGGCATGGTGGGGGGATGGGGCTGGAGACTGGAGTGTGCGGAGTTGCACTCAGGAGTTTAAACTCTGTCCTCAGGCCAACAGAGAGTATTTGCAGCCCCTGGAGCCATTGGACACTTTGTTCTAAGGGTCATCGAGAGCCACTGGGGCCTTGGAAATAGTGAATGAAAAGGCACAATTTCAGTCCCGGGTGTCAACCAGGCATCCTTGTCCAGACCTCTGTAGAATAAATATTGCTGTGCCATGATCCTTCTGAAATACATTGGAAGTAGTCATATTCATTTTTTTTCACTAAACAAATGAACTGATTAATTGAAATTCTGTATTAAAGCACTCTTCTAAGCTGTTCATCAAGATTTTTACTTTTATCCCCCCAACACCCTTATACAATAGGATCTTTAAAATTTTTGTTTTTGTTTTTATTTTTCCTTTTTAAAGTTTATTTTAGAGAGAGAGTGAGTGTGAGCTGGAGAGAGGGGTGAAGGGAGAGGGACAGAGGATTTTAAGCAGGCTCCAGGCTCAGTGCTGAGCTGAGCCGGGGCTCCTGGGATCATGACCCGAGCCAAAATCAAGAGTTGGACGCTTAACAGACTGAGCCACCCAGGTACCCCTAATTTTGTTTTTAAGTCTTGCTTTTTTTTTCAGATAAGGACACAGAAGCTGTGAGAGGATAAGTCATCTCCCAAATATCATATTGCAGGTAAGTAGTAAGGTCAAGATTTTAGCCCTGAGCTGTAAGACACAGCTCAAGTTCTTAACCATAAGCTAGACTGTCACCATACTGTTTTGCCATATTTCCAAAGAGTAGTGGGAAATCCGTAATCATCCACCTTTTGTATATTTCCATTAGCCTTGAAAACAGAACATGGATTTCATGTCCTTTCTTGGAAAACTTTGCCATATGTGTATTTATTCTTAAATAGTACAATGCAATAATATTTTGAAAGAATTTGAAAAAAAATCCACACACCCCAAACACTTATGGTCATAAAAAATAAATGATGAAAACAAATGAATTAAGCATTGTTTCAAAAACTAGGAAGCGATAAAATACACCCAAGAAAAGCAGCAAAAAAGAATTAAAAGCAGAAATCAATAAATTGGACGACAAATTTTTTGGAAATTCTAAATAAACCCATGCGTTTCTTATTTGAAAAATTAGAGACGTAGATAAACTATTGCACAATCTAATTTTTAAAAAGGGAAAACACAAACTCACATATTCAAAAAGGTAAGGTAGAACTAATTACAAAACCAAAGGAAATTCAAAGAATCAGAAAAATACCATCTTTGCTCAATATTATGGAGATGCATTTGAGCAGTTACATGAAATTGGTTGATATTCTAGGAAAATGTGAAGTAACACAATCAATCCTAGAAGAGTTAGAAAATATATAGGCCAAGTATAATAGAAGGAATAGAGAAATTTGCCAAAAAGCTACTGTCAGTTCCCACAAAAGGCTCCAGACCCAGATGGTTTCATGGAAATATCTTATGGTACCTTTGATGGTCTTGCAAGTCCAATGTTGTTTAAATGTCTTGAGCAGAGAATAAGAAAAAAAATCTCCTACATTTATTTTATGGTGTGAAAGGCTTTAATATCAACCCTGTCAAAGATGAAAGTGAAGTAGAATATTACATACCAATCTTTATTTTGAATATTGATGTGCAAAATAGTAAACGGAATTCAGTAGCAGATTAATGCAAATAATATTCCACAACTATTGCATGTTTATTCTGCAAATGTTAGAATGTTTCACAATTAGGAAGTGTGATGATTAATTTTATGTGTCACTTTGGCTGGAGTACAGTGTGCAGCTGGTCATAAGGTATATATATGTTAAGTTTTAGGACATACTGCCAAAGGCTTTTCCAAAGATGCTGTGTGTACAACTTATGTTTCCCCCAACGGTGTAAGAAACTGAATAGTGCGTTATTTCCTCACCAATGCTTGCTACTATCAATATTTTAAAGTTGAAGTTATTCTTGTAGGTATATAACTATATTTCATTATGGTTTCAATATTTATTCCTCTGTTAAATAATGACATTGAGCATCTTATATGCTTACTTGGACATTTGGATGTTCTCTTTTGTCAAGTGCCTGCTCAAAGCTCTTGTCTGTTTTTCTATTGAGTTGACGGTCTTTTCTGTATTGATTTGGAAGTGTCTTAAAAATATTTTCTGGATACAAATCTCTTGAGAGTTATTATATTTTGTAATATCTTCTTCCATTACATGACTGCCAATTTCATTCTTGTGATATAGTCTTTTCATGAATAGGAGTCCTTAATGTTAATGTAGCCCACCTTACCAGACTTTTCTCTTATGGTTAGTGCTGTTGATGTTCTAGTTAAAAAATCTTAGTCTACCTCAAGTTCATGAATATGTTTCCCTATGTTATCTTTTTGATGTTCCTTTAAAAATCATTTATGTGTAAGTTTCATGACTTTTGATTTATCTCAAGATTATACTTGTGTATAATGTGAAGTCAAGGCCTATATTCGTTTTTCTCCATATGGCTATTCAATTGACCTGGCACCATTTATTGACAAGACCACCCTTATCCCCGCGTTCCATGGCACCCCTGTATTAGTTTCCTATGGCTACTGTAACACATTCCCACAAAGTTGGTGAGTTAAGGCACCAAGAGAGAAATTTATTCTCTCACAGCTGTGGAGGCCAGAAGTTCAAAATCAGTGTCACTGGGCTAAAATCAAGGTGCTGGCAGGGACACACTCGCTCCACAGGCTCTAGGGGAGAATCCGTTCCTTGCTTTTTCTAGCTTCTGGCGGCTGCCAGCATTCCTGTTTGTGGGGACATCACTGCAGTCATTGCCTCCATCTTCGTGTGACCTTCTATGTGTGTGTAATTTCCCTTTGCCTGTCTCTTCTAAGGACACTTGTGATGGCTTTTGGGGCCCATCTGGATGATTCAGGATAATCTCCTCATTTCATTGTTAATAATCACATCTGTAAGAACTTTACCATGTAAAGTAATGTTCACAGGTTCTAGGGACTAAGACTTGGTATCTTTGGGGGAGCATTTTTTAGCCTACTACAGTCACTAACCGGCATATATCAAGCGTCCATATATATGTGTCCAGACTTTCTATTTCATTCCATTGATCTGTTTGTCTCTCTTTGTGCTGTTATCATATTACTGTGATTTTATTTTATAGTGATTTTATTATATATCTTGATATCTAGTGATGTAAGTCTTTCGGTAATTCTTTTTATTTTTTCAGGATTGTCTTGACTTCTTTCCCCCTTTTGCTTTTCTTTATAAATTCTAGAATCAGTTGTCAAAGCTGATTGAATGAAATTCCTTTGTATCTATAAATCCATGTGTGGGGTAACTGGCATTTTCAACAATATCATCTTCTAGTCAATGAACATGGTGATATTAATCCATTTTGTAAGTTTATTTATTTTGAGAGAGAGAGAGAAAGACAGAAAGAGAGAGAGGGAGAGTGCACGCATGCAGGCATGAGTAGGGGAGGGGCAGAGAGAGAGGGAGAGAGAATCCCAAACAGACTCTGCACCATCAGTGCAGAGCCCCATGTGGGCCTTGAACTCACGAACTGTGAGATCATGACCTGAGCCGAAAGCAAGAGTCGGACACTTAACAGACCTAGCCGTCCAGGCACCCCTCACCCATTTGTTTTTTAAGAAATATTTTTCAGTAATGTTTTATAGTTTTCTGTGAAGAGATAACATTTTTTAAAATGTTATTTCTGGTATTTAACTTTTGGATAGTTTTTGAGAATATTTAAAAATTTTATTTTCCAGTTTTTGTTGCTTGTTTAAAGAAATAGAGTTAATTTTTGCATAAAACAACCTTGTTAAATGTATTTATTAAGCATTATAAATTATCTGTAGTTTAAAAAAATTTTCTGCACATAACTATGTTGTCTGCAAATTCTGACTTACTAAAATGCAACATACATTCGTACTTTTACCACTCTTCTGTTAATGCAAAAACCATAGAATTATATATTTTGATTTTACATACCTATTAATCTCGATCAAGTTATTATTTTTATATAATCAGTACTTATTTAGATTCACTATCATATGGCCCTTTCTTTTGCTCTTTATCTTTTTCCTACATTACCATGATAAATCTGGGATGGTTTTCCATAGGTCTTTGGCATTCCATTTATTGTAGGTTTACTGAATTTTCTGTTTTTCATTTTTGTTTTCAAATATTTTTTCTGGGAAAGAATTCAAGTTTAACAGTTATTTTCTTTCAGTGCTTGAAGACATTCCATTGTCTTCTGTATTCCATTATTTAAATGGAGAAGTAAGCTGTAATTCTTATTTTGCTTCTTTGAAGGAAATGTCTTCTTTTCCTCTGTTACTTTCAACACATTTTATTGTCTATTCATATTTTTTCAGCAGTTTTACTGTGATAAATTGACTGTTTTATCTCTATATTTTCCTGCTTGGGGTTTCATATTTCTCAAAACTGTGGTTTGAGGGGCGCCTGGGTGGCGCAGTCGGTTAAGCGTCCGACTTCAGCCAGGTCACGATTTTGCAGTCCGTGGGTTCGAGCCCCGCGTCGGGCTCTGGGCTGATGGCTCAGAGCCTGGAGCCTGTTTCCGATTCTGTGTCTCCCTCTCTCTCTGCCCCTCCCCCATTCATACTCTGTTTCTCTCTGTCCCAAAAATAAATAAAAACGTTGAGAAAAAAAAAAATTTTTTTTTTAAAAACTGTGGTTTGATGTCTTTCATCAGTTTTAGAGACTTTCTGTCTGGCATTACTTCAAATATTGCTTCAGTCCCATTTGTTTTCTACGTTTTCTCCTAGACTACAATCCTACATATTAGACTTTTTTTTCCCCATGTCTTTCATGTCTCTTACTCCATTTCTTCCTTCTTTTTCAAGCTTCACTTTTGATATTTCCTTCTTGTTTATTGCCAGTTAACTAATTTTCTCTCCTTTCCCCATCTCTATCTCCATCTATCTATTATTAGATACAGATACACACACACACACACACATATATATATATGTGTGTGTATTGCTGTTAGACACATCAGTTAAGTTTTTAATTTTAGTTTTGCATTTTAAATTCTATTTTTCTTTTCTTTTTGGGGGGGGGCAGAGGGAAGGGGAAAGAGAAAATCTTAAGAAAGCTCCACACCCAGGGCAGGGCTTGATGCGGGGCTCGATCTCACAACCGTGAGATCATGACCTGAGCAAAATCAAGAATCAGAAGCTTAACCACCTGGGCCACCCAGGTACCCCTTAAATTTGATTTTTCTATTGTACAGCTTATATTCTCTAATGAAATCTACCATCTTGTCATCTAATTTCTTGAACAACAGTAATCACTTATTTTAAAGACCATATCTTAGGGTGAGGAGGGGCTCCATGACGAGTGTGGAGCCTGCTTAAGATTCTCTCTCTCTGGGGCACCTGGGTGGCTCAGTCGGTTAAGCGGCCGACTTCGGCTTGGGTCATGATCTTGCGGTCCATGAGTTCGAGCCCCGCGTCGGGCTCTGTGCTGACAGCTCAGAGCCTGGAGCCTGTTTCGGATTCTGTGTCTCCCTCTCTCTGATCCTCCCCTGTTCATGCTCTCTCTCTGTCTCAAAAATAAATAAACGTTAAAAAAAAAATTAAAAAAAAAAAAGATTCTCTCTCTCTCCCTCTACCCCTCTCCCCTATGCACAAACTTTCTCTCTCAAATTAAAAAAAAAAAGGCCATATCTGATAGAGTCAATATTGAATCACCTGTGGCTCTGGGTGTGTTATCGTCCCCCTCCCCCCCAAGATTTAAACCATCTATTGTTTTTTTTTAATGTTTATTTATTTTTGAGAGAGAGAGACACACACACACACACAGAATGTGAGGGTAGGAGGGTTAGAGAGAGAGAGGGAGGCACAGAATCCGAAACAGGCTCCAGGCTCTGAGCTGTCATCACAGACCCCAGTGCGGGGCTTGAACCCACAAACCATGAGATCGTGACCAGAGCTGAAGTTGGCTACTTAACCGACTGCACACCCAGGCACCCCTAAACCATCTGGTTTTATTTCCCGATGTAACAATCATTTTTTATTTTAATCCCTTCATTGAGCATGAAAACACTTTGGAGATGCTCTGGTTGGTGGTATCTATGCCTAGGGTTTGTTTTGCCTCTGGTAGAAAGTTAGGGTGGAATACAATCATTTTAATCCAATCAGATGTTGAGTTAATTTGAAGTTGGGCTTCAGTCTTTGTAAGGAATGTTTTATTTCTTTAAAAAAAATTTTTTTTTCTTAACGTTTATTTATTATTGAGAGACAGAGACAGAGCACAAGCAGGGGAGAGGCAGAGAGAGGAGGAGACACAGAATCCGAAGCAAGTTCTAGGCTCTGAGCTGTCAGCACAGAGCCTGATGCGGGGCTTGAACTCACAAACCGTGAGATCATGACCTGAGCTGAAGTCAGACGCTCAACCAACTGAGCCACCCAGGCTCCCCAGGGATGTTTTATTTCTGATTCATCCCTATTTCTGCAGTATAGGTTGTTGAGGGCTCTTAAAAGAAATCCTGGAGTGTTTACTAGGGTTCCTCCTCCAATTATTTCCCCTAAGACTTGTAAGAATGCGGGAAATCTTTGCTCAGCCTGTCTCTTAGCCACCATTTGTGAACCATCAAATTCCTTGATCAGAAAAGCAGTTTGAAATAAATGCCTATATCACCTCTTTGTAATTCTTTCTCCCCAGAATCTTGTTTTTTCAAGTCTTCACTGCCTTGGTAGTTCCTCAACATCTTCAAATACATATTTAGGAAACATTCCCAAGCATCTCTAGTGGATTTTAGTGGGACAGTTGGTCTGAAACCAGCTACTCTGTCATTACCAGAAGCATAAGTCTCTGATTACTTATCTTAACTGAATGTACAGTTGTCCCAGAGGAACTTTCTATAAGAGAGAGAGGAATAGTAAGGGCTCTGTGTGAAGCTAGGTGAAAATTTTCTTATGATGCAGGGCTTGGTACATAAGTTCACTTTTATTTCCTTTCTATGAATTGGATAAATATATATGGGATTTTTAGTTTTCCTCACTGCTACAGAGAAATTATTTATGGTTTTTGTGTTTATGTTTCTCATTCTTCTCTTTACATTACAAAGACTTCCAGGGAAATGAAAAAAAAAATTCTAACTTTATAATTCTATCTTCAAATTAAAAGTCTAATCTCATTTTCATTTTAAATGTATCACTATGGTTATTGTCTGGAACATTATTTCAAAGAGCAAAAGATTGGCATGAACCTAAATGTAAATGAATACAAGATGGTTAAGTAAATTATGATAAATTCCATATATTAAGATATAACCATTAAAAATAATTAGGTAGCTTTCTATGTAATGACATGGAACTATTCCAAGAGGAATTGAGTGAGAAAATCAAGGTGTGGGAAAATGTGTGTGCTGTTACTGTTACTATTTGTGTCAAAAAAAATGTGTATGTATTTTTTATAATGAATAAGGTGTCTTGGGAATACTGTATAAGAACTATTAAAAATTACTACTTTCTAGAAAAATTACTTCTAGCGAATGGAACAAGGTCACTGGGAGACAGGTCTCAGATGGACATTAACTTTTTAATGCATAACCTTCTGTATCTTTTGAATGTTGTACTGTGGGCATGTGTGACCTATTGAATAATAGAAATAAAATATTTTTTAGAAGAAAACATTCACTTTGCTGTATTCTAATGAAATAGTCTTCACTTGTGGGCATTACTATACTACCTATTACCTTCTATTATTTTTCTATTAATATACATATTCCATGTAGCTATAATAAGATAACTTTATGTTACTTTTATATAACTTTTTCATATTTTTATAGTGTTCAAAAGTATTATTTTAAAATTTGGCATAATATTTTGTTTAGTGCATGTACCGTAATTTACTTATCCTTTCCCTAGTGTTGGTCGTTTGTATATTTACATGTTTCCTTATTATGTGTAACATGGTGATGAGTATCTTTGTGAATGTGTATTCATTTGGTTTCCATAATTAGCCCTAAAACTTTATGGATATTTGGTAAGGCTGAATGAAAATAAAATAAGCCCTCTCTGGAATAGAAAAAGGTTAGAAATGATTATGGATGGTACTTTGAGTTACCCATGATAAGCATGGCAATTTTCGCTTATTCTAGCATTGTCTATATGGACAAAACAAACAGAATTGTTGCTCTTTAAATATACATACAGTGCGAATTGAACTCTTAGGAAATAATGCACTTAAAGAATCATTAATTATTACCTAATTACTTGCACCACTGTGGCATGGACAGAAAAGTGCTTTGCGATGATGAAGTTGTCAATTATAGTTGATAATTAAGGGGCCAGGTGCATGTTTAACTTAACAAGATAAATATATGCCCAGATGTTGTTTGTCTGCTGCTTCATTACCAGGTAGGTTAGAAGATTTTCATAAACTAGAAAGACTATTAAATGCATAACCTTGCTACATCAAGAAATCTTTAACAAATCTGTTACTCTAACCAATATTCATTTAAGAAGACTGTTCATCAGACTTCTGGAGAGCTGAAGAAGTATGTGTATATAATACCATATTTGCAGATTCTCAGTGAAATGGCTATTTGAATATAAAATAGGGCAAAAATACAACAGAATCGGAAATTGGAGAAGATGCTTCTTCATGCCAGAAACACGTAGGAATTGTATACAAGATTTAAATACCAGATTGAAAGAAGACAACAAAGACTCAGTTCCTGTGGGGAACATTCCAAGGAACCCAAGAGCCTTGGATATCGGAGGTGAAGATTCTGGCAGATGTATAGTAAAATATCCTAAGTTGAAGGAGAGAGACTGGGAAGAAAGGACTAGCTGCAGAAAATATGGAAGTCAGACCAGATCACTCCTTGTATTCGTCTGCTAGGACTGCCATAACAAAATACTGGACGGGATGACTCAAACAGGAAGACCTAATTTCCTTAGAGATCTGGAGGCTGGAAGTTCAAGATTAGGGTACTGGCAGGATTGGTTTCTCCTGAGACCTCGCTCATAGGCTTGCAGATGGCTGCCTCTTGCTGTGCCCTCACATGGCCTTTTTCTCTGTCTGGGTGCCTCTTCTTCTAAGGATGCAGTCACATTAGATTAGAGTAACCTGGGTGAAGGATATACGGTAACTATTTGTGCTATCATTTTTTGCAACTGTTCTGTAACTGTAAAAATTATTGCAAAATAAAAAGTTAAAATTTCTGTGTCCTGTATTCTTTTTTTTTTTTTTTTTTTTAAAGTAAGCTCTACGTGGGTCTTGAACTCACAACCCTGAGATCAAGAGTTGCATGCTCTACTGACTGAACGTGTCAGGGGCCCGGTGTTCTATTCTTGAAGTCAGTTTGACCAGATATAAAAAATCTTTGACTCATATTTTATTTTCTTAAGTGTGTAAACCTGTTACTCTTTCGTTTTCTGGCATATCACATTACTGTCAAAAATAAAATGATTTGAGGGGCGCCTGGGTGGATCAGTCGGTTAAGCATCCGACTTCGGCTCTGGTCACTATCTCACGGTCCGTGAGTTTGAGCCCCGCGTCGGGCTCTGGGCTGATGGCTCAGAGCCTGGAGCCTGCTTCCGATTCTGTGTCTCCCTCTCTCTCTGCCCCTCCCCCGTTCATGCTCTGTCTCAAAAATAAATAAAAAATTAAAAAAATAAAATAAAATAAAATAAAATGATTTGATTTCCTTTATCCTATCAGGGACTTAGTTTCTTTGTTTGAATATCCAAAAGATGCTTTATTTTATTTTTGTTAAAAGTTTGATAAAACCGCTAGTGTATGTCTTGCCTTGGCCATTCTGGGAAAATTTTTAGTATGTCCTTTTAATATGAATTTTACATTTTTAAATTAAATTAAATTAATTTTAATTTAATGTTTCAGTAAAGTTTTCCCCAAATTCTTATTTTAAAAAATTAAAAAAAATTTTTATGTTTATTTACTTTTGAGAGAGAGAGAGAGAGAGAGAGAGAGAGACTGACCCGAGCAGGGGAGGGTCACAGAGAGGAAGACACAGAATCTGAAGCAGGCTCCAGGCTCTGAGCTGTCAACACAGAGCCTGACACAGGGCTTGAACTCATGGACCACGAGATGATGACCTGAGCTGAAGTCAGATGCTCAACCAACTGAGCCACCCAGGAGCCCCTAAAATTTTTTTTAACTGTCCAGAACAATTGAAAGCATATCAATGTGGACATCTATATATACTTTATCTATATTTACCAATTGTCAATATTTAACTACATTTGCCCTATATCTGTCTATAAGTGTATGTGTTTTCTTTCTTTCTTTCTTTCTTTCTTTCTTTCTTTCTTTCTTTCTTTCTTTCTTTCTTTCTTTCTTTCTTTCTTTATTTTTGCTCAAACTTTTGAGAATATAAAATGCATTGAAACTGTTTGGGAGCGACTACTTACTTAATTATTTGCACTTGGGAAAAAAGAAAAATGGGGGCACCTGGGTGGCTCAGTTGGTAAAGCGTCCAACTTTGGCTCCGGTCATGATCTTGCTGTTCGTGGGTTTGAGCCCCACATTGGGCTCTGTGCTGACAGGTCAGAGCCTGGAGCCTGCTTTGGATTCTGTGTCTCCCTCTCTCTCTGCCCCTCCCCTGCTCACCATACTCTGTCTGTCTGTCTCTCTCTCTCTCAAAAATACTAAACATTAAAAAAAAATTTTAAAAGGATAAAAAAAATAAGAGGTCTGTCTAAAGAGGTCTAACCAAGTTAGACTGGCAGTTCTTAATAGTCAGTGGTTATTATTCTGGGGCCATGAAATATATTTAATATATTGTTCATAATACCATCATCCTCTTACTTAATCCACATAAACTTAAGTAAATATTGGACAAATTTTCAATTTCCTTGGCTTATCAAGTAATAATAATCCAGAAAGCCAGTCATTTATAGCTACCATTTATTAAACATTAAATATTGAAGTGACATTAGATTACGAGATTTCACAGACTGAGAGATCATTTATTTATTACAAGATGTTTGCAAGGCAAGTAGTATTCTCCTTGTTTTTACAGTGGAACACACAGAAGCAGATAGTTAAGTAAACTACAGGTGACCACATATTAATAAGTGATAGAAGGAGGCTAGTGAGTCAAGTCTGTCTGAACCCAAGCCCTGCTGTTTCCACTAAAGAACACAGAATATTGGGAACTCTCAAATGCACAGCCTGGACAAAACGTCTAATGGTCTGAATGACTCACATGGGCCATCTGTACTGGTTGAGATCAAGGGCCGCTTTCAGAAGCTCATTACTCTTTACGTGGCACCGGCATCCCCTAATGCCCACCCAGTTCTATGGGTATCGGAAAAGAGAACGCTCCTTACCCAAGGAGGGTCCTGTGTGAAGACTCCATGCAGCTTGACTTTCCAGCGGACTCCTGTTTTGCCCCTTCTGATGGAGGCCTGGAGTTTTCCTTCTCAGTATCTGACGTTGGCACGCTCTGTGTGGCAGGCACCCCTGCCGGCTGCCAGGTTCCAGCATACATAGGGCTCTACTTGAAGTAATGGTCCTGATTGGACCTGATTTGGGTGGGAACTTGATTCAGTAGTGTGACCTCCAGGAGAAAGAATATGGCATTGGGTAATTCTGTCCTCGTTTTGGGGATCAGCATATCACCTACATACTTCCTTATTTATTTTTTCAGAAAAAGCCATTTTCTTGAGGATTAATTTGCCTAGTTGTATTTTGGCATCTCCCTTTTTTTGTTCTTTTCTGATTATTATCATGATATATATTTAGTATAAAAGTGCCAATAACACAGAAATATATGACAGAATGTGAAAGTTTCTTTCATTAAAAAAAAATCAGTGTTTGTTGGGTACTTATCATGTCCCATACACTTTATATATATGTACCCTCACTCATGTCTTGCAACAACTCTACGAACAGGCATTAATATTCCTATTTTGCAGAGAATGAAAATGAGACACACAGATGAAATCAGCTTTCCAGAAAGTCTACCAGGTAGCAAAAACCATTCTCTTAATCATTGCACTGAACTGCATTTAATTCTTGCTTGGCTGGCTTGTAAGCTTTCACACTTTGGCTCCGTTGTGGTCTTTTCTTCACACGATCTTTATTAGAATCTTTTCTCCTCTGTCTTTGACTTCAATTGTATCTTTTTTTCTGATGACATGTACTATGGGGAACTCACTAGCTAATAAGCTAATAAGCTTTTCAAGAGCATTTACTTACATAGCTGTGGTGCCTATAGCACGGCATGCCTAACAGCACATAGAGTTGCTAGGCCATAAGTCTCCATAGAATCAATACATGAATGGACAGAGTTTTAACCAACAGGCTCTTTTTTTTTTTTTAATTTTTTTTAACATTTATTTATTTTTTTGAGACAGAGAGAGACAGAGCATGAACGGGGGAGGGGCAGAGAGAGAGGGAGACACAGAATCGGAAGCAGGCTCCAGGCTCTGAGCCATCAGCCCAGAGCCCGATGCGGGGCTCGAACTCACGGACCGCGAGATCAAAACCTGAGCTGAAGTCGGACGCTCAACCGACTGAGCCACCCAGGCGCCCCACCAACGGGCTCTTTTATGCATTATCTCACGTGGTCCTATTAGACTAAAATAAACTCTTTTTTAACAGGACAATGTATACCATTCCACTGCTGAATTCGAGTCCTGAATTTCATACTGTTAATTGCTTACATAAAAATTTAATAAGAATAATAACATTAAGAGGTTAGGATGTTTTATGTGCTGCCTAAAGAAGCCTAAGGTTACACACACACACACAGTGATGTTGATTTGTCTTCCATCGTCCTCTGTTTTTATCATTGCATTGTGGGCACTTTTCTCTCTTGCCCAATTTAAAGCTCTCTGGCTCCATTCAGAAGTATCTTGGGGCACCTGGGTGGCTAGTAGGTTAAACGTCTCACTCTTGATTTCAGCTCAAGTCACGATTTCACGGTTTGTGGGTTCGAGCCCCAAGTTGAGCTCCGTGCTGATAGAGCCTGTTTGGGATTCTCTCTCTCTCTCTCTCTCTCTCTCTCTCTCCCTCTCTCTCCCTCTCTCTCGCTGCCACTCCCCCATTCACACATGCACACTCTCTTGCTCTCTCTCAATAAGTAAACTTAAAAAAAAGGAAGTATCTTGCCCAAAACTTCTCCTCGGTTTGCATTGGATGCCTTCTGCCTCATTCCAGTAGTCATCTTGACATTGTAAAATGTACCTTAAGAATCTAGTCCAGTTGGCCACTTCCCCCAACCTCTTCTGTCTTCCAGAGCCAAAACTCTCTAGGGAAGAAGAGATGAAACACCGCCTGAACTTTCCTTTCTTTTCTACTCGGGTACCTTGCTTTGTACCCCGTGTGTCTCCTGGCTTTGTATTTATTTTCTGTGAAATTGTGTAAGTGGGCACAAGCCAGGGGTTCAAAGAACTTGGTAGCTTTTCCTTCAGAGGTGGCTCTGTACATGCTGTCAGAGGACATTTTCATCTCTTTAGGGTCTTCCCACAGGCCCCTTCTTCTGCCTTCTGCCCCCCTTAGACCTTCACCCACTCTGTGGAGGGTTGCACTCACCACACCCTGTGCTCCTTTCGGACTCAACTATGATCACTGGGGTGTCCTGACTTCAGATCTGTCACTAGTTTGCAGTTTGACCTTTCAGAAGTCGGTAGACCTTCCTTGACCTCCTGGGAATTGGAACTCACTTCAGAAAGAGAATAGTGAATTGAGAGTTGTAGAATACAGGTCTCAAAAAAAAAAAAAAAAATCAGCTAAAAGAGCTAATTATGCCAGTGTTTCTCCACCCATTCTGTTGATGAAAGAGCCTCCAAAACCATTACCTGTCAATCCGATCCTGCAGATAAAAGACTTCCTTTGAAAACAGTCATCCCATGAAAATCTGAGAGCCAGTATCAATATTTATTAGGGGACACACACCCCTCCTGTCCTGTCGTATCATGGATTTACAGTACAACCAGTTATCCTGGGCTCCCTAAGCTCTTTCAAAAATTGTGCTAAAATTAAACCTGTCGGCTGTTCCTTGGGAGGATCACAAAGTTGCAGACAGTTGTATAGCTGACTTGCCTGCAAAAGTATGGAAGCAGTTTTTCTTTTGTGTATTTTTGAATTTCCCCTTGGCAAAATATTTCTTCTTGTATTCCCCCTGCCCCTGTGGTTGCTGGTTGTTAGTGTCTGGAAGCCACGTTCCTCTGGGAATGGCTGACACGTTGTTCTGCAACTACACAGGTCAAAATGGAGGGAGAGGTGCGTGTTGGCCACTGAGTGGAAAAACAAAACAAAACAAACAAACAAACAAACAAAGATTAACAGTCACTGGAAGCCATGCCTGAAGGAAAAAGAAACTTACAACTGCAAGAGGAAGAACGCTTTTTAAAAATTAATTTTGGAGAAAGAGGAGGTCAATTGGGAACGTTAAAAAAGCTTGATGTCCAGAGTAAGGAGCAGCAAATGGTCCGTGTGAGCTGAAATTAATGCCACAACACGTTTAGGAAGCACTAGCATGGCTTTTCCCTAGAGGGAAATATAACAATCACTCCGTCAACAGTCAAGCGTTTTGAGCTGTGTATTAGAAACCATACCTATTTTTAAATCCCCAAGAATTTTCTAGGAAGAAGAATCAAAGGCATTGTTTGTTGAATGAGTGAATGAGTGAATAAGTAAATGAATGAATGAATGAGGGAATGAGGGAATGGAACAAGGATGACGATGTTCCCTCTCTGACCTGGTCAGACTGCACCTGGAATATTGTGCTCAAACTGAAGGACCATTGAGATGGTGACCACATGGGAGCCATGTTATATGAGGAATTTGAAAGAAAACAGGAAAGTTAGCTTTCAAGAGGGGACCTCTTGAGAGTCTTAATGAATTAAATTAAGAACTGAGCAGCAACTTGGGGCCAGGGACTGTGCATGGAATCCGGGATGGGTAGAAGATAAATACAAATATGTCCTGCTTTCTGGACACTTCTCTTGAGGGAAGGAAAAGGAGACTGACTCTGCATGCTTCTAAAGAGCAAGGTAGGAATAATAGTGGTGGCTTTAAGACAAAATTTCAGTTTCATAAAAGGAAACGGATCTTCATAAACTGAACTGTCCCAAGTTAGAAGGGGTTATGTTTGAGAGACAGCAAGCCTTCCTGCTGTTGTGATTCAAAGTAGTTTAGATGACAAGGAATTGCAGATGTCTTCTAGACTCCTGTAGGGACAGGATGACCACCTGTTGGGCTATTCTTGCACTGGATTCTCTATTCCCTTCCACCTCTCATAAGTTCTCTCTTTTTTTTGAGTTTATTGATTTATTTATTTTGAGAAAGAGAGAGGGAGGGAGGGAGGGAGAGAGAGAGAGAGAGAGAGAGAGAGAGAGAATGAATGCCAAGCAGGCTCCGAGCTGACAGTGCAGAAACTGTGAGACCATGACCCGAGCCCAAACCAAGAGTCAGATGCTCAACCGACTGAACCACTCAGACACCCCATGTGTGTCTTTGAATCATAAGATTTGGGAGAGGGGAGATGATAGGGTAGCCAAGTGAAAAAGGGAGCATAGTTTGAGTTCATTGAAACCTAAGTAATAATAGCGAACTTCTACTGAGAGTTGGCCAAGTCCTTGGCAGTGTGGGGCAGCACCTAGCCTATGAGGCAGTACTATTTTACCCTCTTTTCCCAGCTGAGAAAACAGTTCAAGTACTGTGCCCAAAGAGCCACAGCAGTTCAACCAGCATGGAACGGAGTTGTACGCTCCGGCCTCCGAGCCGTACTGCCTTGCTTACTCACACGTTGCCTTATTTCTCGACTCAAACCTGTGCTTGTATGCCTCCCTGGAATGATACCTGCAAGGATTCTGAAGAATGCATTTAATTTTGCTACAACTCGCTTAAGCTCCTGTGAATGCATGCCAAATGTATGAAACTGTGGGAATGTGAGGAACTAGGAAAGTTATTTAGAGCAAGGATTCTCACCTGATGTGTGTGTGTGTGTGTGTGTGTGTGTGTGTGTGTGTGTGTGTGTATTTTCACATGTCACTCTATGAAGGAATCCGTGGCTTTAATTACATTCTTTTAAAAAAATATATTTCTTTTATTTATTTTGAGAGAGAGAGAGAGAGAGCGAGCGCAAGCATGCATGCAAACAGGAAAGGGGCAGAGAAAGAGGGAGAGAGACAGAATCCCAAGCAGACTCCTTGCTGTCAGCACAGAGCCTGATGTGGGGCTCAAACTCACAAATTGTGAGATCATGACCTGAGCCGAAATCAAGAATTGGTTGCTTAACCGACTGAGCCACCCAGGCGCCCTGAGCTTTAATTACATTCTTAAAGGGATGACCTATAATCTCACAGAAGTTTAAGAAATACTGATTTAAGGCCTTCTAAGGCTTCTGTGGAGAGAAGAGAGAGCCTGTCCAGATATGAACTTTTATTCACAAACAGGAATCAGCTAACTTAAGAAAAAACAAAACAAAACAAAATCGCAGCGATTGAAGTTATTAAACCAATTCGTTCTGTTGTAGGAACCATCCAGATTTATCCTTTTGGGATTCACTTTGCTAGGTATTTCAGACTCTGTGAGGAGGCATTTAATGGATGCATCTTTTTCCCTAAAGGAAGTTGGGAGCGCAGGAAGAACACAGGAACTTAACTCAGCTGGGGAAATGAGGATTGCTCCTTGGCTTTTCTTCAGCTCCTCCCCTAGGGTTTTGCAATATTCATCAGGAGAGTCTCTGAATGATCATTTTGTTTTCACGAAACTTCATTTCTCCCACCTTCGATCCTTGCCTGATACCATCCAGCATCGCACAACAGTGAAAACAAAGGCAACAAAATGGAAACCAGAGAGATCCCAGGCAGTCAGATTTCCAAGTCGAAAATTCATCTCTGTTTCTGAGCATCCAAAGAGGCTCTCAGCACTCTTGCTGAATGCTTCTGACAGCAAGGTTAAACTCTCCTTGCATAATAACTACACGCTCCTTCGTGCTATCTGTGAAGATTGTTCTTTGGCACAAAACTTTCTCAAAAGCTATTGGGAGAAGAGGGAGTTTGATTTTATTCACTAGTCTTATGTTAAGCATTTAATGATGATATTCCCCTATTTCTATTAACACTACATAAGGTATCAAAATACCATTTGTCTTCTTATTAACAGTCCATTCTCCTGCAGGAAATGACTCCCCCAAAAAGAAAGAAAATCAAATACTTTCAGCTAATGAAGAAGATCACTTCTGTTTTGACTTAGCTTTTTTTTTTTTTCCTTGCCTAATTCTCACATCTGCTATGGAAGGATGGTCCCTTTGCCTAAGTGTCCATCACCACTCTATATGAACTTGCTGAAGTCTCCCTTTATATGTACCCTGTTTTGGGGTTTCCAGTATAGTTTTTGCAGATTAAGGTTTCTTAGTTGTTATCAGCAATACTTTTGGATATGTCAGCCTTAAGGCTGTAGATCGGTATGTATTGGTTCTATTGATCACATCAAGGTGCCAATAAGGTAGAATGTTATAATTGATATGTGAACAGTTATCACAGTTTATAAACCACTTTCATATGCAGATCTCTTATAATTTTAATGAAATGTGATGTCTTGGGGGAAAAATCTGATTTCGCCAGCAAAATATTGCATCAGATGATGGTCTGTGGAGAACCCTGATACCTTATGTCTGTGTCTGTGTCTGTCTCTATCATCTGTCTGTCTCTCTCTTTGAGACTGTGTCTCCCTTGCCACTAGTGGGACCTCTTTTCCACTGAGAAGAGAGTTGCCCCACATACTCACTCGAGATGGAGAGGATTCCAAGTCTTGATCCTGCTCTCCTTGCTGTGAGCCAGAGGGTCAGCTTGTCTCCTCCTGACTCTTTTTCTCAGGTTGTGTCAGTTTTACAGAGGAGTGGCCATATTCATTAAATGTGGGCTTAACCAGTTTGACAGGGGGTAGGGAGGGAGTCGCCTGTGGTTTGCTCTGTAGGCCAACAATGCTAATAATAACGGAAAGCACATAAGCTCTTATGGTATGGGCACATGCTCTTACGATATGGGCACTTACTTTTCTTTACAAATCTGATTTCTTTTTAATAGCCTTTATTTTTTAGAACAGTTTTAGATTTATGAAAAAGTGGCCAGTGTAGTACAGAGTTCCCATCCACCCCATACCTGGTTTCCCCTATTACTAACGTCTTGCAGCAGTATATTATATTTGTTATCATTAATGAACCAGGAATGGTACATAATTAAGTAAAACCCCTAGTTTATTCAGATTTCCTTCATTTTTACCTAATGCCCTTTTTCTATCCTGGGATCCCACTCAGGCTACCATATTCCAGTTAGTTATTGTGCCTCCTTAGACTCCTCTTTTCTGTGACAATTTCTCAGACTTTCCTCAGTGACTTGACAGTTTTGAAGAGTAGTTGTCAGGTGTTTCGTAGATGCCCACTATTGGAATTTATCTGATGTTTTTCTTACGATTAGACAGGTGTTGTGGGGATTTGGGGAGGAAGGTCCCAGAGGTAAAGTTCTGCCTTCATCACATCATTTCAAAGACACGTACTATCAACATGATTTCTGACCACTGATGTTGACCTTGATCACCTGGATGATGTAGTGTCTGTCAGATTTCACTACTCTAAAGTTACTTTTCCTCAAATGCACTATGTGCAGCCCACACCTAAGAAATAGGGAGTTGGGTTCCCCCCTCCTTCTATATAAACTATTTGAATTCTTCTGTATAGGAAATTTGTCTCTTTCCCCTCAGAAATCCCTTTTCAAAAGTTATTAAACACAACAGTAGCAAAGTTTTAAAAGGAAGATGTACCGTCATTTCTCTACAGTGTTACTAAACTGTCCATCTGAGATATGGATTTTGCATCCCTCACTCCGCACACCGAAAATTCAGGTATGGCTACAGATGTGCCAGGCATTGGGCAGAAAGCTGAAGGAAGCAGTCTGTGCAGCTCCCAGTACACGGAGAAAGGTTAGAAGAATCACTGCCGAATTCCTAAGTGGGATCCGAACCCCCCAGGCAGCCCCAGCCCAGGCCGGTGGAGGACTCCACGCACAGTCCTCACGCTGTGACGAAGACCGATAATGCACAAGCCCCACCGAGTGTGCTCTGCGGGGCCCAGGGTGAGCATGAATGCCTCCCCCTGGGGACATCTCAGGAGGTCCTAAGTGCTCAACGGTGGAAGGACACCTCAGGAAAGGGTGGTTGGCCGGAAATGCTTTTAGAAAGATGAAGTGGGTCCTGAAGAGGAGGTGAACGGGAGGGAGGTGGTAGGTGGGGCTGGCGAGGCCCAGAGAGAAAGAGTGTGCGACAACTGCCCGCCCTCTCTGCCCTTTGTCTCAGCTTTGTTACTTCTCACTGCAGGGATGCGAGGTGGGGACCTCGGGTGAACAGAATGGACATACTCATGCTCCTCAGCTCGGGACCATGAATGTCACTGGTCCGTGTGAGATGTCTCTTTCGCTTGGTTTGATTTTGTTTTTTCCACCCATTCATCCTTCCCCCCAGTCTCCTTCTCCTTGTCCTGTCCACACCCACGCTGTATGTTCAAGCCGTGCCCTTTCCATCTAATTTCCCAACACTTCTAATTTTTTAGCGGTTAGTGTTGTTTTGGACTTCTTATTTTGTTTCAATTTTTTTCATCAATTTTTTTATTTGAGTATAGTTGAATCACAATGTTACGTCAGTTTCAGGTGTGCCACCTAGTGACTCAACCTCTCTACAGGTTATGCTGTGCTGACCACAGGTACAGCTACCATCTGTCACCATACAACACTGTTACAATATCAGTGACTCAGCTGTGCCTTTTATTCCTGTAGTTCATTCATTCCATAATTTGAAGCCTATACGTCTTACTCCCCTTCACCTATCTTGCCCATCCCCTTAAAAATTTCTCTAATAGTAGTAGCGTGCTATAAATATAACCATTTTTACTTTTGCAATAACTTTTTCCTTTATTTTCACTCAATATCAATTTTTAAATCTATCCGTGAATTTTTCTTTACCCTGCTTTTTGTTCTATTCAGGCCTCCAATGGTTTGGATGGGACCTGTCCACACTGGGATGGGCAGTCTACTTCATTTAGATTCAAATATTAAGCTTATCCAGAAATACCCTCACAGATATACCCAGAATATATTTTTTAAATGTTTATTTATTTTTGAGAGAGAGAGTGTGCAAGCTAGGGAAGGGGCAGAGAGAGGGAGACACAGAATCTGAAGCAGGCTCTAGGCTCTGAGCTGTCAGCACAGAGCCCAATGTGCGGCTTGAACCCACAAACTGCGAGATCATGACCCGAGCCGAAGTCGGACACCCAACCAATTGAGACACCCAGGCGCCCCCAGAACATTTTTTTAACCAGATATCTGGGCCCCCCATGGCCCAAATTGACATATAATATTAACTATTAGAGGGGCACGTGGGTGGCTCAGTTGGTTGAGTGCCTGACTTCAGCTCAGGTCATGATCTCATGGTTCGTGAGTTCGAGCCCCACATCGGGCTTGCTGCTGTTAGCGCAGAGCTCTCTTCAGATCTTCTGCCTGTCCCCTCCACTCCCCTGCTCATGCTCTCTCTCTCTCAAAAACAAATAAACATTAAAAAACAACAAGAAATAAGCATCAAAAACCATAAACAATCGCTCTATCAGAAAGAGAGAATGGTGGTGGTTGGGGGGGGGGCAATCCATTTAATTATTTTCTAGAAATGTGCTCTGTTGAATGTCCAGAAGTTAGGACATTGGGCCTGTAGGAAATGTAATTCAACATTGTATGCAGGACAGCTGTAGATAATATTTAAATGTAAATAAAAGTTATTGATTTTCAACTTTCAGAGTGGGTTTATGGACAAAGAATGATGTTTGCAGTTGCAGAAATTAGTGGAAATGGTAATGAAAGTAGCAGCAAGTCGAGTGCAAGTTATAGGGTAGAAGGTGGAAGGGGAAGAGTGTTAGAAAGAATGGGAAGTGTGCCGATACCCTCTTTGTGTTTAGAAGGGAATGAAGATACCGAGTCATGTCGATGGAATAAAAAATAGTCATAATGTTGCACAGCATCCTAGTTATTCTCTCTCCCTTTCTTGAGGCCTCAGTGAAATGGTCATATAGGAATAATCCCGTATTACCAAAGAGAGAAAAAAAAAAAGAGATTAGCAGCAAACAGTGCTTTCAGTAAATGTGTGGGTAATGAAGATGTGGAAGCCCTTTGATGGTCAAATAGAGCAGGGAAGCGATAGCTCCAAATATCCAGAAGGGGGCGCTTAACACCAGAGGGCATCAGTCTGCAGGCCAGAGACCTAGAGGGCCTGCGGGAGCAGATGTTAAGGAACAAGAATAAGAGTTGATGTGAGTGAGGAGGAAAGTTGGGGATGGTGATGTGGAGAGGGAGCATTTAACCTGAAGTCTGTCCAATACTTTCTCAACCTTTATTTATTTTTGGGACAGAGGGAGACAGAGCATGAACGGGGGAGGGGCAGAGAGAGAGGGAGACACAGAATCGGAAACAGGCTCCAGGCTCTGAGCCGTCAGCCCAGAGCCCGACGCGGGGCTCGAACTCACGGACCGCGAGATCGTGACCTGGCTGAAGTCGGACGCTTAACCGACTGCGCCACCCAGGCGCCCCTGTCCAATACTTTCTCAATGGAGGCATTATTGGCATTTTGTGCTGCTCAAATTTTATTTTATTTCTTTTTAAATGTTTATTTAATTTTGAGAGAGAGATTGTGAGAGAGTGTGAGAGAGGGAAGAGAGAGAGAGAGAGGAGAGAGAGAGAGAGAGAGAGAGAGAGAGAGAGAGAGAATCCCAAGTAGGCTCCACAACTGTCAGCACAAAGCCTGATGAGGGGCTTGAACTCACAAACCATGAGATCATGACTGGAGCTGAATCCAAAAGTCAGATGCTTAACAGACGGAGCCACCCAGGTGCCCTGCTGATCAAATTTTATTAAATGGGACACTCCTATGAATTTTGGCATCCCCGGCCCCTCCCATTTAATGCTAGTACCAATGATTCCCCAGTTATTATGGCAACGAAAAATGCCCCTACTTGTTTCTAAATGAAAAGGGGGTACTGCTTCCATTTAAGAATCACTGGAAAGAATGCTGTACTGATCCCACAGCCTTTTTTTTTTTTTTTTTTTTTTTCCTGCTCAGAGGACAAGTGGTCTGAATTTTTGCCTCCCTCTGTCCCTGGGCTACATGTCAGATGTCTCTGTAAAGAAACTGGGTAAAAATCTCTGAGGAGAATTCGGGTTGCAACGTGGATGCCGGTGCCAGCATGTTACCAGCTCGTGGTAATAGAATTCTGTCAGCAACAAGCCCCAGCCCTATGCATAGAAATAGCCAGATTTTTCTATTCTTGGAAGAGACCTGGTGATGGTGGGATGGATAGGGAGATGTATACATACAGCAGCAAAAAAATGCATCGCCCAGCTGTACTAGCAGCTCTTGCTGGGTATAAAGATAACCAGCAACATGAAAACAAATACCATGATAGATCCAATAGGATAATTCTCCTAGAAGAAACTGGTTAAACCAGGGAACATAAGAAAGTAAAAAAAAAAAAAAAAAATCCTCTACTTAATATCCTCAGAAAGGTTTGAGAAGGTTCTGTATCCATAAAATAAATACAGTAGGCTATGGAAAAAGGAACAATTATAGAATAAGAAAGAACTCTTGAAAACGAAGCATTTATTTCCCAAAACTAAAATTTCAACAGAAGAATTAAAAGGTAAAGTTGGAGAAATTTCCCCTAACGTGAAAACAAAAAAGGAGAAAAGATAAACAAAGGTATTCATCCTGGGAAGTACAGTATTTGACGAATACAACTTCCATAAGATGCTTCTGTGAATAGATGTTCTATAATATTGATAGAAATAGGTGAATAGAAATCAGTCTGTGTGTAAAGAAATTCTTCACGTGGTTATTTTGAGTTAGAAAGGATTCTCCTCTCACTGCCTAGAATATCGGTATTAGGATCTCAGATTTGGTCTTCTCCCTTTGGCGATCTGAGTGCTCCTGAAACCCATTTATCTTAAATACGATCACAGCCAAAGCAGTTCTGGGGTGTAGACAGGGAGTTCTCTCTGTTAGGAGGCCAACCCGGCACAGCACACCTGCTCGTGGTACCTGGATGGGTCGCTAATGGGAACTGGAGCCACTTTCGCCCTCCTGCTCTGGGGTGACGCCCTCAGACACATCTTTTCCAGAAAATGATCCAGCAACTTCCCTTGGATATTCATCTGGATTCTCTCTCCTTTCAGACAGATCTCTGCTCAAGTTTTATCTCCTAAAAGAAGCCTGCTCTGATCATCTGAGCAAGGACAGTCCTCTCCTACCCCATCATCTCTGCCCACATAGCCAGCTTTACATCTCTGCATGTAACTAACTGCCTGTCATGCTGGTGTATGTTTTTGGTCTTCCCCCCAGGAATGCATCTTTCAGGAGGCCCAGACTTTGTCTTTTTGTCCTGGTATTCCTAGCACTTGGCACACTGGATATGGTTACTAGATGCTATTATTTGGCATTCTTTATGCGGGGACACCGCAAGGGAGCTTCCACTGTATTTTTATATTACAGGGAGCCTCTCCTTCTATTTTCCACTTCTGTGGTTAGCTCCTTGCTTACTGGAGTCATTGTGGGAGCCAGAATGGCTGGTGAGGGCAGCAAAAGTGCTGACAGAAGGGCAGGGATGCCCCAGTTGTGACTGTGGGATTATTTTAGCCCCAAATGCTATCCTGATGGCAAGTTCTACCCTCAGCCCTCCAATACGTTCAAACCACGTGGCTGTATAAAGTGCCGGGGTTCAAGCTCTTGGGAGTGGAAGTCTTTGAAGCTAAGAGAGAAATTTATAGAATTCAGATCGTACACCATTGTTCAGCTTCAGTTAAAAATGAGTTAGCAAAACAAGGTTTAAGGTTCCCAACTGAGCATTTAAAATAAAAATAGAATTTTTCAGGGAGCATAACACCTTTCATTTCAAGAAGGGATAAGCAAACAATGAGCCTTTTCTGAGAAATGACATGACAGAGCAATCCAAGGTGGTTGTCCAAGGTGACTGGAAATTTCTATGAGAAACTAGAAAATCCTAGCTATTGATAACCTCCTTGCTCTTGCAATACTGAGAGACAGTCAGCAAGGCATGTGCTTGGCCACAAATACTTTCTAAGTCCTCATGCGTCTAAGGGCTGAGTGGAAGGGGCTTTAGAAAAATTTCTTATTGTTTGTTTACTTATTTTTGAGAGAGAGAGAGAGAGCGAGCAAGCGAGTGCAAGCCGAGAAGGGGCAGCTCCATATCTTGAAAGTTTATTTCCATGTACTTTTGTAAGTTCAAGGGAGGTCTTATTTTTCTACCATGTTGCTCATTCCATCATTGACCCATAAATGAGCAGTTATAAGAGTTACCACTAGCGATATATCTTGTGAGTAACCCAAGTCATACATTTGGGAGGGACAACAGTCAGAGCTCTAAGTCACCTGATATGGAAAGTTGTGAAGCCAGAGCAAGAAGGTGAAGACTCTCCTTTCTGTTTTCAAAGTTGGTGTGCCTTTGCACATGCTGTTCCTACTCCTGGGAATGACATTCTCCCAACCTGACGACCTGGTCTCATGTGGGGTCTGCCCAGATGTCACTTGCACTGTGGAGCCTTCCTGACCACTGTTTCCCCCCAGATGGAGTTTGTTGTTTTCTCCCCAAGTTCCCAGAGCACTTTTTTTCCTGATTCTATTGTAGACATGCCACATACTGTAAAGAAGTGTTTATCTGTTTGTCCCCTTCATTGGATCTTCAAGTCATCAAGGGTAGGGAGCCAAGTCCTCTTTATTCCTGTGTCTCCAGTGTTTTTAGCACAGTGGCTGGCCCAGAAAGTGAACAAACGTGTGCAGTCAGTCATCTATAATGTATATTGATCAGCCATCGCTCCAATTCTGGGACCAAATTCTCCCATGGCACAGTGTGCTAACCTTGGTCTGATGATGCCCCTCTGCACCTGGAGGAGGTCATTGCCGCAGGAGTCTTCTGCACCTGGAGGAGGTCACTGCCACAGGAAGCCTCGGCACCTGGAGGAGGTCACTGCCAAGGGAGTCCTCTGCACCTGGAGGAGGCCATTGCCGCAGGAGTCCTCCTCTGCAGATCTCTGGGATAGGATTGCATAGAGCAGCCAAGGTGGCAGAGGTCACCCTGGCTCCTACTGGTATGATTGATCATCGCTACTGGGTCCACCGCTGTATGCTTCCTTCCCATTCTGGCGACTTCCCAGCAGACCCCAAAGGCTTCCTCTTCAATCTGCTCCAGATGCAGAATCGTGGTTTGACAGGAAGCTTGGATCCACTTCTTGGTGCTTTCTGCCCGTCTTTGATGACACACGCATTCTGCTGAGATCAACCATCAGCAGCATGGAGATGCTCTTCCTGCTCCTTTAAATTAATTTGCCCTGCTGTTCTGAGTCTCTGCCTTCTCAAAAGAGTGACCAGATGTCTTTGAGTGCCTCTGGCAGGCTTGGCACCCGAAGACACTGCCATCCCTCCCAGCATACCTCCACCGGGATGCCAGGCCAAGATGCCGGAACAGCTCTCCTGCCTGCCTGAGTACAGGGACTTTTCCAACCCTGTCTGAGTTCTTAGATGTCTGCCTAGGGCCTAGGAAATCTGCACTTGTTAATTTATCAACAAGCCTTTAAAGTAAATGAACAAAATTTGGCTAAGATCATCTTGTCATGGAGTGGAGATACAATTAGGTCAAGCTCCTTCTTTCAGAACCCCGTATCATGTGCTCACCAAAGCCATGTAGAATACGTCCAATGTTAAGTGGCATCGTGCCTGGGATCAAAGGCTAAGGCACCCTCCCTAGAGTAATGCCAAACAATCACGTTCATTCCTGGTACAACCATAAAGTCCAGTCATTTACCAACCAAGTCAGCAGGCCTTGACTGCTAAGCTGGCTTTTGATTTTTGGTTTCCAAATCTGAAAAATAGGAGAAATTAGTAGCTCACTGGAGAAAGGTATTGAGAACATTTTTCTTGCTCTAGGGGAGCTGTGTTCTAGAAACCTGAAGGCCTGGTGGAATATAAATTGCAAGGCAGCAGGAGCCCTGACTTCCAGATCTGCCTCTGCCAACATCTAGCTGTGTGACTTCCAACCAGTCGCCTCTGTCTTCTGGGCTTGACACTCATTTTATAGGAGATGAGAATTCCTCCCATCTCTAGTAAATCAAGCATGGGGAGATTACTGGAGCATCAGAGATTCAATTTTCTGCTGGCACAGGAAGGTTCTCCCTCTCCCTCGGGGCCTTTTTAATCTCTCCCTCAACAAACAAGCTCCAGGTGGTCTGGCTGTTTGGTCCAGATCTGTCCAGAAGGCCCTGTGCTCCAGAGAGCTCCATTTTCACAGGCTAGAATCCAAGGGTGCCCCTGCAATTGCAAAGCACAGAAGTCCAGCAAAGGCTGCTTTCCTTTTTCCTTGAAAAGAGGTGTCTATTTTCCATTTCCTAGCTGAAATTAAGTAGATCATGGTATATAAATCATGAGGCAAAGCATCATTTTGTGAAGTGTCATCTGAAAATACCCCACAGCAAAAAATGTGCACCTGAACCTAGCTACATCGAATATAACAGCATATGTGCTCTTCTCCCCACCTGTACCAATGGTTTAAAAGAATTCTCTCTAGATATCCTCCCAAGTTCAGTCAAAGAAATGACAGTTTCCTTTTTCTGGTCACTTAAATCCAGTCTGCTGTTTGACCCTTACGTGTTCTTTCTGTCTTCATTTCTGCTATCAGGCTCTCTATTTTCTCTCTCATTCCTTTGTTCAAGCCTCTCCAGCTCTCGTTTCGACAACTACGGTATCTTTTGACTTCCCCACCTGCAGTCTTCCTTCTAGGCCTTCTCCTGAGCTCCTGCCAGAGCGCAGATCGGACAGAGCTCAGCCCAGCCCCAGTGCTGCCCACACACTACCTGTCAGCCGCGGTGAAGCCTGAGGTCTGTGTAGTCAGACTCTGGTTTGGATCACGGCTCCTCAGCTCGCGGGGTGCATGCTTGCATAATGGTGGCATAAGCGTCACTTACTTCTTCTGGAAAACGGAATTAATTATTGATCTAACACTAAAGACTGTGAGGAGAAACTATAGGTTTGGCACACTGTAATTGTCAAAAAAATGTTAGCTGCTCTTTTTGCCGTTGGGATGCATGGCTCTTTATAATCAAAGCTCACCATTTCTGTCCAACTGTGTATGTCTCTACCTTGCTTTATATAACCTGCGTGAGTCTGCACTGCTCCCCGTTTCTTGCAGAATTCCTGCGTACTCCCACCTCTGCACCTGAACATGCGTCTGTTCTTTCACCTGATGGTTAGATCAGTCATTCATAACAAATATTCTGGAAAATTTCATCTGCATGCACTAAAATAGAGACAATCATGAAATGCACCCTCCTGTGCCCATCAGCCAGCTTCAACAATGAGCAACACATGGCCAATCTTGTTTCAACTTTACCCCTGAATGTTTTACTCTATTTTATTTATTTAAATTTTTTTAATGTTTATCTTTTGAGAGAGAGCGGGAAGCAGAACGTGAGTAGGGGAGAGGCAGAGAAAGGGGCAAGGGGTGGGGAGACCAGAATCTGAAGCAGGCTCCAGGCTCTGAGCTGTCAGCACAGAGCCCAATGCGGGGCTCGAACCCATGAACCATGAAATCATGACCTGAGCTGAAGTTGAACGCTTAACCGACTGAGCCAACCAGGTGCCCCCTGAATGGGTTATTTTAAAGCAGATGCCACATATCATACCGTTTCATCCATAGGTACTTCCTTCCATGAGTATCTCTAAAAGATAAGGGCTCTTTTTAAGCACATAACCACAATACCATGATTACATCTAAAAAATGAACAGTCTTTCTTTAATATCAAGTATTTAGTTAATGTTTACGTTTCCCCAGTTGTCTCAGAAATGTTTGTTAATTTTTTAAATAGTTGGTTATTCAAATCAGGATTCAAAGCCTGCCCATTGAATTTGGTCAATATCATGTAATTTATTTGTTAAAGAAACTGGAGTATTTGTCCTGTAGAATTTACCACATTCTGCTTTTTGCCAGTTGCATTCCTACGGCATGATTTAACTCATTCTTCTGTCTCCTGTATTACCATTGGTAGCTGGGTCTACAGGCTTGATCAGACTCAGGTTTGAAATTTGGGGCAAGAATACTTCGTGGACAGTGTCAGGAACCATTTCTTAGCCACTGAGCCCCGGGCATGGTTCTGGGTGTCCAGAGAGATGAGGCACATTCTCCACATCAGGTTTCATGTTCTTCTCCATGGTCCACCTCACTGATGCTTTCTTGTAAATAAATTTTTGCCTGGCATCAGGGCTTTTTAGGTATGAAATTCCTTTTCCTTCCTCCGTAGTGGGCTTTCAAGGGAACCTCCTCGTGGAAATCAACTTCACGAACATCTATTTCTCCACCTAAATCCCGCATAGCCACACTAAACCATCAACTACTTTTCTTGAGTGTTTACCCTGTACCAGGCATTGTGCTATGCCCTTCACATGACTCATCTCACATGACTTCACAAGAACTTACGACAAAGGTATTTTAGTATTCCCATTCTTCTGGAGATGAGGAAAACTGAGGGAGAGAGTTTCGCATCTTCTCCTAAAGAACTTTTAAGTGATGCTCCAAATAACTGGGACGGTCTCCAATGTTGAGTCCTTGCCTCCGGCAGTGACTCAGCCCTGTAGATAACCTGCTGCTTTTCCTCCTTCGTGAGAAACCTTAGTCTTTTCCTTGTGAAGTCAGGGTGCTGGGTTACCTAAGTGTTAGCAGAATTTTGCTAATAATAGATGAAGTAGTTAGAAGTGTAAATTCAGGTTTGAAATGCCTTGAGAGCTGCAGCGTAGAAGGAGCTGCAGGATAGTAATTAGAGGAGGCTGTGGAGTGGAATCCTAAGACTGCAACCTGCCAGCTGTGTGACTTTGGCCAAGTCACTAAACCTCTCTGTGCCTTAGTTGCCTCATAATAAAATGTGTATGCTAAATGGGAGTACTCAGAGCAGTGCCTAGCATATAGTCAGCACTCAGTGAATGTTACCTGCTACTGTTGCTATTGTTGTTGCTATGATTTGGTGTTTGAACAACTACCAGAAAAACAAATAAAAAGCTTACAAACGACTAATTTTGTATCCCGTGTTATGAAAAGGCCCACTCCCTTTTCCTTTAATCATTTCTTTTCTTTCCCGTAGAAGAATGAGAGGTACGGAGGTCTCCCCTCCCTCCTTCCGTCCCCCCCCCGCCCCCCAACACACATTTTAATTAAGGTATCTTTTGAGAAGGAATACTTTAATCCAAAGTGATCGCTTTGATACTCAAAGAGACACATTTGGAGGCTACTTGGCGAGGGGGAATTAAAGACGGAGAAGCTGAATAAATAGCAAGCAAAATGTTAATGTTTTGGCTTTGTGGTGTCTGCATCTGAGAGCACTCATCGCAGATTTTTTGGCCGGCTCCAGCTGGAAGCTCCGGCGGCTCCTTTTGTGTGCGCGGAATCCCTGGCTGCGGAGCGCCGCGCTGCCCCTAGGGGTCAGTGTGGTGCAGGGATTGTCCGGATCCGCGGCTCTGCGAAGGCTTCCAGGAACGCGCGGCGGGCAGGACGCCTGGGGGCGCAGAGCGCTGGACCGGGCCACCCCCGCTGCCCTCTCGCTGCCCTGCTTGCACCTGCCGCCTCCTCCCGCCCTCTAGTTCTCTCTCTCTGAACACGATTGTTTGGCCAGGGTCAGTGAGGTCGAATTGTTCTTTAACTTCATAAACGACTGGGTTTAGCCTCACTTCCTGGTGAAAAGAAAATCAAAGAAAGAAAAAAAGAGATGGATATAGATGGCTTAGTAATTTTCTGCTAACCTCTCATTTTTGCTGGCGCTGCATTCAATCTATTGCATCCGGAGCCATAAAATGGTAGAGGTGTGAGAGGGCCGATACCTTTCCTAACAACTGTCATCTTACAAAGAAGCAAGCCCAGAGAAGAAAAACAAGCGAAGAGCCTGGATATCACACTTGAAGTCTCAAGTGAGGGTTATTTCTACTCTCCGTAACCTAATTCGTTATTTAAAAAAAAAAAAAAACCATGAATGATTATTAGTTTTACAGGCCATGTACCGATATAAAAATTAGTTGTAAGGTGGTTAGCTGGCAACTTAGCGCAGTGGTTAAGCTGGTGGGCTTCAGAGGCAGATTATCCGCATACAAATGGCGGGTGGGATGGGGAAGCAATGGCTACCACTATGAGTTCCTCGGTCCTTAACCTTTCTTTGCCTCAGTTTTGCTCTATGAAATAAACATAAATTAAGAAGTTTCATTTAAAAAAAATTCCTGCAGACTGATTTGGTAAACACTCAGTGAATGTTGGCTGCCATAAATTATTACAATTAGAAGCATAACACAGGAAGTTTTTGAAGTTGGGCTGGGGGAAACACTGTATTTCATTTTGGGGACCCCTATTTTACTCCTTCCAGTTCGTCCCTCGCATGACTCTCAGAGTGATTTTTAAACACATTTTGTGAATCCCTTCCCTTATCCCAATACAAAAAGCAGATGGCGTGAATGTCCCTTGGGAATCTGGTGAAAGAGACAGGGGTGGGGTGTTGACTATTAGTGTGGCAGGTCTTAGAGAGGAAGAATCTGCTCCAGGAGACATTTTCAAGGATGAATTTCTGGGATTTAGTACTTTGCCCACGTTCAAATTGCAAAAGAATGGGGCCTTCGTGGGGACTTTGGATATTTTATTTCTTGCTCTGTGGTTCAGTTGGTTGTGTGATGTTCAAGCTCATGTCTTCCAGTTGCATCCTCCTAGAGGCTTGGCTTCAGGTCGTGGGATGCTTACTTCTCCCTATGGACTATCTTGGGTACTATTCTTTCTCTGCAGACACGAATACAAGGTAAATGTCAGGAAAGGCAATCCAACATTAGACTACTGCCTTTAGGCTTTTCTGGTTTCTTTCCATTGACTTTGCTGTATTTGTGGTGTTTGAAGATCTTGCCATGATCGCTTTCCTCCCATTAGTACTTAGTCTGCTCTCTGAGAAGAGCTGGCATCTAATTCCCCTTTCACCTGGCAAGTCTGGAGATACTTGAGGACAGCTATCAAGGCTCCTTGAATTCTTCTCATTTTAGTTCTCCAGCCATTTCTCATGATTCATGGTGAGCATAACTTATCATTATCCTGGTTCATTGTTATCCTGGCCACCATTGCTTTTAGGTCCTTGCCAGTTTGTAAATCTCTCTCATCACCTCTTAGATATTGGATACCAAGAAGTGAATCCAGAGCTATATATAGGATCGGATCTTTCCAGAGTGCTAGTGTATCATCTTCTTTATTCTGAACACTATCATGTCAGTAGCACATCCCCAAAATACATTAGTATCTCTGAGAGCAACATTTTGTTCTTGAATCTCAGAGCATGTGGCAAAATATACTCCAAAGTCTTTTGCACATCAGTAGCCATGGAACCACATCACTGCCCATCCTGTACTTATTAGGCTGATTGTGGGAGTCCCAAAACTGGATTCTGTATTTGTCTCATCAATACCAGCTTACTAATTTTGCAGACTGTTAGTCTCTTTGGCCAGACCATGAATTCCTTGAGGTCAGAGACTATGTCTCTCAACAACCAACATGTTTCTAGTCCCCAGCTCCGTGCCTGGCATTTCATAGGTGTTTAACAAGTGTTTGTGGAGAAAAAGAATGAGCCTCTTGAGAGTCTTTGAATCTTGTTTCTCATTTGTAATTACTTACCATGTGATTTATAACATGCAAACATCATACATGTGACATATTAATAGAAGCATATTAAATGTTCTTCTGTGTTTTCATCCCAAGTCAGTAATATTTTGATTAAGATAGAGCTATAGAGGACCTAACTAGACAATATCCTTTATAAAATTTAATAAGAATAATAATGATAATCATCAACTCTGCTTGATCAGGGTTGATCAAGGTATCATACATTTATTTCATTTTGGTAATACCTAGTTTAAATGTTTAGATCTCGAGCACAAGGAGTTCAGGAAGCTTTGTTGAAGGCCATGTTAAAATCAAGATGAGGGGCACCTGGGTGGCTGAGTCGGTTAGGCGTCTGGCTTCCGCTCAGGTCATGATCTCGCTGTCCGTGAGTTGGAGCCCTACATCACGCTGTGTGCTGACAGCTCAGAGCCTGGAGCCTGCTTTGGATTCTATGTCTCCCTCCCTCTGCCCCTCCTCTCTCTCACTCTCTCTCTCTCTCTTTCTCTCATAAGTAAACCAACATTTAAAAATTTTTTTAAAAATCAAGATGAATTATACCCACAGCATTCCTGATAATCAAATGTAACAACCAAGCGTAGGAAATAAGGTCAGGTTATCGCAGCTTGAGTTTTAGGGATTTGCTGTTTTCTTAGGCAAACTCTTTACACTTTCAGTGGTACTACTGCCTTAAGAAATATGGATAAAATAGTACTACATCATTAGGTTATTGTATGGATAACACAATACTCCACACAAGGCATTTAGCAGAATTTCTGGCACATAGTATATGCTTTAAAATGCTAACTACTCTTTCATGTTATTACTTTTACTTGGCCAGCTATGAACCTACTCAATTGGATTAGTATCCAATAAATTGTGCATTCATTCAATCATGTCTGTTTTGATTTTTGAAATTAGTTTAGCCAGTTTGGTGTTCTATAGCCAAAAACCATGGTTGGCTCAATTTTTATCATATCAACCTTTTTTGTTTACTTGTTTGTTTTGCTTCTTTGCCTGGAAGAGACAAAGACCTGAGTGTGTTCCTTATGAGCAGATGCATGTGTTTGTTTAAGCTGGTGGCACAGGGTTGGGAAGAGAACGAGGTGGTATGGCCAACAGAGAACCTTGTAAATACAGGTCAGGCCAATGCAAAGAAAGTTTGTTGGCTAAATCATTTTTGTCTCAGTGATTTGTGAAAATGAAATGCAGGGAGTTTTCTCCATATATCAGCAGGGTAGTTTAGCATATGGAAAAAGGTTAGCATGCTTAATGCAATTGTATAAATTAATAAAATCTAAAATCCAATACTGACTGAGTTGTGGTCATTTGCCACTGTGTGGTTTGATCTGTTAAGTTTTAGAAAGTAGGTTTTTTTGATGCTTCAGTTGAATGCATGTCTTGAGATCCTCATCTGTCACAGGTGACAGTTCCAGGTAATTATTAAGATCTATTGGTCCTGACCATGCCATTGCCTTAGGTTTTTCTAAATTGTTTCTATAGTCTTGATATTATTTAATCCTCAAAACAGTCTTATGAGTTAGATACAATTATCCCAACTTTCTAAACACGGTAAATAATTTGCCCAAGGTCAGGCAGCTAGTAAGGGACACAGCAAGATCTGTTCGACTCCAACAGTTATGCCTTTAACCATTGTGTTTTATCAGCCTCTCCATGACATGCTCCTGTCTTTTAGGAGATCTCAGTGACCTCTTCAGCTTATTTAGTGAGCTCTGAGGATGCTTTACGGAAGCAGGAGTAGTATACATATTATTTAAAAAAAATGAAAGGGCCACATAACTTCTTGTTTTAATCTTTGGGAGAAGTAGAACCAAAGGAGAAGTTGGTTATAAATTATTCATAAACAGCCATTAATTACCTTCTTTGACTTTTGAAGTTTGATTCTTGGTTACCCAATTCAGTTTTATTAATTAATAATTTAATTAATTCAACAAATATTGATGAAGTACTTATTATTTGCCTGGCACTGTCCAAAGTGCTGAGGAACTATGCCGATCCAAAGGCTTTCTGCAGAGTTGGACGGTGGTCTAAACTAAATATTCACTTTTCGGAAAACTTAGATTCTAAAATTTTTTTTTTTCAACGTTTATTTATTTTTGGGACAGAGAGAGACAGAGCATGAACGGGGGAGGAGCAGAGAGAGAGGGAGACACAGAATCGGAAACAGGCTCCAGGCTCTGAGCCATCAGCCCAGAGCCCGACGCGGGGCTCGAACTCACGGACCGTGAGATCGTGACCTGGCTGAAGTCGGACGCTTAACCGACTGCGCCACCCAGGCGCCCCATGGAAAACTTAGATTCTAAGCATCATTGCTTAAGTCTCCAGTGGTTGTATTGTTCTTTATCCTTCTAGTAGAATTGATATATAGCTATGCCTACCCTTGAGCCCTGACCTCTCCTTACCTCTTATAACCACGTAGTCAAACCCTACACATCCTTTAATGGACCAGGACCCACCTTCCTCTTGAAAACTTCCCTGACCACAAGGTTGCAGGCTACAGGTTCTTTCTCCTCTAAACCTCACATGTATTTAGTGTCTGTAACACTCTTTTTTTCCCTTAAGAGCAGGACTGTTGGATTCTTACATTTCAAGGGTTCTTAACTGATGGGTAAGCCCACAATCACCCAGGGAATTTTATCAAAGTTCATGTTGTTGGCCTTCATCTCACTGAATATTTTCTGATTCAATATTTCTGGTGCTGGAGCTTGATTATGTATTGAAATAGATTTGAAATAGATTCTGACATCGGAAGCAGGTTAAGAAACCAATCTTATATTGTTGTCAGGCACTGACTCCCTACATTTAAAAAAATGTTTATTTGTTGTTTATTTTGAGAGAGAGAGTATACACAAATGGGTGAGGGACAGAGAGAGAGGGGGAGAGAGAGAGAGACAGAGAGAGAGAGAGAGAGAATATCCCAAACAGGCTCCACACTGTCAGCACAGGGGCTCAATCTCATCAACCATGAGACCATGACCTGAGCCAAAATCAAGAGTCAGAGGCTTAACCAACTGAGCCAGGCACCCTATGACTCCCTACATTTTATATTCAATTTATATGCCAAGGTGTAATTTATATTACACCTTCAGGTAGATTTAAGCACCTGGAAACATTGTGATTATAATTCTTTGTATTTCCATAATTCCTAGCATAATGCTGAACAAATTCTCAATAGCTAATCACTGAATGAATCATCAATTAATGAGATTGGTTCCATTTCCTCTTTCCTTACAATGACATTTTCCTCAGAAAATTTCAAGAATGAATTATGCGGGCTGATCCCCAAGTCATACCGTCGAGGCGAACTCCCCAGCCTTAATATGAGGATGGTTCACTTACATTCTGGTATCCTTCCTTCTAGACATGGTGGAATCCGACTTCCCCACACCCCCAAAGTTATTTGTGTAGCCACGTGACTCTGTTTCAAGACTTGAGAGTGGAAAGGAGGGTGTCTCTCCCAGGCTGGAGAACTTAACTAGTGGTACTGTTCCTCCTGGGTGCTGTTCCTCTACCTGGGCAGCCAGCAGTGCTGGAGAGATGGAGGTCCCAGCAGACTGGATCCCTGGGTGAAAAGACATGGAGCCGACCTTCCCGCTGACCCATATGAGATAAGAAGCATGAGCAAGAGATAACACTCTGTGGTGATTAAACCACACGAATTTGGGGGATTTTTCTTACTGTATTTTAATCTTCCCTGGCTGACTCATCATGGGTCAAATCTATATTAAATTATTTGTCATATGCATTATATAAGAATTTCCAATTAAAATTAAAAGTGTGAAGAGTTGAACTATATCTGGCACAGACAGTGGAAACAAAGCCAACAACGAAAGCCTAGCATAGAAAGGTAACGAATTTGGGACTTTCGTGTATATGGCCACTAAGATAATGTTTTTCTTATACATGTGCTTATCAAAAATTGACAGTTTTCTCACTCGGCTGGTAACAGAATGGATTGTTTGGTAAGGGAAGTAGTTGCCGTCTCCAGACGTCCAACGTGGATGACTGAGAATTGGACAAAAGGCAATCATCCAATAAGAGTTAGTAGCTTGGTTACATCCTTAATTAGTGATCTGGGATAAATTCTGCTCGATGAGATGGCTGGGTGACAGGTGTGTCACTTTTTAAGGTTTGGATACTTACTAAAATGTACCGGGAAAGCAGTTCTGCTTTATATAGCAACCAGTGATTTATAAAAGACTGTATTTCTTAAAATTCTTCCTGGTAATGGGTATACTCTTTTTCTCAGTGTTTGGTGGTTTGATAAGTGAAAAACTGTATCCTGCCTGAATTTGCATTCTTTTGGTGGATAGGGAGGTCGTCCAACGTTATAGGTGCTATTGAATATTTCTTCTTTTGTAGATTGCCTTTTTTTGTCTTTAATGGGAGAAATCTTTATGGAGGTGTGTCTCTCCCTGAGTCAAAACACAAAGGACCCTCAGTACTTTGGGGCTTCAGTACTATCCCCAGGTGCCCTGCACAGCATCTCAGCACACAGGCTGGCAGGAAGGCAGGGGATACCAGCAGTGCAGCACCACCTGGAATCCCTGCCTCCCAGCCTTGATCCCTGAATATCCCAGCCATTTTACTCCCAGAGCCCTAGGGCGAGATCAGTTTTCTGGAATAGCAAGGAAGGTTAGAGAGGGTGTAAACAGGGCTAAGCTCAGAACACTGGAAGAACCCAGAAGCTTTTACTTTCAGAAATATGCCTCTCTTTCCCCTTCCTTCCCCACCCCCCCCCCCCCAACCTCTCCTTTCCCCTCCCTTTTCTACCCTGGTGCAGAGGTTGGGTGGGCAGTAGCAGGGCTGCGGTAGCAGCAGAGACCCTGACCCCTTGCCTCCCCTGGAGCTTGCAACAGCTTGTTCCATACCACATTCACCTCTGCAAGGGGGTGGGATCATTCACAAGCCCTCCTGACCTTATAGAAGGCCACATCCCAAGGAAGCTGTGGAACTTCCTCCTCCCCACCTCCCCACCTCACCTCAGGCTACTTCCATTCTGTCTTCTGCCACACTGATGTCTGTGTGATCTTTCATTGTACGCATCTTCCCTCCCTCACCACCAGGTCCCACCACCTACAAAGCAGACCAAGACCCCCTGTCTTGGCCTATAAGGTCTGTGATCACCTAACCCAACAGTTGATCAAGACTATTGGCCATTATTGGAAGGACAGACTGAGGCCAGATTCTGTTAGACTTTGAATTCTAGGACAAAGAGGTCAGATGGAATCTTTCAGACAACAGGAAAACAGTGTGATCAGAGGTGTGGCTTATGGGGAGGCCAGGTGACCCACTTCCCCCTCTTTTGTTTATGACATCTAATGAGAAGCAGGTGGTCACCTTCTTGCATTGTGGTCTAATGTGCAGTTTAGTAGGTGGGGCACCCCATTCCTGGGAGATCTGCTGTGGAGAGGAAGCAGGGAGGACTTTGGCTAAGAAGGATATTAGAATTGAAAGAAAAGAGAAGATAGAGCCTTCCTCTCTAAGAAGAGTGTCCTGTTAGGTGGGGACATTGTCTTGCCGTGGGGGAGAGAAGGAAGAAGGTATAGCTTTGTCCTGCCACTCCAAGGTCAAGTCACCATGGAGGGCACTTTTGAGCACACAGTGGATGTTAGGTCTTAACTATCCTCTTACCCAGTCCTGAGGAGACTTGATAAAATCTCTGCTGAAAGAGGGACATAGGTCAGAATGGTCTTTCTCACAAGTGCTGAAATGGTGGTGGTGGTGCCCTGCCATTGCTTTTGTCTTGGTAATAAGCACAAGGACAGTGGCCTAAGTGGTAGGTGCAGTGATTGGGCTTTCACAGTTCCAGAGGAGCAAGAAAAAGTCAGCTGGACTTTGCTGCCACATCCAGAGAGAGGGCTTGGGGTGGCAGGTGTTCAGTGACTCCCCAAATCCCCAAATGGGATTGCCTTGAAATCCATGATTGTTTTCTGTCTTCCCTGAGGGTTCTGGTGAGAAAGCACATCCAAATCAGGTACTTTGAAGGAATTTATATGCCACTGACCATATACAAAGATGCAACAGGGTAAAGGAAAATTCAAGAGGTGCTTGCAGTGCTCAGGGGCTAGTTAGGACTCTATCATCCCTAGGGCACAAGAGGTAAGAGGAGGGAGCAATTACCAGAACCAGGAGCTGGAGAGGTGGTGTGGAGCAGGCTCATTTACAGGAGCTAGGACTCTGAGTTGAGGGACATAGCCCATGGTGACCCCACAGGGGGATATGGAGGAATAGAAGGACCATGACTTCATTCTTCTTTCTCTGTACTCTTTCTGATGGTCTCCATTGGCCAAACCCAAGTGGAGACCAGAAGACCAGGGAGGCTATTGAATAGTCCATACAGCGAATCTCCTGGGGCAGAGCAAAAGGCAGAATGGTAGAGACCTGAAGGGCCTAATGGAAGATAGCCAGCACCTGCTGACCCCATTCTAGAGGAGGAAAATCTTTTCTTCCACGCTGTTGTTAGCTTCAGAAGGTGGGCGCCTGTAGAATTAAACTGACAAAAGGCAGATTTGCAAGAGAAAAAACAGATTTAATCACATACTTAAGGCAGTTCACAGAAGACCATGGCAGTTAGAATCTGGGGCTTATATACCATTTTAATAGGGGAAGGAAAAGGGGAGAAGGGCATTTATGGGAAAACAAATGATTTTTGGAAAGATAAATGGGCCCTTGGGGAGAAAGATAGGAGACCTGACAGTTTTATGACAATGTCTTCCTCTCCAGTGATAAGAGTCAATCCTCCCTGGTTGCAAGAAATTCCTGAGTAGAGTATTTATGACAACTGAGTTCTTTTCGGCTCTTTCAAGGGGCTCTGTTTTAGGCAGATAAGGGATTTTAGGAACTCAACGCCTTCTACTCAAAATAATTTTTATGATGCAGTGACATGTTTTGGACCTCTCCACCACAAAAGGTAGTGTGGTCTGTGAAGGACCATAGGGAGACCAAAATTTCCTATTTTCCTTTTGCACAGAGAAATGACCAAGTGGCTTTGCCTCAAGGGTGTGCTGTCCTGACCAGTCTTAGGCTATTCTTCATTGTAGCCAAAGGGCACTGCACACCATTTCTACATCGCCCATGGAATATGGCACATGACCTGTCACTTGCTAGGAAGTCAGTGCCCTATTCATCTAGGAACTTCAGGAGATTTTATAGCTTCTAGGCCAGGTTCTGGCTGAAGTAAAGTAATACAAATCTCATTTTCTCCACAGTTTGGGAAACATGCAAAGCCCTTCTGAGTACTCAAGGGAAAATTCTATGTATACTCATAAAAGTGTTTGGAATCCAAGAAGAAAGTGAACTTCCCAGGTGTGTGTGCATGTGCGTGTGTGCATGTGAGTGTTTTCCAGATGGGAGGAAGAGTAAAACAGATAAGGTGATAGAATTTCCATTGTTAGATGCCTCTTGTTCGTCCATGAAATACGCATGAAGGAGTTATACTGAGCCATGAATAGTGAAAACACTTGAGTGTTTTTCCACATGTGAGAACATTACCCTTTGAAAAATCCAAGGCCCTCCCTGGGACACACATGTCGAATCCAGAGCTCAGCTGTTAGGAGATCTTCACCTGTGCCAACAGCAAAAACAAAAGTGGTCCGGCACAGACATTGTTTAAAATTGGGTGCGTTAAAAATACCATCTTGACTTCACAGATTTCTGGAACTGTGAGAAGGCATCCTCATTTATGTACTCTGATGAAGGTAAGTCTGGGAGAAATGTACAAGCCAGTTAAAAGTGGTTCTCTAATTGGATTATGCAAGAGAAGCTTTAGAATCTCAATGCTTAAAATTTCAAAGAATCAGAAACTTCTCTGAGCCCAAAACTGTGGCCAGGAGCAGGGCTTCAGGGCATCAAAAAGGAGAGGGGCTGGAAGCACAGTCAAGGTGTGACTTTGGTGGTGACTTTGTCTGTAAGATAGAATCACAGGGCTGCCGTGGGGAAGCAGAGAAATCCATTTATGGGGAGGCTTTCCTAGGTGCTGAGAAGAAAAGAAGCTACTAGCATGTTGAAGGGAGAGATGCAAAGACCCCAGAAGAAGATGTGAATCTGGGAGTCTGTTCCCAGTTAAAGAAGTTGATGACAGTCATAGTTCAGGTTTATTTTAGAAACCATGTGAGCTCTGCTCTAAAGCTGAACATGGCTCTTGCATAGTGTACTCCCAAAGAACCTAAGTCAGCTTCAGGGACTTGGTTTTCCTTTTCAGAACGCATTCATTTTGTCCCTCCAGGAAAAACATTTTTACCAAAGACCCTCTTAACTGCAACCTTCGCTGCCCACCAGCCCACCAGCCATCCTCCTACTTGTTTGGCGCAAGATAGGCTTGGCCAGATTCCATTCCAATGGCACAGGGCTAATAAGCTTGTCTAGGACTTACGGACTTTCTGAAATAGAAGACCGTGGCTATAAACACAGTGGTATATCTGGCTTCAAACCAAACTCTCTGTTATTGCCATTCTTTATTTTTCTTACTACTTGCTACTTTAGTTTCCCAAATGGCCTTCAAGGACTAGTCAGACCTGTCAATGTTTTTGAAGTTCCTGCCTCCAAGAGTGGTGGGGGTTGGGACTGGGGCAAGAGGGAAGAGGAAACATATAAGAAAGATGGCCAATGTGGTGGCCCCATAGGAAGATAACCTCTAGTATTTACTTCTGAAAAGTGGAACAGTTGGCAAACCACTCAGAAGTCAGGGAAAGGATTGTAAAAACAGAAGAAAGAGGAAAAATACTCAACATGTGTTGATTATGAATTTTAATTACTGAGTTATCTGTTCAGCCAAACAGACTGGGAAAGAAATGTGGGCAGGAAGAGCTCTATGAATGTTACAGATGATACAATTCTGTTTTTAGGAAATGCACAATTAGACTGTGTCTATACAACCCAAAGTAAAAGCAGATGTATCCGTCATCAGACTATTTTGATTAATGGGGAAATTTGGAGCTTAAATTATCTGGTTCCGCCAGCTATGTTGATCAAATGAACTGGATCATTGCCAGATCTCCATTTCCCTCCGTGGGGTGTAGACACAACGTTTTGGGTGAGGCGGTTTTAGAGACAGGATTCATCATGTGAAGCAGCAGAATCTAAATGGGAAGGAAAAAGCACCACGGAACAAGTGATAGGAATATTCTTACATTTGGATATCCCATGTGAGAGGTCATGGACCTAGTGTACTTCCGAATCACACAGTCAGCTCAGTAAGCCTCATGGTCTCTGGTGTGGAACCATGTTCTTCTTAATCCTCCTGAGAGATGGTTCTCCAATTAGGAAAAAGGTCCTCATGCTATTGGTCTGTGATGAGAGGACTAAGTGGACAGAAATAAAGGAGGAGATAGAAGGCCCTTTGACACCCAGGGTAGAACTCTTTCAGGATAGCTCACTCCACGTAGGGGCCTAGGGCCATAAAGATGGACCACTTCTGCCGTCTTACTGACTGGACAGATGTTCTCTCTTGATGTGACAGACCACATCATCTGCCTTCCAGAGTACCCCTGGAGCTACCTGGGGTTTCTTTTCCCCCTTCTCTGGAACATATTTGTTTGTTTGTTTATATATATTGGTCACCGCAAATTATGAAGTCAGCATATTCTCTTGCACATCTGCACTGTTTTTAGAGCACACATCTTAAGTGGCACCACTCTTGGAGAAAAGAAGATGATTGGAGGTAGGGAGGATGCTGTTGAACCCAAAACTATCTTTTGAAATATGGCCGTACTGGAATATGGGTCCTTTAACATCAACTAATGCATAGTCTGAGATATATATTATTGCAAAAATAAGAGAGGCAAGTTAAAAACAAAAAAGGATAATCACAGTGGAAATCATTAATAATAATGAGTGATAAGAAGTGGCTATGATAACCCAGATGTCCATAATGGATGAAAGGAATGACAAATTGCAGTATATGCATACAATGGAATATTACCTAGCCATGAAAAAGAATTAGGTACTGATATCAGCTACAACATAGGTGCACCTCCAACACATACCAAGTGAAAGAAATGAGACACAAAGGGTTACGTAGTGTATAATTCCATTTATGTGAAATATCCACCATAGGTAAGTCCATAGAGACAGGTGCCAGGAATAGTGGGGGGAGCAAGGGGGATTGACTAGTTAATGAGCATGAGGTTTTCTTTTGGGATGATGAAAATGTTTTGGAAGTAGATAGAGGTGGTGGTTGCTTAACATTATGAATGTATTAAATCCTACTGAACGATACCCTTTAAAATGGCTAATTTTATGTTATGTAAATTTCACCCCCCAAAAAAGTGGCTAGGAAGCAAACATGTTTGAATCATGCTATTCCCACCCATTCCCCTTTCCTGAAGAGATACAGAGAGCTTAGGACTGTTTTGGAGATGGTTCTTATAGCCAGAGTAGGTTTCTTCCCACCCTTCATTTTTGCAGATTAGAAGTGATACAGTAGTTTCACTGGAAGTTAGGAAGAGGGCCAGGTTGGTATCTAAGCTGCTTGATTCTTTTTTTTTTTTTAATTTTTAAATGTTTATTTATTTATTTACTTTTTGAGAAAGAGAGAGAGAGAGAGAGAGAGAGAGAGAGACAGAGAGAGAGACAGAGACAGAGACAGTGTGAGCAGGGGAGGGACAGAAAGAAGAGGGAGACCTAGAATCCAAAGCAGGTTCCAGGCTCTGAGCTGTCAGCACACAGCCTGACAGGGGCCTCAAACCCACGAACTATGAGATCATTACCTAAGTTGAAGTCAGATGCTTAACCGACTGAGCCAACCAGGCTCCCCTAAGCTGCTTGATTCTCATATCAGTGTCTAATCCAGGAACTCACACTGTGTCCTCAGAGTAGGTGATGTCATATTCTGTGATACCCACTCAAAGTGGTGAGGAAAGTTTTAATAGTTTCTTTTCTGCCATGATTTGGACCAATGTATTAAGAGTAATAATAGCAATAATAATACAAAGCCAATAATAACAAAAGTTTATTGAGCTGGAATTAGATTCCAGATCCTGGGTGAAAGAAACACTTTCTATGCAATACCTCATTTAATTTTCTGCCAAGCCCTATGAAATCAATGAGGAAACTGAGGTCCAGAAAGGGTAAATAAATTTCCTCCAGATACTGGTGGTGGAGTTGGGTTTGGAGCTATCTCTAGGGCCTACAGTGCTCATAACCAACACACCAGTGGTTTCTAACCTTTGTCTTTCACAAACTAATAAAATTCCCAGAAACTAACAGAAGGTATTTTATTTTGCCAAGTATAAACACTGAGCAACAAACAAATAATACAGGAAACAAACCCTAGTATTTCTTATCATCATTATGTAATCAAATAAAAATATTTTCATACTGAAAAGTAGAAAGGACCTAATCACAGAATAAAGAATGTCTTGTAAAGTGGATGTGTTTAGATTGATGATAAATTCTTCAGCACAATATGAGGAGCGAGTTCTGTGGGAGTCTTAGCCACCTGTCACTGTTCCTCACTGTTCTTTTCAGACTTGCTTGGGCCTACTCCTATGCAAACCATTTCCATTTGACAATGGGATGCTGCTGTGCGCATCCAACTTTTCTGATTTGGTCAATCAAATAACACCCGGTTCATGACAAGTAAACACTTGATGTTTCATGGTCAGGTGTTTGGTCTCGACTAGGCTCAGTAGCAAGTCTATATCTGCCTTTCTAATGGAGCCTTGTTGTTGTCAGAAGTTGGCATGGTTGTACTCCAAACCCCAGGGGAAGTGTTCTCATACTTCTCAGAAGTGTTCTGTGCTTCTCATAGTGGGGCTTTCCAGAGATTCCATTGAGCATCCCTATCTGTCACAGACACTTCCAGTCCAGTTGGATATGATTGGTCATAAAGTCCAAGTGGCTAAGTAGTTTGAATGGCAGCCTAGTTTTAATCAAAACTGACAGCCTCAGAGGGGATTCAAAACTAGGGTCCTAGTAACATATTTATGTTGTTTCTAGAACCCAAAGGGGCTCAGAAAATCTTATGCTTCTTTATGGACAGTGGGTGAGTTAAAATATGTCTCATATTTTAAAAAAGATACTCTGCCATGCTCCCAGACTATCGTACCCTTGGAATCTTCACCAGTGCAGTAGACTCCTGAAATATTGTGGAGATTTGCTCCCGTATTCTGGCATGCGTATGCCTTTCTAGGGCATCTGGGGTTTCAGCTACTTCCTGTTCTCCAAATCCAATTAGCATAATGTCAATGATGATTTGTACCAGTGTGATAGTCTGTGGAATATCAAGGTAATCAAGATCCCTCTGAACTATTTTATGACAGAGGGCAAAAGAGTAGAAAGAATCCTTATAAAGTATACAGTTGTCCCTTCCATTTGAAGGCAACCTGTTTCTCCTTATCTTTTCTGATCTCTTTCCTGGCTTATTGGGGGCAATTACATATGATGATTAAACACTGCCATCTGGTTTCTACCACCCTGAGATTCCATTATTTTCATTGAAATCAGGAAGTTCAATGCCAGCTTCTACCTTGGACTCCTATATAACACTACCTCAGGGACTTGCAAAGATGCTGGTGCTTCTCTTGCCAATGCATTTCTAAATGCCTTGATAAAGCATCGCCCAGGTCTTCTGATGGAGTTGTTAGGGGATGATGATAATTTGAGTGTTCATGATGGCAGCACATGCCATAAATTACCAGTATCTCATTTTTCCTTGGCAAGGAGTTTACGCTTTCTTAAAATGCGTGGGCAACTCATTCCCAGAATCCCATTTTGAGAATTTTTTTTTTTCTAGAACTACTCTGTATTAGTCAAGATCCTGGCAAGAAACAGATGGCACACTTAAATGGGATAACATTGAAGAGTTTAATAAGGGAAGCAATCCTCACCTTTAGGCCTGAAGAGGCAAGAGAAGGAACTGTGAGAAGCTGGAAGGAGGTACATCTGTGCAAAAAGAGGGCCCAGCAGAAACTGTGGCCTTAAGCTGAGAAATGCCACCACTGCAAAAACTATATTCCAGTTGGCTGTCTCTTCCCCCACATTTCAGTCAAGGTCCTCACCAATCCTTTTGGGATTTCCCTTTAGTTAAACCCAACTGGAAGCCAGAGAGCGATAACTCCTGGTATTCCTCTGTGGAGGTGAGCCTGATGGACAGAGCATGGTGAAGAGTGGATCTAGACGGGCAAATGTAGAAGACCCAGAACTTAGGCTAAGGATTCTGCATTCTGGAGTCACCGAGAATTCACGGCAACTTTTTTTCCCCTTCCTGATTTTTATTTAAATTTCAGTTACTTAACATACAGTGTAATAGTCATTTCCGGTGTAGAATTTAGTGATTCAACCTTACATGAAACAATACAACAACTAGTGCTCATCACATGTGCCCTCCTTAATCCCCGTCACCTATTTCACCCATCCCCCTGCCCACCTCCCCTCTGATAGCCATCAGTTTGTTCTATATAGTTAAGAGTCCGTTTCTTGGTTTTCCTCACTCCCTCCACCCCGCCCCCCCAGCCACCCTGTTCATTTGGTTTTTTTCTTAAATTCCACATCTAAGTGGAATCATATGGTGTTTGTCGTTCTCTGACTGATTTTGCTTAGCATGATACACTCTAGTTCCATCCATGTCATTGCAAATGGCAAGATTTCATTCTTTTTTATGGCTGAGTAATATTCTATTATAAATATATATGACTTCTTCATTCATTCATCAGTCAATGGACATTTGGGCTCTTTCCATAGTTTGGCTATTCTTGATAATGCTGCTATAAAAATTGGGATGCACGCATCCCTTTGGATCAGTATTTTTGTATCCTTTGGGTCAATACCTAGTAGTGCAATTGCTGGATCAGAGGGTAGTTCTATTTTTAACTTTTATTTTTGAGAGATTGAGAGAGAGAGAGAGAGCAAGGGAGGGGCAGAGAGAGAGGGAGAGACAATCTTAAGCAGGCTCCATGTTCAGCACAAAGCCCTATGCAAGCCCTATGCAAGATCATGACCTGAGCCAAAATCAAGAGTCAAGACACTTAACCAACTGAGCCACCCAGGCACCCCTATTTTTAACTTTTGAGGAACCTCCATACAGTGTTCCACAGTGGTTGTACCAGTTTGCATTCCCAACAGCATAAAAGGGTTCTCCTTTCTCCACATTGTCACCAATACCTGTTGTTTCCTGTGTTGTTAAGTTTAGCCATTCTGACAGGTGTGAGGTGATATCTTATTGTGGTTTTGATTTGTATTTCCCTGATGATGAGTCGTGTTGAGGATGTCAGCAGAAGAGGATGTCTTCTTTGGAAAAATGTCTATTCATGTCTTCTGCCCATTTTTTAACTGGATTATTTCTTTTGGGGTGTGGAGTTTTAGAAGTTTTTTATATATTTTGGATCCTAACCCTTTATCAGATATGTCATTTGCAAATATCTTCTCCCATTCATTTTGAAGGTTGCCTTTAAAAAAATTTTTTTTACATTTATTTTTGAGAGACAGAGAGAGAGCACAAGTGGAGGAGGAGCAGAGAATGGGACACAGAATCTGAAGCAGGCTCCAGTCTCTGAGCTGTCAGCACAGAGCCTGACAAGGAGCTTGAACCAACAAACCGCGAGATCATGATCTGAGTTGATGTCAGGTGCTTAACTGACTGAGCGACCCAGGGGCCCCTCAAAGGTTGCCGTTTAGTTCTGTTGATTGTTTCCTTTGCTATGCAGAAGTTTTTATTTTGAAGAAGTCTGAATAGTTGGTTTTTGCTTTTGTGTCCCTTACCTCAGGAGGCATATTTAGTAAGAAGTCACTATGGCCAATGTCAAAGAGTTTAATGCATGGCAACTTTTTTGAGTTGGGACAATATTATTAGACTATGTTTTAGGATAATGGTAGCATGCAATTGAATTTTGAGTAGTTTAGAGAAGGGAGATCTACTAGGACTCCAACAGTTGGAATGTTCATGACATTCAGGTGTTGCAATGGGAATGGAGAAGATGGGGAAGATGCTTGGAAAGAAAATATTGAGTGTATACATGTCTTATATTCCAATCAGGTGATACAGAGTTGCTGTGTGCAGACTAGAGATTCCATCTGATGCTGTATTAGTGAACCCAGTCAGGAGGCTGTGAGGACGACACACTAGCAGATTGCCTCGGAGTTCCGCTTTTGAAGTTAGAAAACCAAATAGATATGAAGAGCACTTGGTCTGTCCTCATTTCTATGCACATGGAGAGCTCATATTAATATCAAAGGAAGGCAGTTGTGTATGTGAAGGAGAAATAATTTACCTTGGGCTCCTTATTTGTCAGACTCCATCAGGATTTTCTTCTTCTTGCTCATGAAAATGACAGAATTCAATTTAAAAGCTTTGACAGCATGGGATGAAATTCGATGCCAGAGGTGGTAGCAGTAATAATAAAAGCTAATATTTATTTGGTATTACAATGACCTAGGCAATACACTTTGCCTTATTGCCTTATTGATCACTGACAAGAAACCTATAAGATGGTATTCTTTATCATCACCATGTCCCAGATGAGGAGACAGAGCCTTAGCTGAGGCAAATGTAAGGTCACACAGAGAGGAAGAGACAAAGTTGGTTCTCTAAAGCAGGACCGGCCAGCTCTAAAGGCTGTACTCTTAGTAACTTTTATTCTCTATCATATCTTGATAACATTTACCCTGATGACTATCTATTGCCTTTTAATTATGTATGCTTGTGCGCTGTGTATACTCAGTGCATTTCAAACTTTTGCCTGAGTGGTTCAGTCGGTTAAGCGTCCAGCTTTGGCTCAGGTCATGATCTCATGGTTCGTGGGTTCGAGTCCCGCGTCGGGCTCTGTGCTGACAGCTCAGAGCCTGGAGTCTGCTTTGGATTCTGTGTCTCCCTCTCTCTCTGCCCCTCCCCTGCTCATGCTCTGTCTCTGTCTCTCTGTCTCTGTCTCTCAAAAAACAAACAAACAAACAAACAACTTTGGCTATTCAATGCTGCCATCAAACTCAGGTTTTAAAAAATTAGTAGTTAGTATAATTAATTTTCCATTGGATAAGAAATTGACCAGGGTTCAGTTGAGATATTTGAGTCATAGATAAGAGTGAACAAAATAAGTATTGTTGCTATTAACCAAGACTAACTTTGGGCCAGACACTGTTGTAAGTGCTCTCCATATATGGTCTCATCTTATCCTCACAACACATTCTAGGAGAGACACTAATAGGGTCTTCTGTGACTCAGCAATTTAGCCACAAGGTAGGAAAATTGCCCTCAGATTGAAAGAGTGCATTAACACTTATTTTAATATTTTCACATAAAATGACACTTTAAAAGCAGTATTTTGTCAGGGCCAGTCAATTACCCATCCTTACTTTCAGGTTCGTTCATTCATTCATTCATTCATTCAAAAAATACTACCAGCTAATATTTATGAAGTTCTGTTCTCTGTGATGGGTCTATTCTCAGTAATGGGACACACCCATGGATAATACAGCCTTGGCTTTTCAGATGCCTCCTTCTTAGCAGGGGGAGAGCTGAGGCCCCTCTACATGCGACCCACATTCACAGTCCTAGTGAAAAGTGAATGAAAGAATCTGAATGAATCCAATTTTGACTGACAAAGAGATATAATAACTACATTTTATTAACACTTAGGATTGAATTGTTCATTGAGTTTTGGTTGATATCATGGCACTCTGAGTATGCTGCATTGTCCTCATTAAGAACAGAATTTTGCCTCTCCCAAACTCTAGCTGTAATCAAATTCCTGCTTTCTTGACCCACTCAGAGGTTCAGAAAATGAATTGCATTTAAATGTTATCTTTAAATGGGACTTTTTTTGTTTTACTAGAAAGATGTTACCTTTCTTTGAGATGATAATAATATTATTTACAATGAATAGTGTACCATTTAATATGAGAACTAAACATTATTCTTTAAACAATCATTGAGGAGCAGTAAATGCCACTTAGTCACCGCCATGAGCAAGGACCGTTAGGTAACACTGTGAAAATACTTCTGTAGTTTCCCTCCTTTATTTAGAAAGAGAAAGAAATGATTTCTTAATGTATCAGTGACAATCTCTTCTATATGTTGGAGTAATACATTTTAGTACTCAATCTGCAATCAGAGCCATGCGACCCATCGTACTGATCATAGAATATCAATCCCCAGGAAGAGTTGATAGATCTGTATCTATGTGTATCCTACAAACTGTTTGTGCAAACCATCACTTCGATACAGCATCAAACTTACCCAGGGAGAAGAAATCACATTTCGTCAGAGAACAGGTTTTCCATCTGATTTGTGCCCAGAACATGTAAAAAACACAGCAGATTGCATGCTGCATTGACTAGGGAACATACATATGCATTTAAATCACTTATGTTTTACTTTTTTTATGATGCATTGGTGAATTGTATCCCTTTTGCATTTGTAATTAGAAGGTGGAACAGATGCGATGGCTTTGTTCAAAGGGATATGTCCATTAAAATAACCTGTACTACCAAGTAATTGTTTCCTCTCACAAGGGAGTGTGTCCATTGTGATATCATTTTTGAGCCCTTTAAATAGATGATGAAGAAAAAACGTGTGTCTTAGAGGAAATGTTGATGGATTATGCAAGTCAGAAGTTTTTGTGATGAGGTTCAACTGTTTTTATAAATTTGTTTTTGTTTTTATTTTCTTCTTTTTATCTGGAAATGCAACATCAACAAAGAAACATTTATTCCTTCCAACCTCACTTTTTGTTCTCAAACTGAGATGAATTATCAAACTTATCTGTATTTCAAAAGACACCAAGACTTTTTATTTTTAACAAGCTGTGATACGGTAAAACTGAATATTCAACCAGCACATACTTGGTGATCAAATATAGTTGATATTAGCCTTGGCTTTTTGTTTGAACCTAAATAAAATGTGGATTTTTATTTTGATCAATAACAGCTTTCTGGAAATCTGCAGTTATGCTTGATTTAGACAGACTGTGACAGCCAACGCAGTAGCCGGCAGACAATTCTTTAATATATGAACTCGACTGACCCAATTACCCACCTCCCACCCCCAGTGCAAACAGCATCTCCAGCAAACCCTTTCACCATTTTATTTTTGCAACGTCAATGCACTTATGATAAAGATTGAACTAAAATTAGTCTTTGTAGAACAGATGCATATTAATTTCTTGTACCGCTCTAATTAAACACCTCTGTCTTTGAGTCACCAATGCTGGTAGACACATCCTCAAGTTCAAAGCTGCCATTTTTTAAAAAGGGAATTTTGAAATCAGAAACACGGCATGGTCTGTACATAGCTGAAAAAGGTAGTATGGTTTCACACAAATTCCATTTAGGACATATCATTGCCAAAAATAACAATTCTTTGGGGGCGCCTAGGTGGCTCAGTCGGTTAAGCGTCCGACTTCGGCTCAGGTCATGATCTCACGGTCCGTGAGTTCGAGCCCCGCATCGGGCTCTGTGCTGACTGCTCAGAGCCTGGAGCCTGTTTCAGATTCTGTGTCTCCCTCTCTCTCTGCCCCTCCCCTGTTCATGCTCTGTCTCTCTCTGTCTCAAAAATAAATAAACATTAAAAAAAATTAAAAAAAAAAAACCCAATTCTTTGTTGATATGAAGCATTCAGAAAGGCTTCATCCAGGAAGAAGTGTTGGTGCAGATCATGTTTTGATGATTATGATGTTCAGTCTAGTAATTTGCACTTTCATCCAGAAGAAGGCTGCTGTGAGCCCCAGGAGCACCAGTCTTGTGCCCTATGAGGCAGGTGGAAAGAAAATCCTTTCTAACTCCTGTAACCAGATCCTGGAGATGGTCAGTATGACTATATAATTGAATGCTAAGCAAACATATTTTGAGGCTTGCTTCTCTTGGCTTGACGGTTTTGCAGGGGAGAAAATATTTTCCTCAACCCTCTTAGAGTCCCTGGTGGGGTCTGAAAAGGAAATTGACAAAGACAGATTAACAGGACAAAAGCACACAAATTTATTAAATAAAAGTTTTATGTGATACTAGAGGCTTCATAAGGAAATGAAGAGCCAGAAGAAACAGTTTGACCAGAGGATTCTTATGCTAGGTTTGATGAAGAGTGGGCAGCCACATAGACATATAAGTTAGTAGTATGAAATGAGTGTGGTAAAGCTGGGGGAACCTTAGCAAGGCCTGTTTGTTAAGATGGTGTTCCTTTGTTTTCAACAATAGGAGGCTTCTTTCCTCCGGGTGTAGGGAGGGCTCCCTTTACATGAGGATTTTATGACCTGTTTCAGTGGAGAAGGGTGAGGGGAAAGGGCAAAGTGACCTTTCTGGTTCTGCTGTTTTCTCAAATTCCTTCAGCTTAAAATATTCAGTATGCGGGGTGCCCGATTTTGGAGTACTGCATCCTGCACCCCCTCGGTTTGGTTTTATTAAAATATAGAATGGCTACCTTTTTGTTTTAGCTGTCAAGATTTATCTCCATTCCATGTTTTCCTTGTTTTACTAGTCATGGCTCTGATTTTCTATTTCTGTAATATACTTATTGAATTTACACTGTTGATTGTAGCTTTCGTATCTTATTTGGAAGAAGATATGTAGATGTACACAGGTCATTGATCGCGAATTGAACTGACCAAACGAAGCCTTTAATTTTTTACTAGCCATTGATTTTCCATTTGCAGAAGAGAAATAATGATACGTTTTCTTCAACTGCATTATAGAATCTGTGTTTCCTGTAAATCCATATTTTAGAACTGCTTTAAAGGTTTATTCAAAATGCCAATTAAGTAGTTGTTGGCAAATGATAGATAGATACTAGTAGCAAAGATATTACAAGAAGAATAGTAAACTCAATTTATTAAATTGATATTCTATTTGTTAGCTAATTATTTCTGGATATCATATAAACAGACATTCAGGAAATATGTTATGGAGCATCTTTGGGGAATAGCTTTTAGTCTGATAGAAATCTGAGTTTATTTAGATATAATCCTATCTGAAACTTTGACTTTTAAGGATTGTTTCTAAGGCTATTATTTGATTGTTTACTTAGACCAGTTTCATGTTAAAATTTAACATTCATTAGACAATAAAATAGGTGTAATTACTATGATATTCAAAATAAAAAGTTGAACTCTCCCAGATTAGTTAATTTTAAACTAATTGATATTAAGTGTAAATGGCTTTATTCTATAATAGCCAAAAAAATGCACAGAAGGCTCAGTACGCTATAAAGCTTACAAGTGCTCATAAATCCACTCATATAAAATATCATTATCTCTTTCAAGCCCAGGGGTTTGGGGAATGATGAGGAAGAGTTTCAAGATAGTTCTCTGATCAATGAGAAAGCTGTCTTTTGGGGCCCTTCTCAGAGCACCTTTTCAGTGAGCATTGCCTTCTGTGGGGTCACCCTGTGAGCCCCTGGCAGCCATGTTGGTAGGGTGGGGTAGATTCTGCCCCTCTGCCCACAGAAGGTCAGATGGACACTGGGCCATCCTTGCATGTGGTTATAACTGGGGATATCTACACATAAGTGCCCTGGGGCAGCCTTATTCAGAAAGAATCAGAGAGAAGAGACCAGACAATGTACCAGAGAGAGGAGTTTTACCACCTTCGATATTTATAGCAATGTTCTATCATTGATAGAATGAACATAAGAAAAACCAGTGTTTGGCAATGTAACCTCCAATGAGTTCTTTGATTTAAATCCTGCTGCTTGGGGAGAAAGGTTAGATTGGATTGCTCCTAAGACAGTATTCTATGAGGCTATATTTGAATGGTTTTTTCTTCAAATTTTATGAAAACACATTTATTTCCATTAAAGGAAATTGTGAGACAAGCAATAGTTGGTAGTCACTAAATTGTTTGATTTTTGATACTTCTATTTAGATTTACCATAGCTAAGAAGAAATTGAGATTTTTATTTTCTCTTCTGATAACGCAAGTAAAAATGGATGTACTTTATTATCTACGACAGGAGAAATCCTTTTATCTGTCCCATTGAAAATTTTAATCATTTGAAAATGAGGATACTGGAAGAGGATTTTTTCAAGATTCTAGAACAACTACAGTAGCTAAGTAGAGGTTTTCTGACATGTAGAAGCCCTCCTTCTCTCTCTCCAGAGAATGCACCACTTTCTTCTCATTTGACTCTTCTTTCCTAAATGACCCATGTTCTTGGGCTCAAACTTCTCTTCTGTTTTTCTATTATTTCTTTTGGCAACTTAATCTCCTCTCATTGTTTCCATGATGACCCCAAATCTGTAATTTCACCCTTTCTTCTAAGACATAAATATCTCAAGCATATATATGAGCAAACTTTTCCAAAAGGGAACGTATAATATATTTCCAAACACTGTGCGTATATGGTGCGTGTGTGTATATATGTCAATTGATTGTGTATTTCCAAAACCATTTGAAATTGCTGGCCTTCCATAGCTCTAGAACTGCATTGGTCAGCATCCTGTCCTAGACCTGTTTTTCCCCTCTCTTCCTATTGCCAGGATTAATTCCATCATCCCATCCTTCCAGACCGCATAATCGGAACCTTTTAGTCATCTGTCTCTCAGCTCTTCAGTTCTTCTTCCTTCCCCTGTCTCCCATGGCAAATCCATCTGCTGGGTCTCAATGAGTTCACCACTTCTGTGTCTGTCTTTTCTTGGCCTTCTTTACTCACTCACTCTGCTCTATTGCATTGGGTTGCCAGCCCTTCCCTCTTCCAACTGATCATCATATCACTTCCAGATTACCCTTTTGCAAACACAACTGTGATTTTGTTACAGTGCCACCAAGATATTTCAATGGCTTTCCTTTGCATTCAGCCTAAAATGCAATCTTGTTATGTTGGCCCTGACCTACACTCAGTCTTTCTTCCCTCTGCCCAGCTGGTACCTCTGCTTTTCTGCAGTCGTGTGCTTAACATGTGAAAAACATCCACTCTTCCAGCTACATGTGCCCATCTTCTACTCCAAAGGCCATTATTCAAACCACCTAGACAGAGCTTTCTCCAAGACTCCCAGCTGGAAGGACATTTCCAGCGCTTTGATCGAGGTAACATGCTTTTTCTCTTTTACCTATTGTATTAATTTACCAGAGCTGCCATAACAAAGTGCCAAAGACAAGGCAGCTCAAACAACAGAAAGTTATTTCCTCACGGTTCTGGAGGCTAGAAGGACCAGAATGAGGTGTCCACAGGATTCGTTTCCTCTGAGGCCTCTCACCTGGGCCTGCAGGTGGCCGTCTCCTCCCTATCTTCACATGGTCTTCCCTCTGTGTGTCTATGTCCCTTCTTAATGTCCTCTTCTTTTTATCTTTAAAATTGTTTTTTAATGTTTATTTATTTTTGAGAGAAAGAGAGACAAAGCATGAGCAGGGGAGGAACAGAGAGAGAGACACACACACAGAATCCAAAGCAGGCTCCAGGATCTGAGCCATCAGCACAGAGCCGGACGCGGGACTTGAACTCATGAATTGTGAGATCATTACCTAAGCCAAAGTTGGATGCTTAACTGACTGAGCCACCCAGGCACCCAATAATGTCTTCTTTTTAAAAGGACACCAGTCACATTGGATTAGGGCCCACCCTGATAACCTCATTTTAGCTTAATTACCTCTGCAGAAAGCTTGCATTTAAATCCAGTCACGTTTTCAGGTACTGGGTGTTGGGGCTTCAACATATGAATTTTAGGGGGACATAGGTCAGCCCCTAACACCTCTCTTTGCAGAATGTCTCACTTTAGACATTGCATTCTAGCCTTTTTGTGTGTGCATATCATAAAATTCTGAATTTATTCTTTTTTCTTTTTTCTTTATTTTTTTTAACGTTTATTTATTTTTAAGACAGAGAGACAGAGCATGAACGGGGGAGGGTCAGAGAGAGGGAGACACAGAATCTGAAACAGGCTCCAGGCTCTGAGCTGTCAGCACAGAGCCCGACGCGGGGCTCGAACTCACGGACTGTGAGATCATGACCTGAGCCGAAGTCGGCCGCTTAACCGACTGAGCCACCCAGGCACCCCCCTAATTTATTCTTAATATGAGGTGGCAGGGTCCACATTTTCTCTATGACCTTTTGTTTTTTGAATGCAGAAGACAATTGGCAGAATTTTATTAAAGTTAATCCATTTCATTCAATAATTTGCCATATTGTTGCTATCACCATTAATATTGTCATTACTATTTCTTTTTAGGGAAGACCACACTTTTAAAAAAATCTGGCTTGGATTTCAATGATGTTTAACTCTATAATTAAAGCTCTTTTTTCCTTACCAAAAGGCAACCCCTTAATCACAAGAGAAACAGAAACAACTGAGATTTAGTTGCAGAAATTGATCTCCACCGGAAACAATTCATAGTCTATAATTCTTTCAAGGTTGTACTCTTACTTGGGGCCTCTTTTGGGAGAGGGGACTGTGTCTCATTAATGTTTGCTTAAAACAGATAATATGCCCTACTGCATCATAGAAGGAAGATAAGGTCTAGCCCCTAGAGAACAAGTTGATGATCCTCCAGGAAAGGAACCGTTATGGCTTCGTGGTGACAGAGTCATTCTGTTAAGGTCAGGATTCAGAGTCACTGGCCCTCTTGCCCTGGCCAGTCATCAGTAAAAAGGTCTAATCAGGTGAATGGGAGAGGTGGTCACTAGCTTCTAGTTAGAATCTCTAGCTCAGGAATGTCTGTGTTGGGATAAGCTGGAGCTGGAGGGTGATGGTACAGAATCTGGAGAAAGTGGCTAAGAAAAAGCAGGTGTGGAAAAAGACACAGTTTTCCTACAGGGGACCCATAGAAAGGTGGTTCTACCAGTCAAGGGCAGTCCTGGGCTTTGCTTTGAGAAGAGAATACACTGAGTGGGTTCTGTAGTTTTCATATAACAATTGGAACGATACTGAACAAGTGGAAAGTTAAATCAGAGTTGCCATCTTTTGTTCAGAAAACACTGCCAGAACACGTGTGCAAGGCAATGGGACAGGTGCTGCAACAACGACAAAAATAAAGCTGTCTAAGATGTGATGCTGACCAGAAGGAGAAATCTAGCAGTGACCTTCAGACCCCTGTATCCCACAGAGTGCTGTGTCCAAGGGGCCTTATGGCAGGAAGGATGGATTCTGGCTGCTAGAAGTAGGGAAGGCATTTCTCAATCCTTTCCTCTCAGTACTCAGCGTGTCCTTTGCACCTCCATGTTACCACTCATCCTGGCCCATTCCAGACACTTACTTATCTTCCTTATCTTTCTTGGTGGTGTGAGAAATGGAAGTTTGAGAGGATACAGTCCTGCCTTGCAGTTGCCTAGTGTATGTGGAATTGATGTCTTATGGAAGCGTCACTCTGTCTTGGTTCAGAAAGGTGGAAAAAATTTGGGGAAAGGTGAGCTAAGACGGGTGGTAAGGGTAAGGTGTTTTAGTCAGAAGGTGGGAGCAAAGTTATAACAACAAGCAATTTTAGTGCACAGCTTAAAGCAGATGATAGAAAGAGCATCAACATTGCCAAGGACCTCAAGAACATAGCTGGAAGCCCTCTACCAAAAAGGTTAGTCTGCAGAATTGGGAAGCTTAAATCCTTTCCTATTATCTAGTCAAGCTCAACTGGAGCATATGAAAGAATAATGAATAACTAGAGGGTCTTAAATTTCTGGGAAGTAGAAAGATCAAGTAAACTCAGCACTCTCCCCTGCCCCCAACCCATGGAGTTGAATGTCAAACGTGTAGAAAAACCTTTTCTTTAAACTTTGCTTTTGGTGTTTTGGTCTATAAGCGATGAAGATGGAGAGAGATGCTATCCCAAAGAGGAAAGTTTGTAGGAACAAGAGTAGTTGAGCCCAAGCATTTGTGATGCTTTTAGACTTGCACAAAACTGTCACATTCAAGGACTGTCCCACGTGAATCAGCCAGGCGAGCCAATACCTGTTGTACAAAAGGGTGTGATAATGGTGGTCCAGCAAGTACTGAGTGAAGGGGCCCAGGGGCCTTAGGCTGTGATAAGGGATACTCTGATGCCAGAAGACAACCCACATGTAATACCCAAAGGAGTTTGTCCCACTGGAAATACGTCTTACCTCCTGCCACCACCCCCATTGTCATAGCACATTGCCGAAAACGCTTTATGACATATTTCCGTGACAGTGTTTCATAAACACTCAATACAGTACCTTGCACATAGGAGATATGTAATACCTTTTATAAGATGATAAAAAAAATTAGAATTTTTTTCAAGGTACATCTGGCATGTGAATAATAAGGACTCCATTCAGACAAATAGATTGGAATAGGTGTCAATTGTTTGGATAATTCTTGGAAATAAGGCTACTAAGAAATATGAAGGATTTTAGTCACGATTTTGCACATTGTTATCATTAGTTACACTAACTAACTAGCTGCTGGGTATTCTGCTAATGGGACAGGAAGGAGTTTCCTAAAAGAAGCTATTCCATTAGTAAATTAAAAACTCAATAAGAAGATTCCATACTTCCTGAGCTCTGCTTACGTGTCAGACACTGTTGCAGGCACTTTTCAATGATTAACTCCTTTAAAATCCCAAGAACCCTGTGAGGTAGAAACTACTATTATCCCAATTTTGAACATGACAAAACTGAGGAATAAAGAGCTGAAGTAATGTGCCCAAGATCACATCAATGTCATTAAGTGGCAGAGCCAGGCTTTGAACCTGTGGAAATCTATACTCTGACTCCAGGTTTTGAGCTCCTGTACTGTTTCTACTGCTTGTCAACTTAGTCTTCTAATGATAAATTGTTAAGTTTCCCTAAATCATTACAAAATACGGTTCAAACATCTCTGACAGAGAAACGTTAACTCCCAAGGGCACGGTGGAATTCTAGGTCCTTCTTAGGACTTTGGAAATATGGATACAACATTTTTTTGTTAAGTTAAATTCATTAGCATAGACAAGCACATCAAGCAATTCAGGCCTCGAGTAGATTCTTTGGTCTCAATTCTCTGGCTAGCATTTCACAATGATCATTGCCAAATGTCAGACTCAAAGTGTTACCGAACAGGCATAGACTATAAAAAGACTCAGTTTTGTCTCATGGCCAATCTTTCTAGTATGGAAACTCAACTCTGGCATATAATTACAAATTGATACACTGCTATGGTGGATGGAAGATTCCTCATGACTATTGAAATATTTGATAAACACAGATCAGTGACTAAAATGACACAGATAATTAAAGATGGGCTAGTGGAATACCCTTTTAAGATGAACATATATAGATCTTATGAGATACTGATCCACTTTGCCCTCGTAAAATTTGAGTAAAACCTCTACAGAATTAAGAGATATAAATTGGTGCATAATACTTCATCCAACTTTTGCAGATGTCTATATTAGGACAATTACCCAAGTCAAAGTAGCAAACACACACACACACACACACACACACACACACACACACACACACACAGAGAGAGAGAGAGAGAGAGAGAGAGAGAGAGAGAGAGAGAGAGAGAGAAATTTTAGTCTCCTGTCACTGAGAGGTCCTAGACAAGCTGACTTGTCATCAACTTCCTGATTGTCTCTTCCTCTTTCTCTCTTTATCTGTCTCGCTCCTTCTCCTCTGCTTCCCTCTATGCTGGTTTTTATCAGGAAATATCTCACACTTCATAGCAGCAAAGATCACCTCCTATCTCCATCAACTGTCACTATTCATCATTTTAGAAGGAGAAAGAACCTCTTTCCTCTGACATACTTATCCCCTCTCTCCAGGACTCTGGGCAGCCCCACCCAGGGAAGAGGGCAGGAGGGGGAGACGGAGCCTCTCCGGATGACAGCCATGTAGCAGGTGGGGAGGAAGTGCAGATCCAAAGAAAGAGAAGCGCAGGTGAAGTACAAGAGTAACAGATGCCTCCTGCAACTGCTCAACTATTTACAAACAAAATCTATTTAACCTCCTTCTTGGGAATAGTCACCATTTTTTAAAATTCAAAATACATCAAAGTGGAAAAGATGGTCCCTTTAAAAGATAGGAAGTCCATGATTAACACAATACAATGAAATAAACGTGGGGAGTCTAGGTGGTATTTTGTGACTAAAGTAGATGTTGCAATATAATAAGGATATTAGGTGTTGGATCTCTTCCGGCCTTCCAAAGATGAGTTTTTGAAGAGTAGTAGTGGTAGCCAGGTACATCAGAACACTTGAAAGCTTTGGGGTAAAACATAACAATCTGGATATGTTTTCTGGCTCCAAATCTTGCTCCTGCTGCTCGCTTATTGGAAATGTTCATTTCCTTCCTTTTTATTGAGCAAGGGACTTAAATTCTTTGGGTTTCGCTTTGCTCACCTGTCAAATGAGGATCATTATACCTTTCTTGGGTGATTGATGCAACGATTAAGGAGATGATGCCCCTGAAACACAATCGTATAGTAGATCCTCAATAAATGTCAGTTTTCCAGCGCAATGTATATACTTAACACAGTCAGGTTTGATTCCCTGTTACCTTTATTAGCCATTTCCCCACCCCACCCCCCACTTGACAGTGTACAAGTACAAATGGAAACAAAGGTAGTTTGTTCAGGAATAGTATGGAATAGGACCAGAATTCATACTAAATTATGCTCGCTGTATTTCTGGTAATGAAAAAGACAAGTGTGTAAAAAAAAATTAATTACATCTTGTTATATGTCAGAAATCCAGTAGAAAGGAAAGACAGAGCTGGACACCCACTGAGTCACAATCATGGTATGGCAAGCATTTTGATAAGAGAGAATATTGTACGTCACATTGTCACCACTCTTCTGTCAGTCATTGGTGACTGCGGCCATATGAGGCCCCGAATCATGCACAGCTGCTCAGCACAGCATCCAAACCAAAGAACGTAGCAAGATCTTGTGTTTGACCCATTATTTAAAAAATTCAAAATAATATTTTCCTTTCACAGTGGAGAAATGGGTTGAATTCTTTATTGTGCAGTTTTGGATTTTGTGTTCAAATTTTAAAGATGACACAATGTGTCATATCTTACTTACACTCTTATTTCTCAAAAATAGGTTGCTGGTAGGCTGAAAAATGTTTTTGGATATATCTGAAAAATCTTCCCTTCCACTTGCAAAATGGCCAGCCTCTCCTGTAAACCTATGGAAATAATATTTAAGGGAAAGTTCAATAGTGTTAGTTTTATGTAGCTGTCACTCCTTTAGGCCCACAATTGAGTTCAAATGACAGGTATGGGAGTTTCATCAGAAGAAATCTCTGGAAGTTTGATGAAAAACAGAAAAAAAAAAAACCCTGAATTAATTTACCCAGCCTAACATATGATCATAATTTGGGGGAGATGTGACTTATTGTTGGTAAAATTTTAAAAAATCCGCACATTTTAACTAAGGTATACTCTCATGAAATGTACACGGTCGTGTGGTTAAATGCTTATGGGAACTTCTCAGCTTTTGCTGTTCGGTCTGCTTTCAAAATATTCAAATATATTTGGCTTTTGTAACTTCGCTAATTAAACCTTCTAAAACAGATGGAATTATAGAAATCACAGGGTTTAAAATATCATTTTAATTGGTTTACGATCTATGTGACACATAGTGCCATTCATACTGTATAAAATATATACGGATGGCTCAAAAGAAGTAGTATACCAATTAATTTTTCTTTAACTCTCAATTAAATCATGTTGTCTTCCTTATTTAATCCCCTTTCCATTAGCCTAGCTCCAAGCTGGTCTGATCAACCCGAAGTGAAGATACCGGTTCTAACCCAAAACTATTGGTGAGTTCTTTTAGGATGACTGATGGGGGGAGAATCTGAATTTACCTTCTTTCAGAAGAAAATAAATGACCTTAAGAGAGACCTTTAAACATGCATATCAAAGTCCCCTGAGTGACGCATAGATTAACCTCTCTTATTTTAATGTGATCGCCTCATGTATGCAGGCAACCATATTCCTCTGATTTTCTGGAAGTCTTGATTTCAAATATCCTATTTTACTGTCTCACTAAGAATGCTTGCCTTTATCAGACCACATATGCAGATTTTCGACTTGAGATGAGAAGTAATAATCGTTGTAACAGATTTTTGGAAGATTTCTATAGGCTGCTTTATGCATGTCTATGTGCCTTAAGATCAAGAATCTGGTGGAATAAAGCTCATTCTGACCCACAAAGATTCTAATTTTGAGGCCCACAAGGAAGGTCTCAATTAAATAAAGCTGCTGTACCCAGCAAAATAACATGCAGTTTTGAAAAATACCATACTACAATTTTTTGGCTACTGTTGGCTAACAAAATTAAACTCAACTGTGTCTTTCAAATATCTCAATTTGCCATTTAGATGTGATTTTAAACACACTATTCCCCCTGGTTGCCATGGTTACAGGTTTGGGCCCTCATGGGTGACAGAAAAGTATCACAGTACTGGTTCCTGTTTGAACACACATGTTCATGGGATCTCGCCTTGCAGCAGGAGGACAGAGGAGGCTGGAATCACGGCACTCCCACAGCAAGGTAAACCCATGTATCAAATAACACTCAGAGCTGGGGAAATCACCCACAGCAGGGACAGATTACCTCTTATGGTCACTATGGAGAATGATTCAAATTCTGGCTTTAATGATCCCAGATAGAGCCCTTCTCCTCCCCACCAATGTGACACTTTGCAGACATTTTATATATCAAGGAAATATTTAACTAAAACGTACTTCCGAGAATGCCTACAGAGCTGGCTCTAGGTGTCTTCCAACATTGCAGGGGTCAATTAAAAGATCCAATCAACTGTTTTTAAAACTTGAAAATATTAAAAAAAAAAAAAGGTGGGGGAAAAGAAAGTGGACAAAAAGTAATGTTAAATAGCATGGAGCATGACTAATGGCGCTAGCATGTTAAAATCATTGGGAAAATGTCCTTGGAAGACAAATGAATTTTCAGCAGAATAATTAACTTAATTAACAAATTTGCATGCATATTCATCAGGCTATTGAAGTCTTTCCAGCCCAGCTTGATGAGCGTTGGTGTAATAATTGTCTCATTTACATTCTGCAATCTACTACAATTTAGGGCATGCAAAAAAAGCCGACCTCTTCCCTTTGACTTTCTTTAGGACCCACACACTCCTAATAACACGGCCATCACTCACTCAGTGGCCTTAAGTTCCGGCCTTTGGAGAGAACCCCCAGAGAGAGTTGATGGTGGTTTCCCCATCCCCCTCAGCCTTCCTCTTCTTTCTTCTTTTATTTTTTTTTTCCTTTTGGCCCAGGTTCTCTGTTTTTGCCTCTGCTTGCTCTCCTGGGTAAATCTTGGCACCAGTTCTGACTTCAAATCTCCTGGGTCGCCAGACTGCATCATGTAAAAATTGCCATTTCCCTCTATCTCTGCAGGGCAATCTTTAAAGGCAGTAAGGTGTGACGCTCCAGACTGGCAGCTTGGCAAGACAGAGCCCATGGATACCAGCACACGGGAATCTGGACCGTTCACTCTGACAGCAGTCAGCACTGGGAACAAAAGGAATGGAGGAAAAAAAGCGCAAATGTATTTTTACATATTGTAGGCATATGGCCACAAGACCAGCAGAAATACATTTAATTACCAATTGCGTGCATTGAGGAGAAAAACACTGGGAAGGAAAAAAAAAAAACTGTGTACACAGCAATATTATTCTACTTTAACTTTTCACCTCCTTTTTTTTTTTTTTAATTGAAGATAAAAGGGATGTGGATTAGAATCGCAGAGGGTTATCTACTGGCATCCCATCAAAGGTGATGTGGGTTTTTCGTGTGCATTCCTCAATACCGTAACATTATATAAGGACGTACACGTTTTCTTTTCATGATTTTAATTAGAAAATAATTTCACTAAGGTATTTTTTGGGGGGATGCCTGGGGGAACCTAATTTGAAACATAACAATTAGATGATTTTACTGTTGTATTAAAAGTACACTTCCAATATGACACATTAGTCTAGGCCTTAACAAGAACAAACAATCCTTGAAAATTTATAACCCTGTTCTTTCCTATGAAATCAGAACAGTGCAACCCCCACTTATTGCCTGCTTCCTGTCTGTCAGGCACTGTGCTAGCCAATGGAGGGAAGGGGATAAATAGTCCCTGTACTCAAGAAGCTCATAGTCTAAGATAGGAGACAAGTACACATATGTATAATTATAATATTAAATTATAAATATATGAAAATCATAAAATTAGAACTATAATTATAATACACATAATTAAATGTATGTAATATAATGAGATAGGTATATTGATCCAGGGGCCACAGAAGACTGACTCTTAGGTCAGCCAGGGAGGTGACTGCCTCTTGGAGGAGTTAATGACAAGAAGCTCTTGGTCCGAGCAAAGGAGTGGGTCCCACAGTATTCCCCTATCCTGTTGATTCTGTCCCATCAGTCGTAAACTTAAAAAACTGTATCTGAGTCATTGTGTTAGAGCATCCTGCTCCCCTAATCTCCAGCCTCTGCGGAGAGCAGGGTCGGGCAGACACCTGCCACACCAACCTTTGGTTCATCTGGTCACTGGCAGGCTGGTGGCTATGGCTGGAGCTCAGAGCCATGTCCAGTGAGAGTCTGTGTGCAGCAGGCCACAGGGCTGCTCTGAGAAGCGCTGGAGAGTGACAACTATAGCAGTAGCAGTAGCAGCAGCCCCAGTATTGGGGTGGAGTTGGGGGGACTTGGCCGCATGACCCAGTCGGTGGCCATGGACTCTAGTTAGGAAGAGAAATCCCAAGGATAAGGGCAGACAAATATGCCCCAACAAACTCGTGGCCAGGCATTGGGTTTCCCAGCCCTCATAGATGATACCTTGCAGCTATGCCCAGCAGGTTGCCACTTCTGAGAATTGTGTGGATCTCTTTTTTCTCTGGTCTCTGAAGGCTTATTGGAAAGATGGATACAGAGATGGCTCCACCCCTGGGGATGGTGTGCTTGCAATAATCATCAGAAGCTAGTCCCACCTTCACTGGAGTAGTTTATCAGCCTTGGAGAGGCGAACACTTAAGAAAAAGGCCAAGGTCACCGCAGGGCTCAAATGGATCCAATTTCTTGCACACGAGTTATTAGTAAGCTCAAGTGACATTAAGTGGCAGAGTCTAGATTTTTCAAAAGCCAAACCCTATGTTTATTTGTTTTTAGAGAGAGAGAATGCATGTGCATGCACAAGTGGGGGAGGGGCAAAGAGTGGGACAAAGGATCCCAAGAGAGCTTGAACTCACCATGAACAGCGAGATCATGACCTGAGCCAAAGTTGGACACTTAACTGACTGAGCCACCCAGGTGCTCCCAAACTCTATGCTCTTAATCACTTTGCTCCACTGTCTATATTGAAATTATTATTTAAGAGGCCAAATGTTGGTCGCAAACACGTAGGGTCCCAGACTGCAGATTTGGTGGCTTTATTGGCCATGTGGGGGTTGGGGCTTCAGCTCTTCATCCAGTAGAAAAAAAACTAATTCAAACAATTAGGTAGTAGAAGGGGCTAGGTATTCTACGTGCACAATACAGATTTTGTCTGTCGTGTAATAACATATTTCAAATAATGTTCCCATTGCCTAAATAAGTCCACACTAGTGTTTTGTTTTGTTTTTAATTTGGTTGAAACATGCAAGTTTGGCTCATTTTATGAGCCTTAAAGTTATCAGGTTCTATAGACACTACATAGGTGACTTTTAAAAATTTTCAGAGTAAAAGTAAGAATACTATAACAAATCTAGAACAATGCCTTGGTAAATTACACATCTACTTTTAAATTCATGAAATTCGTGCCACCAAATATATGTATATTTATATTCTGTCTCCCAGAAACATATGGAATGTCTTAAAGGAAAAGTAATTCCTTAAAATTAAGATTCAAGGAGATTTTTAAAAAAAAAAAAGAAGTTAAATTTGTATGAAATTGGCTTCTGGGCTTCCTAGAAGCCAAAGCAAAAAGAGAAATATGGAAAATTGCATAAATTTTCATTATCAGAAAGAAGGAAACGTATTAGTTCCTCAGGAAGAAAAAGCATTCACTAAGACACAAGTTCTAAAAGTAATTTAACAAAGACTTCACCTTTGAAGGAAAGAAGCAACAGTTTGAGGTCTTTGTAATGAGATGGATTGTAGTACAATTCAAGAACTATAATGAAATACCCTCTTTAAAACTAGAATGAAGGAACAGTTCCTACCAAGGCATTAAGTCACAGGGCCACTAGGCCCTGATGCACAGATCTTGGTCCACAAGCAGCACTATTTGGTTATGTATTCACAAGGCAAACATTTGTTTATTACCTGATCCATGCCATTCGTGTTTCTAGGGCTGGAATTGAGTGATAAAAAAGTAAAAAAATTCCATGTTCACGGTCCAAATTAAAATGATTCCAGCACATTAATATAAAATTTTATAGTTTAAATTGTTACAATGATGTGTGATGAATGAATTATGGGTTAATCAACTTACATGATGCTTTATGATTTACAAAATGTTTTCATACATCATTACAACCCAAGTATCCTTATGGAAGCATTGGGACATGCCAGGTATAAGCTAACATTCGGATTTGGCCTGATGTTCCTGATCATAGAGTCTTGATATATCATGAAAGTAATGTTTGTGGTTATATTTTTCTGTTAGAAAGGATATGCTTGAGAGCCCATTGTAGAACTTAGCAAGAAAATCAGCTAGTTAATGCCACAAGAGACCTTAACATACCTTGATGTGTTTAAGGGTTGAACATTACACTTAGTGACACTTGGTTTAATGAAAATCTTAATTTTTTCACATCCCATGAAATGTTGCAGGACTTTTGGCAAAATGTGAGACCCTTGTGGTAGGCACAGCAAGGAGCTATGAATAACTGTTAGATGATAACCACTCGTCCCTATCTCAAGGCAATGATGGCTAGTCATATGGTCCACTCAGGCTCTCGAGCCCTTTATTCTCCTTCCTCAGCATGCCTATTGTGCACAATGGGTGAAGAATTCTGCTTCTTTTCCAGTTAATTAACCCACATGCTAATGATACTGTTCCGTCCTTGGTTAATTCAGAGCAACCTCCAGCTGTCTGCCTCCTGTCTGTTCAGAAGCTTTTGGTGATGAAGGTAGAGGCCATGAGAAGGAAACTGCTGCATATATTCACCAGCACTGGCCGACGATATGCAGGTAGGGTGATCATCTCATTCTGGTTTGCCCAGAACTTTTTTGGTTTTAGCACTGGACGTCCCAAGTCCTTGTAACCCCATAAGTCCCATGCAAATAGGACCAGGATTGGTCACTCCCAGTTCCGGAAACCAATTGTGTAATTAGCAAGTAACAAATGAACATCTCCATCACTGAGTAGAGTACAAGGGGGTAGGTAACATTTGGTGTCTTGGTTTGGACTCCCCTGGAAGAAGGCCCTGGAGTCAAAGATTCCAAGTTCAAGTAGTTTATTGGGAGGTGCTCCTAGGAAATAGTGGTAGGAGAGTGGAGAAATGAGCAGGAAAGCAAGTTGCCACTGCCACTAATCTTACTAGATTAAACTGGGAGATGTAGAATACGTATGGCAAGAAGGGTTGGGATAAACACAGTCATTAGTTGAAGTCTATTCCTAGTAGCGCAGGACGAGGTTGCTAATTTGGTCCGCTGAGCCTGTGGGCAGAGTGGACCTCAGCAGTCAGAGAAAGCCCTCTGGCAAAGAGATGCAGGTAGGAGGGAGCTGCGTCATTATACACTAAAATGGCAAGGACCAAAGGTCTATGGGGAAGCCACTGACAGTGGGTGTACGTTGCTCTCCAGGTCAATGCATCCACAGCATTGACCAGCTGACTCTTCCCTGTGTGGACCCAGGCTCAGAGATGGAGGCTTGTTTGGTAATGGGAGAAAAGGGATGTGCTGGACATGGGCGAAATTAAGAGTGTGGGTGCACATGCAAAAGGCAGATGCCTCTGAATAATGAAACACGTTCTATTTGTTAGTCATTATCATATGGCCAAACTATGGATATATTGGATTAGTTGGAATCTTACATGTAGGTTTCGATAATGTGATTTCAGACCTTCATTGATTTTTCGGGATGAGACTTCTGAACACCCCTTAGAGTTTTATTGCATGGCTTACCAGGTCTCATTATTATAAAGATTTTAATTGTTTCTTTTTACTTACATCTTTCCCTTAGCCACTAAAAACTATTTTAATATTTCTATCATTGAGCTGGACAAAGTTTATCCCTCAGGTCTTCCTTAGAAACACCTAGAACAGGACCTTTTTCTGAAGTTTGTAATGTGTTCAGAGAGGAATGCGAAGGCAAGCTCTTTATCCAGGAATCTTGGACAGGTGCCTGGGTTCGTGACCTAGCCACATTAGCCATCTAGGCTTATCATTAGTCACCCAGGTGACCTGACAAATACCTCTGCCAAATGGAGATGCTTGAATCTGGTTGGAAGCTGAAGATTCAATCAGCCATTGTTCAAGATTAATAAAGACAATAGGTCAGCAGAATCCATGAGTAATCAAAAACCTTCAGGCAGAGACTACAGGGAGAATCTGTTAGTAGTGGAAGCATCTTAGCAAATACAGAGTGGCTATGTGGAGCTCTGTGGCCATAATGGTAGAATGAGAAGCAATATTCATCTGCCATGGAGACAAAAAGGACACTGGGTGGCTCAACCCAGCTCGTGTCGTAAAAGTTGATCCAGTGTCCGTGAGTATATGAGGCTGTTTTCAGTCTTCTTCAGTTCCCACATGCAGCCTTTTAAGAAACTCTGTTAAGGTAAACTGGGTACTTTCATCTACCTGAAAAAGCCCAACTAACACATCTTTTATATGCTTGAAACCGCTTCTCACCTTTCTCTGACTTAGGCTAAATAATTTTAATTCTATTAATATTTTTTATTCTTACAAAGTTTTTTGATAAGTTTTCATTAGCCATGCTGTTTCTTATTCTGTAGTTTTACCTTTTAGAATTGTTCTGTTTAATTTTATTTTAAAAAATGTTTTCACTTTTATTGAGGTATAATTGTCAAACAAAATTGTAAGACATTTAAAGTACATGATGTGATGATTTTATTCTGTATGCTTACAATTTTCTTTCAAGTAAACTCTAGGCCCAACATGGGGCTCGAACTCACAACCTTGAGGTCAAGAGTCACATGCACTACTGACTGAGCCAGCCAGTCTCCCCTTTATCATTTTAATAATAGTTTCATTTTACATTTAATTTAAAGCCTTATAGATTCAATTCACCCTTTTCAAGTTCTCCTACCTAGTAGGCATAGAAAAGTAGAATTGGGTCAGAAGACATAGATTTACATGCCAGTCCTGAAATTCACTATAGCTGTGCTCAGGTTACTTAATTTGTCTGACTCTAAAATGAGGATAATATTTATTATTAACAATAACTTATCATTATTGTTATCATTATCGTTACTCCACAAAAAATGATAGGTGAAACTTTTTCTCTCCAGTCATCCTTGCACCCCAAATATATATCTATAAAAGGTTAAAGTTTGTCATGTTAAAAAATACAATTTGATGAGAAAAAGAAAATAAAAGACTAAGAGCCAAAAACTTGGGGCGCCTGGATGGCTCAGTCGGTTAAGCATCCGACTTCAGCTTGTCGTTCACGAGAATTTTGTAGTAGACAAAGGGCTCCTGTCTCCTATTTCTTACACTGATTGCAAATTAAAAGCTATGAATGTAGGGTTGTGTTGAAGGTTTCTGGAAAGCTTTCTATAGAAAGCTGAGAGAAGATAGCCAAGGCGTCTATTTTTTAATAAAATGAATAAATGCAGTAATAGCACGTAAAGGAACTAGAGAAATTGCTTGCTTTATCCCCAACCCTTTTCAAAGATGAGCTGACCTCCTCTGCCTGGTTTCTGCACCAGCTCACTAACTGGCTTCCTTGGCACCAAGGTTGCCCACCTTGGGTCCTTTCTCTGTCCTGCAGCCGGTGATTTCGAAAACACAACTTTCATTGTGTCACTCCTTGGCTCCAAGCTCTTTTTACAGTTCTCTCCTGAATCCTTTCAGTTTCTCAAACATGCCATGTATTTTCCCCTTTGCACATTCTTCTTTGTCTGGAATAGCCACATCTGTTGTGAACCACCATTTCCCCCGGCCCCTCCCCAGATTGCCAAGTTAGCACTCGCTGTTTAGAAGTCCATTGCTATGCCAGAAAAACTACCGTAACAACTCCAACCTCCTCGCCTGAATTCGTTTCCCTTCCTCGGTCTTTAGGCCCTCTACTCCACAGTATTGTTGTTTTGTGTTTACTGTCTGTATCTCCCACCCTCAGAGCTTCAGGGAGCCGTTAGCAATAGCAGAGTTTTGGCACATAGTAGGGACTTCACACATATCTGATAAATAAATGAATGGAAGATTTGGTAGGAGCTGGCTTTCTAACCAATAGTCAATGTCATGTTAATAACCAATAGACATTATTGGTTATTAAATATACATATATACACACACATACATATATATAACTATATATAACTATAACTATATAGACTAATGAGGTCATTCAATATTGTAAAACATATCAAGATATCAGTTAAACACAATGCTATTTAAAACCCCAGTTTGGAACTTGATGCAGTTTGGAACTTGAAGTTCAGCTGGAAGATAAATGGGTAAAAGTAGCAAAGAAAAAAAGTAATAGAGAAAAGCAATTACGGAAACCAGTTATATGTGTGTATATATATATATATATATATATATAATGTTTATATATAATGTTTATATATATGTATATATGTGTATAATATATATATAATGTTTATTTTTGAGAGAGAGAGAGAGAGGGGGGAAACAAAGCATGAGCTGGAGAGGGACAGAGAGAGAGGGAGACACAGAATCCAAAGCAGGCTCTGCGCTGTCTGTGCATGCTGTCAGAGCCCCATGCGGTGCTTGAACTCACAAACCTTAAGATCATGACCTGAGCCAAAGTCTGATGCTCAACCAACTGAGCCACCCAGGAGCCCCCAGTTTTTAAATATATTAAAAGCTGTATATCTTATAACCATACTATACCTTGTAAGAATAATCCAAGAGAGACTAGAATATTACAAGCCTTTTTATACCTAAAGACTTAATGTGAAATAAAGGTAGAATCACACATAAATGTAAGAATGAGTGTTGCCACTCTAGAAATTGGTTGATGATTTCTCAGTTAAATGTAGGTTCTCATTTCATGCTGTAAACAATTTCCAGACGGAGCAAAGATTTACGTGTAAAAGAAGCAAAACCTGGGAGAACTAGGAGAAAATGTAGATATCTTGTTTGCTTTAAAATTAATAGTTGTTCTTTTTTAGAGTTTTTAGGGTTTTGGGTTACAGAGGAACTGCACAGAAAGTGCAGGGCTCTCATACACCCCCGTCGTCTTGCCCCTCACACATCCTCCTGCTTATTAACGCCTCTTGCATTGGTGTGGCACATTTGTCATCTTGAGGAACCCGCACCGATACATTATTATTAACTAAATAAAGCCCATAGTTTATATTAGGGTTCCTTCTTTGTGTTGTGTAGTTATTAGGGTTTTGACAAACGGGTGACATCGTGTGTCCACCAGTACAGGTAGTTCCACAAAATACCTCCTGTGCTCCACCTATTCATCCTCCTTCCCCTCCCCTGAGCCCTTAGAAATCATTAATCTTTTGGTTACTTGTATGTTTTGCCTTTTCTGGAGTGTCATACAGTGGGAATGATCCAGTATGTCACCTTTATACCCTGGCTTCTATCGCCTAGCAACGTGCATTTAACGTTCTCCCGTGTCTTTTCATGGTTCACTTCTTTTTATCACAGAATAGTATTCCATCATATGGATGTACCATAGTTTGTTTACCTGCTCACTTGTGGGAGGACTAAATACATTTTAGGAAGCTTGGTAATATTCGTTAAACAAAACAAAGCATTTATTGAGAGCCTACCGTGGGCCAAGCCCTCTTCTAGAATCTTGGGGTGCATCAGTGAGCAAAACATACAATAATCTTTGCTTTTGAGGAGATTACATAAAAGTGGGAGGGGACAGACACACAGAAAATGAAGAATAAAAACAATAAATAAATTTTAAAGTATACAAGAAGGTGGGAATTGCTGTGGCAAAGTAACAGGCAGGGCCAGGCACAGGGAGTGTGGGGTGTGGGGGCTGCTGAGGTTAGGCTGCAGATGGCCATCCTGGATAGGCTGGTCCCTGCCGCATGAGAAGGTGATGTTTTCACCCAGATTTGGCGCAGAACAAACAGATGGTGTATAAGTGTAAAATTTTTAAATTTACTACCAATAAAAAAGGCAAATTCAAACAATGTTATAATATCCCGCTTACTAAATTAGCATAAACTGGGGCACCTGGGTGGCTCAATCCGTTAAGCATCCGGCTTCAGCTCAGGTCATGATCTCACAGTTTGTGAGTTCAAGCCCTGGGTTGGGCTTTGTGCTGACAGCTCCAAGCCTGGAGCCTGCTTCAGATTCTGCTTCAGATTCTCTCTCTATTCCCCTCCCCCGCACGCTCGCGCGCGCGCGCGCTCTCTCTCTCTCTCTCAAAAATAAGTAAACATTAAAAAAATTTAAAAATTTTTAATTAGCATAAGCTTAATTTTAAAAATATAAGCTTGGGTATGATACATGGAGATTTCACATGGTAGGAAAAAGTATTAACTTCTATAATTGTTCTTGAAGGCAATGGGGTGATATGGAATAAGGAGCCTTAACAATGTTTAAACAGTCAGTCATCCCACAGCTATAAAGGCATGGCTACAAAAGTGATCAGGAATGGTAACAAAGTTTGTGTAAAACTAATTGTAATTTTAAAATTTGAAAATAGCGTATATTTTCTGTAATGGGAACACATGAGAAATTATTATGACACATTCAGTTAATGTAAGGCTATGCAATCTTTAAAAATGCTGAAATCATTTTTGAAGAATATTTAATGATTTGGGAAAGTGCTTATGCACAGAAAATGATCCAAAAGAAATCTACCAAATGTTAACAGTAGTTATGAACCTCAGGTGGTGGGATTATGGATGCTTAAAAAAAACTTTTTAAAAAAAATTTTACTATTTATTTTTTAAAAATTTACATCCAAATTAGCATAAAAATAGCTTCTTTTTGATGTGAATGTATAATACATTATAAAATTCATGTATAATACATATGTATTATAAAATACATTATTAAAAATGAAAATTACAGAAAAGTAAAAAGAAAACACAAGTGGTTTTGTCTCATTTCTCCTAATTTTGTCCCTTCTTTGACTTTCTTCTTCCTGATCAATTATCACTTTTCTTTTTTCTTTGCTCCTCCCTTTGTTCCACCCTCCCAGCTTCTTTCTCCTTCTCCACCATCTCTTGCTTTCTACTGATATTCATGAGCCAAAGGGGATCCACGTATGTTATTCACGGCCAGATGGCACTCCAGGAAGTCATCTACAATCCCACCCTTTCTCCTCATCCTTGCCAGCAGTTTTTTTTTTTTTATATATATAATCGAACTTTCCTATTTTTGCTGTTTGTATACATGAAGAATAATGTCTTGTTTTTTAATTTAATTTAATTTAATTTTACTTTACTTCATTTTATTTTACTTTAGTTTACTTTATTTTACTTTACTTTATTTTATTTTATGTTATGTTATGTTATGTTATGTTATGTTATGTTATGTTATTTTATGTTATTTTATTTTAGAGAGAGAGCATGAGCAGGAAAGAGGGGCAGAGGGCAAGAGAGGATCTCAGGCAGGCTCCATACTCAGCAAGCCGTGGGGCTTGATCCCACGACCGACCCTGGGATCATGACCTGACCGGAAATCAAGAGTCAGATGCTCAGCTGACTAAGCCACCCACGTGCCCCAGTAATGTCTTATTTTGAATTCCATTTTTGTGATTTCCAGTGAAGTTGAACTTCTTTTCATGTTCTTATTAGTCATTTAGGTTTCATCTTCTAGTGAATTTGGTTTCTACATCCTTTGCCCACTTTCTAGTTGGGTTGTTTTTTATTAGCTCGCTCATTCATTCATTCATCCATTCCTTTATCCTTGCTGATTTCGTACATTCCTTGCTGTTCTAGATGATAATCTCTTGTCAGTTTAGGCACCTCAACAATCTTCTCTCAACCTCTGCCCTTCCTGTTAACTTTGCTGTGCTGTCCTGTGTAGACGGAATTCTTGAACTTTGATCCTTCAGTTTTTTAATTGATTCACCAACATTTTTATGTAGAACATCACTTACATCTTTAGTTAGATCTCTGTTTTGAGTTCTGTATCCATCACTTTTCTCTCTTCCCATTTCCATTTTTGTCTTTCCCTCTTTATTCTGTAACGAATTCTCAAGTTTGTCCTCCACATTACTTATTCAGTATGTCAATGCCAATTCTGCTATTTCTGCCTTAAGTAAGGGCTCAATTCTACTTTCTGAAATTTTTGGTTTCCTCACGGCATTTTCTACTTTCAGTAAACCCTACTTTCTTCTCATCTTACTGCTTACAGGTCTATTTTCTCACTGACTTTCTTTTTCCATTGCATCTCATCATTTATTGACGTACAAACAACTTACAACTTCTTCTTTTTCTTCCTCAAGCTAAAACATCTAGAGGCATCCTTTTTCTGAGTATTCCAGTAGGTGTAACCCTTCCCTTCATCCCTCTGCTTTTCATGTTGCTCTATCCTCACTTGGGAAGCCCGTGGGAGAGGACCCCAGCCCCTGTGCTCTGACCACTTCTGTAGAGGCTCAGTCTCTCTCTTGGAGTCACAGATGGTAGGTAGGTTGGTGAGCCCAGCGCCTCACACATTTCCTGTCTAGTTTTTCTCCCTCAGACAGAAATGGGATCCACTCCTACGTCCATCGCTGGCTCTCCAGCACATGGAACAGATGGACTGCATGGAAAACTATAGCCCTGGTTTTCACTGCTTCTATTTCTATCTTCTCCCAGGCCCATAGTGTTTATTTATGGAGACTACTATGCTGGTAGCCCACAACCCAAGTCTTGCCCAGGTGTTTTCTGAAGAGTTGAAGTCTTTGGATGTAGATCGGGGTGAGGTAGGAGTGACTGAAATGAGAAATTACCATCTGGCTGTCCTAAAAAATAAATAAATAAATAAATAAATAAATAAATAAATAAATAAATAACATGAGCTCAGTGAGGGACTAGCCGGCTAGCTTTCTGGTAGGTACGGTTGGTGTGTTTCTCCACAAAACATCATGCAGTGGAGAAGAAACAAAGGATTTTTCTCCTTTCTTTCAGCTGTACAGGATTTTCTCCCCTTTAGAAATAAAGTTAACGGTGTTCCCCATTGTGAGTCTGGTTTAGTTATAGTTATCTGGCATTAAAGCCAGATTCTCCTAGATTTAGGAAACAAGTTCATTGTTCTAGTTTCCCCTGGTGCTATGACTTTTCATCTTTGTGTGTCTTCACAGAGTTTTTAATGAGACATTGAGAAAGGCCAGGTGTTACTTAGAGCTGATCCATTTATTTAAGAAGCCACAGTTTCATTTCTTTCCCTGGAGGGCTAGGGACCTCTGCTCAGGAAGTTCTTCAAAAGATACATGCAGGCCAGACCAGGCCAGGCCAGTTCTCGAATAATAACAGGCTTGAATGCTCTAAATATTCGGGCAAGAAAGTTTCCTGAAAGAGAAAAATTTGCCTGAGTGATTCTGAAGTCTGGTATTATTAATGCCCATCTCCACCATGTAACAAGTTACAATATGGCTTGTCCTAAAAGGTATGGACTTTAAGTAAAGATGCATCAAACTGCATCTGATGAATCCATTCTAGTAGACAAAAATACAAAAATGAATAGAACAGTCTGACTGTATGAATACAGAGAGAGAAGGAAGCAAAGAATGACATAAATGAGGAAAATTATACATGGTGAGTGTATATGGTTTAGCGTGTTGTTCTGTGGATGGACTTATTGGGTATTATCACTCTTTCTTTGTTTGAGGCCCGAAGGCCAAGGAAAATCAGTTGGTGTTAAGTAGTCTTTATTTCAACACAAGGACTATACTAGTTGTGTATAATTTTGCCAAGTAAAATGGAGCATGCCCAGTTGAATTTGAATTTCGGACCAACAATACCTAATCTTTTAGTAGGAGACTGTCCCAAATATATAGGACTTACAAAAGGTGGTATCTGCACATTTTAAGTGGCACCTTAAATATTTAAGATAGAAGCTGAGGAGGCTAGGCAATAGGATTTTGGAGACATTTGCTAGAGTTGAGTATCATTCTCACTGTCCCCTACCCCCACAGGGGAGAGGAGGGTGTGCTTCCTTCTGCAAACACCTCCTGAGAAAGGCCCGAGGAGCTTGAAGCCTGGAGACAGAGGGAGCTGGTGATGTCACGAGCCTGAAAGACTCAAGTGAAAGATAACAGGAGCCATCTGCCTGACTGTGAGCAAGGGAAGTGGGTGCCCTTGAAAGCAAGCTGTGTCTCTTCGGAGGCATATTACCCACAGATTAGTCACAGGTCCAGTGGCGGCAGGTACTGGGCCTTCAGGTCATTTAAAAATGAACTCCAGGGGTGCCTGGGTGGCTCGGTAGGTTAAGCATCTGACTTTGGCTCAGGTCATGAACTTGCGGTTCGTGACTTCTAGCCCTGTTGGGCTCTGTGCTGACAACTCAGAGCCTGGAGCCTGCTTCGGATTCTGTGTCTCCCTCTCTCTGTTCCTCCTCCTCTCGCACTCTCTCTCTCTCTCTTTCTCTCTCAAAAATAAATGAAGATTAAAAAGAATTAAAAAAAATTGAACTCCATTAAGGAGGGCTTCCTTCCAGATGGAGAGACTGACAGAAAGAGCCCCCCCCCCCCCTCAGCTGCAGGTGCTGAGGGGGTTGCCATGAGTTACCACTGGGAGGACAATTGAGAGAGGTAGAGGCAGAGAATAACTTTCTGCAGGATTTGTGAGAGTGCCCCAGAGAAAGAACCATATAATGGCCAGGGAGCACCAGTGGATATCATTGGATATCATTCATTCATTCATTCATTCATTCATTCTCAAAGATCTCTACTGCATGCTAGGTGTGCACTGTTCTTGATGCTTAGGATACATCAGAGAATGTGGTGGACAGAGATACTTGCTCATAAGGAGCAAAGTGGTGGCAGACAGTAAACCAAACTTAATAAATACATACATTATAGAGTATGTTAGAAAGCAAGAATGGTTATGCTGTTGATTTAGAGCTGAGTCAGGGCTTTGAGAATTCCACAGGGGTGTAGGTATTAATGGGAGAAGTAGGTACTGATTTGTGTCAAGGCTCCTCGTGGAAAGCGGCGTTATCTGTTATGTCAGGCGGGCAAGCATCCAGTTCATTTAAAATCACCAAGACTAAATTCGTGCATGTCATCAATGGTCATATGTCATTCTAAAATATCTTTTCAAATGGCCAAAAGAGAGCACGGTAATAGTAAATAGCAAAGCCCTCCTGTCAGTACTGTCATTTATTACAGAGAAAGCTAACAAAGAGTCTAAAAAAAAAATAAGCTGGGGAAAATATCAGCCTTTCCCCTTTTGCTCCTTTCCCTACCTGGCTCCTGGTGAAGGTGGTGTTAGTAGGGATGAGAGTAGATGCGGAAGGAGGCCGAAATGAAGCGTGTATTCTTTTGGAGACAGAAGAGAAACTAATTGAGGGAGGAAAGAGTGACCCAGAAAAGGAAGAAGGTAGCAGTGAAAAATACCCAAATTTCAAAAGGCGGGTTTGGGTGAGCGTTTACAAGAGATTTAAACAGGGAAAATAATATTTTTAAAGTATTTAAGTAGCCTTTCAATTATTTTAGTCTGTTAAAACAGGGCTTCCCTGAATATGATTCTGTGCCAAGGCTGACTTCAAAGTTAGGAAGCCAACTCAGCTCATGTTCTTAGCAGCACGGTTTGAAGGAGTTGAAGATCACTGGGGAATGTGTACGTAAAAAGTGGTATAAAGCATGAACGATCATGGACTGGGTTCACCTGTAGCAGCATGGATAGGTTTCAAAACATGGGGTGACATAAAAATGGAAACTGATTCATAGCATAACGTGACGAACATAATTTAAAACACACACACAAAACAACTCCTCTATGTTTTCTACATTCAGTGGTGTCTACATGGACATATTGAATGTAGATACAAAGGTTAACTGATAAATATACTAGAGCAGTTGGCAAGGGAGGCCCAGGGAATTAAGAGTGGAGATGGGGAGGAAACAGCACTGAACAGCCACTGATGTCATCCCACATGAGAGCTTGTGGGGAGTGTCCCGGATCATCGCTCAGCACGTATGGCCATTGGCCATCGCCGTGCTGTTCTGAGGCTCAAGTGCTTTGCAAGTTTAGGTTGCCTGTTCTTTATATGAATGAATCTGGAGCCTAGTGTGCCCTTGTATAATCCCATGTATCAGTGAAAGAGCAGCAAGATAACTGGCTTGCCAGTGCAATTCTCTGGAAGTAGCAGGGTGAGCCTAGAAATACAGTAATAACAACAGAAGAGGGGCACGGTAAATCCTGATATTTAATCATGGCTCTTGGATGGGCGTCCCTTTTCCTGGTGATCAAGGAGAGGCTGCAGGGTAGATCAGAGGGGCTGTGGAAAGCGCTGCCAGACCCTAGAGACCTGCAACTGATGAAAGCCTCAGGTGTCTCCTGGCCATCTTCCTAAAGTGAAGTTTGCAGTTTCACAATAATGGGCCACAGCTGGGGTCTACAGTAGGCTGCGGGTACTATGGAAATCCCAGAAGACCATCTGGTTCCAGTCCATGGGGGACTAGGACTGGGAGGCAGCCTTTCCTCCGGGCAGACCATCAGACCTCTCTTGCAGGTGAGCTTTGGGTCTAGGTCCCTTTCCCACATTTCAGATCTTCTTTACAACTCGTTGATGGTGGTAGTGAGCTGGAGAAGCCGTCCTCCTACCCTTTTAGATTCTAACTGGGGAAATGCTTTGCTGATTTTTCAGTAAGCCATCACGCTGCTAGCTTCCTCACCAGCTCAGGCTTGCACTCAGTCCTACAAGCTTCTCCTAACAGTGCACGTGAAACCTCGAAAGAAAGGGAAAATGTATGTCTTCTGCTCACTACCAGAAGATCAAGTTGCTGGATTCAAATACTGTGTGGCTTATATAATAGAGATTATTTTACCATATATTACATCTTAAATTGGTATGCCATCTTGGGAAAGAAAGAACACTTGGATTATTTCAGTATGGAATCATTCTGTTTTCCAAAGGTAATACATTTTCTCATTTCAGCCTAGAACCTGGACGTATTCACTCATTAAACAAACACCTTGTGTCAGGACCTGATGTTTAAATGCTCCTAGGCTTAAACAGATAAGTCATGGTTTCTGCCCCCATGAACTTATCTACAGTCTACCAGGGAAACCATTATAATACATTAAGACAATAGCTGTAATGGGGATGTGGACAACAGCACAGGTAAAAATGTTTCTTGGAGAATCAAAGTAAATTTTATAGAGGAGAAATCTTCAGCTCAGTCTTGAGGGACAGTTGGACAAGAGATGGGGGCAGAGAAGAACAGCCGTGAGTGGGTTCTTGAGAGACTGAATGGCCATCTCTATTTCTGGACACCAGACAAAACAGGGATGAGAATGTCGGAATGGTGTTCCTATCCCGGTTCTCGGCACAGCCCTTGCAAATCCCACTTAGGTCTTTGAGGAACTTTGGTTGTGGAATCTTTACAGATCAGCGATTCCAGCAGACCTTAATAAAGCTTTCTGTTTGTTTCAGAAAGAAGCATGGATTTGAGAATCAGTGTGCATTGCGAAACCTCCAATGTATCACCATTATAAAAACACCTGTTCTAGGCACGGCAGTATTTTTGTTGTTGTTGGTCTACTAGGCTGAGTACAACAAAACTAACTTCTTCACTAAAAAAAAAAAAAAATTAACGAGTAGTGGTAATCCCAGCATCAATTAATTATTTTCTCCTCTAAAATTTAAAAACCAGTTTAATTTCCCCCTGAAATGAAAACCCATGAATTTTTGAGTTCCAAAAAAAAAAAAATCTCACAGTGAGCACTGACATAAACTACTTATTGTAGAAGGACCATTTTCTTTAAAAATTGAAGTAGGTTATGCTCAATAAGTGAGTTTAGATTTAACATCATGGATTCTAGTTTTTTTAATTAAAAAAGTTTTTTAATTTATTATTATTATTATTATTATTATTATTATTATTATTATTATTATTATTTTGGAGAGAAAGAGAGACAGACCGTGAGCAGGGAAGGGGCAGAGAGAGAGGGAGACACGGAATCCGAAGCAGGCTCCAGGCTTTGAGCTGTCAGCACAGATCCCGATGTGGGGCTTGAACTCATGAACTGCGAGATCATCATCTGAGCCAAGGTTGGACACTTAGCCAACTGAGCCTCCCAGGCACCTCATGGATTCTGGTTTTTTAACAGTATATCTAGGAGATTGTCTCATCTCAGTACATAAAGATGTTATTTTACTTTTGCTTTTTAAATTAAATATTTTAATATGTTCTTAATAGCGTTAAGAATCTATATATATGTCATAACATACATTATATACTATTAATATTAATATTAACATTTATAATTATATAATTGCTCTAATAATAATTAATAATTTTATATTCCAGATATCATAAATATACAGCTCAATGAATCTTAACAGTGTGTACGCATGTGTGTTATCAACACCTGGATCAGTAAACAGAATATTATAAACACCCTGGAAAACCCTCTTGCCAGACCTCCCATCACTACTGCTACTTCCTCAACCACTCTCTGTATCAGTTAGATTTGCTGTGTAACCAACCACTCCAAAATTTAATGGCTTAAAACAATAGTCAGTTACAATTCTGTGAGCCAGCTCAGTTTCGGCTCAGCCTAGCTGGGAATTTCTGTTGATCTGGATGAGGCTCAGCTAATCTTGGGGTGACAGCTTGCCCCTGCAACAGCAGGCATCTGCTAGATTGCCTGGGGGCTGGCTGACTTCTGACTGGGATGCCAAAGTTCTACTCCATGTAATCAATCCCTCCCAGGAGCCAACTCACCAGGTTTGTTCTTCCAGTGGCAGAATTGCAACAGCAGCAAATATAGAAGTTGCAAGCCTTCTTAAGGCCTAGGCTCAACTAATACAACCATTGATCACATGGTATTTGTCAAAGCAAGTCACAAGGCCAGCCTGGTTTCAAGGGGTGAGACTCCACCTCTTGAAAGAGAGAGAGCACATGCACAGGCACATGCAAGAAGGGGAGGGGCAGAAGGAGAGGGAGAGAGAAAATCTTAAGCAAACTCCATGCCCAGCATGGAGCCAGGCGCAAGGCTGGATCTCATGAATCTAACGGTGAGACCATGACCTGAGCTGAAATCAAGAGAACTGCAATCACCATTATTTGGTTACTGCATTTTATATAAATGAGACCATACATTATGCACTACTTTTTTGAGGGTCTGTTATTTTCATTCAACATTATGCCTACAGTGTGTGTATAGAATTAATTTCTCCTTTTTTATAATTGCTATGTACTACTTTTGAAGAACATACTATAGTTTATCCCTTCTATTGGTGGGCATTTGGTTTACTTACCTATTTTGGTTATTGTGAGTAGTATCCATATAACATTTTTGTCTATGTCGTTTGGTGAACATATATAGATGTATCCGTTTGGCCATCCTTGCCTAAATTTGGTTATCACTCATTATCAGTGTTTTTAATTTGAGGCATCCTAAAAGATGTGTACTTGTGGTTCATCATTTAATTTACATTTCCTTGATAAATAATGATGTAGGGTTTCTTTTCACTTGTTTACTAGCCATTTGGGTATCCTTTGTAGTGAAGCCCCTATTCAAGACTTTGGCCTATTTTTCCATTTATTTGTAACACCCGGTCTATTTCTGCTTTCATCTAATTCCTAATATGTGGTCGCCAATGAAAAGTTGGGGTCTTGATCATTGTTCTTTCTTGAAAGACTCTGGAATGGCTGCCACTTCGTGCAAGGCTTCTCTCTCTCTCTCTCTCTCTCTCTCTCTCTCTCTCTTTTTTAATATGAAATTTATTGTCAAATTGGTTTCCATACAACACCCAGTGCTCATCCCAAAGGGTGCCCTCCTCAATACCCATCACCCACCCTCCCCACCCTCCCACCCCCCATCAACCCTCAGTTTGTTCTCAGTTTTTAACAGCCTCTTATTTTTTGGCTCTCTCCCTCTCTAACCTCTTTTTTTTTCTTCCCCTCCGCCATGGACTTCTGTTAAGTTTCTCAGGATCCACATAAGAGTGAAAACATATGGTATCTGTCTTTCTCTGTATGACTTACTTCACTTAGCATAACACTCTCCAGTTCCATCCACATTGCTACAAAAGGCCATATTTCATTCTTTCTCATTGCCACGTAGTACTCCATTGTGTATATAAACCACAATTTCTTTACCCATTCATCAGTTGATGGACATTTAGGCTCTTTCCATAATTTGGCTATTGTTGAAAGTGCTGCTGTAAACATTGGGGTACAGGTACCCCTATGCATCAGCACTCCTGTATCCCTTGGGTAAATTCCTAGCAGTGCTATTGCTGGGTCATAGGGTAGATCTATTTTTAATTTTTTGAAGAACCTCCATACTGTTTTCCAGAGGGGCTGCACCAGTTTGCATTCCCACCAACAGTGCAAGAGTGTTCCCGTTTCTCCACATCCTCTCCAGCATCTATAGTCTCCTGATTTGTTCATTTTAGCCACTCTGACTGGCGTGAGGTGATATCTGAGTGTGGTTTTGATTTGTATTTCCCTGATGAGGAGCGACGTTGAGCATCTTTTCATGTGCCTGTTGGCCATCTGGATGTCTTCTTTAGAGAAGTGTCTATTCATGTCTTCTGCCCATTTCTTCACTGGATTATTTGTTTTTTGGGTGTGGAGTTTGGTGAGCTCTTTATAGATTTTGGATGCTAGCCCTTTGTCCAATATGTCATTTGCAAATATCTTTTCCCATTCTGTTGGTTGCCTTTTAGTTTTGTTGATTGTTTCTTTTGCTGTGCAGAAGCTTTTTATCTTGATGAGGTCCCAATAGTTCATTTTTGCTTTTAATTCCCTGTGCAAGGCTTCTCTTGGCCCAAGCAAACCAGGATCGGTGAATGCCTCAGGAGGAAAGCTGCACACTGTCAGGCTCATTTGTCTCTGCTTCCTTTCTCCTAGTCCCTCAGCCTCCAGGCATTGGAGCGGTCTTAACTGCACTTCTATTCTCACTAGATCTCGAGGTTGCCGAAAGCTCTCCTCTGTCTCCCTGTGTCTCAGTGGCCTCTTTTTGCTCATTTTTCCGAGCTTCTTTTCCTGCACCTTGTGCAGAATGGCAGATCACTTGCAACATTTCAGTCTCCTTTCTCTCCAGGGTGTTGGCTTTTCATCTGCTGGCCACCTTGGCACCTCTCTGTTGCCTTCAATTTTGTTTTTTAATCCAGTTGCTACGGCCGAGGTCAAAGAGGTTGCCGCCTATGTTCTCCTCTAGGATTTTGATGGTTTCTTGTCACATGTAGGTCTTTCAGATATTCTAATTGTTCTTAGTGGGAGATTTGGCCTGCTATAAATTCATCTCCAATTACCAAAAGTGGAATGAAAGCTACACAGTACGACATTGTATGGATAGTTTAAAATTTCTTTATATAGTCCCTTGGGGTGCCTGAGTGGCTCAGTCAGTTAAGCACCTAACCCTTGATTTTGGCTCAGGTCATGATCTCACAGTTCATGAGTTCAAGCCCTGTGTCTGCCACTGTACTGACAGTGTGGAGCCTGGCTGAGATTCTCTGTCTCCTTCTCTCTCTGCCCTTCCTCTGCTCGTGTGTGTGCTCTCTCTCTCTCTCAAAAATAAATTAATTAATTAAAAAAAGAAAATTTCTTTATGTGGCCCTACTTATGGATACTTAGTTTGTTTCCTATATTTGTTATTGCACACCATAAAGCAGTGAGTAACTTTCTGTGTATATTACTTCACACATGTGCAGATATATCTGTTATAAAAATTGCTTGAATGGAATTGCTTGGTCAAAGGGACTGTGCATTTGTATTTTGATACACATTGCCGTATTATCCTCCATAGATCTCTACTAATTTATATTCCAAACATGTTATGAGCATGCCTATTTTCTCACAGCTTAACAACATGGTGTGTTATCTTAATTTTGGTCTTCACCAATCCAGTAGCTAAAAATAATGATATCTCATGAAAATAATAGTATCTCATTATAGTTTTAATTTGCATTACTCTTATTGTGGGAGACATTGAACATCTTTTCACATGATTAAAGTCCCAAGTTAACAAACTGCTCTATAGATTTGTGATGATCAACATTTCCCAGAGTATATTCCACTAAATTCAAAAGCAAAACAAAAACAAAAAATAAAAACAAAAAAATGCTCGTATACTTCCCCCTTTTGGCAATTCAGAATTCATTGTAACAGCCTCTGATAAAATCAACCCATTTAACTTTTTTTATTGTGGTAACATAAATATAACATATTACTTATTTTAACCAACAGTAAGTGTGCTATTCAGTGGCATTAAATTCATTCACGATGTTGTGTAACCATTTCCACTATCTATACCTAAAATCTTTTCATCATTTCCAACGAAAGCTCTGTACCCATTAAACAATACCTCCCTCTTTACCACCTCTTCTTAGCCCCTGGTAACCTCTATTCTACTTCCTGTCTCTATGAATGCTTCTATTCGAAGTACCTCATGTAAGTGAAATCATATTTGTCCTTCGCTGTCTGGCTTATTTTACCAAGCATAATGTTTTCAAGGTCCAACCGTGTTGTTGCATATACAAAATTTCATTCTTTTTTATGGTTGAATAATAGTCTATATTTTATTATATTGTTTACCCATTCATTTGTTGATGGACACTTGAGCTGTCCCCACTTTTTGGCTATCATGCATAATGCTATGATCATCAGTGTACAAATTTATTCATATCTTTGCTTTCAATTCTTTTGCCTGTATACCTAGGAATGGAATTGGTGGGTCATATGGTAGCTCTATGTTTAACCTGTCAAGAAACTGCCAAGCTGTTTTCCACAGTGGCTGCACCATTTTACATCCCCACCAGGAGTGTATGAGGGTTAGAATCTCTCCAAGTCCTCACCAACATTTGTCATTTTTCTTTGTTGATTGTAGCCATCCTACAACCAGATGTGAAGTGCTATCTTGTTGTGGTTTTGACTTACATTCCCCTAATGATTAGTGGCTTAGTCCATTCAGGCTGCTACAACAAAATGCCATAGACTAGGTGGCTTATAAACAATGGAAATTTGTTTCTCACAGCTCTGGAGGCTGGAAGTCTAAGATCAGGTCAGCATGGTTGGGTGAGGGGCATCTTCCAGGTTGCAGAATCCCATGGCAGAAGGCACTAGGGAACTCTGTGGAATCTTTTCAATGAAAGCATTAATTTCATTCATGAAAGCTCCAGCCTCATGACCTAAGAAACTTTGTACTGCTCCACCACCTTATATCATCATATTGGGTGTTAGGATTTCAAAATATGAGTTTTAGGGGGACAGACACATTTAGGCCACAGCAATTAGTGATGTTAAATGTTTTTTCATGTGCTTATTGGACCTTTGTATACCTTCTTTACAGAAATGTTTATTCAATTCCTTCACCCATTTTCTTAATTGGGTTATTTTGTTGTTGTTGAGTTGTAGGAGTTTTTAAAAACATATTCTGGCTATTAATCCCTTATTAGATATGTGATTTGTAATATTTTCTCCATTTAATAAGCTGTCTTTTCTCTCTCTTGATAGTACTTTGGATGCATGAAAGTTTCTAATTTTGATGAAGTCCAGTTTATCTATATATTCTTTATTACCAGTGTTTTTGTTCTCAAATCAATGAAGTTGTTACCAAATTCAATGTTATACAGATTTTCCCCAGTGTTTTCTTCTAATAGTGTTATAGTTTTGGCTATTTGGTTAAGGTCTTTAATACATCTTGAGTTAATTTTTATATATGGTAGACGTACATGTGAATCCACATTTTTGCATATGGATGTGCAATCTTCATTTTGCATATGGTGTCCAATCTTCCCAGCACCACTTGTTGAAAATACTCTCCTTTAATCATTGAGTGGTTGTGGCACCCTTGTTGAAAATCAATTGACCATTTATGTGAGAGTTTATTTCTGGGTTCTCTATTTTATTCCATTGGTCTATATGTCTGTTATGCTAGTACCCCATACTATTTTAAGTGCTAGAGTTTTGCAGTAAGTTTTGAAGCCAAGAGTGTGAATCCTCCAATCCTATTCTTCTCTGAGATTGTTCTGGCTAATTGTGGCCTCTTGCCGTTCCACATGAGTTTGAGATCAGCTTTTCCATTTCTGTAAAAAGAAAAAAAAAAGACTATTAGAATTTTAATAATGATTGCACTGAATCTGTAAATCATTTCAGGTATTATTGAACTTTTAACAATGTTAAGTCTTCCTGTCCATGAACATGAGATGTCTTTCGCCATTTACATAAGTTTTCTTTATTTTCTTTCAGTCATGTTTTGTAGTTTTCAGCATAGAAATTTTTCACTTTCATGGTTAGATTCATTCCTAAGTATTTAATTATTTTAGATGCTATTACAAATGGAATTGCTTTCCTAATTTCCTTTCTGGTATTTTGCTCATTGTTGATATACAGAACCACAACTGATTTTTGTGTTCTTTTACCTTGAAACTTTCTTTAAATTTGCATATTAACTATAGTCGCTAGCTTTCATGTGACTTCTTTGGGATTTCTTATATATATGATTATCTCACTCATGAATAGAGATAGTATTACTTCTTCCTTTTCAATTTAAATGCCTTTGTTTCTTTTATTCTTCTAATAGCTCTGGTTAGTACTTCCAGTACAATGTTGAATAGCAGCAGTGAAAACAGGCATCTTGTCTTGTTCCTGATCTGAGGGAGAGAGATTTCAGTCTTTAACCATTGTGTAGAGTCCACTTAACTTTGTTTTAACCCAAGATCTTCCAAATTTATTTGACTGAAGAATAAGCTATTCATATTGGAAAACACTTTTATTGATAGGTTAAGACCTGGAATGTCTACAATATCTGACAATCAGAATAAAAATCATGGTGGGGCGCCTGGGTGGCGCAGTCGGTTAAGCGTCCGACTTCAGCCAGGTCACGATCTCGCGGTCCGTGAGTTCGGGCCCCGCGTCGGGCTCTGGGCTGATGGCTCAGAGCCTGGAGCCTGTTTCCGATTCTGTGTCTCCCTCTCTCTCTGCCCCTCCCCCGTTCATGCTCTGTCTCTCTCTGTCCCAAAAATAAATAAACGTTAAAAAAAAAAAAAAAATTTAAAAAATCATGGTGCTCAGAAAAACATATGGCATTTAGATTTCAATTTTTTTTCCAAAATTTTGAGTCCGCCATTTTGAGGAAGCCATTCTATCTGCTTAGTCAACTTCTTTATATACTTCAGCTCATTTCACAAAACACAGCAAAAAAAAATATACTTTTCTCAAGCAACTAAGCAGGATGTGGCTGCTAATTAAAATGCAAAGAGTGAGTTGTATGTGGCACTGTTAATATCGGGAGGACCGTCACACACATGACTTGGTGCTCTGTGGTGTTGTATTGTTGGTGGTTATAGGAACTCAGCAGGAACAGTTAACAGCTGAAAGTTTTATAATTTGCCTTTTAGGGAGAAAGGTGTGAGGTTGATATGAAAACATTGGGTGTTTATTCCTCTTGCCAAAAAATTCTTGATTTTATCTTCTTCACTCCAATCACTCCTCATTAATTTTCACCAAGCACCCCATCTCCACATGCGTGCTTCCTCTCAAAAAATCCCAAGTGAGACTGCCAAGACTCTGTTCCTCATCTGAACACATTACCTCCCTTTACACATTACAGGTACCTCTGACAAAAGCCAGGAAATGAAATGATGAATAAACAAATTGGCTGAAAAAATCAGAGTTGTTGTAAAATTGGCAACAGTAAGATAAGCAAGCAGCAGAAACTGGCAGTGGTTAGATAATCAAACAGTAGTGTTAAAATGGCTGGCCTCAAGCTGGCCTCATCAGAACTTTCTGGTCTTGCGGCCCAATGAGATGAAGGGCACTTCTTGCAGGACACAGTCATAAAACTAAAGTCAAAGAAAGCTTTATGTGTTTCATGGATGTCTCAGTTTTGTCATGTGTCTGCATAAGTTGTATCTATATTTTTAATAGCACCACTTGGTTTTGCATATCGTGAAAGGTGAATAAATGGCAATCAGACAGTCACTGAGAGAAAGATCATCATCCCTTGCACCAGGCGCTCCACATTGGCCTCCCTGTTCTTCCTCAGATACACAAAGCACTTTTCATTCTTAGTCTGGACCTTCTCTCTGCCTAAAGTAACCTTCTCCAAACACTTAGAAGTTTTTACCCGTCATTTATTTAGGCCTCTGTTCACAGAGGCCTTCCTTAATGCCCCTCTCTAAACTATCCCCAAATACTTACTATCCCTGCCTCGTTTTTCTTTCTGAGTATTGAGTCTTGGCACTATGTTAAATGTTTGTTGGTATGTTTGTTATCTGTTGACCAATATCAGTTTCATGAGGGCAAGACTTTGTCTTGCTCACTGCTATATCACCAACATTTAAAATAGTGCCTTGTACATAGGTTTGGTACTTAGCAGATATTTTCTGAATGAACAAGCTAATAAATAAACCAAAGATAATATCATTTCAGAAATAAAGAGAATTTATCGGCTCACTGAAACGAGGTCTTGTCACATACAGGTAGATCACGCCCTCATACATCAGGACTCTCTCTGCCCCTTGGCTCTGCTCTCTTCTCCACTGGTTTCTTCTCCAGCAGACTCTTCCTTCATTGTAGCCCCAGAACCCTAGGCTTCCATCGTGCTAAGTTAAAAAAATCCAGAGAAAAAGACATGCCTTTTCCCCAGTAGCACAGGTAAGATTTCAGGGATCCCCTGGGTTCTCCTGAGCAATTCCCCTGAACCAAATACTCTTACCAAAGAGCTAAAATACAGTAATTGGCCAGGCCTTGGTCACTTGTTCCCTTTTGGAGTGTGGAGTGTGGTATGTCCAATCAAGCCACAGGGACCAAGTTAGGGGACGGGCAGTTCCTCAAAGAAAATTCAAGGTATACTAGAGTATGGGTAAAGGGCACCAAGAAGGCAAAAGCAAGAGTGCACTGCACTCCCTATGGTTGAAAAAAAGAGAAAGAAAGGAACAAACAAAAACAAGTTCTTTGCTGCTCAATCACTTCTTAACTTCTGTTACATCCTTTCTTCCTGCAAACTCTAGAAATAAATTAAAACCTTATTCCAAGTTAGGATTTTTGTCCACTTTATGCTTTGTTTGTACCCCAAAGGTGCTAACCCAAACAACCAGAAAACGATAAGCATTTAAAGATTCAGATGCTAACCACAAGCTTGTGACTAAGAGCCACATAACTGTCAAATACTGCCTTTTCAGACACCCTTGTATGTTTTAGGGACTAGTCAGGATGGTAGGGACAAATCGTGCTTTGCACTCCCTATCCCCTTTGCTGGCTCTTGTTTCCTTCACGGCACTTCTGGCTTTCTAATATATTTTATGATTTATTTATTGTCTATGTCCCTTCCACTTCCCAGAATGTAAATTCTATGAGGACAGGGATTTCTGTCCCTTTTGTCCGCTGTCCCATTCCCAGAGCCTAAAACTGTGCCTGGCATGGAAAAAGCATTCCACAAATATTTGTTGAATAAATGAATGGCAAAGGGTTAATGTCTGTGCTTTTTATTTAATATTTCTCTGTATTCGGTAGGTTAATATTACTCCATTTGATATATTTAGCTCATTTCTTTAAAAAAGATTTCAATTTTGGGGGCACCTGGGTGGCTCAGTCAGTTGAGCATCTGACTTCATTTCAGGTCATGATCTCCCCATTCCTGAATTGGAGCCCCATATCAGTCTCCTGCTGTCAGCCTGTCAGCACAGAGCCCACTTTGGATCCTTGATCTGCCTCTCTCTGCCCCTCCCCTGCTTGTGCTCTTCCAAAAATAAATAAATATTTTTTTTAATATTTCAATTTTTTCTCCTTCATTTCTTACAGTGTTTCTAGCTTCGATGTTGTTCAAAAGAATAGAACTGTTACCTAAAGATGTGTTTAAAAGATCTTCTGATATTGTTTGTAATTGAACCAGCTTCATTTAAACACACACACACACACACACACACACGCCCATGCACACAAGCACACACATACACACTCACACTAACAAAATGCTGTGCACTGCCATTTTTACTGCAATTCTCATTGTAGTTTGTGCCAGGGAAATAACAATCCCCTGTGATCGGAGCTTTGTTTTTTTAATGCTCAGCTGTCACTAACATAAAGGTTTCCTGATCTGCTTTGTCAGTTTCGTATTAGATAAGGAAAAAGAAGAATGGGATTCATTTTTAACTTCTATAAAAATTAGACATTTAAATCAAAGTTTGAAAAAATAGGGTCAGTGGCTAGTTGTACCTTTCTCAGAATGACCCCAGCGTTTGAGCTTGATGACCTAGTGGAATCTGCCCATCTTGTGTATCTTTCATCCTATAGGCCAAAATTAGAAGTGGAGCTCCCTTTACCTTAACCTCGTTTTCTAATTTATAAGATGCTTTTCTACCTTCCACAATCCCTTGTGCCTCCCTCTAAACGCCTGGAATGCTGTATACATTTCAAAAAGAAGAGTTACATCGTGCGTCTCATTTCTCTTTTGGTCACGGATGCCAAACTAGAATCTACGAGCTGAGTTTAGGGTTTGTAAATTTATATGTCAACATACTTGCAGTCTCTTCTTTCTAAAATCTTAATTTTTTGTTTCTCGTTTATTTACCTTTTGTTAGTGATTTCGGTTACCTTATACTCAGAGGCTTTTATAGGAAGAAAGAAGTTATAAGTAAGCCAATTAGAAGTTTAGGGTATGTTTATATGTGGTCACTGTGATATTAACTAAGCATGATACGGAGGATATAATCAAAATAGGAGCAAGAAATCCTGTGCTCTTGAAGAGTATATGGTAATATTTGTTGAATGGGACTAGGGTGGACCCAAGCCGGCTGGATATGCTCTGCATCATCCCCTGTCATAGGACTGCAGGGCTCACGATGGCTGTCAGCTACTCAGAAAGTGTTTCACAATCTTTTCAAATATGAGAAGCTCTTTTAAATGTCAAAAGATGCTATAGACCGTACCACCGGGCTAGGCTATGCTATGTGGTAACAACAGACAACTTTGAAATGTCATTGACGTCAAACCACCTACTTTCTTTCTGGATCACACTAATGTCCACCCTGAACCAACGGGGGCCTCTGATCGTCATAGTTACTCTGACAGCCAGGCTGATGGAGTGGCCATCACCTCTGATCACAGAAGCAGAGGGAAGAGCAGAACTCTGGAGAGTCTCCCACTGACAATTAAAGCCTGGCTCAGAAGCGACAGTCATCACTTACATTCACAACTCATTCACCAGAACTAGTCATATGATGCTTCCCAACTGCGAGGGGGCCAAGATGTACAACTCTTGCATGGACTCTTGCATGGACTCCTTCAGAAGGAGGAGAGAACCAGAAATATTGGGTAAATGGCACTACTGACTACCACAGATGTACCTGCACAATAGCAGTGGTCAATTTTTAGTATTTGTTGCTTGAGCAAATGCATAGTGATAAAAAGTGGTATGAATTTGAGTAATACTTTAAAATTAATTTGTATCACATGAATCATATTAATATCTAAGTAAATGAAATAAGATTGAGACATTTTTGTCTCAAGAGTTAGGCTTGGAAAAGATGGGAGTTAGCACCAGCATTATTTCTAGGGAGTTCTGTTGGGGAAGAGATGTTTGGGAAGCCTGATGGTTACGTAGGGACAGTGGTGGGAATGTGGAGGACAGGAGTGTTGGCTGGTGAGGAGGACACTGATCTTCATAACACATAGAGAGAAGTTTCAAGTTTGGGAGGCAGTGAAAGAGGATGAAAAGGAGGAGGAGGAATGTGGGAAAGCAGAGAGAGGAGAGAAAGAGACTAGCAAACAGGAAGAATTATTTGGTCTCTGGAATGAGCTTTGCATTGACCCTCCCCCACCCATCCACAAAGTTCAATAGCTTACTGAGCTCAGAAATGCATAATATGAGTAAAGTTTGGATGTGAACACTAAAGAAGGAGGTAAGTTTCATGCTGGGTTGAAGGAGTAAACATCTTAGACAGTAAGGTTGCAGAAAAGTGTTTTATAATCTTTTCAAATGCTTCCCAACTGCTCAGAATGTAAGCCGCTCAGAAATTTGCAGAAGTCTTAAAAGAGGGCTTTAGGTGGCCTGGCCATAAACTGCCAATTTTATGTAACTCTTGAATGTTCTCAACTGATGTTTTTGTTAATTAATGCTGTTGTTATAAAGTAATATTATTTTAAAATGTACTTAAATAAGAAACCTGGCTTACTCATTTAGTGATATTTATTGGGTGCAAACACGACAGTGAATCATACAATAAGCAAGATTTGGGTCACTTCTTACTGTCACTTAGGAGGGGCAGAAATTAAACAGATACACACGTAAATAAACTTATTTATTCAGCTTACATCAGTGCTCAATGGTTACAGATTCATAGACTCCCTATGGATTATAGGGCCCGTGGGTTGAGAACTATAGTTCCAGGAAGTTAGGCTATTCTTTAACAGGCCTGACATGGAAAGAATGAAGGACCCCTACACCAATTCAATACTTCTGTTTTTGAAGGCATTCATAAGGATTTCTTAATTTCAATGCCATAAACAATCCTTGCTACATGGTTAGCTGGTGTGTAAAAGAGAAGAAATTACATTGGAGGAGCTAAAGAAAGTATAGCATGTCAATTAGAAAGAGATTTTAAATAAATGTTAACAAAAATAGTTAAGGAGATCATGGGATACACAAGGTAAAATTTAGATCATATGAAAAGAAGAACAGGCAAGTTTGAATAAGAAACAGACGGAAATTCTAGAAACAAAAATATAGTCATTGGAAAAAAAATAAAATAATAGCTAGATTCAAAAGGAGCTTACATACAGTTGAATGTGGAGTTAGTGAAATGAAATATGGATCTGAGGAAATAAATCAAATACAGCTCAGAAAGGAAACAAGAGAATTAAATACGAAGGAGAGGGCAAGAGCCATGGACAACTGAAAGAGTTCAATTTATATAATAGTAGTTCCACATGGCAGGCCTCCAGGATATAGGTTAGAGCTGCATTTGAAATAAGTTATGGCTGATAATTTTTCATAATCGAAGAAACACATGAGCTCTCAGAGGAAAGAAACATAGAGGCCTAAAAAAGGAGAAGTAAAAACAAATTCTCTCTGATTTGCAGCACAGTGAACCTTCAGAATGCCTAGGGAAATAAGAAAATTTTACAAGCTACCAGAGAGAAAAGGCAGTCTACAAAGGAGCGGTCATCAGAGTTACTGCAGACTTCTCGTCAGCAACAGTAGATGGTATAGGACAATAGAATAACATCTTCATTGTGCTATGAGGAAATAACTGTTGACCTAGAATTCTCTGCTTATCTAAACTGTGGTCCCCCAAAGTGAAAGTGAAAATATGATGCTTTCAGTCACTTAGATCAAGTGCATGCACTATCCATAGACCCTCCTTTAAAGAATTACTAAAGTTTTATACTTCAGCAAGAAGCTATTGGGATGCAGTCAGGTATTGGGTATTGGGATGCAATAAGCAATGATCTGAAGGAAAGGAAAGACTGAAAACAAACTAAGTATAGAACTTAAGCAGTTTTTAAAACACAAAACAAGTTGAAAGAAAGGCATTAATAAAGATAAAAGCTGAATCTAATAAAATACCAAATAAGAACTTGTGGAAAAGAGAAATAAAACAAAAAATTTTAAACTACCAATAAAAGTAAAGTAAATAGATGGCAAATTTTGTATCAGAAGAAGAAGAGTAGTAGGAGGATGAAGAGGAGGAGATTCCAGCAGATAATCATAAAATCAATCAGAAAGTTAATTAGATGAACATCCACCATTAAAAATGCCACGACCCAGATAGCGATCTAGCTTTTCAAGAACATACTGTTCCTTAATCACTTAAATATTCCAGGTCAGATGAAGGGATGGAAAACTTCATAAAACATTTCCAGAAATTCATGTAACAGAAATATCAAAACCTGATAAAGATAGGCCTAACATGAAAACTAGAGAATGAGTACACTTGTTAATATCAATCGATGTAAGCAATTATAAATTATAATTAAATTATAATATAATTATAATTATAATTATATTTAAATTATAATTTATAATTATAAATTATTTCCAAACCTAATAGAACAGTCTATTAAAATAATAATACATAATAGTTAGATAGGTTTCATTCTAACCTTAGTGTTAGGATCTCTATTGATTCATTAAATCAATAGATCAAAGGAAACAAGATAAAAACATCACAATAGATGCTCTATATAAGCATTTAAAAATATTTAACATCTATCAACTGACTAAAAAAATTCAAGAAAACTAGAAATAGTGGGAGACTTCTTTTACATTTTAAAGAATGTTTATTCAAAACAGTAGCTCACAATACATGGAAGCATTTCCATTAAAATTGAGATTAAGCAAAAACTCCCATTATTTCTAGTATTATTGAACATTTTTTTGAAGTCTAGCTAATGCAATAGATATGAAACAGAAGTCAATAAAATTGTTATAAGGGAGGATATAGAATAATCATTATTTAGAGATGATGTGAACTTCTACCAAGAGCATTAATGAGGCCATTCTGAACTAATATATTTAGAAATGTAACAAGCTAAAAAATTAAATATGATAACTTTTCTCTATGCCATTGATCATCCATAGAAAATACATTGGAAACACGGTTGTGTTTAAAATAACGGAAATAGGGACGCCTGGGTGGCGCAGTCGGTTAAGCGTCGTCGGACTTCAGCCAGGTCACAATCTCGCGGTCCGTGAGTTCGAGCCCCGCGTCAGGCTCTGGGCTGATGGCTCAGAGCCTGGAGCCTGTTTCCGATTCTGTGTCTCCCTCTCTCTCTGCCCCTCCCCTGTTCATGCTCTGTCTCTCTCTGTCCCAAAAATAAAATAAACGTTGAAAAAAAATAAAATAAAATAACGGAAATAAAAAGTACCTAGGGAAAGCACTAACAAGAAATGTTTAGTACCTATACGGAGGGGAAAACCACCTGAATTAGGTCTACTTCTCTGAGGTACCTGAAGGACTTCTTGAAGCAAGTAGGGAAACCTGAATATTATAAGATGGAAAATATCGCTCAAATTAAGGTATATGTTCACCACAACTTCAAATGAAAATCTGTGAGATTTCTTAAAGTGAAAGGTGGGTTGGTCAATAAAATGATTTTTAAAATAACATAGATGAATAAGTGCTGTGAATAGTATTTTGGTGGTAAACAGTACTATGGAATATCTCACCAAGCCTCATGAAATTTTAAGTCTAAACTTCAACTCAGAAAGGTTAATTTTCCAAGGGTCACACAGCTGGGTGGAATTGGTGCTCCAACACAGGTCTGAAGGTCTTACCCCAGAAACTGAGTTATTTTTTTGTTTGCTTGTTTTTGTTTTTAAAGAGAGAGAGAGACAGAGGGAGCACACAAGCAGGGGAAAGGGGAAAGAGAGAATCCTAAGCAGGATCCATGCTGAGAACAGAGCCCAACATGGGGGCTCAATCCCATGACTCTGGGATGAAGACCTAAGCCCAAATCAAGAGTCAAACTCTCAACCCACTGAGCCACCCAGATGCCCCCAGAAACTTCATATTTTTAATATCCATGCTGTATATTGCAAGTGAAATAGCCTTTTAAATTTCTTGTATTACAAATCATGTCTGGAGCCTATTTGAGGAAGAAGCAGTTTTCACTAAATGGTGAAAACTAAATGGTGTTACTCATATTCCATTTAAAGCCTATTCAAAAAAGGGATACTCAAATTCTTTCTTTACCTACACTTAAAATAGTAGTCTATGGAAAGCTGTTCAGCATATATGGTTAAGTGAAAAAAAAACAAAACAAAACAAAACACACATTGCAAGGCAGAATGATCCACTTTTGTGCAAAAATATCCTTTTACGTCCTTTTATATATTTTTATGGCAGGATATTAAGACCCATAAATGTATATGGTAGGATGTTTATATATGTATGTATGTATATATATATATATATATATATATATATATACACACACACATACATACACACACATACACACACACATATATATATGCACTGTATATATATATATGTGTGTATATACATGGCAGGTTATTAATATCCTAAAATGTTAATAGTGACTAATTCAGAATAATTTTTATTCTTTTTGTCTTTATTTTCTCCAGTTAGTTTTTTAACAGTTGTAACATCCCCCCACCAAAAAAAACCCAAACCAAACCAAAACAAAAAAACCCTCAACTCTTGTTAAGCTGAAAAACACAGGAAGCTGGATTTGTTCCCCAATTTAGGTTCATTGTGAAAAATTAAGCCGGTATTTTTTTTTATCTTGCAGCCTCAAAAGCTAGTAGTATTAATAAAGTTATTTTAAGGAAAGCTGTCAAGTTCAACGGGCTTGATCCTTTAGCCGTTATCCAAGTGTAAGGTGAAAATAAACAATGATTTTATTATGGTAATCAGGGGAAATTACTCCTGCGTTTATTTTAGAAACAGGTCTTGTGGACTTGTGAGACTATTAGAACAAATCCTGGTGTTCACTAACGTCAGAATGTGGTCCTGCTTCCGCGGGGTTTCCCGGCCCCTCCCACGCTCCTTTTGCAATGCCCGCTGGCTAGCGCACCGGGGACGTGGAACCGCTCCACTAACAAGCAGCCATCCTTCCAGAGTCATGTTCTGCTGGGTTGGTCGAGAATGCCCAGTGATTCTTGTTGTCACCATGCAGCTCTACATGTTAACACGCAGCTTAGCAAGACCTTAAATACTGACTTCCGAACAGCTACATTTCAGCTACACTCTCAGTATTTTCTTTTTGTTTGTTAGCTATAAAAGCGAACAAATGGGACTGAGGGACTCTGGCACGGCTCCAAATCTGAGTAAAATGCATCCCGAGTTGGCCCTTTGCCCAAAGGTATAATTTTCAGCTGTGAGTTGCCCTTAATTCTGAAAATCATCTTCGTAGCTTCAGATTTTTCAGTGGGGTAGAAGCGTTGTGTCTGCTGATCAGGCAACCAGCATTCGAAACCAAAAACAAAACCAATATTTTGTTTTCGCTTTGCATCAGATCAGACTTCTTTAGCTAGAGGATTCAACACATGAAGAACATTCAAGTGTAAAGGCTGTAAATATTCTGTGCTTGCAGACCATAAATAACAGTGTGAACGTTTCTTTAGGTTATTTGATTTTGGAACAGATAATTTTTTCAAGTTTGATACCTGAGATATTTTAAAACTAGATTTTTCTGCTTGGTGAATAGTAAAAGTAGTCAGCATCAGTTTCAATTATGTGGGTGCAAATAACAAATTATTCTGTGATTAAGGATAACAATCAACAATACATGTATTTAGTAAACATGAGTGCCAGTATGTACCACACATCAACAATGTGCTAATGCTTGGTAGTTTATAACACTACTGAGCATAGGGACTTTCCAAACAGCAGGTTGGTATTTGTTTTTATTGTTCTATGAATAAAGCCTTTTTATATGTCTTAAACTCCATCAGGCAAAAGACTGTGTCTTATATATCTTTTATCCCCCAAACTGAAAGAAAATGTACACAAAGAGAGTTACATGTCATTTATTATTATTAGTTCTGCAACAAATACATACCAAGTTTTTTGATACCCAAGTAAAACAATGAAACATATTCAGAAGACATGGTAAATGCCAACAATCTGACACTTATTTGCTGCATGAACCAAAGCAAACTCTCTGAGACTCAATTTCATTTCCTTATCCCAAAACATAAGAAAACAGTCTCTCTCTCTCTCTCTCTCTCTCTCTCTCTCTCTCTCTCTCTCTCTTTTGCAAGGCTGTTGTGGGAGCTATGGGGTAATCATGTGAATAGGTCAAACACAGGACCTAACAAAATTTAAGAGTTTAATTACTGAGCTTTTTTTTTTTTCTTTTCAGATTATGAAAGGACTATAAGCTTATTATAGAAAATTGAAAAAAAATAAAACTGGGGAAAAAATCACCACTGTCACACTATCCGGTTTTTTTTCTGGCCCTTTTTCTATCATAGTTTTTGTAGTTGAGGTAATGCTCGCTATAAAATTTTATATTCTGCCTTAATTCAATTTACTTTATAACATCAGCATTTTCTCATGTTATTACAAGCTCTTCGTAAACAACGGTTTTAGTGTCTGCGTGGTATTCCATCCTGTCATTTACTAACCATTTCCCCATTATTGTGTAGGTTGTTTTCCGTGTCTTGTATGGTAGACAGTGCCATGATAAACACTTTTGTTTCTAACTTTTGTGTTTCAGATTATTCCCTCAGAATAGGATGCATTTCTCCCATCTGTTCTTTGCTCTGTGTTTCCACCTTTTCTGCCTTCTTTTGATTAATGATTTTTTATGATTCCATTTTATCTCTTTTATTGGCTCATTGACTATAATTCTGTTTGGTTTAGTGGTTGCTTTAGTATTTATAGTATACATCTTTAACTTACTACAGTCTACCTTCAAGTAATCTTATATTACTTTACATATAGAATAAGAACATCACAGTTGCATCTATTCGTCCCTCCCTCCTCTTTTGTGTGCTATATTTGTTGGATACTTTTCTTGTGCCTATGTTATAAATGTGACAATACATCGTCTTTATTTTTTGTTTTAAACAATCAGGTCTTTTTAAAAGACATTTTATAAGTGACAATAAATATGTGATATTTAGGCACTTTTCTACTATTTCTGATGCTCTTTATTCCTTTGTGTAGCTCCAGATTGTATCATTTGGTCATTTTCCTTCTGCCTGAAGGACTTCCTTTCACATTTCTGGTAGTGCAAATATGCAGATGATGATTTCTTTCAGCTTTTGTATGTCTGCAAAAGTCTATAATTTTCCCTTCAATATGGACAGGATTTTTGCTGGGTATAGAATTCCAGATTGACAATTTTTCCTTACAGTGTGTTAAAAATGTTGTTCTAGTGACTTCTGGTTTGCATTGTTTATGACAAGAAGTTTGCTGTCATTCTTATCTATTTTACTCTATATTCTGTGAGTTTTTCTCTGGCTGCTCTTTATATTTCTCTGCTTCCTTGGTTTTAAGCAATTTGAATATGATGGTACTTGCTGTAGTTTTCTTCAGGTTCCTGGTGCCTGAGATTTGCTGATCTTGGGTCCGTTTGGAGAGAAGAGGGTAAATTACACACCAGCCTTTTGCCTAGCAAAATACAAAGCACCCAGTAGGCATGCAGTAATAGTGAGAGGAATTATGGATGAATAATATCCTAAATATACTGATAATACTCCTAATTATAAGATAAAGGCAGTATTGCCAGGTAGAACCATACACGTGCACACACATGAGCATGCACGCACACACACACATATATTGAGAAAGAGAGAGAGAGAACACAGAATTTAAGTAAAAGCGAATACTGGGAAATCTACATATTTTCATGAATATGAATTTTTTTGAGTAGTTTTGATTCAATGAAATATCCATTTTATTGGAAGGGGGAAATATATTAGGGTTTTTGGCAGAAATAGGATGTGGTGAGTCATGAATTCCTTGAAGACATTGAGAAGAGTGGATTAGCTAAGGAGCCTACATTCTTCAAACTGTAAGCTTTGTGAGAGGCCAGAAGACAGATGAAGTTTGGGGCAGCGGAGCAGAGGCAGCTAACACGGAATTCTGTAGGCACCACTTCCTATGTCTCAATTCTAGCACACCGACTCATGACAATGATATTAAAATGGAGAGAAGCCATGTACAAATGAATTAAATAGTCATTAGTGATAGAGTCAGCTGGGTGGTGATATGCAAAGGAGAAAAAGACAAAATCATGAAGATAGTCTTGGGTCACAAATAAAAGAGATTTTACTGGACAGGCAAGCATGTGAACTCATTGGTTCTACAGTGGTTTGTTTCTCCAAATGTACTGTTCTCCAAATGTTTGTTTCTCTTGATGGTATTACAGTTAGTATTTTCATGAATTCAGATCTCCTGGAAAATCTGGAGATTGGCAAATACCAGGATTGGGAGATGATAGGCCTCATTCTCCTGGTGTGGTAGATTTTAAGGATTAGGTTGGGGTTCTAGAAATTTTCATAGCTTGCTGTCTTCATGGTTGGCTTCATCTTTTACTGCTAAGGGGCTGAGACAGCAAGAAAGGAGTCAACAAATCTTTTATACAAAGAATGCAATTATAAATACTCAAATAATATTTATGTTGCTCATTGTTATCATTATTTTATAAACATTCTGAAGGTTCGAGCAATGTCACAATACAAGAAAACAAAATGAGCAGTAGAAATATTGGAATACCGGAGGAATTATTATTAATTATTGATATGATTGTACGATTGTATACCTACAAAAGTTAAGAACATTAGTTATAAAACTATTAAAAAAGCTAAAAGAATTTCTTAAAGTGCAGGAGCACAGAAACATGCACAGAATCAATGGCTTTCCCATTTGCTAGCTCTATCTGGCAAAAATTGAAATGAAAAAATAGGATCTCATTCATAATGACTACAGAAACTATAAAGTACGTGGGAATATATTTAATAAAAATCTACATAAAGAGAAATATAGTGGAGTCATATCATATGCCTGTTTATAATATACAAATTGAATCAAACTTACTCCATGCCACACATGCTTCTTTTTTAGATATGTATATTTTATGCAATAAAACTCCCAAATACAGGCCAAGTCCTTCCCTGGGTGTTCAACTTGAGAAACAGCAATCTGTTTCAATCCTGGAGGAAAACCTGACTGTGTTGAATTTTTTGTTTGATATTACAACTGTATACTGTTCTTCAGGGGCAATTAAGAGGATTTTCAAGAATAATTTTGACTGTAAACAACTATCACCTTGATGCTGGTTTTGGAAAATCAATCCTTGTGTAAGATGAATCTCCACTGTGGTATGTGAATTTTCTGAAGGACATAAAGCAAGACCTATACATAAAGTTCCAGGATAAATGGAACTTGGGGTTATAATGTTATTAAAAATTTGGTTTTCTAATATCAAAATAAAATGTGAAGAGTCAAAAGAAGCATAAAATTTTCAAACTATGCTCTCTCACCTACTAATTCCTAGAGACATTCTAAGGCAGGATGCTTACAATGGCCAGACCTCTGCCTTTCCTTTATTGCCTTCATCCTGGCTAATTTAGTTACAGCATCTCCATTATCTAGAAAACATGTCTGCCTCCAGACTTATAAACCATTAAGTTCCAGTGTAAATAAGACTGCAGGTGGTAAAGGTGAAACATGCTTGACTTCCTCTAACTAGGATGTGCATTTAGAATAGCAGAGGCTAAGTCTGAGTTCCAAGATGCTGGTAATGCTGGAGTGCTTTGGTATACATGCGATGGGAAATGTCATGCAGGTGTAAGAGCTCCCAAGGACTGGATAAAATTAGGGAACTCCTAGGAAGAAGTGTGAAGCAAGTTAAAGCTCTCCTGAGTAGGGGCGCATGGGTGGCTCAGTTGGTTAAGTGTCTGAGTTCTGCTCAGTTTATGACCTCCCACTTTGTGTGTTTGTGCCCTTCATTTGGCTCTGTACTGACAGCTCAGAGCTTGGAGCCTGCTTTGGATTTTGTGTCTCCCTCTCTCTCTGCCCCTCCCCTGCTCATGCTCTCCCTCACTCTCTCTCAAAAATAAATAAACATAAAAAATTATTTAATAAAAGCTCTCCTGAAACAATACTCCACCACTCTACCCACTTTCATGGGATATTCCTTTATTGGGAGAGGACTGTTAACTGACTTCCTCTGTCCTCTTCCATCGAGAAAACCAAAGCCCCTAGAATTTGTCAACCAACTGAGTGTTACACATATACCCGGGAAGGTACCCTAGTCAGGGAAAGTGCATCCTGGCTAGATAAGAAACAATGTAATGCCAGTGATGGTATTTCTCAGCTGAATATAGATATGTAGTGCAATTACAACCAGAATCTCAGCTATCTTTTCTGTTTGCTTATCTCTGGACCTGGACAAGCTGGTTCTAAATATTTGCCAGTTGTCAAGAGAATTTTAGAAAAGAAGTAGTGGGAGGCATTTACTCCATCAGCTATAAATAAATGCTAAAAATATTGCAATAAGGATCCTATGATACTGGGATAGGGATTGTAAATAAATTGTGAAACATAATAGTAAATATCTAATTGCAACCATTCAGCAACAAATCATTTATTAGGCACATGTTATGTACCAGTTGCTATGCTAAGTCACTGGTTCAAAAGCTGTGGACAATATACAGTCACTGCCCTCATTTTAGACTGAATATTTACAAAGTATGAGCAACGTCATGGACAAAGAATCAAAAGTGCTATGAGACAGAGAACAGAGAGATGAATCCTAGTGTGGGATCCAAGAGAAGCCTCCCAAGACTATGATATTTTGACTGTCTTGAAGGATCCCTGAAGTGAAGCCAGGTTAAGGAGCAGAGTGGCAGAATACATGGCTCTGTGGGGACACCACCCCATATGGGCAGTCTGGTACATTTAATGTAGAGAAAGCTTGTGGTTGGCATGGAAGATGGGCTCCCAAAATGAATTTATTTAGGAGTCTAGGAGAGGTGTAGAGAACAAATTTCACCTTAAGGAAAGTGGAAAACCCTTGAAAGGTTTATATAAGCTTCCTTGTCTTTCAGCTGACATGGATGTATAAATTTCAAGTGCAGTGTTGAATGGTAAGTGATATCTTTGTGTATTTGATACAGAATAATGTTTTAATGGAAGTATCAATAATTTTGTTTATCAAGTAAAAAAGTATATTATTAAATATTCCTTTTTTGATCTATTTTTTTCTTTTTCTGAGCTTACTATCTCCTCTGTTTTGTCATCAGCTTTCAAATGGTAGATGTTTCTTATCAGTTTCCTCCCAGTGTCTATGTGTGTGTGTTGTTATTACTTCCTTATTTTCTTCAGTGATTTTAAAGGACTAACCACATTGCTCTGTTCCATTTATTCCCTCAAATCGTTTTTTTTTTCATGTTTATTTATTTTTGAGAGACAGAGACAGAGTGTGGATGGGGGAGGGTCAGAGAGAGTGGGAGACACAGAATCTGAAGCAGGTTCCAGGCTCTGAGCTGTCAGCCCAGAGCCCGACACGGGACTCGAACCCATGAACCATGAGATCATGACCTGAGCTGATGCTCAACCGACTGCACCACCCAGGTGCCTTCTCTCAAATAGTTTTTTTTTTTTTAATTTTTTAATGTTTATTTATTTTTGAGAGAGACAGAGACAGAGTGTGAACAGGGGAGGGGCAGAGAGAGGGAGACACAGAATCCGAAACAGGCTCCAGGCTCCGAGCTGTCAGCACAGGGCCCGACGCGGGGCTTGAACTCACGGACTGCGAGATCATGACCTGAGCCGAAGTCGGACGCTTAACCGGCTGAGCCACCGAGGCGCCCCTCTCTCAAATAGTTTTGATGCATGGCCAGGACCAGAATGAGGTGAGTGAGAGACACTGAATGCAAAATTTAAGAGTATGCCAAAGACCCAATAATCAAGATTAAAAAATATGTTCATACAATAAATAAAAAATCAAAATTAATGCAAAAATTCTGCTATGAACCATATATCAGAATTTTAAATAAACGAGATTCCAACCCCACACTGTACACTTTGCCTCTCACTGGCCACCCCCCAGCCCTGGCCCTGCTTCCAATAAAACTTTATTTATTAAAACAGTCAGCTAGCCCTTAGGCTATAGTTTGCTGGTGTGATTTTAGTTTTCTAGCAAATGGATTAGAATTTAACTCTGTCTTTGAACAACCAGAATTTAATAGCATGTATGACACTGTCCTTCCCTTCATGAATAAAAGAACATTAATATACTTCTATTTAACTTCTACCTGCCCTCCTCCTAATTGGTTTGATAACCAGAATTTTAGTTTCAGTAAACTTTTGACTTAGCACCTTTTACTTTAAAGTTTTCGTCTAAATAGTAGCATTAAACTTCACAACTCCACTAACTACCATTGTTTAGACTTCGTTACACATTTTAATGGTTATATTGCTCATCATTGTATCTTTACTTTCCCTCTCTTGAGCTCTGTATTCAGAGTCTTTTTTGTCTTTATTGTTATTGGAGTGATCGACAAAATGATTTTCCCTGGGACTTAAAAGTGTTTTTCCCCCCAGAAAATGGACATAGGTGGTACATTTTCAGTCTTTGTCCACAAATGTCATACTTTCCCCTCTTGTCTGAATAAACAGTCTATTCAAGTCAGAATTCTAAGTAAAAATTCCTGTTTGCTTATAACTCATAAACATTTCTCCATCTTCTAGTATTTAGTCCAAAGCTCTTCTGGTTCACTTGTCATTTATCCTTGGCATTTGGAAATGCCATTATGATATGACTGAAGTGTGGTTTCAATATTCCTGCCCAGGACCTTTTAGATCTGATGACTCAAGTCTTCTGACATGCTACTTTTTATTTTTGGGCTTTGTGTCCCCTCTACACATTTAGACTGAGCCCTCTGGAACTCCAACTACATGGACTGTATGGGTTCCAATGTGTGCTTGGAGATGCCACCCCTAATGTGAGATTCCCACGGCCACGCCTCCGCTTTCTGGCCCAGAGCTGCCCTGGCCATTCACGATTGGTCAGCTGACCTGGGTTGAACCAATTAATATCCTTCCACAGGATTTTTCTTCTTAACTGGAACTAAGGGGAATAAGTTAGTTTTCCTGAGTAGAAGAGAACTGTAAAGTTCTTGGCTTATAACTAACAGCTTTCTGCCATCCTTATTTGCAGAGAGAAAGAATGAATTTGCAGGAAGAAAGGAAAAGAGATGGGGATATTTGAAAACTTGGTTCTTGATGCTTCACATTTAAGTCAAAGAGAGTGACAAGGAGAGTATTGTTCATTTTAAATGACCAAATTGGCACAAAAGTGGAGGGACCAAGAGAAAGGAAACAGGGAAACCAGTTAACCGAATATCTTAATAGTTCCCAGGAGAGGTGATGAAACCAGTTAACTGAATATCTTAATAGTTCCCAGCATATCGATGAGACTTTATAGGGATGAGTTGAATACACAATTATGAGGTAGATTGTTAGCCTGGTCATAAATGGGTGTGAGAGTAGGGAGAGAGAGGAGACTAGAATATGCCTAACTTTTCTTGTTGTGTGCCTGATAGACACAGACATGGATAAAATCAACACCATGTGTAATAATGAAGTTGAGAGAAGGAAGTCAGACACAAAGCAGCACTCACTTGGGCACCTGGGTGGCTCAGAGATTTCAGCTCAGGTCATGATCTCACAGTTGTAAGATAGAGCCCCACGTTGGGCTCTGAGCTAGACATAGAGCCTGCTTGAGATTCTCTCTCTCCCTCTCCTACTGCCCCTCCCCAACTTGCATGCTTGTACATGCCCTCTCTCAAAACAAAAATAATAAACAAACAGACAAAACCAAAGAAGCACTCACTGTTTATATTAGTACTGCGCTATGCAAAACCAATCTATGGTGTCTGAAATCAGTTTGGTAGATGGGGGTATAGCAATTGTAATGGGCCACGAAGTGGCTTCCGAGGGTGTTTCTTGATCTAAGGGCTGGTTACACACGAGTATTCACTTTATGAAACAACACATTGAACAGTACACATACGATATGGACATGTTTCTATATGAATTGGATACTACCACAAAAATGTTAAAGGCAAGGATGAGAATCATTAGGGGTGAAGAGAATGATTCCTGTTTAGCGTATTCTGAATTTGAGGTGTCCGTAGGACAGTGGTTCTTCCAAAGTGTGGTCCCCAAAGGAATGGCAACATTACTTAGGAATTTCTAGGAAAGCATACCTTTGGACTCCATAAGACATGTACTGAGCCAAACATCCTTGGGGCAGAGCCCAGCAATCTGTTTGCACAAGCTTCCAGGTAATTCCAACATACGCTAACATTTGAGAAAGAGTGCTATAGGGTATCTGGATGGATCTATTAGGCAGATATCTAAGTATGAATCTGAAGTTAAGTAGAAAATGGTTTGGGCTAAAGGTATAGTTTTGTGATCACATCAGTTAATTGAAATGATCCTTAAAGTCATGAGAATAGATGAGCTCCCTCAGGGACATGACATACAGCAAAAAGAAGGAGGGGCTGAAAAAACACCCACAGGAAACCACAGCATTTCAGGGGTAGGTAGGAAAATGAGATACTGCTTGAAATGACAGCATACACACACATATATTATTCAGCTTTAAAATATGTTGGAGATGAACGTTCATGTGGAAAGATTTTTGTGATGTATTTTGAGTTAAAGAAAACAGACAATAAAAGGGTACAAAACTTATGATACCATAGGCATGCATTGATTATCTCTTAAGTGTGCAATTAAAACTATATTTTTATTTTCTTCATTTTGCTGATCTGTTCTTTCTAGTTTTTCCTAATGTGAAGATATCTTGCATTTTATAACTAATGAAACAAAACCCAATAAAATTGTTTTTAAAAGATGAAGGATGGAACATGGAACTATATAAACACAGACACGAAGAAAATGCAGTTTTGAGATTTGAAGAGTCTGTGTTAAGATGAAAAGCACAATTGCAAAATTTTAAACTGTAATGCAGACACAGAATTGGGTACTTCAGAAAATTGAATTAGCACATTTGAAGATGAGTTCAGTAAAGTCTCTCAGAATGTGGAGGAAAAGAATAAGGAGTGGGACATAATGGGAGTAAGACAGGATAGATAAGGTACAGACCCAAGAGATTGTTGTGTCTGTAATCCAGAGGCCAGCCCTGCCTCCACTGTGGCTTCTCCTGAACTCCCCCTGCCTCCGCCCCCACATCACTAGCGTGACCTACTAACCATCTAAACCAGAGCAGGTCTGGTCAGCCTCTTAAATCCCTTCTGAGGCTTTCTATTGCATTCAGATAAAATACAGTATCCTCTCCTGGCAGCGGGACTCTCCCATCCTCCTCTCCAGCCACCTTCTGTCTTCATACTCCCTCAGCGCCACCCACATTGGCCTTTCTGCACCTTCCGGGCCAAGCTGTTTCATATGCCAAGGCCTTTGGGGATGCTGTGGCCTCCACTAGATGTATTCTCATTTCTCTTCATCCTTTGGGTCACAGCTTGGATTAAACTTCCTCAGTGTAGTGTCCTCCCCATGATATACTTTCCCCTCCTCCTATGCAGTGTAACACATAGTTAGAATTTATTCATTCATCTTCCATGATGGGATAAGCTTAGTGAGACCAGCGTCCCCGTCTAGCGTATTCACCTCTGTCATGCTGCATACAACACAGTCCTTAGCACACAGTAGGTGCTCAATAAATATTTAATTAATGATTGCCGCAGATGTTCTCCTATTGGTGTGTTTTCGTGGTCATTTTATTTTTATTTTATTTATTTATTTTTTTTTTAAAGACAGTCTCTTCACCAAAACTGGACTGCTTTCTTTTTCTTTCTTTCTTTTTTTTTTTTTTTAATGTTTTTATTTATTTTTGCAACAGAGAGAGACAGAACATGGGCAGAGGAGGGCCAGAGAGAGAGGGAGACACAGAATCGGAAGCAGGCTCCAGGCTCTGAGCTGTCAGCACAGAGCCCGATGCGGGGCTCGAACCCACAGACTGTGAGATCATGACCTGAGCCGAAGTCGGACGCTTAACCAACAAGCCACCCAGGCGCCCCTCGTGGTCATTTTTTTTAAATTTTTTTTTTTCAACGTTTATTTTTATTTTTGGGACAGAGAGAGACAGAGCATGAACGGGGGAGGGGCAGAGAGAGAGGGAGACACAGAATCGGAAACAGGCTCCAGGCTCTGAGCCATCAGCCCAGAGCCTGACGCGGGGCTCGAACTCACGGACCGCGAGATCGTGACCTGGCTGAAGTCGGACGCTTAACCGACTGCGCCACCCAGGCGCCCCTTTCTTTCTTTTTTTTTTTTTTTAATTTTTTTTTTCAACGTTTATTTTTATTTTTGGGACAGAGAGAGTCTCGTGGTCATTTTAAAGAGCAGTTTGAAAATAAATGGCCCCGCATCTACACTTCTTTCACCGGTTTTTCACAGACCCTGCCAGAAGTGGGTGCTTAATTGCAGCTCCCCCTCTTACATAAACTAATTTCTAGAAGTAAGCTAACCAAATCTTAGAAGATGTGTTGTCCATTTCGAGTTTCCACGTGAGGTATCCAGATGGCCTTGGAAGCATGAAAACGGCTTCAAAACCTGCCTTGTGTAATCTCAGTGAGTAGTTTATGCATTGATAGACTCCGATTCAATAAACAGTAGGGGCCATCTTTTAATTATGCTGGGTTCATTCTGTCATCTAAAACACTGCTGCACAAATTGTAGGTGTCTTATAAACGCTTATTGATTTAATTATCAGTTAATAGATGTGTTTTCTTGCAGAATGGTAGCTTAGTATTTCTTAATTTTTCACAATCATTTCCTCTTGCTGCGTGGACCTTTCTTTCTCACCAAACTGATGAACTCTTGAAATAGGAGGAGCTCTCTCCTAAAAACAGTCATTCAAATCATGATGTTTCCAAATGCCTCTAGCCATGTTGTGGGTATAGTCTCTTTTTTTTTCTCATAATATTTGTATCAGTTATCTACTGCTGCATACCAAATTACCCCCACACTGAGCAGCTTAAAACAACAAACTTCTACTATATCATAGCTTCTGTAGTTAAGGAAGTGCTCCACTAGGCCTCTGGCTCAGAGTTTCTCATCAGGCTATAGGCATCTTGAAATTTGACTCAAAAGATCTTCTTCCAAGGTCATTCACTGGCTACCAGCAGGCCTTGGTTCCTCCCAGGATGTTGGCTAGAAGCCTCAGGCCCCTACCATTGGTCTGTTCCATAGGGCAGCTCGTGACATGACAGTTGGCTTTTCCCAGAGGGACGGCAGGAGAGAGAAGAAAGAGAAACGATGGGAGGGTGCCAGAGAGAGAAATGAGAGATAATGAGTGAAAAGCCCGATTCTTTGTGCTATCTAATCTCAGAAGTGATATTCCGTCACTTTTGCCCGATTCTAGTCATTAGATGTGAATCAGAAGGTCCAGCCCACATTCAAGGAGAGGGAATTATACAAGGATGTGAATATTAGGAAGTGGGATATCTGGGGCTACCTCAGGTATTTCCCAGCACAGTATTTTCCTTTATTATTTAATACTTTAAGATCTTGTTTTATTTTCTTACAGAGAATTGCAAGCATATAGAAAAGTATAAAAAGAACCATGTATGCAGCACCTAACTTTAACAATTGTTAACATTTTGCTAGACTTGCTTCATGGATTTTCTTACCTCTATATAATTATTTTTAGTTATAGATATGACATTTCACCCATAACTTAATACACATCTATAAAAAAGGATTCCATGTTTCTACACAATCACAAAACCATTGGTACATCTGAAAAAGTTAGCAATAATTCCCTGATATGATGTAATACCCAGTCTATTTTCAAAATTTCGAAATTATCCCCCAAATGTCTTTTACAACTGGTTTGTTGAAGCCAGACTTTTGGGACTCTCAAGTCTCTTTTAACTGAGAAGATCCTTGGTCCATAGCTCTGTATTAACTTGTTTTTCCATGTAAAACTATTGTTATTTGTCTGCAACTCAACAAGAAATACAGTTTGAAAGAATTCAAATAGAAAATAATTCAGTGATTCCTAGGTATGTTACTTAAATGATAGATTTTCGGGGTGCTTGGATGGCTCAGTCGGTGAAGTGACCCACTCTTGGTTTCAGCTCATATCTTGATCAGGGTTTGTGAGTTCAAGCCCTCAGTCAGGTTCCACAGCTGGCGGCACAGTGCCTGCTTGGGATTCTGTCTCCCTCTCACTCTGCCCCTCCCCTGCTCACATTGACTATCTCTCAAAAATAAATAAATAGGGGCGCCTGGGTGGCGCAGTCGGTTAAGCGTCCGACTTCAGCCAGGTCGCGATCTCGCGGTCCGTGAGTTCGAGCCCCGCGTCAGGCTCTGGGCTGATGGCTCAGAGCCTGGAGCCTGTTTCCGATTCTGTGTCTCCCTCTCTCTCTGCCCCTCCCCCGTTCATGCTCTGTCTCTCTCTGTCCCAAAAATAAAATAAACGTTGAAAAAAAAAATAAATAAATAAACTTAAAAAAATAAATGATAGAATATAATACTATTCTTAACTTTTATATGAGATTTAGATATTCCTGATCTCAAACACTTTCAGAGTAGCAGCGGACAGGTTTCACCCCAGCTGATGCAGACCTTTAAGAATGTAACACAAGAGAAGGCTGCAAAGCAAACCATCTCCATATACAAAATTGGCATCACTGGAGGGGAGGAGGGAAGGTGTAAGGCAAAAGACATGCTTATGCTTATCAAAAATGAACATAATAATTTCTTCTAACTGAGATGAGTGGGAAGAAGTGCAATTTTAAGGGGCAGGTGTGCTGGGAATCCAATCTCTAAGGATTCTTTGTTTAACACATACCTAACTTTTAAGTCTAATAGAGTAACTCCTCTTCTGAAAGATAAAAAGGACCTTAGGTAATAGTACCAATTATCCCTTAAATTTTATGCTGTTGTTTTAGCTTGTCCTATATTTTAGTCACATAAAGTAGAATAATTATCATTTTATAAATTTTTAAATATTACACATTCTAAAATTATTATTAGACTTTACAATAATCTATTAAAATAGAAGACATGTGTGATCATCTCATAAAAGGGAAAAAAACAATAACATCATTAACATTCAATACCTTTTTATTATTAGAAATCTGCAGCAGGAGCACCAGGGCAGCTCATCTGGCTAAGCGTTCAACTCTTGATTTTGGCTCTGGTCGTGTTCTCACAGTAAGTGAGATGGAGCCATGTTCGGCTCTGCACTGACAGCTTGGAGCCTGCTTGGGATTTTCTCTCTCCCTCTCTCTCTGCCCCTCTCCCACTCATGTACACTCTTTCTTTTTCTCTCTCAAATAATTTTATGACCACCTTTCCTATGTCCCAGAGGTTTTGGGTTGTGGTGTTATCATTTTCATTGGCATCCATGAACTTTTTATTTTTGTCTTTAACTTCTTGGTTCACCCGTTCATTCTTTAGTAGGATGTTCTTTAGTCTCCAAGTATTTGTTACCTTTCCAAGTTTTTTTCTTGTGGTTGATTTCGAGTTTCATAGCATTGTGATCTGAAAATATGCACGGTATGATCTCGATTTTTTTGTGCTTGTTGACGGCTGATTTGTGTCCCAGCATGTGGTCTATTCTGGAGAACGTTCCATGTGCACTGGAGAAGAATGTATATGCCGCTGCTTTAGGATGAAATGTTTTGAACATATCTGTTAAGTCCATCTGGTCCAGTGTGTCATTCAAAGCCATTGTTTCCTTGTTGATTTTTTGATTAGATGATCTGTCCATTGTTGTCAGTGGGGTGTTGAAGTCCTCTACTGTTATGGTATTACTATCAATGAGTTTCTTTATGTTTGTGATTAATTGATTTCTATATTTGGGCACTCCCACATTTGGCACGTAAATGTTTACAATTGTTAGGTCTTCTTGGTGGATAGACCCCTTGATTATGATATAATGCCCTTCTTCATCTCTTGATACAGTCTTTATTTTAAAATGTAGATTGTCTGATATAAGTACGGCTATTCTGGCTTTCTTTTGTTGACCATTAGCATGATAGATGGTTCTCCATCCCCTTACTTTCAATCTGAAGGTATTTTTAGGTCTAAAGTGGGTCTCTTGTAAACAGCATATAGATGGATCTTGTTTTCTTATCCATTCTGTTACCCCATGTCTTTTTATTGGAGCATTTAGTCCATTGACGTTTAGAGTGAGTACTGAAAGATATGAATTTATTGCCATTATGTTGCTTGTTGAGTTGGAGTTTCTGGTGGTGTTCTCTGGTCCTATCTAGTCTTTGTTGCTTTTGGTATTTATCTATTTGTTTTTGTTTTTGTTTTTTCATCTTTTCTCCCCTCAGAGAGTCCCCTGTAAAATTTCTTGCAGGGCTGTGTTAGTGGTCACAAACTCTTTTAGTTTTTATTTGTCTGGGATACTTTTTATCTTTCTATTTTGAATGACAGCCTTGCTGGATAAAGAATTCTTGGCTGCATATTTTTCTGATTCAGCACATTGAATATATCCTGCCACTCCTTTCTGGCCTGCCAAGTTTCTGTGGATAGGTCTGCTGCAAACCTGATCTGTCTTCCCTTGTAGGTGAAGGACTTTTTTTCCCTTGCTGCTTTCATTTTTAGTATATGTGCTGCCGAAGCGAGCACACCCTTGCTGCTTTCATGATTCTCTCCTTGCCTTAGTATTTTGTGAATTTGACTATGATATGCCTTGTTGATGGTCAGTTTTTGTTGAATCTAATGGGAGTCCTCTGTACTTCCTGAATTTTGATGTCTGTGTCTTTACCCAGGTTAGGAAAGTTATCTGCTATGATTTGCTCATATAACACTTCTATTCCTATTTCTCCCCTCTTCTGGGACCCCTATGATTCTGATGTTGTTCCTTTTTAATGAGTCACTGATTTCTCTAATTCTTAAATTGTGCTCTTTTGCCTTAATTTCCCTCTTTTTTTCTGCTTCATTATTCTCCATAAGTTTGTCCTCTATATCACTGATTTCTCTGTTCTGCCTCATCCATCCTTGCTGCCATGGCATCCGTTCGAAATTGCAGCTCAGTCATAGCATTTTTTATTTCATCCTGACTAGCTTGTACTTCTTTTATCTCCACAGAAAGGGATTCTAATCTATTTTTGACTCCAGGTAGTATTCTCATTATTGTGATTCTAAATTCTGGTTCAGACATCTTGCTTGTATATGTGTTGGTTAAGTCCCTGGCTGTCGTTTCTTCCTGCTCTTTCTTTTGGGGTGAATTCCTTCGTTTCGTCATTTTGAGGGGAGAAAAGGAATTAATGAGGGGAAAAAATTGAAATTAAAAAATATTAAAATTAAAAAATATATTAAAATTAAAAAATTAAAAACAAACACACATGCACACAAAAATTGAATAAATGATGCTAGATCCTAGGTGTGTTTGGGTCTGCCTGTTGAAAGGGGCTTGATAGATTAGAGAATAAAGGGGAAAGGAAAAAAAAGGAAATCGTTTGAAAATTTGAAAAAATGAATACACTGAAGTACACTAAAATGAAATGATGGAAGTAAAATAGAATTTGAAAAAATTTACACAAAAGTAAAAAATATAGTAGAAAAAAATTAAAGAAAAATATTTTTAATAAACATTGAAAATAAAAATGATTTTTCTCTTTCTGTATTCAAGAAAAAGAAGCAAAAAAGAAAAAATCGAAAAAAGAAAAAAGAAAGAAAGAAAATTGAAAAGATGGACCAGCGAACAGACTGAAATATGACTGAAATTACTTCGTTTTCCCCTAGAAGTCAGACTATGAAGCACTTTATAGTCCATAAACTAAGGAGGCAGAAGAGACTTGGGTTCCTGAAGAGCAAGGTTGGCCCAGTTGGGCGGGCCTTAGTGTAATGGCTCCGTTCTCCACTAGATGGCGCTGCTTGGCTTACTGAGGTAGATTGTTGTGGTGCTTGTAGGTGCGTATGCGCATGCACCGGAGGAGTGAAAATGGCGTCAGCCAACTACTCAGTTACTGGGTCAGAACTGTGTTCTCCTGGATCAGCAATCGCGCACCCGTCCTTTGTCTTCAGCTTCCATCCACTCCCCACTTTCACACAGTCTGAGATCAACCCCCAGGCAGAACCTCCTTCATGAATTTTGTCTCCGGCGCGGCTATTTTTCCTGACCCCTTACTTCTGAGGGACTGCGGCTTTGACCCTTTCCGCCCCTCTGTGGAGTGTCTCACTGAGCAATGGACGTGTGCCGGCTGCACCCAGGAACGTTTGTGGTCCGTGCTGCTGCCGATGTCCAGAGACTGCGGCCGGGTACCAGCCCGACCCAGAAAAAGTTCGCGAGATAGTGTAGCAGCAGCGTTTCGGGGATTATGGAAAATCACAACGCACATCTGGCATCAGGCTTCACCCACAACGACCCTGTTCCCGCACCAGCGAATGTGGTTGTTCTCTAGCATCTGCTGGGACCGGGAGGCCACAGTCTCCGCCAGATGTCCTCCCAGCAAGGGAACCGCCTGTCCCATGTGGCCCGAGGACCGCCCGGACCCCACTCTGCTCCTGGGGATTCGCCCTTCCCACCAGAGCACTGCCAGGTATGGAGCTGCGGCGTTTCAGACTCTGCCCTCCCCTGTTTAGAGTCTTAATGGAAGTTAAACCCTCTCCTTTCTCCTTTCTCCCTTTTTAGTTCGGTCCCTGTGGCTGTTTACACTTTTCCACTTTCCTCCAGCTGCTTTTTGGGGGTGTGCGTTTCCTGTATTCCCCCCCACCCCCACCCCTGTCTCCGTCCTCTCTCCGCACACAAAATCGGCTCCCTGCCCTCCGCGGCTTCTCTCTCCCTCAGTTTATCTCTCTGCGCCGCATACCCGCTGAGTTCTGTGGTTCAGGTTCTGCAGATTGTTGTGTGAATCCTCAGATCAGTTTTCTAGGTGTGCAGGATGGTTTAGTGTCGGTCTGGCTGTAGTTCATGGACAGGAGACACATAAAAAACTTCCATGCTGTTCCACCATCTTGGCTCCTCCCCCTCAAAATAAATAATTTTTAAAAATCCATAGTAAGCTAGGATAATTTTCAGAAACCTATGAAGAATATTTGTCCCAAACCTCAGCCAACATCATTCTTTTTATTTATTTTGTTTATTTTTTTTAGTGTTTTATTTATTTTTAAGAGAGAGAGAGAACGTAAACACGAGTGGGGGAGGGGAAGAGAAAGAGAGAGGGAGACACAGAATCTGAAGGAAGCTCCAGGCTCTGAGCTTTCAGTACAGAGTCCGACATGGGCTTGAACTCACCGACCATGCAATTATCACCTGAGCCGAAGTCAGATGCTTAATTGACTGAGGCTCCCAGGTGCCCAGCCAACATCATTCTTTATGGGAAAACTTTAAAAGAGGTCCCTTTATATCAGGAAAGGATAAGAATGCCCATTCTCATGTTCTGTTTTACCTTGTTTTAGAAATCCTAGATGGTGGAATATGATAAGGGGAAAAAATTAAAGTCATAAAGATTAGAAAGGAAGAAATAAAAGTGTCACCATTTGTAGACAATAGAATATTTCTAGAAAACCTGAAAATCTTCAAATTATTAGAAATCATAACAAAATCTAAGTTGTTATATTTAAGATCAATATATAAAAACCACAAATGCCAACCATGCTTAGAAAATGCAAATAAAAACCTTGTATTTATTTATTTTTTCAATATATGAAATTTATTGTCAAATTGGTTTCCATACAACACCCAGTGCTCATCCCAAAAGGTGCCCTCCTCAATACCCATCACCCACCCTCCCCTTCCTCAAAAACCTTGTATTTATAACAACAAACTATAAAGAACTTAAGAGTAAACCTAACAAAATATATCCAGACCTGTATATAGAAAATTATAAAGCTTTATTAAAAAGCACTAAAGAAGGCCAATAAACAGTAAGATAGTTCATGTTTAAAGATAGCATAAGCCCAATATTGTAAAGATGTTAATTCTTTCCAGATAAATTCAATTAACTTCCAAACAAACTCTTAAGAGTATTTTTCATTGATTTTAAAATGTATATGTAAGACCATACAGTCAAGAAGAATCAAAGTATTGCAGAAGGGATGGGAAGAACTTGCTGTACTTAGTAACAAGGGTTATAAAACTAATTAAGAGAATATAGTATTGATTCAGGAATAAGCTGATGAATGGAACAAAAGAGGGAGTCCAGAAATAGATATACCTATTTATGGAATTTTTATATGAGACAGAAATGTTTTAGATAGTTGGGAGGAAAGGACAGAGAAATCAGTAAATGCTAGGGAAGAACTGGTTTTCCATATGGCAACAATGAAGCTTAATCCTACCTCACACCATGTACAAAATTTGATTACTGAGTTTAAATATGAAAGACACAATAAAAGCTTGAGAAAAAGGGTATCTAATATCTTCTTGACTTCAGAACAGGGAAGAAGTCTTTTTGACTTTTTCAGATGCACAAAATAGTGTCAGCATTAAAATTTTAAATGTATTCATAAACACTATAAAAAATGAAAGACAAGCCATAAACTCAGAGGCATGTAACACATTTAATTACAAGGTAATGTTATATGTGGGTATATGTATCTCTATAAACCAATGAGAAAAATGGAAAAAAGACATTAAAATCATTTCTTATTTCTAATTTTATCTTTGACAAAGATTTTAGAAACTTATGGATAAAAATCTGTTGACTTGAACCTTATACTTTGACCTACCTTCTTTCTTAATTTATTAGAATTCACATTAAAATGTCTAAAACAACTTTAAACTCTGTAGGTATTTGGCAGTAACTTTTCTTATTGTGGTAAAATATACCTAACATAACACTGACCACTTTAACCATTTTTGGGTGTGTCATATGAATGCTATCAAGTGCTGTAGCCATTACCACTATCTATTTCTAGAACTTTTTTGTTATCCCAAAGAGAAACTCTGCCCAGTTAGCAATAATTCCTCATTGCCCCTCTCTCCAGATCCTGCTAACCTCTCTTCTGCTGTCTCTATGAATTTTCCTATTCTAGGTACCTCATATAAGTGGAATCATGTATTCATCCTTTTGTTCCTGGCTTATTTTACTCAGCATAATGTTTTCAAGGTTCATCCATGTTGTAGCATGTATCATAATTTCATTGATTTTTATGGCTCAGTAATATTCCATTACACATATATACCACATTGTGCTTATTCATTTATCTGTTGATGGACATTTGGGTTGTTTCCACCTTTTGGCTATTTCGAATAATGGTGTTTTGAGCATTGATGTACAAGTATCTGTTTGAGTCCCTGTTTACAATTCTTTGCGGGTGTATACCTAGGAGTAGAACTAGTGAATCATACAGTAATGTTATGCTTAACTTTCTGAGGAACTGCCACACAGTTTTCCATAAAGCCTGCACCATTTTAATTCCCACCAGCAATGCAGGAGGCTTCCAGTTGGGACTATCTTTACGTGTCACCCTTTCTGATTTTGAAATAAAAACAAAGCACATAGCTTAGTTTTTGCCTGTAGGTGAAAAGCAATAGTTAAATAGAAAGCAAAACCATGAGATCATAAAACCAAAGATTTGTTGATTTCCTCTTGTTTGGCGGACTTTTCAGGAATCCGCAAGTGTTGTTGGCACAAGCTTCTTTGTCAGTAGGTAATGTGAAAATTGAATTTGTTGTTGGTGATAAAGTTCATGTCTGCTTTCTTTGGGGGGACATTGATTTGGGAATATGGTTTACTGTAACCTGGTAATTTCAGTAATGCAAACGCAACAAAATGTTACTTAAAAACAAAACATAAATTCAATCGGGGGTGGCAAGGCAATTAAGGGGAGCTCTCTCCGTTTGGTTGTCCTTCTGGGGCATTATGGCAGCTGCAGCCAATACTGAACAGGGAGCTGCAGCTGTTTACAGATGCATTAGGAAGGAGAGGCTTTGGAACTCAGTTGCAGGATTTCTCCTGTGCAAAAGAGAGGCCAAAATTGTCAGAGAGGGAGCATATCTAAGGGATATAAGTAAATTTAATTTTCAGCCAGAGTGCAATGTGCTAATACTGAGCATTACAGTTGCAATAAATCACAATCTAGGTTTTGATTGGCCAAAAGAAAGGTGAGTTAGGTTCAGAATAGTCAAGCCACTTCTTTATTTCCCATATATCAGTTACTTTTATACAGCCCCACGAAAGCAGTGTGTACCAGTCAATTTTTCATTTAGAATATTTCTATAGTTCATTCATGCCACCGAATGGTTAGTGTTTGAATCATCTGTAGGTTGTAAGGCTGTCCATTTCCACAAGTATGCACCACGATAAGACACCAAATTTTCTGATATTTGATTATCCTTAACATAGAGCTTTGGTAATAAAAAGATTTTTGTTGAAAACAGTATAACTTCAAACTAGAATCCTGGGACTTAAAATGGAACATTTTTGACTCAGGGCTCTTGGTTTTGATTTGTGCCTGGATGCTTAACAGGTGGTCTGCCACTTGCCTTACAACTCTGGTGACATCATCTCTTTGCCAAGATGTTGAAGCTGAACACACGCCCAGCAGAACAGGAGCTACCTCTGTAATTCAACAAATTATATTTATCGTCTCATCTGGCTATACCCAGTTGCCCAGGAATATGACTTTTGGTCATTACTCTTCACCATATATGTGGTTGTCATGTAAAAAAGCCAAACAAAACAGTCACAAAATCAATTTGTTAGCCGGGCAGAAAGGGGGCTTCAAGGCATGGAGGAGGACCCCAATCCCCTTGGGAAAAAAGCAGAAAGGTCAATTTGGTTTATTAAAGAGCTGATCCTTTTAGGTTCAGGATATAATATACTTCCTTTAATGCCATCTAATAGGAAATAAGAAACAGTCCAAAAGCATACTATTCCCTTAGGAGGAGTCAACACAAAATTAGTATCACCAGGCCAAACTCTAGTGCTTTCTGCTGCCTTAAGCACAGAATCCTGCAATGCAAATGTCATTTTTTACTTCTTGGAGTCAAATTTGAGGCCTGGTGCATGGAGGTGTTCTGGTGGGCATATATATGTATATATAAAGTAAAGGCAAATAAAGTATACTTCAGAATGATCTGGTAGCTTTATGCCATAGCCTAAAAAGCACAGAGAAATAAATGTATTTTTCTCTGAAACAACACATCAATGAACACACACTAATTAGGCTCTTGCTATTGCTCAGGGTGGGTTTCTCTGGGCAAATTCCTCAAAGGAGAAAGAGGAGGGGATCCAAAGCAGGGGTCCCAGGACCAAGGCGAGCCAGAAAGGGGATTATCTAAGGTAGAGCACCCCATAAGGGGTGGGGGTGAAGAGAAGACTGTGGTGAGAATCGGAGCTCAGAGGCACAGGGAGAAGGGGCAACGATCTGAATGGGGTGGTAAACTGCTCCTGAGGAGTGGCAGAGCTATAGGCCTCTTGGCCTGGCACCGGCTGTGCACTAAAAAAGGCACAGTGGCTTCCAGGTCCCATGCAGTGTGTGCCAGCGGGGGTTGATACGGACATGTGCCACAGGTAGTCCTCGATCTCAAATGACTCCCAGTGTAGCTGGGCAGACTCCATCATCACATGAGAAGCAACCAGGGGACAATTCAAATGAGCAAATAATGATGGACTAAATAGTGGGTTCCTGACAGTGTGAGGCTCAGAGAGGGTAATCGGGGAAGTCTTCACAGAGAAGGGAGCTGGAGCAGGCCTTGATGAGGTTAGGGTAAGGGAGAGGGATCCGGGGCATCCCAGGCAAAGTACAGCATATGTGAAGAGCCTGAGGGTATAGGAACATGGCGGCTGTATGGACCCTGGGGGGCTGAGCCACAACAAACATGGTGCTGCAGAGATGGCAGGAGACTGGCCCTAATGGAGCAAATGGTGCCCTGTGAGGACCAGTAGGAACCGGGCTGTCTGGAGAAGCTTGATGGCCAGCAAAGGACTGGATGAAGTAGGAAAGAGGGAGTCTTAAAAACAGTGTGAAGGGGAGGCTAGCCAGGAGGGGAACATGGAAAATGGGAGATGTAAGAGATAAGAGTCTGAGGAAATTTCACAGAAAGCGGATGAAGTTGTCTAGCCATGACGCCCAGTTTAGAACCCAGAAGTGGGACAGGGGAGGAAATGCTAAATGTTAGGACATTTTAGAAGAAAAATTAGTCAGTTTTGTGTTTTGACTGTACATGAGGTATAAAGAAGTAAGGAGTTGAGGAAAAATTCCAGAATTTCAAGTCTGTGTAAAAGGGAGGTCAGAGAAAGGAGACTTCCCATATGAACATAGTTTTGAAAACAATGATTATACGTGTAATAGTGGGCATACTGATGTTAAAGTGACATGTAAACAACCAAGTGGAAATGCCTAGTGAGCAGGCAGAAAGAAGGGAATAAAGCCAAGATGAGACTGGAATATGGATGTGAGCCCATACAAGGTAATTCTCAGCAATTTGTATGTTCATATATTATGATCCTGAGAGAAACTACTTTCTATATTCCACATGGGTTGTGAATTTTGTGTCCTTCAATTACTTGACTACACTTTCCCTTTTCAGAGGAAGCAATAAAATAAGGCAATCTCTCTGCTACCAGAATGTGAAGGAGACAAGTCAGTTCACATATAATCTATGAATCCAATGGTTGACTTGGATGAGCAGTTTCTTTGAGTGTTGAGACTCCTCAACCATTATTTGAAGGTAAAAAGGGAACCCATCAGAATTCTTCTCAGTTTTCAAAGATACTACTGGAAAACTCAACGTAATGAGCCAGAAGTAATTCTTTCCCACTGACGCCCAGCCTCTTGGTCTCAGTATCACTTCTGCTACTGAATGGAACTTCTTTCATGGAAACAGGTTGCTTTGTTTCCTTAGTGTGGTGTTCTCATCAGACAAATCTGTTGTTTAGTGTATACAGGTTGATTTGGTGGAATGATATTTGTATGTGGTGTTATGTAAATAGAGTTATAGCCCATGTTCCTGATACTAGGATAGGCTATAATTAGAATGTATGTGTGTGTAACGAAAGGGTGTGTGTGTGTGTGTGTGTGTATGTGTGCACGTGTGTGCCTGTGCATGCTCATGCACGTGCATGCTGCGTGCAGGGGTAGAGAGATGTGTAAGCAAGCCCATGTTAAAGTTCTTGATGTAAAGAAAGTCACCAATTCACAAAGGAATTTGATTACCTCTATCCATTATACACACGCAGTGAGTGAGTGTGCTAGTCACCATCTGTCATCCATTTCATTTGCATCACCAGCACCTGGCCTGTTTATCTGCTACATTCGTTTCTTCACCGAATTCTTACGCTGCTTTAATAAAATACAGAAATGTTATTGTTAAAAACCAATTAATTTACAATCCTCTACAGAGATAGTATTACTTATAATTCAATTTGGCTTCTAATGATCTGCTTTCTTGCAAAATGACTTAATTCTTGTGTCAAAGATTAGTTATTAGATATTACCCCACTGTACCAGTCATGTACTGCTGAGGTAGGCAAAGCAGCTTGGAATGTCCCTGGCCATTAATCAGAAGTCTGAAACATTTTCTTGTTTAACTCCTTCAAGAACCTGATTGCAGGCATAATGTCCTTAACTCTTCCCTGACCAAATGCTCAGATACTGCCCTCCCTTAATTAGGTTTGATACGAGGAGATCTGGAATTTTCAGAGAAAGCTTTTGGTCACTAACCTGAAAACATGGATAAACATATACAACCCGAGACTCTTTCCACCTCCCCACGGCCACATACATTTTTGTTGGACCATTTCATGCAGTTTACGTTCCTAGGCAGCCATCTTGTGAATGAGGTAGGGAAAGATGGCTCCTCTTTCCTTTAAAAGCCAAGGTGTTGGATTTCCCACACAATGACAGTGCTGGGTGTTATTTTGCTTATTATTACAGGATTATCCACACCCATCATGCAGGCCAACCTGCTCACGCAGTGGCAGTCTGGCAGCCTTCAGCCACCTTGTCCACACATTTCACCAATAGAATCACCAAACATATGGCCATGACCAGCACATTCTAGAAACATCAGCTTGGGCCAGAGGTATCTGAGAGAAAATTTGTTCTTACAGATGAAAAACCCTTAAAAGCCTTCAAAAAATTGTTTTTCAGTATAACATTCTCAAGCTGCTCATGTCTTTACTTTTTTAACCTTCTGATGTAACCCAGAATTTAGTGTGAGAACTATTATGCCCTTTCTCAATTCAATTTTAACACATATCCTAACGGGGGGAATATTTTTATTATTTTTTTAATTAAAAAATTTTTTAGCGTTTATTTGTTATCAAGAGACAGAGAGAGACAGAATATGAGAATGGGAGGGGCAGAGAGAGGGGGAGACACAGAATTCGAAGCAGGCTCCAGGCTCTGAGCTGCCAGCACAGAGCCCGCCGCGGGGCTCGAACTCACAAACTGCAAGATCATGGTCTGAGTCGAGGTAGGACGCTTAACCGACTGAGCCACCCGGGTATCCCCAGGGGAATATTTTTAATATAATTTTTAATATCTTCTTTCCCACAGGGATATAATGTAAAATAAAAATATATTTACATATAAAATTATGAGTATAGAGACTTGGACCTGCCCTGAGAAACCTAATTAATTGCTATGAAAAATAGCCATGAAAATAATCACTGAAGATTAGTAATAGCTATGTGAAGATACTCCTCAAACCTTGAAATTACTCAATTAGCTTAACCTGAAGGGGCCAGAGAATTAAATAATACAAACAGAAAGCAGAGCAGTATTTTGATGTAAGAGTGTGTGTGTGTGTGTGTGTGTGTGTGTGTGTGTGTGTGTGTGTTGGGGGGGTCTTTTTTTGTGGTTTTAATGAATTAAAAATCCAGCTACATTCTAGATTTACAAAATGTATTTTTTTAAATGATACATTCATTCTGCTTATACTTTTCTAGTTTTATAAGATGTGGTTGCAGCCTGCTCTGGAACGTGTACCAATTTGAAAACCAGTTGTGGGGGTGGGGGGTGGGGGGGCTACCAAGATAGTGGCAGTTTGGTTTGACTTCTTCTCTGGATCGTGCCACAGTTGAAGCATGAGGTGCTCATTATTTTACAAAGGCAGAGAAACCAGCTTTGCGATTGAGACAGACGAAACTCGAACAGCTGTCTTATAAGAAGCATTTTCTTTTTTGTACGTTATAGTATCAAGGGAACTGTGCCTAGCTCCACACACTCTGTCTTACATAACAGGCTTTCTACAAATGATCAAACATTGGTAAACTCCGAAAGATCATCTTATTTCAGCTGTGTGGCTCATCCTGAATGCTACTCTCTGGTTACTCAATAAGTTATAGATATTATTTATTCTAAATAGTTTGTTCAGTCTGTTCATACACATTTTTTACACTCTTTTGCTAGTAAAACTAAACACAAAAGATCATACTGAAGATGAGGTTGTCCCAAATCTTGGAAGATTTAAAAACCAAATCTGAAATGGCCAAAGAGAGAAAACAATCGGGATAAAGGTGGACAAATGGTCCCCAAATTTGTTCCCTTGTGACTTTGGCTTGGATTGATATGATTTAAAAACTTCATTAGGAATAACGAATAATTCACATCCCCGAATCACTTCTCTATATGCAAAGTAGGGATGGGAACCAAATGCCAAAATATGTCCCCAAAAAGAATAATCCCCAAATAACCCTATTTTCCAAAGTTTATTCTTCAGATTCAGACAATGCATCATCAACCTCAGAAATAGGAGCTGAGCCAAGCAAGCTGCAATCTAATATGGAAATTTGTCCTGGCCATGGTACTGTGTCATTCTTCTGAATGGGATCACCTGCACCCACCTCTCCTAGGAGAAAATTTCAAACAGAGTTAGCTCCTTAAACCTTCTAATTAAAATGAGAAATCCCCAGGCTTCCATGACTCAGCCTCAGAAAAAGATTATTAGGAATTTAATAGGGAAAATATAGCAGCTCAGACCATCTGTGACCCAGTGCTCTGTGAGAATTTAAAGAAAACTGGAGGGAGGCAGTGCACACTCCAATGCACGCTGGAGGAGTACTTTGTAGAAGCTGCAATAAATCAACATAGTTAGAGTACAGCCTTTTTCAGATTTAATTACTGTTACATAATTATTAGCAAAGCATTCTCCTCTGAAACTGTAAAACTCATTACATCAAAAATCCCCAAGCTCCTGATGGAATTTATGAACTAGTTACTTTCTTTCTAGCTCTGGGAAAATAGTGGAATAGAGTCCAGATTTGTCTCCGGCTTTTTAGAAGCAGAGGGGGATATTTCCCCCCTGTTTTGTGTCATTTTAATAGGTTTTGGAATTGGTTTTCTATGGATCATTCTCTTAGACATCCATATTTTCACCTAAATACCTGCTTAAGTGATTGAGTTCCAATTCGGCGGTAAAGGGTGTTAAGCAAGTACATTTCAAACGATACTGACAAGGAGCTGGCTGATTGTCAAAAGGGTGAAAGATAAATAATTTTTGAATGTCTGTGATTCCTTTTGAAGATTCATTTAGGGTCCGAAAGATCACGGCAAGTCGTGGGGCTTTTGTTGGAAGGGCCAACGTCAACACGGGCATCATCTGTATGCCATAGCATACAGGACCTGGCTGGGCATCCCCTCCCAACACAGCACACGGTGGCATTATATTGATAGCTTGATATTGGCCATGGTGGGAGGATTTACAATACAAAATTTGGTCAGTGCTACAATCAAGGGCTTCTCCCTGCAGAGCGAGTTGTTAAACATGTACCAGCATAGCACTATTTCTGTGTTCACCAATGACACAAGTGTAAATGCCACTTCTATTGCCTACACAGCTCTTACACGCATCCTAGGGTAAATTCCCCTCACTGAAACTCTATGTCTATTAAAGAGTAACTAAAATGGTTTATTTAAAGTCTGGCATGGAGTAGGGTTTTTTTTTTTTTCCCCAGGGAAGGAGCGATACTGTGCAGTAGGATTCCTTTGGAAGATGGGTGAATGCCCTTGCCTGTGGCTAGTTAGCGTTTACTCCAAAGTGTTGCTGAGCCCGAGACTGGGGCATTCCTTCCAGTGTGGGTCAGGCAGCATCCCTGGATCCTTAGCGGTTTACCTGCAGAGAAGTGCAGCTGCTAGAAAGCAGTTTGCTCTTGCTCCTATACTCAGAATATACAACCAGATGTTTTCTGTTGTATTTGCAGGCTCTCCTGGGATTAGCTCTCAGTGAGAGGAAGATAAAGGCAGCTGAGTCTTAACCAGTCAGCTACCTTGGATCTTCTCCCTCTGTTGCCACATTTCCTAGCTACTGACTCTCCAACAGCCCTGGGACACCTTAGTTTCTCCCTGGAGATCCCCTAATTTGTACTACCTGGAGGATCTCTCACTATACTCACTGCTCATAACTGCCATGTAGCCAAAGTAAACGACCCCTTTCCCTGAACAAGTCCCATGTTCTTCCATGCCATCTTTTTTCTCCGGTAGAAGAGACGTTGACTAACCCTGCATGAACATTGTTCTAGAATTCTGCTTTGATGTTCAATGCCATACATTCTGTATTTCAGGTTAAGTATTGATTTTTTTTTTAACAATCTGTTTTTAATTGATAGGAGTTCTCACTTATTTTTTATAGCAGCCTGCTCTTTCTTTTAAAATTTATAGGGGCGCCTGGGTGGCGCAGTCGGTTAAACGTCCGACTTCGGCTTGGGTCATGATCTCACGGTCTGTGAGTTCAAGCCCCACGTCGGGCTCTGTGCTGACAGCTCAGAGCCTGGTGCCCATTTCAGATTCTGTGTCTCCCTCTCTCTCTGCCCCTCCCCTGTTCATGCTCTGTCTCTGTCTCAAAAATAAATAAACGTTAAAAAAAAAATTAAAAATAACATAAAATAAAATAAAATTTATAAATGTGATGGCTATGTAAATCTCTTGGAGAATAGTGTACTTAAAGTTTTCTTTTGTTTTCAGTGTTAATTCTCTGTTCTCTGGATGTAGTTCTTCTGTGTGCTAGGTATTATGTCTCATGCTGGAGTTTTTCTTGGATGTTTGGTGACTCTTTGCAGTCTGTTCATATTATAGATGAGGATCTAATTTAAACAATATTGCTAGGAAGAGTTATCTCCCCAGCTCAAATGAAACTTTCTGTCTGACCCATGAATTTGGGTCCTGTTTGGAAAGCCCTGCTGGCTGGCTGGAGGAAGAAGCCATGCCACGGGGCAGGACTGACTCTCCTTTCAAGTGTAGAGGTGGGTTTTCTTCTGGGTGTGGAGACTAGTGTCTTAGTGACCATACATTTGTTAGAGTGCTGTTTACTTCTATTGCCCCATACCAATTATTGTTAAGTCTCCCCTGTCAGAATTCTGAAATCAGAGGGTACTCCAGAATTAAATCCACTGCCAGATGCCAAATCCAGAAGCACGAGATTATGGAGCTGCCCTAACATGTTTTAAGGCCACCTGATTTGTTAACTAGCCAGTCTCTCTCATCGTCCTCCTAGACTCTGCTGTTTCTGAGTTTGGAGGTCTTTGAGTTTCTGTCGGTGAAACTCACCTGGACCAGGAAGTTCGTTCTTTCTTTTTCTTTCTTTCTTTCTTTCTTTCTTTCTTTCTTTCTTTCTTTCTTTCTTTCTTTCTTTCTTTCTTTCTTTCTTTCTTTCTTTCTTTCCTTCCTTCCTTCCTTCCTTCCTTCCTTCCTTCCTTCCTTCCTTCCTTCCTTCCTTCCTTTCCTTCCTTCCTTTTCTTCTTTCTTTCTTTCACTTAGAGTGGTTGTAGGTTTTTCAGTTGTGTATTCTCTCCCTCTGTTACTTATTTGAGGAAATATTCTCTGTTCTGGTGCTATGTTTTCCAGCTTTCGAGTGTTGCTGTGTTTTTAACTTTTTAAAAAAATATTTTTAATGTTTATTTATTTTTGAGGAGGGGGGAGGGACAGAGCACAGAGCCTGACATGGGGCTTGAACTCACCAACCATGAGATCATGACCTGACTCAAAGTCAGATGCTTAACCGTCCCTGTGTTTTTAACTTTTTAATCTCTTCCTGCATTTTAAATGTTTATTTTTATTTTATTTTTGAGAGAGAGAAAGACATAGCGTGAGACGGGGAGGGACAGAGAAAGAGACACAGAATCTGAAGCAGGCTCCAGGTTCTGAGCTGTCAGCACAGAGCCCAATGTGGGGCTTGAATTCACAGACGGCAAAATCATGTCCTGAGGCGAAGTCGGACACTTAACCCACTGAGCCACCCAGGCACCCCATTTCCTGCATTTTAAATGAAATTTGAGAAGAGAGTGGTGGCAAGACATGGCCCCAGCCATCTTGAACTAGAAGTCCTCCTCTTTTCCTTTTTACAGGACTTAGTTCTGGCTCCATTATAACCATACCTGGAACTTAACAGAACTTAACTGTGGCACTGTTCACACTGTGCCAGTGACCTGCAAACACATATTTAATGACATAGTATGAATCATCTAAAGGTACTATGGGTCCTACTTTAATTAGGATACATAACAGTGGGCCTCCCCATCCATTCCACATTTCCTGACTCTACATTGAGGAAAATGCTACTTTTTATTTAAGATTCCTATGGGAGATAAGTCACCTTAAGAAGAACTATCCAATTATTATTTCTTCTTTATTTTTGAATATGGTTTAAATTACTTCTATTAATTTCTTTTGTATTTTAGTAGAAAATTGTTATTAAAAAATCCACCAAAGCTTATGGTGCTAATAGTCTTCTTCAGAAATCTTTGTACAATGAACATCACGCGTTATTCTCTAGACAGTCATTGAGTCTGTGGCTGAAAAAATACTGAGCCTTTTGCTTAATGCCAACATTTATTGTTTCTTTTTCTAAGACGTCATTATCATAGACCCAAAGCTAATTCTTCAAGGGAAGGAATGTATTGTAAAGATAAAGAGGGAAATGCTAATATTTTCTTACTACAACTTGCTAATTGGCAATAGAATTGCATTACAGCAGAAAATTCTTAAATATACATTTTTGGATATCAGTTATAATACTTGGAATCTTGTACTATGATCACATGACAAATCTATTTCAGTTTTTATTGCCATGACAATTAATCACTTAGAGATTTATTCTGTTTCTTTAATTCATTTCCATATATTGTCAGGTGGATGGAAGCTGCTCCGTGTAAATCTAGAATTCAAACACCTGACCTAGAGAGTAAATGCTATGCTTTAAATTGGTCAGCATGGCAATGCAGAAAAATCCTAGAGGGTTACAGATGATATCAATCACTTGTTAAGCTCATGACTAATTTAATCTCCTTCTTGCCCTGTTCTCCCATCAGGGTAACACTGCATGACCTATCAGAAGCTCTGCCACAATGTGACTGGGCTAAAGATGAAACAATTTGTTCAGTCAAGCCTATTTGGCTACATTCTGATTCAGGTTTTGTAATAACTCACCCTGGCTTGGTTGAAATTCATTTTATCATGGCCCATAAAGAAGGTGTTTGGTTAGCAAGTTAGAGGTAACATGAATTCAGCATTGATTCTGGGTTGGGCACTTTTTTCAACATTGCCCATGTATTATCTCATTTAATCCTCACATCAATGCTATGAGGCAGGTGCTGCTAGTCAGTGAAATCTACAAGGGAGAAAAACTAAGGGCCAGAGAGAGTAAGTTGCCTGCCCCAGGTCATACAGATGGTAAGCAAGGAAGCCAGAATTGTCATCCATGAGATGATGTACAGTCCATGCGTGTTACCCCTTGCTTTAAAAAAAAAAAAAACAACATAGTATATTTACAGGGCTATATGTTAACTATTTATGTATAAATTTACCAAATGGCCCCAAATAACAAATGAATTGTATCTCATTCATTAACTGAAGGATATATATGTATACCCAAATATTTTATTGAATTAATTCAGCTCACTTATAGACTTAAAAGAAGATGAAGTATATTTCTATTAAAAATATCTGTAACTCAAACATTGTCTTAGTTTATATTGACTTTTTCTTTCCGTTGACCTGAATACATTAGCTTTTACTCAGTGCTCATGGCTTCTAATCTGATTTTAAAAAACCTTCTGTATCCCTTTGAATTCTCTAGGTGTCACTCTGCCTTTCTGGATCTTAATCCCTCCTGCAAGGCTTGGGACTGCCTATCCTTGCTCATCAATTCTAACCCTGGACCCAGAGGCACACCTGGGTTTGTGGATCCTGGAGCTTACATGACTGGGATGGAGGGGGAGGAGATCTTTAACAAAAAGAATGCAACATGAAAAATACAAACGAATAGTTACTTAAGAAAGGAATCACAATACATTATAGATTTTTAAAAAGCTGGAGAATACTAAAAACATGAAGAAATCCAAATACACACAATATTTTTAATAGTTAACTGGTTGACAAATTAAAAATAACTTTCCCTGGGGCACCTGGGTCGCTCAGTTGGTTAGGCGTCTGATGCTGGGTTTTGGCTCAGGTCGTGATCTCACAGTTCATGGGTTCAAGCCCCACATGGAGCTCCACACTAACAGGGTGGGGTCTGCTTGGGATTCTCTCTCTCTCCCTCTCTCTCTGCCCCTCCCCTGCTTGTTCTCTCTCTCTCAAAAAAAAAAAAATAAATAAATGAAGTTAAAAAAAACCTTTAGTAATTAAAAAAATACCTTTCCCTACGATTTTTGGCTATATAATCATTGCTCATCTCTTCATATACCAACAATTTGGTAATACAATTTTTAATAGAATAGAAAGCTAACCCAGTCTTTCCTCTACCATTTTTATCCAACTTTTCTGCATGTGTGTGTGTGTTTACAAGTGAATTTATGGATTATCAGAGTAGATATACTTCACGTGTGTTAAAATCAAGATTTTGTAATTTATCACTTGCTTTATGGAACGTTCTAAAATGCCTTTACAAATGGCAGCTAAAATGGTTATTTTATAAGCTTTATCAAACGAATATGAATATATCCCAGTAACCTCAACATAAATATATCCCTAACAGCTTCCTTGAGCCAGTTACTCAAATATTCATCTGTAAGAAGAGGTCGTATGAGAGAGAGGCAGAGGGACAGAGGGCCAAAGACAGATGCCCACCTTGAGTCTTTGCTCCTCCTCTGGACAAGTTTCGGTGCCAGGGCCCAGAATTCCCTTCCCAAATGGCTTTGAGCTCACTTCTTGGGCTACTGACCTGCTGGTATGACCCCTCACAGTATGGACCATGCTTACTCAAACTCAAATGATGGTCAAGTGGAGTCGGGTGGGAAGAAAAGGGGACAGGCTAGCACCCAGGGCTGGCTTCCTGCACACTGCCAGGGTCTGAGGAGAAACTCCAAGGAGTCCAATTATTCTCACTTCGAACCGGGCCTTGCCATTCATTAGGCAAACATATGTGTCAAGAGAGTTAGCTAGATTTATAACTTAGATGCTCTACAATGAATATGCAATACTGTATTATCTGAAATAATATTGGAAAATTTGTCGAATATTGAAATATTTGTCAAGCAAGCAAAACTTTAAAGGCCTAATCTAGCCATAAAATTTAGAAACTCTGGGTGCACTCGGGTGGTAGTTAAGAGGCTGACTCTTGCTTTTGGCTCAGGTCATGAACTCACAGTTGTGAGATCGACTTCTATGTCAGACTCCGTGCTGAGCATGGAGGCTGCTTAAGATTCTCTCTCTCTGTCTCCCTCTGCCCCTTCCCTGCTTGTACTCACTCTCTGTCTCTCTCAAAAAAATTTAGGGGCACCTCAGTGGCTCAGTCGGTTGCTTTTGGCTCAGGTCATGATCTCATGGTTCATGAGATTGAGCCCTGTGTCAGGCTCTACACTGACAGCATAGAGCCTGCTTGGGATTCTCTGTCTCCCTCTCTCTCTGCCCCTGCCCTCTCTCAAAATAAATAAATAAACTTAAAAAAAAAATAGAAACTCTGTTCAGTATGTCAAGAAAGTACACTAGGACATCTGACTGCTAAAAATCGTTGGACTCTTGGAAGAATTGTTGACAGACCTTGGTATTAATATTCAGTATTCCTAGGATCGCCAAGCCTGGGGGACAGAGAAGTCACAACAAATACTGCTCCAGCTTCTGGAGAATGCATATTATAAAGCAAGACACTTAATACAGAGCTTGAGCAAGTAGAAACACACAGTGACAGGTGCTTAGTCACCATAGCTAAGACTAATAAATAATATGTCCCTAATGCCACTCCTGTGGAATGGAGCAAACGATAGAGATCTCAAAGACTAAGGCCCCCTTCGGTTGGCAGAGTCAGGCCCTCAATATGCTTATGACCACACAGCCAGAAACTGTATGTTCCTAAAAAGAAATCATTCTTGGATGAAAGGAAATTACTCTCTTTGGGAAGAGAGGAAGAGTAACACTCAACAGAATGGTGAGTTTTTATTACCCAGCTATTTAAAATTCTGAGCACTATTGTTTGTGTTACATAACACTTAGAGAATGAGATAATGAGGACACACAATCGGATACCTTCTCACTATTCTTTGACTGTTGTCAAATAACTGTTGGCGGTCCCCTCCTAATCTCATCTGATTGTGTGCCCAACAGGCGTCCAAACCTCTTTCCAACAGAGGAGATGGGAATCCACAGTTTTAAGTTCTAAGAGGTTGCCTGCCTCTGCTGTCTGGGTTTAGGACAGGCAGGCCTGCGATCCCTGCCGATGACGGCAACGTCCACCTTTCTTCTTCCCTCTCTCTTGTTTGCTGTCCAGTCCTCCCTATCTAACCACACAGCTCCTATCTCTCTGCTGAAACAGGAAGCCAGGGCTTGGTGTCTGCTCAGCTGTTAGACCCATGTGGTTTTCTGCCCCACATCGCTTAGGAAAAGCTGGAAGGGAGAGATCAGAGCCCCACTAGGGCTCCTCAGTGTGATTCCCTCCTAATGATCCTTTTCCAATCAGAAGGGAGTAATTCTCCTCCACCTCATTATTTTCCTGCCTAGCTTTCTGCCCTTTGAAGCTGAGTTTTTCCTTCCATTAACAAACAACTAGGACCGTGTACTCACTAGTACTTTGTACTAATCTTGCAGTTTTATAGCCTGACCTCTGACCAACCTTTTGACATAAATGGTTTCTTAAAGGGGCAGTGCTGGCTTTTTCTAAACTTATTAGAAGACATTAAAAGGGATTCTACTTCCTTCTGGGATCCCCTGGAGAAAACAATATACACAAAATACAGTTATTTTTTATTCAGGCGGTGGGGTGCCTTTTTGCACTGTCTATATGTCAGATTCCTCATGGTGGCCTGGATACTTGGTATTCGGAAACCAGGCAAGAAATTAGCATTTTAAACTGTTCCTAAACACAAATTAGACTCATTCTCATCTTCTGCGACAAGAATAGCACTTGGTAAACACACAGGGTACTATTGGGGCACAAAATAGATGGATTCAGTTAAGCAAACATTTATTGAGCACCTGCTGTGTGCAAGACATTGTGTTGAGTGCTATACTGAATTCTGTGAATCAGCTGTGTGACCAGGATTTGCAATTGGATAGAGCATATGGCTTTACATGGGCATAATGTAGAATTTTTAATGTTCATAAAAGGAATAAACACAATATGAGCAAATGATGGAGTACGTATCCCAGGAAGTCAAGAGAGGGACGGGCAATGCATTTTCAGATTGGGAAAGACAAAAGGAGGCCATGATTCAAATTTCCTTTTCTTATATTTTCTTCTTCTAAGACACTTGTTAACAGTGTCTCTTCCCAGCTGTAATAATCAGTCACCCAAATGGGTCAGCAGCGCTTCAGATCTTCTATTAGGGTGCACCCTTTTCCATGGGCTGGGTCTATATCCAGACTGTTAGATTTACAATGTTTGCAAACATCTTATGTGTTTAGGGTAGTGGTAAAATATTCCAGTCAATCCTTAAAACTCGCAATATGCAAATAGTGTTATGGAACACAGTTTCTACAAAATACATAAGTCATGCTTATCTCACCCTTAAAGCAAGACTTTGCCCCGACTTTACTAAAACAACTGAACTTAGACATTGCCAGGGTATTTTCTTTTCTTCCTTCCTTCCTTCCTTCCTTTCTCCTCTCTCCTTTTTTTTTTTTTTTTAAGCTGTGCTATGGACGGACTGTGGAGTTGAATTTTGAAAGACTTGGACCTAATGTAAATTCTGCCACTTGCTAACAGTGTGAGTTTGGGCAAGTCACCCAACTTCACTGCTTTTCCAGATTTGAGACTAGTAGTTACATTTATTTGCCACAATTTGTCAAAAAGGTTGTTGTGATAATCCATGTAAAATAACATAGGTATTCAGATGGAAGCAATCATTATCACAACAAGCATTTTTCACTAGTTGTTACCAGTTACCAGTGTTATATTTCTAATTTTCTTCACTGATCTTTATAGAATGTTTCCTAATTGCATCATATTTTCTAGCTTAGGATCAAAACACAGAAGTCTTCTACAAAGGTGTTAGTTTGAGAACAGTAGCCCTTGGGCCTGTTTCCATCACGTAGCCTTGCCCCTGTTTTGAGTGAGAGCATCCTTGTCTGGTACATATCCGAGCAAAGCTTATTTCCCTTCTGTCTTCTTGGCTCCCCAAACTTCCTCTCCCCTCAGTCAACCCCTCCTCCTATATGTAACAGAAGCGAAAAGGTGCAATTGCCAAATATAAAGTTGAGAAGCTAACTCTGTCACTAGGGTTTTTTTTTCCCTCCAAAGCATAGGTGTATCTTGTCAGTTTAACTTTTGACAAATGGCAGTAAAAAGTCTCTGGCAAGACTTATAGAGTGAAATGTAGTGACTTAACCACAGACTTCATCATGATTGATAAAGAGATTCTTTCCGGGACAAAGTCTGGAAGAAAAGTGGTTTGAGTTGTCTGGTCTCTTCAACCAGACTTCATAATGGGGATGGCTAAGGAAGAAAAGCAGGTGCCCAGAACAAAATACATTGAGAGACTCTATGATGGTGGTCCATGAGACACAAGATCCCAAGAAAATAAAACATTAGAGGGAATCACAGGTGAGAGACCTGTTTTCTTTAGGCTAATTGCTCTCTTTTAGGCCTGAGAAGGAAAGTAATTATTACTGGAATGACGCAAATCATGTATCTCATTCATTAGGGAACTTGAACTCCTTCTCATGGAAGCATGAAATCTAGCGACAAAACATAAAGCACCTATCATTTCTGGCAGGATCACAAAAAAGAGAGTTTAAATTGAACAATTCTTTTATCTTAACCTTCTTAAATAAGTCAAATAGGCTGTGTGCATGTGTGTGTGTGTGTGTGTGTGTGTGTGTGTGTGTGTTTCTCCTTCTTCTTCATCTTCTAAGGAAAAACAGTGAAAAGAAAAAGTTGGGAACTAGAAAAAATACAAAAGTCTTGGCTAGTTTTCTGAGATTGGGTGCTTTGGTTTTTCTCCATCACTAAATCTCCACATAGCAGTTGGCCTATAGATTTTAAAAAATATATTTATCTAATATAATAAAAATAAGAAATAAGCCAAACATTTAATTCCATAATTTGAAAGCCAGTGTTTCATACTTTGATTGGTTCAAGTGCCCTCTGACTTGACATGCCGGGCTATTCGTAAATGATTCAATGGAGTGACCAGAAACCTAAAATTGAAGCCATATGGAAACTTACTGTGCATATTAAATTGTGTGTAGCAGTGTTAACAGCATCTTGATTTGTGGCTGCAAGTAATAAATGAATTATATTAATTTTGTAGCTGCAAGCTAATTTCTCCAGAATTACTTTTTAATAACCAAGCATCATGTTCGCTGGTAAGATTTAAATACATTTAGGAACAAATTTGTAGACTTTTAAGTAATGCTAGATTATCGTTTTGAAAGCTTAAGAGTTCATTTACTATTTCCCCTAACACCAAATTTTTAGGGAGAAACGATTTTGTTCAAACTGGATAAGTTTGTTGGTAAACAATGTGTGTGGTATTACCCAGCAGGGGTCATCACCCTACTATAGCCAGATGGGAACTGCATTGTTGTAAATATCCCCCCCCCCCACACACACACATTTTATAGGTGATTTGTCTTTATCATATTTTCTTCCTAATTATGTTTGATAATAGATAATATTATAATTAGTTCGCCTTCCCTGAAGGAAGAGGTAGAAAAGGAAAAACTAGCTTGTACTGAAAAAAATATTGCTGTGGGTAACCTGTACAAGAATAATTGGAATGGTATCACCAAAATATTCAACTCCTTCACAAATACTAACAATGATCATTGCTTATTGAGTGCTTACTATGTGCCAGAAATACTGAGTGATTTACATGCAATATGTAATTTAATTGTCCCCTAAATGTTGTTAAGTAATTGCTGTGGGATCTCACAATTGCAAATAAGGGTACTGATGGCAAAGAGGTTAAGAAAAGTTACTCCAGTCACTTCCTAAACTGATGGTTCAGCTCAGGCGCCGGAATGGGATAGAGTGGTCAAATTTAGCCTTTTCTTTTCTTGTTAAAGTATCTGATTTCATGACAGAAAACTACACCAAAGGACTTTTAAAAACCTGTACAACAATATTGTTCCAAAATCTTGTGATTAGGAACCATTTTTTCATTTGTCTGCACGGTCCTCAGTGATCCTACCCAGAGGTCAAAGGTCAGTTATGGTACAGCTCCTGCAGAGGATTTGGGGATAACAACTCCAATACAAACAGAGATGGTATCCATTGCCATGGAGCTGTACCCAGAGGAGCTGTACCCAGAGAAACACTATTGGCGCCCCAGTCTTACTCCTCTTTTCAGGCTCCACACCCTGAGTTTGAGGCCACCTGTGTCCTGAAGTTCAACTGCAGCACAGACCTTTCTCTTGAACTCCAAACTTAAAGAGCTGCCATTGAACTGCCTACCCCATCACAGGACTGTGACTATCCACAAAGCGCTTAATCTCAACAAGTTACAAACAAACCACAGATGTGTAACTGTTCTTCATCTGCTCCTCTCTTCCTCATTTCAGGGTTCAGGCAGTAATTACAATGGTTTCTCTGTGCTCATCACCCCTCAGGGCCTCTGCCTTCCTTTTCTATTCCACAGTCATCTTTCATTGGAGCTACTTCCTGGTAGGTTCCCTGGGTCCTGGCTTCACCTCTCACTTTGCCGCCACAGCAAAGCTCCTGAAGTGTGCATGTGTTGATGTACTTGTCTGGAAAGACCCTTCAGCAGACTCCCCTGCGGACCTACAAGGCTTTCCATGGTGTCACCTTGGCCAGTGAATCCAGGCTCACCTCAGGACAATCCCAGCTGACTCCAAACACCCCTATCAAACTGAACTTGCAGTTCTGAAAGTGATTTGCACCTTCCTCTCTCCAGGTGAGCATTTCTGCCTGAAACTCCCTTCTGTTAGAGTTTCAGAGGGGTTCCCAATAACTAACAGCTCCTTAAAAAGATAAGAAATAAGGTTGATGAAAGCCAGAGATCAACCTTATAATTGATGAAGTTAAGGTCAGAGAATTTTGAGTGTGAGCTAAATGAGCTTGCTAGCCCAACTCTAGAAATGGAAAAAGTGTTCCAAATAATCATGGAAGACACTAGAAGACCTCAGAAGACTGCAGTGCACCCGCAGTTCCTTAACTTGGAACTCTAGGGAACACACAAGAGCAAGCTTGCCTGGAAAGGAGGAGGGGTTGAAGCAAGTGTGCCCAATGTTCTTTTCCAACATCCTCCAATTGGATTAAGGCATTCCTTCTCCAGAAAAAGGGTTTAGGAGGTACTGAGAGGCTGAGGATGTCTGACCTTTCCATCTGGATGGAAACAACAGGAGGAAGAAAGAAGCATTCCCACTGTACACCTTCTCACACTGGTCCACCTGTGAAATGTCTCTAACTCGAGCATCTTCTACAGGAAACTCCTGGTCCCGTCTCTCCCATGGCCCTGCCCAGGATGAAAAGCTTTTGTCTCCATCTGTGTCCCCTCCACCAAGGCCTTTGATTGACCAATTTCTATTTAGCTATATGTCTGTCTTCTGTCTTAGACTCCTTGCTCTTAGAGAGCCATGTCTTTTTCATTTTTTATATCCTTCATATCTAGTGTAGTACCTAAAAAACAGTAGTTTAGTAATAGATATTTGTTGAATTAATGGATGTTCTTTTGGCCTTGATTATTCAGGCCCCAAGGAGCAACGTAGCCTGTTCATCACTGTGTCTACCCCTCTCCCAGCACCTTCTACAGCAACTGGTGCAGGATGGAACTCCTGAATGGCATGTTACCTGGGTGAGAGACACACAACCGTCCTCGCTACACTGAAACTCCCTGAGCATGGGGAGCTTGCTTCCTCTTACCTCACTGTGTCCTCACTACCTAGAGCAGTGCGGGACTTACCAGAGCAGGGACTCAATAAATGATTGTTAAATGAACAACTCCTCTCATTATGTCCTACATTTTTCTCCTCCCTTTAAGACAGAAACATGTGAAGGCCATGACCCATTATTCAGGGGTTTTATTAAAGGCGTGGAGCAATTGCCAGAGCATTGCCCTGGTGTTCTTTCAGGAAGGTTGGTAATTTTCTGTCCCTCTCTTTATTGGATATTGAGTCCAAGCTAATTGGAATATATGGTTATAGAGCCCTGAAAATCTGACTAGGAATGCGAGAAGCTAGCATGTATGTATGTGTGTGTGTGTGCGCGCGTGTGTGTATATATATATATATATATGTATATATATATACATATATATATATATTATTTTTCCCACAATTCCAGTTCTCCACAGGGTACTGGCCAGTCTACATTCCTGTCTAGATTCTCTTTGATGTGACATGGAATCTCAATGGGGACTGAACTGTTTCAGTTTGCAATTCTCCAAATGCAGTAGGAAATGAAAAATTTTTATGTTGTTTTGAGGATATCTCTTTTCTTTGTCAAGCTTGGGAGAGGATCTCGTAGAACATACACAAAGACCAATTTTTCCATGATGACAAGCACAAACATACAACCCTGTTTGCTACTCCATGGTGCTGCCCTTAAGACACTGCCATGGGGCAGACTGCATTCAGTGCTCCCAGGGTTATAGTAAGTCTGGATCCCTCTACCACAAAAGAGGAGCGAAGGTCACAGCTTATGATCCACCAGGATTTCCTTTGTTATCTCCAGTCATGTGTTACATACAAACACACAAACATACACATGACTAATTTTACTTCGATTATATTTTGAGAAGAAAAGGATATGGAGTGTTCAGCAAAGGGAATTTGAGAGTAGGCATATTTCAAAACCGAACAAGGAAAACGCCCAAATGTTGGGGATCATTGCTCTCCAATGACGAATTTCAGAGTCTTCTACATGTGCATCCAACTTTTTGACTAGTGTACTGACTGCTCAAAGGTTGGAAAAACAAACAGCCATTGTGTTTTGGCAGATCACACACCTTTGATATATTTTTTTAATTTAAATGTTTTTATTCTTGAGAGAAAGAAAAGGAGAGACAGAGGGTGACTGGGGAAGGGGCAGAGAAAGAGAGGGAGACACAGAATCTGAAGCAGGCTCCAGGCTCTTAGCTGTCAGCACAGAGCCCAATGTGGGGCTCAAACTCACAAACTGTGAGACGACCTGAGCTACCCAGGCGCAGCCCCCCTCCCCCACCTGTGATATCAGCCGACCAATGCTGTTTCACAAAGGTAGCACAACTCATGTTATGACTTCACTTTCTTTCTTACCACAAACACCGATGGGCACCTGGACTTCCTCCTCTTCCTTACTCTATCCCATCATCTGTGTCAAACTGTCTGGCTGAGAGTGAGATGCTAAAGATTTGGCACAGGATAGTGTGCAGATTTTCTTTCATTAGCCTTATCTGTCACTCCGAAGACTGAGTTCCTTGTTTAGTGATGTGAAACGTACTTGGTGCTGGCATTCCAGGAGTTCATGTCCGCCAGGTAAAGCCAAAGATTCAGCAGGCGGAGGTGAAATCTGAGCTCTGGTATTCCAAAAATTATTTCCTGGGTGATTCTGATGCCAGAAAAACTTAGGAATCCTGACCTACAAATCCAGGACTTGATGGGACTCTTGCAGAATTCTGATGGGGTCTTTCACACTTTTTTGGTTCTTTCTTTATACTTCAGTGTAAGTCTCTGAACTGATCGGGTGCCTCTCCTCTTTCTAACATTGAAAGGATCCTGGTTCTTTGCCATCTTCCTCTGAGAGTTCTCATTACAAGACTGACTTTGTCAAATTCTGGAAAGAAATAAGGTCCCTGACTTGGCATTTTAGTGGTTCTTGCTACTTTGTAAGAGTCATCTCTGGCAACTGGCAGGTAAGCATGCAGGGGACCCTCTCAAGCATTCTCACCTTTCTGGTAGGAGAGGGCCTGACATAAGGTATAATGCAGTTTGTAAGGTTAGGTCTAGGTGTCTGTAGGGCCTTGGTGTCTGGCTTTCTCATTTATTTACCCTACCATTGGTATCTTGATCAGTGGCTTTCCAACTTTTTTCGTGTGTGTGTGTGTGTGTGTGTGTGTGTGTGTGTATCTGAAGCAAAATTTCAGTTGAACTAATACATACTTTGTGTCCTGAGGGACTCTTTTTCTACAAATAGAATTTGCTATATTTTAGATTTAACAGAATTGTATTTTATAATATACTAAAATTATATTGATTAAATACACTAGGCTAAATTGGTTTTGCAATGTGCTACTTGGATCTAACCTGCACTGTAAAAAATTGTTGTTCGTGTTGTTCAGATTTTGCAGGAGTCAATATGTTGATACCACGTTAATAATAGAAACAATAGCTGGTTTCATCAGCTGCCTGCTTGCTTTGAACCAGGAGGTGAGCTAGTACTTTTCCTAAATGATTGCATTTTATCTTCTCAACCCTATGACGTATATGTCATTATTCTCACTTTATAGGTGAAAATCTGAACCTTAATGTCAGGTGTCATTGAGTGTGAAAGATTCATGCTGTTTTGCTTGTGATTCATGATGTTCTTCTGTAATAAAAGCCAGAGCTTGTATCTCCAATCACATTCACGAGTCAAGAACATAATGAGTATGTGTACATAGAGACACAAAGAAGATTAAATATTGCCCCTGCTCTCAAGGAGTATACAATCTAGGCATATCTATAAGTTACAAAGCAATATGTGACTTAAATAAGATTTTGAGTATAGAAATATGTAGGCAGTGAAGATTTAGATGACAACTATGTGACCGAAACAAGAGAGATGTGACTTTGGAGCAGCATGATGCAACTACAGACTAGAGGGATCTGGAAGTCTTCACGTAGGAGGTGGCCTTAAAGGACATGTGAACTTGAGAAAGTGGACACTATAAATGAGTACATCTCAAACAGGTGGAGCAGTGCAAGACCCCAAAGCAGATGGACATACAAAAAACAGGTTCAACCTCAGGACCATTTTCCTGTAGTACAGAAGTTGTCTAACCTTGCTCCTCAGACATATCTGAGGAGTTGGAACACCAATGAGGATGTCTTGGTTCCTGGTCCTCCATTCTTGTCTTTACCAGGACCAGAAACATTTTTACATGTACACTAACTCCTAAGACATCATTTGAACAAAGCATATGGATGCTTTTTAAAAAGTGGGTGAAAACCATTGATAAAGAAATGGGATATCGGGTTGGAAAAATGGACTGTGTATTCCACACCCAAGGCCTTGGGTGCCAATTTAGGGACTATGGAATACTGCCTGGGGGTGGGAACCTCAGGACTGGTTTTGTCCACCTTTGTCCATTAGCACTGTGCCCATGGGCAAGTGACGTGTCTCTGTTGATTTGGTTTCCAAATAAAATAAGGGCCGTATGAATTATTACCTAATGCTGAAGTTCCTGGGACTAAAAAAGGTGAACATGTAAAAAGTATTTTGTAAATTCTAATGTTCTATATGACATCATCAGTTCTCAGTTTTAATATGGAAGATTTAGATGAATAAAAAAATGCATTTATGGGGCGCCTGGGTGGCGTAGTCGGTTAAGCGTCCGACTTCAGCCAGGTCACGATCTCGCGGTCCGTGAGTTCGAGCCCCGCGTCGGGCTCTGGGCTGATGGCTCAGAGCCTGGAGCCTGTTTCCGATTCTGTGTCTCCCTCTCTCTCTGCCCCTCCCCCGTTCATGCTCTGTCTCTCTCTGTCCCAAAAATAAATAAACGTTCAAAAAAATAAATAAATAAATAAAAATGCATTTAACTGTTTATCAGATAGAAAATAAGAACCATGAAAGGCGTCACTCTGAGGGACTGGTGTGTTGGAGTAGTTGGGGAAGATTAATCTGGCATTGGGAAATGGGCTGGAAGGAGGAAGGTGGAACCAGGGTAATGAGCTTGGAGGCCAGTATGTTGGTCTGGGTGTGAAGTGAGAAGAGAAAAGCAATAGAACTGGGAGATCAACCTGAAAGGCCAGTGGCAAGAAAGCGAAGGAACTATGAAAAATATTAAATAGCATTTTTTCCTACACATTGCAGCAGAGTTCTGGAAATGACTGGCAGGAGGGGTAGTGTTTTGGAGAGGGCTTCACTGTCTACATGTTGAGCTTTCGAGGACCATGGGATAACACTGAGGTATTTGGGGGCCTGAAGTACAGGTCTAGTGGTCCTCACATAGGGGGCACAGGAGGAGAAGTGGGATCCGCAAGACAAGACAGGTGCAGAGGGCTGGGTGCCCGGGAAATATGACAGAAGGAAGAAGAGCTTGTAAAGGAGTAGAAGAAGAGTTACCAAAGTGTGAGGAGGCCCACAATAGCTGGAGAGGGCAGGGGTGGCCAGGGAGTGAGCAAGAGAAGGACTGAACAGTCACTGGATGTCAGCAACTTGTGTTACTTCTTATGATCCTCCTTTTACCAGAAACCAAGAATCTGCAAAGTTGTGTCCCTCGCCTAAGCATGCAAAGCTAATGGACACAGCTGGATGAAGCCGGGCCCTCAGGCTTACACCCTCAGCAGATCTTGCACAGCCCCTTCTATAATGCGATCTCTCGTCAAGAATTCCAACCTGCTATCCCAATTCTTTTCATCGGTGGTTTTTACACACTTTCATTTTTAAACATCAGTATGCTTTGTTCAAAGGATGCCACAGTAGTTGGAGTAAATATTACAACACATGCAGTGTCGGTTGGATGGTAGATGTGGAGGCAGGACTACAGCAGATCAAAGAGACAGGGCGCTAAAGAAGGTGTGACACTTTGTGTCCAGCACGTATTGAAGAGCTTTGACTAGGAAAGAAAGAGAACGAGAGGCTAGGCGGGGCTTTAGGATGAAGAAGGGTATTTTGTTGTTGTTGTTCTATTAGGGTTCTCCAATTTGGGAAGGAAATCTTATATACCTAGCTGAGTCTCTTCCTAAGTTAGAACATGGCATTACACACTTCGTATGAAAGGGCAGGGTAGAGACCCTCCCCTTCTATCCCCTAGTATATAACTACTCAAAAGAAGAATTTGAACCTTGACCTAATTTGGGAGCCTGCATTAAGAAACAGGGTTCCTGTTGGAGAGGGGGATACCTACAAATAGAGAAAGTATCAGATGCAGTGAGGCCAACTGAGAAACAGAGCCCGAGGGGAAACAGGCTGCAGTGGCTTTGAGGACAGCACAAGGTTATGCTTGATCTCCTGTCTGGGGCGGCAGAGCATCCTGGGACCAGATGCCACAGGGCTGAGGGGTTAAAGCAGGAGACCCTCATCAGGAGCCTGAGCACCCTGCCTTCCCTTCAAAATGAGAACATGTTTTCTCTTATACGTCAGAGACACACAGGCAGGTGATGAGAGACAGAAAGTGGTTCCAAGGGAGAGTGCAAATCCCCAAACGACATTAGATGGGAGTCATAGGTGGGCTGCTGGGGTAGAACACCAACCACGTGACACTGCATTGGAGGCGGAAGCAGCAGAGCAACCTGGGGGAACAGGAAACCCTCTCCTTCCATGTCTTCAAGACAGTGAGAGGCCCGAGGCCATCCATTTTGCAGCGGGTAAGGAGGACTGGACTTAAGAATGAACCTACTTAGGGGCACCTGGGTGGCCCAGTCGGTTAAGTGTTCGACTTCAGCTCAGGTCATGATCTCGTGATCCATGGGTTTGAACCCTGCATCGGGCTCTGTGCTGACAGCTTGGAGCCTAGGGCCTGCTTCAGATTCTGTGTCTCCCTCTCTCCCTGCCCCTCCCCTGCTCGCTCGCTTGCGCTCTCTCTCTCTCTCTCTCTCAAAAATAAATAAACATTAAAAAAAAAAAAAAGAATGAACCTACTTAGATTCCACAAGCTTGGGGAGCCTAGGAGGCCATGTGGTAACACAGATGTGTGCAATCTAATGGAAAGAGACAGTAGAAATAGAAACCAGAATACTTGGGTAAAGTGTATGATCTCAGAGAGGAGAAGAAGGAATTGGTAGACAGCAGAGTTATAGGCACAAGTCCTGGAAAGAGGGAAACGAACCTGGCCACTCACGGCTGGGGAGAGAAAATGTATGTAAAGATGGGGCTCATGATATTAAAAAAAATAAGCTAAGACAATCTCTTGTCTGATAGACTGAACCTGGGTAAGTCTAGTGATGCCATGCAAAAATGTGTCATGTTAGAGGCCGGGGCAGTGTGGTGTGGGGAGGAAGAGGGCAGTGTGGTTCAGGACAACCCCGTGAGGGCATTGATGAGGAATGGATTGGCTGTAGCAATGGTCCAGCTGAAGTTTGAAGTGCAGTGTGTCCCATGAGCACCCAGAAGGAAGGCATGTTTTGCAACGACATATGCCTCCTGAACTGTCAGGAGGATTTTGAAAACAATTAAAAATCTTATTGAGCACCATGACGTGCAAGGCAGAGCGCTGAGGCGGTCCACACAGTGTATGCGATGAGGTCCAACCTCTTGAGGATTGAGAATCCAGAAAGGGAGGCATGGCAGAGATTGCTAAGTGCCTAATCAGCATCCATCTTCTTTTTTCTTACTTGCAGGTGGCAATACGCTCTGATAAAAAGGATAGATTTTCCAGCTTCTCTTAAATCTAGAGGTGAGATTTAAATATCAGTGAGATATTAAGTAGAAGCCATTGGGTGGGACTTCCACAAATATTTCTAGAAGGGTCTGGTGAGGTGGGTGGGACACCCTTTTGCCATCTCCTTTCCTTCTTAGTTGGAATGAGGACACAATGGTTAGAACCCCAATAGCCATGTGGGGCCATGAGGCGAATCTGAGAATGGAAGCACCACACTAAGGTTCACAGAGTGGAAAGGTAGGAGCCAAGGCCTCTGGTGCCCCTGGACAGCCATTTAAGTTCTGTACTACCTACTACTTCTTTCATATAAAGGTAAATACATCTTTGTTTTGTTGAGAAAGGACAGGAGATACAAGAGAAAGGACAAACATTGTAGAAATACAAGATTTATAATATAAAAGATAAATATAATATTCACATAATTCAACTCGAAAGAAGCCTTTCAGTATGAAAGGCAATAATTATTTAAAACATTCAGAAACCAGAAAAGGCTTTTCATCCTTTCTTGTTGGGAGATGAGGAAAGCAGCTCAGAAAGAAAGCAAGGAACTAAGGTATCCTGATGTCCATATTGGATGTTGTATCCTGTCTCACTGAGGCTGCAATAAGAGGTTAGTGGTGAGGCAAAATTTTGATCCAAATCTGACTCCAAGACTTCCTGACCCTAAAGTGCACTGTCTATACTATACCATTCCCCCTTCCATGGGATTAATAACTTAAAAGGTAAGATTTTGCAATGCATGGCATCTGTGATGTTGGTGTATGAATGAACAAGTCATAATTTCTCAGGATCGAGGTGCATAGGGAATTGCTGACAAAGACAGTGACCTTCTGATCTTGGTTAGTGTAAAGGGGACCAGCTGGGTGGCTCCCATACTGGGGGTCACTGGTGGGATGGGAAGGATGAATAAGCCACAGAGATCAGTCTCCCACACACAACTCACATACACCATGGCATCCCAGATTCCTACTGGCAACAGAGCACGCATCAGATTTGTGCACCCAAACCATAGAAGAAATTTCACAGTCTCTGGGGTCTGTGCCGGAAAACCCTGTGCTTTTGCTGGAGTTTATTTCCAACTGAGCCCTGACATAAGACACTTCTTCTGAACATTTGCTTCTTCCCCAGACATTCAGCCAGCTGCGTTTTTCTCAGCATTCCATATTGCCAGAGGGAGAGGGGAGAATGCATCTCCTGTTGTAGTCTCTAGCTCCAACATGGATTTGTGACCCTGGAAAGACTGTGGTCAAAGCCTGTCTGGACCAACAAGACACTGAGCCCGTGCGATGTTGTTTGAAGCGGGTCACCTTGGAACAAGGTGGGGGAGACCTCGCTTATTCTGTTAGTGACTAAACAGAAATGCCTTACTTTTTTTTTTTTTTTTAAGTCAGATCCTTCTAGTTTCTGATGCTTCCTCACTTTCTTGCTCTTTGCTCAGACGGGGTGAGCAGTGATCAGACTCTTGGGGTCTGAGGGGCCTTGAAGAGGCCTGGCAATCCTGGACACGGTCCCAGAGAGGGCAGGTTTTGTGCGTGTCTGCCAGAAAGCCAGGGCGAGTCGCTCCAGTGTCCAGACAGGGAACTGACGGCTCACTACCCCGGGCAAACGTCTCTCCACCCCTAGAGGGCACACTTCCTCCTCTTTCCCTGACTTCTTTGCCCTCGTGGGAAAGGAATGAACAGGTGCTGTCACAACCACTTGGAAGGGCGCGTGCATCACCCGCCGAATCCCACGCCAGCAGCTGCTTGGACCCTTTGCCCTTCGGACCGCGGCTGCAGTGCGCTCTAACGCGGGGGGAGCTGGAGAGCCGCTGCCCCTGGAGAATGGGTCGCAGGCCTCTCGGCCTCGACTCTAGAAGTCCCGCAGGCATGGGAAGGCAGGACAGGGACAGATATCAGCGGAGTTTGAGCAAACTGGAGCCGCCACCTCGGCTACCTCCACTGCAGCAGCCCGAGCGGGAGAATGGGCGTCGCCCTTTCCAGCCTCTCGGGTCCTGGCCCCAAAAGGTCCCCTCCTCCCCATTTCAGGACAGGGCATCTGGGCAGGCCGGCTCCCCATGCCCCGCAGCCCCTTTCCGGGAGGGCGGGGTCAGCTCGGTAGCCGCTAGCCGGGCGCGGCCCCGGGTCCCAAGGGCGCCCACTGCGGGCGGGCCACGGGCGGTGCAGCCTGTGACCCTGTGCACCGGTGACAACCGCGGGGGCACGAAGCCAGCTCCAGCCCCCCCACGCGCCGCCCTCCGGGAGCCGTCGGGCCTGCGCCGGCTCAGGCAGTATCTGCGGGGCGCACGAGTGGGCAGCGCCGGCCGGCGGTGAGCGCGGACCTCTTGCCAAGGCCCACCCAGACCCGCTCAGTCCCGCCACAGCGGGACACATTTCTGCCACCCTCGCAGACCTTCGCAGCTGTCCCCCTCCTCCCCCTGGGGGGGCAAACCGGCGCAAGAGGGCATCTGGAAGGAGGTCACTGCCACCTTCCTTGGCTTTTATCCTAGGAGGGACTCAGTTCTGCCTAAGAGGCTGAGCTCCCCAGGCGCTATTCAAGTGGGTTTTTGGTGGCCTTTTGTCAGGAAACTTTTAATCACACAGAATTTAGCCTCTAATCGGCCAGACTTATTTAAACCGCGCAGAGTAAAACCTTCCATTTTTAACATCCACTCTTGGTGTTTGCTGGAAATTTGCCACCGAATTTCGGCTGGAGCTGAAGGTTACCAGGATTTATCATTGTTTCCCCAGGATGTTTAACCCTCGTGCGCTCCTCTTCTTTCATTTAAGATACTCAAAAAAAAAAAAAAAAAAAAAAAAAAAAAAAAAATTCTTGTAAGCGCTTTGGCCATTTTGTTTAAGAAATTTGTTTTATCTCGTACGGTTTTGAAATAAAGAAATGTTTCTGCAATGGGGAGGAGGGAGTGTCAGAGACAGAAAGCAGCTGTGTACCAGGAAGTAATAAGTATCATGCAAAAATATCACAGCTAATGGATGTCCTTTAGGAGTGTAAATATCTATGTTTAATTGCTTTAAAAACGTGGGGTGGAAAAACACAATTATACATTGTGATAACAAACCTGTACAGATAATTTTTGAACAATACAAAACAAGAGCTGAAAAATTTTTCTTTACGATTGAAATAATTGTTCCCAAATCATGACACCGTCCACCCAAATATCATGTTGCCCCCTCTGCAGAACTTGAAGAGGAATAGTTACCAATTGAATGCATTTAGATTCATCCTTAATAAAAAGAAAATTGCATAGCTTTTTATATTGTTGCACATCCTCAAATGCATCTTCCAATATCAATGTCACCTTAGTGTTATTCTCAATATTTTAAATTTTCAATTTTCAGAGATACATAATATATAATTGCTAGTAATTATAAACACATCATTTTATTCATCTGATTTTAATAACATGCATTTTTATAATTACTGTACAACTGAAATAGACATTGAGTTATGCTGTGTGCGTGTCTTTATTCAACAGTATATTTTTAGACACCTTGTTCAAACAAATTAAGTGAATTTAAAAGAAAATAAAACATGAAAAAAAATCCTTCCAGTAGAAACAGAATCACAGTGCTTCACAGACAAAAGGAAAGGAAAAGAAGTTCTCATACGAAAAGAGATTTATTATTACATAGAAAATTCTCACAATAGTTGAAACACACTTCAGAAACTAGTAAACACCTTAGATAGAGTTGTGCCAATTATTCAGCCCACAAGCATCTGCTTTGTCTTAATTAGACGGGGGAGGTGAATGACCACTGTTTATTTTCATTTTCCTCATTAATTATGAAAAACTGCATTTAATTCATCTTGCATGGTGAGAGATTGGCTGCGCAGATGTAAGTCGTAAGGGAAGTGGCTGTCGGTGGGCAACCTGAACATGGCACCCTGCCCAAGGGGACCCCTGGGTGGCACTGCACAGTAATGCATGCCGTAATTGTAATTTTTGCCATAGTCCAAGGTTTCTTCTTGCTTCAGGGAAAATATCCCATTATAGTTAATTGGGGGAGGACTTAAGGGACCTTCAAACTGAGGGCTGGCACACTCAGGGGAAGTGCTTTCATAGAAGGATTCATACGCACTGCAATAATTGTAGGGTTTCATGGACTTGGAATTATCAAGAGTTCCATGCCCTGGGGGAGTGGTGAGCTCAGGGCTGTGGTAGGGCGGGTAGAAGGTAGAGTAGGGTGACCTTGTGTGGTGCGCAGCCTCCCCACCCTGACCCATCAGGAAACTCCTGGCGTTGAGCTGCAGGCAGCCTGCCACCAAGTTTGTAGTCGGCTGGGAAAGACCTTTGCATAAGTTTTGGACAAACGTGAGCAGATCAGGTCTCTTGCCGATTCTCAGGATTTCAGAAAGTGCCCAGATGTAGTTTTTGGCCAGTCGTAAAGTTTCTATTTTGGACAGTTTTTGGGTTTTGGAGTAACAGGGGACCACTTTTCTTAAATTGTCCAGAGCGTCGTTGAGGCCATGCATCCTGTTTCTCTCCCGCGCATTAGCTTCCTGTCTCCTGAACTTGACCCTCTCCAGTCGGAGCTTGGTCGTCTTTTTTTTCCTAAGACCCCTCCTTCTGGGCAAGCCATTTTCATCTTCCTCTTCCCTGTCTTCCTCCTCTTCTTCCTTCTCGGTTTCTTCTCCAGGGGCCCTTTTGATGCTCTTTCCTCGAAGGACAATCTGTTTGGAAAAGCTTTCTGGTTTCTTAATTTGCTTCTGGTCCTCACATTCTCTAGAAAACTTTCTGCACATCTGGGATTCTGGCATTACAACAGACTCATCAAACGGTAGTGTTAACATGGTTCTCTAATCTTAAATTACCTGAAAAAATGCCAGCACAATATTTAAAGTGTTTTCATTTTTAAAGTTTATACACTTAAAGCATATTTAATGACTTAATCATAAGAATACAAAAAATGAAAAACGTGAAAAAGTCTGATTCGGGGACCAATTTTTTACATTAACTATAATTTTTGAGTTTGTGCAGACTCGTAATTATAAAAACTACATGGACACATGCGAGAGGATCAATTTATACAGGCAAATTATCAAAAGAAAACAAAACAAGAAGCATTTATTACATTGCCACCACCATCTCCATTTTCCTTTGATTTTGAACTATTTTTAATGCACAAAAAGGACCTTTGAATTCCAGCAAATGCAAAACATGATATAGCAATGCAGAATTTCATTAATTCCAATTCCCCTGAGTACAAAATGCAAAGAGACACCAGTTTTTAAAATGAAAAAGTATTACCTCTCCGTTAGCTGACAAATTTGTGAGGTGTTTCTTTCTTTTTTTCGAAAAAGAAATAAGCCTTAACTTTATTTGCTGTATTATGTAACTGCAAATTTAGATAAGTGGCTGTTGACATTTACGAATTTAAAGAAAAGATTAATCAGAGCCAATTTTTAAACTGATTTCTTTCTGATCAGTGAAGAAATATATGTAAAAGAGCACTGTTTTCCCAGCCTTCACAAAAAAGACGGGGGGGGGGGGTGCGTGGGGGGTCAGGCTAATTTGGAATAAACTCCATAAATACATTTTAAAAGACAAGAATCACTGGCATTTTTTTTAAATCAAAGAAAATGTTAAAACTGCTTTTACATTTAAATTTTTTCCAAATGTAATCGTCTGTTTACTGCTGTTCAAATCACCCTGGACAAAAAACCACTCTCGTAGTGTTTTTGTTCTGCGAGCCACAGAAGTCTCCCTCTAGCTAATATCTGACAGGAACGGTCCAAGGATTCTGACTGCAATTGTGCACGTGTGTACAGAATCCCGAATGAAAGGGGAAAATAATTTGTGTTTCAAATACAATTTTGGCTTTCGTTTGGTGAAGTAGCAAGTATTTTCATCTAAAGTCTTCAAACAAATAGGCACGTTAAAACAGACTTTCGAATGTAACAATCTCCAGCCCCCTCAACACACATACACACACACACACACACACACACACACACACACACACACACACACAAACTCTTAGCAATGTCCACATACTTGCAGTGTTACATAATAGCAGTGAAAGTATGTGACAGTTACATCATAAGAATGAAATATGATAAGAAGTTATAGATGGCAAAGAGCATGTAAATACTATAAGACAGTGACACTGTATCTTTAAATACTTGCATGCAAAGCCAGCATCAATTGAAGTATATCTTTATTTATATTACCTTAGGTTTTAACTTCATTCAATAATCGGTTTTCATTTTGTATCTTCCAAATCTTTTCAGGCTGAGTGTCGCATCGTCTCCTGGAGTCTCTAGATCTGTGTATATCTGCACTATCTCATTGATCTCTAAAAAGTGACATTGATGCCAACTGCCAGAGCTGGTACCCATGCCATCTGCTAGTGACGTCACAGGGCAGAGAGAACCATGTGATCCTCTCTCTTGGGACCTTCATTCTGCACTGATCATCTGGCATCCCTGTAAGTGGGTACCAGCATTCATGCATCAACACAGAAGGTTAGACTGATAGGGAAAAAATCTGCACCAGCATTTCACATACAGTAGGTGCGTTTCTCTCCTAGAGCTGCTTCAGCTTCACTGGCAGTCTGTAGAAATAGCTGTGTTAGTGTTCAGTTTCGCCCTGCCAACGGTGCAACTATTAGGTAGTCGTTAATATTCCATTCATTTACAAGGTGGGCTTTTGTGTGAGCGAGAGGTTTTTGTTGTTGTTGATGTTGACGTTTAGCAAAGATCACCATCCCATTCGTGCACCTGGCTACCCAGGGAAAGAACGCCGGGGAAAAGGAGCCGAAATCAGGAAAATGGTCTTGAGGTGCTTAACCAAACTAAGATTTGTGTAAGCGAACAGGGATCAACAAAGGTCTCCTTATTTCCTTGTTTTGTTTCATGGCGTGTAACTTATGGGCGTGTGTCTGTGTGTTCTCTTATTAACATGTACGACTTCTGTGCTTCTTAGGAATTTGGAATAAAAGAACAGTTTCTCCATCTGGGGTCTGTGAAAGACATCCTCAGACGCTCCCCTTTCTACACTTGCTGGTGTCTTTCAACAACTTTTCGGAGAGCTTCTTTATCTGTATCAAATGCAGAGACGTCTTCAAGTGCACCATGAAAGATTTCAAACTACATTCTTGTGTCCGGTACCAAAAGTCACACTTCCCTCTTGCACTGTCCCAGACTCCTTCCAGTGGTAACTGGCTTGTTCTTTCTTTCTCATTTCATTTCCTACACAGTAAACATCAAAAAAAAAAAAAAATAGCACTTAGGTTTTTGTCTTTCTCTTCCTGGCATTCTGCTGAGTATATTAATCAAAGAGAGGCTTTTCTGTTTTCTCAGATTTTTTTTTCCTTTCTCATAAAAATCTTCTCTTCACATTTTTCCCCCTCAAGACTGACAGCCAATTTAAAAATCTCCTCATTCTTACATCAGTGTCCAGTTTTTTTTTCTTTTTTCAGATTTATTCCTATTTCTCTTTCTCCCCACTCCCCACTTTTGATTTCTTAACAAAAGCAGGGCAGAAACAGTTAGGCGAAACTGGCAAGGCCTTGTAGATAAAATGAACTGTGAAGCCAGAGGCAAACTCCACCTTCCTCTCCTTTTCCCTGCTCCCCTGTCACCCCCTTCTCTTGCAAAAAAAAAAAAAAAAGAGGAAAAGAAAAGAAAAAAAGAGGATGTTTTATTTCAGAGTCGCCTGTCAGGAAAGTAAAAAAGTGTACTTAAAAAAAAGTTCAGAAATGGACAAACACAACCTTTGTTGTTTGATAACTGAATAATCTCTTTCTATAAAGTGAGACAATATGCTTTTGGTATTAAAGTAATCCCTGGCAGAGTTGTAACTGTTGAATCTGTGTTAGCATTCCCCTTATAAATCCCAGTTTTGAAAGGTTTAGAATTCTGCTGCTTTAATGCTCTTTGGTTCCAAATTGGCACCGGGGGTCTCAAATTAAATTCAATTTTGCTCCTGTCGTAGCCCACCCGTTTCCGTCCCCCTCAAAGTTACTCAACTTTGCCTGGACGGGTCTAGAAAAGATAGGGACGATGGCAGAAGGGAGAGGTATGCTAGGTAAAGGAGAATAATTTTTCTCTGTCAATGGTTTGGTAAAAATGCAAATTTAAAATAAAAATAAGCCTATAAATTCACAAGTGAAGTGGGTTGGCCTGGCTTATGTTTAAAAAAAATCAGACCTACCCAAGGCTTTTCAAAATGTGTTGCTTAAGGGGATATTACTGGTAATGGGTGTGTTGAGTATATTTCATGTAGCCTTTGGTTCAAAAATGCACACACCTTTTCTTTCAACACAGAGAGTTTCTATAGGAAGACCAGAGGCACACTTTTGTTTGATCTCACATATAGTTTAGTTTTTAAATGTAAAGGAGCATAAGTACGAAGAGTCAGGAGCCACAAAGTATGTCACGCATTTTGCATATTGTACCATATTCTAAACTTGCAAAGTCTTCAGAAGCTGCATTATATTATAGGCATCGCAAACACGAGAATCAAAATCTGAGGAATAGGTAACGTGACATGTTAGTAGAAAATTATCACCAGTGTAGCTCACCGCAAGGATAGATTTTATATTTTATCTTTGCAATGTGCAGACAAATGAGAAACAGTTTTTTTGATGAAAACATTTGGGACTGTTCTATTTCTGCCTTTGAACGTGAAATAAAAACCTTTGGTGGTGGTGATGAGGTGGGGTGAGGGGGGATAAAATCTGCGTTGAGGTTTTTCTGAGTATTAGTCTATTGTTTGAATGTCTTAGATTTCTTTTTCAAAAAAAAAGGGGAGAAAACAAAAAAGTTGTTATGTCAAGATTTAGCAAGGATTCAGTGTGTTTGTACAATAATCTTTCAAAAGAAATTTTGTTATGCATTTTCTACTATAGTTCCAGATATGCAAATGCATGTGCTGTTAATATGCATTCATAACATACACCACAACGGCTGTTCTACTCCTTGCTAAGAAAGCACGTTAACACCAATACTGCAAACAGAAATACATTCTGAATTGTAGACGAATACTCCGAGTATGGGGAGTATATTATCACCATCTCTATAATAGATTTTCTCATTTTGCAGCAATAACTGCACACCAAAGTTTATATCCATAACTGAATTCAACACTGATTTAGCTGATATGATCTTTGCTTCTGGGGCCAAGACATTTTATAGATTCTTTTTTAAGTCCCCAATGTCTGTATGCCCCTGTCTTGCTTTCACTGGGTAATTTTTCATATTTCACTTATAAAAGTGACCCACAGAAAATGTGGCTATAATTTGACTCAGTTGCAAGGCAATAGAAGCCAAAAGTGCAAAGTAAGGCATAAAAGTGTTGTTATTTTTAGGTCATCCAGTTGGTACCTGTGTCACAGCAAAGGAGAATTCTATTGACTCCCTTTTTACACTCCTCTCATAACTTAAGAGATCAGTTTGGAACATGGCAGGCATTTTTTCTCAGCTCTCCTAGGGTGTAAGGCAACAGAATGTAGACCTGGGCAGAATCAGGCAGCAAAGCCTTAGGACCATTTTTTTCCCCCTAGAAGTAGGGTGCTTTCTGAGATAGATTTTTGGACAATTTTCTCTATTGCTTTTTTTTTCCTTTTCTTTTTTTTTTTTTTTTTTTTTTAAGCTCTTAGACAAATGCTTCAGGGCAGCCGGTAAGCCTGTGAGCGAGCCCAGCGTTAATCCTTAGAGTTTTAACTCTGTGATCCCCCGTGGCTTGAAAGAGTTTTATGGCTGTGGCAGAATATTCCACTTTGGAAAACAGACCTTGGGATTTAAATAAAAGTATTGAAAATATAAGGCAAAACACAAAGCAACCTTATTCTCCTTGAAGATTTAGAGGGCTTAAAAGTATAATTTAAACATAGATGTCTAAATATTTTATAATGTATATGTCTATATATATAATATACACATATATATTTGTATATATTCCTGTGTGTGTATATATATATGTATGTGTATATTATACATCTATATACACCAAAGATTACTTAGATTAAACGATAATCTGGAAATTTGAGGACAGCGTTTGAATTGCCTTTATAGATTTACTTCAGGGTGAGGTAAGCCGAATTGTACTATTATTTTGCAATAAATGATATTGTCATTTTTTGCAATTCATAAAATATAGCAACATCCAATCTTTTATTTTAGTCTTTGCACAAGCGGCACTGTTGTTCTCTCCAGAAATAGATTTTATAAATTTTTCCTCCATGAAGTATACTTTTTATTTGACTCCCCAAGCTGCAAGTGTTAAATTCATTTCCTAATTTGTTATTAAATCAAGTCATGTAAATCTGCCAGTTAAAACTTCTACAGGTCTGAGACAACCAGAGTTATTGGACTGAGTTATTATAATCCCAGCCATTCATAAAGAAATGGTGCTTTATTAACTTTTGTGATGTTACTGTAAGAAAATGTATAGTTTCCTTTAGTCTTTAACAAATATGAAGTATGAGTTGTTGTCCCTGAGTAAGACTTTTTATGATACGGACTCAGAAATTAGTGTTATATTCCAATAACATGTATTGTGATGGTTATTTTTAAACTTAGAAAACAGATGTACCATTTCTTTTTTTCTGTTACATTAATCCACTGTAAAATTGGAGTGGGAACTTTAGGCAAGAGATATTCTGCAAAGGTTTCATGCAAACTGCATTTTTAAAATCAAGCTTTATGTCACACGCTTGTATGGTGACACGCAGGCTCTCTTAACGTGATTTCTGGGTGGATTTCAAATGGTTCTGGAGCTTCCTCAGATTACATGCAAATTTGGCATGTATGTACACATGTGCATTTTCTGAAGAAAGACCCTCTGCCAGATTCCGAAAGGTTAAGCGTCACAGTGAGTGTTTTGATGTCTTACTAAACGAGCTTTAAATCCTGATCCTGATGTTTAATGGCTGTGTGTCATTCATTCATTCACTTATTCACCCATTCATCCACTCAACAAAGGTTTATTGAATATCTGTTTTGGAGTCTTTCTTGATTCCTTTCTTTCTCTCACCCCCTAGAACCAGTATGTCAGCAAATCCTCTCAGTACCATCCTAGAATTACATCCAGAATCTGACCACTTCTTGGCAATTCTGACACTTCTTCCCTCATCCAAACCACGAGCATCTCTCACCTGGCCCAATGGCTTCTGTTTTCTTCATTCTTGGCCTCTTATATTCTGTACCGAGTCCTCAACTCAGCAGCCAGAGGCATCTGGTTAAAACATAAATCAGACTGCGTTCTTCTATATTCAAAATCCTGCAGTGGCTTCCCCTCCCTCAGAGTCAAAGCCAAGTCTTCACAGAGGCCCAGAAGCTTCTTCTGGTCTTTCTGTTCCCATCTTCTATTGCTCTCTCTTCCACTCACTCAGCTCCAGCCACACTGGCCCTGGCTGTTCCTTCCGCCTCAGGATCCTTGCACTTACTTCTACCTGGACTCCTTCTCCTGAGTATCCCCACGGCTCGTCCTGACTTCCTTCAAGTCTCTGCTCAAATGTTCCCTCTGACCATCCTACTTTATATTGTACCCCTACACCCATCTGTCCTTCCTTATCCACCTTCCAGTTTTGTTGTTCTCTGTAGCACTCATCACTTGCTAACACAATACTTAATACGTGTATTAATCTTGTGCCTCCAGGTGAGAGGCAGAAGAATACTTATTGAATGATGGGTTTGTTCCAGGCACTGGGTTAGTGATGGCTGTTCAATGGCATGTAGAATGGCTATGACAAACTGTTGGGGAGTTTAGAGGCCAGAAGGGGGATGTAGGCAATAAACAAGTAAACACAGAAATGTGCGATTTACCTGTTGGTGGCTACAGAGAATCATGAGAAGCCCTACTTGGTTCAAGTATCTGGGAAGCTCTTTCTGAGTCATCCTCCAAGTTGAGTCTGAAGACTGAGGAGCAAGCAGAGGCACGAGCATGTGTGACATGTCGAATGTTCTGGGGGAAACTGCAGTGAGAACAAGGATCAGAGCCTATGAGATTGTGTAGGTCGTGTGAAGTATTTGGAATCTATTTCTTTTTTTAATTTGTTTCAAAGGAAGTCATTGGAGGGCTTAAGGAAATTTAAGATTTGAAAAGATTACTCTAGGGGCACCTGGGTGGCTCAGTGAGTTAAGCGTCCGACTTCGGCTCAGGTCATGATCTTGAGGTTCATGAGCTCAAGCCCTGCGTCAGGCTCTGGGCTAGTAGTTCAGAGCCTGAAGCCTGCTTCAGATTCTGTCTCCCTCTCTCTCTGCCCCTTCCCTGCTCATTCTCTCTCTCTCTCTCTCTCTCTCTCTCTCAAAAATAAACATTAAACAGAAATTAAAAAAAAAAACTTTGAAAAGATCACTCTAGCTGAGAAGAGTTGCAGAGAGAAAAAGAAGAAGCAGGGAGGACTTACAAAGCCTGTAAGGGGGGACGGACAGATCACGTTGCGGGGAGTGCTGACTGCGCCCAGCTTAGAGTGGGGTAATGGAAATGAAGGGAGGAAACCTAGACATGTATTTTGGAGAGACAATCACCAGAACTTACTGATGGATGGGTGTGGATGGGATGTGGGGGGCTTACTTAACCTCTGGTCATGGTGATGATGAACTGTGCTTCCATACGCAGTCTGCCAAGCACCAGGTGAGGTACTTCACATACGAGGTCTCATGGGATCCTTGCCAATACCGGGACTGTCTCCCTGGTAGGAGTAATGAAGCTGCAGCTCAGAGAAGTTAGCCAATGTACCCGTGACTGTTCCATTTTTAAGTGAGAGGATCATGATTTAGACCTAGGTCTGTCTGAATCTAAATTCTAGTTTCTTTCTTTTTTCTTAAAATTTTTTTTCAGTGTTTATTTATTTTTGAGAGACAGAGACAGAGCATGAGTGGGGGAGGGGCAGAGAGAGAGGGAGACACAGAATCCTAAGCAGGCTCCAGGCTCTGAGCTGTCAGCACAGAGCTGGATGCAGGGGCTCCAACCCACAAATCACGAGACCGTGACCTGAGCCAAAGTAGGACACTTAACCGACTGAGCCACCCAGGCGCCCCCTTCAGTTCTAGTTTCTTAACAACTATACTTGGTAACCTTAGGCATTAAGTAATCAAACGTCAACAAGCTGCCTAGAACTGTCTCTGATACATAACAAATCCTGGATTAATAATAAATACTAGATGAAATAGAAAAACTTAACCACGAATCTATTCACAAAGTTAAGAATTATCCCATTAATATATCTGGTGACTTAAACTTTTTTACTATACATTTGTCTTTCAGATCGATGTTTACAGATAGGTCAGTAGACTGCCAAGTGATGTATTCATATAACAATGATTGCAATCGTCATGACAGTGAGCTTCTATGACTGTTGAGTTGTTCATTTAAATCCTGATCCTGCTGTTTAATAGCTATGTAACATTCATTCATTCATTTATTCATCCCTCCATCTTTGTTTTTTAATGACAAGGAGTTGTTCTTTCCTTCTTTTTCATTCACTGAACACAACACTTTTTGCATGTTACCACTATAGACATTATAAGGAGAAGTAAAGGTAAATAACCAAGATCCCCACCTGTCAAGGAAGTTCGAGTTGAATTAGCACATAAAATATGTCCACAATAGTCTAATTAAAAACAGTATGAGCTCACTGTGATAAGAGAGGTTGTTGGCAGGGAATGAAGAAAACATTGGAGTACAGATTGCAAGTATGTAGAAGATTTTTTTTTTACTTTTATTTGAAGTATAATAGAGACTAAAATGCATGTGGACAATAAGTGCACAGCTCAATTAATTCTGATAAACTGAATGCATCTGTGTAATAAGATCTTGATAAAGAAATGGAACATTACCACTCTTCCTGCCCCTTCAAGGTACCAACCACATCTCCCCAAGAGACACCACTCTCCTGACTTCTAACAGCATTGATTGGTCTTGTTCATTTTGTGTATTAAATACACAGAATCATTCAGTAAACACTTCTTGGGGTCTGACTTCTTTATCTCAGCATTTTGTTTTAAACTTTATCCATGTTGTTGCATGTAATCATAGATTGTTCACTGTCATTGCTGTATAGTATTCAGTTATGTGACTATACCACAATTTGTTTTTTTCTCCATTCTGTTATTGACGGGTGTTTGGATAGTTTCCAGTTTGGGGTATTGTAAGTAGTGAGTGCTATTCTAGCACATATTTTTAGTGAATATATATATATGTTAGGTGCATTCCATTCCTAGGTACACAGCCAACAGAAATGCATGTATACGTGTATTCTGCATGTATGGTTTTAAGAGAAGCTAAAAAAAGTACATTCACAAAAATTAGTTTTTAATAATTACCTCCATGACAACCACATGCTTTCTAAAATCATTAACCAAGATCAATAACATTATCCCCAAAGTTATGGACTCATGAGTTCTAATTGAGGAGGGCATTGATTACCAATCTACCAACAATTATTGAAGGATTCATCTGCATGAAGCCACTATGATTTTGGGGAAAAAAGAGAAGAAGAGACAATCCTTTTCTTCAAGGAATCTAGAGTTCTGTTGAGGAGAGAAAAGTAACCAACTTAAAGCATTGAGATGCACGAAGGACAGACTGTGGTGCAGAGTATCAAACAAATGACTTCCTTCTTTGTTTATCTAACACCCTTTAGGAAGATAACACAAATTTTAGACTCTGCAGTAGTACTGCCAAGAACATATTTCAGAATATTTGCACTTAAAGAGTACTGCATTTTAAGTTTTAAAACACAATAGCTAAATTACAAAGGTTAATATTTGATCGATGTTAATATTGCTTAATATATACATTTTTTAAATATTTATTTTTGAGACAGAGAGAGAGAGACGGAGTGTGAGCAGGGGAGGGTCAGAGAGAGGGAGACACAGAATCCGAAGCAGGCTCCAGGCTCTGAGCTGTCAGCACAGAGCCTGATGCGTGACTTGAATCCACAAACCGTGAGATCATGACCTGAGCTGAAACTAAGAGTTGGATGCTTAACCGACTCAGCCATGCAGGTGCCCCTGTGCTAGCTTTTCTGCGCATGTTATAGAATTCTCACAACATCTATAGGAGGATGATATATATGAGCAGACTGGTGCAGCGATTCAAGCACAGTGGCTAGAGGCCAGCCACCCTAGTTCTGCCACCTTCTAGCTGGTTGACTCTGAGCAAGGTCCTCTTCTTCAGCTTTTCCATCTGTCACATGGGGATGATTGTATTCTTACCTTACAGGTTGTTAGATGTAAATGGCTAGAACAGTACCTGGCACATGGTATGCACTGCATTATTATTTGACAGATTATTTTAAAATAAAAATGGGTTTGGAGAGAATTGCGTATAAAGCGTTTCTCAACCCCTTGTGAAGGAAAGGTTCATTTCTATGGCAATGACCTCTGATCACCCAAGCATTCAGGGTATAGATGGGAGCACATGTTATGATGTCAAAGAAACCAGTTTTGCTGAAAATATTATAGATTTCTGCTTGCAGTGTCAGTACCTTGGGCCAGGGAAGATAGCAATACCTTAAGGACAAATGATTTCCGAATGAAGGCTGAACCAAGCAACAGATCTTTTAGAGATCTGAATTTCTTTCCTACAGAAACACTGAAGTGTTTCTCTTTGTCTCTACCTGCTTTTGAAACTCTTAGTGGCTCTGAAGGAAGGAATATACTGCACACCCAAAAGATAAACAGAAAACATTTTTTTTTTTAGTCCTAATGTTCACATGCTTGCTGATATAAGCCCACAAGATAACTTTGGAAACTAAAGCATTAGGTTGAAAGGCTAACCTTGCTAATGCCACAGATTCAAAAGCACACAGACATGATCCAATCACTCCCCAGGGAATGTACTTATTTGTCCTGGGATCTGCCATATGTAGGTAGATCTTACAACCGCTAGATTGCATTAAAAAAAAAAAAAATCATGGTCCACACCTATAGCAATAAAATCAGCAGCTAACTAATCCTACCCAAAATGAAAAAGCCCAAATCATTATGTGTCTTTTTGTATTTTAGACTTCTGGTTGGTTTTCTCTGTTTGGCTGGCAAATCTCATCTAATTACAATATATTTTTCATTTGTGTTTTAAAATAGCAATCCCAGCCCACTGTTATTATAACATATGCGGTAAGTTGTTGTTCCTGGGGTGGTGATAAATTCGTGGCGATCCATTCACATCCTCATGGGTTGGAATTAATCTTTCTCCTCTGATTTCCCACTACACTTTGTGCTTCTATTATTGTGCTTGCATAATTTGCTTTGTAGTGTAGCTATTTGTGAATGCATCTGTCTCCCCCACTAGATTGTGAGGACAAAAACTATCTCAGATTTCTGTTTCATTTTCCTTTCAGTCCCTATGTCACCCAATACGCTTATTTATACATAGTAGGGACTCAATAGATATTGATAGTAGAATTGAATTGATTGATTGCAGTACAGCACATTTGGCTGCAGAACACCTCAGAGCAATGAGGCCCATCTGTCAATCAAAGCTGTGATCTTTGCTTCGTTAACACCGTGGCTAAGCAATGAAGTAACAAGTCAGTGACAAAGAGCTTCATGCCCCACATCCTGTAACTTAGATGCTAGATTATATACTTCTTTAAGCAGCAAGAATCCTTCTGAAAGCAAGATTCTATGTAGTGGCAATAATGATCCATAATTTTATACAGTCTGCATGTGAAGATTGAACCCCGCTATCTCTTTCCTTGCTCTTTATCCAAAAAGGCTGCTCCAGGGCTAATTACTTCTTTCAAAAGCTAGAGGAACTCTTTCCACTTAGCAGTTTGCAGTTCATTTTGGCCATCAATATTGGTACAAGATCCAGTCTAAGAATGTGGCACATGGCTTTGAATTCTTTTATTGCCCGTGTCATTTTCTGGAGAAAATATCTCATTAGCTCTTTGATCTGAAGATCAAGCATTCCCCAGCTGGATTTTCTACCATTTGCCGAATGTAAGCTTGGCTTGTCCGTGGTGATAATAATTTGCACTACACTAGCTCTACTTTTTCCACTGCTACCTTTTTTTGGAGACGGTTGACATAAAAAAGAATGGAAGGAGCCGTCCTCCATCACACTCCATCTGGCCCTGCTGGTTACTTGGCGACCGAGGCAGCACATACATTTGGTGGACTGATAAGGAATGGGAAATCCACGATATTAATAATGGTTCTCTGTTCTCCAAAGCAAAAACCTTTCCAGATTAGCATCTCTCTTACAAACAGTCCATGTTGGGAGGAGGCTAGGCAAGATTCAGTGCTGAAAGAGAAAGAGAAATAAATGAATTAAAGACCAGCCAGGACACTTAAAGATGGCATGTACTTCAACCGCTACAATTATTGAATGCCTAGCATGGTAAATAAATAAAACAATGTGCTTTCCCTTGAAGAGCTCCTGGTCTTTAGGGGCATTTAGATTCATGTAGATATATCGATAAGGTAGTAGGGCAAGAGGGGCACCTGGGTGGCTCAGTCAGTTAAGTGTCCACCTCAGCTCAAGTCATGATTTCGTGGTTCGTTGAGTTAGAGCCCCTCGTCGGGCTCTATGCTGACAGTGTGGAGCCTGCTTGGGATTCTCTCTCTCTTTCTCTCTCTGCCCCTCCCCTGTTCTCTTTTTCTCCCTAAAATGAATAAATAAAGTCTAAACAATTACTTTATAAAAAAAAGTAGTAGAGCAAGTGTCATTTCATATGGCTCTGTAGAAGTCTGTTTCTTTCAGGTCTGAAATGACCCTTGACAGTTTTAGCAGTGATGGCAGTAAAAATATGATAGCCCATTGGCAATCTGAATGAAATCAACCTTTTTACCTGGAGAATTATAATGTTTCTACAACAAGAAAAGACAGATTGAAAGGAAATTGTAAAATGTAACGGGTAAGGTCTTTTGAGTACTTGGTTTTTAACTATTCCTTACTTTCATTTTCACTTACTTTCATTTTTACTTTTGTTTTCCATGGAACTTCAAGTCATAACTTAATGAAAAGTATAAATTGTATAGGTGAGAGTATGGCCTTATTTTTTTTAAGGTTTATATATTTATTTTTGAGAGAGAGAGAGAGAGAGAGAGAGAGAGAGAACACAAACAAGGGAAGGGCAGAGAAAGGGGGAGATACAGAATCCGAAGTAGGCTCCAGGCTCTGAGCTGTCAGCACAGAGCCCGATACAGGGCTTAAACTCATGAACCATGAGATCATGACCTGAGCTCAAGTCAGGCTCCCAACTGACTGAGCCACCCAGGCATCCCCAGAAGTGTGGCCTTTAACTCGGAATCTTTGGGCCGTGTGAAATGATAACTTTCATGGGCCCTGGACGCTTGGCTTTCATAGGCATTGTCCTCCATAAAAATAATAAAAGTACTTGATGATTTGTTGGTATAAACAATATATAATACAAGATTGATTATATTAGTTTTTATTTTTGTGCACTGTGCCGATGGAGAAGTTTACCTGTCATTGGAGATAGGGCTTGACCAAGAGCATTTTTCTAAACCTCCACATGAATGAGAATCACTATGCTTTGGAAGTCACCTGCTACCCCACAAGGACCTTAGGAATAATCTGTGGGAGTGGCTGCCTTCTCCGCTTCCTTCAACTTCCAGTTTTCATAAGCCACTCACTCTGCATATGAAATACACCTGGTGTGGGAATATGGCAGAATAGATATGCTACTAAAATAGCCAGATTTAGCAAATCAAAATGCAGGACATCCAGATGAATTTGTATTTTAGATATATTTAGGTGTGGGACAAAGTATGCATTGTCTATCTGAAATTCAAATTTAACTGGGCATCCTGTATTTTACCTGGCAACTCTGTATGCTTCCTCTATGCTTGGAACTCAAGTTGTTTTTCCCTCATAAAATACACTTTCTGATTAATATGTCATGCACTAATAAAGTGTTTCCCAAAGAATGCTCTGTAGACTATTAATAGGAATCACTCAAACAAACAAACAAACAAAAAACCCACCAAGACTCACATGGTCAAAGATGTTTGCTTTCTCTAAAGCACATTCTCTTGGGTTCTTCTGTATACTAATGTACATTATGACTCTCCAAGAGCAGAATATGGTAGGCATATGTCCCAAACTTACCATTCCACTGAGTGGTTTCCTTTCCTTCTGGAGTTTCTCACAGGACTGAAATTTCTGATGGGACACTCTAATACCCCACCAAGGGCCAATGTGTCTTTATTTATGATGAAGGTGATGGGTATTTTGAATCTGCCTTACTGATTTGCTTTACTTTCCTCTTGTCTTTTGCTCTTGGCTTCTGTGGTGGGGAATACACAGCAGGGTGAAATGTGTTTTGCTGGCTCCCTCTTTTGACTGGGTTAGGTTTAGTGAGAGATGGAGTTTACAATGTGGGGTCTCTGGAATGTGGATTTTACCTTAGTATTGAATGAAGGACACCTGAGGCAGATGTACAGGGCCAGCTACATAGTTTGTGGAGTCCAGAGCAAAATGAAGATTTGGGTTCCTTGATTAGAAATTACTAAAAATTTCGAGATGGCGACAGCAGATCATTAATCCAAGCATAGGGCACACAGATGGCATGACCATGAATTCAGCCCTGCTGGAGCACCGTCCTCAGTGCCAACATACTGGGAGTCCTTACCCAGAAAACTCCAGAAGGAGTTTCCAAAGGCTAATCATCAGGACTATCTTCAGATACCAAAGGGTCAGAAGTGGAAGCAAGTTCACTAGACTGGGCCCCAGGGGACATAAAATTTTGGCATTTTGTTCATTGTGGATTTATACATTAATTTTGATTTTTAAAAACATTTTATTATGGATATTTTATCTTGCTTTTGGTGCTGTCTTAGTTTTCTCAGGTTGCTGTAGCAAAATTCCCTAGACTAGGTGACTTAAAGAACAGAAATTTACTTCTCACAGTTCTGGAGCCTGGATGTCCAAGATCTACCTGCCAGTAAATTCAGTTTCTGTGAGGGAGGGTTCTCTTCCTGGCTTGCAGAAGGCCACCTTCTTGCTATGTCTTCATATGGCCTTTCCTTTGTACGCATATGGGAGGTAAGAGGAGTAGGGAGGAGTCAGAGATTGAGAAGGAGAGAGAGAGTGAGGAAGAGAGGAGGACATCTTTTTCTCTTCTTATAAGGCCATTAATCCCATGATGAAGGCCACGTCTTCATGACCTAATCTAATCCTAATTACTTCTCAAAGAATACCATCTGCAAACACCATCACATTGGGATTTAGGGTTTCAACATATGAATTTTGGGTGCACATACTCAGTTCATAACAGGTGCCCCCCAAATTTTATGCAAGGCCCTCGGCCAAATTTTTGGTCTAGCAAAAGATGATGAAGAAAGTATGCTTTATCATTATTTACTTTAAAAAATATGTTTTTAAAAGAAGAACATTTTCTTAATTTATTTTTGTGTTTTTATAAATTTTTTTAACATTTTTTATTTATTTTTGAGAGACCGAGAGAGGCAGAGCATGATAAGAGGAAGGGCAGAGAAAGAGGGAGACAACAGAATCTGAAACAGGCTCCAGGCTCTGAGCTGTCAGCACAGAGCCTGATGTGGGGCTCGAACTCACAAACCGTGAGATCATGACCTGAGCCAAAATTGGACACTTAACTGACTGAGCCACCCAGGCGCCCCTTAATTTATTTTTGTTTTACAACTCACACACAGAAATACATACATGTATACATCCATCCATATACCCCAATGAATAAATGGGACTTCTTGGAAATAACTGGCACAAAATCTAGAATCATTCTTTAAGATGACTTTAAACAGAAATGAAAAATGTAAGATTAATCTATTATTCTTTCATTAGAATTATACGTATTTCATATAAACAATTATCCCAAAGAAGGCAAATTTCTTTTTAAAAAAGCTGTAGCCTGGAGCGCCTGGGTGGCCCAGTTAGTTAAGCGGTTAAGCGTCTGACTTCAGCTCAGGTCATGATCTCATGGTTCGTGAATTCGATCCCTGTGTCAGGCTCTGTGTTGACAGCTCAGAACCCGGAGCCTACTTCCTATTCTATGTTTCCCTTTCTCTCTCTGTCCCTCCCCACCCCTCACTCTCTCTCTCTCTCTCTCAAAAATAAATAAACACTAAAAAAAATTCTTTTTAAGTTGTAGCCAAATATATTTCATCTGCTAATTTATCAGGTATATGTTTTTTTCTTTCTCTATATTAAAACAGTTACCTGATTAAGCATAACTTCTAAATGATGAGAAAAAATCTTTTTAAAAGTTATTTTCTTAAGTTTCTAGAATACTTAATTGTTGGTTTATTGTTTTAAGTGTCATCTGTTTCTGAGTGCCAAGAGTCATTTCTTCACATTTTGGCAGAAATGCTCTTCTTTTCTTTGGTGGCTGAAGCCTCCTCCACTGTCAGTCCCCATGCCTTCCGCGGGGCTGATGCCACCCCCAAAGATAGGCTAGCCCCAGGGCTCAGCCATGGATGATCAGCAAATTCTATCTCCTGCCATGGAGTGATTGCTTGTGGACCAGCAAATGACCTATGTGATACCAATGAGAACCAGCCCCAGGCTTTTGATGGAATTATTAGAAAAAGGCACTTCCTGAGCTGGAAGAATGTCAGCCTGGAGCTGCAGGAGCCATCTTGGCCACTCCTGAGGGGAGGCGGACAGAAGAATGCGCACACAGAGGGAGAGGAGTCAGACCTGGCAGCGACAGATTCCTGATGATGGTTATTGAGCACCTGGATCAAGCCATGTCTGAAGCAAGCCCCACCCCAGACTTATTGTTATGGAAACAACAAATTCAGTACTGACAAACATTAGGCACAGGGCTGTCAGAACTGGAGGGGAGTGATGACTGTAGGGCAGATGCAGCTTCTCAGTAATACCACAGTCAGTCTTGAAGATTCATTACTGACACCTCCCCTCAGACTATGTTAGAGGCCTCCTTATAACCTGGATGGCCATACTTGTCATGAGAAATTTTAATTGCCTGCTTACCTATCTGTCTCCTCATCTGGACAGAGATAGGCTCCTTAGGAGGCTGCTTTCATGGGACAAAGCATTCACTTGGTGCTTACTAAGTGTTAGGCTCTACTGGATCACAGGCTCCTATAAAGTACCTGTGCTGTTTTGTTCGTGTCCATGTGCCTGCCTTGTAGTCTGTCTGTGTGTGTCAGGGTAGTGAGGAAGTCTCTGAATTTACTTTCCTTTAGAACACATATTAAAACTCAATAACAACTGAATCAACTCTTTAAAACAAGTGTAGATAAACGTTTTCTCCAAAAAGACAGAGAAATATTTAAAATAAATATTTAAAGGCTTTTCAGGTTCTAAGGTCTCTTTTGCTGTTACAACGTGAAAACAGCCATAGACAACATCTAAGCAAATGAGAGAGCTGTTTTCTGATAAAACTTTATTTATGGACACAGAAATGGGAATTTCATACAGTTTTTACATGTCATAAAATATTGGTTCTTCTTTTGGTATTTTTCAACTATTTAAAAAGGCAAAAATGTTCATAGCTCTTGGCCTGTACAAAACCAGATGGTAGACTGAATCTTGCCTATAGGCAGTAATTTGCATACCCTGTTCAGAACTTAGATCAGTACTTTCCAAATATGTGAGCCACATATGTAATATAAAAATTTCTGGTATCTATAGTTAAAAAAAAAACACAAAAAGAAACAGGTGAAATTAATTTTAGTAATATATTTCATCCCCTCCAATATAACCATTTTTGATCATTTCAACATATGTTCAATATAAAAATTAATTAATGTTATGTTTTACATTCTTTACATTTGTACTAAATTTTTGAATTCTGGTATTATTTTACATTAAAGCACATCTCTATTTGTATGCTAAGTTTCCATCAGAAATACTTGATTTGGATTTAGATTTCATAACATTTGCAACAGAAAACAGATTCACATACACAAGTTGTTAAAAAAAAAATTCTTAAAAGTTTTCCAGTAGTTGAATCAAGAATCGGTTTTTAAATTTTTGTAATATTTATTTATTTTTGAGAGCGGGGGAGGGGCAGAGAATGAGGGAGACACAGAATCCGAAGCAGGCTCCAGGCTCTGAGCTGTCAGCACAGAGCCCGATGCAGGGCTCCAACTCACAAACTGTGAGATCATGACCTGGGCTGAAGTCAGACACTTAATAGACTGAGCCACCCAGGCGCCCCAAGTATCAGTTTTTAAATGTGTTAAATAAAATTAAAAATTTAGTTTGTTAATTACTCTGGCCATATCTGAAGTGCTCAATAGCTACGATGTGATGTTGGACAGCACAGACTCAGAACAACAAAAGATTGTATTTTTTTTGCCGAGGGGAGTAATTTCCCTGGCATGATTTAGAATGGTTAGTAAATGGTGATTATAAAAAGAAGATCGACTATGACAGTGTTTTAAATGTGTTTAAATTCTTGGCAGACCATATACACCCTCTAGAGCCTGCAGCTAGAGCAGACCTCCCCTCCTTGGTTCACCCCCCGGAGCCCTCATGCCCAGACTGTAGTGACTAAGGAAGAGAAAAAATATGAAATATTGCCGAAGAGGTAGTTAGCAGCAGATCATGTAGAGCCTGGTGAACAAGGATGAGGATTTCAGACTTTCTCCTCAGCCTGATGGGTCGTCATTGGAGACCTTTGAGTTGCTTTTGGAGAACAGGCTTTAAGGGGATGAAGGTAAAGTGGAGGTCAGTCATGAGACTATTGCAGGTTTGAGGTGAAAGAAAATGGTCGTGCAGGGCCGTGGTGAGGTAAAACAAGGAAGGTACCTGGGGCTCTAAACTGGAGGAGGCCTTCACCCTAAGGTCATGCTCCTGACGTTGCACAATCCTGGGAGTGAGCAGCTCCTTCAGTGTTGGCCCTGCTGGCTGGCATGTGAGGGCTTCTGTGGACGAAGTGAGAGAAGTCACCAGGATTGGCATCTGTTTTGAAGGAAGAACCCACAGAATCTACCGATGGACTAGACATGGAACATGGGAGAAAGAGGGGAGTCAAGTCTAATATCACATTCTTGATTTTCACCGTGGATCCAGCCCGCCCCAGTGAAGCCCGCACAGCTCATCCTGCTCTGTTGGTGAAAGAGCGGACCTAGACCGGCCGACTCCATTTTGTTCTGTGTCCTCCATCTTGAGTGACTATGTCCCCGACATGGCCCCCTTTCCAGAAAAACCACAGAAAGAAATTCCCGCTCAAACCTCAGACCACGCCTCCTCCCCTTGAGTAACTTCCTGCTCACCCTTTCAAACTTCCCGTTCAAACCACGCCCGGCAACCTGCGCAACGGGACTCTGACCCTTCCCCAGCCAATCGGCTAAGGCCACGACCATCACACCCCCAACTGCCCCTAGATCCCTATAAAACCTTTGTGCTTTTGAAACATGCTCTCTCTCTCCGGCATCTCATTGCTGCGTCGGTGCAGGTAGGGGATTGAGCTCGAGCTAGCTCGAATGAAAGCTTTTTGCTTTTGCATCGGACTCGGCTCTCTGGTGGTCTTTGGGGATCATGAATTCTGGGCATAACATTGGCAAGTCTACCAGAGCACAGAGGTGTCCTGAAAATAGGAGATTTCAATTAAACACGTTTCGAAATGGCAAGTTCAGTGGTGCAGCCCCAATCTCCTTCATTGTAACAAAGGTCACACTGTCCATAAAGCTGGATGGTTTATGGTCCCACTTCATTGTGAGCCAGCCCAGGGCTGCCTTGTCCTTAATACACCTGTAAGAAGTCCCAGCAGGCACGTGGGCCCTGGGGTAGGGCTGCATGAACCTGTTTTCACCCAATCTCCGATGCAAAGGCTGCCTTGACCCTTCACTCCATCAAACAGGGCATCAGCCCATCCCCATCCCCCTTCTCCCCACTTGGGCTGCTCCTCAGCCAGTAATGGAAATCCAGCCTCGTTCTTCCCCCCTCCCCCACCATCTCCACCCCTCTTAAATTCCATTTTACAACACACAAAGCAAGATAGCCTTTGTTAAAAAGTTTAATGTTCTTAATTAGTTGAATCGGTTGGGCTAATTAGAATACCAATTAGAACTGGCAGGGCTATTGTTAATTTGAAAGTGCTGTGGTCTAGTGTTAATCGCTATTAAACCTTATAGTTTGTGAAAGATAGAGAGAGGATGAATTCACAAAATACATTTTAAATGTGAAAGGTCTGTGGTCAGAGGGATCCCGCCCCATCAGGGAGAGTTCCAGGGAAAGAAGACCACAGAGAAACGCAGTTGCTAAAGACGGGGCCCTGTGAGGCGCACAAGACCCTCTCTTTTCAAAAAATGTTAAAAGCCTGCAATGTGTTTTAAAAATAGCCAAAGTGTTTAATTCATCTAATGGACTAATGATCTGGAATGATTCTTTTTGGAAAAAGAAACAAACAAACAGTGTTTAAGTTACCAGGGCACAAAAAAGTTTCTGCATTACCAGAGCGGTGCGTCCCTTTGGATTGTAACTTCCTAACTCTAAGGAGCAACCCTCAGGATTAAACCTCTTTTGTTTCTGGTCACTGTGTGACTGGGGAGATTAAAAACACAAAACCAGAGAAAGTCTTTGCGCAAAAGAAGTTCCATGTTTGGACGGTGGTGATGCATGAGTCCATATTTTCATGTCTCATTTGGAAATGACTAAATGGATAAGCAAGTCCTAATTTATGTTTTCAGACAAGTATAAAAATCACTCCTCGTTTTCTCAACAAGCAAATATGGAATGGACAATTATAGCTATTCTTACCGTACATTTTCGGAGAGATGACTTTATTTTCCCTCTATTCCAGTGATAAAGACAGAAGGTATTGCCATCCATCATCGCTGGTGTCCTCTCAATATATCTGTGATACATTTCCAGAAAATAAACCATGCAGTTTATAGAAAACAAATATAAAGATGTATTTTATCATATGTATTATGGCACTGTTAGGAAACAAGGAATCTTTTTAAATGGTGAATTGCTTTACAAAGGATATAAAAATGTTCAGTGCAATTGCCACCTCAAATCTTCTTGGAGCTAAGTGGAGCATAAATTTAAAGCAGACAGACCAACAAATAAATAACTGACTGAGTGACTACCCGTGGAGTGTTTGTGTACAAAAACTTGTAGGAAAACGAAGGTTTATAGCCCAAAATGTGCTCCAAGTGTTTCTTAAGATACACTGTGACATTGATATCAAGGATACTAGATGGAAATCATGTCTAAGTTAATCCAGGTCATTGTGTTAAATCCTAGTTGTCCCTGATCCAGCACCACCAGCATTATAGGCCTTATGCAAGGTGTCTGCCCTGCAGATGTGAGGCATACATTGTTGAAAAAGACCTGATTGGAGTCTATTAGGGAAGACTGAGGTCAGGCAAAACAAACAAAATAATACTTGATAACATCAACACAGATGTGTTTTCTTTCAATGTGGATTCACGCACCCCATCAGGCCTTTTGCCTCGCCGTTGATGGTTTTACGTTGACTTGTAATCCTACTCACCAGCTCCAATTCTTTCAGGTCGGCTAGTTAAATGTTAGCTTTAGGGTATGGTTAAAAAGAATATTTTTGTTTAACTTTTATTTTTATTTTTAGCCTATGGGTAAATAAGGAGCCGTTTTTTATGAGATGCCAAAGAATCCAATTTTCGGTATCTGTCAAATATCTATTAAGTGTCAGAGATTTCCCTCTGAGCACAGAGAGAGGGGAAAAACCAAGAGGAGTGAAGTGCAGACCTCAGGTAAAAGTTTGACCTGGGAACTATACTGACCCACTGGTTACTTTTATTTCCTTTCATTTAATTTGACTGCATTTCGTCTTACTCATTGCCTTGCCTATGTTTTGTAGCTGCTTTTTCTCCTTATAGCCAAACCCCTAGATAAATTTGTTCTAAAGCCAAACCATAAATGCCTTCGTTAATTCATCCATGCAGTAATTTAACACTTATTGTCTACCATGTACCAGGTAGTGTTCTAGGCTCTCAGGTACAGAAGTGCAAATATAAGACACCCATGTCAAAAAAGTTCTTGGTCTAAGAAGAAAGGGAAAGGTATAAAGAAATGTTGTAATGCAGTCTAACAAGTAGTGGTTCAGGGTCAAGAGTAAGGTGATTTGAAGGATAAAAGATGGAGTGAGAAACTTGCTCTGTTGGCAGAAATGGGGAGATGAATTCTGAAGAACAGTAGGACCACGATGGGATTGTTATCCTCCAGAATGTTCAGTGGAGGGGCTCTGGCTTATGGTTTGGTGGTGGTGGGAGGCATTTGATGTTATTTGAACCTGAAAAATATAATGCAAAAGCAAAGTAAAAGTACAACTCTGATATAAGACGCAGGTATATTTTCTTTCTAGAATCTCTTGAGGACAGGAGTTGAGCCACAACATAACGGATTGTGTGGTTCAGAAAGTTACTTCATAAATTAACAAAGCTCAGTTATAATTTTTCATCCACAAAGCCATCGATAGGATTGGGCCAATATGACATATTTTCAGAAAATGCTTCTGGTAGCCGTAAAAGGTATGTGAACATCAAAGAAAGCATATACAGTTCAATTCCCTTTTTAGAAAGTTCATAGAACAAATGAAATAATTTTATTTCCTTTTCGGTTCGACTCGAGACTAAAAATATCCCTTATTACTAAAGAAAGCATTCATACCAGGTCAAGCTCCTTCCCTTGAAAATAGAGGTCCTCTCAAGATACCATTTCTCATTTGTCCTGTCTCCCCAACCTCCCCGGAAATGTGTGAGCAAATCTCTCGTTTTACTGTGGGTGCTTAAGGCCTGTTATTTGATGTCTGTGTGTCTGCGCATCTGTGGGTATGTTTATAGTTTATTTGCCCCATGTCATTCTGCAGAAATGGATTCACTCAGTCAACTAGATAGGAGAGCTTTGAGCTTAGCTATCAGCTGGAGGAACAAAGGGACTACAATCAGGAGAAGCCCCTGCGGGGAAGGTAGTCTACCCAGGCAGTCCCCTGAGGGTCCTCATCAACATTGGAGAACTGTTTTGACAGAACCACTGAATTGGGTGCAGGAGTCAAATTCCTGGGACATCAAACCAGGACAGATTTCCTGCTCACCCACAAACAACAGAGACCCCTCTGCCTTTGGGGAATAGGAGGAGCCCAGTCTGAGGGGCACACTGGCTTCCAGGGTTGGTTGGAATAACTTGCTGTAGGCAAAAGGGCAAGGAACATTGAGTAGCAGAAATGGAAGCAAATAATTTATTTTTTTTCAAATTGCGAGCCCTGATGTCTGGCCCCAGATATGTGAGCATATTCTCCATTCTTCGAACAAAAGAAACACACATGCTTATTCCACCCTTTTCCGCCTCATCTGGCAGCCGCTTTCTGGTCCAGCAGACACTAACATCTAATGAGTCAAACTTCTCATTTTCAGACTAATCAGTCGGCTGCACTAATTGCAAATGCAAATATGCAAATTTATATTAATTAATTACTCTGCTAATTAGTTCTGCGGTCTTTTTTGGGTAATAAATCATTGTGCAGTGGAAGGGAAACAAGTCCTGTCCCATTTCACTCCACATAAAAATTTAATGTACTCATGGAAGAAAATATATATATAAAAAAAAAAAGACACCCTGAGTTGATCACTGTGCTTCTACTGACGAGCCCCCTCCAGAAAGGTGCAATTGTGAGAGGGCTTTCACATCTTCAGCAAATGCCATCACTAAGGTGCCTGTTAGCAATTTAATTATCACATTATGAGCTTCAGAAAAAGCCAGTTTGCTGTGCTGCAGGCTGTGACATGGAGCTCGGCAGTTCACCCACTTTGCAGCAAAACACTTATAAATAAAATGAGAATATAGAGAGGGAATCACATTTCTTTGCAGAAACGCTGTAGCTTGGGATCTGACGTTTTTAGGGGTTTTGTTGTTACTGTTGTTGTTTTAAGCCAAAAGGATCATCTTGAGTTCCGTGCCTTTGAATGAAAAGTTTTATCGTTCAGGTTTAGGGATGCATTGAAGGACTGTGTTGGGGGAGGGAGGTTGGGAAGAGGGAGGTGACGAGGAGCTAGCAGGAGAGGAAACTGTCTTCCACATGTCTAGGAGTGATGAGCACTCATATTTATTTCATAAATTCTTATTGGAGACCTACTCTGTTACAGCTACCCACTGTAGGGGAGATAGTGACATGTAAGTGATGCGTGGAAATGATCTCTCCCAATTAGACTATGAATTCTTTGAGGATAAGAGGCTCTGTCTGATTATCTCTGTGTTCCCAGTTTTATAACCAGATAGAACATTCAGTAAGTATTTGCTGAATGAATGAATGAATGAGTGAATGAATGAATGGCGGCAGCCTTCAAGGACCTCAAGTCTAGTTAAGGTAACAATAACTGTAACTCATGTATAGACTTGCCTTTTTGTTGAGCAGGTGCTGAATGATACTCAGTGATTAGGAGATGAGAGGAAGGACCCATGGTGGTTAAGACTGAAATCCTCACATGTGAAATATCCCCTCATTTCCTTCTCCTTCTCAACAAGAAATTTCTACTTTAATCCCCTGTGCTCATTCCTTTCTATTGTGCCTTCTCCATGTGGGATTTGATGTGGAAGCATTAAAGAGGAAACTGCAATCATTACAGCTGGGCAACTGGCATGCAAGCCCTAGCTCAGCCTCTGGAGGTTTTGTAATCTTGGGCAAGCCATTTAACCTCATGGAGTCAGTTTCTTCATGGGTAAAAACAGAGTGATGGGTTTATCATCAGCACTGTGGAGGCCAGAGCTTTGTAGTCAGGCAACTCAGCACCCATTCCTTACCTCCCACCTTCTCTCTGTGTGATGTTAGGTCTTTATTTTTTATTGTTTATAAAAATTCTTTACTTTGGGGACACCTGGGTGGCTCCGTTGATTAAGTATCCGACTTTCGATTTTGGCTCAGGTCATGATCTTAAGGTTTGTGAGTTCAAGCCCGTTGGGCAGCACGCAGAGCCTGCTTGGGATTCTGTCTCTCCCTGTCTCTGCTCCTCCCCAGCTTGTGCACACTCTCTCTTTCTCTCTCTCAAGATAAATAAATAAACTTAAAAAATTCTTTACTTTTGGATTTTTTGAAAAATTAGACTGTAGGACACATGTACATGGTGTGAAAATTTAAAACTACACAAGAAAATTAATAAGAAATGAGTGTTCCTCCTTGATCCCTAGCCTCTCTGTCCCCTCCCCAGTGCCAACAAATAATTCTATGCATCCTCCCAGTGATACAGAGATAGTGTGTGTGTGTCTGTTTTCTCACACACAAATGAATGATAGTATACCATAATACTCTCATGCATCTGACTCTTAACATATTGGTACCTGTAAGCTACCTCCCACAAATTTTTTTTTTAATGTTTATTTTATTTTTGAGAGAGACAAAGAGACAGAGCATGAGCAGGGGTGGGGCAGAGAGAGGGAGACACAGAATCTGAAGCAGGCTCCAGGCTCTGAGCTGGCAGAGAGTTCAGGGCCTGAACTTGTGAATCGGGAGGTCATGACCTGAGCCGAAGTCAGATGCTCAACGGACTGAGCAGCCCAGGCGCCCCAACCTCATACTCTTTAAACCTGCGTGTTTTCCATTGTATAAGAACACAGTAATTTTTTTTTTGTATTAGCCACTAATTGATGGACGTTTCATTACCATTTTTCTGCTACTACAAATAATGTTGCAATTAATATCCTTGTACATATGAGATTTCACCCATGTGAAGGTAGATCTACAGGATGATACCTATAAAAAGATTGCTGGACCAAAGGATACATACTTTTGAATTTTGAAACGTTACTAAACTTATCCTCTCTCTGAAACCCTTTTTCCTTCTTATTATATTTCAATGTATGTTAATAAGCTATAAATAACTTATTTCTTTGCTACACTCTGTTAGCAAGGACAATGTTGCCCAAACATATGTGTACCGTAGATACTTATAGATCGACTGGTGGATCCAGAAATGTTTCCCATGCTTGTGACAGCCTCCATCGTCCCCCGTGCAGCTCACTTCTCTTATTTTCTGTCTTGATGTGAACACAATTTGGAGACTATTTTCTCAAAGATAAAACAAAATAAACATCTTTTGAATGTTCCATGGCTTGTGCTGGATGATTAACAATTCTTCAGCAGAATCCTCCAACCTGCTGGTCTTGGAACAGCCTTGGGAGAGGCCTGTGAGGCACTTCCGTGGGTTTCTGTGTGTGGGAGAATTCCTACCCTTCCACTCTGCAGGGCATATGGCTGTGCTCTATAGGGCCCAAAGGGGAAGAGTTGGCTGATTATTTATTTCATATCAGAGCCTGAGACCACTAACAATCTTAGATCATAATTAGACTGATAAAAGTGGATAGTGATGCAGATTTTAAGAATACAAAAGGGTGTGGTTCAAAATCTGGAGCACCGAAACTTCAAAATTCCATCTGAAAGGAAAAAAAATGTTATTAATAAATGCTTTATGAAAGTGAATGGGAAAAAATGTAAGCATGTTTTCTTGAGAAAATTAAATTAAAAATGCTATGCCATATATTAGATGTGTGATGTATTTGAGTCATATCTTTCTAGAAGAAGAGATATTTTTCAATAGATTATTTTTCCTAGCTCATGTTTTGAATAAGAAATGATTGAGTTTTCGTTTTGGTCTTGGCCTCACCATTTCTTAGCAATCAGCTATAGTTACAGGATGATGCTAGTGAGCTGAGGTTGAGTATTTCATGTCCTAAAATGACCGATTGGCTCATCGGAAGGGAACTGTGCTCTGTACCAGCATGCTGTAGCCACCTCTTATGAAAACATGTGCTGCTGCTTATAAAAAGAAATGCGTTAGGTTTCCAGGAAAAGCAATTTAAAATCTATGCCCTTTTCAAACCTTTTCTTTTATATTCATGTTTTTGCATTAAAAAAATGACAATCACCTCTAATCTTACAATCCAAAAATGACTACTATAAACCTTTAGGGTTATACCCTTCCAGACTTTTATCTCTAGCTACATCTAGAGCTGTGAGTATGCGTGTCCATTCATACTTCTTTACAGACATGTCCCTGACATTCCTGGGATTTGCACTGAGGCTACCGCTAGATCAGTGGGTTAAGGCTCTTTCTGATTGGTAAGAGTCAGTGCTCCCACATTTGGAAATACTTTGGGAATCACCTGGATTCTGTTTAACAAAAGTGGAGTCAACCTCTCCCTACTGTTTTGGGGTGTGTGTGTGTCTGTGTGTGTGTGCGCGCGTGTGCGTGCATACACCATGGTTGTGACTCATTGGTGTCATTTTTTCCAAATGCATAACCTCATTTTTATTTCTGCAGAGTATTCAGTTGTGGGAATGGACACTTCACAATGTATTCAGCCAGTCTTATGTTATGGGACATTTTGAATTGTTTTCAGTTCAGTTGTTTTTAAATTCAGATGTCATCCTATTTTATGTTTGTGAGCCTCCCCTTTTCCTTTGTTACCTTTGTTGCTTACATTTCTTTCCACTAGTGGTTTGTTCTACACTTATCACTCTCTAGTACTCATTATCTTTTTATTGAAAATATTTGAATCAATCTTTATCAGCATTAGGATTTAATCAGTTTCTGCTAATTTCCCCACCCCCAATTTCCTGTGAGAGTAGATACCTTTGCTTTTATTGTCTCTTCCCACCTCCAGTTCTCAGCTGATGTTTAAATAATTGGGGACTTGTAGATCCATTTCTTGAGGTACAATTTGTGTCTCTTCTTTTCAGAATTATGTTTGGCGTTTGCATCACTTATATTGATATTAACAATTGTTTACCTATTAAGTCTGAACTTTACTGCTTTCATTGCTCACTGTCATTTCTTTTAAGCAACATTTTACATACATTTAAATTCTTTATTTTGATGCCTTTCTCAATGAACTGAAATACTTTTTTGAGGACATTTTTCAGAAAAGATATGTGTTTGATCAACGTTTTTAGCTCTTGCCTATCAGAAAAAAAAATCTTTCTCTTTTCTCTTGTTTTCGAACATAAATGGCACAGGATTTATTTTTAAGTTTTTCTTCAAATCTCTTTGTGTATTCCTCCCAATTAATTTCTGGCTTTGATTTTAATCTGCTTTTTTTTTTTTCTTTCTTTCTTCCTGGAATACCTTTTAAAAAAATTACTCATGCCTGAATATATATAGATTTTTTTCTTCATCTTTCAAGTAGAAAATCATAACTAGAATTTGTGTATGTGTATGTGTGCACATGCCTTTCTTCCTTATCTTGTGTAATGAACCCATGGAATCCAGACTCATCTAGCATTTTTTTCATCACAGGAATCTTTCTGCTGTTATTTCTTAGACAATTAATGCTCCCGTATATTTCTGTTTTCTTGTGTTCTTCCCATTGTACTCTTACCGTGTCTTTTGGGTTTATCATCCATGTCACTGATCTTTCTGCTTACCATTTGTTTTATGTGTGTATTTTCACACGGAGTTCTGGGAGAAGCTCGGAAGCTGCTCCCCCAATTAAGGCATTCAGTTTTCTGCAGTACCTATCCCGCTCTTCACCTCTGTACTTGCAATCTTGCATTTGAAAATTCTGGTTTTGGGGGGGCACCCAGGTGGCCCAGTCGGTTAAATGTCCAACTCTTGATTTCAGCTCAGGTCATGATCTCAGGGTTTGTGAGTTTGAGTCCCACAGGGGGCTCTGCACTGACAGCACGGAGCCCGCTTGGGACTCTCTTTCCCTCTCTCTCTCTGCCCCTCCTCCACCTCTTTCTCAAAATAAACAAATAAACATTAAAAAAAAGAAAATCCTGTTTTTAATCTGAAATAACCTTTTCCGGGTAGCAGATTTTTCCTTTGCAGAGACGCAACGCTGAAATATCCTGACTTTACGACAGTATGGATTGTCATATAAATGGAATATGCAACTTCAAATGTACAATTTTTACAAGTTTCTGGTCATAAATCTACATCGTTTTGGGAATTTGTCCCTGCTGCTTCTTTTGGTCAAGTGAATCTTTTCATATGTCTGCTGAATTTTCACCTTGGAGGGAAGGAGCAGAGATAGACGCTTGTTTATTTTAAAGTACTATGATGGCTTCATTGGCAATTTTATAGAGCTCTGTTCGTAGGTATTTTAGTTCCAGACAAAAAGAAGTGAAAATAGCTTATATTTTCTGGGGTCTTATTTTTGCAGATAGAGGTTCCAGATGCTTGAGAAGAGACTGAAGGAAATATAGCTGGAAGCGATTTGAGTTCTGGACCCCATGATTTTCTTCCTGGTGTCCCTTAGTGCCTGGCCTGCCTTGTGCAGCCCAGGCAACAGGATGACATTGTTGTCAGTCCCATTCACACTTTCTGGAAGCCCCTGGCAGGGTCTTTCTTTTCACCATGTCGACTCTGTGTCACTCACTCTTGCCTAGAGATGCTGACTACTCCAGATTAGAGGCAGAGACAGCCCCCTAGGGCTTCATGGTCTCTACTGGTATCATTTATAGCTGCTCCAGATTGGCTTTGCACTCCAACTGGCCAAGTACAAGTTAAGAGAGAGATGTGTGACCCATAAACTGCCCTATTACATGGCATCATTCATAAAATTGAGATTTGCTCCCATAGCCCACCCTTTACCCTAGCCCCTACTCTTGTTAGTCTGGGGGTGTTTATGAGGCTGATGACTAACTTTCTTCTTAGGAAAGTACATCCTTTCAGAACCAGAAATTTCAGCCTGGGTATTCCAGTCCTCAATCTTGATCCAGTCAGCATTATGTCTGGCATATATCCTATGACATTCTTGGCTTCACCTATTTTTATGTTCAGTGAATTTGCATAGTTGAAGCCATTAATCAAAATTATTGAATGACTATAAAGGATGTTGAAAGCTATGACGATTTCCACCCAACAGACTTGTCAGTGGGTCTAGAGGACATGGAAATATCTGAATGAACAATTCAGGGATCATCATGATCCATCGTCTCTGTGATGTGACCCATTCACCTCTATATAGATATTCAGGCTTTGAATTTTCTTTTTGATATTTGGTGTCATAAAAACATAGATGCCACCCATTTTTCTCCCAAGCCTGAAGATCTTTTAGGCAGAGGTACATTCCAGTGAGGTAGACTGATCTGGTCCCCTTGGGACTTTTTCCAGAGTGTTTGTAAAAGGACGGAAACAATAAAGAGCTTGTTTACAACTTTCACTCAAGTTGCTTTGCTCTTACTCCCACCTCCTGTCTTAAGGCACAAGCTGAGCTTCACAGTTCAGAAATCAAGCACATCAGAACATTTATTTAAAGGCAACTGCACTTCCTGCTCTTTCTGGGGAGATGGGTCTACCATGTCACTAGACCTCCCAAGTGGTTATTCACATTAGGGTGGTGTCCCAGCCTTTGGGGCATGGCTCCCCTGTTGTCAGCAAGTGGTTTCCTCCACAAACCTTTTAACACCACAAATTTGCAACCATTAATTCTTAAGGGTTTTGACAAATCTCCCCAGTTAAATATTAAATAATAAATATGGACCTGATGGTAGCAGGGCTTTGTGAAGTCTGTTTGAAATGTTCTTTAAAATATTAAATTCAAATAAATGATTGAATCAGAACAAAGGATATATCTTAAGACAAATTCAGCCAAGTCTCTTTAACCTTTGAGTTTTCAACATAGATTAGAACGCTAGGGCAGCACATGCTCTCATAGCAAATTGAAATGGGATTTTTGAAGCAGGTCTTGCAAATACAGGTAACCCATACCTAGGTTTGATCTGCCTTTGCCATTTTGGGGGAGAGATTTTGCTGCCTATTGTTTAATAAGAATGTGTGTGACTGTTTTTCTAAAAAAAAAAAAAACAACTTACATTCAAAGAAGCAAATCCTTGAAAACACTAGCTTTGGGCGCTATGTTTATTCCTTGTCAATGTCTTCCATATGAAATCTGTTCTGCTTATAATATCTACCACAGTTGGAGCTCTGAAAGAAATCTGTTTCATATCTGCCCTTTGCACTTAGCTTATTTATTTTACACTTTCCCCAAGTTATCTGTCTGTAAGCAATCTTGCTTAGAAGCAGACAGTCCCAGGGGAGGAGGACATGGCGAGACCACCCTGCATTTAGGGAGAACCAGGACTCCTGACACTCGGGCCATATCTACCTAGGGGAGCAGGTAAAGGAGAAAATGGTGGCTTCAGCAGCTGGGATAAAAAGACTAATAAAGACTACCAAACCAAATTCTGCCTCCTTCTTACTCCCTCACCCTGTGCCAGGCTGGTCCACCCATTATCTCTACTCTTGAGTTTATGCTCTGCCACCATGTTTCCATCTGCTCCATCTGTTTCCCCACTACTGAGCAGCCTCCCGTGGTTCTCAGTGGAGTCTGCCCTGGGACAATGACTCCACGTACCCAAGCTTTTCAGAAGTAGAGTGTGGCATGCTTGGACACAGAGCACGCACAATAAAGAAACCTTGTTATAATTGGATGTGGGTGGCTCCTCAGGAGAAGTGTGGTTGACTTCATGGGGGCATCATGGAGATACCCACCAAACATCTCTGGAGTGAATGCTGTGGGCTGCAAGGGCTTCTGAGAGGAGTGGGGATGAGAGCAATTTCTCACATGGGCTGCAGTATGGGATGAAAGGATGTCTGTGCCCACCTGGGGATAGGATGTTCCAATACAAGAGAGCGTGGGTCTCAGCTAAAGCCCTGTAATCTGACCCCCATTTTTTTGTTGACCTTGTCCCCTTCCCTCACCAACCCCCCAATGATGTTCAATCTAGGAACAGGGGTCTCCCTTGCTTCAGAGATAGACAAATAAAGCAATTAGCAGATACAGGAAAGCTTAGAACTTACCCAAACCAGTAAGGGGAGGTTTAAGATCTAGAGAAAGAAATCTCCCTTGGAAACCCAGGAATAAGATGCCCATCTTTCTTCTACAAGAAAGAGAAACATTATCTTTGGGGCAGCGCCCATCGCTGTGGAACTACCTTTGATGGAGCCTTGTCTGGAGCCTGAGTTGCTAGGCTGAATTTCTCCCAGGGATCACGGTGCAGACTTGGACCTCACCCCTGTTTAAAGGAGTGTTTAAAGGCACTGCCTTTGGTTCATATATGTCCATCTTGTTCACGCCACTAGAGGTCCTCGTTGGTTTATTCAGGACAGAGCAAAAGCCAGTTTTTGAAATAGAAACCACCAGAAAGAAGCTTCGATTTCAATTCTCTGTCATGTCAGGCTGTGTGGTTTTGGGCAAGTTACTCAGTGCCCCTGAGTCTCAGAGTTCTCTTTTTCACAATGGAAAGAAAAAGGGGTCAAGAGTTTTACATTTGTTGAGGACCTACTCTGTGCCTGATAGAGCTTTCGTTTTCGTTGGAATTCCTCCAAACAAAGCCAGAGACAAGAACTTGGGTACAGTGGCTTATTTGGGAAATGTGGATCACAGTAAACAGCAATGAAGGTCAAGGGTGATTGTGATAGGAGCTAGGAAAAACCAATGTAAGGGTCTGTTATGGAAGGGTTGATGAGGACAATCTCAATTCCAGTGAGACCTCCTCAAGAAGTGTCTTTAAGGACAGGAAGCTGGGCCATTTATCCACTGGCTCCTATCTCATGTGGGTTGAGGGTGCCTCTGAAGGTGATGAGTCTTCCACAGAGTGGAGAAGGCCCTAGTACAGAAGGTGGAGACTCATGGTGCCACTTAGGGTAGGTGCGTCTGAAATCAGATGAGCAGCCACTGAAATCAGACATGAGCCCAAGGATGTGATGCAGGTACCTGAGCTCTGGTGCTCAATACCGTGTGTATACGTGTACATACATTATATAGCCTGCCAGTCCATTTGACACATATGCTGGGATCTAATATCTTCCTCTCAGAGTTGAGACAAGCATTTAAGGTAATAGTGGCAAGTATGCTTGATGCAGGGGAGAGTTTTACAAATACAGCTTAGCTGCTTGTTGGGACAGGAAAAGTGTACGTTCACCATCAAAAAATGTTCCTTCCAGCGGGACCATTGTGTTTTGAGGGAGATGGGAGTATAAGGAAGAAAGGGGCCATCCACCGATGAATCCTTTGCCAGTGCTCCAGCAACTCCTCTTGCTGCTGAGACAATCCCCAGTGGACGCTTATTAAAGGAATGAATGTAGTCTTAAGATTTTTCTTTGCTTACTACAGGGGTGCAAGACCCTAGATGGTTTTGAGACGATTGATTGAAATACCAATCAGCTGAAAACCTTCGCCATCATGTAAAGCACCCACAGAATGGGACTGGCATCACAACTGTGTATAAAAGCTTTTAAAATTTTTCTTAAATGTTTTTATTTTTGAGAGAGAGAGGGAGAGAGAGCATGAACAGGGGAGGGGCAGAGAGAGAGAGACAGGGAGACACAGAATCCGAAGTAGGCTCCAGGCTCTGAGCTGTCAGCACAGAGCCCAACACAGGTCTTGAACTTGTGAACCGCAAGATCATGACCTGAGCCAAAGTTGGACACTTAACCAACTGAGCCACCCAGGTGCCCCTGTGCAGAAAAGCTTTTTAATGTAATTATTATTACATTCCACAAAGTAATGATTTTCCAAACCTAAATAAATAAATATGTTTTAAATAGATTGGACTTGTGAACATATCTATCAGGAAAAAAAAATTAATTTTTAATCCAGTGGAAAATGTTGTGGGCCTGACAACAGGACAAAGTTTTGAGCTGGTAGCCAGAGCACAGACAAAGCCTCACTGTAGGGAATGATTACCACTGGGCTTACTCACCGGGCCTGGCTCTATCTAGACAGCACACATCTATGTCACTACTAAGAATTATCCAAACCTCCATTTGTCTGAAATGGATTGCTTGAAATTCGTAGTGAGATTTTCCAAAGAGTTTAACAAAATCCAGTGGTCTGCTGTCTCTTGTTTAGCTTAGTCCATCTTGAGTTTGCAATCAGCAAAAGGTGGTTTTAGTAAAAATATGTACGTACTCTAAACCAAAATGTGCTTCGTGCCCTCATTTCTGTCCCCACAGACTCTGTCTTAGTTCAAGTCACTCTCAGCTGTTCTCCAAATTATTGTAACCTTCATTGTGCCAGAGTCCACCTCTTGGTTTCACCTCCCCCCCAACCCCCCTATCCAGTCTGAACTTCTGCCCCAAGGGAGCCTTCCAAATTGCAAATCTGAAGGTATATTTAAAATCTTTCAATGGCCCCATGTCTTTCAGAAGAAAATGAAAATGAAAAGAAAAAGTCCTACCTGCGTTTTCAGCCCACTCCAGTCCCCACGCATTCCTGCGATTCCAGCCAGACTCCAAACTTTCAAACACCACATTCCATGTCTATGTCTTAGCTGGAAATGCTTTCCCCTTCTTTACCTGCCCCAGCCCCTCTGCCTGGTCCTCTCTCCGTATTCCTCTCTGCCCTGCTAGAACCAATGACATTGCTCAATAAGTCCAAATGTGCTTGACTCAACCACAGATAAAATAAAAGAAGCCTGCCTCTTTCTAAGAGGTTGGTCAAATTCCAGTATGGCAATAGAGAGGCAGATGAGAATTCTAGGCACAGGTAAGAAAAAGAAGTGTTAAAAATTCCCAGCTTCTCCTGAACCAAGGCTTTGTCATGTGATTTAGCTATTTTATTTAAACTGAATTCCAAAAGCACCCGGCCTCTGTACATTTAAATACATGAATCTTGGAAGTTTAAGTAAATGCTATGTTAGTGATTCTTGGGTTTTCCACCATTTTAAGTTGTCTGATACTCTATATTATCTCTACAATATCTCTATGGGACTTAGCTGACTATAATATAAATATTTCTGTGCTCTACCTAGTGGACTAATTAAGTAACACAGACATTGCTTCCTTAATATTCAATATAATAAGATTTGACATATTTTTCAAAGCAGATAGAAAGTGGATCTGATTTTGGTTGAATAAAGTCTCCTGAAGATACGCTCTTATAATTCCATAGTTATAAAAATCAGTAGGTTTGGAATTTAGTTTGCTATCAACAAAGTACCTATTTTTAATCTGAGAAGTGAAATTATCCTAGTTCATCCCCAAATTAAAAAGCAATGTGGTTACTCAAAATAACTCCTTTATGACTTTTGCCTTATATTAAGAAACTGAAGACCATTTTTTATTGTATTTATGCTACTAGCTTACATGTCTAACTTATATCACAGTGGCATAAAGCAGAAGATTTTTGTATTAAGGTTTATTGTTGCTTAAGTTACTTTGCAAAGATGTAGCAAACCCACTTGGAAGCAGCTGTGATTTAGAAAGCAGAGTAAAGCTGTCTCCTTTTCATCAGGGCACTAATAATCCCAAACATACATTGATTCATTAATTTATGAATTCACCCATTCAATCCTATTTCAAAATACTTATTGAGCCTGGCATACTACGACAATGCTGTGACAATGAACAGTTCTCTCAGAGCCCGTATGATGAGCTGTTTATCTACCCTCCATGGGGAGAGCCTAGACCAGACTGTCCCTGTATCAGAGACACTAGGCAGATACTAGGTAGAAGTAGTTTTCAAAATAATGTTTGGGGGATCGCCTGGGTGGCTCAGTCCATTAAGGGTCCGACTTCGGCTCAGGTCATGATCTTGCAGTTTGTAAGTTCCAGCCCCGTGTCAGGCTCTGAGCTGACGGCTTCCGGAGCCTGCTTGGGATTCTGTGTCTCCCTCTCTCTCTGCTCCTCCCCCGCTTGCACTCTGCCTCTCCCGAACATAAATAAAAAGCATTTAAAAATTTAAAAATAAATAAATAAAAATAAAATAATGTTTGGAAAAGGACTACCAAGCAGGGCCAGGACAAGGGTGAAGTATTCACCTCAGGATCAAGGTTAGAGTGTGCAAGTTAGGTGGGATGAACAAACTACCAAAATTTATTTTTTTAAGTTTTGCCATAAAATACTTATCTCAGTTACTGAGTTTGTGTGTGTGTGTGCCCTCTAAACTTCACACCCAAGGCAAGTGCGTCACTCTCCTCTTCCTAGTCTTGACCCTGCCAGCGGACACACCTCGTTGTTGTCTAAATGTTGTGCAAACTGTGAAGTGGCCTCTCTCTCCGTGCTCTCCTGGGCACTTGCTTAAATATGTATTTCTAGGGATAAAGCAATTTATTCCATAATATTAGCTTCTAGACATAATATGTCAAGGAAAAGATAGAAGAATGACTTTAATTTACACTAGTAAGTAAGCGACTAATATCAGTTCTTTCCAAGGATCAAATTTAGGATAAAGAGGAAGAGCAAAGAAACCAAGTAGACACGTGAGCCATGCAAGGGAGAAAATGCACAGACAGGGAAGCCGGGGGACAAATAAGACAGACACAACTGTGTCCCAGTCACGTTGGTCCCAGGTGGTGGATGTGGTAGAACCAAAGATTTTAAGGCGGTTAACGCTGTCCTATGTTATTGGTATATAGGGTTTTTTTTTTTTTTTTCCTTGGAGGAGGAGCCATGGACACAGCTTTGTGTTTCCTTCAAAATATAGTTAATTTTAATGGACAAGAACAAAGAAATTTGGAGTTAATGGTGAACATCTGTCTATGATTAACCCCGATTGCACTTAGAAATTAGAGACAATCACACCATTTCAAAATCATATTACCTTCAAGTGAAACTGGCAAGCCTCAGTTCTTTGTCGCCAAAAAAAATAAAATAAAATAATAATAATAAATGCTAGTACTCAATCTTAAATTGTGAGAGTTTTGAAAGGTATTTCTTTATAAATGTAATGTTTATATTTTTAAAAATTTGAGTGTGTGGTATTTTCCCCCTAAACCAAAGAAAAAAAAATTCATTGTCTCCATTTTCTGATCAAGAGATTATTTAAGACAATCAAGTGAACATTATTTAACCAATCTAAGTATAGACTCTTTTATAAATGATAACAAAGTCTTATTCTGGTCATAGAGACTCTGTATCCCACAGCCCCTGACACACACATCAGTATACCACATCGGCAAAGTCAGAAAACTTTCACACAGAAATCCAAGTTCAGCCCTTACCTCAAGACCGAAACCCATTTAAATTCCAAGAATAAGTAGCTGACAAAGATAATTTTCATAGATTAACATTTTTCACCTGGGTTTTATATTTCTGGAAGAAATATACACTGCATTGGTTATGCATTGATCAAACTTTTATTGTGCCAGCTGTACTTCATAGACCTGAAAAAGTGATTCAAGCAAAACAAAAGAGAACATAAAAGCACAACTATAATGGTTTTAAATCCCAAAGAGGCAATTACAAGTTTGATTCCAGTGATGCAGCTGGACTCCATTGGAAAACTAAACACCTTATCCATATTAAGTAGTTATGAAGGCTAGGGCTCGGGATGTAAATAATAAATTTGCACTGCAGTCATATTTGTAAAGTACATCCCTTTTAATAAGTGGAAAGAATATGGTAATAAATTTCACACTAATGTGCAAAGGAGAATTTTACAGAGTTCAAATGTGTTAAGGCAGGTAAAAAAAATGTGTGGTATGAAATAACTAATCATTGAGATAAAACAAATGAAAAAAGATTAGAATCATGTGCACAGGATTGGATTGTAACTCTTTAACCACTTGGAGCTGGATTCAGCCTAATGTAGCTTTTTGTATGCATGATGTTTCTCTGCCTCTCTCTAAAAGAAAAATGAAAGTAAATGGGGCATTGTGCTGCTTCCCAAATTAATTCACAAAAGCCGAGGACAAGACACTTCTAGAACTAATTATTGCATACTTTAGAATATCTTTCTCTTCCCCAATTTTTAGAGGCAGGAATGAGAAGAGTAAAGAATTTATACAGGATTCCATCCAGCATTAAGCAAGCCGGCTGGGGCTTTTCCAAGCTCCCCTCTGAGTGCTCCAAATATGCTCATTAATTCATTAATCTGCCAAACGTTTAGTGTCTATTACATGTCAGGCACTGGGGATGCAAAGATCAGAAGGCACCGTCCTCAATCTGAGGGTGCCACAGTTTAGTGGAGAAAATACAAAGACACATAGATATCCCAGTGAAAAGAAATACTTGCTAAAGTAGAAAAATTCAGTGTTAGGTTGCAGAGAGAAGGGCCACTTAACTGTTTGTTTTACGGAAAGGATTTCAGACAAAAAGCTCAATAGGAGAGCTAACCTTGAGTAGTTCAAAAATAATCTCTCACAAGACTTTGCCCCAAATCTTGCTGTTTGTGACAAATTACTGGAGGTTGCTCAGTGCTAGCTTGTTTTTCCTCAATGGACCATTCACAAAAATCGATCCCAGTTCCTACCAAGACGGAGCTTGATGATTATCCATACAGTAAAATATAAAATTGAATTCCTTCCTCATGGCAAACATAAAGATGGATTTAAAAATGAAATGTAAAAAAATGAAATGTAAGAAAAAAAGAAATGCAAAAAGCTAAACATTTGGAAGAAAATATAGCATGATGCTTTATGAAGCTGGAGTAGGAAAAAATATTCTTAATCCATTCTCAAAAAATGGAAGACCTGAAGGAAAAGATAGACAACTTTAACATCATTAAAATTAAAATTTTATTTTCATCAAAAGACATGTGCAAACAACCCACAGACTGGAGAAGATATTTCTAATTTGCAAAACCATGTAGATTAGCCTCTTGAATATATGATACTTATAAATCAATAAGAAGAAAAATTTTTAAAAAGAAAAATAAGTAAAGAAATGAATGAGTAAAGAAACACATGAAAAGATGCTCAGCCTCTCCAGTAATTGGGATAAATGCAAATAAGTCACAGATTTCACACCTGTCAGATTGGCAGAAAGACAAAAAGACTAAGGATACAAACTGTTGGCAAGAATGTGGGGCCACAGACACTCGCCCGTACTGTGGGTGGGATTGTCAATTATTACAACCACTTTGAAAAACAAAATGGCAAAATCTAGCTGGGGTGAAGATGTACATAACTTATGACTCAGGAATTTCACTGCTCAGAATATATTCTAAGGACATGCTCATATATATACACAAAGAACATATCCAAGGAGGACATACTGTGGCTGTACGAGAGCCAAAATGTCCATGCATAGGAACATAGAGAAAAATGTGGCATATTCTTACAATGAAATACTAGACAGCGGTGAATATGATGAACATGCAAGACCTTGAGTGGAAAAAGGAGGTAATAAAAATAAAAAGAGGGGCTCCAGGGTGGCTTAGTCGGTTAAGTGTCTGACTTCAGCCAAGGTCATGATCTTGCCATTCATGAGTTCCAGCCCCGTGTCGGGCTCTGTGCTGACAGCTCAGAGCCTGGAGCCTCCTTCAGATTCTGTGTCTCCCTCTCTATCTGCCCCTCCTCCTTTGACGCTGTCTCTCTCTCTCTCTCTCAAAAAGAAACATTAAAAAAATTTTTTTTAATAAAAAGAAAACTGAAGCATGAGTAGTAAAACAGAAGATAATCCTGGAGGAGCCCATTGAGTTTTCAGAAAGAATAGAAGATCTTGGGGTAGATGGGTGGAGTTTGAATATCTATGAGGGACAGGAGATGGGCTACAGCCCAACCAGGACAAGGAAACAAGAACAGTGCTCAACACATAAAGCTTCCCATGTCAAAGTCATACCTGACCTCACCATCTAGAAAATCTCCATTCACACTGGTCTGGTAAAGTTGCAAAAGAATTTGCTCTGTAAGAGAAGAAAGTCACCCACGAGAACTTGTGAAATCTTATGCCTACTCCACAGTAGTAAGGAATCCCACATATGTCATATAATGAGGAAACTCCATGCTGAGCAATTAACATAAAAGTTATCATCAAATGACAACCAAATAATAATTTAATAAATGACTGTTTACCACTCACAGACCCTCACTGAAAGGAATACTAAATAAAGGCTGAACTTTAAAAAGACGGAAATTGGATGCAGAAAGACCCAGGAGAATGAAATCATGAGGAATAAAAGAAGTAAATCTAAATTTTTTTTTTTCAACGTTTATTTATTTTTGGGACAGAGAGAGACAGAGCATGAACGGGGGAGGGGCAGAGAGAGAGGGAGACACAGAATCGGAAACAGGCTCCAGGCTCCGAGCCATCAGCCCAGAGCCTGACGCGGGGCTCGAACTCACGGACCGCGAGATCGTGACCTGGCTGAAGTCGGACGCTTAACCGACTGCGCCACCCAGGCGCCCCTAAAAGAAGTAAATCTAAATAAAATGACCGTGAAAGCAAAACTGTAACAATGACATCTAAAAGAGTGGTGAGGTAGCTAAAAACATGTTGGAACTGAGATATGAGATCAGAATAACATGGCAGCATGAGAATGGGGAAGTGGGTTTAAAGCTTCCCAAGGGCACACAATTATGGGATGGACAGATTTAATCTTTAGACTTTGTTATATGAAATAGACTTGTTAACTTTTTCCACAACTTGCAAATAATTCCTTTATTAAGCTTTGGTCAATTGACTCATTCTCATGTATCATTTTCTGTCATGGCTTCACGACTCATTTTAATGCAGACTTAAATACTTAAATTAGAAATTAAGAAAGGTTATAAACAAATGAGCTGAGTTGTCAGTTCAGAATGTAAATCCAAGGAAATGGAGTAAATAAATTAGTAAAAAAAAAAATTAATGATACAGGAATTAACTATGCAATAGAGAGGATCGACAAACTCGAATCCAGTTCTTTAGAGACACTGAAAAAAGTGCTGGTTATATTGCTCAAGAAAAAGAGAAGAGAAACAAATAAATAATATTAGAAATGCAGAAGGGTCATGACTATATTATAAATTAAATGAATCATAAGAGGATATTTTGAAAACCTTTATGCAAATAGATCTTAAAATTTAGATGAAGTGGAAAAATTGCCAGAGTTGGCTTGAAAATTATTAGAAAACCCTAATATCTTTAAGGAATTTAAAGCATTAATAGAAGTCTACTTCTCAAACCACCACGCTCAGTTTTATCAGAGAGCCAAAGAAGTGAAAGCATCTGTCTTATCCAACTGTTCCAGAAAATAAAACAAGACAAAAAGATCCCTGCCTGCCTGTATGGGTCTGGTAAATAACTTTGATGTAGAAAACAGTCGAGGATAGCACAAGAAAGGGAAATTATAGGCCATTCTCACGTGTGAACATAGAAACAAAAAATCCAGAATAAGTTATGGTCAAACCAAAGTAACATATGTAAAAAAAGATACACAAAACAAAAAAGGGTTTATCCTAGGAAAGCAAAGCTACTAATAGGTGTGTATGGATTAACAGTGGTCTGGTGTTTCCCTTACTATCTAGGATCTAAAGGGAAAAATCTTGAAGGAACTTCTTAAAGCCTTTTTTTTTTCAATGTTTGTTTGTGTGTTTGTTTATTTATTTTGAAAGAGAGAGAATGCATACAAGGACAAGTGCAAGCAGGGGAAGAGCAGAGAGACAGAGAGAAGGAGAGAATTCCAAACAGGCTCTGTGCTGCCAGCACAAAGCCCAATGCTGGGCTCAATCTCATGAACCAGGAGATCATGACCTGAGCCAAAATCAAGAGTCTTGGAGGTTTAACCGACTGAGCCACCCTGGGGCCCCAGAAGTTCTTAAAGCCCCTTAAAGAAAGTCCTAAGAAACACTGGTAAAGTTTTAAAATGCAAGGTTAGCAAACTACTTTTTAGTTTTACTAGCCAGTGACTTATGAATACCAACTGTATTTCATTTTTTAAATATAGTTAGTTCTGTGAATAAGCAGAACAGAATTATAGCATGGCATAACTGGAGAAGATCTAAGAGATTGTATAGTTGAACCTCTCATTTTAGACCTAAGATACACAGGGGTGAAATAATGTGCCCACAGTTACACAGTTCATTAGAGGCAGGTTCAGTTTCATGACCTAGGTAAACTTCTGGCTCTGGTACACCAATGCCAAGGGTCCCCCAAAATGCTGACTCATGGATATGGATAATTCCATCTTTGTGTGATGGATTAACTTGTTAGAAAAACCCTCTCACCTAGAACAACTAAAAAGGCTGGAGATTATGTATACATATGTGTATATGATATATACACATGTAAGTGTATCAGAGGTAAGCACAATTTCCCTTCAGGAATTTACCAGTTGAGGCCGAGAGGTTGAGAAGATGGGCAGAACTTTGGAGAGAAAAAAGTTGGAATTCAAGGCCCTCTGTGACTGGGGGGGTCTTGGTAAATACCCCAAACCATCACTTGGAGTCATTTTGGACACCTGAAGGACTATACCTAAGAACTATGGGTTCACAGAATTTAACCAGCTCTTATAATGATGAAACCCAGGTTCAAATCAGCTAAGTTCCATATTGGACTAAAACACACAGTTGCTACCTAACTGCCACCCAGAAGCAAAGCAAATTATCTCCGGAAGAAAATAACATTACTCTGAGCCTTGAATTTTTTTCATACACACTGTCTGGCATTTAATGAAAAATTCGCAAACATAATTAGGGACAAAAAGAAATAAGGAAAAACTAAGGGGAGAAAATAGCAACAAGCTTACAGGTGATGCAGATATTGAAGTTATCACAGACTTTTAAATAACTAATTAGTAAGTTCAAGAAAATAGATGATGATCAAGAAAATAGATCATGATCTCGTGGTTCATGGGTTCCAGCCCTGTGTTGGGCTCTGTGCTGACAGCTTAGAGCCTGGAGCCTGCTTTGGATTCCGTGTCTCCCTCTCTCTATGTTCCTCCCCTGCTCACACTCTGTCTCTCTCTCAAAAATAAATCAACTTAAAAAAATTTTTAAAAAAAAACTAGATGACACATTGAGAAACTTCATTAGGCAACTGTAACATATATTTTAAAACATCATGTGGGAATTCCAGAACTTAACAATATATAACTTAAATTAAGAAATAGATAGGTTCAACAACAAATTAAATACAACCAAGAAAAAGATTAGTGAACTGGAAGCCAGGCCAATAGAAAATATCCACATTTAAACATAGAAAAATAGATGAAAAGCACACACACAAAGAAACATAATGAACATAGTATGATGCTTGAGGTGGGACACTGTCAGAATATTTTGGAATTTCTCACCAAAGCTGCATCTCAAGTCAGAGGGGGGCCTTGGGCATGTGGCCCAAGAACCAAAGCATGTGCTACAAAATACGGTGGTACTATTATCCTCCAATTAAAGCATAAGGATTATCCAAGTAGATTAAAAAAACAACAGCCATATGCTACTTACAAAAGAAACATCTTAAAAATAGGATGCTGAAAATGGAAGTCAAAAGATAGAAAAAGATATATTCTAGTCCTGTAAAGTACACCCTTTTATAAAAAAAAATAAAGAAAGACTCTATTTAGGAAGATGCAACCATTCTAAATTTGTATAGATTTAAAATATGCAAAGCAAAAATGATAGAAATAAAGCTTATCAGGGCAAATTAAGTTAACCTATTCACTGAATAATTTCAGCATCTTCATATAGAAAGCGCCTCTCCTGTGATAAAATTAGAGAAGGAAGCTGCCCTGAGGCGTGAAAATAAGGGTACAAGATATCTCTAACGGTGCTTGGAATTTCACATGGTGGGATATGTTTCTTAAGAATTTTTAGACTTGGGTTTCACACCTGAGGGTAGAACTTTGTTGTAAGTGAGAACATCAAAGTGTTGGGGAATCGAATGTGAAGCAAACTCAGTGAAGGGGGCACAATAGATCCATTATAATTTTCCCATTTTTTTTCCCTTTAGAGACAGTGATAATGTGCTCATGCAAGTGGGGGGAGGGAGGGCAGAGGGAGAGAGAGAAAAGTCCCAAGCAGGCTCCACACTCAGAACAGAGCCTGACACAGGGCTCGATCTCACAACCCTGAGATCAGGACCTGAGCTGAAATCAAGAGTTGGACGCTTAACCAACGGAGCCACCTAGGTGCCCCATAGAATTTCCCCATGTTTTAGCCACACCAGTTTCTGCCTAGAATCTGCATGGCCAGTTGCTTCCCCCTATACCTCTATGAAAAACGTTTGCACATGCTTGTCATTTTCAGCTTCTTACAAACTCAGATACACTCCTACCCTTGTCCAGTGCCTTCCAAACATCAGGTACAATGATTATTCTTTGCTCTCTTACTTAGAACCATTTGGGTCATGGAATTAAAATTTACACTGCTTCTACCCCATAAGGCAGCATTAAACAGTGACACCTAATTTCCTGTGGCCATGTTCTTTGTAGCTAATTGTCTTGTAGAACTGAAATATTAAAAAAAAAAAACACATTTCTGACGTGTGTGCACTATTACTGTATAAAAATCCACATTGCAGGTGTGCATGTCCTGTGCTAATTCATATCTTTGGGATTTTTCCATTGAAAAAAATGTCACTTCTCTCTAATTCATACAAAGTTGCTGTTAGTCTGAAGCCTTTCACCTCTCCCATCCTGTGTGATTGGGACTGATCTGTAGGAATCAAAAGTTGTCAAGGAAGACCATAAGCTCTGAGGCAGAATAAATTATTTCATCATGTCCATTTCCTTGGATTTTCAGTTTAAAGGAATGTAGTGGCTTTAAACCCAGGCAAGGGACAGGCCTGCATCCTGCCTCAGGTACACAGAAGCTCCTGTCTGTGGGGCATTACCTTTGGAACACCTCTGTCTAGCTGTTAAGAGTTTTGTTCTTGGAGCCCAGAAGATATGAATATAAATCCTGGCTCTGTAATATATTGGCTGACAAATGTTGGGTGAGGCTCTCACCTCTCTGGGCCTCAGTTTTTCTCATGTGGAAAGGAGGGATAATCTCCATCCCAAAGGTTATTGGTTAATTAAGAAAACTCATATGAAATTCAGTGCTGGCAAAAAGAGGTCAACCTCCAGGAGTCATTACTATGCAGAGGCTTACTCAGAAAGGTCTGTACAGAGGCCCTCCCAGGAAGGAGTTTATACCAAAGGAGAAGAGATATTTGGGGTCCGTTTGAGGTCCTTGTGTAGGAATATGGGGGATTCTGGTGGTATCCATCATGCAGACTGTCCTGTAGCCCCAGTCTCATGACTTCTGCCTAATCTCAGGAGGAGCAGTGTAATAAAGGTCAAGCACAGAGAGGAATGAGGGCTTGAAAAAGCTGTGAGCGGAAGTCAGCACCACCAGATGGTAGCACAGGTATCAGGCGTGGCACGTGGGGAGGTAGGCACTGTCCACATACAAGCTCAGTGTTGGCTGGAGTTGTGGGCATGATGACAGGCTGCGGGAGACGAGGGACCGCATCCTTCAGGAGCTCCGGGTCCCGTCCTCAGAAGATGTACCACAGCAACCGGAGCAGGAGGAAACACGTAGGACAGATGCACTTGCTAGAAGGACCCAGCCCAGAAACCACTGTCCAGGTGCTTGAGGCCATGCTCAAATTTCCACCAAGCACTAGGTGAAGGTTGAGCCAGAGAAAAATGTGCTCTCAGCAGGCTGGTCTGGCTACGTGAACCTGGGCTGCCTTCGTGTCCTGAGTGATACCTCGTGGATCTCTCCATTCCACATTTCAGAGGAATGTTCTAGTTCCTCTCCAGAGGGCTTGCCATCTGTTTTTCCCTCTTTACGTGTGTCTGGCTATCATTTCTGTCTTCCTTAGAATATGATTAACCGCATGTCATGTATTTGGATTTGTTATTAGCTGGGTTTCGCTCAACCTTGGTAGGGTGTAGAATATGGAAGAGAGCTTTCACATTTTCTCACTTTTTGGTCAGTATCTTTTCCTCACCCACTCTTCTGACCTGTGCCCTAAATCTATCCAAATATTCTTGGTTTTCTCTACAATGCTTGCTTTTTCCTTTAACTGTACTTAACCACCTGCTATTTGCTATCGTAGTTATGGCTCTGCCAATATAACAGCGTCAGTGCGAGCAGACTTGGGTATCCACCATTCACTTCTGTACCCTGTGGATGGAGGCTTAAAAGTCATCCCAGCTCGTATTTTCTTTTTCATCCTGTTTCCCAAAGTGCTTTTTAAAATTTTTACTTTAAATTAAATTTTCGAAGTTAAAATGTTGAATATATTTATTTTTTAGAAAGACATCCTTGGTGTTTTCTAATGCCAAATGATGACTTTAGCAATGTCTTTACCAGGACGGTGAAATTTGGTGTAACTATAATGACAGTCAAAAGGAACATTAAAAACAAAACAAAACTGGGAGTTCTTGTATTCAAATCCATAGTGAGATTAGGTACACATTATATTTCTAAATTAGCATCTTTTTATTCATTGAAAATTAATATAAGGGGCCCCTGGGTGGTTCAGTCAGTTAAGCATCCAGCTTCGGCTCAGGTTATGATCTCATGGTCTGTGAGTTCGAGCCCCAAGTCAGGCTGTGAGCTGACAGTTCAGAACCTGGAGCCTGCTTCGAATTCTGTGTTTCCCTCTCCCTCCCTCTCTCTCTCTCTCAAAAATAAATAAACATTGAAAAATTAAATAAAAATTAATATATTAACACATGAATGAAGAATGAGAGAAAGAAAGTAACAAGAGGAAGGAAGGAAGAAAGGGAGAGAGGGAGGGACTCTCACATGTAAATAAATGCCTTCATTACAACATTTGAAGTCACATCAATTTCACAGTCTTTCTCAGAAGACATGATGGATACAAGTCATGGTGTAATGATGGGATGGAAACATTCTAAAGGTCATGCGGCATCTTTTGGAATATCCATTATTTAGACATTGGGCAACCATTCTTTGAGCAGTTATAATGAGCCAGGGTACTGTGTTTCACTCCAGAAGGTGAAACATTTGACCTTTTAAGCGTTTTCAAATGTAACTCTTAAACAATGCTTATGTTCCGTTCTGTTAAAACAGGATTGCTTTTCAAACAAAGTAACAACTGACACTGACTCGAGTTTGTTTCTGGTTATTTTTCTACACCATGGGAGGTTCTGTCACGCTTTCCTCTATTGTGGTATCTCATACTGCCCTCAAAGGAGATGGTTTGGACAAGAGAGTTTGTTATAGGGGTGAGGGGTGGCTGTTGGCTGTGAAGCAGAATGGAAACAATAAAGCAGAACACAGCAATACTAAATCAATCAGGCCTGTATACATAGTTTGAGCTCATAACCTCATTTATTTTCCTATGTTCCGAAAATTCATGAAAAGCTTCATGAATGATTTCAGACTGTGTCAATCCTGTTGGATCAGTGCCCTCTCTGCTCTGTAGCACAGTAACATGAGGAACGAAATTGTGGGGCAGAGGGATACACAAATATATGTTCAAAGTGCTGAAGATGGGATCATTTTTAGTGATCTGGGACCCCTCCTCCTTGGAGTAGAACTGAAGTAAGAGAGAGGCTAAGCAGGATATTGAGACTGTGGGCAATCCAGAGAGGTGAATAGAGGCCCCCAGCAACGGTGATGCTAAAATAGAGGCCGAGAGAAGAATGTCTCCATCATGACAGATCTGGGCACTTTTCTTTGTCTCATGGCAGGTGGTAGTGCTGCAGAGGCGGCCATCTTGGTGGGCAGTCCATGAGCTGCACAAAGCTCTGCCCTCACCTGCCCCTTCAACGGACCTAAAAAGGGATGCAAGACAAGCAGTCCTTTGAAGAAGAGGAGTGGTAGATATAAGGGGTGGGCAGAAGAACAGAACCATTTCTTCCTCCTACTCTTCCAGACTGTGCATCTCTTTTCTTCCAAATCATTTATACCTTCCGAACTTTTCAGTTCAGGAGCACATTTAGCTCTTAACCACATTTTTCCATTAATACTGACCTTCATTTTGAGGGTCATACTGATTTCATATTTGGAATATATAGATGCTCATCATCTGTCTAATGTAGGATCTTTATTTTCTTTTCACAAACACTTGGAATTCTCATGGAACACCAACATGCCAGCTCAGTGCCTTGACTTTTTTTTTTTTTATTGCTTCAGGGGATCCAAGTGATAAATAATGAGTAAGATACTTATTACCTTCTCTTTTGCCTAAATGCCTTACTAAATGAATTCCAAAGCTGCATCCTCCTGCCTACTTCAGGTCATGGAATCCAGCAGTAAAATATATATGTATGTGTAATTCACCTTATATAAAAGCTATTTGCTGCCTATAAGCTGTATAAGATGATTGTCTTTATTATCTTACCCTAAAGGATTCTGTTTTTGAGTTTCCAACTATGGAAGAATTGAAAACCTTGTTATTGTTTTAGAGGAAAATTATAAAATTAACAACTTTCAGGGGAGCCCAGGTGGTTCAGCCGGTTAAGCATCCGACTTCAGCTCAGGTCATGATCTTGTGGTCAGTGAATTCGAGCCCCACATCGGTCTCAGAGCCTGGAGCCTGCTTCAGATTCTGTCTCTCTCCCTGTTTCTCTCTCTCTGTCTCAAAAATAAATAAGCATTAAAAATTTTTAAAAAACCTTCCAAATAAGACTTCTGAGGAAAAGTTAAAGAAATTTAGAGAGTTAAAGGAATTTAACATTGGGGTGAAATCGGGTAACAACGTTCTCATATTTGAGGTTCCACAGGGCATTAATGCTTCTGCTCTGACCCTCGCTCCCTCACACAATGGCTGTAAATAGAGGTGAGGCCTGAAAGAAGAACAGAATGGGGGTTCACCTCTTTATCCTGAGTCCTGTGTAGCCTCTGGTGCCCCCTTAGCCTTTAACTTTTCCTCAGCTGTGAAAGGAAGCTCATGGCTACGTTCTAGAGCTGTTTTGAAAATGAAATGAGATCACCCACTTAAAACGAGCTGCTTACATTTGTGGGTGAGGCACTGTTCTAAACTCTGTGTGTATTACCTTCTTCATAATGACTATGTGTGAGACCTGCTACATCCATCACTTGGCAGATGAGAACCAGAAGACACAGGGCTGAATTTTGGTTCCCAAGTCTGCATTCTTAACTGCTCTTTACATTTAGAGCATCGACTCCAACACAATAAAGTATCACTTGAAGTGAGCTAGAAATATTATTATTCCTTAGCTTTACTTTATTCCAAGTCTTCTCAAGGGTGTCTTTGGAAATTCTTACAGAAACAGAATGAGTGGTGTTCAAAATCACCTTGTGCATGCAGTGAGTGTAGGAATGCATTTGAAAGTAAGTTATATAATAATTACTAAATGTGACACATCCAAAATGATTGTGAAAATCCTGCCTTGTGATTATGATGTAGTAATTTAGAGGTACTGATGAGGGAAAGACATTTATTTCATTCTTTTCTTCCTGAAACACTAAGGATATTTATTTATCTACTTATTTGCTCCTTTATAGGCAGGCGGGACATTATTGTTCAAATTCATAATACTTAATTTAGGAGTTGAAAGGCTGATGCCACTCATACAATGATCACAGCCTTTAAAAGTAAATTTCCCGTTGTCAGACACCCAAATTAACTGGCATAAATGTATGACACATTGTGAAACAGTTGATTAAACCAGTTGCCAAACAGAACTCCATTCAGATAATAACCCAGTGTTCAACACATTTTAGCACAGACTACATGAAAAGTCTTTAGCAAAATCAGAGAGGAAGATTGTTCTCCCACTTTGATTTTCAGAAAGATGATGTGATTATAATAATAATAATGTGATGACCTTTGGCATGAGCAGCTTCTGGATTCAGTTCACTAGAAAGTGCATTTATTTTTGCCAGTGAAGGATGTGATTACATAGTGGAAAACATGGTGGGTTATCGAGTTTTTTTGTAAAGATTCCTTACTTTGTAGGTCATGACCAGGAAAGTCAGCTGATATTCTCAGTTCTATATAGCAAAGGCAGTGCCAGAATCCAGGACTCCTGCCTTGCTGGGCTCTTGTTCTTCTTGTAACAATAAACTGCCTCTTTATTTTTTGGGTTCCTCATGCTTCTTAAGTCAGCATTTCTTTGGAAATATACTCCAGTAGAGATACTCTGGGGCCAGACTGGTGCTGAAGTAGAGAAAGGATAGGGTAGGCTCCCTCTTTTGTGTGTTATCTGTGGCCTGCTCCCTGCTGCTATGTGGCTGATTCACCACTCAGGTTCATTTTCATGACCTCCCCTTGCCATATGAACTATGGTAATGCCAGTCTTCACTTAACATGATCCTGATGTAACTTAAGCGAAGGGGCGTCATTAGAAATAAAGGTTAACATTTTCCCCTTCTTTCCAACAACTGTTATATTGTATTTGCTAGAACTTTCAGAAAAGGTTAAACAATTACATGAAAATGAACATTCTACCCTTATTCTTGATTTCATGGAATTCGTGAAATATGTGCTGCCTCTCTCCTCAGCCCTGACTGATATGGGAGAAACTGGTACTCAGTCTCAGAACTCTTTCTGCAGAACATGGAGGCCGTTAACACATCACACCTCTACCCAGACAGCCACCCCACAGCTACTGCCAACTGGTAGGAGTGAGCAAAGGCGGAGAAAAACATTTGCCATTCATACTCTAGAGATTTGCCATGCACAGCAAGTGCTCTCCTTTATCCCATTTATGTATGGATTTCTTTTATTGTTATATGTTTTTCATTTTTGAAACAGAATTGTATGTATACATATATATAGCATTTTGCAAAATGATTATAGCCCCCATCCCTTTGGGGGGGGGGGGTTGGCTAGTATTACCATGGATTACATTAATTTCAAAATATTAAATCATTCTTCGGTTTCTGGATGAACTGTTTCTCGGCCATGGTGTATATACTCTTATATTTGTTGTTTTAATTAGGTTTTTTGGTTTCTATATTAGCAAGTGACATTTACCATCAGTGCTGTGTAACTTATTTTAAAACTATGTTTTAGTATCAAGGCTTTTCTATTTTACTAATATCATTTGTGGAATATTCATCTCTTGGTATCTATACAATTTATCTGTTTTTTAATAGGATCTACAGTGCCCCATAAACTCATTAGGGCTAAGTGATTCTTGGACTATATGTTCAATTTTGTTTGTCATTATCAATATATTCAGATTTTTTTCTTTGGTTACATTTCAGTAATTTACATTTTCCTGGAAATTATTAATTTTATCTACATTTTCAGATTTAGTTTCAATGAGTTATAGCTGATATTCACTTACAGTTGTTACATTCTCTTGTCTATAGTCTCTATTCTAATTGTGAATATTGAATATCTGTGTTTTTTTAAATACTTTTTACCCATGTTAGAATTACCTATTTCATTGATCTTAGCATAGAGACACTATTTACATTCATTTATTAATTATATGAACCTTATTATTTGTTTTATTTAGATGGAGGGTTTTTTTGAAAAAAATGCTACTCCTATTAAGTTTCTATAAGATATGTTTCCATTGATTTCAATTGTTTTCCATATTTCAATAATCATTTAGATTTTACTTTTACTCATTGTTTTATTACTACTATTTGTAACATTGGTTCTTTATCAGTACTAGGGGCCTGTGTTCAAACTTCTTCTTTCATTGTATTGTATTAACATAGGAAGATGTCCTTTTTTTTGTTTTTATGTTTTTTTATTGCTGAGACAGAGAGAGACAGAGCATGTGTCAGGGAGGAGCAGAGAGAGAGGGAGACACAGAATCAGAAGCAGGCTCCAGGCTCTGAGCTGTCTGCACAGAGCCCGACATGGGGCTCGAACTCACAAACCATGAGATCGTGACCTGAGCTGAATCGGTGGCTCAACTGACTGAGCCACCCAGGTGCCCCGGAACATGTTCTCTTTGTGTTAATGCTATTGCTTGTTCTCACACAATCCATTAATTTAAATCTTTTACTGTCATTTTATTTTATGTATGTTGTAAATATCAGAAAAGAAAGCTTTTACCATAAGTCAGAAATCAAAACTAATCATAGCTTAAACAAATAAGTATAGTGTTTTTTCTCTTCTATTTTGTTTTGTTTTGCATTTTAAGACCTGTAAGGTCATAGGTTCTTTTCAAAATGCCATCCATTTTCAGCATATAATTTTGTTGCCTCATGGTTGCAAGATGGCTACTGAAGCTCTAGACATCACAAGAATTTCCAAGCCAAGACAAAAGGATAAGAATGGTACCAGCTATGTTGGTTCCTTTCACCTGAAAAACTAAAACTTTCCCAGACACCCCATACTTCCATATCATTGACTAGAACTGTATCACGTGACCACCCCCAGCTGCAAGGGAGGCTGGAAAGTATTTATCTATTCTAAAATCTGTAGCAGAAGATGAAGAGGAAGAATGAATTGGAAATATCTGGTTAATTAACCAACTAACTCTTGTCTGCTGTAATATGTCTATTGGAAATAAAAATTATGATTTTTTTTACCCAATCTGAAATGTAACTTTTAGATTTATTATTATAATTGATTTTAATCCTCTCATTACAGGTCTACCCTTTTTTATCTTTTAGTATTATACAGAAGATAATTTCTTTACTTTTTCCTCTTCTAAAATTTCTACTAGTAGTTAATGTTTGTTGAAAAAGGTTTTTAACCTATGTTTTTCTTATAAGATTAAAAAATTGAATTATATCTTCAATATCCTATTATTTGAAAGAAGTAATTATTAATTCCTAACTTTCCCTTTTGTTAGACTTTATCACACTCCTACTACCTGACCTATATGAATATTTGAGATTTAGATCCAGAACATAGTATTCTGTACTGTTCAGTTTACTGGTTTTTACATATTCACAGAGCCGTGCATCTATCACCACAATCTATTTTAGAAAATGTTCATGGCTTTAAAAGGAAGTACACAAAAATGAATTACATTGTTAGTTCTTCCTTTATATTTTTTCTCTTTGGAGGATAATATTTGATATTATCATTTCTTAGCTAGATTTTTAAATGTTCTTTAGGCTTAATTTCTAACTTAACTGGTTGCAAATATTTAAACTCACTCTTTCATAACCTTTGTTGGGTAGAGATTGAACTCAACAATATGTAACAGAAAACTTAAATAATGGTTGCTTAACCAAGATGGCTATTGGTGTTCCTTTGTGTAACAAAAAGTCTAACGGTAGGGGCGCCTGGGTGGCGCAGTCGGTTAAGCGTCCGACTTCAGCCAGGTCACGATCTCGCGGTCCGTGAGTTCGAGCCCCGCGTCGGGCTCTGGGCTGATGGCTCAGAGCCTGGAGCCTGTTTCCGATTCTGTGTCTCCCTCTCACTCTGCCCCTCCCCCGTTCATGCTCTGTCTCTCTCTGTCCCAAAAATAAATAAACGTTGAAAAAAAAAAAAAAGTCTAACGGTAGAGAAACCAGAATTGGTATAGCAGCATCACACTGCCACTGGCTACTCAGCTTTTTTTATGCCATCCTTGGGATGTGGTCTTTTTTTCTCTTGCTAACAAGACGACTGCATTAGGTGCAGCAGATATGAGGGAATTGCCATAGGAAGAAAGGAAGACTGTCCACATGTCAGGAGAGCAATACCTTCAAAGAAGAACAATACCTTCAAAGAAACACCCAGAACACTCTATACATCTCATTGACCAGAGGTATGCCTGCCCAGCCACCTCCCATATACACCTCACTCCCAGGGAGATTTGTGGCTTTTAGATGGACACATTGACAACTTGAACACAGTTGGGGTTCTGCTAGTAAATTAGAAAGGGGAAATCAATATTGCATAGGCAGCAGTCTTGCACATTCCCCCTTTTCGACCTCTTCCTGGTTTAGTTGAAATATGTCATCAATTAATATTTTTTAAACAGTACATTTTAAAATCTCATATGTATCTGAAACTATAGTTCTATGTTTTCACATGGAAAAACCCAGCTTTGCCTCGAATCATTAACTTTCCCACTTAAAACCTTATATTTATTTTTAAAGCTTTATCGAGACATATCTTACATAGCATAAAATTCATGCATTTAAAGTGTATAGTGTAGTGATTTTTAGCATATTCATGCAACTGTGCATCCGTTGCTACCAGCTATTTTAGAACATGTCCATGACCTCAGAGGAAATGCCATTCACGTTAGCATCAGTCTTCATTCCTCCCCTCTTCCCAAAACCTGGAAACCACTAATCTACCTTCTGTCTCTATGGATTTTCTGATCCTAGAAATTTCACGAGAAGGGAATTATACAATACATGGCTTTTTGTGACTGACTTCTTTCACTTAGCACAATATTTTCAAGTTTCATCCATGTTGTACCATGTATAAGTATTTCATTTTGTTGCTGAATAGTATCCCATTGTCTGGGTCTATGACATTTTATTTATCTGTTCTCTACAATTACCATACCATTGGTGGATTATTTGACTTGTGTTCCACTTTGAGGCTATTATGAACCTTCATGTGCAAGCTTTGTGTGAGTATGTTTTCACTTCTATTAGGAATATACATAGCTAGGAGTGGAGTTATTGGGTATTAGAATAACTGTATGTTTAACTTTTTGAGAAAGAATCACACCAATTTCACATTCTCACTAGCCGAAGAAGAGAGTTCCAATTCCTCCACACTGTTGTCATAACTCTTGCTATTGTCAGTCTTTTTTATTATAACCATCTTGGCAAGTATGAAGTGGTATCTCATTGTGGTTTTACATTGCATTTCCCTGATGACTAGCAATGTTGAGTATCTCTTTGTGTGTTTATTGGACATTTATATCTCTTCTTTGGAGAAATGTCTATTCAGAGACTATCCATTTTTGATTTGGTTATTTGTCTTTTCATTGTTGAGTTGTAAGAGTTCTATATGGTACATATATTCTGGATACAAGTATCTTGTCAGATATATAATCGAAGATATTTTATCCCATTCTATGGGGTGTTTTTTCAGTTTGTTGCTGGTGGCATTTGATGCACAAAAATTCCTAGTTTTGATGAAGCCCACTTTGTCTTTTTTGCTTTGTCACTTAAGCATGTGGTGTTGAAACTAAGAAACCATCGACTAACCTAACGTGCCAATGATGTACTTTTATGTTTTCTTCTAAGAGTTTTATAGTTTTAGCCCTTACATTATGGTTTATGACCCATTTGTTTTTTTAATATGAAATTTATTATCAAATTGGTTCCCATACAACACCCAGTGTGCCTCCCAACAGGTGACCTCCTCAATGCCCATCACCCACCCTCCCCCTCCCTCCCAATCCCCATCAACCCTCAGTTTATTCTCAGTTTGTAAGAGTCTCTTATGGTTTGGCTCCCTCCCTCTCTAACTTTTTTTTCCCTTTCCCCGCCCCCATGGTCTTCTGTTAAGTTTCTCAGGATCCACATAAGAGTGAAAACATATGGTATCTAGTAGGACTTATTTCGCTTAGCATAACACTCTCCAGTTCCATCCACATTGCTACAAAAGGCCAGATTTCATTCTTTCTCATTGCCAAGTAGTCTTCCATTGTGTATAAAAGCCACAATTTCTTTATCCATTCATCAGTTGATGGACATTTAGGCTCTTTCCATAATTTGGCTATTGTTGAGAGTGCTGCTATAAACATTGGGGTACAAGTGCTCCTATGCATCAGTACTCCTGTATCCCTTGGGTAAATTCCTAGCAGTGCTATTGCTGGGTCATAGGGTAGGTCTATTTTTAATTTTTTGAGGAACCTCCATACTGTTTTCCAGAGCGGCTGCACCAGTTTGCGTTCCCACAACAGTGCAAGAGTGTTCCCGTTTCTCCACATCCTCTCTAGCATCTATAGTCTCCTGATTTGTTCATTTTAGCCACTCTGACTGGCATGAGGTGGTATGGTTTATGACCCATTTGAGTTAATTTTTGTGTATGGTATGGGGAAGGGGTCCAAATTCATTCCCTTGCATGTGGATATCCAATTGTTCCTGCACCACTTGCTGAAAGGACTAATCTTTCCTCATTAAATTGTCTTGTACCTTTGTTGAAAGTAATTGACCATAAATGTGAGGGTTCGTTTCTGGATTCTCAATTTTATTCCATTATTATGGAACATGTCTATATGTCTATTGTTATTACATTTCCATTCTGTCTTGATTTCTAGAGTTCTGTAATAGATTTTAAAACCAGTGAGTTTCTCAACTTGTATCTCTTTTTTCAAAAGTGCTATTTCTGGATTTCTTCTTGCTTGTGTCTCTGGCTAAAGTGTTTTGTTCTGAGGGACATCTCTCAGAATGCACTGTGCCACCATCAGCCTTCCTCCAGCTCCTTTTTCTGTCTTGGTGTTTTCTGGAATTTTCATCCCCTGTCTGGATATGGGAAGGCTGAGATAGGGAAGAGATCATAGGGTCATCCTCCAGCCTCTTTTCAGAGTATTTCAACAGCCCAGAAGAGGAGTGGATGCCTCAGTCTTTCACAGATGCAGTATTCATATCACCAGGACAGGGGATAGATTTGGAGAGACATGTAAGCATCTTTCTCCTTCCTCTTTGCTCATGGTCTCATATGGTTTCATAAAGTCTCCTTCACGAAACCTGGGTAGATTCCTTTCAACCCCATTCCACCTTCTGTATAACTGAGGCTGATGTTTAGTCAGTACCTTCCACAATGCCTGTTAGAGTTTGTTCATGACCAGCCTCTGTCATGGTTGGTTTATGCTCATGCCTGGATGATAAATATTTTGAATAATACCCTGCTCCTTGCACATGTCGATTTCCCCTAGATACCAAGATGTGATTACCTTTCAGGCTAAGCTTTGCTGCTATTATGAGCTTTCATCTAAGCTGTGCTTAGAACTGTAAACCAGGTGCCACTTTGCTCTTTGCTTTGGAGGTCTCTGTTGGATGGGATATGAAAATTGTGGTGTAGCTGCATTGAGTTTCTGACTACATTGAGTAATTTCATTTAATAATCATTTTGATTTTCCCTCTGTGTAAATTTTCCCTGAGAGGAGGTTAGGCTCATTGGGAGGTGAATTCATTCTCCCAAGTCATTAAGGTTCCGGTTAGTGCTCTGCAGCTATAATTAATTAAACTACACTCAACTTCCCTAAAAATGAAATTCTCTATATCCCCAGTGAATTCAAGATTTCCACTACATAGACTGAGACATGTACACACCAAACCCTGGGTTTTTCTTGAGGCTCATCTTACCTAATTTTTTTTTGCCTCCCAGTCTGCCTTGATGAAGGTATCTAAATTTAAGTAGGAGCATGAGGAAGGTGATGTTTCATTTCTACTTTTGTACTTGGCAGATTTTTTTTTTTTTGCTAATCTAAGTGTCTTATAGGGTAATAATATCTAAGAAGAGGGTGGTAGACAGTAAAAAGGAGGAAGTATTCTTTATTTTAATTAAAATGCTAACATAAGGCATGATCATTGAGTGATTGCATTACAAAGCAGCTACTTGTTCTGCCATAGTTAAGTGTGATTTGATGCGTCCATTATGAGCCTCTATTCTCAGGGGTTTATATCTTGGCCAAAATAGTCCCTCCAGGCTGAAACTTGGCAGACAACTCAGCCTAATTACAGTCATTTTCCTTTTTGGATTAAGAAAATGGAATTATTACAGTGTTTTAAGCCCACCCACCCCCATATTTTCAAAGGTCTATATTTATACCCACACAAATTGTGAGTTCTTGATACTTTCAAGTAAGATGGCAACTTAGGAAGAACCAAAAGGCTTCTTTAGTACCTGTGAGCAACCTGACCCAGGGATTCCAGAGGGAAGGACTCATCCTTCCTCAAGCAATTGCAGCAAGGAGTCTAGGAAATCACTACATTAGTAACAAGGTGTGTGGGGATGTCAAGAAGCCCAGTACTGTGGGCTTGGTTACCTTCAGGAAACAGGTAAAGTGTATCTTCTCCAGTCATGGGGCCACTGCCCCATCACATTCCTCCTTGGACTTTCAGCTGGCCTAGAATTGTCCTACCACACATCAGACCTCCATTTTCATCATTCATCTTTCCCATCAATAAGGATGGACAAAAATTGAGAGGATTAGTGGTGATTAGCAGGCTCTTAGGCATAATCATAGAAATCCTGGGTCAGCAAATCTTCTCTGCAGGTGTCACTTGTCTTGTGATCTTGGAGACTTCAGAGTCCAGTGGCTTTGCCAGTCTCCAAAGAGCAGATATGTGATATGTTTTGCTTCCCTGAGTTATCATTGTATTACTTTTGCCACAGTTATTTGACGGATCACTATGGATAGTATTAAAATTTTCATCATTTCTTAGGTGCAATAAGTGAAATTTGACTTAAAATTCTACATCTTATCTTTTATATCCCACTCGACTTTGTTTTTCTTTTATAACTTGAGGCACGTCATATCCTCTCTCAAGTGAAAGTATCGTAGATAGTAGATGGAATGCTTTTGCAGCTTTAAGACAGCTTCCCTGACAAGAACCACAACCTACAATTTGTAAACTTTTGTGAAGAAATCAGTGTGGTTGCTGCAATTTACAGCTTGGATTTCCCTGGGTTCCTGCTTGTAAATCCATCTAGATATATGCCATGAATATGTAACATGCAGACTGATGCTGAATGTAGCACTGCAATATAAATAGGATACTTGGGCTTTTCAGAAAAGCAACAGGAGTTAAAAAAAATTCAATTCAGATTTCTACACTATGCAGCCCACTAAAGAGACCATGGAATCAAAATGCTGAAGATGTTAGACAGAAAATGTTGCTGAATCAGTTCCTTCTAAGAGGCTGGCAGGAACGAGTCACGTGGTACAGAGGGAGAAGGAGCTGAGGAACACCTGTAGCTGTCAAAAAATTCATTTGCTTGGAAGGTTTGGTATTTGTGTGAGTGCAGTGAGCAAATAAGCTATGTCAATGATACATAAAAACGAAGTTACAGCAATTAAATTAAAAACTAAAAAGGTTTTGAATGTTAAAACTGAAAACATTTTAATTGAACATAATTCTATGGAAGACTATTAAATTACCACCTTGGAACAGAAGCACAAACAATGTGATAATGAGCTATGGAACCAAAATTTAGAACAGATAAACTGAAAAAATTACAGGTACCCTGGTGTAGGGAATGCACAGTGCTGATGATATGAAAATATGAATTATTTATACCTTCTTTAAATGTAGAATGTAAATTTGCTTGGAATTAATTTCTGTTGGGAAATCACTACACAGTAAACATGGCTGTCTCTTAAGGTAATATTTTTCCTCGTAAATGTTATTATTATTATTTTATTATTGTTGTTGTTGTACTGGGAAGAAGAGAAGACAAAAAAATGCTCAAGATTGAAACTGCCAAGTTATGGTTACACTGGAAAATTAAATCCTTTATTTCTGGGCAACATGGAATATAGAGAGCTACAAAGTAAATTATCCTACACTTTTCAACAAAGGACAGCCAAACTGAGTGTTACAGACTGAATTGCTTCCCCCTCAAATTCAGACTGAAGCCCTAACCCACAATGTGATCATAATTAGAGATGGGTCTTTGGAAGGTAATTAAAGGTAAATGAGAATGTAAAGGCAGGGTCCTAACCCACTGGGATTGCTGCCTCTACAAAAAAGGAGGATCTCTGTGTGTTTATGGGTGTGTGTATGTGTGTGTATTTGCACACGTGTGTGTGTGTGTGTGTGTGTGTGTGTGTGTATACACAGAAGAAAGGTCATGTGAAGATTTTCCAAGAACCTGGCCAACTGCAAACTAGAAAGCAAGCCCTTTCAGGAAGGGAATTGGGCAGCACCTTGATCTTGGACCTCAAGCTTCCAGAACTGTGAGAAACAAATTTCCATTGTTTAAGCCACCCATTCTATGGAGCTTTGTTATGAGACCATGGGCAGACTAAGTAAGACACTAGGTCAGTAGAATGCACATTTATATTTAATTTGACGTCATTTTTATATGCTCACCCACTGAAGAACATAAAGGCTTTTATGTTTTCGACCCTCTGAACTGTGTGCGCATGAATACCTGTGTATACCGCCCTTCAGTGACTTCTGTTTATTGATTCATTGAGTGTGTATTGTTGTTTCTTCAGAACTGGAAAGTCTGAAATTGTTGAGATACTTTACCTTCTTTTTTCCTATTAAATCTTTAAACTCTGGTGTGTATTGACATTTTCAGGCCATATTTATTTATTTATTTAATATGAAATTTATTGTCAAATTGGTTTCCACACCCAGTGCTCCTTCCAACAGGTGCCCTTTTCAATGCCCATCACCCCCACTTTTCCCTCCCTCCCATCCCCCATCAACCCTCAGTTTATTCTCAGTTTTTTTTTTTGTTAAATTTTTTTTTTCAACGTTTATTTATTTTTGGGACAGAGAGAGACAGAGCATGAACGGGGGAGGGGCAGAGAGAGAGGGAGACACAGAATCGGAAACAGGCTCCAGGCTCTGAGCCATCAGCCCAGAGCCTGACGCGGGGCTCGAACTCCCGGACCGTGAGATCGTGACCTGGCTGAAGTCGGACGCTTAACCGACTGCGCCACCCAGGCGCCCCTATTCTCAGTTTTTAAGAGTCTCTTATGGTTTGGCTCCCTCCCCCTCTAACTTTTTTTTTCCTCCTTCCCCTCCCCCATGGTCTTCTGTTAAGTTTCTCAGGATCCACGTAAGAGGCCATCTTAATTTAAACTAAGCACATTTCAAGTGCTCACAGACGCATGTGGCTAGTGGCTATCATATTGGACAGTACAAGTTTAGATTGGTTCATATTAGTTAGTCTCATGCAAAAGTAACATGGAATAAGTTTATCATATCCATAAGAGCATTTTCAAATAATCAGCCAATAAATTTTTGAGTCTTCTTAAGTATGTACATTGAATCATCTCAACTATGGTCTATGACTAAAGGGAGAAAGAAAATATATGATTTGTGATTATCTAAAGGGCATAGACATGGGACCACTGGTTAGTGGCCTTGGGCTTCTGTCTTGACTAACATCTTTCTCCTTGACTAACCTTCCACAAAACCTCAGTAGCCGCTCACTCCAATGTACTTCACAGGTGGGGAATCTGAATCTAGAAAAGGAAAGCAATTGGTTTGACCAAATTATACAGTTAATTAGTAGCAGAACTAAGATTAAGATTCAGGTCTTCCAGCTCTCTACCCATTAATCTTTAATAAATGATGGCATTTATGAATTGATGCCAAAATGCCTCTGTAACTCTTATGAAAATAACTATACTACATCCCATATATAAATCATATAAATCACATGTGGAAGTGGTGAGAGGGAGAGGAGGGAAGGGATCTAAATGAATGAATTGTATTTATTAGCCTAAATATGTACTAATTTATCTCAGCTGCTCAGAGTATTTTTATGCTTCTTTACCATTCATTTCTCTCCTCTATTCTGGCTAAGTAAAGGCCATGTTCTGGAGTCCTTTAGGCCAGATGGACTAGCTATGAGGTCTGGGCTTATAACTTCTCTGTGACTTAGCTTCCTCAACCTATACAACAAGAAAAAAGAATACTTCTTCCATAGTTTGGCTGGAGGGATTTAATAAAAAAAAAAAAGACATTAAAAAACACTTACAGTAGAATCTGGTACATGTTAAGCATTTAATATATGTCAGTTGTTCTGGATGGATAAAATTGCCACATAACTGAGTTTCAAATAATGATGTTCCTTACTTCTTATGCTCTTCTAGTAAGGGATTTCTTCTGGCTGGAATGTGTCTCTACCTTTCCTTTGGGAGTTTTGGTGGGAGGCAAATATAATAGGGGTCAAGTTCGAGAGGCCAAAAGGCAATAGATGCTTTCTCTCATATTCTCACTCAAGACACTGAAAGCCCAGCACTCCCTAAGATCAAGAGGAGAGTATGTGGGGGCCCTTGTCATTCATGAGGGGTTTATTGGTTACCAGGAGCCAGTCAGACTTATATGGTGTCTGACCCAGTCTCTCAGAGTCTCTCTGCTGCCCATCTCCCCCTACCCCCTTTTAACCTTACCTGGACCTTCTTCCCATGAACACCTCTTGTTTCTTCCACACTGAGTATCTCAAAGTTCTCCCAACTCATCAACCCCTTATCCATGCTGTGTCTTTGCACCTAACTTTCCCTCTGCCTAGAACATTCTTACCACTCCCCACTCCTCCTGCCCAACACCTCTCTTCACCTATTCTTGGCAACATACAGTCTCCAGTGCCAGCTCTGCCTTGAATTCTGAATGCTCCTGGGCTCCTCCGACATTGTTCTAATTGTCATGTTACCATAACATGTGTGTTGTGTCTCTCCCCTGCCAACAGAGGGTTCCTCCTGGGCGGGGACCCGCCTTACTTACTTCCACATCCCTAGCTCCTAGCACATGGTCTGGCACATGGTAAGTGCTCATGCAGTCCAGTTAGATGAATGAGTTAAGGACCCTGCCCACAGTTGACCACCATTCATACCACTGTAGCCCCAGAACTCTTTCCCTTCTGTGTTCAGAGTCTGGAGCTCAATTAGGCTTCCAAATGTAAATTCTGTCTTTTAATTACAAACCGTAGAAAAATACGTGTGAATGTGGGTATATTTTTAACCTTGGATGCCTGCATTCTTTTTACCTTTGCCTGGTTTGGAAATCCTTGCCTTCCCTGTGATCACGCCTCTCTCTCAGTAAATGGACATGAAAGTGAAGACGTGAATATTTTTATCTGACATTATTTTGGAGCACCGCTTTCCTGTTTGCTGCTGTTTCCTTTTCATGGACCATTAGCAGCTTCCAAAGGCAATATCCTTTCCCTGTCACACTATGCCATGGGGGGCCATTTCAACAACTTCAGACTGGGGCATTAAGTGCAATTCTGGATGAGAGTCAGCACATAACCAAATAAAAATAATAAAGGGAAAGCTTGTAGGAGCCATTTGGAACGCTGTCCCGCGCTGAATTCATTTGCAGCCTCACAGAAACCTACCCATCACCGGTGATCAGCCCCGAGCCTGACCGTACCTTATTTAATTGTAAAGTATTTCATATCCTCAGAAACAGCCCTGCTCATTTGCTTTTCCTTTTTTGGAGATTGTCTTAGTGGAATGCTGAGATTCTAATCAGTGGGAGAAGAAGAAAATGCAGGTTTTGATTTTAGCAAGCAAAATAAAAAAGAAAAGAAAAGGAGGGGGGGAGGTATATTTCTTATTGCTTCTCTCCCTTCCTTAAAATGAGCATTTAGGAGGCCTGTTTGGAAATTCTTCTAAACTAGGTGCTTAGCACAGGGGAGGAAGAGACAGAAAAGCAAGGTGAGCAAGCTCACGTGCCTAATTCAGCATGAGCCACTGCTACCCCTGGTCTCCACGCAGATGGTGGTTTCAGAAATGAACTGGGGAAAACTAAGCATGGGAACTGATTTCCAGACCAGTGTCCCTCATGGTCCACCCATTTGAGAGTGTTCTGAGCCTGCATCCAAGAAAGCCTTAGGTCTAGCCAAGCCGGGAAAGGTTAGCCTACAATAGTGTATCCCTAACTTTCCCGACATCAGGGCCCCCTGGGGAGGCAGGCTGTTAAAGGTACTGATTCCCAGAGACTTTTCACCTTGAAATTCTTACTTAGTAGGCCTGGGGTAGGTAATGAGAATCAGTATTTTAAGTGCCTCTGAATGAACCTTATGATCAGGCAAGTTAGACAGCATTCCCTTAATTTATTTACCCATTCTCTAAACAAACTTCTCTGATAACCAGTTCTGTACAAAGTGGTGTCCTAGAAACTATGGGGACAGAGCAGAAATAGAGGTGGAGCCTGCCCTCTCGGGGTCTACCATCTAGAAGAAGATTGTGGCACTTCCAGAAAGCTGCCAGTTCATGCTTTTATCTTCAGCTTTTCTACAACTCAGCGGTTCAGGTGAATAAACATTGGTGGTATATTCACTAATCAGCCAGTTAAGAAATGCTGGTAGAGTGTCTTTGCAAGATACCATTCCTAAGACCTGAAAGGGTTACACCTCAGAGCTGATCCTTCAGTTCAGAATATCAGGACAGGCTACATTAGAAGACCAGGGATGACTCATAAGTCTGTCCAACAAAATAATTCTATTTTAAAAATCATAGCTTTTTGGGGCGCCTGGGTGGCGCAGTCGGTTAAGCGTCCGACTTCAGCCAGGTCACGATCTCGCGGTCCGTGAGTTTGAGCCCCGCGTCGGGCTCTGGGCTGATGGCTCAGAGCCTGGAGCCTGTTTCCGATTCTGTGTCTCCCTCTCTCTCTGCCCTTCCCCCGTTCATGCTCTGTCTCTCTCTGTCCCGAAAATAAATAAACGTTGAAAAAAAATTAAAAAAAAAATCATAGCTTTTATCTATCACATGCTTAGTATATGCTGAGCTCTATGCCAGGCATTTTCCTCTAGGCTCTTTAACAAGAGCGAAGGACTGTTTGTTTTGTTCATTGCTATATCCCCAGCTCCCAGGACAGAGCCTGGCACATAGTAACTGCTCAAGAAATATTTGTTAAATAAATAAGTAAATATACTATTGGCTGATCTAATCTTCAAGACAGTTCTCTGAGCTAAATACTACATACCCCCAGATATTCTAAAACTCTGGGATGAAGCCTAGAGAATCTATCTGTATTTTTATCAAGGTCTTTGAAAGATTCTTCAGATTGGCCAGATTTGGGAAATAGGCAATCTGGACCAACACCCTAACAGACACGTAAATTCCCTGGGCTACGTTCTCCTTCAGTGCTTTTTGGCTTCTACCTGAACATTTCAAAGGCGAGAAATTCACCACTGATTATGTTAGCCCATACTGTAGCCCTTACCGAAGTCTAATCACTTTAATTGTAGAAATGGTCTTCTTATGATTACCTGAATCTTACCTTTTCTTCACTTCTACCGTCCTTATTCCCTCTCCAGGGAAAGGATCATGCTCACAACATTTAGCTCTTGATCACTGTGTATAATGAAGAATTAAGATCATTCCATCATACCAGGATCTAAGAGGCAAGGGAGATGCTGAATCCATGGCTGATCCCAGCTGAGAAGCTTAGACTCTAGACTCTTTAAAAATCGCATGGTGCCCTGAATTTAAGAAGAACATAGACCATGAGCTTAGGTTTGAAACTTGACTCTCTAACATATTAATTATGTGACCTTGTACAAATTAATTGTGCTCTGTGAACTTCGGTTTTCCCATGTGTGATGTGGGGAAAATAAAATATCTTACCATTGTGCATATAAAATATAATAGCTAACAAGAACAAAAACAAAAGCCAGATGTAAAAATAAAATAATACCCACAGCTCACATTTTTCATGTGCTTATTAGGTGCTGAGCACTGTGTTAGTGAATATTCCCCTCAGCTCATTTGGCCTGTTTTTTTGTTTTGTCTTGTTTTGTTTTGCTCATGGTCGTATCCCCAGCACCTAGAACAGTATCTGACGCACAGTAACTACTCAATAAGTATTTGTCGAATAAGTGAGTTAACCCATTAGCTTATCTGCAAAACAGGTCTGTGAACTAAATGCCACTGGTAACCCCATTTTACATGTGAGAAAACAGAGGCTGATTACTTGTTCAACCAGCAGGTGATGGAACAGGAGTTTAAACCCGACACATTCCTGTGTTATCTACGGACTAGTTATTACAGGCCTTTGCCATTCATTGCTAATGTCAATAAATGTAACTTTAGATTTGTACCTTATGCACTGTGACATCTGTTGCTGGAGAGAGTGCGTGAATTTGGTTGTGCTACCGGACCTCAACCTGTCATTAATCTATCCGGTGGATGAATGTGCATGTTCAGAAGCCGGCAGCACCAGAATAGGGTCAGTGTTCTTTTTTGTCCTGGTGGTTTCGCTGCCTGCTTTGTGAGACATCATGCTTTACCCAGAGCCTTCGGTTGTCTTTTCCTCCCACTGAATAGTCACTGGGAAAAGCAAGGACTCTAAAACTGCAGGACTGAAAATGAAATATGTGATGGCTTCGGGCTATGTGTTCCCTTTGCTGGGAAGCACTGCCATGATAATTGTTTCTACAAAAAGAAACTACAACTCTGGCAAAAAAAAAAAAAAAAAAAAAAAAATCGAACCCTCTGTTTGCTTGAACCTATCATAAAGCATTGCTGGTAATTATAGAAGCTGATTGTGCGACAGTTTAGTTTAACTTAATTGGCAATTTTTTTTTTTTAAGCCGCAACACAATAAAAATAGTAAAGAACGAGTCAGGTTCTAGAGATGGAACATTTAGCTTTGGTGAAATGTCAAAGATCTGTGCACACTGCCAAAGGTGTGGGAATGTAACTCTCTGCTGTCAGCTCTGTTATTTAAACTCTTGCTACTTGTGTTTTAAATTCTGTTTCTTGAGTGCACAGAGTCTGATGTGGGCTTTTATCGTATCCTAGCTAAGCAGGTCTTTAAATGGTTGTGGGAAGAAATGTGCCCCATAAACTAATTTAGAAACATGAGAGTCCTGTGTCTGGGAGAGGTGGTTTGTACAAGATGAACTAGCTGTGTCCCATTACAAATTAAGTATAATTGCCTCTTTGGGGGGTTCATTTTATTTGATTTAAAAAATGGATTAAATTTTTGCCTCTTTTTCCATCACCAGGGGCAAATCTCATCCTGTTCCCCTCCCTCTGCCTCTTCCCTTAATATCTTCATCATCGTGTTCATCGTCTTCATCCCCAGCCTCATGACCGGAATATCCTAGTAATAATAGTGATATTAGCTCGCCCACTCATTATGATCACTGCTATCTGATCATGGCCAAATACAAGGCCAAGGACTTTGGAGAGTCTTCAGGACAAATTAGAAGCCATTCATTAGAAAGTGGCAAAGCTTAGACTCACTCCTGTCTAGCACCAGGGCATATCATTTTATCCACAATGTTATTCTATGACGTTTAGAGTTTTGTCTACAACTTTGCACCCACCTCTGGAACAAAGCTTAGTGCTATTTCATAGCCAAGGCAGAAAATAGAGCAAAAACCTCAGGGCCACCATTCGGTGAGGCTTGAAATTGGTCTTGCTACCTGTAGAGCTGGTATCTGCTATGGTAGGGATGACCCTTGGGGGTTGTGTCCCTTCCAGGTGGCAGTCTTCCAAGTGCAATAACCTTTCCCCATGGCTCCTCCTCCAGGTGGGAGTTGTGCCTCTTTTCTGGGCCCATGTTGCCAGGTCCCCAGTAGGCTTGGAGCTCTTCCCTGAATGCCAGCCCACTACCTGGGGCCAGGAGAGACTCTTCTCTGTTCTTATCAGTTCCTTCCCCCCAGGGCTTGGAGTCCCAATCCTGTACATACAAGTGTGCAGTGAAGACTAGATATTCCTTTTAAATGAAAATTTCTGTGATGGTGATGATTGTAGTGATCCATTCAGTGCTATTTACCAGCACTATTCTTAGTGATTTTACTTGTACTAAATGCCCTCACAATAAGCCTAGGAGGTTGGTCTGTTGTCCCCCCCAACCCCATTTCCAAAGGAGGAGATGAGATAGAAAAGGGTTAAGTGACTTACCTGAGGTCACACAGCTAAAAAGTGGCAAAGCCAGATGCATACCCAAAGTTGGTAAGCTTAATCATAATACTATGCTGTAATGTCAAAATAGCATGGCAAATGATTTAGGGAAGCACACTTTAAAAATGCTTCAGATGAACACAACAGCCTCCAGGTCAATTGATTTAAAAGAAAACACTTCTCCTTCAAATCTACCATGTAACCTTGAAATGGTTGGGGTTCATGTAAAATTCAGGTTCCAGTCTCCTGATTCTTCAGTGGTATTTTTTCCATTCAAATTATATTTTAGGATACCTGTCCATTGCTGGATGTACAATACTATGTAATGATTGAATTATAATCATAATCATATACCATATTCTTACATGTACAGATTTTTTAAATGAAATTACGAGCAACCACATTACTACCTGTATCTGTATGTAACTCATAACATTCAACCACGTCACTGAAATTTATATATCTTGTTGATACTGATTAACCAGTTAACAAGGATGGTAGGCTTTTATGTGCTTGGCACTTGATATATATTCAGCAATATCAAGATGAGTAAGAAAATTGTTTTGATAAGAAACACATACATCTATGATTATATGTACAAAGTCTTATTCTTTTGTATAATGGTGGAGAGGGGGTTCTTACTAATTACACCCTAGAGGTTAGCTGTGGGAAGTCATCCAAGGGAATCTGAGACAGGGAGGGAGGTAAGTCACGACTAGGGCTGGCTCTCTTTGCAAATGAACTGTGAATAAGAGGCAATCATCAAATAAGAAAAGGGAATTCAGTAGGTGGCTCAGCCAAGGTCATAAGCTCTGAGACAGAAGAAATGAGAAGTCTTCTAGTCACACACAGGCCCGGACTGAGTCTCCATGAGGATCCGTGGTGTCCACTTAGAGACCACTTGGCAGCTAGCTAATGCAATCGTGAAACTATGGTGGGCATGTCTTGGGAAAAATAAACAGGAAAGAAAGGAACAGATTAGAGAAAAATGACAAACACATCACTGGACAGAAGCCCCAGAACCTCCATTTCATCACAACTGCATTGATCTGGGGATAGCACCAGGGGCTCAGAAGGGGCATGCTTGCTTCCCTGATTCAAGGGGCTGAATCTGAGGGGAGACCCATCTGCATCAGTGTTGAGTGATGGGGGCAGAGGCCAGAGAACGTACTTTCTGAGCATGTCACCGGGCTGCCTGGGGGTCAGTCCAGTTCCTTCCCTTAAGGTTCCAAAGACACTATAGCTTCTAGGTGAGAAAGGCCAAAGGGAGTAGAATAACTAGAACGAGGGGCCCCTGGAAAGGCCCTGTGGAGCTCACCAATGGCTGGTGAAACGGACTCTGTGTCTCTGTCTCTGTGCTTCCATGTATTCTCATATTTAAAAGTTTCTGTCTTCATAGGTAATGACCGCTTTCAGCATTATTAAGCAAATATACCTCCTTCTAGTGTGGGAGAACATTTAGATTTCTCATTTAGCACACCGTAACCTCCTGGGATTTTTCCTGGAGGAGATATCACCTCTTATGGGACACAGAAAGGAAGCAAGGTCTTGAGATAGGGCTTGGGACGCATAGGAGCAGAGGCTTCCATTGTGTTGGAGTTATCTGGATAGACATGAAAGGACGGAAAGAAGAAAGGACAGAGGTATGGGCCCATACTAAGACAGACAGATGAGAATACCTCACCCCCTCCCAGGACACATCTAGGGATATGTGGGCCTATGCTGGGGATGGGCTGTGCCTGTGCATGTGGACTGGCTGAGCTGTGCCCAGGAGCAGGGGAAACTTGAGCTATGGGGTCTGACACTTGTTCTTTCTCTGCACCTTGGGGCCCATCACCCTGTGCACACACACCACTGGTGATGGGGTGGTGGACATGGCTATGGCGGGGCAGGTGGACTCCTGTGCTGAAGTCCCTCCTCGGGCTCTGAAGAGAAGAGTTTGGCACAATGGCTTTTCAGTGATACCATGTGGGTACAACTTTGTCAGCTTCTACATGGAGCTTCTCTAGCAAGGGACACGTTTGCCTGCTTCCTCTCCATGGGGGTATGTTATTCACATGGTCTTGGAAAGGAGTAAATCTCCAAAGTTTTGTGACTTATCAGGAATATGAGGCCCATTGAAGAGAACTTAAAAAAAAAAAAAAAAAACAAACAAACTAAGAACCATTTCAAATACACCAAAGTATAGAGAACAAAATTAAGTAATTATATATAACACCCAATTTTAACAACCATTGAGAGTGTGTCATATTTGCTTCAGATTAAAATTACTCATACAGCTAATGTCCATTTTGATTCCATTTTTGTTCCCCTTCCGTTCTCTTTTTTTCTCTTCTACAAGTCATATGAAACTTCTCATTAGTGCTTTCCTGTTACTATACATGTGTGTGTCCATAAATGATATAAAGTAGTGCTGTGTTTAAAATTTATGTAAATGTTATCATATTCTATATATCCTCCTTCAATTTCAGCCAACATTAACTTTTTAGAGTTATCCATTTGATGCAGAACTAGATCTAGTTTATTTGTATTAACTTCTTTCTTCCTCTCTCTACATCTGTTATCTACCTATTTGTCTATTATCTATCCTTCTATCTATCTATCTATCTATCTATCATCTCTCTAAAAAGAGAGTTTGATTTATTTCTAATTTCTCCCTTTCTCACACTTAATTTTTCGATTCAATTAGAATGTATTTTTGTATGTATGATATAGAATTTCCACATGTCACTTATGGAATAGAACATCATTTCCTCTACTGCTTTATAATTCTCCCTGTTTTCTTTTTTTTTTTTTATTTAAAAAATATTTTTATTTTGAAAAAGAGAGAGAGTACACATGAGTCAGGGACAGGGGTGGAGGGAGAGAGAGACAGCGAGAGAGAGAGAATCTTAAGCAGCTCCACACTCAGTGTGGAACCTGACACGGGGCTTGATCCCAAGACCCTGGGATCATGATCTGAGCTGAAATAAAGAGTCAGACACTCAACAGACTGGGCTACCCAGGCACCCCATGCTCCCTGTTTTCTTTAAAAAAAAAATTTTTTTTTCAACGTTTATTTATTTTTGGGACAGAGAGAGACAGAGCATGAACGGGGGAGGGGCAGAGAGAGAGGGACACACAGAATCGGAAACAGACTCCAGGCTCTGAGCCATCAGCCCAGAGCCTGACGCGGGGCTCGAACTCACGGACCGCGAGATCGTGACCTGGCTGAAGTCGGACGCTTAACCGACTGCGCCACCCAGGCGCCCCAATGCTCCCTGTTTTCTATTTCAAGTGCTGATATAGCTATGGGCCTGCTTTTGGCCACTCTAATAATCCATTAATCTATGTCTCTGTCTCTGAACCAATATAATATTCTTCTAATGATTATAGATTTCAACAAGATCTGATACCTGATAGGCTACCCACACCCTTATTCTTCAAAATGAGGAAGCTCTGATTTAGATAGTAATATTGGGCTTTGATTGACTCTATTGGAATAAAACAAAGTGTGAAACTCTGAGCCCAAGGAAGTGAGACATATTATACTGTCTGCAATTAGTTATCAAAACAATCTTGTAGAATTGAAAGTATTATTCTCATCCTGGAGATGATGAGACTAAGAGCTGGTGATGTTAGGTAACTTGTCTTGTGAAGACATTTGGAAAGTGGCCTGTGCCCAATGTCGTTGACTTCACATTGGTGCTTATTAAAGATACTTTCCACCCGATCACTTAGTACCCCTTGTGAAGCCCCATGAAAAATACTTTCTTCTCCCTCAGGTAATCTGAACTATATATTTTCCTCTTTGGAGTGTAGGAAATTTGGATTCAAATCGTGCTTAACAATTTCACTCAAAAGCTCCTCATGATTTCATTTCCTGTGTTCTACTTTTTGCTCCTTTTCTTAATATCCTCTTCTAGTACATATTTTTTCCTCTCTTGATTTTTAAATATTTATTCCTAATATACTGTGTTGATGCATGTCAGTTTTATAGCTAACTGTAAATAATTTACAAAAAATTGATGAATACATGTTATTTTTTTAATGTTTATTTTTGAGAGAGAGAGAGACAGAGCAAGTCAGGGAGGGGCAGAGAGAGAGGGAGACACAGAATCTGAAGCAGGCTCCAGGCTCTGAGCTGTCAGCATAGAGCCCAACTCAGGGCTCAAACCCACGCACCGTGAGTGAGATCATGACCTGAACTGAAGTCGGATGCTAAACTGACTGAGCCACCTGGGTGCCCCAAATACATATTATTTCTACTACAGCACTGTTTTCAAACTTTAACGTACATCTGAATCACCTGGGGTCTTGTTGAAATGCAGGTTCTCGGGCAATAGGTCTGGGTGTGGCCTAAGACTCAGCATCTCAAAACCAGTTCCCAGGTGATACCAGTGCTGCTGTTGACCCAAGGACCACTCTTTGAGACACAAGGCTCTGCACCCCAGATGAGAAGATTACACAGTCACATCTCCAGGGTTCCCTAGAGGAGACATAGATGGCCACACGGGGCTGAGAGTTACTGATGACAATTCACAGATTTTCCATATTTTCAGGTACCCCTGGGAACTAAAGGTGTGTTTGGGTGTGATTTCCTGTCAGCTACCTTCCACAGCCAGGGCACAGGCCTTTCTGGCTGAGGAGAGCCACACAGGTAGTGAGGGTGTTCTTGCCTTCTGAGAGCAAGTCTCATTCTGGCTGTACATTAGAGTCACCCGGGACGCTTCTTAAGAAACCCTATAGCCAAGCCACCTTCTAGCCCAATTCAATCAGGATTTCTTGGCGACAGGGCCTCAAGAGTTTTTTCAAGTCTCCCAGGTGGTTCCAAAGTGCAGGCAAGGTTGCAAACCACTGCTTTGCAAGGAGGGAGAGAAATGGTCCCATTTGCTGGTTTTGTGGAGAATCCTGCCCTCCGCTGCTCTGCCCGGACTGCCCTTCTGGGGCGGGGGAGGCCCTGCCGTCAGGCCAGTATCAAGCCAGAACTGTCAGGATTAATTTCTCAAAACTCTTTCCACTCCTAGCCCCTTGAAAGTCTCCCTGTTGGGATCCCTTAGCAGACTGGGTTCTTTCAGAATTGTCCTATTTTAAGATCCAAATACAAATTAGAGAGTGAACATTTTAAATAACATAGAATTTCTTTTTCGTACCCATAAAAGATTAATTACAGACTGAATCCATTGCTCCTCCTTCCCTACATGCCCCAATTTGCATCTTCCTTTCTCTCTGTCCTTGGTTTTCAGATCCAAGTTCCCTGTGTCGGAAGGCAAGTTTCAATTTTCTCTTTATGTGTTTTATTTCTATGAAATGGAAAACAGGGAATTTGAAATCCACATGACCCTGGAGTTGCATCATATCTCCCCTAAATGTTCATTGTGTGTTGAAGAGCAAGGTTTTTCTTCGTGTAAAAAAGCCAGGATAATACTGACTTCACATGTTTGTTCAATGAGTCGAGTTAAATTAATTAAATGATAATATGTGACAGAATTTCTTCCATTTCACAAAAACTCAAATCTTCGTTTCCTTCCTTCCATCCTTCCATTTCCATTTAGAAACAAGTTGCAGTATATCCTTTTGCATAATTGATACCCCTCCTTCTCCTAAAAGAGATTTGAGGAGACTAAAAGGCACAACAGAAAGCCAGTATACAAACAAATATTTAATGGAAAGTGTGTGCCTGAGTGAGATCATTCTTTTGGAGAGATAAGTATCACATGCCACCATTAAGCAGTAATGTGCTCTTCATAATCTTAATTCAAATGAAGAAGTTTTGGACAGAAGAATTGCTGCTAAAATTCCTGATGAAACACAGCAATTACTTTCTCATTTTTTCTTTCCTAAATTTTTTCTTTTAAACTTTAGTCTTGGATTGCAAAGAAATTAAATACAAGTATCTTTATCACCTATTTTTTTTTAATTTCAGTGCTTTTTCCAATTTTGAAAATACCACTTTATTTTTATTTTTTTAAATACCACTTTAAATATAGGTGAATATTTAGATTTGTTGTTGTAAAAAGAAACTCACTCCTATTCCATTAGATTATTTATAGTAGTAGAATTTCTTTTCTGCGTAAGAGTAAATAGATTCACATTTCTTATATTCTTGGAATTCAGATTATGAGTATTTTTGGGTCTATAGTTGTGAAATGATGACAGAAGATCGCCTCTTCTCAAAAGGCCTTGGTTCTGAGCTATCACAGGAATGATCTTGAGTATTATTATTTGATTTCATGATACCCTTTGAAAATGTGTTGAACAACATATTTAATATTTAAGCTAATGAAATGTTTTGTTTTGAGGAATATTATGGCTCCCTTTGTACTAACTGGAGACAGGGCTGAAAGTCAGCGTTTCATACACAGACAGTATCCAAATGGACACTGAGGTGATTTAAAAAAAAAAAAAAAAAAACAAGTGAAATAGCACTGCATTTGCTTCAGAACACAGAAGAAGAGTTTTCGCTACCACAAAAAAAGAGATCCAAGCTTAGGTTTCTTTAAACATGTGGTCTTTTGTTTACCACTTTTGATAGAGAAGTAGATACAGGGAAATATCTCTGTATTCAAAAGAAAAAACATGGTACAAGCATCATGATAAATGGCATATGTCACGTGACCTTTAGGTCATGGAGACAGTAGGGAATGGTGAGGAGTGTGGCGAACCACAGACTATGTCCAATTGTTGCCACGTGGGAATGGAGCCCAGAGTTGCCGGATCTTTTGAGTTTGCAAGGGAGACAAACAGCCTAGATTTTTATGTTGAAAGTGTCCTAAGTTTTAAAATACATCTTTTAAAAAACAATTTATAGACTAAATAAAACATGGCTGCCAACTAAATTCAGCCAGAGAGCCACAAGTTCATGATTACTGCTTTAAAATACCACAAAAGATTCAAGGGGAAGAAATTTCAGTGAGGTGTTTGGTATGAAGACTAGCTCCTTTCTAGAATGAATTGTTAGTTGTTTAGAAGAAATGTGAGGTTCCGTGTGTGTGGTGTAGACAGAAGGCTATTGGAAAAGTATTTGGTTGAATGGGACATGATACAAAGTACATCACCTTTTTGTGATGGGATGTTGAGGATTGAAGGCATGCACTTCAAGCACAGGGAGAAAGAATTGGCATACAGCCACCACACCAGATGGGGAAGGCCACTATGGTCCTGTCACTGAGGACCAAGTGAGGCTCCCAGAGGAATTGCCAGGACATAAGAGAGAATGACAGTCCAGGTGAAGAAGACAAGTCGCGGTGAGACAGCGACCTGTCAAAGATGAGCTACTCTTGGAGGCAATTTTTAAAAATATCAACAAATGATAGGCAGGGCATTTCCATTCAGGGTACAGTTGTGGGTAAAAGGACTCAACGTTTCCTCAGGGTTTTTTGTCTTGCATCCTCTTCTTAGCAGTTAGAGATTGCTGTTCTCACCCTCCCTGTCTGTCACGCTCCCCACTTTCCTCTACTTCTCTTTTTCCCTAGAGAAGTATAGAGAAGCCTCCTTAGGCTCACCGTGGCCCCGCATTCTGGGTCCAATCACCTTCTCATACTTGTAAACTGAAAAGGAGCAAGAATCCTGCACACATATTTAGTGAATTCTGGATATGTACTACATGCATTTGTTGTGTGTTTGGCTTTTTTTTTTTTCAACAGGGACTTTCCCCATGTGAGGGAAAGAAAGAGGAATTTGTATTCACACTGCTTTGTAGAGTTCTAAAATGTGTTTTGGGGGATACAATTCAAACACTAAAATAATCCATTTCATGCATATTAATTGATTTTTACATGAAAACAATTCCCATTTGCATGAGAGCTTTGGCAAGTTTTGAGTCTGGGGAAGATGTTATAAACAGTAGTGGGGGAAAAATGAAACCAAAGATTGCACTATGTTGGCGAGAGCTTAGAAAGCCAAGTGCCCTCAGACTAGTTTTTCTTGCTGCCAATGGCAGAAGTCTGCTGGTCATTCTGGCCCATTGCTGGCCACTCTTCCCCTGTTGTCCTCCATCCAGAGTCTCAAGTTTCTAAATCCTTGGGTTTGAATCCTGAGCTTCTTCTCTTTTTTAGCAATTGTCTCTCCTTAGGTGAGCTCATTCTGTCCTATGGATTCAAAAACTGTCTTTGTGTTACTGTCTCCCAAATGTAAGTCTCTAAGCCCAGAAAACTGCCCTGGTTTCCATCTCATGGATGCTCCACTTTGAGGTCTTATCAACCCACAAAAAACTCATCTCCTAATGATTTAAACAAAAGGACATTTATTGGCTCACACATCACATATAAAGAAAAGTAGGTAGGCTTCAGGGTTGGCTTAATCCAGAGGCTTTGGCTCCATTTGTCCGTGCTTTTCTGCTCTCTCTCCTTTCCACACCATGTGCTGGCTTTGTCTTCCAGCTGGTAGTGAGATAGGTCCGACAGTGCCAGACCTTGGGCCTTCTGTCCATCGTGTCCAGAGGAAGACAGAAGGATGCTTCCTAAATCCCCTCTCATAAGAATGAGGAAGATTCTTTCCCAAAAATCCCCAGAAAAGCTTTCTTTGAGTTTACTTGGTTTGAATTGAGACATGCCCATTCTGACTCTTCCTTCCAGGGCAAGTCCCATGCGGAGATTGGTTTAGCCTTCCCATCTCTAAATTACGCACGTGGCAAACATAGTGGGTGACCGTGAAAAATCTGGACTGATATTCTCAGCTTTAGAAGATTTTGCACCCCTGTTTTTAATATTGAATTTTTGTATTGTTCCTTCATTATGGTGAAATAAAATCCACACAGAATTAAATATATCTGCAAACTTATTGATATAATGTCCCAATTACAATAAAAAAGAGAAATGAAAGGTGCTGATAGTAAAAAAAAAAATATGTATCTCAAAATGCAAGTGATGGGGCACAGTTACCTTGGAACCTCACCACTCAGATGTGGTCCATGGACCAACAGCATCAATACCAGCTGAGAGTTTGTTTGAATCTCAGGTCCTAGCCCAGACTTACTGAGTGTGAATCCATTTGTAACACCATCCCCAGGAAACTCATGAGTTTGAGACACACTGTGCTAGAAGACATAATGCAGTCAGATGTTGTTTCTATTTGCAGAATCACAATGAATATGATAGCCATCAATGTGACTGATATAGATGTGTTGTGTTGGCAAGTCAGACATCCACTGGTGGTATGATTTTTGGAAATGATGAACAACACTTGATACAAGAGCAAAACAAAGTACAACGTGGCCTCAGTTTGCCTAATAGTTGGATTCCTGGAAAATAAGGAACATAATAAGTGATGCAAAAGTATCTTGTGTTTCCATGTAAAATGGAGTTGGGTTTCTAGGGTGCTATAATACTAAACACATCTTATACCTGATTCAGGTGTTTAGTTTTGATTTTGAATATCAAATAAGATATTTGAAAGCAGCGCAGGATCATGGGACAGCTCTGCAGACTTTTCCTTATTTGCTGTCAAATCTTTTGTGCCCCATGTGGGCTAAAACTAAGTTTAGTTTGAGGTAGAAAACTCAGCTTCTCTAAACTGTCAGAACTCAGTTTATGTTCAGGTCAGATTCAGAAAGGATCTTTTGGAAATTTCCAGGTATTTCATACAGAGGACAAGCCGGGCTATGAATCACAGAGGACAACCATTCACAGGTGTAAATAGGTAGAATGTATTTAGATGCCATCTGTTAAAATTAGTTATGTCACTTGTTAAGATGAATGTGTGCAAGTGTGTCTGCTATATCGATAATTACAATGAGTCTGGGAACCTTATCATTTTGTGCAGTACAATATTCCTATTTCTTAGCCCCATGATTCTCAAATTGAGCAGATATCAGAATGACCTGGAGGGTTTGTTGAAACAAAAGTTGCTGGGCCCACCTCCAGAATCTCTGATTCAATAGGCCCAGCATGATTCTGAGAATCTGTATTTCTACCAGACTCCCACAAGGTGCTTCTTTTTTTTTTTAATTTTTTTTTTCAACGTTTATTTTTTTGGGACAGAGAGAGACAGAGCATGAACGGGGGAGGGGCAGAGAGAGAGGGAGACACAGAATCGGAAACAGGCTCCAGGCTCTGAGCCATCAGCCCAGAGCCTGACGCGGGGCTCGAGCTCATGGGCCGCGAGATCGTGACCTGGCTGAAGTCGGACGCTTAAACGACTGCGCCACCCAGGCGCCCCACAAGGTGCTTCTTAAATTCGCCAGAGTCCAAGGATCATTCCATGAGAATCACTGACCCAATAAATATATGTGAATGAAGGAATTATATTCAATGAGTCAACAGATACTTCAAGTGTGTACTAGTGTTGAGTGCAGTTCACAAGTCTGACACCATCCTGGCCCACAGGAAGAAGCATTCAGGTTGAGGAGAATAATCACATAACTGTGTGGATAGGTGTGCCAGTAGAAAACTGTGTACTCAATGTGGGAAACTGAGGAAAGATTAAGAAAGAGTATTTACAGGGGCACCTGGGTGCTTCAGTCTGTTGGGCCTCCGACTCTTGATTTTGGCTCAGGACATGATCCCTGGAACGTGGAACCGATCCCCGTGTTTGCTTCGTGGTAAGTGTGGAGCATACTTAAGATTCCCGCCCCCCCCCCCACCGACCCTCTCCCTTGCTCGCACTCTCTCTAAAATATAATAAAAATAAAAATAAAATGTAAAATAAAAAGACGATTTACAGAGGTGTGGGCAGGGTTCGTGGAAGCACAGGAATGTGAGGTGCCCAGTGATTAGCAGGAACAGGAAGTGACCCTCCCTGCCATGACAAAGCAGGACTAGGAGCTGTTATAGGAACAGGGAGCACTGTAGCCCTGGAAGGTGGGTTCCCTGACAGGTGCTGAGGCTTCAGTTAGAGGACCCTGGAAACAACTCCACTGATGGAGGGGTGGGAGATAGAATCCCACCTTTCTTTGTCCTGCCCTCCAATCTCCTCACTGACTCCCTTGTAGGGTTGCCAGATAAAATATAGGGTGCCCAGTTAAATTTGAATTTCAAAACTTTTTTAAGGCTTTTTTATTTTTGAGAGAGAGAGAGAGACAGAGCATGAGCGGGGGAGGGTCAGAGAGAGGGAGACACAGAATCAGAAGCAGGCTCCGGGCTCCGAGCTGTCAGCACAGAGCCCAACATGGGACTCGAACTCATGAACCCTGAGATCATGACCTGAGCCAAAGCCAAATGCTCAATCGACTGAGCCACCCAGGCGCCCTTAAATTTGAATTTCAGATAAGCAGTGAATTTTTTTTTTTTTTTTTAGTGTAAGTGCAATACTTAGATATACTTCTACTAAAAAAATATTTCTTGTTTATCTAAAATTCTGAGTGTCCTGTATTTTATTGTTGATGCTAAATCTGGCAACACTATCCCCATGGGCAAACTTAACCAGAAGCCAGAAAGCATGGGGTAGTAAACGTTTCAGTACATTAAACTTTTCAGGGCATGGAGCCGGTAGAGACAGGGGATCTGCAGTTAAAGGAAGGATTTTGGAAATCGGAAAATAATTTCATGTTTGCCTGATCTGGTAGAGAGAGAGAAAGAGAATTGACGATTCAGGAGTGATTAAAGACACGTGTGAGAAGCTTTGGAGAGGAACATTGACATGTTGCCCTCAGTGACCAGTGTAAAGGCAGCACATAATGACCAGAATCTTCGCAATTGCTTGCAAGCTCAGCAGGATCCCCTCCACCCCTCCCACTGCCATTTTCTTCTCATCTCTCCCTCACTTCCCTCTACCTCTCCCCGGCTTCTTGATCCAAAACCACTGGCCTCCTTGCTGTTCTTTGATATGATTTGATAACTAGGAGTTCACAAATGGCCCTAGATGCTCATTTGGGGTTACCTGGACAATGAGTTAATTGGGACCACCTTGGTTCCGGCAGGAGGGACTGTCCCAAAACTTAGCTCCATGTGGGGATAATGGCTTTCTTCCTCTGGCAAGAAGGGCTACAAATCGTCATGGACCCTAAGGTCCCCAAATAACTTCCATAAACACCTGGCACCTTAAACTCCACCTGCCTGACTCCAAGCAGTGTTTATTATCCACTGAGAAGGTCATTCTCACAGGGAGTTAGGTCCTTCCATAGGGGCATAAACCCACTATGTGTCCAAACCCAGCATGCTTTGCCATGGGATGAAGAGAGGATGAGGGGGGTGGCATGCCTCGTCTAATCCTGTGAATCCCTCACTTGTAAGATTCCCCAATAAAGCCTGTTTGTTACACATTCTGTGGGATGTTGTCGAATTTATCCTCGGCCAGGATGAACAATCCCATATCAACACAAAGATATTTAACATGCATGGCTCTTGAACATTCCAAATGTATTCCTGCCTTTGCCCTTGGTATATACTCTGCCTGTAATATCATTGTCCGAGATGTGTTTATGGCACTTTCTCTCATTTCCCTCTGGTCTCTGCTAAAATGTCTCCTTAGAAAGACTTTTCTTGACTACCCAAGATGAAAGGGTAATTTAGTCCACTCCCCAACTTTCCTTTCAAATTCTACGTTTTATTTGTTTCTTGTCTGTACTACCCAATTTGGATGTAAATCGCCTGAAGTTGACACTTTATTTTGTGTCATGTTATACCCCCAGGGCCTAGGAGAGTACCCAGGATGTAGCAGATGCCCAAGGATATTTGTCGAAAGAATGCATAAATACAAAAAGATGGCTATTAAGTGGATAATGGACTGCAAGCATAGCAAGATTGAAAATGGAGGCTTCATTTAGAAAGTTAGACCTGCAAGGGGGCAAAAGACCATAGCAATTGAGATTAGGCTGGAGAAACAGGATCAGAGGGAATCAGATTAGGAATGGTTTGGGGGAGAATGTTGGTAGGACCTGCTGGCAGATTTGATTTGGTGGGTGCAGGAGATGAAAGACTCCATGAAAAGCCCCACCATGAGCAACGGAATGGTTACGATTTCCAGTCACGGAGGTGGGAAAGGCTTGTGAAGAGCAGGGTGGAGTGGCTTGCGAGGAAAATCAAACGTTTTGGTGTGTCAGGGCGCCCGGGTGGCTCACTCAGTTGGGCCTCTGACTTTGGTTTCAGGTCATGATCTCACCGTTCATGAGTTTGAGCCTGGCATCCGGCTCTGTGCTGACCGCTCAGAGCCCGGAGCCTGCTTCGGATTTTGTGTCTCCCTCGCTCTCTGCCCCTCCCCCCTCATACTCTGTCTAGTTCTCTCAAAAATAAGTAAACAGTTTTTAAAAAAAGAATTTGGGTGTGTCAACTTCAAGTTATCTATTAGACATCCAAAGTGCAAGCCTTATGTAAGCAATTCAAGTATCAGGAAAAGGTGATGGTAGACACATAAATTTGGGAGTTATATATGGTTTTCAAAACCAAGGGGATTGTTTTCGTTAATGCAGGGAAAATGTATTATTAGTAAAGAAAACGGAGAGTCAGAGGGAGTCCTGTTACCCTCGAACAGTTAGAGGCCGAAAAGGTAAGAAAAGGCAAGTAAAATGGATTGAGAAGTAATAATTCGAGAAGGAAGAAAATAAAAACAGAAGCATGTAGAGTCTTGAATACCAAGAGAAGAAAAGTGAGGATGCAGAGGTTAATTAGTATAAATTTTATGGAGAGAAAATGGCAATATGTATCAATGTCTTAAAGATAATCACACTTTTTATTAAGTAATTCAACTCCTAAAAATCTAGCAATAAAATTCTAAAAACTATGCAACAAGATTTACGCATAAGAGATTTTCACTGAAGCATTATTTTATAATAGCCAAAAATTATGTACAACATAAATGTCCAAAACTAGGGCATTAGTTAAATAAATTGTGATGCAGCCATACAATTGAATATTATGCAGCCATTAAATTATGTTTATGAAGAGCTTTTAATGAGCTGAAAAATGCTGATAAGATGATATAATGTTAAGTGAAAAAAGAACATGCAAAATTTTATGTACAGTATGATCTCAATTATTCAATCATATGTACTCATTGAAAAATACCAGGAAGAAATATCCTAAAATATTAATATAATTTCTAGCTTTGGGGATTATGAAGTTATTATTTTTCTTTGTTTTTTTTTTTTAATTTTCTTCAACTCATCATGTATTTCCTCTACAATCAGAAAACACTGAAAAAAAAATTCTTCCTTAAGTTGAGTGGAAATCTGTCTCACTGGGCTTTGTTGTCCTTTTATAGAAATAGAAAAGTGAGTAAACCTTACCTCTTTTTTCTAGGCAGCCTTCAAATATTTGAGGAGAGCTGCCAGCCAAGAGCTTTGGTTTTACCTATGAATCCATGTCCCTCTGTCTTTCAAGCTGCTGACGGAAGAAATCATCTGATCCCTTTCATATCTCCTAACAGAGAGTCTTCTACATCATTTACCACTTGCTCTGTGATTAATCTAAACTTCAGTTTCCTCACATGCAGATTGGGAATAAATTGTTGAAGGAGACTACCTTTAGTGGGATATTGTGTATAAATGACTTCACAATCCAGGCACTGTACACATTTGAAGGAATGGATGCTCACAGGAGGATTGCCAGAGAGTGGGAAGAAGGAAGAAGGGATGGAACCTGAGCATGTCCAGCTCTGCCACTTACCACAGCAGTGGTGCAGACCAGTCACAAAGACTCTCCTCCATCAAAGGGATTATTACCAGCTTCTTGTGCTGTCTCCCAGGGTTGAGTTCAGAAAGAAATGAGGTGAGAAACACAAACACTGTGGAAAAGTCAAAAAGTACTGTGTGTGTGTGTGTGTGTGTGTGCGTGTGTGTGTGTGTGTGTAAACATTATTTCCACATTGGGACCTTCTCCCTCACCCTACAAAACCCCTATCCCCTCGTGTGACAGGGACTTGTGATGCTTTCACCAGTGGATGTCTTGACAAGGCAGATATGACCCTTCTCCAGTAAGGTCCAGTCTTTCTTATTTCTCTAAAATTTCAAATCTTACCCATTCTAAAGGATACTCAGCCCATGAATATTCACTTGAACCTCCTTGAAGTATTTCTTCCTCCATTGCACACTTACAGAAATTACTATTCCTACCCTTTGGAACTCACTAAGTTCCTGCTTTGCACTTTATATTTGCATCAGTATTTATTTATTTATTTATTTATTCATTCATTCATTCATTCATTTTATGTTTTTAAAAATTTTTTAATGTTTGTTTATATTTGAGAGACAGAGACACAGCATGAGCAGGGGAGGAGCAGAGAAAGAAGGAGACACAGAATCCAAAGCAGGCTCCAGGCTCTGAGCTGTCAGCACAGAGCCCAACATGGGACTCGAACTCATGAACCACGAGATCATGACCTGAGTGGAAGTTGGAAGCTCAACTGACTGAGACACTCATTCATTTTAGAGAGACATTCATTCATTTGAGAGAGAGAGAAAGAGAGTTCAAGCAGGAGAGAGGGGCAGAGGAAGAGAGAGAGAGAGAGAAAGGGAGAATCTTAAGTAGGTTCCACACTCAACATGGAGCCCAATGCAGGGCTCCACCCCATGATCCTGGGATCTTGACCAGAGCAGAAATCAAGAGTTAGACGCTCAACTGACTGAGCCACCCAGGCACCCCTGGAATTTCTTTTTACTGACTAAAATTGAAATCCTTAAGAGCAGGAGTGACCTATAGCATAATGGATCTATAAGGTCTTGTAATCTGTTCATATATTTTCATTTTAAATATGAAGAAATGGAAGACTGAGAGATGGGACCTGGTTTTCCAGCATTTTGTGTTTAATTGGAGGCAGAACCAGGACAGGGACTGAATTTCTGACTACTTTTTCCATTGGTTCATACCAATAGAAGTAGATGAATCACTGCGATCTCTTTCTCTGCAAACTCCCTGCCCAGGGCTCGCCTTCATCAGAAGTCAGTGGTATAGCAGTTAGGGACTTGAAATATGTGAGTGTTGAGTAGATATTGCTGCTGAGTTGTGGAATCTTTCTTAAGCCATTTCATCATTATGAACTAGTAAACTATTGTTCCTCACCCACCCTATCCCCTCCCTATCAGTCTTTTACCCCTACTTTAGGAATGATTCAGCCATTTGAGAAAGGAGGTATAATACAGGGACAAGGATTATACTACACTCCCACCCCAGGACTCGAGGACAGGAAAATTCTCAAATTTGGTTAAGTGAACCTCCAACTACTTTTGGTGGGAATCTAGGCATTAACCAAAAGTCTTTTCTTGACTTGGGTTATTCTGTTTTTCTCTTGGTGGTCAACTGATGTGTTTCCATGATTCTCTTTTTCCATAAAAGGTATTTCCCCCAAATCTGAAGCTGAAATGTCTTCTATACAATACTGGTCTATCAAACATCTCATGATTATTTACAGGATAGGGTTCAAGTACTACTGCAATTTTGTTTTCAATCCAAGGTTTCTGCCCTCCTTAGAAGGGTTCTCTAATTAATTGGCATGTAAATGAGGCTTAGGAGCTGGGTTTATCAAGGGCTTCACATAGTTCTCAAAGACTTTCTCATCTCATTTTCAAGGCAATTTGCATACTTTCACTCAGTTCTTCTTACACATTTCTTTGAAGAAACCCCTTATGCCCTTGGGTGTTCTCTGTATACAACTCCCTTGACCTAACACTTGTGCTTTACTTTCCCCTGAGCAATGACATTGCCTTAGGCAAAAGTGACACATTTCCATCACTGATGAGCCTCCTGAAAGATTCAGAGAGTGTCTTGGGTACTGGCTTGAATGTATCTAGAGCTGAGGTTGTATATCCTGTCATCTTTAGAAATTCCACGCACAAATTAAAGAGAAAATGCATTCCTCCATGTAGAAAGGAATAATAATCCTTCACAAATAAATTTCCTTCCTTTTTGCTATGCTAATTAAATTTAGATGAGTTTGGTGAAGGGGGGGGTTATTTTATTTTTTTCTTCTGGATTCATCCTTTTCAAATGGCATTAAACAATGATGTCTTCATGAAGGATGAGTTATTCTGCCTCCTGACCTACATTTTGGCCACATTCCATCGCTATGGAAGAAGGGAGACATTTGTCTTTTTCTGAAATTGAATTTGGAAAGGTCACTTCTAGGAAAGCATAAGACATGTCACTTTGAATGCTTACATGTTCATAGTGTCATTCATCCATTCCTTTATTCAGAAAACAAATGCTAATTGAATGGTAGCACATATCAGACACTCTCTTCTGGGTAGAAGATAGAGTTTGCCTCTAAATGCTTGGTGGCTTAGCACTCTGATATATGGTAGGGGATGGAAGAGGCCAAGAACTAGGAAAGGTGGATTATGATCCCAGATTAGTCATATTTTGTGATCCTGGACATGTCATAAGTGAGGAAACATGGTTCAAAACTATGATAAACTACTCTTATCCAATTGGAATTTTTCTTTGATATACTGAAATAGCTCTTTTAGACCTATTTAAGCACAGATTTCTAAAATTGCATACTTTCTGTGTGTGTGTGTGTGCGCGCGCGCACATCAAAGGAAAATTCAAGCAAAATAAAATAAAGCTTCTTGCAAGTTGAAGTCTTCTTAGTGACTTTTCAGCTCAGTGTTGCTGATGCTCAGGCTTTTGCCCATAGTATGAGGAGTGCTGGTAATGTGCATCTCTCTGAAGGAGCACGCCATTCTGGGTTCTGGTCTTTTCTAACCTATTGATATCCATCTTGCAAGTTTTGATACCGCAAGTTTCTTGGTCTTAACAGAATGTGTCAAATGGTGTTTTTCAGGCAACTCCTGGAACTCACAGTCCTCAACAAATACTTAGTTGACTGAAAGGCCCAAGAATTGAAGCTGTTTGATTATTCCACCAGTAATAACGTGTTTTCTCACACACAGGCAATCACAATTTCAAGTCTACCACCTGGCTTACAGTAATTGGCTGACATGGTTTGCAGAGATGTTCAAATGTATGTGTGTGCATGTATGTGTGAGTTCATATCATCAACAGTGGCATAAGAAACAACCTAATGAGAGACTCTAACCTACTAGTGCTAATTGGGACAGCAGTCATAAATGTGTCCTGGCAAACCCAGTCTTCTCCCAAGCTTCCATCCCCAGGGAACATGAAGAAGCAGATTGGGCACAGGGCTCTGTATTGTTATTTTAAAAAGTTTTTTAACATTTATTCATTTTTGAAAGACAAGGAGAGACAGAGTATGAACAGGGGAGGGGCAGAGAGAGAGGGGGACACAGGCTCCAGACTCTGAGCTGTCAGCACAGAGCCCGACACGGGGCTCGAACTCACAGATGGAGATATCATGACCTGAGCTGAAGTTGGACGCTTCACGGACTGAGCCACCGTGCTCCCCACAGTGCTCTGTATTATTAAATTACTGGAGACATATTAGTCCTGTGAGAGAGAACTCAGAATAGGAAGGATGTCTGAATCTTCTTAGCATAATAAGACCAAGATATTAGTTCTTTTTTTTTTTTTTAATTTTTTTTTTCAACGTTTATTTATTTTTGGGACAGAGAGAGGCAGAGCATGAATGGGGGAGGGGCAGAGAGAGAGGGAGACACAGAATCGGAAACAGGCTCCAGGCTCCGAGCCATCAGCCCAGAGCCTGACGCGGGGCTTGAACTCACGGACCGCGAGATCGTGACCTGGCTGAAGTCGGACGCTTAACCGACTGCGCCACCCAGGCGCCCCTAAGATATTAATTCTTAAGAAAGAATCAAGGCTATGTTAATAGGGAGGGATTTGGATTTCTTGTGTATACAAGAAAAGAAGGCAGTGCTAGTAGGGGGTTAATGCTAGTGGTGGCCAAAAACGTTTGATATTGAGTATGCTCAGCCTTGTTTCTCAAAGCATGGTGCAAAGACCAGTGGCACAGACATCACCGGGGAGACTGATAGAAATGCAGAATCTCAGGTCCACTCTAGATGCACAAAATCGAACTCTGCAATATTACAACATCTCCATTAAAGTCTGAGTAGCAATGCCTAGGGGAGAGTTTTCTCCCTCCAGGCAAACACATGCACATACCATCAGGGACACCAGAGCTCATCAACCCTTGAGAAGCAGATATTCGACACCTAAGGCTATTAAATATGTAATCTACTTGAAGATTTTAATGATTGCTGAGTTTTAAATCAGTCTTGTGGGTAGGAATGGTGAGTTCTGGTTGAACAAAATTGGAGACAGAACTCGACTGTATATAGAGTGGAATTTAAAGGAGAAGGCTTTGGGATGCGGGACAGAAAGTTTGGCAGTGAGAAAAATCCCAGGGTGACACCCTCTGAAAGCCTGTGAGAGGACATTTGAGAACTGTCTGCCACAAAGACCTAAGGGGAAGATCTACTTTTGTGCAGGGAACATAAGAACCAGAGCAGGATAATGCCTAATTCCCCAACCCCAGTCTACTCTGTAAGGTTGGTAACAATCCTTGAACTCTCAAAAGCATTACCTAAAGTAGTGGCTTTCAAACTTTTCAAACATTTTTGACTTGCAACTCACCATAAATACATTTTGCATTAGTTATACCTGAAATAAGTATTTTGTAAAATTTCACTTATCCTGCATTCTGATATTTTAATCTATCATATTCCATTAAAAAAAATACCAGTATGACCTGATAAATGATTTCATGACCTACCAATATGGTGGCATGGTCTGCTTTCACTCGGAGGAAAGGGGATGAATGATATATGGACAGGTTTAGAAGGAGAATCCATTCCTCCCTGGTCTTCTATGAGATCAGGACTATCTGTCCTCAGTGTAGACACCTGAATGGCCTGTAGACAAAACCCACAGATAATACAGTGGTGCTGCTCTCCTCTAAGGAACATGGGGACTTATTCCATGGGGAAAAAAAGGAAGAGAAGGAGCAACAGAAAATGCACAAATTCCGCAGGTTACGTCACTGATTTGGTTTAAAAGCAAACTATTTGTTTGTACAACAATCATGACAAAGTATTTTTATAGGCAGGACAAAAAATTAAAAATATTTACCACATTTTCTTTCACATGAAGAGATTTTGAGGAGATTTAAGGAAGGACCAGATTGCTTTCTTTAACAAAAAAGATGGTCACTGTCTTAGTCCATTTGGGCTGCTATAACAAAATACCACAGACTGGGTGGCTTATAAACAACAGAAATTTGTTTCTCACAGCTCTGGAGGCTGGAAGTCCGGATCACGGTGCCAGCATGACTGGGTGAGGACTCTCTTCTGGGTTGCAGACTTCCCACGGTGTCCTCCTATGGCAGAAGGAGCTAGGGAGCTCTATAGATCCTTTTTCTTTCTTTTTTTTTTTTTTTTATAAGAGCACTAATCTCATTCATGAGGGCTTCACCCTCATGACTCAAGCACGCCCAAAGGTCCAAGCCCCCAACACCGTCACATTGGATATTAAGATTCCAATATGTGACTTGTGTGGAGACATAAATATTCAGGCCATAACAGGCAGAGAGGGAAATGAACAGAAAGGAGGCCAGAAGACCAACATGGGAAAGAAGAGAGGAGGAAGAGTGAATAGAGGGTGTCTGTGAAAGGAGACTGGGAAACTTGATGTGTAGTGCAGGTTTTTAGAAAATTTGGCTATATCAAATCTAGTAGAATTCCTTCCTTGACGTGTTGCCCAATTCTAAGAAAACCTTTAGAAAAAAGTTATATTATCCTTTAAAGCTTTTGTAGAAGTGTATGTGTATTTCGTGGATAAAATGAGCCTTAAGGCCACCGCCAAAGAGTCAGTTTCATTTGGATTACAGAAGTAAAGTAACAGTTTTAACTAATAAATCGACTTTTTCCTGATTGAATTGAGGAGGGGCCCAAGAGGAAGAATGAGTGAGTTACCAGTGGGTTACAAAGATCTGCTTTGCACTTGTAAGTATTTGCATGCAAGACTGCAAACGTTTCCTTATTAACATTTTCTTGGCAAGATCCAAGTGGGCCTGGTGAATCATATGGTTTTCATCCATTTAAAAACTTAAATGCCTTGTAAGTTTCTGGAGGCAAATTAATATTGGCTTGTGAGATCTATCAGTAGACTGCAGGATCTGATCTCACCTAGGTGTAAGTCTCGAGAAACAGGATTTTCTTCCTTTCCACAAAATTGAAAGAAATCAGTAAGAGTATGTATAAATAGGAGGAGACTCCCCTCTCTATGAAATTAACTTCTCACAGGACCTCAGTTAATTAAAAAAAAACCTTAGTATAAGAAGAAGGGCTGTAGCAACATTTCAATGAGACTTTGGGGAAAATCCAACACCATGAAGTTGCATGAGCCTTCGTTTGTCTAAGATCAGAGCAAGACAGACTCAATGTGTTGAGATTACTGAGAACTGTCACATCATCGAAGCTCAAATCATCAAAAGAAAAAATATTTATTGAGCTTTCCTCGAACCTGAGGACTTGATGAAGTTGATGAGACCTATAACCCCTGCAGGTCTAAGGAGCAGATAAAATGATACTGGACGGAGTGGTGTGTGTGATATCAGTGTTTCTAGGGCAGTCTCCTTACAAGTGAGGTTTTATGAGTCATGGTGAGGAAGTAAGCAGATGATCCCCCACTGCGTTAAAGACAGTAGATGAGCTGTCACCTGCTCCTGGATATTCTGAAGCTCTCAATGGCATCTGAGAGGTAGTAGTTTCACAGCCTTCTCTTACAATGTGCAGGTAAAAACCCACAAGGATCATTTCCTTCTTTTTATCTATTGTAGGAATATGTCAACTTGAGTGTGCATGCACACTTAGAGCCTTGCCATCTGAAGTAATTTGTACTGGTAGCTAAGGAAAACAGTCAACAGGCAAATCAGGACTTAGAATTTAAAAAATGCTGCCAAAATTATTCTTTTCTGGTTACTGATAATCATCAGGAATTATATTTCTTTTTTTTAATTTTATTTTTTATTTTTTAAAATTTACATCCAAATTAGTTAGCGTACAGTGCAACAGTGATTTCAGGAGTAGATTCCTTAGTGCCCCTTATCCATTTAGCCCATCCCCCGTCCCACAACCTCTCCAATAACTCTCTGTTTGTTCTCCATATTTATGAGTCTCTTATGTTTTGTCCCCTCCCTGTTTTTATATTTTTGTTTCCCTTCCCTTATGTTCGTTTGTTGTGTCTCTTAAAGTCCTCATATGAGTGAAATCATATGATTTTTGCCTTTCTCTGACTGATTAATTTCACTTAGCATAATACCCTCCAGTTCCATCCACGTCATTGCAAATGGCAAGATTTCATTCTTTTTGACTGCCGAGTAATACTCCATTGTATATATATTTCCACGTCTTCTTTATCCATTCATCCATCGAGGGACATTTGGGCTCTTTCCATAACTTTGGCTATTATTGATAGTGCTGCTATAAATATGGGGGTGCATGTGTCCCTTTGAAACAGCACACCTGTATCCCATGGGTAAATGCCTAGTAGTGCAATTGCTGGGTCGTAGGGTAGTTCTATTTTTAGTTTTTTGAGGAACCTCTATACTGTTTTCCAGAGTGGTTGCACCAGCTTGCATTCCCACCAACAACTCAAAAGAGATCCTCTTTCTCCACATCCTCGCCAACATCTGTTGTTGCCTGAGTTGTTCATGTTAGCCATTCTGACAGGTGTAAGGTGATATCTCATGGTGGTTTTGATTTGTATTTCCCTGATGATGAGTGATGTTGAGCATGTTTTCACGTGTTGGTTGGCCATCTGGATGTCTTCTTTGGAGAAGTGTATATTCATGTCCTTTGCCCATTTCTTCACTGGATTATTTGTTTTTTGGTTGTTGAGTTTGATAAGTTCGTTGTAGATTTTGGATACAAACCCTTTATCTGATATGTCATTTACAAATATCTTCTCCCATTCTGTCAGTTGCCTTTTAGTTTTGTTGATTGTTTCCTTCGCTGTGCAGAAGCTTTTTATTTTGATGAGGTCCCAGTAGTTCATTTTTGCTTTTGTTTCCCTTGCCTCCAGAGACGTGTTGAGTAGGAAGTTGCTGTGGCCAAGATCAGAGAGGTTTTTGCCTGCTTTCTCCTAGAAAATTATATTTCTCTCCTTGTAGATGTCATAATTTCCTTCCTCTTCAAATGGAGTGGTTTTACAGTACCACGCTCTGTCCCTGTATGTAATGGCTAAGCCCATGACATTCTGTTCTTCCACCTCCAAACAAACCATCCTGCTACTTTCAAGAGCTCACCTTGCTCTGTGTCTTATTGCCACTCTCGGCTTCGTCTTTGTAAAATGAAGGACTGAGCCCCAGAATTTTAAGGGTTTTCCCAACTTTACTTCTCCTTTGATTTTCAAGTGTCCAACCCTGCCATCTTCCAGTGGCGTTTCCCAGCTGACCCCAGCTCCCAGCAGTCCCCATTGGCCGCTCTTCCCAACTTTGCTCAGAGACATCAGATCCATAGCTTACTTACAATCAGCCGTGGCGGGAGCGGTCCTAACACAGAGACTGGCAAGCACGATAGATCAGACTGCTTTTGTTGCTGGAGAGCCAGCGGTTAAACACTTACCAGCACACCCCCATGCCTCTCTCATGTCTGATGCTAACGAGCCTGACAGACACTACTCTTTGAATTTGGCATAGTCATCTCAGACTCCAGGGCAGAAACTAATACTTGGGTCTCATATTTGTTCCCTTCCCCTTCCCCACTCCTTGTCTCTTTTGAGAAAGGAATTACATATTTTTTAGTCAGCTTTGCACAAAATCTTGGTATCATCTTTGTTTTATCTCTCTGCACCCATGGAGAATATGCAGAGTTTTAATGGTTATTCCTTTGAAGTTTCTTTTAAAACCATCCTTTTTCCTCATTCTCCTTGCCAACCTTCATCATTTCACACCTGAGTGTATTCAAGAGACTCCCAACTTTCATTTTTGCTTTTACTTCTGTCTCTCCAATCCTATACATGGCAACAAAATTTTCTTAGTTCCCATCTTTACCCAGTAAAAACTTTCATGGCTCCAGCAGCTCTCTGATCATATTTCATGTCTAACATCCACTGCCTAGTTTATAAGGCTTCTGTCAATCTGGCTCTATGTTAGCCATCTCACAGGTTTTTCCTACTCTGTCCCATCCCTGTTACGGTGACTCTTCCTGTCATCTCACATAAGCCTCAACTCCCAAGCTGTTCTCTCAAGGACTCAGAACACCATTGCTGCAGCTGCAGAAGAGAACAAAGCGGCTGTAGCAGCTGCTGATGCAGCGGCAGATTAACCTCCCAGGCTTAACCTTCTGTTGGACCGCTCTGCATTTGCCCATGTCTAGCTCCCATGGGCCCCTCTTTCTCCATCCAGCTCATCTCCACAACTAGGCATCGCCTTCTCATTTTGACTCTTATGGAAATCCTGACCAGACTCTGAACTGCCTTCAGTGATTCTACTGCTCTTGCTGAGAACACAGCCCTAGAGGATGCTGGTCCTAGGCTGCATCCTGCTATGCTGATAACCCCAAACGCTGGAAGTCCTGGGTCCTAAACCATGTGCTTGGAGAGAACAGACATGCTTATTTATTCCTGTTGCCTGTGCCCTTTCCTCTCTTTATTCATTTATTTGAATAAAGTTTATTGAGCATATACTGTGTCAGGCACCAGGATGGGCAGTAGAGAAGCAAAGCTGAAAAGACATGATCGCAGCCTTCTGGGACGGGGGTTGGCAACTACAACCCACGGGCCAGATTCAGCTCACTAGCTGTTTTTGTACAGCTCGTGAGCTAAGAATTTTTTTCACATATTTAAGTAGTTGGAAAAAGTCAAGAGAATATACGGAACTCAAATTTCAGTGTTGATAAATAACGTTGTCTCGCAGCTCAGGCGGGCCCATTTGCTAAGGTGGCATCTGTGGTTGCTTTTCTACTCTAACACCAGAGACCTTATGGCCCACGAAGCCGAAAATATTTACTATCTTGGCCTTTACAGAAAAAGTTTGCTGACCCCATTCCAAGATTTCAACACTTAGTGAGTGAGATAGACATGCGAAACAATTACAATATCCTGGGATGACTAATCTGATGGCAGTAAAAACAAGAGACAGGAGTAGGAGAGAATAAAGCTCCTACTAGAAAAAGTGTCTGGAGGCTAACGTTTGAATTGTACGGAAGGTGAAAAGATGTTCAACATTTGGATCAGAGAGTGGGGGGAGGGGAAGTCACACAAACATTATGCCAAAGGCACGAGGGCAGGGGAGAGACAGGCATGATTTGGGGAAGAGAACATTTCCACGTACCTGTAGAGTTGACTCCATAGCTTTCAAAAACATAACATATTGAAGTTGCAGAATAATACTGTTTTTGTAAAGTTTAATGCAGAATAATAAGATATATCTCACGTGTGAATGATAAATACTCAAATCAAGATATGGTGACTACTTTTGAGAAGGATGGGGAGTCGGATTGAGGATGAGCATCCGAGAGATTTCATCTGTACTGCAATGCTTTATACCTTTTAAAACATTTATCAGGCAAACATGGCAAAACTATTTAATGTGACAATTGCTAAAGCTAATTACTGAGTTCACAGATGCACATTACTTATTTCTTATTCTTTCTATATGTTTGAAATATTTTATAAGGAAAAACAGTGATTTCACCCTCTGCTTTAAACATGCTCACAGTCCACAGTTTAGAGGTGGAGGTGACTTGGCCTGTGACTAATTTGCGTTTGGAACTTTTACAGTGACTAGAACAGAGAGTCCTCCAATCTAGCTTCGAAATGGGTACATTTATCATAAAGTCACACAAAGGACACCTCCTGAAATCGAAGGACAGAAACAGAAGTACAGCCAGGACTCCTGGGGACTGGAGCTGGGAACTGGAAAGTGGCCAGGAACCTGGGTAACCTTTCACAGAGACTGCAAGGTTGTGTTTGTCCTCTCTCTCTCTCTCTCTCTCTCTGTGTCTCTGTCTCTGTCTCTGATTTTCTCTGGGCATCTGCTTCACTCTGCTCTCTGCTTCCTTGTAACGCCTCTGATTCATCTGTAAGATGGGAAATGGAGTTGCCCTTCTACCACTGACGACTTCCGTTTGGCTCTGTTCCAATTTATAATGAAAATATATAACTCATGTATATCATCATTTTGAAGAAGGCCACACAGGTTTATGCCTGTGCCAAGTCCATGTATAGACCAGTGCCACTGCCTGATCTCTTGTTTACTCCTAGTGGCCATCCCAATACCAATAGCACCCAGGGCTGTTTCCCTGAGCAGAGGCTGTAGGAGGTACCACTTACTATTACTCCTTTTTCTTCTCTTCTTCTCCTCCTCCCATCTGCCTCCCCCTCCTTCTCCTCCTTCTACTACAGCTACTACTACTACTAATAAACACTTTCTTTAAATGCCTACTGTGTTCCAAAGACTACACCACACACTTTACAGACATCATCATATTTGCTTCATACCACATCCCTATGAGATAATACTATCATCCCCATTTTACAGATGGGGGGAAATGAGGCAGGAAGAAAGCTAGGTGACTTACCCAAGGTCATAGTGTGAACGGTAAAGCCAGGATTCTCAGGCAATCTGAGCATCGCTAGTAAATCGACTGGCATTTCTTGCTCTTTAATTCAGGCTGAGATTGTTGTTATTACAGAGATGCAGAATGCAAGGGGGAGGAGAGAAAGTCATTTAAACAGGGAGCTAAGGGGTAAATAGGACTTCTTACAACAAAGAAGAAGAGTGGATTTAAGAAATGAAACAAATGAACATAGTGGGGGAAAAAAGAGAGAGAAAAACCATAAAACAGACTCTTACCTATAGAGAACAAACTGAGAGTTGCTGGAGGGGATGTGGGTGGGGGATGGGTTAAATGGGTGATGGGTATTAAGGAGGGCACTTGTTGTGTTGAACACTGGGGGTTATATGTAAGTGGTGATTCACTGCATTCTACTCCTGAAACTAATATTATACTGTATGTTAACTAATTAGAACTGAAATGAAAAACTGAAACAAACGAAAGAACAGTGGACACAAAGGCAGGAGAAGAGCCAGGAATGCTCAGTAACCCAGATGGAACCCTGGGTTTGAGATAAGTGGGAGAAAACAGGGAAAACACAACAGCAATACCCTTCACTTAATGACCTGTGGGTGGAATTGGCCTCTGCCCAGCAACTATATGATAAGCCATCTAAACTATAAGCTGTCTGGCTCTTGTAAGTTTACCAGATGGGAAAATACAAGGGGATAGGAATTTTTATTTTCAGGGGCCTTGAAGAAATAGTAGGTATATACAGACATAAAAAGATGAATGCCATGGTATTTTCTGTAATAGCAAACGTGGTGGATATTATTAATATTATGGCTAATATTCACCGGATGTTTACTATGTACCAGGACCAGCTAAACTCTTTATTCACGTGAGCATATTCATATACATTAGATCATTTAATTTCACAGGAACCTTATAGATACCATTATCATCCTCATTTGACAAAATCAAAAACTAAGGCTTAGAGTGACTTATTTAAAGTCCAAAGACTTGACTTGGCAGAACCCATGTCTCTCTGACTCAAAAGCCAATTATGTTAGTCACTGCGTTATAATGCACAAAGGTACAGCAGCAAATGTGTGTCTGGATTGGTTATGAAACGCGCATATTGTGGACTATCATGCAGGCATTACATGATTCTGTAGTTCTTTATTTTCATGATGCATTGTTAGATGAGAATAAAGTTGCAGCATAGCATGTATGGCATAAATATATATATATACACACATTTTATTTATTAGAAATATGTACATATATTAGAAATACACAAGTTATGAAATACATTTTTATTACACACAGAAAAATCTAGAAGCATATACACCAAAATATTAACATTGATCTCCTTGTATTGAGATATGGGATCTTTTATGTTTTGCATGGGTTATTTGCATAAATTCTAGTGACCCTGCTGTATTGGTATACTGCTGGAACAAAGAGGCTCCAAAGTGCAGTAACTCTCTCCTGTGACTTGGCCACTCTCGACTCGCAACCTCCAAAGCTGCCTCCGGCATCCACTTGTTCCCAGTCAGCTGGGGAGGAAAAGAGGGATCCAGGACAAGCAGTTTGTCTTCAAAGCAATGACCCAGAAGTGACATGATCTCTTGCATGCACACCTCATTGGCCTAATACGAGCAGGAGTGGCAGGGAAATGCAGCTGCTAGCTGGACGGCCGTACACCCCGTTCCTATCACTAAAAGCAGGAAGGGGCTAGCGAGCACTAGGGGACCCTTGTATACAGTTGGCTACTTAGGAAGCAAGATTTTCAGGCATTCCAGAAGAGAAGACTGTTCTATCTCCTCCCCTCTATCTCCACCCTCCAAATGATGCTAGAAACCTCCTTCTCCCATAATCCTTTTCAGGGCCATTGCACAGATTTGCCCCATACAACTAGAGAGGACAACATTTGCCAATGCTGGGAGCCGAATGGCGTGCCAGACCAGGCCCAGGGGTGGCCGAGCTTCCTTTCTCTTTCAGCCTGCGCTCCTACTCAAGTGAGCAATCCTTAGCAACTTGCATAGCAGTGTGTGTGTTTCTGACCTGTCCTTGGGAGACTAGGTTTGTATTGGCTGGCCTTTAAGCAAGGATGTCTCCCATCATTACAGTGGAAACCAAACTGCTCTCCCATTGCATGTCTCACTGCTTCCTGCACCACACCCTCTCAGCCACATCTTCCAGCCCTGCACTTCTCAATATACATCCCACCTTGCTGGGGTACCAGTCCAGAGCTGTTGGGAAGGACTTGTTGTTGCTGTGACTAAAGCATTGAATATGTATACATACTATATAATTCCCTTCACTATATGTTTTTTGACTTGATGTCATGACGCCATTTCTCTGGCTAGCTTCTCTAGTGATAAAACTTCTGAAACAGAATAATACTTAGAATTCATGAATTCAAAATATCTAATTTGTCTTAAAATAGGAATGCCTACGCAGAGCAGGAAAAATCCAAGCAGGTCAAAAGGATATCGGTTTCTCCTGACTTCTGTCCTCAGTCCTCTGTTTTTCTATTAGGCAACCACGTAGCCAGTTTCTTGCATATTCTTCCAGAGGACAGAGAAACCATGGTAGTTAATTGGACACACCATAGCCATTGCACGTTTTATTTATGCCACAGTCAGAGTTGGGGTCAGAACCTGCAGGGAGTGGACTGAAGGCATTTTCTGAACTCACATCCTGCTGTTCCTACTGCTGTTCCATCCTTTCTCTGTTTCTCCCCAACCATGAGCTCCTTCGTATGCATGCAGGTCAGATGTACCCAGCTCCGTGATGACCTCCGTTCCCGCCCAGTCCCGCGTGCTGCTTTGATTCTCCAAGAAGAACACTTTTTCCCCTTTTGGTGCTCCCCGAGCACTTTTCTCCAGTTCTCTAGAGTTTCTCCAGTAGCCATCATTGTTAGAATGTTCACCTTTCTCTTTCCTTGCTCCCTGTAAGTTCCTTGATTGCATAAACCCTTCATTACAGATCTCTGTGGCTTTACAAAGAAGAGTGCTTATCACATAGTAGGGGCTCCGTAAATTTTTGGCAAATAAAAGAAGACACAGACAAGCCCTTCCCATTGGTGAGTGGAATCTAATTGAGATGTGATTGAATCCCAGGAGCAAACCCTGGCCGGGCTCCTTCTCAAGAAACTGCGAATTTCTCACTGCAGCTCTCCAGAGGGGCCTGCTTATCGGGGCTCAGTGTGTGGTCTAGAATCACGTGCACCGACATATTGCAACGCGGTATTTTAACGATGCCTTAGGTAGGAGGCAGCGCTGTCACATATAAAATGGCTAGAGAACGAGACGGCTCTTCCTCTCCCCATTTTGAAACTTATCAGATATTTTGGAGGAAGATGCAAATATCAGATCCCTTCAGACACACAGATATGGGCAGAGACACATACACGCACGGAAATGCTGTGTCTTCGCTAAATATAACCCTTTGTAGCGACAGTATCTCAATAATTTTCAAGTGAAAAGATAAGGAAGGGGAGCCAAGTCTTTCATAATGAATGCAAGCCTATAGCTTTTAAGCAGGGCTAACATATGGGCCACTGATGTGAATGTGAATGCAAATTAGATATTTTTGATTGCTTGAAATAAAGTCAGCAGAATCAAAGCCTCACACAGCAAATGGTGCAGATTTAACTACGTCAGTGCCAGGTTGGGAACAAGAGCTCTTAACACATCCTCAGGAAAAAAAGGCTTTCAGGCTGGCATTTTGGATTGAGGCCTTACTAGGTAGGGCAAAGATGTGGCTTTATTGCCATTCTGGCTCTTCTTTTAGAGGAGAGTCTTGCACGCATATAGATTAAAGATCTGCTTTGACCTCTGACCTTTCTGACTTATTACGTTGTCAAAAACCTTAAGGTGGTAAGGAGCTTATGGAGATCATTTTATCCAGTCTCCTGCTTTCAAGGAAGTAAAATCATACTCACTGGGGTAGGCACCATCCTGGGTGCTGGAGGCCCAGAAGGGAATAAAACAGTCACTTTGTTCAAGGAGGTTGTTCGTGTTTGGAGTTGTGAGACACAAACTCTCACTGCGGTGTTGCATGATTCTTCCTCTGGCGGAAGTGAGCCTAAAATACCAGAGGAGCACAGGTGTAGGTGTAGTTGAGAGAGAGGCTCATACAGTGAGGCACACGGTCCCTTGTGAGGGAGAGCATGGGAGGGTAGCGGGCAGGCAGACTGTGTAAGCGGAGGGGCTCTTGCTCCCAGTGTGCCCAGCCATCTCATGTGATGCCCAAGAGCTGGAGGTACAGGAACAGAGATAAGATCAAGCCTTTCGTAATGTGAGGCTTTTGCCCCCTCAAAAGAATGAAGTGCCTGCCAACTAGGCTCCACCATGCAGAAGGCGCCTGCCTGGACTCAAGCAGGGAAAACGTGAGAAGCAGAGGTGGTCTAGTGGCCCCTTACCCTATATTCCCAGGCTTGAATCCCAGCCACCATAGCCTATCATTTGCAGGGACTTCTACTGTCACATCAGCCCAACACATCTGTCCCCTTCTAGTAAATGGCAATCTTCTCTCCACTGCTTCCCTACCCTCTAGCTTAGGGTTTCTAAACCTCACTACCACTGACATTTTGGACTGGATGCTTCTTTGCTTGAGGTGGGGGCTCTTCTCTACATTGTAGGATGTCTATCAGCGTCACTGACCTTGACACACTAGATGCCAGTAGCACACCCCACACACATGAGTTGTAACAATCAAAACTGTCTCCAGACATTTCCAAATGTCCTCTGGGGGAGGAGGTGGGGACCGAATTGTCCCCATTTGAGAGCCCTGGTTGTAACCTAAACACGCTGATACTCTCTCCCAGGAAATTCTCATTTCCCTGCTCCAGTGTTACAACGTGACCTTGGTGGGGGCTTCTGGCTCTCTTGTAACAGCCCCTCCCCTTGGCCAAAGTCTTACTGAGCCTGGTATGCCTGGTTTGAGCTGCTGCAACCATCATTTCCTTGGTGCTCCCATTGGACCCGGGAGGCTCTTACTTACTTCTAGTAGCACATGGGGACATGATGAGCGTGGAGACTGTTGGTGGTCATATAACCAGTCATAGCCTTAGCTTCCCTAAAAGAGGTGGAGATGACATGAGCAAAATTCTGGTGGTCTGTGAGTACCTGGGACTATACGCCCTAAGACCTGTGGTTTGCCTCCATGAGCATTGTACTCTCCTTTATACTGAGTTCATGTAGGTTGAGTTTCAGTCACTTACAAGCAAAGCAGACCTAAGGAACACACTGTCCCATGGTGAGGAAAGTCCAGTCTGAGGAGAGGCAAACAAGTCAACAAGATGAGGTGAGAGTGAGGTTGTGATTATGCCAATGTCTGGAGCACAATCAGTCTGGGCTGCCGATCCCAGGCTGGCTTAGGGCAGAGCTGCTTGCTGGGGGTCATCCTACCTCCAGAGAGCAAAGCAATGACAGGGAGACAAATGACCAGGGTTGGGTTCTTGTGTGGGATCAGACCTCTATCTCTTTTCCTTATCCCAGTGAAAGTTCCTATCCCCAGAAATGTGCCCTAATAAAATGCCCTGGCTCCTAGTTCTACCTCAGTCTTCTAGTGATGGGTTGGCGGGGGCCAGAATGGAGCTGAGAGGAGCTTGACCCTATATAGAAGACTACATTTCTCCTCTTCTTGTTCTTTTCTCCTTTTAAAGGCCAATGACCAAGTAGAGATGCAGCTGTCCTCCCAAGGAGAGGAAATCTACTGAGGATCCTTAAAAAAATCCACTTCCCTTCATCTGAATCCCCACCTTCATTCCTGTATCACCTGGGGCTTATGGGGTAGATGGCTCAACTCCCAAAGCCTTTATAAATGCTTCTTAAATGCTGTTTCCAGCATTAAATTGGATTGGTACTGTCTATTTATTTTTGAGAGAGGAAGACAGAGCACAAGAGGGGGAGGGGCAGAGAGAGAGGGAGACACAGAATCCAAAGTAGGCTTCAGGCTGTCAGCACAGAGCCTGATGTGGGGTTCAAACTCATGAGCCGTAAGATCATGACCTGAGCTGAAGTCAGACCCTCAACCAGCTGAGTCCCCCAGGTGCCCCAAATATACAGAACTTTTAAGGAGAATTGAAAATTAACCAAATCTGAGAAGTCAACCACATTTTTTTCTGATTATGAGTTATAATCAGTTATATTTTTCAACCAAATTCAACAGAAAATATATTTTGCATCAAAGAACAATATGGCCGCTGTGGCGCCTGGGTGGCTCAGTTGGTTAAGCATCCAACTCCAGCTCAGGTCATGATCTCAGAGTTCATGGGTTCAAGCCCCATGTTGGACTCTGTGCTGACAGCTCAGAGCCTGGAGCCTACTTTGGATTCTGTGTCTCTGAGAGCTCTCTGCCCCTCCCTGGCTTGTGCTCTATTACTCTTTCTCTCAAAAATAAATAAACATTTAAAAAATTTCTTTAATAAAAAAAAAGTAATATGGCCCCAAAATGCAATTCTGATACTATTGAACCTCACCGTCTCTGTCCATGGCACAGCCTCTAATTCTAATGAAAAAAAGAACACAGAAGAGGAACAATAGTAAAAACAATAGTACAAAAAATAGTACAAAATAGTACAATAATGGTACAAAAATAGTACAAGTCTTTTGTTATCTGCCCTGGCCCCAAACATCTTCTATGATGTATTTAAGTTTCCTTGCTTTGGACAACCCTACTAATGTAATGGCGACAGAAACATCCATGTTGTCATAGTACAGCATCCTTTAGTCATAGGCCTTGACTGTATGTCTTTAAAGGAGCATATCAGCCTCTTGACCATGGCTGAGAGATAAGAGAAAGAAAAAATAGATTACCTTAGCAAGCACCAGGTCACCCACCATAGCTGAGTCCTTCAATCTGAAGGGCCCAAAGCTGCATGTCAGAGCTCTACTGGTTAGGAGAAGCTTCCCTGATCCTACAAACAACCCCTACACTAGCTGTGTTTCTTGCTGTGGGAAATTATACACTGAGAACACAACCGTGTAGCTGCTCAAGGTTCCTGGTCAAGCTGTTCTCATCCAAAAAAATTCCTTTCCCTGCTAATACCAGATCCTACTAACTAAACTTGGGTCATTTCTCATCAGGCCTGGAGCAGTATTTTGTGTTTTAAGGATCCCTGGGATTTGTTTGAATCAAGTAGAATAAGACATGCAGACACAGAAATGACTGTCAAGAAGCTAAAAATTTTATACACTTCCCTGGAAATAGGAAGCTTAATATGCCATGCAGGACAGTACAGAGAAGCACTGGGGTCAGGCAGGAGGCAGAGGAAGCGGGGTCAGGTGGCTGGGGTGGAGGGGTAGGTGTATGGAAATGTAGGCAAGAGCTTTTCTTGTGGTTTCTGTGGGAAGGAAGAAGCAAGGCACCATGAGCAGCTTTAGGATTGGTTAGTTTGAATAATTTCAGCTTGCTCTGGGGCATAGGGGTTGTACCTGATGGTCTGGAACCTGGCCCCGGAGTGATTAGGGCAGGGGAGTTAGTAGCTTGACATGTGAGACCCTAATAAATACTTTACTTGGGAGTATTGGTTTGCATATGAAAGGCATGCTGGCTGAGTTGTTTACTATCTCTAGGAATTGACTAACCCTGGATGACACAGTCCATCCAGGGCCAGTGAGGCCCCAGATGTCAAAGCAACAGAATATAGGAAATAAAAAGATATGATTAATACAGTTTGTCATTAGGGATATAAATTAAGGTGATTCTCAGACCTTGTATGTGTCATGCTACAGAATTTTTTTTTTTTTTTTTTTTTTTTGAGAGAGAGAGAGAAATTGAGAGCGTGAGCAGGGGAGAGGAGCAGAGGGAAAGAGAGAAAGAATCCTAAGCAGGCTGCACACTCAGTGCAGAGCCTAATGTGGGGCTCAATCCCGTGACCCTGGGGTCATGACCTGAGCCAAAATCAAGAGTCAGATGCTTAACCAACGAGCCACTCAGGAGCCCCACTACAGAATTCTTTATGCAAATAAAATGTCACTCAGATGACTAATACATAAAATAGTTAAAGGGTGGCTGCTCTGGTTGACATAAGGATCACTGGTCCAGAGACTTGAATACACAGCCTTCTGTCCTTTTTGTGGGTGGTTCTTGAGGCAATACTAGAGATATATGGATGATGGCTCAGAAACAGGACATTGGAGGCCTCTCCTAATACCGGTTGTACCTGCCACAATGTGGGAGTCAGTTGCTCACATTCTAGCCCTCTGTGTATACTGCTTCAGTTGGTTGGAGGTTCAAAGAAGGTTCTGGGGACCCACCATCCACATTTGTTCTGCCAGAACACTGCTCCCATGTACACTGCCTGCTCCCATGTACACTTGTCTGAAGACAAGGCCAGGAAAGGGGACACCTCAAAACAAGCTGGCACTTGTATGGGGAGGCTACATCATAGAGCAACTTGTCTGGGGCCCAGAAGATACCTCTCCGAGGACTTGGACGGGACCATGCACAAGGTCCCATGCCTAGGATAAAAGGACTTGAGCAACATCTTCTGCCCCCTTCCTCCTGAGCCTTTGAATCTCAAGTCTTCAGTATCTTCCTACTTCAATGGCTTGAAAAGACCAGTCTGAAGATGAACCAGACAGCCAATGAAGAATAAGGGCAAGACTTTGGCTCAAGGTCTAGTCCAGAATAATCATGATGACCTGCCCCAGACCCTCTTTCTTAGGCCCGTTTCAGTTCACTACATGCAAGTAGGCAATGCAAAGAAGAGAGTAAATCAAATTTCACTATCATTGGCATCATCATCACCGATACTGTTAATTTTATTGCAATTATCATTTTTTTTCATGATATCCCTTTCTTGCTTCGAGGCAATTGTTATTAATGTAAGTTTAAGGTGCTTCATTGCCCTGAAATGGCTGGGAGAAGCTATAGCTTTCTGTCTTGTTAACCTGAATTTTCTGTCTGTGTTCTCTCAAGTGACTACAGCAGTGCTGTTGCTGTTATTTCTTGGTTGACTTATTACATCAAGTGCCTATAAGTATGCTGACAGCATGGGCTGGAGAGTCAGTCTCCTATTCCTGGGCTCACTCCAAGACCTCAGGAGAACCTCGTCTCCTCCTGTTCCCTGCTGCTCAGAGAGGATGACCATTTCTTGCCCTTGACTGTACCTCTGTACCCTGTTCCTCCCCATGGTCTTTTCTTATGGGAGAGCATCCCCTGGAAAGAAAGAGTGACCTTCCTGTTTGGAATTTGCGTTTGAAAATGAACCCCAGTTGTTTTGCACTGTGGAAACTTATAAGTAACGTCTCCTTGGAAACAGTGGCACCTGATGACCCACTTAATCACTTACTGCTCAGGATCAAGTAATGGAATTTTCAGTTTATTTCTTCTTGATTTTGAACTCAGGGCTGTGTTCTGGAGAGTTAAATGAACTGGCTGGAAATCTGTCGTCTGAAAAATTGAACAACATCCTATTTTTACTTAAGGCTGCACTTTGAATCTCAACACCTGAGCACAAAGGAGAAGTGCCTAAGTTGAGAGATGAGTATATACTATGTGGAATTAGGTTCCCATTCACCCCAGCAGAAACCTGATATGGGAGATTCAAGGTGATGTATGAGAACACTTGGCTAATGCTTAGAAAACTCTTTGTAATACAGTCATGCCTCTATGTATTGGATGCATGATTTTAAACTCCTCTTTTCCTTTTGTTCAAACTGACCTGAAAGTTGCATGTTCAAGTGAGATTATTTATAATACAACGTTTGAACTTTATATAGAGTACGATCCATATATAGGTTGTTATTGTATGTAGTTATCTAAAATGAAAGTACGTGTAATTCTCCACTTACTTTCTTGGCTTCTTAGGTAATATAGAAAATTAAAAGTTAACTGTAACTCATATGGACAGGTCGGTGAAGTAGAAAACAAGCTCATGTGGAGATGGTAAAGAACTGTCCTTGAGCAGATGAATAATGATAGAGGGAAGCAGTTGGTGATGGCTTGTGCTGTTCCCAGGCCTTCCTGATTCTGGCACAGTCACCTTGTACATTTCCAAAAAATGTAGGGGCAAACACTTTAATATATATCAACAAAAAAAGCAGAGGCATTTGAGGAATATGATAGTATAACTCCAGTGTTAATTTAACAAATTTATCTTTTTAATTTTTGTAGGATCTGTTTACTTATGATCAGCATACTAAGATTTTGAAATATACTCAGAAATGTCTAAAACTCATTGATGTGGAAACCAGGCCAGACATTGTTCAAATATGTAAAGTGGAGATTCTGAGATGTTCTGTAATTCTATAGTCGTTGCTGTTGTTATTTTCGTTTTTGTCATTTTGAATTACTAAACGATAGATCCACCAGTGACATAGGAGATGAACTAGTCCAATTATCTCATGATTCACATGATCATCCCGATTTCCAGGATGATCGCTGACCTTCTCAAGGTCACATTCAAAATCCATACTGCCTTATGTGGTAGACATTGGTCACACACAGCTGTTGAACACTTGAAATGTGGCTGGAGAAACTAAAAAACTGAATTTTAAATGTTATTTTAATTAATTTAAATTTAAGGGGTGCCTCAATCGGTTAAGCGCCAGACTTCGGCTAATGTCATGATCTCACGGTTCATGGGTTCAAGCCCCAGGTCAGGCTCTGCACTGACTGCTCAGAGCCTGGAGCCTGCTTCAGATTCTGTGTCTCCTTCGCTCTCTGCCCCTTCCCCGCTCACTCTCTGTCTCTGAAAAATGAATAAACGTAGAAAAATTACATTTAAAAACTGATATTTGGTTCAGTTACTGGAAAATTTTAAGTACATCTAGAGTAACTTGGCTATGTTAATCTACTTTTTCAACTATAAAGTTTATGAAATCTAAATACAGATCAATTACTTCTGAGGAGTCTTTGGCATCCAAAGTTAGATGTGCTGTAAGAGTAAAATACACATTAAATTTCAAAGACTTAATATGAAGAAGATACAAATATTTCATTAATAAGTTTTCTGTTGATTGTATGTTGAAATAATATTTAGGATATATTGAATTAAATAAAATTCATTAAAATAATTTTACCTCTTTCTTTGTAATTTGCTTTAATGTGGCTGCTAAAAATTTAATTACACATGTGGCTCACATTATATTTCTATTGCTAGTGCTGCTGTAGAGGATAAAACAATTAAGACTGCAAATACAGGTTTTTGATTCTTGGTCTCTTGATCTCTCCACTGAACCATGCTGCTTCTTTAGAACATCTTCTTATCTCCTCCATTATCTTTGCAAAAGCTGGTATGTGACCTTTCATCAAAAGTTAAAATGAGGGGCGCCTGGGTGGCGCAGTCGGTTAAGCGTCCGACTTCAGCCAGGTCACGATCTCATGGTCCGTGAGTTCGAGCCCCGCGTCGGGCTCTGGGCTGATGGCTCAGAGCCTGGAGCCTGTTTCCGATTCTGTGTCTCCCTCTCTCTCTGCCCCTCCCCCGTTCATGCTCTGTCTCTCTCTGTCCCAAAAAAATAAATAAACGTTGGAAAAAAAAAAAATTTTTTAAAAAAAATTAAAAAAAAGTTAAAATGAAATTAAAAGGAAAAAAAAAACTGTTAGAGAAAGCATTCTGGGAATACGGTGGAGAAGGAAGCACTAGGAATCTGTGTCCCACCTAGACAACTATTGTACTAGCAGAGTCTGTCGGATACAGCTCTTCTGGGACTCCTGAGTCTACTGAAGATCTGTAACTTCCAGGGGGAGCTTTGAAAGGTAATTTGCAGGGCGCTTGGGTGGCTCAGTTAAGCATCTGACTCTTGGTTTCGCCTCAGGTTCTCCGGGTTTGTGGGTTTGGGTCCCACATCGGGCTCTGAGCTGACAGTGTAGAGCCTGCTTGGGGTCTTCTCTCTCCCTCTCTCTCTCTGCCTCTCCTCCCCTCAAAATGAGTAAACATTAAAAAAAAAAAAAAAGAAAGAAAGGTAATTTGCAGTAAATTTCAGTCAACATCAGCTCTTAGCACAGTAGCAGCTACTCATCTCCCGCCCTCACCTCCATGGTAGGCAGCTGGGCATGTGCTCCTGGAGCAGTCTATGCACAGCTTTCAGGAGCCAACATGAGCAAAAAGGACCGTGTGCTCTGATTGCTGATTGCTGATTGCTGCTTCTGGTCTTACAGGTACAGGAAAAGAGATAGATGGCCGGTGTTGTTGCAGGAACATGGCTCTTTCCATTGAGGTGAACCTCTCTCCCTCTGGTTGAAATGACTTGCAGGAGATTTAAAGAGCCAGCACCCATTCCCTCTTCTCCTTTCATTTTTCTCCTTGCCTCCTTTATAAGCCAGACATTAAAGACTAGGACATTCAGAAGCAAAGAATACAGTGCTACAGTAATAGTTGAAGACTGCAATACCCATTTTCAATAATGGATAGTACAACCAGACAGAAGATAAGTAAGGAAATAGAGGACTTACACAACACAATTAACCAATGAGATCTAGCATACATATACAGAACAGCAACGTCATATACATTCTTCTTAAGCGATGAAGCATTTTTTAGCATAGAATATACGTTAGACTACAGACTAAATATCAGTAATTTAAAATGATATGTATTATACAAAATATCTTCTCCAAGCACAACCAGATGAAATGAGAAATTGGTAACAGAAATAAAACTGGAAAAGTCACAGATTTGTGGAAACTAAATAACACACTCTTCAACAATCAATGGATCGAAGAAGAAATCACAAGGGAAATTAGAAACAACTTTGAGATGAATAAAAATGTAAAGACAACATACCATAACTAATGGAATACAGCAAAAGCAATGTGAATGGGGAAATTTATAGCTATACATGCCTACATTAGTAAACAAGAAAGAGGAGCACCTGGGTGGCTCAGTTGGTTAAGAGTCTGACTTTTCGGGGCGCCTGGGTGGCGCAGTCGGTTAAGCGTCCGACTTCAGCCAGGTCACGATCTCGCGGTCCGTGAGTTCGAGCCCCGCGTCGGGCTCTGGGCTGATGGCTCAGAGCCTGGAGCCTGTTTCCGATTCTGTGTCTCCCTCTCTCTCTGCCCCTCCCCCGTTCATGCTCTGTCTCTCTCTGTCCCAAAAATAAATAAACGTTGAAAAAAAAAAAATTAAAAAAAAAAAAAAAAGAGTCTGACTTTTCATATTGGCTCGGGTTATGATCTTGTGGTCGTGAGATCAAGCCCTCCATTGGGCTCTGTGCTGATAGCGCAGAGCCTGCTTGGGATTTTCTCTCTCCCTCTCTCTCTCTGCCCCTCCCCCACTTGCATGTGTGCACTCTCTCTCTCAAAACAAATAAATAAACATTAAAAAAGAAAACAGGAAAGATCTCAAATCAACAACCTAACTTTACAATTTAAAGAACTACAAAAACCCAACTAAACCCAAAGCTAGCAAAAAGAAGGTAATAAAAAAGATTACAGTAGAGATAAATGAAATAGAATATAGAAAAATAATAGAGAAAATCAATGAAACCAAAAGTTTTTTCTTTGAAGAGAAATCAAGAAAACTGACAAAGCTTTAGCTAGGTGAATTATGTAAAAAGAAAAAACAAACAAAAACAGGACTTAAATTACTAAAATCAAAGGTTAAAGTAGGTATTACTCCAAATTCTACATAAACAAAATTTATTATAAGACAGTACTATGAACAATTTTATGCCAACAAATTGGATAACCTGTATGAAATGAACAGATTTCTTGAAACACAAAACCTATCAACATTTAATTATGAAGAAGTAGAACATCTGAATAGACATAACTAGTAAGGAAGATGATTGCTGTGAGGCATGGGTCTCCCAGTTTGGGGACCTCACAGTGTTAAGGGGGAAGTGTGTCCATTCATGCTACTTTTGGAAAATAACTTAAACACAAACCCCATTCCTTGTGCACTGCTGGTAGGAATGTAAAATGGTGCAGATGCTGTGGAAAACAGCAAGGGATTTCCTCAGAAAATGAAAAGTAGAATTACCACGTGATCCAGCCATTCCACTTCTGGATATATATCCCAAATAACTGAAAGTGAGAACTCGAGGGATATTTGTGCACCCATGGTCATAGCAAGATTGTTCACAGTAGCTAAGGCATGGAAGTAACCCAAGTACCCATTGTTTGAATTGATAAGCAAAATGTGGTACAGACCTTCCTCGACTGATGATGGGGTAACATCCTGATAAACCCATTACAAGTTGAAAATATCGTAAATCTGTAATGCATTTACTACACCTAACCTAGTGAACATCACAGCTTACCGTAGCCTACCTTAAATGTGCTCAGAACACTTACGTTAACCTATAGTTGGGCAAAATCATCTAACACAAAGCCTACCTTATAATAAAGAGTCGAATATCTCATATAATTTATCGACTACTCTACTGAAAGTGGAAAACAGAATGGTTGTAAGGGTACAGAATGGTTTTAAGTGTATCATTTGTTTACTCTTGGGGTCACATGGCTGACTGGGAATGACTGTCATTGCCCAGCAAGAGAGGGAATCATACTGCACCTTGCTAGCCCAGAGAAAGATACAAAAGATTAAAAATCTGAAGTTATAGAGGTTCAGTTTTACAAGATGAAGAGTTATGGAGACGGATGGTGGTGCTGGGGGTATGGTATCATGGATATGGAATACCACTGAATGGTACACCTCAAATGACTAAGATGATAACATTTATGTTATGTGTACTTTACCACCATTTCAAAATAGAAAAAAGGAAAAAAAAGAAAAACCTTTCTGGCTGGCCTGGACTCTCTGCTTGGTTATATTGCCTATTCCCCATTGCTGGCCTTTTATTTTAAATCTTGGTGTTGCTCTCAGTGTGGGCCTGATAATTGTCTCTATTTCTTTATATTATTATTAACCACATTCACCACCCCTCCCTGAAGGAGAACTGTATCGTCATCTCTTAAACTCAGATGTGGCTGCGAGAGTTGTTTTGACCAGTGAAGCCTGAGGAAGGATGGGGTCTGTCACGTGGGGGTGCAAGCTCTAGAGCCGTGTGGACTTGACATTCTTTCTTTCCTTTCTGCCATGATAATAGGCCGAGGCTATGATGTCCCAGGTGGAGACTGTCCCTCATCTGGGACCTGGAGTGAAGGTGACTGGAGCAAGCTGTAGCTGTGGTGACAGCTCAGTAGTGTGAGTGAGAACAGATCTCTTGGGGCTGGAAGCCACCAAGATTCAGGGATCATTTTTTCTTGCAGCTTAATCTAGTCTCTGGTGTTAATGAATTCTGGGGAAGGTAGGTGGGAGGAAAGGGGAAGAAGAGGAAGCTGGGTTGGCCAGCCTAGAGGCGATTTCCATTCTTTTCCTTATAGAGGTTTATGTGCGCTTGGCAAAAAATAGCCCATCTACATGATTTTCACGGAGGTAGAGGGAGAGTAAAGATTTATCAGTGCTAAAGAGGCCTATTTAAGACAACAGTGGTTGGGGGGCACCTGGGTGACTTAGTGGGTTAAGTGTCTGACTCTTGATCTCAGCTCAGGTCTTGATCTCTGTCCTGAGTTCAAGCCCTGCATTGGGCACGAAGCTTACTTAAAGTGAAATGGAATTTTGGGGCGCCTGGGTGGTTCAGTTGGTTAAGCATCCGATTCTTGATCTCAGCTCAGGTCTTTATCTCAGGGTCGTGAGTTTCGGTCCTGCACTGGGCTCCACGCTGGGCGTGGAGACTACCTGAAAAAAAAGGGCTACGATGGTTGAGTTTATTTTCATTTCAGAAATAAAAAGACTAGTTAGAAGGTTTTCAAAGGCAGACAGTGTAGTAAGCACAGGTCGTGTGGCTATAATGCAAATTTGACCCTGGCTGTTAGAACACAGGCTATGCCAGGCCCTCCTGATTGGAGATGTCACTACTTTTTGGATTTCTGAATGATTAACTACTTCTTTCTGCCTTTTCCAAAATGATATTAGAGGTAAAAGTGGAAAAGGAAAACAGAGTTAGTGACTCAGAGTTGCTTTTAATTGAGTATTTTTAATTATAAAAGAAGTAAACATTCATTTTCAGTTTAAATCATTCAAGAAGAAACAGAGCAAATAGTAGAAGTCTGCTCCTTCTCTGCCTAAAGTGCCCAATTCTATTCCTCAGAAACTGTTAGAATTTCTTCTGTCTTCCAGATGTTTTTTTTTTTTTTTAGGTTTATTTATTTATTTTGAGAGTGAGCACGTGAGCAGGGGAGGGGAAGAGAGAGAGCAGGAGGAGGGGAGAGAAAATCCCAAGCAGACTCACACTATCAGCACAGAGCCTGATGTGGGGCTTAAACCCACAAAGTTGTGAGATCACAACCTGAGCTGAAATCAAGAATCGGACGCAAAACTTACTGAGCCACCCGGGCACCCTTGTCTTCCAGATACCGCCAATGTCCGTATCAGCACAGAGATAGCTCTGGATATGTTTGCTGGAATAGTTGAATGTTATTTTTTTCAAAGCACCAATATGGTACCGTGCTCCACAAGCTATTCTGTATTTGCTTTGATCACTTCGCAATGATACCTTGGGTATCAAAAAAATTTGTACCATTCTTCCTGTTAGCTATGTAATATTCCTCTGCTTGTATGAACTATAATTTATTTAACTAATATCCTTTTGACCAGTATCATTGTTTCTAGGGTTTTTTTTCCTATTATAAAATACTGTAATGGACGTCTTTCTCTCTCTTCAATCCATGTGACATTCTGTATAAGTCTTTATGCATGCGTGTTAATATATCTGTGTGAGAAATCAAAAGAAGAAAGCATAATTAAATAGTCCTTTAAAAATGAATAAATACTGTCAAATTGCATCCCAAAATGTGAATGTGAGCAAATCACCCTTGACTATCTTGGGAATGATAGTTTCTTTTAAATTTTTGCTAATATGGTTCAACAGTAGTGATATCTCATTTGACATAATTTGCTTTTTACTAGGAATGCACTTGAACTTTGTATCCTACATTTATTGACCATCAAAAAGCAGAATGTGGCAACACTTCTGTGATCTCATGAAGGGACTTTATCTCAAAGGCTGGTACCTGAAGTCCTTTGGAGAATGAGTCTGGGCCCCTGGGGGTAAGATCCATGACCTATTTATTTCTGTATCACCAGTGCTCCAACACATCTCCTGGGATATGAAAGACATTCCTTCAGTGTTTGTTGGATGAATGAATAAAAGTGGGTACAATAATGTAGGAAAAGGCTCAAGAAGGTATAGAATTTTCAGAAGAACTGGAGACATGATGTTTGGAGTACAAGGAATTGAAAGAAAACTCCATAAAAGTTACAGGCACACTCTGCTCATGGATGTGTAACCTGTGCCCCATGCTCGGAAGGGCCCTGAACTTAATTTAATGCATAGCTGGCACCATTTTGAAATTCTTAATAGTTTTTAATAAGGAGTCCTGCATTCCCATTTTGCAATAGACCTCGCAAATTATGTAGCTGGTCCTGAGTACAGAAGGTGAAAGTAAGTGGGAAGATAAATATTTAAAAAGTGTTTGGAAAGATGAAGTTGCACTTGAGGGTTACATCTGGATGAAAGTGCAAAGTGGGGCCTCTGGAACCCTTTTATCACATGCTCCTACTTAAACTAAAATAGATCAGCCTATGTAGTCCTTTCGAATCCTCATTTTTAGATTAGGAAATTGATGGATAGCTGACCTGTGGCAACAGTAAAATTATAGGCATGATCCCATCAAAAAACATCAGAGTAAGCAGCTGTCCACTGAGTGGGAAAACAAGAAATAGAAAAAGAAAACTCAACCAATTGTCTGCAATGGCAGATTACAATTTAGGATGTAATTACAATAATTACTATGGAAAGAATTACAGTGGGTGCTGAGTTAAATATTTTGCTTGTGCAGAATTTCATACCAAGTCCATTGTCTTGTAATAACTGATTTATATTTACCTCAGTGCACAAATGAAAATGGTCATTAAGACTCTGAAATGCAGCGGGGCTCCTGGGTGGCTCAGTCGGTTAGGCGTCTGACTTCGGCTCAGGTCATGATCTCGCGGTCCGTGAATTCAAGCCCCGCGTCGGGCTCTGTGCTGACAGCTTAGAGCCTGGAGCCTGTTTCATATTCTGTGTCTCCCTCTCTCTGACCCTCCCCCATTCATGCTCTGTCTCTCTCTGTCTCAAAAATAAATAAACGTTAAAAAAAATAAAAAAAAAAAAGACTCTGAAATGCAGCAAGTGATAAAATGGAATTCATTTCTATATATTTGACAATTGGTATATTAGGCATGTATATGTCATATAATACATATTAACACAGAAGAGGGAGAATCATATGCCAAGTATCTTGCAAGGGAGAAGGAACGTGGTGAATTTCGGGCACTCACTGACAAAGGAAACACCAGAAAAAGACCAAGTTCACGGTGGGAAGATCATAAGTTTGATTTAAGAAGCATATGAAATGTTGACTCCAAAGTGCCTCTGAGATATCTCAAAGGAGATGTAATAAAGAATCTTTTGTATTTAGAGAGCAAAAGAAATGTCTAGTTTGGAGTTGCCTGTGTATTGCTGATGATTGAAGGCTTGACCATGGACTAAGCCAAGAAAAATAGGAGAGGGAAGAAACCAGGGCCCAATCCCTGTAGAATGGATAGGCCTGTGTATGGGACTGAGAAGGGGGCCCCAGAAGTGGGAGGAAAACCTACCCTGTGTTGAGAACAGACACCAAGGGAAGAGATTTTTTTAGGAAGAAGCAGTGGTCAGTGGTGCCAAAAACTACTAGCAGGTGCAATAAAATGATTCTTTTATTCATTACATTAAGTAACATAGAGGCCGCCACTATCACTAGAAGAGCTGTTCAGGGGCCAGAAGCCAGACCAGGATGGGTCAGGAAGTGGATGGGATAAGAATAGTGAAAATACACGTTTGCTGTCACCCTTTCGCTCACTCTCACTCCTTCTCTTGTCCAAAGATATAAAGAATCAAGCCATCTGATTCTCCTTTCTACTCACTCGCTTTTCTGAGAAAGCCTGAGTTGTAGTGGAGGTGTCCAGGAAGAGCCCATTCTCTCCAGGAGTCGAGGACAAAGGCAGGGCAGTAAAGGTGACTTTCCTGGACCTCTAGCCCCGCTCCAAGTCTTAGTCTGGGGGTGATGTTTGAAGTTGGGGAAATCAGTGAGCAAGAGGCTCCATTCCTCCTTTCAGAAGACAGAGATTCGGGGAGTGTTCATCGCCTTCCAGAGGAGGACTAACCCTATATGTAAGCTGACACTCCACCCACAGGAAGCGTGTAGCCAGAGTGCACCGTCCATGAGGCCATGTGCCTGGTGAGCACTGTGCCAACTCCTGGCCTTAGTGCAAAGTGTCATCTCGATTACTGCAAATGCCCAGGGTCTCACATTCGCAAACATCTGAAATTTAGAAGTATGTCTCTGGCTAGAACTGAGACCACACACAGTCTCAGAAGTACCATAATAGGATTGGAAAGAAGACAGCAAAAACTGTGAATCTGCCTCTATGCCCTTTCACCCCAGGCAACTATTGAACGTCCTGGCGCCCCAATTTCTTGAAATTTCTTGAAATATGGATTACAGAATCTACTTCATAAGGTTGTTGGGGAGAAAAAATTAAATGATGTAAGATTATGAAAGACACATTGAGCAATGCATAGCATATAGTAAGCATTCAATAAATGTAAGCCATTATTATTTTTATTGCTACCAGATGTTCATGAACAACATGATCACATCACATTGTATTTCTGGTATGAAACATAGTTTGTTAAATGTAAATATTTTTGAAATAGCATCATTTTTGTGACCTTGTTTTGACATTTCTTTATATTTTTAATATCCCAGAGCCTTAAAATAATCTAAGGGTTTCAAGCTCTTCTCCACTCTGGATGGACTGACAGTGGTCACTCGGGAGGACTTGCATATGGAAATGGAATGTGGGAGAAAGTGTCAGTGACAGGGGTTGGAGGTGGGGCTCTACCTCTGTCTTCACAATTGCAAGACATCTCCTGAATGCTCAACCTCCAATGTTTTTTTTTTAATTTTTTAAAATGTTTATTTATTTTTGAGATAGAGAAAGAGACAGCGTGAGTGGGGGAAGGGCAGAGAGATTGAAAGAGAGACAGACAGACAGAATCTGAAACAAGCTCCAGGCTCTGAGCTGTCAGCACAGAGACCAACGCGGGGCTCGAACTCTGGAAGGGCGAGATCATGACCTAGGCCAAAGTCAGACACTTAAGTGACTGAGCCACCCAGGTACCCTTAACCTCCAATGTTCTTTACTGATATGGTGATAAGATGACTATTGCTGCCAATTCTGTGGTCAATGTTGTTATTCAAATCGCCAGTTCTCCTTGGAAAACTGTCTTCTGGCACTTGGCCACATAGGCAAGGCCAGCTCTTAGCACATCTGCAGGCAAACGGCATTACTAAAGGTTGCTTTGTGAATTGTTATATCAAAAATTAGCTTAGGGACTGTAGGTCACATGGGATATTAATGTTTGGGGTGCTTATCAAATAGATTTAGAGCTTTCTAGAGACTGGAGTCTCTGGGGGAAAGAGGAAGGAAAAAATAGCTTGTCTGATCTAGTTTGATGGTCAGGCAGAAGATTCTTACTTTTCATAGAAAAAGACGAGTTGCTAACAGAAAAGATTGATTACTGGACACAGTTACTCAAACTAGACAAATTAATCTTTGGAAATTCAGAGTTCATGGAATATATATTTTATGAGCAACAACAGGTATGTTACTTTCTACTATTGTCAAGGAAAGAAAATATTCACATTAAGCGATGGTGTTTCTGAAAACCAATTAATTTCTTCAGAAAGGCATTCTGAGTAACTGAGCTATGGCTGTCTTGGCCCCCACCTTGGACTAGCAAGGGAACATATACAGTACTTAGCAAAGCTAAAGCTTCAGGCTGGGAGGAGGAGAGACTAGTTCACAGTGAGTTCTATGGAAAGACATCTAGACCCAGGTGCATTTAGAGGCCATGAAGGAAGGCAAGAATGGCTCCCATTCCCAGGTTCTGTGCTAGGCAGCTCCATTTTGGCAGAGAGCATCTTCGTAGGAGTAGTAATTACATTAACCTGGTCGGCAAGTTGAGGAGATATGGGCAGAAGAGAGCAAACAGTCTGCTAGCATTCATTTTATATCATTTTTATTTGCCTAGAGGATGGGTATTCCACCCACATTTAACAAATGAGGAAACCGAGGCTCAGAGAGTGCATGTGACTCATCCCAGGTCACACCGCTGGCAATTTGGCAGGAGTGGGTGGGTGCTGGGATCAAGCCCACGTCATCGCTCATGATGCATGATCTTTTCTGCTCCATCCAAACTGGCTCATGGCACAGTTGGGTTCCCCCAGTTTGGATATCTCTTTTTGATGACACTTGGAGGTGTTTTCTAACCAGTGAATTACACAGATTACACGAAAATGGCTCAATATGCGTCATGAGATGAGAACTATCTGCGGTTTACTCTTCCATTAGCCTAAATGCAATCGTTATATTCCTGCTGACATTGCTTGCCATGCCTCCTTCATTGTGATGAGTTAGTTAATTGACTAATATCTACCTTGATTATGAAAGGGCTCAAACAGTGTAACAAATAAAAATATCATACAGGGAAGTAGAAGGAGCTAAAGAAAGAACTAAGAAAATGTTACAGAAAGGACAGTAGTTCTCATTAGTACTTGGCTAAGGATGTGACTTTGCACTGCTCACTGCTGTGCCCTCTTTTTTCATTTCCTGGATCCTACCTAGCCTCTATCCGGGTCTCGTGAGGTTAGTGGGTGGTACAGTGCTGGTTGCCTCCTGCCTCCTTACACTGGAGACCCATAATCAATGACAGAGAATGGCCAGTATCAGCTGATAAAATACATCAAAGTTCAAAATTGCCCCCAAATGTCAAAATATTGGTCTATTTCCTTCTAGCACCTTTTTGTTTTTTGCATGTATATGTAAAAACATTTTTGCAGCGTTGAAATTCTACCACACACATCATTTTGTATTCTTTCTTTTCGCCCAGCATTGTATTGTTACAGCATATAAAATTCTATGAAAACAATTTGGGAAACAAATTTAATTAGCTTTTTTTTTTTTTTTTTGAGCTGCAAAACACATATATTCATATGGTAGACACCTGGCAGGGTATACAGGATTGTGGTCTCTCCCTACCCACACCCAGCCCTGGCACATGGGGCGGAAATGCCCGCCAGACCTCTTGCTAGGGCTCTGACTCTGGGGCCATCCCTGCGGCTGGTGTAGCAGAGCTGAGTTGCAGAAATTAGAAGGGGTGTTTGCATATGGATTCTCTGGATCCCTAGCCAGGCACCTTTCTTCCTTGATAGTTTTTGTCTAACTTTATGGAATATTCCCTTCTGCCCTGGCTGCCAAAGGTCATTTCTACTGCTTGACCGTTAATAATGACCATAATACTGTGCTCTTGGAAGATCTGGTTGTATCTGCCAGTTTGTTCTGCCCTCAGGCCTCTGGGCAGGAAGCTTGTGAGTTTGTTGGGAAGAGGGGAGCTGCATGTGACCCACGTCCATGGAGGCTGATAAAAGCAAATTCAAAGCAACAAGCTACCCTAGACTGTGCCTAAACCCTCTGACCAGCTGTCCTTGCTCCTGGACTCATGGCTTCAGTTTCTGAACTCTGTATCCAACTTGGATTGCTGCCTCTGGTATCCTTGGCAACTTTCCTGCCTCTTTTTACTACCTGGTCTTTGGCTGGTTCATGTCCGTGGCTTTTGGTGCTCTCTGTTACCACGTGGGTTTGCTCCACCATAACCTCTTGGCTGTATAGAGTTTCAGCTTTGGCCATGGTAAGCCTATTCTCCATTTCCTTCTGTTGAAATGGGGCAGGTTCCAACATTTTGCCTATGAATGTTGTCGAACTGCTCACTACCTCAGGCAAAACATGAAGTTCCCCCCCACCCCCTCAACCTCCAGTCACCCTCTCACTGCCCCTACCTGGAGAATTCAGTGTGACAGGAAGAAAAGACAGTCATTATCATTGTCGCAGAGAAAGATGAGGAGATATTGGGGTTGACACTCAATTTACATGAGCCACTGCTTGTACTCACCACCACCACCTTGCCCGTATTTCTCTTCTTGAGTAATACAAGGGTAGTTCTAGTACCTTTCTAGGTTCCCAAGCCCAAGAGGGAAAGGCAGAGAGGAGGAACAGGCTGACACCCAGACTGCTCTTCTAACAAGGCAGAATTGATGGCCCCTCTCTGAAGGCATCCTGCAGCCACAATTCTCTGCCTCCGGAGAACGTAGGGTTGGTTGGATAATATACCACCCAATCTGGCCAGACTTGCCGAGGGCAAATTGTCAGAAGACTTTTCTTTAGGGAGGTCCCTCTTGCCCTTTCATTCACCGGTGATGTGAGTGAAATGGGCAATGTTTCCAGAAAGCAAAAAGAACTATAAACTGTATTTACATATCCTTTGTCCCAGACATACTATTTCTAGGAATTTACACTTTAGGAAATTACTGGACAAATGTAAGAAGGTGCAACCTGGTTACTGCAACAAGGTGATGACAAAGTTGGCTATAAAAGCCAAAGATACTTAAAGAGGGAGGGAAGAAGGGTAGGAAGAAGGAAAGGGAGAGAGACAGAGACAAAGATACGGAGAGAGAAGCAGAGAGAGGGAGAGAGAGAGAGAACTTTAATGCTCCACAATATGGAATTGGTTAAATAAACTGAGGTCCGTCTATAAATGAAATACTATAATACAATATAACATTAAAATGATTTATATGGGGTTACTAGCCTAGAAAACGTTATATTGTTAAGTTACAAAAAGCAAGTTACCAAACAGTCTCTTTTTAAGGATATGTACTACATGTTAGCAGTGGTTATCTGTGGCTGGTGTGATTTCAGGTGACTTTTAAAACTTATTTTTGTTTACGTGTTATTTTAAATAATCTACAAACTCGTGCATTACTTTGGAAATTAAAAATAGTCAAGGGGGAAAGTATTTAGCAAAGTAATTAAAACCCCCCACCCCAGCCATTCTGAACCCCTTGCTTTGTGTGAGAAGTGACAAGCACCTTGGGGACCAACACAACTTCCAGTCTTTGAAGCAACACTGTCTCCTCAACTCGGGATGAGCAGAGAAATCTGGATGAGAACCTCATACTTGCCATACATTGCCTCATATAAATCCCTGGTGCTGGCAATCCTTAGCCCACAGCAGAATCCCCACCTGCCTGGGGGCCAGCGTGAGGAATATTTTCAAGAGCCCAGAGGACCACCTTCTGTTTCCCAGAAGCTTCTGCACAGCACCACCTGTAGGACAGTCAAGGAAATCTAATGGTTCCTTAGCTCTTTGGACCCTTTTCTGATCTCAGGGAAAAAAGGCTGCCGTTGTCTTTCAGCACACTAATGCCTGTCCCCACCCACCCTGACCAAACCCAAACCCGGCAGGCCCAGCTGCAAGTGCGTTAAACGTGTCCTTTCAGGGGCCCCATCCCTGATGGGATCAGGATCTCTACAGGCAGTACTCAGAATTCTGTGTTTTTAACAAACCATTCTGTACAACTAAACGCTGGAAGACAGGTTGCCCACACAGCCCTACGCTCTCTGTGCCATTAGAAACTCATGGCCTGCTGGACTAATTTGTTCTTTCTCTCTATAGCAAGGTGGCGGCGGGTGTGTGGGAATTCAGACAAGCTGAACCCTACCAACAACTTGATGAATTCCTTCCTTCCTTCATTCCCACTGCTGAATGCTGGTGGTGAAAGAGTAAGCCACAGCCACCGCTCTCCAGAATCTTGCAAGCAGAGGGAGTGCCGGCTTGTAAACACATGGCTATTATGCAGGGTAGTAGGCCAAATAGCAGAGGTCAGGAGTAGAGAACCAAATGTGACATCATCCCAGGCCATGAAGGGGTGGAGTATACAGAACTGGTAAGAAAGCCCATGTGCCTGGAGCACAGGCTGCATGGGAAACAAAGGGCTGAGGAATCAGTGTGAGACAGGTTGAGCCCATTCTACAGCCGAGAAAGAGAGGAATTTGGGGCTCTAGTAATTTGCTTGCAGTAATAAAGGGCAGTAGGATCAGAAATAACTCTTTTTGTCTCTCCACCCATAGGACATTGGCTGGGATTCCTACCTCCCACCCAGATTGCTATGTTTGGCCGCACAACCCCAGGGAAAGGGATATATTACTGCATTAGCTCTTAATCATTTCCATGTCCTAGATCCCTTTGAGAAACTGGTGGAATGTGCCTATGCACACACACTTTTGAAAAAATCACGAGAGGTTGATTGACCCCCCCTGAAGCACTTCTACCGTTCACGAGATAAAAACTCTTCACCCACAACAAAGGACAGAGAGAGGTGGGGAAGGGTAAGAACACAAGGAACTGAAATCTAAGAAAAAGATGCTCATCGTTAACTGGGAGAAAATGCCTTCTGAAGGGCAGGAGGAAAACAACAAAATGAGTAGGCTGTGTGATGCGTTGCCAGCAAAACATCCAAAGTGATGACAGCTGACGTGCTAGCAGTATTTTAGGATCTCTCCGCCACTTGCACATTTGTTCCTTAGATACACTGACAAAAGCCCACATTGGAGATTATTGATTCTCTTTCCATTGAGCCCTCTCTATCGAGGACTACAATAAGAAAGCTCCAGGCCTGGAAAAAACATCGAGCCGTTGGTGTGATGAAAACTATGCGATGTGTATTAATGAAATCACTTGGTGCCTTTCCCACAGGATTCCAGAACATTCTCGCCTGGGGACACAGCTTCCCCTGTAGTGCCTCTCTCCCAGAAATTACCTGGGGTGGCAACCACCATCAGTGTTGGCCCAGCCTGACCTCTGCTGTTTAGAGCCTTGTTTTGTTAAAATAAATATGCTAAACTCACTCTCAGTAAGTTTGACGATGGCTGTTCATGAGGTCGTGAGTGGCTCTGTTCAGGTGGGAGCTTACTGGTTTCAGTGTCTCAGTTAGCAGAAATGAGGAATGTAAGAACACAAAGGGTGAAGAGAATTGGGGTCCATGGCCCTAAGATTGCGTAGTTTATCTCTGAACATTGCCAACCTTGACATCTAGTCTGAGGTCACGTTAAAAAGGACATAGACCAGCACTAGGAATGTTTGCTCAGTGAAATTTGTCCTTTTCAAACCTCTCACAGACAGGACCTTAACTGACAAGTCCCCCCCCCACCCCTGTTTTTAGGAGCCCCAGAGGAGAACTTTGGGGAATCTCTTCATCCACTTCCATTTCAAACCTTGCAAGGTATAGATTATTATTGTTCCTGCTTAATAGATGATGAAAGTGGGTCATCTGTAGTGAAAAGAACATGGGGTCTGACCCCATGGAGCTCTGGATTTGGTGGATCTGAGCCTCAACATTCTTATCTATAAAATGGATGTAAACCCTATGCAATCGCACATTATTGTAGCAATGAATCAGATGCCTTAACTAAAGTCAGGCAGACAGTAGGTGTTCAAAATACAGTTTCTTCCCTTCAATAACTGCCCGAAGTTACTCTTCTGGAAAATGGCAGAACCAGGTGTTGTAACGGCAAGTCCAGGAATCATTCCGTGCATTCTGCCCTGCCCTGCCTACATCTTCTGTCTTCTCAAAGCCACCGTGGAAAGAGCTTCAAATTCCCATATGGAGCCTTGGAGATTCACCTTTCATGACAAAGATTCTTGCAGAATTAATTCACAGCATCGCTAAGGTGGGGTGCTGGTGGATGTGAGTAATTTTTTTTATAGTGTTACAATAATTTATCATCCTCTCTCCAGCAGCCGTACTCTCGCTGGCAGCTCTAAAACCCTACAGTCCACGAGAGAGCAGTGAACAGAAATATTTTCAAGAGCAGATGTGACGTACCTTCAAAACGCAGGATTGTCCCACTGAAACTGGGACATCTGGCAACCCTAAAAAAGCCCAAACTAGATGAAATAAAAATTATGAGATGGAGAAGCAGAAAAATATGTCTTTGCATTGATTAGCAGGGAATGTAATTAATCTCCTTCAACTCCCTTTTCAGTCCTGTGGTGTAAAACAAGGAGAAATTGCAGTCCTGCTGCGTTCCCCTGTGACAGCTCTTACGTGATCATTTCAAAGTAGTACGAGTTTTAAAACTTCGTAGTAATGCCTCCCCTTCTCTTGCTCAGAACTGTTCTGGGAGTGATAAAATTCATGCCCGAACGTCCTCAACACAATGCCTTCCTTAGTAGCCTGGCCAACAGCGGGGCGAGAACATTCAGCTGCCTAGAATCAGGCCAACTTTTACCGTTTTATTAGGAAATTCTACAAACAACTCTTTCTTTGCCTGTGAGATGGTTTTATTCCAATTTCCCTTTTTGTGGGTGGGCAGAAATGAGAGGGGAGGGCAGACTAGCCCCAAGAAAAGGAGGGAAGATCTCCAGATTCTTCTCATCTGCTCCTCCATCCTTCTCTTTCTGTTTTGGCTCCTAGCATCCTATGTTAGGTTGGTCATTTTCTTCTTATCAAACCTGTGTTGTATTTAGCCCTAATACCATTAGACAAGACACCAGTGTCACTGTGTAGCTGTGTACCTTGGTCTTTGTTCCCTGCTCCGCTCGGTCCAGCACAGTGCCTGAAACATGTAGGTACTTAGCAGTAAAATGTTTGTGGACTTGAACAAGCCAGGCCCCTCACACAGACCGACAAGCCTGCATTTGGTCTGGAAGAGTCAGTATCTGAGCTCAGTTTGTAATCTGCTAGTGGACAGGCCACAGAGATACACTTGATCTTAGCCAAAAGGCCAAGAAGCGATGGGCCACAGAGATAAAGAACAAAGATAAAATGTAAGAAACTAGTCTTTTTAAGCCAAATATCTACTCTCTATAAAGGTATATTAAAAATATATAGAATATTAACATATAAATATATTAAATGATTATATATTATATGTGGTATGATATATAAATATATGTGCTATAATAATTATATATTATATATAACAATATATAATACAAATATATATGCTATATTAATTTTATACACACACACACACACACACACACCCCTATTGAATTACATTTTATTCTCCCAAATATTCTATTATTCCTGCTTCCTGGATCAGAGAAGCGTTATGGACTGATTTGTGTGCTCCCCCAAAATCCATACATTGAAGCCCTACCCCCAGTGTGATGATGGTATTTGGAGAAGGAACCTTCTGGAGGAGGTCAAGGGTTAGATGAGCTCCCAAGAGATGAGATTTATGCCCTTATTAGAAGAAGAAGAAAAAAAACCCTCTCTCTCCTTGTGCATAGTCAGAGGAAGTGCCATGCGAAGACACAGCAAAGATGGCAGCCATCTGCATGCCAGCCAGAAAGAGTTCTCGTCCAGTTGACCCCTTGATCTAGGGCTTCTAGCTTCCAGAACGATGAGAAATGAGTTTCTGTTGCTTAATCTGTCCAGTCTACGGTATTGTATTAAGGCACTCAGAGCTGACTAACACAAGAAGTGATGCCTGAAGTGGTTAAACACCATACCCATGAGCACTTGGCCATGGAATTTTCATAAAGGTGAGAAAAAAAACCTGTGTCTCTGATTCCAAGCTCAGGACAGTCTCCACTACACCATGCAGACAGCTCCAAGTCCATGACCCATCGTGCATGACTATGTAAACTTGCATGGATGCAAGCAGCTTTTTCATCCCAGGGGTTGTTCCCTGGAACAAACCCATTGAGGCTGTGCAGGGAAGCTGGAAGACTTAGGTCTGCGTCACCCTGTGCCAAGCACAAGCTGTGAAAGCACACCACCTGCTGCTCCCAGCCTCAGTTTCCTTATGTGAATAAGGGGGACTTGTTAAGAGCACTAACTTGAGAGACCCTTGGGAGCTAAGTGCCTTAAAACAACAGACAGCACATCAATTTCAGTCAGAAAGCTCCTCAGAGATGAGGCAGTTTCTCACTTTGCAAATAGGGAGATTGATCATAAACAATGATCTTTGAGGACTAGCCCTGCCAGAGTCACCTTAAATTCATCCCTCAGAGAGAACATCCAAGGGCCTTGTTCATTCACACAATTAAGAGAGAGGTCGGGGCCATCTTATTCATTAGGCACACACAGTATGGAGCCTAGGGCCCAAAAGACTTTTGGGGCCCATTTTTAGCTTCTTTTAACATCAGAAGAAAAAACATGAACTTTTAGGTCAGAAAATTATGTTATTTTCACACCAAGGCAGTTATAGAATATAATTTTTAATACTGTTTATGAAGGAGGGGCCCCACAAAGACAAAAGTGCCTTAGGCCCATAAAAGTCAGACTGCAGGCCTGAGGAAAGCAGCAAGTAATGAAAATACTTTTACTTCCAAGGGAAACATTTCCTTCACTTGGATTAAATACCGCTCTGTAGTTCTGCGGCAGCCACGTTCGACTCCCTCGTGTTCTCCTAAAAGCGCGGCAATCTGGCCAAAGTCTTGTCTGCTCGCGCTGTTCCCACTGTCTACATCATCTCTTTGCTCTATACCATCTTCTCCACTAGGCATATATTCTAATGTACACTCACCTTTGTGCCTTTGCTAAAACGCATCGCAGCCCTTGGTCTCTGGGTTTTGACTACTCGCATCACCCTCATCACCCTGTGCTTTGTCTTTTAATCATTCAGTCAGTGAGCCAGCCATATCCAAAGTTTACAGAGTGCCCTGTGCGATGTGGTAAAGCTTAGCGGTAAAGACCGGATTCTGGTCCTAAGTTCGAAACGCTGTTTCGCCTAGTCAGTAAACATACTTTCTTTCTTCCTCTGTAAAATGGGAAAAATGATAGCATTTACCTCACCAGATTCTTATGAAAATTACTTGAGAATACACACATGTGTGCACACACATTTGCATACCCAGACTCACTGCCAGGAACATAGTAAGTACTATGTAATGATAGATATTATCATTATTTATTGTTAATTAATAGTAATAGTATTATTATTACCAATTTCTAGGCCCTAAGCATACGAAGAGCCCCTTACGAGGGTCATAATCTGGTGGGAAAAGAGGCATATAAAGAAAAAACATTAAGATATATCTTTCTAAGTATTTTGAGAACCCAGACTCTCTCTAGCTGGGGGAAGTTGGGAAGGCCTTTTATTTTTTTTTATTATTATTTTTTTTAACGTTTATTTATTTTTGGGACAGAGAGAGACAGAGCATGAATGGGAGAGGGGCAGAGAGAGAGGGAGACACAGAATCGGAAACAGGCTCCAGGCTCTGAGCCATTAGCCCAGAGCCCGACGCGGGGCTCGAACTCACGGACCGCGAGATCGTGACCTGGCTGAAGTCGGACGCTTAACCGACTGCGCCACGCAGGCGCCCCTGGGAAGGCCTTTTAAATGGAGACTGCATGCAGGTGGATCTTGGTAGAGGGTGGGTTCCTCAGGCTGATGAGGGGGCAGGGCGTCTAGGAAGGTTTGCAGACTTGACTAGCTCAAATGGCAAGCTACGTTTGGAGATTGGTGAGAAGTTTGGTTGGGCCAGAGCATAGGCCACTCCAGGGAGAGGAGCCGGAAGGGCAATAGGAGGGGCACAGCTGAGACACTCTTAGGAGTTTGGCCTTTTGCCTATAAGCTTTTGGAAACTGGAGAGTAATATGCTTAAATGTGTACTCTGGGGAGACCACCGGGTACGGATGAAGGGAGGCCTGGAGGGAAGGGTCATCGCAGGGGTAGCAGTCACCAAATTATTGTCAGCATGATCTCAGATCTTGGGACTGGATCTAAGGCAGATGGGGTGTGGAGAGAGAGAAGAAGAGGCCGGAAGTGCAAGACTTGGCAGGGCATGGTGACAGATTGGTTGTAGGAAGACGGGGTGAGGGAAAGATGGAGGCTGACTGATTCTTGGTTCTTAGCCCAGGTGGCAAGATCGATGGTGCCTGGGTAAGTGAAGACTGAAAATGGTGAAGAAGGAGGCATTTGCAGTGCTTCTGGAACACATGTGGAGACATCTGGGAAGCAACTGTAAGCATGAGTCTGTGTTCAGAAGGGAGACCTAGGCTGTGATAAAGGTTTAGAGGATTCAGCAAGCCCATAGGTGATAGTCAAAGCCACAAGAGTAGCTGAGAGCACCCAGGTGAGGGTGTCAGCCCTGGTTGGGTGAGAGACACAGATAGCCTGCAGGGATTCAAACCTGAACAGTTTTGGTGAAGTTGGAAGGAGTCAACGACAGTATATTTTGTTAATTGTTCATTGTCTTCCTTATCCACAGGAATGTCAGTTTCATGACAATAGCATCTTTGTGTTCTGCAACAAAGGCATTCAGAGCCACTGGTATCATGTGATATAAACTAGAGCATATTGGGGAATTATTACAAGCAGAGGGGAGTTGAGCATACGTGATCCTCCAAGGTTCATTATCTCAGAGAAGGGTGTCAAGGTCAGGTGCACCATACAGAGAAAGCTTCCACTATTTTGAAGTTCTACTTATTTATAACAGTGGAGAGGGTGTGACCACATAACAGTAGAGGCTTCCTGGTAGAGGAGTGTCCTCATTAGAAAATCTGCGTTGGTCCCTGTCCCAGTGAGCTAACTTTCCTCACTGAGCCATTAAAGGGAGGAAGTGAGCCTCCAGGCCCATTGGATCTGTATCTCCCCACTCAGGTATCCCAAACACCTACAACATTGCTCAGCATATAGAAGTGGCCAAAAATAGTCATGGAATCAATAATCAAGGACTGTCTGGTATAGTCCTTGGTACATAGTGAGTGCTCAAGGAGTGAACTTTCCTTATGTCTTCCAGACGCTTACAGGACTCATTTCTAAAAATTCTAATTTATTTCTCTTAGTCCTCTTCCCTGTCACCCATCCTAGTGGGGACTGATCCACTTTAGGGCTTCTAAATACCCTGGGGTTCTTTTTCTGTTCTTCTTCCAATCACATTTGTTGTGCCCTCTGTCCCATCCCTCTATCCCTCCCCTTCCTATTAGATAATAACACTTTAGAACAAGTAGGGACAGCTGCCATCAGTTGTCAGCTAAGGAAACTGAGACTCCCAGGGTTTAATGTCTTGCCCAAGACCATAGGGGTGGTAATTTGCAGTGTGGGATGGCCTAAGCCTTCGGACTCCAAGTCTATGGCTGTGCTGCTGCCTGCTATGGGAAGTACTTGGAGTATGGTTCACAGTGGTCCTTGAGCAGATCTTTGGGAGATGATGCTGCATTTCCAGAAAAGCTACACAACGCAGGCTGCTTAGGGTGGAATGGTGGAAAGAATACCGCTAGTCAGGAGAGCTGGGTTCCTGGGTCAGCTTGGACACTTAGCGTATGTGTGACCTTGGGCAAATTTCAGCAGTGCCCTGGGCCTCAGTTTTCACTTCTGCAAAATGAGAACAATAATTCCTGCCCATTTTACACTATAGAATTTTTGAATCAACAATTGAAAAGTCCATATGCCTAAGAAATGCAAATGTACAAATAAATACATAACTGAGTGAAAAAGTTTAGAGGATTATAAAGTTGTCCATAGTATCAGGGGCCTCTTTTTTTTTTTTTCCATTATAAAAATGGTCAATAATGAAAAGAGGACCATTTAGGGTCTCTAAAGATTGAGTCACAGTAGCCATTTATGTATTATGTATTAATTCAGATTCTAAATTAATTTTTCTTAAAAGGCATCAGGCATGTTTGAAGTGTGCTTTATAAACTTTTTTTTTTATCAGACAGATGAAATTTCTGATAGTTCACTCTGGCAGAAATAACTCATTGTCATTGTCATCACTTTGATAAACAAAGCTTTCAGGTCTTAACACACTCTGGAAGATAGAACTGATATTTGCCAAGGGATTCTTTGGTCCATGAATCTCACCAACTTGTTCCTTGTGCAGTTAGTTACATGAATGAGAAAAAGAGCCTGGCTCTTGGATCTGGGACATCTGAACTGACTCCTGCCAAGTGGCAGGGACAATTTTAGTGCTGCTGAGAATCTGACTGCTGTTTCCGCCTACTCCCGCCTTCCTCCTTCCTCCTGTCCTTGAGCACGCAGATGCTGCCTGCCTTCTGCTCTCTCCTTTACCAGTTTCTTGTATTTCCATGTCTCCTTGCACCCGTTTTCCTCACTCCATATTCTCACTGTTTGCCTCCTCACCCCTCCCCACTCCCTATGCACAACCATGTATTGCTTGGCTTCTCCAGTAGACCTATGCTATCTTTCCTTAATCCTGTGAGTACAGTGGGGCACAGCCTGGGGCTAGCAGGGTGACTTCATTTTCTCTTGACCCTCAAAATGCCACTGATAAGAACCCTCTCCAAATGTGAACACATCTCCACTCTCGTCTTTGTTCTGGGTTGCCGCATCCTTCCACTAACCAGGCGTCTGTCTCCAGCTCTGCCCTCTCCACTCTGCAGAATCACCCCCTTACACTCAGAGTGAACTTTCTAAATATTAAATCTGACCAGGTCAACTTCTAGAATGCTTCAGTAAACTCCAGATAAGATCCATTCTCCTCAACTTCATATTCAAAGTCGTCTCTCACCCGGCCCCTGCTCACTGCTTCTAATTTACTCATCTCTAGCTACACATGTAGCACAGACTTAATGTTGACCTCTGATGGCATTGCTAGTGAATGGATGAGTGAGGGAGTGAGTGAGTGAATGAATGAATGAATGAATGGCAACAGTAGGGTACAATGGGAAGAGCATGGACTTTGGGGTAGACCTGTGTGCCGGTGGCTACCACTTATTCACCTACTGAACAATTAGCCTCCTTCAACCCAACTTTTCTGTTTAAGTAATAGTAAGTCTTCTGCCCTCCCTCAGGGCTGGGACTAGGGGGAGGTGAATAAAGGCTTCACCTTGGACAAAAAATTCAGGGGGTCACCAAAACCTCAGTATTCAAGAAAACATTATTTGCACATAATATTTTTTTTTATTTTTTATTTTTTAATTTTTTTTTCAATGTTTATTTATTTTTGGGACAGAGAGAGACAGAGCATGAATGGGGGAGGGGCAGAGAGAGAGGGAGACACAGAATCGGAAACAGGCTCCAGGCTCTGAGCCATCAGCCCAGAGCCTGACGCGGGGCTCGAACTCACGGACCGCGAGATCGTGACCTAGCTGAAGTCGGACGCTTAACCGACTGCGCCACCCAGGCGCCTCGCACATAATATTTTTTAAAAATCAAAATTAATGTAAAAGAGCCCCATGATGAACACATTTCAAAACTTAATAAAGACCATTTCTGACCTTGCTCTTACGGCTTGCTCTTCGTTCAGCCCTTCTCACAGGGTTACCGTGACAACTCAGTGCAGGATGTGAACCACCACCTGGCCTGTACCTGGCCTTTCACTTGTTCTTGGGTTCTCTAATGCAGTGATGCCTGAGTGTGGCTCACAGACCCATATCTATCCATAAACCATTGTGGATCTGCAAGGAGTTCAAAGTGTTTTTATATTTTTATAGTAATTGGACAGAGTGATGTTATGTCTGCTCAATCTATTTACAAGTTTGGGCTTCTATTTTGTATGTCTTCTGTTTCTTTCTTTTCCTTTTTTAGCGATTCATTTTGATGATAGCCTATAAACGTTTTGGGGCATAATCGTTTGGAAATCATTTTACAAAACTAGTCCTTCCTCACAGATGATTTAAACACTGAGCTCAAGTTTGAAACAATTCAAAAGGTCTGTGGCTTTCTAGAGTGGATTCACTTGTTACTAACACGGAGTGGGCCAAACTGTGGGAGGAGGTGGTCTAGGCAATACTAACTGTAGGAGAGCCCCCAATATCTGTGTAGTCTATGCAAATGGCGCCCCCTGGTGTTGTGAGCAAGGCAGCCCAGTGTGCATCCTGCACAGTCCACCAGGAGCCACTCTGAACCCCCTGCTTATGGTTCAGGCTGCATTTCATTTCCCCCTTTTATTCCTCTGCTTGCTGCTGCATTCTGCTAGGCAATGTATCCATTCTCATCACTCACCTATTCAAGCAACGAATACTCATGAGCCCTTACTATGGGTGGGGACATTCGCAGATGCTGGGAACAGTGATGAGAACACCAGACACGGTACCTACCCTTACTGAGCTTACAGTCTATCGGACAGGCCAGATGAACAATTACACAAGCGAATAATTATATCGACTACAACCTGGTGAAGTAGCGTAAAAACTAAACACAGTTTATAATGTGATACATTATAGAGTAAGCCTTACTTAACCAGGGTGTTCAGTGAACCTTTCTCTGAGGACGGGAGCCCCGAAGTATGACAAGGTCTTAACCGTACAGGCAGCAAGCAAGAAGCTTTTATAGGCAGAAGGAATAAAATGCATCAAATCACAGGAGGGAAAGGGCCTGCTGTGCTCCAGGACCTGGAAGGAGAGCAGCGTGATTCTATAGAGACAACAACACCAGGTGAGGTTGAGAGGTAACATACCACCTCCCGCGGCATCCGGAGGCTGTAGTGAACTATTTGCACGCCACCCTAAATGCAACGAGAAGCCTGCCCCCAACTTTCAACTGTGTGTCCTGTCTTTGAAACGTGTATTATTTGGGATAATCAGTGTAGCTAACACAAGCCAGCCTAATCTGTCGAGCCTGCGTTAGCTGCTGTGGTGGACGTTGTGTTCAGCCGTGCAGGGCCCTGCCTTCACTCGCTTCCTTGACTGCTCCTCCCCTCACCGCTACTTGTTTCTGCACAGACTCTGACCCTGGGGAACCAGGCTGGGCAGGGACAATCTGCTTGGATTCAGCGACCCGTCAAGGGAGGAAAGCGTGGCCCAAGCTGAACTCCTCAGATTACTTCTCTGAGGTTTAGTCTGACTGGAACCAATAGGAAAGCCTTTTGTGATTGGACGCCAACCGTGAGCACATTCTCTGCCTTAAGGAGAAAACTTGTGCACACCGTGGAATCCAAAACAGGCGGAGGTAAAGGAGGGATCGATAGGAAGTCGGGACTGTATACAGTTACAGGCCCCGGGCCCTGACCCTTCTGCACTGCTCTGGTTCCTTTATCAAAGAAACCTAACAAGTCCTTCGTACCTATCATTTTGTCCAGCCTTATGGAAGTGGTTTCTGTGACCTGTAACTACAGACGTCACACCTGCAGCCTCCCCGGCTGCCACCACCTGTAGGGCCTGTCCTTTCCCACATTCCCACATTGCCCGAGACTTCATCTGCCTCAACATATTTTATTTATTTTTTATTTTTAAATTTTTTTTAAATGTTAATTCCAGTAGAGGTAACGTACGGTGTTAAATTAGTTTCAGGTGTACCATATAGTGATTCAACAATTCTCTATTTTAAATACAGTGAAGGAAAGTCCATGTTTCCTGAAGGGTTTCTGTCAGGAACTTTCTACCACTGGGAGACTGAGTTTGACTGTTTCTCAATGTTTTGAGGTGTGCTTTATCATAGGGGAAGTTCGCAAATTTAAAGACCATAAGTCAGTATTCTTCACAGATTCTATGCGGCTCCTAAGAGAGGACATATACATATCATCTCTTCACAGATGCACAAGTGCTCACACACGTAGGTATATACACGTGCAAACTCACACATGCCAGAGTGCGTTCTTAATGGATGTTCAGGTTAGTTTCAGTTGTTGCTTTTATGACCAAGTAAAAGGAATACCGTTTTCTTCAATGTTCCATAAATAAAAGGCCTTTTCTTGGGCTCTGGGTCAATTTCAAGTTCTTCAAAACCATCTGGACCATGATTTCCTTTCTTCTTAACAATTTCTTTGTGCTATTTTTCTTTAAGCTCAACTGTAGTAGAGGGGAAAAAAAAAAAAAAAACCCTCTAGAAACCAAGCCAAAAATCGGTGTGAATCTTGACAGCAGGCTCCAAAATGCCAAATGGGAAAGAAAGAAATGGAAACACTGACTTTTTCCAAAGCCATATAACAATTCATCCATATAACAATGCACCCATCTCAACGCGTGTAAACTTTCAGAGGCTGGCCTGGGCCAGGAGGAGCAGTTTGTCTTGGTGGTTACGCATTGTCATATGCCCATCTATCCATCCACTTCTACTACTCTGAATCTGGTGACCTTTAGGATTCGCTGCAAAATCCAGATGTTCAATCTGGCTTGGAAACCCCCAGAGGACTAACTATGGGTGTATTGCAGAGGTACGTGTAGATATTTTAAGCTGCGAATGATAAGTTAATGAGGTAGGTGGCTTGTTGAAGTCTTGGAAGCAATGATCTACTGCCGGAAACTGGATTTTTCTGTGGTTTTAGTCACTTTTAAGAATAACTTCTGTTAGTCCTAGATTTATACTAAATTGCTCATAAAGGCTGCATTATAGCTATGATGATGTGCCATTTAGGAGAACCATTTATACAAAATTTTCAACTTCAAAACATATTAAGTATTCACTCGTTATTTTCATATCAAAATAATTCTGTTAATACATTTTCCTACTAAACAATTCTAGTAAATATCCAGCTTCTCTGGTTTCTTTAAAAAAGATTCTTTGTGGGCACTTTTATGTCATTGGGAGAAAAAAAATATTTTGAGTAAGGTGGGGAATCCATATATTCTGGAACAGAGGTATCAACTTGTAAGTTTTAATTATGTGGCTATTGCTATGAGAAGCTATGGTGACTGCCTTTGTTACTTTTGATCTTAGGAAAAAAATTTGGAGTTCTGAAGTTTAAAGTGACTCTATGACTGAAATAAAGATTGTGGCTGGCAATCAGTTAAGTGTGACAGATTCTATGATCTGCTCTCGAAGCTGGTAAGCTGGTCCTTGAGAAATACCCCTGGATTCTCTTGATTGTCTGCCTGGTAAGGGACAGGTGAGGGGGCAAGAAGCCTGAACTGGGAACCAGAAATCTGCATTGGAGATTAGGATCTAGTATTGACCATCCAAGTCATCCTTTGGCAAGTCATTTATTTCTCAAAGTTCCAGGTTCCCTGTTTGTAAAATGGGAATAATACCTGCCCAAATTTTCTATGTTGTCATGGGATTTAAATGAGATTACACATGTGAAAATGCTTCTAATCTATTTTAAAAATCACATGAAGATTACTATCATCCTCTTCATTTTGTCCATAAAATAACGGTGTTCTCTGTGCCTGGAATGTTCTGTCCCTGCATCCTCTCAAGGTATATAGGTTTAGATTCCAGCAAAAGGCAGATTTCACCCCCAATTCGTTAATACAAAGACTATACTGAAGGAATAAATGTGTGGATAGGTTTAAGGGATCAACCAGGAAAGGTGAGAAACCTAGGGAGTGGCAAATGTGAGAAGCCATTGCTACCTCTAAGGCCAGGGTGACTGTGGCTCGGGTGGGAGGCTCCCGGTTACAGAGCTGGAGCCATGGATGGGCCACCTAATGGGAGCCGCGGTTGTGGAGGGCTACAGTCTCCCCAGGGTGCAAAGGCTCAGGTGCTAAGCAAGGAAAAATCAGAAGAAATGCCTCAACTCTCCCTCCTCCTGCCCCCTGGTGTCTCCCTTGGCCAAATTCCATTGTGAGCCAGTTGAGAAGGGAGTTGGATAGGGAAGAGCCGGTGTGGATGGGGGCAGGTGGAGAATCACCAGCTCACCGGCTAATTCCTTCTTGTTACTCAGTTCTCATCTCTTAAGAATGCCTTTTCTTACCACCTGATCTAAAGGACTTTTTGCCAATCCTTTTCAACTCCGTCACCTTGTTGTACTTTTTTGTAACACCTATTATGACTTGAAATCACTTCACCATTCATTTGCTTGGTTATTTATTGTTTGCCTCCCTCTACAAGAAGGTCCATTCCATGAGGGAGGGTCCTGGTGGGTTTTGTTCACTGCTCTAACTCTAGAGCCTGGAACATTATAGATGTTTCCTATATCAATATTACTGAAAAATCATCAATGAATAATGATGGTAGAGTAATGGAGGAAGATGATCCATTGGTCAGAGATGCCATCAAATGAATACATGAGCTGTGACTATATCAACAAAAATCATCTTTGCTCCTAACCCTGAAAGGAACTGCCAAATTTTCTAGAGAATTCAGACTGACCACTCTTGCCAGAGGCTAAGGGATGTTTTTGAAGACTTGCTACAAAGACTAGTTGTTTCCTGATTGTTCTTTGCATGCCGCAACAAAAATAGTGTTTTCGTGACAAAGTGTCAGGAAGAACCAAGACCACTCATTTTCTATTTGCATCTGGAGGTGGAGACTCTACCATTTCCTCTACATATCCCTTATCATTCTGGAAAAAGGGGAGCACGTGTTGCACAGAAGCCCTTGCCCCCAAAGACCTGGATGCATCTTGGCCATGACAACAATACTAGTAATCCCTTATACTTGTATAAAGTGCTTTAGGAATCAAAAAGTACTGTTATAGAGGCTCCTGGGTGACTCAGTTGGTTAAGTGTCCAACTCTTTTTTTTTTTTTAATTTTTTTTTCAACGTTTGTTTATTTTTGGGACAGAGAGAGACAGAGCATGAACGGGGGAGGGTCAGAGAGAGAGAGGGAGACACAGAATCGGAAACAGGCTCCAGGCTTTGAGCCATCATGAGCCATCATGAGCCATCAGCCCAGAGCCTGACGCGGGGCTCGAACTCACGGACCGTGAGATCGTGACCTGGCTGAAGTCGGACGCTTAACCGACTGCGCCACCCAGGCGCCCCAAGTGTCCAACTCTTGATATCAGCTCAGGTCATGATCTCACAGTTTGTGTGCTGACAGCACAGAGTCTGCTTGGGATTCTCTCTCTCTCTCTCTCTCTCTCTCTCTCTCTCTCTCTCAAAGTAAATAAATATTTAAAAAAGTCTTTTTAAAACAGTACCATTATAGCCATCATCCATTCATCCTTTTCTTGTTTCTTAGATAAGAAAGTGGAGGCTCAAAGATGTTAGGTAAGTTGCCCTGTAGGAAAAATGGAGTTTGGTCTTGAACTCAGTCCCCTTGGGAGCTGTTTCCTATATCATTATCACTGAAAAGAACATAGATCTCTACTGGCAAAACCTGCCACTGACCAGGAAAATCCATGAATGGAAGACCTGGAAGGGCCTTATCTAGCAACTGGCATGAATTCATTCAGCATCTGTTAGTTGATCAGAGAGCTTGGTCAAGTAACAAAGAATGGATTTTGGACTCAGACTTAAGATCTCACTTTGGAACACATTTGCTTTTTGATTTTTAGGTAAGTCATTTCTCTCTGAGTCATAGTTTTCTCTTCTCTAAGTGGGTTATCAACACATGTCTTCCAGAGTCATTTGGGAATTAACTTGCCCCAAGTTACACCATTAGCAAAGGGCAAAACCAGAATTTGAATCCAGTCGTGGAAACTAATAATAACATTGAAATAATAACATTGAAAATGAGACTGGACATTCCACAGTCCTCCAATGTCTTATTTGCCCTCTCAGCCGACCCAGTGATTTGCCCACCCCATTGTTAGAAAAATGAGGGGGAGGGAAAGAGGGAAAAGAGATTTGATGTAATGAGTCCTTGCCCTCCAAGTGGGAGCTGAGTCTGAGCATAAGGAAAGCAAAAGATAGGAGCAGAGGCAGAGCGTTCACCCACATTCATCCTGGTAGAAAATTTAGTTTGAATAATCCAAGACTTGAGACTGTCCCTCGCAAATATAAAAGAATATTCCAAGATCGTTTACATGCCTATCCCATCCCTTTGACCTTTGTTTTTCAGTGGCCTCTCTGGGGGGGGGGGGGGAGAGGGGGAAGGATAGGAATCCTGTGGCTCCTTTTGATGCAGGCCGTGGGGACCCAGATGAAGGTAAGAACAGGCAGCTCTCTTCCTGCTGTTCCTACTGGACAGCAGTAAACAGCCAACTGTCCCCAAGGGTTGCAGACCTCACCGCTGACGTGAGCATAAACTGCTAAGGCTGCACCCCGTGATGACAATGGAAGGGAGTCCTTGCAGCTCAGGAGGGCAAGTAGACTTTGCAGTTAATCAAGCAGCCGAATAGACATCGTAGTTAATCATGTCAGATATTGTGGCATCAGCTCTATTTGAAACAAAAGGAGGGTGGAGGTCACCACTGGTACCAGGTAAGAGGAATGGCAGTTAAAGAGGAATGTTTTATCTATGAATTACTTTTTTAAAAAGACGGGAAAGTATGAGGGCTGTGATGTTAATAGGGTCAAGGTTATTTGAGATGTGCATAGGAGTTATTTTTGTGAAGCACAGCTGGCAGTGTCAGTACCTATATTCACCCTAAGAGAGGTGATTCCACCATTATAGCCTCTGAAATTGGGATCAGCTGTCTTGGAAAGTGGAGCGCTCTTTATCTTCATTCACGTGTCCAGCAGAGCTGGGGGAGGGTTAGGGGAACAGGTGGAGTGGATTCAATCACTGGATGGAAGAACATAGATTAGAGTGGCCTCCAAGGCTTGGGTAACCTAAACTGCCTGGGCTTCTCAGTGAGCATATCCATATAAGGAGAACAAGAACTCTAACCCCAGTGCCAGGCACAGAGTAATTGCTCACTTAATTAATGTCTAATAATAACAATACATACAGACTTTTTAAATTAAGTACTTATAAAGCAGTAGGCGTTTTGCTGAGATATTCGTACATCATTCAGTCCTCTCCCCAACCAGTGAGCTGTAGAGCAGGGATTCAAAACCTGTCCCCCTAATGTTGGCCTTCACACACAGTATCTGTTGGTCACTGCCCTCCTTTGAGGCCTCGCTGGCTAGGTGGTGGTAATCTGGGAAGCTGGCTCACACAGTAGTACTAAGTGCTCTCATGGCTTCACAAGGGTCTGTGCATTTCATGGTGTTCTCAATGCTTTGGTACAAATGTCCAGTATGTGAAATGTTTGGGCACTTTGGCAACTTCATGCAGGTTTAGGGAAGCATGGAGGATTTTCTTCAGTAACTAGCCGCTCGTTGGAGATCTGTGCCTTTTGGGTAGGGCCAACCAAGTTCATTATCATTTTTGAAAATGTTTTCATGAATCTTCAGGAGAAAGGAGACAGCGTCTTGTTAGGCACTGGAGTGGACTTCTCATATAATCCTTACAATGACATAGAGAAACACATTGTTATTTAAATTCTTGTAGCAAAGGAAACTAAAGCTCAGAATGGTTTATGCACTTAACAGAGGCCACATAGGGACTAGCAGAATCTGGTTTTAAATATGAGCGTTCATGAGTCCAAAGCCCCCAAATCTAGAAGGTTTGGGGAAAAGTGGGGAAGGTGTTTAGTCCACTGCTTTTAAAACTTGCTCTGGGTTCAGTTAGATGGGGAACACATCTTACTTTACCTTGGTTTTAGAGATTCTCAATGCACATCAGCTCAGGAATGATGCTCAGAATTCCTACTACAAGGACCATTTGTGTACGGCCAGCACTTCTCAAGGGTATCTGACCACTCAGCCTTTCCCACCACCATTCACTGTTGTTGTTGCTGTGCAGGGACTGGTCTTTATTTCCATGTAATATAGATGAACATTCCATGAACCTTGGACTATAAGTTGCAAAATTCTGCTTTATTCTGCTCTTGTGAGAGAATCAGTGCCATAGTAGGGACAGCCAATAATTAATACTCTCTTTGTATATGTGTTGTGTGTGTGTGTGTGTGTGTGTGTGATGTGTCTGTGTGCATAAGAGCCTGAGAGTCTGAGTGCTACCACTATGTCTAATTGGGAATAGGAAGAAGATGAATACAGATAAACAAATGTTTTCCCTACAAGTGGGCTCAATGACTGCCCCAACTTTTCTTCTTACCCTTTATTACATCAATATTGCAAATGGGAATGTAATGGGAAATAATGTTATCAGGGATTGGCATGTGTTGCTGGGATTGCTGGGAATTGGGATGACGGTTGTGGAGGAAGGTAGAAACAGGAATCCACTTCCTGGTATGGACAGATGATGCTAAAGTCTGGGATGTGACAGCTTCTTTTAGGAAAGCTGGCAAAGTGATTAGTACCCAGCTTCTCTGAGGCATTGAATATATACCTCTGACCTACAACTAGGGGTAGAGACAAAGGCTGATAAGAAAATTTTAGGATCTCCTCCAATGGGATTGCAGATTTTGGAGATTCTGCTGGGGCATAAGTTCTTCTACCTCAGTTCCATATCTCACATAGATGAGACTGGACTGGATGGTATTTAAGGTTTCTCACAGATTAATGCCTGATGACTTCATGATTTTAACCATCTTTACCAAAGGGTTACTAAAAATTGATCATTATGGAATTGTTCAGACTATTTCTTGGTAAGTAGCCCCCAGTATGGTCTCTCCCAGCTTCTTACTAAAATAATCATGAAGAAGCAGATTTAGAGAAAACCCAAAGCATTAGAAACTGAGATTTATATACAACTTGTTATCCGGATTTTGAATGCCTTGCTACTAAGTAAAATACAAATGGAATAATTTCGGAAAAACAAGATCAATTTGTGTCATGACCTGGTTTAATGTAATGAAACAGTATGATTAAAGAAATAATAGATGTTTTCTTTCTTCTATATCATCCCTTGCAGATTTAAGAACTAGAACCTGTACTCACAAGACTATCAGTGTGCATACTCCCCCATCCTTCACTTTTTAAACTCTTACGCAAAGACTATGTGTCTTAGAACTCAAGCAGGAGATGCAGAGGGCAGGGCTTAGGCAGAGTGCATTCTGGAAAGTTTCATTATACAAAGAAAATAGTGAAGCCCAAGTCTGAGGAAGGAAACTTACAGAGCACAGCAAGCTTGGAATGATCGATTTTCACATATTGTTTGGGCTCGTAGCCATGAGAGAACAAAGGCAGGAGAATAGCAGGAAGATTACACACTAGTTAAAAGTTTGGTAGAGGCTGGTCAAGGATCTGGAAGATGTGCTCATTGACTTGCCCTTGCACTTTAAGTTGGAGAAGGGAAATCAATAGTGGAAACACCCTGTCTGAAAATACAGGGAATGATTAGATCTCACCTTTCTAACAGTTATCTTATAAACATTCATTTCTTGAAAGATGGACACTAACAGTAAGAGAGCGGTATGGTGAGCAGTATGGGAAAGAAAATAGCATCCAAATGACACATTTGGCATATCATTGGAGAAAATAAGGAAAAGAAGATACTTCTACAAATCATCCATTCATGATCTCAAGGAAAATTTTGGGTAACAGGTTATATTGAGCACAGAATGAAAAAGACATGATCTATGTAAAATATGAGCAGAGAGCCACCAAGAGAGAACAGGTTGAGGTTAAAAGATTGGAGTGGAGAATTAAAATAGACTTAAATAAGATAATATAGATTTTTAAAGACTTTTAAAGGACAGTAGCAGCATTAATTTTTACATTGGAGAAAAGTAGAACTGATGTGTAAAAAAATGTTTCAGTGATATGAATGACAAATTTGTAAATTTTTTCCAGAATGCAGAGGCAACATACAAAAAAGGCAGTGGGGGGCAGTGGGAAGACTATAAACACTAAAGACAAATATAGATGGCCAATTTCAAATTATTATTTTTTTCTGAATGAAACTCTGGAAAAAGTAGAGAGGGCATACAGTTATAATAAAAAAGCATTTTCTGCATATTCCATGTGAAGTCAAAGAAATAACATACATCTAGACATTTGGAAAAAGACAAACAACTAGGATAAAGATAAAAATCAATTATGATCCAAATAAGAAAAACAGGTTTTCTGCAAAGAAACAAACATTAATTTAGCTCAGTTTCTCATTTGTAACCTTAAATGCCAGTAGAACGTAAAACAGTGTTTTTTCTCTGTCAATGAACAGTTTTTAGACCCAAGAATTTTAGACTCAATTTTGAGAGGGCAATAGAAATATATCTTCTGATAAAAAAGAAGCTCATAAAATATGCTAATGACATATCTACCCTACTTGATAAAATTATTTGCAGTCCTATTCCAATTAAACAAGAAGGCAAGAAAAATTAGGAGCTCAAGAGCTCAAGAATGAAGAAGTCACAGCATAAAAAGAGCGAGTCTGCATATAGTCTGGCCTATTTAACAATTCTTTGTCAGCATAAATGCACAATATCGGGTATATGTGTAAAGTTATAAGCAAGATTATAGGTGATATGAACAATATGACTAATAAAGATAATGTTAAAAATATATACCACATTTACATCCTTACAAACTGAGAATCTAAGATCCTATGCCCATAAAACACGAACACAAATCAATGACACATAAAGTCATATAGACAGTATCAAAACTTTCAAAGAATCAATAGTATAAGCCTCAGTGTCCTGACCTCTGGCCATGCCATGCTCCTAGAATTTAATAACAAAAAGTTAATTTATGAAAGCACCAGTAAATGAAAAGCAAATTTCCAAACAAACCAGGCTGAGTTTTTCAATTTTGTTTTTCAGCTTCAAGTCTTTGGAAGACGACGCCTCTTGTCTCAGAGATGGATTGGTGTTGGAAAGCATGTCACACTGCCAGCTGAAGGAAAGGTCAGTTGTGAAACTTAGAGAAGACTGTGGGTTTTCACCTAATAGCTCTGATTACCAAGCAGCGCCTCACCCTTCAGCTAAAATTGCTTTCTTTTAAGTTTATTCATTTATTTATTTTGAGAGAGAGAGAGAGAGAGAGAGTAGCTGAGTCAGGGAGGGGCAGAGAGAGAAGGGAAGAGAGAATCCCAGCCAGGCTCTGCACTGTCAGCACACAGAGCCTGACCCAGGGCTCGATCCCATGAACCCTGAGATCATGACCTGGGCTGGAAATCAAGAGTCAGTCTTAACCGACTGAGCCACCCAGGTGCCCGAGCTCAAATTGCTTTTGTAAGAGATGTATAATATTGTATAAACCTGAGACCAGTTCGACTTCAGATAAGCCAGAAGTGTCCTATGGAGAATGAAAGTAACAGGAAACACTTGCCAAATTGCCAGCTATCTTATAAACATTCATTTCCTGCCCCCAAAGGGTAAGCCTTGAGTAATAAGGCTCCCCTTGGCCTGTCACCTCCCCTTGGCCTGCCTTTAGCAAACTTATCTGAAGTAGGTATTGTTCTTTGTTTAAGTTGAAAACCCAGTCCCCTGAAGACTGTAAGATCTTCCCAGAGGTTCATGCCATAACTGTGGCTCTTTTCCAAGTCTTACATGGTGGAGATACCCGCAGTGTGGGTTCCAGGCCTGTGGGACCTGACATACCACTGAGGGCCCCTTGGCTGTGCCAGGTGGTTTGGGGTAACTTTGCTTCTTGTCAGTTCAGGTGTCCATCAGCTTTCCTTGGTGGTCTTGATGTGCTGCTCCATAGCTTACAAGCTTAAAGGGAGTAATTCACAGTTTTTCAAAGCAGAAAAGTGGTTTGATTGTTAGGCAGCTCTTGAGTACAGTGTTGAAACATCCCGGCCACTGAAACTTCTAGAGATATTGCTCTGTTGAATCATAATGTGTAGTGATTCGTAGAGTGAAAAAGAATATTTTAAGTTGGGCTTGAATTGCAGTGCAGTTCCTGTTTGCTGGTCCCCTTTGCTAGGATTTGGGTGTTGGAACTCCTGAAGCAGGAAGTGAAAACCACAATTTTTGCCTATGACTGGCTCTAATTGCTCATGTTTTGAAATCATCTCCTAACAGAGACTAAGGAATACAGTAGACATTTGATAGATATTTACTGAAAACAATGGAACCTAAGAGGAAGGTGTGTAGTGACCACACTTATTAAATTTTTCCAGAACCTTCTTCATTTTAAGCATTCTGCCTCATTATGCAGAGAGGCATAATTTTGTCTTGATTATCAAGTGAAGAAGTATGGTTTCTTTGGTGTGGGTTTCAGATAGCTAAAGGAAGAGATGCTTTGGACACGCTATCAACCTGTGTGAGCAGCACACATAAAACACTAGCACAGTGACATCATGGAAAGCCTCTCATCTTTGGAATCAGAAATTCCTTGGTTTACACCCCAACTGCACTAGGTATTACTTGCATGACTGTGGGCAAAATCTTTATAATTGTAGTGGGCAGAACTGATGTTCCGATGGCCATGATCATGGAAGACATTTGGGGAGGGGGAAGGGAGAAATATTATAGAGTCATATTTCCTGGGACTGAAAGTCCAAAAGCCCTTGTTCCCCTAATACTGCACACATTGTCTTCATGGTCAGCTCTGTGCCTCCAGCTATACCTCCATGAGAAAAGCCAGGATGCCTACAGTGGGCTTCCTAAAACAACCGGAAGAGAGAATGGACATCGGTAATGTCTCAGTGCCTTTTCCTGGAAAATGTTTACTGCTCCTCCTGCTCTTTCAACAAACCCAGGAGGATATTTGCAGAGCAGTGTATGATTCTGAAGTTGTAAGGAAATATTTCACTCAGCATCACGACTCTGTGTCAAGGCTGTAGGTTCATTCCGGTTTGAATGGAGCAGGAAAGGAGAGAAGGAACAGTTATTGCATATGGGAAAAGCTTTCATAGGTAAATTCTATGCTAATGAAAGCCCAAGGATAGCCCCTGTATTTAAATAAACCAACATTTTTTTTTTCTTTTTCTGGTGGAAATATAATGCATTCTGTCATCAGGGCTGCTCCCTGCCTCACCAAGATGGAATAACAGCATCATAGCTGAATTCCACCTGTACCATTCTCTCACCACAATGTTTGGCCAGTGGCCTAAAATACTTGGCTGCAGATGAGGGAAATTAGAGTGTGAGTAACTGGTGTGATTAACTCACCTCTAAACTTAGGGTAAATGAAACTCCCTTTGGCAGGGGGGAAGGAGAAGGGGTTGTAATAGTTATAGCATGTGTTTTCAGCCCTGAAGAAGAAATTAGCAAATGAACTTGAGCCCAGTGATCAGGGATTCATCAGGAATTAAAAAGTACCAGATTCAATGATGCAGTCTGACCACGTTCAGTATTTAGAGATACCCTCCACTGGTCCATAGTGCACCATGGGTCTCTGTTCTACAGTAAAATCCCCTAATGCAGGTGCCAAGCTATCAGTACAATGCATTTGGACTGTTTTCAAAGCAAGTGAATTATCTACTGATTCTTTTGTACCTCAAAACCACCCTCCGAGTCAGGCAGGCATGACATTATTATCCCGATTTGGCAGATAAAGAAACTGAGGATCAAAAAAGATAGACCACCTGCCAATGTCACAGAGCTAGTAAGTGATTGGTTCAGTTCTTAAATCCAGAACAATTTGATACAATCCAAATTTATGGAATCCCTACTATGTTCCAACTTTTTGTCTCTTCTTGCCTCTGTCTTCTTGCTCTTCCTAGCAAACCACAAAGTCATATCCTCAGGTCCAACATCAGTGTCACTCTGGGTGCCCATTGGGCTCTCTGGTCACAGTCTTGGCCCTGCATTTCCTCAAGACAGATGCTCATGACTGTCAGTTGCATCTCTGCCAAATCTAGTAAGAGATGTTGGCAAATTCACAAAGATCTTGGAAACCCTTTCCTTTCTGAGGCTTCATGGACCCTCTGTGTTCCAAGTGGGTAAGTGTTCCTCAGCTGTGCACATTGGAATATTCAGTAGTTTGTGTCATGGACCACAGAGCAAGGCCTATGTGGAACACATCTTGTATTTTCTCGTCCAGAATGGAGTCTCAAGTATAGAAGAGGCTTATTAGGTGTTGATGAAACTATTTATTATTAGGTAAAATTAAAAGGTTATTATTAATGATGATAATCATCATCATCATCTAATAATGCTTGTAGTGGATACCGTTTACTGGTGTCACACTGTTTTCCAGATGCTTTTATACAATGAGTTCACTTAATCCTCATAAAATCACTACACAAGATGGAAAACTAACATGGCCTGGGGCCTCCTTTCTGAGACTGAGCCCTGGACCTACCCCCAATGATAAAGAAAGACAAGGACAGCCCCATCCAACCTACATGAAACACGAGACATTCATGGACAACAGAAGGACCAGCACCACGGATGAGTGACTCAGTAGGAAGGGGGTTTCACACGTGCTCTTTTTTTTTCTCCAGACTACTTACTTCCCACTCCACCAACTCTGAAAGGCGAAATCAGCAGGCAGCCCAGAGAAGCTAGGGGACACCTGGTCAGGGTAGGGCTAGAGGCAGGCCACAGGGCCAATAGCAACAGATACATGACAACTGGACCAATCAGCAATTGAGCTTTTCCTCTTTAATCACCATCCTCCCTGAGCCCAAGGTGTTGGTTAAATGGTGACAAGTGAATGAGAGAGCCACTGTAAAGGAGCTGAGTCAGCACACAGGTACAAAGGTAGCTCAGGTGACTCCTCTGACGAAGGGGCATTCCTTCATCCCCACCATTTAAACTCCTATGGACATAACGAACAATCCAGGCTTTTACTCTTTCCCATAAGTTCATATCGCCAGCTGAGATGTCCACTATATCCAGAGGAATATGAGCTCAGAGGGAAAAATAGCAAGGTAGCTAAAGAGCAAACAACATTAAAAGGAAGATGGCAACTTGAACAGCTTATACTGAATAAAGGAATATTAATAGACCAGAGGAAAAAAAATAAATGACTCCCTATGTGGAAAGACACTACCTTAAAATCATGAAAGTTGACATCACCAGTAATGGAACAAATTGACTTCATATGACTCTTGATACGGTGCACTGAGAGGAACACAGAACACAGAATCACATTAGTTGTATTTCTGCAAAAATGCATAACCTGAATCTAATCATGGGGAAACATTGGATAACCCAAACTGAGGGACATTCTGCAAGTTTATGCTTCAAAATGTTGCTTCCATTATATTTAAAAGACTTAGGGATGTTCCAGATTAAAGGAGGATAAAGAGACATAACAACTGAATGCAACTCATTATCTAAAATGCCCTTTTGTTACAAAGGACATTTTGGGAACGACTGGTGAATTCTGAATAATGTCTGTAGATTATATAACAGTATTTTACAGTTCTTTATCAAGATTAATTACCTGATTTTGATCACTATATGGTGTAAGTGATTGTTCTTGTTTTTAGACATTTAACACTGAAGTCTAGGGATAAAGAGGTACCATGTCCATAATTTACTCTCCAATGATTTAGACCTATATATTTATAAATCTATCTGTAGATTGACAAGTAAATAGATAACTATATATAAAATCAGAGATAGAGAGAGAGGACAGAAAATGTGGTAAAATATTAATATGAAATTGGGGTGAATGGCATATATACATTCTTCTTGTTATTTGTATAAGTTTTCTCCAAGAATTAAATTATGTTAAAATATAAAGTTAAAAAATATGACTCCCACACACATTTCCTATCCCTTTCCTTGCTTTATATATCTTTTCTGTGCTTTTAACACCTGGCATATATTCATTTGACTATTTGTTTATCTGTCTCCCTCCAGTATAATATAATTTCAATGAGACATGTTTTGTCCTAGCCATATTTCCAGCATGGAAAATAGTACCTGGCATGTAATAAGTGTCAATATAACAAATAAATGTGTAATAGCTATTCAATGAATATTCTCAAAGGAGGATATAGAAGTATATTGGAAAAATGAGGCTAGAACAAGAATTCATAAAGAAGAATTTTAGGAGGTAATGGGTATAAAATATGTTAGTTATAATGTAGTGAAATTTAAAAACATGAAAGAAAAGTGCAAGTTCTGAAAGCTTCTGACAAAAAAAGATCACCTACAGAAAAATAATAATCTAAGAGAGAGAGCAGATTTCTCAAGAGCAACAATAGATGCAAGCACCCAATGGAATGAAATTTCAAAAGATTTAAGGAAAAGCACATTGAATCTAAAATTTTATATCCAGCTAAATTCTCACTTAAACTTGAACATTAAAAAAGCTATTCTCAGGAATGTAAGGAATGTCAGGACTAGCAGATATACAAAGACCTTGCAAAATAGAAATTCATGTTATTTGTAATAATATGTGGAAAATTCACAAAAATTCAAGTACTGTCCATCAGTTAATTTCAGATCATCAGCATCATAGAAACTAAAAAATTTATAACTACTTAAAAGAAAGTTTATCATTCTAAATGTATGATCAATAAACAAGATAGGCTCAAAACAAGTGATCTAATATATAATTCAAGAATAGAGATATAAAGCAAGAAAGTAAACCCTTAGAATGAGGAAAGAAGAAATAATAAGAATTAGAGCAGAAACTAAAGCAGTATAGAATAAAAAAGAAATACAGAAGATGAACAAAACTGAAATTTTGGTCTTTTCAAAAATTTACAAACTTTAGGCATTTGGCAAGACTAATGAAGACAATTAAAAATGTTTATCAGCATATTAATTATATCTGAATTTTAAATATATAATGTAATTTAAAAAATTATCTGCAAAATATTTCAGAAAGTTGAGAAATAACTATGGGCAAAATGGAAAGTGTTTACAGCTTAAAAGAATATCACGGACAACTACAGGCAACAATTTGGAAAGCTTGAGCCAAATGCATAAATTTCAAGAAACATTAAATACCAAAATTGGCACAAAAATAAATAGAAAATATGAATAAATCCTATTATCAAAGAAACAGTTAAACACTTCCATTTCCACCCTGCTTTTACCAGCAGAAAACCCCAGGCCCAGATGACTTTTAAAAAGAATTATATCCATTTTTAAATTTAAAAAAAAATTAAAAGAAAGAAAGGTAATTAACTTATTTCGTAAGGCTAGTATATTTGCAATTTCAAAGCCAGATAAGAACAAGAAATGGAAATTATATGGACATTTTGCCTAAAAACATAGATAAAAAGTTCAAATTAGATATTAGCTAATGGAATACTTAATGTATTTTAAGGTAATACATGATAATCAATGAGAGTTTATCTTAGGAAATTTTCCTAAAAGGAAAATTTAACTCAGAAAAAATATTAGAAAAGTAGAATTAGAAGATAGTCTCTTTAGGTTGATAAAGTCTACATATTAAAGATACCCAGGAAACATATGCATATAGACTTGATCCTTTTATTGTAGGAAATTACACAAGGATACACCCACTGTCACTCTACTGTGTTGTTTAAAATGGTGTTAGAAGTTTTGGCCAATGCAATGAGACAAAAATAAATAATTAAGGAGGAAGAAGAAAGAAAGTTATGAAGATAAAAAGGAAAAGGACAATATATATATTACTGTGAATTACACGATCATCTACACAGAAAGAGTAATAGAATTTTCAAAGTATGGTAACAATAGAGTTCCATAAGGTTGTCAGATACAGACTTTGCTGTATAAATATCAATATCAATATCAGATACAGACTATGTAACAATATCATTGTTCTATATTAGTGTATTGGTCAGGGTTCTTTAGAGAAACAGAACCAATAGGGTGTGTGTGTGTGTGTGTGTGTGTGTGTGGGTGTGTGTGTGGGTGTGTGTGTGTGTATGAAAATATACATCTTTCTCTCTGTCTCTCTCTCTCACTGGATAGAAATTTATAGAGCGGGGCCTGGGTGGCTCAGTTGGTTGAGCGTCTGACCTCCGCTCAGGTTGAGCATCCGACTTCCGCTCAGGTCATGATCTTGCAGTTTGTGAGTTTGAGCCCCGTGTCTGTGCTGACAGCTCGGAGCCTGCTTCCGATTCTGTGTCTCCCTCTCTCTACCCCTTCTCCACTCATGCTCTGTCTCTCTCCGTCTCTCAAAGATAAATAAACGTTAAAAAAATTAAAAAAAAAAGAAATTTATTGAGACAGTGATATGAGATATGTACATGTATCTCGATATATGTATTGAGATAAATGGTATCTATCTATATAGACAGAGAGACAGAGACAGAGGCAAAGAGAGGCAGAAAGATAAAGACACAGAGAGAGATTTGATAAAGAAACATCTCCACAAACAGGAGTAAGAGGAAGTGGATTGACTAAAGATTGTTCAGTAGATGATATTCAGAAAATTGGCTCACCATATGCAAAAAAAAAAAAAAAAGTTTGTATCCACACTTTATACTGTATATTTGAGTGGACTCCAGAGGTATAAAAGACCTATATATTAGAGGTAAAGCTATAAAATGAATGGGGGGGAGGGACATGATAATTTATTTAATCATTAGGTGGCGAAGTACTTCTTAAATAAGAACCCCAAAGCACAAACCAGAAGGCAAAAATTGGATTTGACAACATCAAAATTAAAGACCTCTGTTCAATGAACCGCTGTATAGATTATGTTAACATATGGGTGGCAGATTAGGAGAACATATTTGCAACTTCAAAAACCGACGAGGGATTAATCTAGAAAATACAAAGGACTCTTATGAATCAACCAGAAACAAAAATGAACACAGTAGAAAAATAGGCAAAGGTTATGACTCTACAATTCAAAGAAATGAGAGCATGGAAGGATAAAAGCATATGATGAAATTCTCAACCTTGTTAGTGAAAGTGTAATGAGAAATGAAAATTAAAGTAATACAGACATACCACTTTATGCCCATCTTAATGAAAATCAGATACCACCCAGAGTTAGCAAATTTGTGAAATGGGATCTCTCCTGAACCACTGGTGAGAGTATGGACAATACAACACCCTTCTGGAGATCAGTGTGGCACAACTGGGTGAGGTAAGGAATGCATGAACCCTCTAGAACAGGCGATGGCCTGACCTATAGAGATGAATAGGAGTAATGAGTCCATCAGGAAAAACCAGACAGAAGAGCAACCAGATCATTCCATTATTCTATAGCATAAAGTTCCCTTTGTGGTAATAAGGTGGACCATGGATGTTGATGTTACCCACACCCACCATACATTCCTACTCAGAACAACAAACAGAATAGCCCAAGATGCTAGGCCTCTCAGCTATGGTATGTCCTTCACTCTTCAAGGGTAGCTGAGACCTCTAAACTTTGGAGGTCACATCCTGAGTTAAAAAGAGACCCCAGGTAGCTGTAGTTATTCAAAACACCATGGATCCTTGATATTAAGTACGCCGTTTACACAAAAACAAAGTAAAAATGTAAGCTTAGATATATCTGAGTCATCATTCTTCCTGATCCTTGACTCTAGACCAGCCTTTGTGACTTTGCCTAACTGACTCTGATCCTGAAATCTGACTACAAGTTATATATCCCAGACAAACTCATACACAAGGTCATGAAAGTCTGGTCATGAGAGACATGAACAAGAATGCTTATAATGTCATTGTTGGTGATTGAGTAGCACTGGAGCCCAGTTGAGGCTCTATCAATGGTGGAATGGATAAGTAAAATAAATGGACTGAGTTTGAATCTTATTTGACAATTAGGAACTCTACAAGCAAAGAAGTAAGAGGAGGTTTTTCCTGATAGAGGAAAGAAGCAACATCTGTATGGGTGTGATGTGTGACAAAAACAAAAACAAAAAACGAAAAACAAAATTATCTTTTAGGTTCTTCAAACAAGTACAATGGTGAGTAAGTGAGTGACATGGTCAGATCACTACTAGCTATGAGGATAGATTGGAATGACAGGAAGTCGGGAGGCTGGAAGACCAGCAAGGTAGCCGATATAACTCAGAATTGTCTAGTCTTAAACAGGTGGTGGTGGTGGAGACAGAATGGAAAGGATAAATTTGAGAGGAGTTAAGGAAGAAGAATTGACAGGGCTTGGTTGTGAAGGGAATGAGGAAGAAGGGATCAATCTAAAATAATCCCCACATTTCTGACTTGAAATTTGAGTGAATGTTTATGTCATTAACTGAGGTCAGAAACACGGGGGAATATTTTCTGGGCTTAACAAGTATAAGTCTATGAACAAAAACAATTAAGTGGTTGGCTCTGCTGTCTGGAATCTTTGAGTTCAGTGGGTAAGAAAACCACACAGACAAGTGATATTGTAGCAAAATTGCAAGGAACAGTAATGGCATTGGGGAAGGGAGATTAGCTGCCTTGGGGGGCATATCAGCAGTAGATAAGAGTACAGACTCTGGAGCCAACCATTGGTGTTTGAATCCTAATTCTTCCTCTGAGAGGTTGTGTTCCTAACCTTTCCATGTCTTAGGATCCTCATCTGCAAAACGGGAATGACAGTAGCATCTATCCTGTAGGTCTGGTGTGAGGTTTTCATTAGGACAGTGTTGGGAACATAGTGCTTTAACTGGTGAGTTAGGCATGTCCTCGAAGCAGTATGATAATGTGAAAAAGGGATTCAGACGTGGAGGTAGAAGCATACATTGTTGTTCAGGTCATGTGACCTTGGACAAAGCAAGCCATCTTTCAGACTCTTAGCTTCTCACATGTTACATATAGAAGGGGAAAAAATAAAACAAACAAACAAACAAAAAGGAAACAAAACAAAAAATATCTTTCCTGGCCTGGGCATCCAACAGGTCTTTAGAAACAAAGTAAAATAATGGATGCATTTAATGAAGCTGTAAAGCCAATACTAAATGGAGCAAATTATAATCACTAATGTGATTTCACCGGGGGAAGAAATGCTAACAACAGAACGTACTTGCTGTTTCAAGGGTTTGCCAGTCTGTGGGAACAAGGAAATATCAAGGACAGAGATCTGACCTAGGGATAGAATTACCAATGCATTCCACCTTCCTTTCAGGGTTCTTATGACAATTAACTTGCCAAGTTTCAACCACAAGACCATATGTTTACTAGATCACGTGGGGAAATGTGGTTTGTTCTGATTATTTGTTTGCATTAACATTAGTGCAGTGCTTCATTTATTATGTTGGCCCAAATTCAATCTGTCAGGAGGCTTCACAGCACATAAAGTGTAAAAATATTCAAAATGCAAGTGATTTTTAAAATAGGAGAACCCTAAGCTCACCTCCTCCCTAGCAGACCTTGTTGGCAATCACCTTGGACCTCACAGAGAGTGGTACTCATGCTGATTACAGTCCCGACCCTTTCTAAAGATTTGAAGATCCTTCTGAAGTGCCAAAGGAATATTCACATGTACTAAAGACAGCTTTAATATTTAATAAAATTTAATTATTCTAATTATTTGGAAGTTGGTATTCAGTGACCTAATTCAAGGTAGGTCATTTGACCAACCAGACCACCCACTTTCTGAGCACTCAGAGTAACTAAATATACATCAACTCCTCCCTTCAATGTTTTCTTACAATTACAAATGGTATGCTAAATTCATACAGTAACTTGTAGGATCATTATAGTACCCAAATTCACAATTGTTATTTTCTAAGTCATAAATCATACCCCAAGGTGAGGCTCCACATAGACATACAGATGACTTTATAGCCATACATATGACTTTGCAGTTCCCCAAATGTATCCTCCTGTTCAATAATTTTCTACCTTTGTTTGATGTTCTACTTTCAACATCTTTCCCACTACCCCAAGTCTAGCTCAAACCTCATCCATCAGGAAAACTCCTATTCATGCTTCAAAACTCCTTTCAGACACTACTCCTTGGTGAAGCCTTCCCAAATTCCTGGTTCATAATATGTCCTCTATCACTCTGGGTCCTCAACATTTCTCCATGGAAGTTACTAGTTGTGGCCCCCAAAAGGCTGTGAGATCCTTGGGGAGAGGAAAGTGATTTGTTCTTCACATCTCCTTTCCCCAGCCCTGGGTCTGGCACAAGGTAGACCTCCAAAAATCTTGTGGTGCCCATGCATACAGGAAGTCTCCTCTAATTTGGCTCATTTGTCTGAAGGAGCCCCACTATCTCAGATCCCTGTTTTGAATGTTTCCTGATACAAAAAGATCAGGAAAACAGGTTTTTCCCTGGGACAAATGGGCGTGGATTATGAAAATGTTATGCAAGATTAGTCAAATGCTACACTGTTTCCTTCAGGAACTGTCCAGGTACACAACTGCCAGAGAGTTCAGGAGTGGAGTTTGTGTTGCAGGTGGATGAGGGCCGGTGGAGGCTGTTGTGATGACCAGCTTCTTGAGGGGGTGGGCTTCGCTTGTCCCCTGACTTCTACTCCAACGGGCCGAGGTAAGACTGTTCATCAGTTTTGCCTTAGCAACCTGAATGTTCTTCTTGATCACTAAAAGAAGGGGCATAGAAAGTCTGTACCCTCTTTCCCTCTTCCTACTTATAAGTACTTTTTATTTATAAGTATTTCCAAGTATCTTTTGACTGTGACCAAGCTAACACGCTTGGGTTGAATGCAGGGGATGTTGATGAGACTGCAGCTGTTAGAAACCAGTAGAATAATGTGAAATGTTGTCTATCATGCAGAGGCTGAGGAGTGAGGAGGAGACAGAGGAAGGGGATTAAGTCTGAGTCTCTGTGGGTGGGGGCAGATCACAGATGATAATAATCTAGAGCTGTAGCTAAGAAAGGACAAATACATGGTGTGGTCATGAGACCTAGCTGAATGCAGAGGAGGGGAGAAAGGCGGGGGGGGGGGGGGGGGGGGAGAGAAAGAGAGAGGAGAGGAGAGTCCAGGAGGTAAGAACTACTTATAAGCATGATGCTCCATTTCTGGTTTCCAGATGGTGATATTTTTGTGTGAGGATGTCATTCAGAACAATGTTCAGAATGCCCTAATCAGAATGATATTTTGGTACTTTGTAGCCATACAAAGTATGGCTTTAACAGATATAAGTTGCTGATTAATGAAACATGCTAAAACTGATGAAATTGACTGTTCCAATGGGATAATAGAGCAGATTTATACATATATATTTCCATATCAACATATAGAAATATAATTGCTTTTATTTGATATATGTGTGTCTGTCTCATTATATAATAAAAGTAACTGTACTATCAGTAGATACTTTTCTAAAGTCACTGCAGGGGTCCCTCTCACTTCTCCTGGTTCCAAAATCACCATCAGGGGGGTACCGTCTGGAGAGCAGGACGGTCTCTAGTAATTGTTTATTCGTATTTGATGATATGTTGCTAAATAATAACTTTCCTTGGCCACTCCCCAACTCCTCCAAAACAGGAGATCAAGAAGTGAGGGAGTTTGGGGGAAAGGATTTTTTTTTTTTTTTAGAAAATAGCTGTAGCGCTGCTTTTTAATTCCTTTTTGTACTTCTCTGTTGAAAAATACATAGAGGGATAAATGCAATGAGACAAACAATCTGCTTTCTGCAACAACAGTAAAGGGAAGTCTAGAGAGAAACCAATCATGACATGTTCATACAATGGACAACAATATGGCCGCTAATTTTGCATACATTGTCTTGTTTAAAATGTTTGTGATGAGCCAAAGTGATACGTTTCTTATGTAAAGAACAAGTAATTGAAGGAGGGGAGTGTGAATGAGAGAATGAGAAAAGACAATGAAGAAATCAGGGCACAAATCCCAAGAATGTGATTAAGGTGTACTCTTTTGCAGAAGGGACTAATGATTTTCTATTTCATGTTATAAGGGGCCAAAGACATTGTGTTAGGAAAAGACATAGTCTAAATATGTATTAAATAATCCTTAATAAGTTATGTTGCTAATAATATACTGGGCTCCTAGTTAAACATTGAACTTTTAACCAATTTAATATAATATTAATAAATGGGGGCACTCAGGAAGGAAGGGGAGTACTTTGGAAGCTTAATTTGTCTTTTAAACCATGGGGTGCACAGAACAACTTGAACAAGTTGTAGAGAATCCCAGAGACACAGGGTTGGGCAAAGGAGAGAGAGGGGCCAGAAATTAATAGTAAACCCCATTTTATAAACATCATATTTTATAATATGCACAATATTTCATCACCTTCGTGTCTTATTGGAACTTTAGGTCATTTTGCAAAGGTTTTTTGGTACATATTTATAGGTTCTGGAAAATAAGTATTGAAAATATTTTAGGGGCACCTGGGAGGCTCAGTTGGTTAAGCGACCAACTTCAGCTCAGGTCATGATCTCGCAGTTTGTGAGTCTGAGCCCATGTTGGGCTCTGTGCTGACAGCTCAGAGCCTGGAGCCTACTTGAGATTCTGTGTCTCCCTCTCTCTCTGCCCCTCCCCTGCTCATGCTCTATGTCTCTCTGTCTCTCAATAATAAATAAATGTTAAAGAAAAAAAATTTTTTTAATATTTTCAAAGAAGAGATTCAATAAATCAAACTTTAGACTTCATGTAAAAAGCCCACCCAAATTATACGATCTTGTTTGTTTTCTGATTTATTTCTATTAAGTCTATGAAGTCCAATTATGCCTTTTACCCTATAATTTTAGACACCCTGGCTATCCTTCAAATCTCAATAGAGAAAACTCGGGGATAGTGGGGATATAGTATATAAAGATGGCAGGAATTGTGGTTGAGTCAGAGATAGCAAAGCTCAGGAAAAAGTAAGTCACCCATTCTGAGTGACAGAGATAGTGGAGGGTGGAGCCCAGATTTACATCTAAGTCCAAAGCTATACTCTTAAGAAAAAGATAAATTTTGCCTGATACAAAAGTGTTATATGCTCACATAGCTATAATTAGAGCCTCACATACCCTTTTACACTTTCTAAAAGGGCAATCTTTATAGAATTGTTAAAGCAGTGACTTCTCTGGGAGAAGATGTGACTGGCACCAAATGTTCCTGACTCAGAGGTTGCTGTGAAAATAGTGTTCCACACAAGAGGTATCCACTGCATTGGATAGTAAAAGAAAAATGGATATATGCTAGATGGAATAATGGCTCCCATAGCAAAGATGTCAATATATTTCCTTGCATATCAAAAAGGACTTCAGGGCACCTGGGTGGCTCAGTCGGTTAAGCTTCCAACTTCTGCTCAGGTCATGATGTCACAGTTCTTGAGTTTGAGTCTTGCATTGGCCTATCTGCTATGAGCACACAGCCTGCTTCGGACCCTCTGTCTCCTTCTCTCTCTGCCCCTCCCCTGCTCGCACTCTCTCTGTCTTTCAAAAATAAATAGACATTTTTTAAGGACTTCATAGAGATGATTAAGTTAAGAGTCTTGTGATAGGAAGATTATCCTGAATTATCTGGGTGCACCCAGGGTGAGCACAGGGGTCCTTGTTGGAGAGAGGCAGGGGAGTGACTGAGAGAGGAGATGTGTTAACACAGGTAGAGGGTCCAGCAGAGAGATCTGAAGATGCCACCCTGCTGGCTTTGAAGCTGGAGGAAGCAGCCATGAGCCAAGCAATGCGGGTGGCCTCTAGAAACTGGGAAAGTCAAGGAAATGGATTCTCCCCCAGAGTTCCCAGAATGGAATGCAGCCTTCCTAACACCTTGATCTGAGCCCGGTGACACCCATTTTTGACCTCTGACCTCCAGAACTATAGGATAATAAACGTGTGTTGTCTTGAAGCTAAGTTTGTAGTAATTGGTTATAGCTCATTCGGAAACTAATACCACTGTGATAGGTTTTTCTAGGTGAACTTGTTGTTTCAAGCAATCAGTGTCACTGAGGGGCAGGAGTGAGATTGTGGAGAATATTGCTGATTAAGACAGAGTAGAATCTTTGATGTTGGAAGAGCCTCAGAGTGTGACTTGTAGATGTGTAGACAGTGAAGGGTGCTTCTCCATCATTCTTCCTTAATCTCAGGCCCAAGGAGAAAGCAGCATAATTAGAGTGACATACATATAGCAATATGTTCACTTTATCACACAGGATATTTTCTGCAGATTGTAGAAAATAAAAAAAAATTAACTAAGATCTTACAAAATAATTATCCTTGTATTCAATCCTTTCATATTTTAACCATTTGTTAAATAATTAATAAATTATTTAAACCTTACAGAAAAAGACTTTCTGAACCAATTCCCACAGAGCATACATTTCCTGAATCTCAACCTTCCATCACCTTCCAGAAGATGCAAAAGAAGAATTTGGGCAAGCCATATAATCTCCCTAGAGTTCTTATTTTGTGAAATTATGCCCAATTCATTTAGATGGGAAAAGAATCTTGAATCTTAGATCTGGAAGTAGCCCCAGAGGTGGCAATAGCCCAAATTTTTCATTTTGCATGTGAGGAAACTAGAGCGGTTACTTGTCCAAGATTTCACACTGCATTGCCCTCTGCCTGTGTCCCCAAAGGCACAATATTCCAGGATCTGTACGAGGTAGTAGGAATGCAGAATATTTTTTTTTCCTTGAGAATTTTGTAATTTGAGAAGAAGACAGACAAAACAAACAGCATAAATGTATAAAATGGTTTCTTGTATGGGGTGCCTGGATGGCTCAGTCAATTAAACATCTGACTCTTGATGTTGGCTCAGGTCATGACCTCATGTTTTTGTGAGTTCAAGCCCCACATTGGGCTCCATGCTAACAGTGTGGAGCCTGTCTGGGATTCTCTCTCTCCTCTCTCTTTTACCCTCCCCCACTCACACTATCTCTCCCTCTCTCCACATAAATAAACATTAAAATTAATTTTTAAATGATTTCTTGTAAATACAATGACAGAGGTAAGCACAGGGTGCTGGTTGAGCTTAGAGGAGGGGCACACAGCCCAAAAAAGCACCAACCATGAATATCTATTGATTTTAAAAATAAAACTTCTTTTCACTTCTTTTTAGTTTATAAAAATAATTATACCCTTGGTAAATTGTTTTTAAAATACTGTCTCTCTGAATATATATATAATTTTAATACATATATTCCTATATGTCACTTAGCACACTATCACAAAAAAATCTTAATTTTAAAGTCACTGAATCTCAGAGTTGGAGAGGATGTACTAAATGCTATCTAGGCCAATTTCTACATGAATAAAACTTTTTATTTTTTAATAGTGTTAGATTTATAGAAAAATTGCAAAGATAGTACAGAGAGTTTCTCATGTCCATTTGTCCCTATTATTAACATCTTACATTAGTGTGGTACATTTATTATAATTAATGAACCAATACTGATACATCATTATTAACCAAAGTCCACACTCGATTTAAATTTCCTTAGTTTTTACCAAATGTTCTTTTTTTCTGTTCTACAATCCCATGCAGGACACCACATTACATTTTGTTGTCACTTCTTCTTAAGCCCCTCTTGACTGACACAGTTTCTTAGATTTTCCTTGTTTTTGATGTCTTTGACATTTAAAAAAACAAAAACAAAAAACACTGATCAGGTACTTTGTAGACTGCCCCTCAGTCGGAATTTGTCTGGTGTTTGTCTTCATGATTAGAGCAATGTTCTGAGTGTGTAGGAGGAAGATCACAGAAGTAAAGCACCATTCTCATCCTACTGGATGAAGGGTACATGACTATCAGCATGACATCGCCATTGATGCTCACCTTGATCACTTGGTTCAGGGACTGTCAGGTTTCTCTACTGTAACGTTACTCCCCACCCCCCACCTTATACTGCACTCTCTGGAAGGAAAGTACGCATAGTCCACATCCATGGGGTGGGAAGTTAGAAGGTGGTGTATCTACCTACATTATTTGGAATTTTTCTGCATGGGAGATTTGTCTGTTTTCCCATGATCATTGAGGACTCATGGATATTGATTTTAAACTTTTAGTTATGATCTCATACTGTTTTATTTATTATATGCTCATATTGTACCAGCTTTGGCCATTAGGAACTTTTCAGCAGGATTTTGTATCTTTGACATACCACATCAGTGTACATGTGTGTGTGTGTGTGTGTGTGTGTGTGTGTGTGTGTACGTGTATGTGTGTGTCCTTACTTTCTGGTACTGTCAGGACCTATGAGTTCCTGTTTTATATTTCCTGCCCTAGACCTATAATCAGCCATCTCTCAAGGAGCATTGGTTCCTTATATTGGAGAAGGGTATTAGAAACCAAGGCACACTTATTAATGGTGGGGTGTTTTGCTTCTAGGCCCTCTCAGCTGACAGAAGAAATATATATATATATATATATATATATATATATATATATATACACACACACACACACACATATATATATACATACACATATTTTATTCATGCATATGTACATATATACATATATATGTGTTTCTTCTGTCAGCTGAGAGAGCCTAGAAGCATATACATATATATATATGTATATGTATATATATGTATATACATATATATGTATATATATATATATATATATATAATGCTGACCCATGTATACAGACATACCTATAAATATGTCCATATATAACCATCTGTACCTACACTAAGTTAATCATGAGTTAGTACTGATGTCCCCAAGTCTAATCCATTACCACCTGGATCGCTGTAGCCTCTTCCCTTTGCTTATTTATAAATTTCCACTCCAACTGTGAGAAACCTGGCTCCCACATTACGTTTGTGTCTCTGCCCAGTTAGCCTGGCCAGAGATTTATCCCTTCTATTAATCTTTTAGAAAAACTGGCTTTAGTTGCATTCATTTTTCTCTAGTGCTTTCCTGTTTCAATGTCATTGATTTTCGCTCTCATTTTTATTATTTTTCTTTTCTTCTACTTGCTTTAGGCTTATGTTGCTCTTCTTTCTCTAGTTTCCTAAGGTAGAAGCTTAGTTGATCAATTTTAGACTTTATTTTTCTTTCTAAAATATGTGCTATAAATTCCTTTTCTGAGCACTGCTTTTGTAATTTTGTGTTTTCATTTTCATTGAGTTCAAAATATTTAAAAATTATCTTGAGATTTCTTAGCTCACATTGTGTTGTAAAGAATTGTGTTGTTTAATGCCATTTGGAAATTTCCCATGCTTTTTTCCATTACTTATTTCTATTTTGATTCCACTGTGCATGAGAACATATTAAATCTTCACATTTGTCCAGTCTTGTAAATGTATTTTTTAGCCCAGAAGGTGGTCAGTCTTGTTGAATGTCCCATGTTAGCTTGAGAAGAATGCACATTCTTCAGCAGGTCGATGCAGTTTTCTATAAATGTAATTTGGATCAAGCCAGTTAATAGTGTTGTTCAGGCTTACTGATTTTCTGCCTACTTTGTGTATCAGTTACTAAAAGAGGGGTGTTGAAGTATCCAACTATAATAGTAAATTTGTCTATTTCTCTTTTAAGGTCTACCGTTTTTACGTCATTTTTTGGGTGTTTTTTTGTTGGGTGCATATGCAAGACTGTTATGTCTTCTGTTATGTAATTATATTATGTTATGTAATTATATTATGCCCATCTCTATCCGTGATAATCTACCTTGCTCTGAGGTCAGCTTTGTTTAAAGTGTATATAGCTAATTCAGCTTTCTTTTGATCGGTGTGGTATATCTCTGTCCATCCCTTTTATCTTTAATTTATCTGAGTTCTTATATTTAAGTGCATTTCTTATAGACAGCATAAAATTAGGGCTGGTTTTTTTTTTTTATACCCTCCTACAGTATTTGGTTTTTGACTGCTGTGTTTTGACCATTCACATTTTAAGTGATTATTGATGTAACTGGATTAGTATCTACTATGTTCGTAACTGTTTTCTCTTGGTTGCACTTGTTCTTTGTTGACTTTTTCCCCTCCCTTTCTGCTTTTAATGAGCATTTTATATGATTCTGTACTTCCTGGCTTAGTTTGTCAATTATATTAATTTAAAAACATTTTTAGCGATCTCCCTAGAGTTTACAATGCACATTTTAAACTATTCTAAATTCACTTTTAAATAACGCTATACCACTTCAGGTGTGGTACAGATACCTTAAAATGGATACCCAATTTCTCCTTCCCATCCCTTGTGATATTACTGTTACCCATTTCACTGATCCATATGCTATAATCACTCAATACATTGTTATTATTGTTGCTTCAAACAGTTATATTTGAGATCAATTAGGAATAAGAAAAACAAAATGTTTTCCTTCACCTGTATTTATTTATTCTTCCATGATACTCTTTTCTTTTATCGATCCAAATTTTTTACCTGCATCATTTTCCTTCTGCATAAAGAAATTCTCTTAACATTTGTTGGCAGACAATTCCACTGATGATGAATTTTCTCAATTTTTGTGTTTCTGAAATGGCTTTAGTTTCCTTCACATTTGAAAAATAATTTCACTGGATCAAAAATTCTAATTTGGTGGAATTTTTTCATTCAATGCTCGAAATATTTCACTTCACTCTCATTTTGCTTGCTTGGCTTCTGGTGAGAAGTCTGCTGTAATTCTTATATTTGTTCCTTTGGAGGTACATTTCCCCTCCTCTGGTTCCTTTCAAAATTTTCTCTTTGTTTTTAGTTTTCTATGGTTTGAAAATAACATAACTAGGTATGATTTTCTCATATGTATACTATCTGGTGCTTTCAAATTTCCTAAATCTGTGGTTTGGAGTCTGTCGTTAATTTTGGAAAGTTTCTGGCTATTATTTAAATATGTTTTTCTGCTCTGCTCTCTTTCTTGTGTTTCTGATATTAAAATTATACATGCCGCATCTTAAAATTGTCCCACAGTTCTTGGATGTTCTATTTTAGACTTCATTCTTTTTCCTCATTGACTTTTAGTTTGGGAAGTTTCTACTGGCCTATCTTTAAGTTCATCGATTCTTCCCATGGCTGTGTGAGTCTCCTAATGATTTCATCAAAAGTGTTCTTCGTTTTGTTGCAGTATTTTTTCATTTCTAGACTTTCCTTTCAATTTTTTCTTAAAGTTTCCCTCTCTCTGCTTACATTACCCTTCTTTTTTTCTTACATGCTGTCTACTTTTTCCATTATACCCTTAACACATTAATCACAGTTATTTTACATCCCTTATCTGATCATTCCAACATCTGTGTCATATCTGAGTTTGGTTCTAACAATTGTTTTGTCTCTTCAGACTATGTTTTTCTTGCCTTTGATATGTATTGTAAATTTTTGTTGAAAGTCATACGTGTTGTATCAGGTAATAGGAACTGAGGTAAATAGCCTTTAGTGTGAGAATTTATGTTAATCTGACTAGGTATGGGGCTATGTTTAATGTTTGCTATAGCTCTAGGTACCAGAGTTTCAAATTCCTCTAGTGTCTCTGTTTATAGCTCCTATCTTGACTTTGGTTTTCTTTAAGTAACTCCTCCGAGAAAAAGTGACACAGACAGAGACTTATAGCTCTTTCAGCTATAATCCCCTTTTATTATATTGAAACCCCATTGGCATGTTAGTTAAATGTTGGGGAGAGGAAGCATTCTACAATCTTCCGATTAGATCTCACTCTTTAATGGCCTATATGTTAGGGTTGTGACTTTCACAGTTCTGTTGTGAAAAGACTGTTTGGTTAGTGGGATAGCCTTCTCCTTCCTGCCCACATTGCCCCACCTGGTAGCACCATTCCCCTCTATATCCTTAAAGCCCGACCCCCGTTGACTATGTTTTGTTTTGTTTTCTCTGTAGGTGACATAGGCTAAAATGGTCTAGTATAGGAGAAAAGCTCTTCTACAATTGGAGTAAGGGTCTGTCAAAGTCTTTTTCCTTTGGAAAACTCCAAAGACTATGGAGAAGGGTCTGAGCATATTTCATAATACTTTCAATGCTTTTCCTCTCCGTTTCCCAGAGCCATGAAGGGATCTTTCCTTCATCTTCTCTGTGAGGACCTGGTAGGTTTCCTGGAGGTAAACCCCACAAAAATGTAAGAGATTGTCCTGGATTGTATCCATGAGGGGTCGTAGATGCTCTCAAACTGTGTCAAATTCAATGTGTTTGTGTTGTGAAATAGTAACTCACATACCACCCCTCATTAGAATTGTATCAGGTTTCAATCTAGATTTAGAAAATGCTATTCTACATTACAAATAATACTACATTTTTTATTATAGTCTGTTCTCAAACTGACACTTTTAAATTTTGTTAACATTTACTTATTTTTAAGAGACAGAGAGACAGTTATTTATTTTTAAGAGACAGAGTGTGAGCAGGAAAGGGACAGAGAGAGGAGACACAGAATTTGAAGCAGGCTCCAGGCTCTGAGCTGTCAACACAGAGCCCGACACAGGGCTCAAACCCACAAACCGTGAGATCATGACCTGAGCCAAGGTCGGGCACTTAACTGACTGAGCCACCCAGGCACCCCTCAAACTGACACTTTATTTTTCAGTTGTAGTTGACGTTATTGCCCTACCTGTCTCCTTTAAGTCTTGAAGGATTTTTTCTAGTTTCTAAATTATTGGAGAGCAATGAGTCAAATTTTCATATGGAAAAGAACCTAAACTTTAAGGAAGCTGATTTCCATGTTATTTCTAACAAAAACCAATCTGTGAATCCCTCAGTGCCATGAAAAATTTTTTGTACATCTTACTTGTGAATGTGTATTTGAATTCATATTTTCAATATCACAAGGAAAATGACATGTAAATTTTTAATCTGTTTCCTTTGAAACTTAATGAGTTTTCATTGTGTCATAAAATAAAATGCTTAAAAAAAAAAAAACGAGGGGCGCCTGGGTGGCTCAGTCGGTTGAGTGTCTGACTTCAGCTCAGGTCATGATCTCGCGGTTGGTGAGTTCAAGCCCCGTGTTGGGCTCTGTGCTGACAGCTCGGAGCCTGGAGCCTGCTTCGGATTCTGTGTCTCCCTCTCTCTCTGCCCCTCCCTTGCTCATGCTCTGTCTCTCTCTCTGTCTCAAACATAAATTTAAAAAAACATTAAGAAAAAGAAAAGAAAAGAAACCTGGGCTTTTTTTTTGCTATGTGAAGTTTGTTGACAAAAATGATAGTTGTAAGGGTGATGGTTCTTCTTGAACCACTGAAGAACCAGCTAGACTAAAATGGCTTAGAACCACTATATTGAACAATACTGAAAACACTTGTGGAAAGGAATGTGACAAGGCACATTGTAGGAAGCATAATATATCACTAATATAACAACTTTCCGATGACCCTGATACTTTTCCGTACTCAAGACAATGTGTAGGGCAGATGAGTCCATGTACCATTTTTTATGAAATGTCTCTGAATAATTGACACACTCCCTTCTGACTAAACATGCAGTGGCTTTAATAGAGAAAGGAACAAAATCAGTGCCATTGGTTCAGTTTATCACACATTTACCGAACAGTTATTTATTTCCTCTGAGCACAGTAAATGGGAATATGATCCAGCTGCCTGGAGTGTCCTAGAAAACTTTCCCCAAATACCATCCATTTGCATCCTGAAAGCATTTTATACCTCAATTACAGTGATAAGCAATTTGCAGCATATGCAGCTGTTTTGAGTCCTGGCTAGTGGTCCCATTTCAGGAGTAAAGATTAGAGAGCTGCCTCCATTGTGTTACTTTTCTATATGGTCAGATTTAACACATTCATTGTTAAAAAGCAATTTCGGTCTTCTTACCGACTTTCATTATTCTGCAGAGTGGGTAATCTAAGTCATAAGAATGTACATTTTCCCCCATGGGGATCAGTTAAGTGAGACATTAAAGAAAGGGTTTTGTTGTTGTTGTTGCCAGTAATAATGCAGCCCATAAACTTTTAAAATATATCTTGAATTGCTCTGCTTCTAAAAAAAAACTTCATTCACCTATCCTCTGTTATCTCAGATTATTTCACATAGTGTTACAACTTTTTGTTTATTACTCTATTTCCATCCTAAAAAGAGGGCTCCTTAATTCAGCGAGACTATCTTATTTTTACATCTGTAGTACCTAGCAGAGAGTTAGCCCAGAGCTATTGTTCAATAAATACTTGTGGAGATGAAATTAATAAGATTCTATTGAGATTTGAACCTAGCCTCTTTCATTACTGAGCTCTAAACCTAACCTATGTATCCAAGCTGCCTGCACAATTATTATTATTGTCATCATACATACAAATCACAATGCATCTAAGATGACTGTAGTAAGTTTAAAGACCATTCTTCATACATTAGTGCAGTGATCCCTACAATAATTCTGTGAAGGGAGCATCTGTAAAATAAATGTTTGCATTTTACTGGTGAGAATACTGAGATTCAAGAATTGAGACCTGCCCAATGTCTCACATGTAGTACACACTGCAGCCAGCTCTGGGTCCTAAGTTCTAAGCAATGTGTGCCTTTCTTTTGTGTAAAATGGGGTTTTTCTATCTCAACACTCTTTTGGTATTTGGAATGGAAAAGTTCTTTGCTGCTGGGAGACAGTGCCTGCTCTGTGCATTATAGCTTGTTTAACATTATCCTTGGCCCCTGTCCATTAGATTCTAGGAGCGTCCCCCACCCCACTGTGACAACAAAAATGTCTCCAGGCATGGCCAAAGGTCCCATTGGCAAAATCAGTTCCAGTTGAGAGCCAATGGTCTAACAGTAGACACAATGTGGCACGAAGTACTCTGGGACCAGCATAAATAAAATGAGGGTAAAATGGTATTTGCGGGCGGGGGGGGGGGGGGTCTCCTTCACAGTGGAAACAGCATTTAATTTGAATTTTTACTGTAGAAAGATTGACCTAGCAGGATTTGTGGTGATGAGAATGAATAACAAATATTTGTTGAGCATTCATGATGTGCCAAATTTAACTCTAAGGGCTAAAATATAATAAGCATTGTTAAATGTCTTCTTAAAATGAAACACCATCTTAACATCCATCTAGTGGAACATAGAGCTATTTGGGGTCACTTAATCTCATGATATGCATTTAACATCTAGATTTATCATATTATCTGCTAAAGATTACTTAGGAAAGAATTGCCTCCAATTTATTTTTGTAGCTTACTAACATAAATCAGTCCCAATCATCATTTAATTGTACTGTACATGGAGATTGTATTTTCTAGTAAGTTTCTGGCTCATTGGGAATGTTCAAAACTATTGAATTAAAGTGTCTTTGCAAAATGCGGAAGGAAGGAAAGCCTACCTTTAGCTCTTGTCCCTGTTAAGCCAGGGTTCTTGGAACTGCATAGAAACTCTCTCAACAAACATGACAGATTGATGAGCCCGGGCCTAAATCTACTTCCCATCTATTCAGAACCACTGGAAAACTGAAAAAGACTCTGACATCTCTGAAAATATATGCGTTCTTTCCCTGAATTAATCATTTGGAATATGTATAGGAGCTGTTTGCATACTCTTTGTGTTGATCTCTAGAAATATATATAATTATTAAGATTATGGGTTTGGGGGACAGATAGACCTAGACTTGCCTACCTCCTACCTCTATCCATATGAACTATATGACTGAGGACAAGTTGTTTTAATATCTGTGAATCTCCGTTTCCTCATCCACAAGATGAGGATAAGAATGATTTCCACCTAGGGCACCTGAGTGGCTCAGTCGGTTGAGCATCCAACTTTGGCTCAGGTCATGATCTCATGGTTTGTGGGTTCAAGCCCCGCATGAGGCTCTGTGCTGACAGCTCAGAGCCTGCAGCCTGCTTCGGATTCTGTGTCTTCTCTCTATCCGCCCCTCCCTCCCCCAGTCATGCTCTGTCTCTCAAAAATAAATAAATGTTAAAAAAATTTTTTTTAAAGAATGACTTCCACCTAAGTTTCTTGGGGGGATCAATTAATAAAGTGTTGTCACACTTTTCATGTGGGATTTGGCATAAGCCAATAATAAGTGGTGGCCATGATTACCATCATCTTATCATCTAATTTTTGTCACAATTACTAAATACAGAATTCCTATATGGGAGGACTCCCTTGAAATGAGAGTGGGTTTATCTTTAAAGGTATGTTGACATAATCTTTTCCCTAAAATAGGAAACACTTCATTGGGTCTTAGTAAACAATGAGGGTCTGAAGAAGATTCTAGGGAGGCTGAAGCTTCCTCTCCCTACTGCAGGCTCAGTCTCTGATCATTAATCCATCACTACCATCATCATTCACATCTTTTTTGTAAGATAGGTTTTCTGAGGGTCTGAGTGGGAATTGTAGCACTCTTCCATCCTAATCAATATGTCTTTTTAAATATTTAATAATAGGAGGTGAGCGTGTGTATAGAAGAACAATGACAAGAAGCAAAATTGACCAGAGTTCAATCAGGAGAGAGGATGCACTAACCAGAAACAACGATTCTGAAATACTGAGATTTGTTGGGATTTACTCCATCAGAGTTGTCTTGGAAAACTTGAGGGAAAAAATGTAGATTTTCTCATCCCACCCCAGACCTATTGACTGACTAAAAACATGCTCATTCATGTTTGAGAACCCTTTAACCAGAAGTCTCAACTGTCTATTGTCTCTCCCTATGATAACTTACTCCCAGTAGATATTTCAACAATGCATCGAACTCTGTTCCAGAATCCAAGCAACCTGATGATTAAAATTTGGCTTGTCATGCAGGTCAAAGGTTTCAGTTCTTTAGAGCACACAAGTGTACTTTAGCTTTTGGCATTCTTAACCCTTTTCCTCATCTTGCCCTCTTTCTGGGTTTAGATTCTCCTCTCACTCCAGACTCTCTCCTGGAGTGAATTCATCTGTCACCCTGGCTTCAATTAGGAGTTATTTTGTGGCTGCACATGTATGTTAGTCCAGACTTCACTACTGAACTCTAGACTCACTATCCAAATTGCATTGTGATACTTCCCCTCAGTGTTTCCAGGGGAACTTCAAACTACATTTGCAAAGCAAAACACACTGGATCCCTCCATAAACTTACTCCTCCTTCTATAACCCCTGCCCAATAAAGGAAATGGTATTGTCCACTTGCCCAAGTTGGTAACCTGAGAAAAATCTTTGACCACTGTCTCCCTCCACATTGAGGACAGTCAGTAAAACCTACTGATTTTTTTCTCCCACGTAGTCCTAAATTACTCACATTTTTCTCTCTAATCTTGGGGCCCTGGTTGTAGCCACCATTATATCTCAACTGGTTTTCAGCATCCTGCCTTCAGTTTTTGTTCTTTCCACTCATTCCACTCTCCATATTGAAGCAAGAGGAACTTTTTAGAATATAAATTTGATCATGTCACTTCCTGCTACCCTCAGAATAAAATGTAAACCTCTTAATAGCATATGACATCTTTCATGATCTGGTTACTCCTTCTCTCTCTGGCTATATCATTTGACACTGACTCTTCATAAGTCATGCAGTAGCCGTACCTAGATTCTTGCAATTCTTCAAGTGGACCATTCTTTCTCTTGCCTGAAGACCTTTACACATGCTGTTCCCTCTGCCTAGATCACCCTCCTTCCTCCCACCCATGTAGAGCATAGGGGGGTTACCTTTACTTACTGGCACCTTAAGAAGGCTATCCCAGACAAAGGAGATTACAAGTGAAATCACTTGATCAGGAAGACATTAAAACTGTGCTTCTTTTAGCCTGTTTCCCAGGATAACCCATTAATGGTTGAAGCATTACATAGGGGATTCCTGAGACTTTAGTTCTAGTGCTGAATATACCAAAATTTCATTTTGTGACACTGTGAAATCACTTAGCTTTTCTGGGTCTCACTTTTCTTATCCTTAACATTCTATTACAAGATTTCTGTGTTAACCCAAAGAGATCAAGACTATGAGAATGGCATACTTATTGAAAATATTCATGGCATCACTTTTCTAGTCTCACTTTTGCTCTACCCTCACCTTCCTTCTAGTTGGACAACCCCTACCTTTTAGTTTATTTCTCTTCTCCTTCACCTCCTCAACTAACTAAAACATCAAGTTTAAATTTGATATTTTCCAGGATATTTTTTCCAAACCCTCAAAGCTGGGCTGAGAACTCGACTTATGAGATCCCATAAAACTTTCTTTTTCCCCAGAAAAAACTTAGCAACTCTACTTGTCATTTTGATCTACTTTATTACCTCCTCCCTTGGACGGTGAACTAAGTCACTTTATTTATTTATTTTTTTTTATTTTAATTTTTTTTTTCAACGTTTATTTATTTTTGGGACAGAGAGAGACAGAGCATGAATGGGGGAGGGGAGGAGAGAGAGGGAGACACAGAATCGGAAACAGGCTCCAGGCTCTGAGCCATCAGCCCAGAGCCCGACGCGGGGCTCGAACTCACGGACCGCAAGATCGTGACCTGGCTGAAGTCGGACACTTAACCGACTGCGCCACCCAGGCGCCCCAGTCACTTTACTTTAAGTACCGATTTGTGGCTAAGGTGTGTTCTTCTGTAGGCTGAGGGGCAGACCTACAAGGAAGTGTTCTATTTGGGAGACTGTTCTTGGAATATCAGTGCACTGGCTATCAACCGCACCTTGTTTACCAGGCTTTGATATATATTGTATCTTCTTTAATTTTCATGCAGAAAGCTTTTTTTTTTTTTTTTGTATTCAGTGATGTACACATTACTTTTTCTGAATTAACTACGCCTCTGAAGAGGAATTGATTTTCCCAAGACCATTCTAGTAGGAGCTATGTTTAGATACGTTCGTGTTCTCCCAATTCCTAATGCATATTTCAATGCATGTGCACTGCAATCTCTCACTAAATGAGCTACATTATTAAATAGATATGTAATTAATAGTCAAAATGTGAGTATTTGAGTGTTTCTTTGTAGATGTGATTGCATGCTCATTTTTATTTGAAAAAAATCACTTTAAAAAATCATCTGAGATAAAAACTGTTAAAATAAAGGACTTCATTTTCTAAGTCTAGTTCTGGACATGGTATTTTGAGTAAAGTTTATTTTATCAATTAACCTTTGTCCAAGACCATCATATCCTAATGGGTGGTGCAGAGATCCTGGTCTTCTCAAGGGTAAGTGGGCAACGGATGCCACAGGAGGAGAAGGATGTGGTGTTACCCCTAGCCTTGAGACACACTTGGACTCCTGAGAGTAGAGATTTCAGACATTGGTGGTGAAGAAGTGAGAGAAATCCTAAGAAACAAGAGCCATCTCCAGGGATAGGTTCAGGGCCAGTTTATATAGGGCTATCGAAATCTTGCTCACAGACACTAGGAGGTTTGCAGAGGAACTCCCTAGGTGTGTGTGTGTGTGTGTGTGTGTGTGTGTGTGTGTGTGTGTGAGAGAGAGAGAGAGAGAGAGAGAGAGAGAGAGACTAAGGCTAAAACAACCTTAGTCCTTCCCTTTTGTATACTGGAGTTCCTGTTTTTTTGAACTTAAATATCATTTGAAATGCACATGGTCTTTTCTATAATTCTAAACTCTGATAATGCTGTTTATCAAAATGAAGACAATTGTTGGCATGCATGACTCAAGAATAGAATAATTGTTAGGTTGTGTTTTAGCATTGTATCCTTTGTAAGGATCCGTAGTAAATGTGACCATGAAATTTAATTTTTTTAAATGAGGATGATAATGTGCTTATTTACCTTTCTGAAATGGAACTGTCTTATCTTTCAATGAAAATACTTCATAGATACTGAAATCCCTTGGAAAGTAGAACTATTAGCCCTGACAATTTGGGCCCCTTCTTTATGGGTTTGGGAATATGTGTGTATATGTTTTGTTTCCTCTGAACTTTCTAATAGAACTTCCTGGGAATTGAATCTCTCCACCTGGAATATCAAGTTCTACTGTCCTCATTTCCAGTGATGGTTTGCAATGCAAATTGTTGGGTTGGTAACACATAGCACCATAACCATGGTAACCAAATGAAGACAAGTTTGCTTTACTTCCTCAGCAAAGTACTTTCCAGCCCTGCATTCAGACCTGATGCTACTGCCAACAGTCAAGGGCATTAAAGGAACAGCCAGAGGGTTCACAGAAATAAAAACACAACTGGACCCATTGTATTCATTTCCCACACTCCTCCCCTTAGTCCAGAATTTGTTACTAAAAACTTCTGCCATTTCTAACTACTTTCTAACTGCTTTCTTGGAGGCAAGGGTAGAGAGAATCACCACGTATCTTTATCCCCAATTTGACTATAGATTTTGGCAAGCAGACTATCCTGGCTTTCTGTGTCTAACTTCGAAATAGGAGCAGATAGAAACCTGGTCACAGTTCTGTGGTCACAAGGACTTTTTTAGTGTTAGCAGCTGTGATGCTCAAGGAGACAGGAAGGTGTCCAAATAAAACCACTTTCTGAGAACAACTACAGCAAGCTACAAGGGCCACTTCTCTGCCGAAATTCCTTTCCTCTGGTATAGTAATTCTTATAATTTGTTAGTTTGTTTCTCGCCTGTGGGGGAAGGGTATTAGTCCTGTGTTCTCATTTTCTCTCCATTGGAATGGAAGGGCAGCTGTGGCATGTTCTGAATCTTCTTTACCTGCAGCTATGTGACCGGGTGCTTCCCAGGAAGAAAGACTATTAGCAGTAAGGTAAGCAATCTAATTGTCATGGATCCTGGCCTAGATGATTTCAGCACTCCCATGACTGCCTGGGTGGCCTCCATTAACATGGAAAGGTCAAAAACACAAGGGATGGGAATGCTCTAGACTCAAGATTCTTGGTTTATTTCCCCTAAGTTTGAATACCATTTCAAGTAATGTTCCTGAGATGAGGTGCAGAGATTATATTTTCCTTCCTTTTGTAGCTATTGGGACTTGTGTATCATTTTCACTGATTGTTTATTGCTGCAGTGTGGCTCAGTAGATGATTTTCTAACTCTGCCATTCCTTCTATCATTATTTGTTGGCATTCTACTCTAAAGAATAGCTTCTCCATCTCCCACATGTCTGCAGATTTTAGACATTGGTACATATTACCTGACTTCTCTCCAGGAGGTTTGACTATTTAATATTTCCACAGTGATGAGTGTCAATTTCCCACCTTCTAGATGTTCTCACACTAATGAATTTCTGAGAATCTAACATGGGTAACCTATTGTCTTTTTAGCCTTCACTTCCTTGTACGTTACATTTACATTTTTTAGCCATTTCTAGATTTCCTATTTTTTAATTGCCCTATTACATTGCTGCTACTTCTATGTATCTTTTTTTTATTGATTTATAATTGCATGTCATATAGTAAGTACATAAAAACCTTTAATTTCACATATTCCACCAAAATTTTTAGTTTTTTTTTTTAACATTTTGACATTTTTATTATCTTTGCAATAGGAAATTTTAAATTCTTAACTGGTTAAATCCATCATGATTTTCCTTCTTCGCCTTTGGTGTCATTTCTCCACAGGTGTTTACCACCTCAAGATTAGAAAAATGTTTACCAATATTTTATTCTAGGACTGTTTTTTTAAGTTTATTTATTTATTTTGAGAGAGAGAAAGAGAGAGAGAGGGAGAGAGGGAGAGAGAATCCCAAGAAGGCTCTGTGCCATCAGCGCAGAGCCCAGTGCAGAGCTTGATCTCATGAACCATGAGATCATGACCTGAGCTGAAATCAAGAATCTGATGCTTAACCAACTAAGCCACCCAGGCACCTCTAGGACTATTTTTGTTTCATTTTTCTCATATTAAATCCTTAACACTATTGAAATTTATTTTGATGAATTATTTAGGGCTCTCTTTTTTGTTTTGCTTTGTGGTTTTTTTCATTAAATTTTAAATTTAGAAAACTTAAATTTAGAAACACACATACAGTTCTAAGAAATAATACAAAGTCTACCTGCCTTAATGCAAAAATCTTTTCAACAGTACATGGATAACCTATTTCTGCCTATGTAGATTTTTATCTGGGACAGCCATCGACAGGTATAAAGTTGTGACATCAGGATAGTTTCTTACAATCACTTATAAGGAATACTATCTGTTTCTTTCTCCACATTCCCTGCGATTTTATGGTTATGATCATACTGAGAAAGGAAGGTTGATGATATCTTTGATGTCAGAGGAGTAAAGTACATGCTAGAATTTGCCTTTGTGAATAATCCAGGTAGGAAAGGAGATTTAGACCCAGGAGCTGGCTTAAAATTTGATCTCTTCTCCTCACTACCAGCTATTTCTGTGTGTTTTTAGATGCAACACTTTCTTGTTGTAGTTAAGAACTTAACCATTATGATGGTTTCCTATTGGACTGAAATATGATGCAATTTGTATTGTATAACAGTATGTTTTTAAACTTGAGGTGTGTGCATCTGAAAATCTTAAAGAAAATGGCTTGACCCAGTCACTTTTTAAAGGTATTAGGAAAGGTATATAGAAGGAAGGTGTGATAGAGCCCAATGAAAAGTATTGTTAAGAAAAATAGTCATCTGCATTGGTCAAGGTTCTCCAGAGACATGAGATTATGTGTGTGTGTGTGTGTGTGTGTGTGTGTACATATATATACATACACATACATACATACATATGTGTATATGTATACATATATGTGTATATGTATGTATACATATATGTGTATATGTATACATATGTGTGTGTATGTATGTATACATATATGTGTATATGTATATGTGTGTGTATATATACATATATGTGTATATGTATATGTGTGTGTGTATATATACATATGTGTATATATATAATTATATAATACATAATTACATACATTTAATTATAGATAGAGAAATCTATATCTATCTACCTATCTCTCTCTCACACAATTATGGAATCTTAGAGGTTCCATGATCTGCCGTCTGCAAGCTGGAGACCCAGGAAAGCTGATGGTGTAGATACAGGCTGAGTCTGAAGCTTGAGAGCTGGGAGCATTCACTTGTGTAAATCCGAGTTCTAGAGCACGAGGAGACTGATGTTCCAGCTCAATCATCAGCCAGAGAAAAGGGGAATTTTATTTACACACTTTTGTTCTATTTAGGCCCTCAGCAGATTAAATAATTCCCGTCCACACTGGGGAAAACAGTCTGCTTTACTTCAGGCTACCAATTCAAGTGTTAATCTATTCTGGAAACACCCTCATAGACATCCCCAGAAATTAGGATTAGCCAGATATCTGGGCACCCCATGGCTGAGTCATGTAGACACATAAAATTAATCATCACACCATCAGGTAAGATGATTTGTGATTTCAGTAAGCTAACATTGAAGAGCATGTGTTTAATTGTCACAAATCCACTGCTGAATAGCCCTTTGGTGAAATTTATGCCATTATTGCTCACATGCATTTTAATCCCCCTGTCTGGAATGTTTGCCTATCCATTAACCTTCTTCAAGAGCCAAAGCCAATACCTCCCTTTCCAAGAAACCTTTGTTATGCCCCTAAATGATCATTTTCCTCCTTCAATATTTGAGAACAGTTGTTTTATACTTCTCTTAAAATGTGTTTTATGTTCTACTTCACAGTATATAGTTAATAAGTACTATATTTTGTAATCAACTGTAAGCTCCTCAAAGTTTCTTTGTACACAATAGACAGTAAAATATTTCATTGAATTGAATTAGTAGATGATATTATTGCATTTATTTACTTAATAGTCCATGCGTACGACATGCTTTTATGAGGAATGACTGGTGCACAGTACTATCCCTGATGTGACAGAAACTATAAAGATGAGTAAGTCACACTTCCCACCTCCTGAGAGCAAAGACAGAGTCCAGCATGAGAGTAATCATTCATTCAGTTAACAGTCATGGCTGATCACCTATTATCATCCATGGCCATGGATATAAAAATAAATAAGTCATGGTCCTTGCCAAGGGATTGCCAAGGAGTCCACTTAGTTGAGTGGGAAAGGCAGAAGTGCAAATAAACTACTTGAGCATGAAAAGTGCCACTATAAGGAGTTGCAAAGGTTTCTGTGAATGCCAGGAGCAGGCTAGGATGGGAGTGGAGGGCGATAAGGGGAGAAAGTGCTATAAAGTGAGTTCTCTTTGAGCTCAGTAAAATGGTATCCAGGAAAGAGAAAGGCAGCACTAGCAGAGGGATCTGTAGCCAGTAGCATCAGAGAGGGGGGCATGTTGAACACAAGTAGTTCTGTGTATCCAGAATACAATGTACATGCAGGCACCTGGATTGGGATGCGTGGGAATGGGAGACACCCACACATCCTCTCATTCTCCCTTCCCAGGACGAGGCAAGGCAAATGTTGAGAAGACAAGAGTAGAAATAATGAGGAAAGAGAGAATCATTGAGAAAGAAAAATCTCTTTAAAGTTGGAGAAGGATTGGAACAGGGCTAGGAGTAGATGAGTCAGTTGATTCAATTTACCAGCACTTCAAGTTTCTAAGAAGCTGTATATGTGGTTATTGACCATAATGTTAGTACTCTTTTGCTTATTTCACCCCAAAGTGAAATGAAAACCCCAAGTCTAAGAGAACTGACTTTGGGTTCCAACTTGGGCACTACTGCCTTGTCTTTAAATCCAGCTTGCTCCTAAATATCAAGAGAGAGCACCCTTCACATATTTCATGGTGGGAGGAAGCCACCCACAGAATAAGTCATCACAGACTGCTTGTTCCTCCTAGCAGAGTATTGACAGAACACTCTATTCTCTAAGATCTGCCTTTACTTCACTGAATCACTTGGAAATCTTTACATGTATTTGTGGGACTTTGATACTTGGACAGTGAGGAAGAGCAGAAGGGCATTCCTGGCTTGGCTTTGTTGTTTGAGTTTTTGAGTGGTCTTCCAAGTAATAGCAATGGTGTTTTATTCTCAGCCCTCTTATAGTCTTGATGGACATAACTTTAAAATATGTTTTAAATGTGAGCTCCACTCATCAACCAATAGGCTACGCGGAGGCCAGAAACAGAATAACCATCTTATGGAATCATCTCATCACATCCAATTCTCTCATATTATGCAAGAGGAAATTACATTCCAAGACAACTTGAAACCACATGCCCAATGTCATACAACCAATGAACTATTTGTTGATTAATTAAAATAAATTACTTTTTGTTTCCCTGGTGATGAGTTAAGATCTTTCCTCTGCTAACGCTGTTGGAAGGCACATAACAGAAGGTAACAGAAGGCATTTACTCGGATAGCTTTGGTTGAAATAGTGGAAGTGGACAGACATCAAGTGACTAGCCAGAAAATTTCACTTCAAAATGAAGGTAGAATATATATTTATATAGTTGAATATATATTAACATATATAACCTGATCACTTTTCTAATTCAAATTGCATTGTTCCTTGATATCTTATACCTGTTCCTGGCAAGTTGCACCTTCTCATAAATTGTTTAATTGTTGAATACCACACTTTTCTTCATGGTTTAATAACCAAATTTGCACCAATATTTCTCAATTCCTTTTTGGCATTCATTTAAACAGTAATTTATTCAGCAAACATATATCAAGTACCTTTTTCATACAATTATGATATGAGAACTAAGAGCTCTGTCCTGAAGAAAATCCCACAGTGGGATAAACAGAAGGAGTGTTGAAAGTTGGCAGATTATTGAACTGAATGGTCAGGTGTTGATGGGTCATCTAGATTGACAATGAAATCTTCGGGGAGGATGACAAAAAAAAAGTCCCACTTTCAATCAACACACACTTATAAAATGTGAAAATACTTTAGTAGTGATTTACATTAAACTATTGGATTACAGGGAACAATGAAAGCCACACTCACATAGGGAAAGCATGTAGATAAAAAAAAAAAGATAAGAGGGAGTTGAGAACTGAGGTATAGAACACTAAAAACTTAGAAAAACCAGCAAAAGATCTTGAGAAAAAAGCCTTGAGTGAGATAGGAAGAAATCTGAGAGAGCATATTATTAAAAAGCATTGTTTCCAACAGATTATTTCCATTAAGAGGAAGTGCCCAACTACTGAAAATTCTAAAATGATAAGAACTGACAGTTAGTTGAGCATTAGCATACTGATTTGGGTGGGTTATAAAGAGAGTGAGAGGTGTGGTTGGTGCTGTACATGGGAGCTTTTTGCTATGATCCAAATGAGACTACAAGTTCTGATTCACATAATAAGGTTGACAAAAGCAGAGGAGGTCAGTGTGAGATATCTTTTAAGGGCCCCTCTCTCACTCTCTTTTAAGTAACCTGTTGTGAGGTGTAAAAGGAATAAAGGAATTAAGGAAGACTCATTAAGTTCTTGGCCAGAGCAACAGCCTAAATAGTGGCACCATTTATTAATATTGGGGACACTGGAATAAAGCCAGGGATATAGGGGGTCAAGTAGAAGTCAAGGAAAGAATAAAGAATTCAGTGTGGCACATAGTAACTTAGAAATGTCAGTATCCAAGTGAAGATATCAAGTAATTGGGAATAGCCCATTTGGAAACTCAGGGGCCCTATTCTAAGGATCTGGACTAGATTTGGAAATGTGAATTTGGGAATCATCATCTAGAAAACTAGAGTAGGAGTTGGAGAGAGACTGAAGGGTCATTCAATGACCAATGAGTGGAGGATCATTTTCAGATAAGAGACATTTTAGCATGTTGTAAACTAAAGGGAACAATTCAGTATGGAGGGAAAACAGTGTCCAAGCAATGTCTATGAGTAGAATAGAGGTGACAACGGATGTTTGAAATTGGGAGTTTAGAGGATATTCACTTACAGTGATGAAGTATGACCCTGGGAATTGAATAGAGAAAGGAGTGTTGAAAGTCAGCAGAAAACTGAACTGAATAGTCAGATGTTGATGGGTCATCTAGATTGACAATGAAATCTTTCAGGAGGATGACACAAATACCATCCCATTTTCAGTAAGTGAGGCCATATGTCCTGGGTGTTAATGACAACTTAGTTTGGTAGCCTTGAAAGGACAGAGGAAATAAGATCTGAAAGTAGCAATGAGGGACATGGAGGAAATTGATATCACCTCTAAGGTTAGGGTCCTGATTCAATGGGTGAAAAAGAAAAAGCTCAGCTCAGAGAGTGACAAAGTAAGCTGTGTTCAGGTTTCAATTAGAAAAAGGAGATGAAGGGACATTCGATGAAGAGCTTAGGATAAAGGGGATCTGGTGGTTGACAGTCTGTGAATACCAGAGGGCACAGGTGTTGGGAGCACCTGAGAAGGGTGAGAGATTGGGCCAGATGAGGCAATGTCCACTGTCACATGAGCAAGGCTCTAAGGCATGATAAAATTAGTCCTATGATCTCTTAGAGTATGATGTTTGAATCAGTTCTCTTTAAGTGGCAGCCTCCCAGGACTGGTTTCTTAGTCTGTAGAGGGAAGGGAGTTGTATCAAAGCTCATGATAATTATTTTTTTGAGAGCATGAGGGGCTGTGAAGACTTCTTTTTTAAACTTCTGTGTATGAAGTCATAGTTGAGAAAGGGGCAGGTCTTCCTGGAGCGTACGGTTCTATGTAGACTTCTCCTAAATTTTTCTACTGGGGAAGTCATTGTATATGGAAGGTGGAGGGGAGCCAGGCAAGCCTGGATATCATTGAGATCTCACGAAAGGCTGGAACAGAGGCTGTGGTGATGAGGATCCATAGTAGAGACATAGAGATGGTAAGATTCCTGTAGACTCCGAATTCCTGTGGAATTTTTTTCCTGTGTGACGTTTTCTTCTTGACCACAGGGCTCCTTCAGAAGTGGAGCCAAGGCTAGAACTATAGTCTGCAATTATAACCTTGAAATTAAGATCATAGTTGAAGGAATTTCCAAGCTCTGATATGTGTCTCTGTTCTCAAATAAACATGCATTCTCATGGTCACAGAAATATTTTATTCTCGTACTCTCCAAATGTATCTTCTCAATTATTCAAACTAAGTAATCTCAAAATGACACAGGTTATAGGCAAACTATGAGTGTCAAATTTATCTCCTATGGAAAAACACTGATTGGTGATTCTTCTTTACTGGACAGTTCTCAACATGAAAATGACCTAGAGAGGCAACATAGAGAAGGAAAATGAAACAAAACAAAAAAACAAAAACAAAACAAAACAAAACAAAAAACCTGACCAATATGGGTATTGATTGTTTTATACACATTTTTCATTAATTTTTTCCAACAGCCGTATGAAGTGGTTATTTCATACTCATTACAGAGATGAAGAAATAGATTATCAGAGATGTTTGAAAATTTCCCTAAGGAGATGTCAGAAAAGCAACAGAGCTGAGATTAAAATCTGGAGTTATCTGACCTGAAAGGACTTATTCTTTTAACCACATAAGAACCAAGATATACTGGCTAAACCAGCTGGTGTTCCTTTCCCAAATAACCAAGCAATCAACTTGCAGTCACAGATTCTTTACCCTGGGCAGAGTTCTGTGCTGGGATCTGTAGGGAACACAGAGATAAATAAAGCACAGTCCCTATTCTCCAGTATGAATAACCTGTTTGGCAAGATAACCTGTTTGCACAGAGGTGCAAAAAGTTAAATAACCCCAGAGGGCAAGAATGTAACCATTGTCCCTGCTTTAAGTATGAGTATCAAATTCTATGATTTCACTGTGGGCTGAAGTCCTCACAGTGAAAAGGAGCCAGTATGGTTGCATTTGCTCAAGGAAGAAAATGTCATGGAAAATTAATGTAACAACACCATTTTTTTTTTCATTTTGGCCTTTTTAAAAATTTTGAAAGCTTGATAATATTTTAGTACATCACTCTTTGTCTTTTCAATATACTTTGTTGTTGTTTTGTTTTGTTTTTACAAAATTGAGTTTCCGGTGGATATATTATTTTGCATCATCTTTTTAAAATTAAACATAATATGAGAAATTTCCCACATTAATGGAAGTTCTTTATACACATAAGGATTAATAGCATAGTAATTGGGATAGAAAGGATCTGAAGACAGGAAAGGGACACTCGGGCACAGGAAACAACATAATCTAGGATGAAGATTCATTTTGGGCCAAGCCAGCATCAGCAAGAATTTGGATCCAAATGGTCTTTGGGATAAAGAGTTAACCAGAGGAATCAGCAGAGACCACATCCTACAACTTCTGCTCTGTCAGTCCCCTGGGCAATTCAGGGCTACCACCCGATCTGTGTCCCTTTGCAAAGGACTGCTCTCAGGGTCAAGTCTGTGGATGCCAAAGGAAGGTCATTCAAACATCAGAGAATGCAAAGCAGATTTGTTTACTGATCAGAAAGGCATCCACGAAAAACGGCTGAACAAAAGAGTTGTTCTTTACAGACCAGTCCCTGACCCCAGCCTTTAGCAAGGGTTCCCACTTTCCTTGGCAAGCTTTTTACTGCTCTCAAGCCAACGACAGCTGAGCTGGAAGGCAGCATACCCTCACTGGTTGTGCAAGCCTGGTGGCTGAGGTCAAACATGCCGTTTTACAGAGGAAGTCTGAGACATACCAATAAAGCAGCACTTCTACTGAAAATTTTGATGATTTTTACAGGGTTGTATTTGGGAAAGTGGTAGCTAGGTTAAAATTTGACACTGGAGCACAGGAGCCGCAATTTGAGGACTGTGAGCTGCTTGACAGGCCCTGCTCCTACTACAGACCAGAGTCCTTTGTGCTAAATAGGACCTCACTGTCAGCTGAGGTGGGTGGACGAGCAAGACTATTTTGGGGTATCTTATTTTCCCATAATACACTATTCTTTTCTTCAAACCCTGAGCACGTACTGAGTCTGATATTTCACGAATCTTGTTGAGCGTGATTTGGGAGATTTTCCCTCCTTGTGAAATTCTGAATTGTCAGAGTTGATGCTCTGATAATAATTCCCATGCCCAAGATGCACAGCATTGCCAAAGAGAACTTTTTTATTCAAAAGTACCAAAGCTTGTGTAAAATTAATAACTAGAAATTAAATTCAATTCCTACAGTTTGTCTTGTGTTATAAATTCTAGTATACCAGATAACCCTATAAAGTTTAGAAATATATATCAGGGCGCCTGGGTGGCTCAATCAGTTGAGTGTCCAACTTCAGCCCAGGTCATGATCTCCCAGTTCGTGGGCTTGAGCCCACATCATACTCTGTGCTGACAGCTCAGAGCCTGGAGCCTGCTTTGGATTCTGTGTCTCCCTCTCTCTCTCTGCCCCTCCCCTGCTCACGCTCTGTCTCTCTCCGTCTCTCAAAAAATAAAATAAAACATTTAAAAACATTTTTAAAAATAAATATAATCTTATCTGTATTATTTTTGACTTGTGTTAGCATCAAAAGTTTTATTAACATTTATTTGCTCCCAGAGGATATACTAAAGGTTAACTTTCTGAGGTTGGCTGACTAAAAGGCTCCCCGTAAATATAAATTTTAACTGTCCACTCCTTGCTATAATTTTTAAATAATTGAAATTTCTTAGTAATTGTTTTTTATGCATAAAATTAATAGTCGTCACAATTGTCATTAATTTTTGCAGTAATTTACTATTGCAACAATAAATGTATATTTATACTTCAACTGGATTCTAGAATTTTAATGTACAAAGCATGCAAGGAAACTCTTACTGCCAGTTGCACCAACAATGTTCACCTATGTACTTAAATGAAAATATTCAAATGTTTTCAGGAAATTTGAATGACTTTGCCTTGATAAAACACTGATTAGAAACAATGGTTTATAGCATATGGTTGGTGATTATGCATGAGTTTAAGGATGCAAGGGGTGCTGCTGAAAGAGAAATTTGACTATTTGGTCATTTCTCTAAACTTGGCTAATACACTGTGCAAATTCAAGTAGATGTCATGGAAAGAAGTTAGTCAGAAAGTGCTTTGGAATTCTAGCTTTGCCACTTTAGTTTTATATGTATTTATTTAGCACCTACTATGTGCTGGGAATATAGTCAAATACTGTAGACATATCAACAAGTAAGAGGCAGGCCCTTGTTCTTAATGTGCTGATAATCTGGGGGTTTCAACAACTCACTCAGCTGCTATAAGCCTCTGTGTCCACCTCTTACTCTGCAACTCTCATAATGATGTTAATAAAGGTTAAGTGAGATAACAAAGATGATCAGTATTTCTTGTGCCGTATACATAATATACTTACTAATATTCTAATTGTCCCAATCATCCTAGAGGGTAGATGGTATGGTTTAATAATTATGGGAATATGCTTGGAGTCTGGTGCCCGGGTTTGAGTGTTGGTTGTTGTGTGGCTTTAGGTGTGCAACTTTAGATACACAACACCTTTCTCTGCTCTTCAATCTGCTATAAAATTGTGACAATTAGATTGCCTCCTTGGTTGGCAATTTAATTAAATAATGGATGTATGGAATGCAGCATAGAATCTAGCACATAATAAGCACTCCACTGAAGTCAACAGTTATTATAACTCAGTACAATTTACACCCAATTAAAAAATAAGAGAATGTAGAAAGATTACATAATTTACCCAAGTCCACCCAATAAGTTGCAGACATGAGACTCATCCAGGTTGATCTGTGGCCAAAGCCCTTATTTTTTACATTTTGAGTCTCTAAAAATATTTTTATAGATGTAACTGTTGGATAACTTGGAAGGGTATTTATTATGTAACCAATACTTTTAAACTTCCTTCCTGGCTGATGTGCCCTCCAGTCCACAGTTTCTTTGCATCCACATCGCAGTCCATCTGATTGGATCCACCAGAGGGTGGATGTGGCCTGGTGACAGGTGAAGTCACATTAGTCCCAGCCTCCTGTGGCCTCTCCACTTAAGAGGCAACCACTTCTCTGCATTGGGACAGGGAACTCAGCTCTGGTGGGTGAGCCAGGCTCTGGAAGATTGTAAATGTTGGTGGTATGAGCACTCTGGCTTCTCCTTCTCACTGAACCAAGCCTGAGACCTGACTCATTGCATCTGATTTGTTTGTCTGCATGTTTTAGTTTGCCGAATTACTCCCTTACAATGGCAGAGAGGTCACATGGATCCAGCAACTCCCCAGGAGGCCAAGAAAAGAGCAGGAGAGAGATCCTGAGGTCCACCAAGAGGGCATGGGCTCGCCTAGATCAGCAGCTGCCACCTGGCTCTGAGGAGGAAAGCCAGGGTCTCACCATCCCCCTGCTGGGTGAGAACAGGCCCTCAGGGCTATATGAAAACATCCTGCTGTGGGTGGTAAGGGATGTGGGGACTTGGCTGGGGGCAAATGATTTGGAACAAATGCTTGGCTTTGAAGATACCAGTGTTCCTGGTGGGACGCCAGAAGCATCTATGACACGGGCACTTCTGACTTTCCCCACAGACATTCAAAACACACACCTTCTGGGGCGCCTGGGTGGCGCAGTCGGTTAAGCGTCCGACTTCAGCCAGGTCACGATCTCGCGGTCCGTGAGTTCGAGCCCCGCGTCGGGCTCTGGGCTGATGGCTCAGAGCCTGGAGCCTGTTTCCGATTCTGTGTCTCCCTCTCTCTCTTCCCCTCCCCCGTTCATGCTCTGTCTCTCTCTGTCCCAAAAATAAATAAACGTTGAAAAAAAAAAATTAAAAAAAAAAAACAACAAAAAAACACACACCTTTTTTTTTTTTTTTTTAATGTTTTTATTTATTTTTGAGACAGAGAGAGACAGAGCATGAACGGGGGAGGGTCAGAGAGAGAGGGAGACACAGAATCGGAAGCAGGCTCCAGGCTCTGAGCCATCAGCCCAGAGCCCGACGCGGGGCTCGAACTCACGGACCGAGAGATCGTGACCTGGCTGAAGTCGGACGCTCAACCGACTGTGCCACCCAGGCGCCCCAAAACACACACCTTCTTGATGGAAATAGACCAACTGTTCCCTTTCTACTCCGAGGTCTTCTCATCCCAAGTCCCCCATGGACTTGGAGTCCATGCCAGAGACATGAGGCTTCCTTCAGAACACCAAACATTTTATGGAAAGGCTCTTATATGCCGGGTCTTGCACGAAGCATCCCTAATAATTTTAATAGTTTAAAGAGTAATAAGTAGGAAAACACTTCTCCCTCCACAGTGATGTTGCTGTTTGATGGCTTTTCTTCCTTGCCCACCACTTCATTCATTCTACCTCTCTGGAATCCCTAAATTTAAAAATAAGCATCTTCCATGCCCACCTGACACCTTGTGAGTGGGTAAGTCAGGTACTTCACAAATTTGGTGGGACAAAGTCAAAGAAAATCAGCCCAGAGTAGCCTGTAGCAGACCAGAAAGGAAAGAAATATTTACCGAGAAATGCTGCTTTTCTACCCTCTCCTTTTTGCCTGTTAACTATTTGTTAAGCCAGTGACAAAGATCCACCTTAAAAGGCCCGTGGCTTTTTAACACAGGGTGCCTTTGGCAATCCTGAGACTGTAGTGCACTATATCCCTGGAATGAATGCAAATTTGGTTTAGAACCTGGCAGAGAACTTCTTGCAAATCAACATCACTGGCTAGCCTCCTCAGGTAAATGTGATTCAATAAGGAGAGGGTCCATGGTGATCTATATCTGACAGAAGAAAGACAAAAGTCTGGCATGCTTAATCACCCTTCATGTTCACACCAAGTAATTTAAAAATTATTCTAACGTCTCTTGCACTTTGGTGATTTTTCTTCCTTTTCACTTTTCCTTTGCCTTTGCCTTCCTTCCTTTCTTCCTTCCTTCCTTCCTTCCTTCCTTTCCTTTCCTTTCCTTTCCTTTCCTTTCCTTTCCTTCTTTCCTTCTTTCTTATTTCTTCAAATCAGTCATTAGGCAAGTTTATATACTTTGTTCTCAGGAAAGGCTGATTATGGAAAGCAGGAAGTTTTGCCTTGGGAAAATGAATGAATATGCTTATAGAAACTTGTGATTGAATATGTAGGAAATAGAGCTATGGGTGGTGGCTGGGTAACAGGTAGCATTATTTTACCTGGTGTGCTTTGATTGCTCTGTTTCTTTCTCTTCTGTAGAAGATACCAAACAAGCAAGTATTCAGCAGTGGCTGGACTCTGGATTCTTGTAAGTGTTTCTTCGTGCCCTTACACATTTGTCTTCCAAAGATCCTTGCAAACGATGTGGGTAGCTCTGCTGGGGCAAGGTGTGACAGGTAGGGATTTTCATTTTAACTGGGTGCATGAAGGATGGCTCCATTATTACAAAAGTTATATATCAATTTTAAAGTACACAATAGAATACTGTTCCAGTTCCTGGCTGTTGATTGGTTTTAAAAAGCCCTCCCATAATAAAGCCTAGCTCTGCATTTACTCTCATCTGTTTAATTAAATTGCAATTTAGTATAATTGAGTTGTGCACATAGTTTGACTCGCAATATTTTTGTTTCTTTATAGGGTCTCTGTAAATGAAAACTTTCAGCAAGACATCGACCACACTGGTAAGACAAGAGAACCAGAAGCAGTTAAGCTTTGTGGACCTGAGTAGATTTATTAAAATGTCTGTGTGAATAAATCTTCTTAAAATGAGATTATTGGAGCTTACTAGAAATGGAACAGATCTCAAAAACCACCCAGCTCAATTGCTTTGTTTGATATATAAATCTGAGGCTCAGAAAGGATAGGGGGTTACCCAGCAGCAGCAGGTTGGGGGCTGCAAACCAGGACTCTTGCCACATCATTAGCTCAGACTCTACCAGAATACTCACTGGGTCCTATGAAGACATTTTGTAAGGATATCATTATGGAAATGCAATTGCTTTAACTTTTCCTCATGCTGTATTGTACTTCTTTTTTTTTTTTTTAATTTTTTTTTTCAACGTTTATTTATTTTTGGGACAGAGAGAGACAGAGCATGAACGGGGGAGAGGCAGAGAGAGAGGGAGACACAGAATCGGAAACAGGCTCCAGGCTCTGAGCCATCAGCCCAGAGCCTGACGCGGGGCTCGAACTCACGGACCGCGAGATCGTGACCTGGCTGAAGTCGGACGCTTAACCGACTGCGCCACCCAGGAGTCCCTATACTTCTATGTTTAAATCTAGTTTCTTTCTCTTCTTCAGTCTCAAAGTTATATCCTCTCTTTCTAATGATGCACTTGTTCTCAAAAAGAACAATATTGAATTCTACAGCAAACAGTGCAAGTATGTATTTCTGACGCAGAACATATATCACACCTGTTACATTGACATGTGATAAGAACATTATAAAAAGAAAACAAAATTAATTGCAGATCTCACAGTTTCCGTATTCTCTAAATGAAATCATGTATTTCATAGAAATACAATCATAAAATGCACTCACCGACTGACTGTTAGTCTGTGGAGCATGCGATGCTTGATCTCAGGGTTGGGAGTTTGAACTCCATGTTGGGTGTGGAGATTACTTAAAAATAAAATCTTAAAAAAAATAAATAAAAGGCACTCACATTTTAAGTGCTGCTCAGATAGGAATATAAAACAAGCCCTGGCAATTATAAATGAAAGGCAACACTGACTACAAGATACTTTCTGATTTCATAGATGTTAAAATGTGAAAAAAAAAAAAGTGTGTTTTAAAATTGGCAAAATGCCATAAATAATGTATGTAAAAAATGACATAAATTAGGAGTTTAATGATTAGAGGGGAAAACTATTAGTTTAATGGTTACTTATTTGACTGGTTTTCATTATTTCACTTCCTCCACTGACATCTTCAATTAAGATTGACCACTGGTTACAAACCAGTTTAAATTTGGGACTTTTTTACTTAATAAAAACAAAATAATACAGTAACAACAGCTAGGTATATCATTGAAATTTCCTCCTTTTCCAAGCTGCTTTATTTTTTTTAATATAAAAGTTCCATGATCCCAAAATCTCTGAAGATGTTTGCCAATAAACCGAATTTAAGTATCTGTTTACAATAGTGCAGAATCAAGAAAAGGCAAGAACTTAAGAACTATAGCCAGCATGAGATGTCAGATATCACTGATGTTTCATCTTGCCCGGGTCATGGTGGGAGGCCTGGAACCCACTCTGGAGCTGCCAGTAACTGTTTTATTAAAAGCTTCACTGGGGCACCTGGGTGGCTCAGTCGGTTGAGCGTCCGACTTCGGCTCAGGTCATGATCTCACAGTCTGTGAGTTTGAGCCCCGCATCGGGCTCTGTGCTGATGGCTCAGAGCCTGGAGCCTGCTTCCGATTCTGTGTCTTCCTCTCTCTCTGCCCCTTCCCTGCTCATGCTCTGTCTCAAAAATAAATAAAAACATTAAGAAAAAAAAATTAAAAAAAAAAAAGCTGCACTTCCTAGAAATTAAAGACAACCATGGCCCTTCCACCTCTGAATCAAGTCAATGAACTATAAAGGCACATACAGGAGGTGCAGAGCTGGAGGAAAGAAGGGATAGCGATCAGAAACACACAGTTCCCATTTGCCAAGTCCTTTATCTTCAGTGAAGTTTTCAATAATAGTGGAAAGGCTTATTACAAGTTTAATTGAGCCTTCATTTTTACAAATCCCTTTATGATCTATCATATTTTAAACTCAGTGACCTGTGTGGAAACAAGGCTGGTGTTCATCTGAGCTTTGCAGGTGAAGAATTTGGGCCACAAGGTGATCACAGCTGGTTACAAGAGGGCAAAGGAGCATTAAGTCCAGCATTCTATCAGCCCTCCGTGGGCTGGTTTAGCCATGATGAGACCAATAAACGTGGAGTTTAGGGAAGCCAAGAGTCATACTGAAAAATGTGGAAACTTGAACGGTATCAGAATCTGGTCATGTGAAGGTCGTGGTGAGGGTGGCAGGGAGAAAATCTGTGGCAAGGTGAAAACAAACTGAAAGGGGAGAAGAGTAATCCCTACTAGAGGCAAAATCCCATAAAAACTCATGCAATCCTATGGCATCTGGGCGACTCGGTGGGTTAAGTGTCTGACTTCTGCTCAGGTCATGGTCTCCTGGTTCGTGAGTACAAGTCTCACATTGAACTCTCTGCTGTCAGTGCAGAGTCTGCTTTGGATCTTCTGTCTCCCTCTCTCTCTGCCTCTCCCCTGTGCTCCCTCTCTCTCTCTCAAAAATAGATAAACCATTAAAAATAAATAAATAAATAATAAATAGGTAAATAGATAGATGATAGATAGGTAGATTATAAGATAGATAGATAGATAGATAGATAGATAAAAAGCCCTCATGCAATCCTAGTATGATGCAGAGTGGTGCATTAGTTCCTGGGGCAGCTCTAACAAATTACACACACCTGGCAGCCTCAAACAGAAATTTATTGTCTCAAAGTTCTAAAGGCTGAAGTCTGAAATCAAGGCGTGTCAGCCAAGGTCATTCTCTTTCTAAAGGTTCAAGAGAGGAATCCTCCCTTGCCCCTTCCTAACTTTAGGTGACTCCCAGAAATCCTTGACATTTTTTGGCTTGTGGTGACATCCTTTCCATTCTCTGCCTCCATATCCACATGGCGACTTTTCCCTGTGGGTCTTCTTTTCTCTTTTTTTGAGGACATTAGTCATTGTACTTAGGACCCACCCTAATCCAGTATGACCTCATCTTTACTAATTGTATCTACAAAAACCCTATTTCCAAATAAAGAACACATTCTAAAATGAGATATCAGATACGGAAATTAAATTCAACTCACTACAAGTAGAGTTTATTTTAAGGCTGTTTCCTTCATTGGTCACCCCTGAGGCTTTTATACTTTGAAGTAGGAATAAGATTCAAGTGCCTGCTCATCTTTTTTTTTTTTTTAATTTTTTTTTCAACGTTTATTTATTTTTTGGGGGGACAGAGAGAGACAGAGCATGAACGGGGGAGGGGCAGAGAGAGAGGGAGACACAGAATCGGAAACAGGCTCCAGGCTCTGAGCCATCAGCCCAGAGCCTGACGCGGGGCTCGAACTCACGGACCGCAAGATCGTGACCTGGCTGAAGTCGGACGCTTAACCGACTGCGCCACCCAGGCGCCCCAAGTGCCTGCTCATCTTATAGGTGACCCAGTGACTCCCAGAGAAGTCAGGTGGGCCTCTAGGTCTCAAACTGAGCCCCAAATAAAATGGGACAGGGGATGGCATAACGCTTCAGTGGACCTATTGCTGAATTCCTTCTGCATTTTGAGATGACCAAGGTGGGGTGCTGTCCTCTTATGGTGACTCTTGGGCTTTCCTGCTGCCCTGTGTCTACCCAAAGTCTCATTTTTATTAAACTGGAATCTGACTGGCCCATTTCACATCGTGTTGAATACCATTACGCCAGGTAAAGCCATGAGCCCTTGGCACTTCCATCTCTTTATCAGTAGAACTGAGAGGGGAAAGAAATGATAACATGTGAAGGCCACACAGCTAGGTACTTTACATAAGCTATCTCATTTTCCCCAACCATCTTCCGAGGTAAATATTACCATTACTAACTTTTGCAATGGAAGAAAATGAGACTCAGAAAGGTTAAGTAACTTGCCCAAGGTAGCCCAGTCAGTAGACAGGAGAGTCAAGATTTGAATCTGGATCTGTCTAACTCTGTAGCCATTTTGCCTCTCCAGAGGACTGGTTCAATTTACTGTTACTATATGTGCTATGCATGGAAACCCCTGGGAGGAAAGCCCTGCATCAATGTCCTTGCCAGAAAAATCAAAGTGTGAGCATCATGGCTAATGTCACCGACATTTACTTCTCTCTCCAGGTCTTCTGGCTCTTGTGCATCAGCCTTCAGAGCCACAACACAGTCCTCCAGAATTTAAAAGTCTTAGAGTAAAACTAATTTTTGAAGTCAAGCAAGTATCTACGGAAATGTAAAATAACCATATGTGTATCCTAAAGTAAAAAAGACACATCAAATAATTCCTCTGGAAAGCCACATGAAGATAGGCTGGCTGCTTGCATCCCAAGTCTCATTAAAGTACTTCACGAAGAATACTCTCTCACTGTCTGTCCTGTCTTCTGACAAATATTTGGGCATTTTAGCTAAGGGGTCTGGCAGTCTTCTTTTTAAGTATCTCCAGAGCATTGTCTGCTCAAGGCATATGGATAACTTACAGGGAACACCCTTATGGAAATCCCTCAATTTTTTTTTGTCTTTTTTCTGTCTGAGAACCTCCACCGATGGTGAAGATCAACCCCTCTTCGTGGTCACCAATTGCGCACACAAACACAAGTCTGATTCTCAGTTTGCCCTCAGTGAGGATCCATGGGCCTGCCTTCTTATAGCCACAAACCCAATAGGACATTCAGAACCTCTTTGGGGTCAGTTGGGGTGCTAAAGAAACATGGTTATGAGTGTTAAGGTCTCTCTTCTCAGGTTTCTGACTCATTCTTAATCCCAGATTCCATATTAAAACTGTGTATAAGAAAGCCTGGGGAGAGGAGCTAGTTTCTGGTAAACCCATTCCCACCACTGAAGAACAAATTAGACATCAGCACCGTCGCCCTGTTAGAGTGCATTGGCGTTATCCTGTGGGGACAGACACCTACACTGATGCGTGTGCCACATTATATAATGTACACTTGTTTACCAACACAGCCAAGAATAACTGCGAGGGAAAAAAAAAAAAAAAGGAAAAAACCAGAACCAACTCCTACAGCAAAGAAACAGTTTTTGTCAAAGATCTGCTTGGAACCATCGATTACTTGATGGGTGGTTAATTCATTTGTCCTTTTAATATTTAGATACTTCTCCAATCCCCAGAGAAATCTTTGAAGCATAAACTTACACCTTTTCGGAAGGAACTCATTAAATAAGAACTTACAGAATCAAATTCTAAAGCCTGTGGTCTATAAGATGAGGTCAATGTAAATCCAGTTAAACATAATAGATACTCCCTAATGCTTATCAAACAAAAGCACTTAGAGCAAAGAACTGAGCTAGGGGAGAATGCAAAGATGTAGAATGTATGGCTCCTGCTCTTACTTATATCACTCTGACTTCCCAGGACCATTGCAATCTGAATACAACCTGGGCCAGCTTTTCACAAGACCCTCTCGTCTCAGCCCCTCTCATTGCCATCCTAATTCTTGATCTTTCGTCATCTAATTCCTCCTGTCCTAAAATCTTTCCTGTTCTGTTCTCCTCTTGCCCTTCTTTTGAGGCCTGATTCAGGTCCCGTATTCTCTATAAGGCCCTTCCTGACACCTGCACTCAAAGACTCAAATTTTTGTCTGAACACCGGTCACATCCACGAAGGGTTCTGCCCATATGGCACTTGGTGCTGCCTCAAATTATTAGGGAGAGGACTCACTGACAAAATTGTAAATCCCACTGAGGTAGGAATTTTCTCTACCACATCTGATTTCCCCAAAGCCAGTCAACAAAAGATCTTAGTAAAACTGGTCCATAATGAAGCTGATGTGAGTCATATTGGGAAATTTTCAAGGAAGAGAGACTTGGGCTAGTCAAAGAGCAATACGTTTTTGGAGAAAACAAAGAGGCAAAGGAAGACAATGCCACTTGGTTCAAGGAGCTTGAACAAAGGCACGGAATGAAAAGAAAACCAAATGTGTGCAGGAAAACATAGAAAAGGTGGTCAGATTAGAGAAATGGTTTCATGCTGGGGAGCAAAGGTGGAAATTTTTTCTGGTAAAAAAGGTGTTGTCAGGTTATAAATGCCTTAAAATCCAGAAAGAAGGAATCACACTTGATGTGTTAAGATCATCTCAGGTTCCAAAGGAGAGGTAGTTGTAACTGGGGTCTGTATTGAATAGGATTTGGGGACCGTATCTTTGGTCATGAATAGTTAGTGATGGCTGCCACAGGTGCAGTGCTGGGGAATTGAAGTCCACGTGTTACAAACGTGCTATCTCTACACTAGTGAGTTATGCATGATTTCTGAGAAGAGAAATGACAAATTCCAGTGTTTATCCTGCCCACTTTGGGAAGATGCTGTTGTGAACTCATGAACTCGGGGTGATGTCATGAGGGTGTGGGCTGTGTGTCAGCAGTGGAATGGAGAGGGGGAGTCAGCTGCATCCAGAGAAGAAGCAGATACGTGGGTGAGGAAGAGCAAAGCATTACAGTTGGTTTTAAGGTTTTTGAGCATGAATGTCAGGGAGAAAGAAGAACCTTTTATTTTGTAAGCATATAGACTGCGATTATTTGCAAACTGAGACAACTCAACCCCGCTGACTGCCTCTACCAAGTGTCTTGGGCATGCAGGAGTTAAATACACAGAAAGCTGCAGAATGCTATTATTTTAGAGCCCTGTGAAAATGTAATTTGATTAGTCTATTGGACGATATTCCAAAGAACCAAATGTCTTCCATGAATCAGTCAGAAATGCTTAGGAAAACCAAAATAAAAAATGCTTTCTAAGCCAATAAAGGTGCTAATTAGTGCCTTCTGCATATCTCACTACATCTTCTCCAGTAATACATTTTGCAGGGTTAAGTGCATGTCTGCTGCTTCAGATGGCAGAAGTCCACCTAACAGTAGGGAGGGTGGCTGGAGACTCAAGTATCTAAAAGGGAATCAGAACCGGCGTTTAACCCATGCAATGGGATGTATTGAGTAGAGCAGAGAACTCTTTTTCTTGCTTTGATTCTCTTCCAAATCAACCCTTATAAAACCTAGGGAGAGTAGGACCTTACTTTTTCTTTCTTTCTTCATCCACCGTTGCTTTTAAAGAGTAGAGTCTGGTTTTTAAAAAACCTAATAAGGGTATCCTAGAAGGAAAAATAAATTGGAGAAAATATCAAGACCAAGCAACTGGAGAAGAAAGAAGGACTTAAGGAGATCGTAGCCATTAGGGATTTACGTGGTAGATACAGACACATCTATAAGTGTTTTGTTTTCTGCTGGGGCAGCCTCAAGCGTGGTGCCTACAGAAGCTTGAGGAAATGCAGGGTAACAGGAATTTGTCCCATTATGGCATTCCCTAGGTGTCAAATTCTTGATGTGGTCCGAGGTAGCTGACTCCAGTGCTTCCAGGAGCTGGGCAGGTAACTGCTAATGAACCAAGCAAGCAGGGCAGAGAGAGACTGCGGAGAATCGCAGAACACGTGGGCTCCAACAGATCTCTCCCTGAAGAGATCTGGGATTGATACTGCTGTATCTTCCGAGTTTTAAGGAAATTCTAGGAATCTCGGTGCTGGGGAGAACTGGGCTACCAGCTTGTGCCTCTCGGTTCAGGTTCCTTATTGAATATAGGCAAAGGGAACAAGAACCCTGACAAGCCCAGGAAGTTTATCTTGCAAATTAGCAAACTGGAAAACAACAGCAACAACTATACTTGAACTAAAACCAAAAAGACCCTCCAATAGGCAAGGAATAATAGTTTCTTACTGTCCCATTAGTCTCTCAACTGCCTGGTTCCAAATGCTTGAGAGGTATGGAGTAGATTTATATTGTTCACCCCATATGACTTGTGTGGCTGAGTTACATTTGTTTTGTAGGGCAGACATTCATTGCAGCCATACTCTCACTACCTTTCAAAATTGTAGTTGTGTATTCTGAGCTTAGTTAAGAACTCACTGTTTACTCACACCTCAGTGATATGCCTTGAGTCCTTATCCTTCCAAGACTATGTGTTCCTTTTCCATCCAGCAGGGTCACTGAGCCCTTGTAACAACAGATGAAAACTATAAGTGTTATTTCCATATATCAAATTTGGCATTCAGAGGCAAGTTCGTGGATACCTTGAGAACTGTTTCTAGTCTCCTCCCCAGACAAGAACTCTGGCTCCACACTGAAGAGCCCTTTATTATTTTCAGGCTCTTTTTTTGTGTTTCAATCATATAGGTTTGTTGTTGTTTTTTTTTTAATTTCTCCCACATGCACTATATTTCTTATGGTGAAAAACTTCACTTTCTTATGGAAGTGCTGAGTGGCAACATTTCCAGTATGATACGTGTCACACGTTTGTACTTGGGAAAGCACCCGGGAGAGCCACCGTGAGAGGAAATGAGAAGGTTGGTAAACTTCTGGAAGCACCAGCCCGAGTTCTGAATGTTGCCCGGGCAGCTAGCAGCAACAGCATTACATCATCACTCCTGCTTACCATAACCACAACGCATCCTAAACGGGCCTCCGCCTCCCAATATCAGCTCTCCTATTCTGCCCTCAGCACCACTAACAAGGCAAATGGACCTTCCGCATCCTCTCTCTCCCATTAATTTGTTTGCTCAAAAATCTTCCCTGGTTTTCCAGGTAAACTCCTCTTTCTGCTTTTCAGATAAGTTACAGGACATTCTGCTGGCAGTGTGGTGTTTTGAAAAGCAACAATAGCAACAAATAAAAATAAGCTGTGATATCCTGCTGGCCACGGAAAATTTATTTAATCTCTCTGAGCCTCAATTTGGCTCTCTATTAAGGAGAGATTCATAATACCTATTTCCTTGATATGTTGTAAGAATTAAGAGAGGTGCTGCATGCAACATGCTTAGCACACTGCCTCTTTAATTTATTATGTAATGTTAAATAGTAACTGTTACTGCTATAATCAATAATAAAGGTAATGATAAATTCCTGGATCTGCTACTTTTGAACGTGTGATCACGGGCTCATTACTCGACTTCTGTGAGTCTGTTTCCTTATCTGAAAAATAAGAATAGGTCTTAAATTTTAAGAGTGTTGTGAGGATTAAGAGATACAAATGCATGGAAGATGGTCAACAAATGCTGGGTCCTTCATGTATTTTTTTTGCCTGTCCCCACCCTTGCTCCTCCACCTTGTGGGCCATGAGAGAGTATTCCAAAACGGAATAGGGCTATGATAGGAATAGGGCTATGATAGGAATAGGGCTATGATAGGAATAGGGCTATGATAGGAATAGGGCTATGATAGGAATAGGGCTATGATAGGAATAGGGCTATGATTCCTTCTGAATAGCCCTATCGCTGTGCTTTGCATTTGCTACAGACCCTCTTGGTGCATGGCAACACCTCTTTCCATCCATCAAATTTTACCCATTCTTAAAAATCCAAGAGAGTATCTCCATGAAACCTTGGCCAACTACTCCATTTGCCACTGACTTCCCTCTCGACCAAGCAAGTACATGTCTTCAAGTGGTCGTCACACAATTTAGCCATTCATTACATTCTGTCTTGTTCACTACAGAGATGCCTTGTACCTCATGCACATACAATCTCGGATATGGAAATCGATCCCATGTTAATTCGTCTGAGGACTAGAAAATCTCCTATGGGACAAAAGGAGATTAAGCTCATGTCCCCTTTTGTTTGTTGCAGTTTCTGTGCGTGAAAAAGGGATCGTGTGCATGACCGTGACGGACTACATGAGGTAGGTGTCAGTGTCACTCTGCTCCAGTATCTGACAGCCACAGTTTTCATAAATGAAAGGGAAGTGAGGAGCTTTCTTAACAATGCCATGGATCTTGGGATTTTGTCACTGGTTTAGCCACAGCACCTGGAACACTTTCACTAGCCTTGAGAGAAATAGAGGTTCTTTAAATGTCATGAGGCAGTGAGCACAATAAACGAACAAATGCTGGCTTGGAGGGAGGATTTAATTAAAATATATGCATAAAACACATTTGACTGTAATACGAGTGTTCAGAAGGACCTGTTCATGAAATAATTGCATCCGTATTCTCACACTGTCAATGTTAGTCATCACCATGCTATTTGCTGGGCAATAATACAGTTGACCTTTGAACAACGTGGCTTTGAACTGTGTGGGTCCACCTATATGCAGACTTTTTTTTTTAATTCAAGTATAATTAGCATACAGTGCTGGTTTCAGGTGTACAACATAAGGATTCAACAATTCCATACATTTCTCAGTGCTTGTCATGATAAGTGTACTGTTAATTCTATTTCCCCCATCCCAGCTCCCACCTTCACTTTGGCAACAACCAGTTTGTTCCCTGTATTAAAGAGTGTGTTGGTTTTTTTTTAATTTGTCTTCATTAAATTAAATTAAATTTCTTTTAATTTTAAAAATTTTTCTTTGTTTATTTGTTTTGTTTCTTAAATTACACACATGAATGAAATCATGTGGTATTTGTCTTTCTTTGGCTGATTTCACCATGCAGATTTTTTTTAAAGTACAATACAGTACTGTAAATGTGTTTTGCTTTTGATTTTCTTAATAACATTTTTTTTTCTGTAGGCTACTTTCTTGTAAGAACACAATATATTATATATAACATATAAAATATGTAATTGACTATTATCAGTAAGGCTTTCGGTGAACAGTAGGCTGTAAGTAATTCTGTTTTAAGGGAGTTAAAAGTTATATGTGGAGAGGCACCTGGGTGGCTGGGTCAGTTAAGTGTCCGACTCTTGATATCAGCTCAGGTCGTGATCTTACTGACATGAGATCAAACCTGAGTGTGCTGAGCATGCAGCCTGTTCGGGATTCTTTTTCTCCCCCTCTCTCTGCCCCTCCCCTATTCTCTCTCTCTCTCTCTCTCTCTCAAAAAAAAAACAAAGCAAAACAAACAAAAACCAAACAAACACAAAAACACAACAGAGAAATAAACGTTAAAAAAACACCAAAAGTTATTTGTGGATTTTTGATTGTGTGGGGGGTCAGCACCCTTAACCCTCATGTTGTTCAGGGGTTAACTGTACATAAAATTTCCAATGTTAAGTAGAAAGCAGTAAGATTCTCTTAATATGAGAATAGAGACTAGGTCTCAAAGCAGTGCTCAACAGTGGCAGCAGCATGACCTCAGAACTTAATAGAATTGCAAATTTTCAAGCCCAATCCCAGACACTCTGAATCAGAAAATCTCAAGGTGGGGTTCAGAAATCTGTGTTTTTGCAAGCCCTTCAGGGGATTCTGAGAAATACCCTCGTGTAGGTATCCTATGCCAGTGGTATAGAAGGTGAGCTTTTTGACTTTGAGAACTCTGCTTCCATGCCTCAGCCACCCTTGTGTGTTTCAAGATAATTCCAACTAGTTGAAAACCAAATACTCAATACTGTATCCCTCTGACTCCTACCAATTCACAATTTTTCTATTTGGTCGTAGTTTTTCCTTCTTAGTAGATTATTTTTGCTGCTTATAGAGTCATAGAGCCACAAAGGACCCCAGAAATCTCTCAGACAACTTTCTCATTTTGTTGAAGAGGAAAATGAAAGCCAAGGTCAGTGACTCACTCCTGCTCTCATGGCTTGATCACAACTGTGACTATACATGGATTCTCCTGGATCCAAGGCCAGGGCAGTTTCTGGGTGGCTTTGCTGAGCATTATAAAGGAAAGTAATGCTTACAGACCCCGAATGAAACAGAAATATGGCAGGCTTAATACAAACTGAGGTGAGGCAATAAATGAAAGGATATCTTTTGACTCTCTCCAGGGCTCCCAGCAAGTTCAACCATCTGTTAAAATCAGGGTCTTTATTATTCAGAAACATACACGTTCTCAGCCTTAATTGCTTCTCTTGCTCTCTTCTCAGAGAAGCAATTGAACAAAGAGGCAAAGGACAAAATCTGGGCAAGGACTAAGGAAAATTCAGGATAACTTGGTCTTCTAGGGAAAGTGAGATCTACATTGTATTCTTTGATAAATTCCCATTCTGTGCCAATTGGCTGTTACAACTGAGGCTCAATGAATCAGTGGTACATCAGAACAATATAAAACTGAACTATATTATAACAGGGGCTCATTCTGTTTGGAAGTGCTTTCAAATGACTTGCAACGCAGGCCCATTTAGCTAGAGTGTCATTGGTTTTTGTGGTGGGGGAGGAGCCAGTTACTGTTGCATATGGGTGGCCACAGGAGACAGCATTTAGAGATTGTTAACCATGCACTATGGAATCCATCACCGTTATGGGAATTAATAGGGAGTCACTTCAGTAACCGCTCGCCGTACCTCTTTCATCACATAATTTTAACTTCTTTGGAAAGTTGGTGCCTAGCCGAGCTGTGTTCCTGATAGGTTCCCCAATGATTTGCCATCTGTCAAAAGTGAGACATTCTGTCACCTTTATAATGAGCACTAACGGGCACCTAACACTTAAATTCTCACACCTTCTGTAACACAACGCTCTTGGAAACAGGAGCACCTTCTCCACTGCATGCTCTCTCTTCTCCAAAGGTGCAGCCATTAGGGATTATTAGAAATGAGGAGGAAATGCAAATGTTTGCTCTGGAAGGGAAAGATTCACAATGATCTCCCAGGGGACTATCTAAATCAACACATCTCATCATTGGTATTTTCCCCCACTGTAGATCTCTGCATCCGTTTTCAGAAACTCCCACCCTTTCTAGAGGGACCAGTTTCAACTCTTGCCATTCTACTGCAAGTATACCACAAAGGTATGTGATTTCCAGGCACTTTTCATCCAGAGAAATCATTCTGTACAACTGTGGATTTCATGAAATTATAAATAGGCATTTGAGAAATAACTTGTTGAATGAATGGATGAGAGAATGAATAAAGGATTTCAAAACTCTGATTCACAAGAACGATGTAAAAGAGTCAGGGAGATCAAGCTAAGTATCTGCCAATGGGGAAATGGTCCAACAAACTAATGGCCCACCCATTTTATAGAATTCTATACAGTGATAAAAGGAATAGGCAGAAAGAACTATATATACTAACTTAGAACGATCTTCAAGTCATATTTTTGAGGGGAAAAAGTAAGATGCAGAAAGATATGCAGTAGGGTATGCTACTATTTATAGATCAAACAAGTGAAAACTATAAAGCATATATGTAATCTAGAAAAATATATGGAAGTGTACAGATAAATTTAGTAGGAGGGGAGTCAGGATTTGTGGGGATAGTGGCCAACGGGAAAGAAACCTTTATGTGTAATATAATGTTTTGACAATGTGAATATATTTTATGTATTTCTTACATAATTAAATGTAAACAAGAAGAATTAATGATATTAAAAATGTTTAGTGACAAATCAAGCAATCAATACATTCTGAGACATGAGATTGTGAGCCTTTAGAAGGCAGAACTATGTCTTTTTTCTTTTTTGCACCTTGGGTGCCTAGCAGAGGGCCTAGAACATGACAAATGTCCAATAAATATTTGTGTAAATGGGCAGGATAAATATTTGTACTATGAGGACAATATGATAACAGACTAAATCTTTCATACACGAGTTAGATTTCTCCCAAGAATTTTTTTTCTCCCTCAAAACATTTTTATTTGGGGGTGTCAAGGGATTGGTATCCCCAGTTCTTCAGTTCTTTCCAATGATTAAGATATCTGAGCTGAACCATTTAAGCCCCACAGTAAGAGTTTTTGGCTTATCTTTTCTTCCTTGATCGAATCAGGAGGCAAAGCCCCAGATCTCTATGTCACATAAGAAAGTGTAAACGTGATGTTGAGTAATGTGTGGTAAGTGGGCCTGCCCAGCGAGACTACAGGTGGCTGTTGTTAAATGTGTGAATGGCTAAATACATGAATTGTAATTAACCCAATTTAAATGATGAAGTCATGAAAGTAAATCATCCAAACTATCTCAAATAAGCTCCTTGGTGTTGCATGTAAAGCAGAGGAAAACAGAAACCTGAAACAAAAGAACCAGGCAAACCTAGGAAAACCTCCTCAAAAGTTCTGCTTCCCATGTAATCCATGAGTTTTTTAAAAAAGGTCAATAGCACAGTTACCAAGGAGAAGGTCAGTGATTGGGAAGTGGTTAGTATACATAAATATAATTTCCAGAGAACTGAAGTTTATTATTTTAAGTGCCAAAGCTGAGTAACATGATTTGAAGAAAGAACTTCTTATTTCTCACCCAAGTCACACACACACACACACACACACACACACACACACACACACACAAATACAGAATATATTTTAATCCGCCTTAGGGACTACAAATTATTATTTGTAAAGATCAGTCCTTGGAGTCTGCATTTCATGACACCCTCAGCAGATTTGTGTGGCTGAGGATGCCCTCAGACTGATTCTCATTAAAAACATTCTTTTTTGAGTTCTGCTGTTCACAGTTTTGTTTTGTTTTTGTTTTTTCTGTTTCACATCGCCATGAACTACCATTTCTTTGTGGTTATCAGTGCATCGCTTCTGGTTTCTGTCCCACAGTCTTCCTGCTGTCTCTAACTTAACATTTGCTTACTATGAAGTAGACAGATAAATAAACTCATTGATCTTGCATAGAAAGTACAGCCAAGCAGTCCCTGAATGGGGTTGATGGACTATCCTTTAAGTAAGTATATGTGAGTTCTCGTAAATGCACCATCTATTTGCCTCTTTAGATTCCTCTTCCATTCAATTTCTAGAAGATTGGGTGTGTGAGGTGACTAGAAAAAAAAATGGGTCTTGTTAAATGAACTGTTACTGGATAAAGATATTCATATTTTTACCACAGCATTCCTGAATGGCTGGAATTTTGGGAAAAAGATCCAGTGGAGATTCTCTTGGATCTGGGGTTTGGTGCAGATGAGCCAGACATCTGCACTCAAATCCCAGCCAGATTTCTGGATTGTGGCTCAGCAGCCAGAGGAATCAACAACCAGGTTTTTCTTGAAGCTCAGAAGCAGCGAATGGACATTGAGAACCCGGACTTGTATGGTAAGTGGGGACTGCGTGGTTTCTGAATCTCAGCAATGGGGGTCGTGGCCAGGTGAGCCACAGTATTAGGAGAGACCATATGGGATATATGTGTAGTGACAGTCACCCCTGTGTTGCAGTGGCTTAGAGCAGAAACGTTTACATGTTGATCACTCTACGCTACGCGTCTGCTGTGGCTTCATGTGCATGTTTGGGGGGAAGATCTGTTGCATGTGTCTTCATAGGTAGTCTTGGCCCCATCACCTGGAAGTCACTGGTTGCAATGACAGAGAAAAGGTGGAAATGGAGAATCATACTTGACTCTTACCTCTTTCTGCTCGGAATTTACTCATTGATTTCATCGTCCAAAATCAGTTACATGGCCACACTTAACTCCAAAGGGGTGAGAATGTGCAGTCCTACCATATGTCCAGAAGAAAAAATGCAATACCAGTGGAAAGCACTAATATATGCCACAGCCACTTACCGGGGAGGCAGAGAAACCATGAAGCTTATCACAAGTCGCAAGGTGAAACCTTAATTTCCTCATCTATAAGGCTTAGAATGTTACTTATTCTACCATGAGCCGTGAGTGGTAGGTATTAAGCTGTCAGATCTCCACATTTGAGGATTAACTATACCTAAACCTCTTAGTTATCATACATGCTGCTATTTTTCCCCAGCTGGTGGTCAATGGAATTTTCTCTAGGATGTTACTAGGACGCTCTTGGAATGTGTGCTCAAATAATTTGGGGGAAAGATGCCTTGCAGTTAAACAGGTTTATTTACTTCAGGATTTGTTTAGTATGTTGAAGTGCACTCTCAGTCTCCCAGAGAGGATGCAGTGCAGATTTTTCAAAATCATTTAAATATCAAACCCCTCTTGGAGGAGCATTGAAGAACATCTCCTCCATGGGATAGAGTTTGCAGAATTCTAGACCGGAGAAAATGCCAAAATGCTGTTTCTGAAATAAGTTCTTTAAATAAATTCATGAAAGTCAAGTGAGATAAAGTGGTTTTCTCAAACAAATATCTTAGATTTTTCATTTTAGTCTCTGTTTCCCCCATTTTCATGTGGGTAACATGGGTGTCAAAATTTCAGCAATGCAGTTTTTTAAAAAGAGGATGTATCCCCGAAGATGTTGTTAGGAGATGTTTCTTTACATTTTGGAAGAAATTAGTATCATTCTTTGCTGTTTCCTTCTCCAAGCCGCAGGGAGATGCAAGTTCTTTGATCAATTCTTCATTTGGAGACAATAACTCTTATCGGTATTTGAGGAGTGTTTGACTTGAGCTGTAAAGTAAACATTTTATAGATGAAATTGACACACAGATTATAAAAGACCCGGGAGCTGGCCCCTGCTCCTGTGACTGTGCCCACTCTTATTTCCACCACTCAAAACTGTGCTAATAACACACTGTAGCCATTCTCACTCAACACTTACCACTTTTGATTCAAGAAAGCCGAGAAGGTTGAATGTAAAATAAGCAATAATAAAATTAGTTGGTTGGTCCAAAAACAGAAGGGAAAAGTATGTCTTATTCAACATCAATAAAAAAAGGCTCAAACGTGAAGGGATGAGAATCAATTGGTTCATTGTTCAATCTACCAAAGGCAAAACAAACAAACAAACAAACCACAAAACACCCACTCATCCAACACCGTAAGACTCTGTCCTCTGAATTGACTTACCCAGTTAAATGGATAGATTCGTAGTCTAAGTATAAAAATCTGCTGTAGGATGGATGGATGACAATCATAAAAATAGAATTATGATTCAGTCATACCCTTGGGCTCACAAAGAAAGATTTTGTTTCAGTTAAAGCTGAATTTAGAGGAAAAATGTAATCAGAATGCTTCTGAAAATATCCAGAACCCAAGATTCCTTTAGATCTTGAAAGAATATCATAATCCTCTATGAAAAGCCCATCACATTTTTTAAAGTAGAAGGATCAGTAGTCAATGTCTTTGCCTTTCAAGTAGAGGGAGCAGGTAGATGCAAGGATGTGCTCACGGAAGAGTCGGTAGTCCTGAGGGTGCAAGCAACAGAACAGAGGAGAGTATCCTTACTCACCAACATGGCCTTTGACCTTTGCTGAGCTATGCAACCCTGCATGTTATCACTGGGGTTGAGAAAAGGTTGTGTAATAAAAACAAAATGTTCTGTTTCCATCTTTTTGGTTTTATGATCTGGAGATACCAAAACTATTCTTTACCATTTTCTTTCAAAGTGACAATGTGTCCCCAAATTGGCCTATCCGCACTAGGTCTCTTCCACATGCTAATTAAGTCAATAATTGCACATTGCCTACATGCACCACCCAGAAGGACTTACAAGTTGAGGAGCTGTTTCATTTGAAAAGACAAATGGATTTTCACATTAATGACTATCTTCCCTCGGACAACTGAGGACGATATATTGCCTTCCAGAGTCTTACATATTTATAACTCTACTGTATAGCATTGTGCTTTCACAACAGATGTGGGAGATACATAAGATGGGTATTATTACGCTCATTCTCCTGATGAAGAAACTGTTTACTATGTGCTTGGCACGGACTAAGCACCATATTTCTATTAATTCGTCTACTCTGACATCGCACACCCAATGACTGGTTGAACTGGGATTTGGATCCAGGCCTTCTGAGTCCATATTCCATGATCTTTGCACACTGTAGGTGACAGGACAGGTGGAGATGATGGAGGTGATGATTATGGTATCTGCCACCTAAAGCTACGGAAGAATACTCAAGTTCACCTCACATGAAAGAGCTAGCTTCACTCTTTAACCTTTAGTTTAATATACAATATTAAGATTGATCCTTGCCTATAGTTTTTATGGATTTACACATAAAAACTACAGGCATATATGAGTGTATATAGCTATGCATATTTAACTAAATATAAAAGCTATTAGCTTTCCCCAAGACACAGTGGCATCTTCTTATGTTGAGGAATCACCACCATAATAACCAGTGGCACATAGTGAGAAAAACTTAAGTTTCAAGAGTTTAAGTCTTTCCCATCTTGAAAATCACATGTGTTACCAATCTGTTCAGTTTTTACTATATTCATGCAGCTTCACTGAAAACACCCAGTCTAAAAATTGTGTGTTTCTTGTATCGTTCAGGTCGTTTCCGACAACTAGAGATCCTGGACCATGTAGCCAATGCCTTCTCATCTTTGCTGAATGATGTTAACATCCTGCAGAATAAAGCTGAAGAGAAATATGGAGGGGGAAATGTGCAAGGAACCTCAGTGAGTGAGGCCCAAGAACATCGAAGAAGAACAGGTGTACTCTTTAGGAGAGCTTCAAAGCAGAGTATTGCGAAGGACTGCAGCTCAGAAGTGTCAGAGTCGTTGAAGATAAGGGGCAAATTTTCCATTGCCTCTGCAAAATCAGGAGAATATGGAGCAGAATTAGCAGCTGTGACAAACAACCATGACCAAAGTCATTTGTGTCCTTCAGCAGAACACTCGTCTCTCCAAGCCTGTGATGACTTGGTACCTTGTCATTCTCCCCAAGCTCTTCTGGGCAAGCAATGGCCTCACCCATCCATGCTGGCCAAGAGGGCTCCTCCTTCCTATATGTCTGAGCGGTCAATCAAGGACAGAACTCAGAAGGTGAACTCGATCCAAGCTAACAAGCTCAAGAGCTTCTCTCGTCTTGCAGGCAAAGTACCAGACTCCTTTGAAATGGAAGAGGTCAGTGTTGTACCTACACACTCAACTTCTAAGGGAAGTAACCATTCCCAAGGCATCTTCTGCTTTCTACCCTCAGTTAACCCCTTCATCTTTCAACCCCTCAGCTTTATATCTTATTGTTCCAAATTCCTGTTTTTATTCTAAAACATTTAAGGTCATTCTAGCATGCTTCCATCCACTCTAACTTTCCTTGTTTCACCAATGGTCTTTGAGAGCCAGTTCAGCTACTTCCCACTCAGTGAAACTTGCCCACACGTCCACTCTGTATTCTCACAGCCTTGGCAGGGAGAGCTTGTATGGCAGAGACTGTACACGTGTTTCAATGACATCTCCCCTGCTAGTCTGTCAGCTCCTTGACCACCAGGTTTTGTCCACAAGGAGGTGTATCTTGGAAATATGTCCCCCGTGACGCCTAATGCAAGGCCTTGGACAAAGAAGTAGGGACCCGGGTTTGGTTTTGATTTTGCAGGACTAGTATTTTATTTGTTTGTTTGCTTTGGAGTTTATCGATATTCACATAACTTGACCTCCATTTCATACATATTTATTCACAACTCTGTCTACCAAGAACTTTTAGCACCAACCTCATTCCTATGCCACTACACCTTTCTGGGGCTGGCCCCCCTTCTTCTGGTGACCACGCAGCTGTCAGCATCAGCCTCAGTCTATGCCACCATGAGTCAACTCAGGAAAAGTATGAATGCATTTGATAGTTATCTCACTGTTGGATTCTCCCTGGACCGCACCGCAGCACAGAGCCTCTTGGCATGGGTCCTGTGGCTTGGCTGAAGTTCACACATCAGTGCCTGCTTGCTTTCATCCTTTTCACCACATCTTACGCAGGCTGATCACCCTATATTTTGTTCCTAAAACACAGGAGTGAAACATGTGATGGGGAAAAGATTATACTTTTACAGACTCTTTCCTCACTTGTTGCTTCTTCACACTGCCTATTTGGTTTCCTCCCCACATCATTTATTTCCCATCTGTCCAGGGTCAGAGCCCGGTAACTCCTCAAACTTCTCTTTCTTGACTGGGAGAAGGGCTAAGGAATGTCAGTAAACAAAAGATTTTTTGTCCTATATGTGCATGTATGTATATCTTCACATATTTCACAGTCTGCTTCGTCATCTTCCCCTTCACTCACTCATGCTAATTTTCACCCTCATTTAGATGACACCCTTACTTGCACTTCTCAGTCTTTTAAAAAAATATATACACGTTTTCACACATTTCTCTATTCTTTAATATTATGACAAAGGAAGAGCAAATTTTTTTCCCTTTCATCATGTAAATCATCCAGAAGTGGGGCAGAATATTTATATGCGAATCCCAAGGTGGGACCACCTTTCTTAGAAGCCCTCTACAAGCCAGGCGCTCTGATAGTCTCTGGGGTGCAGAACCTGCCAGCAAGGGAACCTCAGTGCAATGGCAAGTGTGGGCACAGTAACACGCAGGGAGAGTGACAGCTCTACCGGTAAACTTTCATATCACTCTAGACATGTTTGGGACATCTAGGGAGCAGAAATATAGGTTCTTTTTTTTTTTTTTTTTTTTTTTAGTGTTCATTTATTTTTGAGAGAGAGACAGAGACAGAGACAGAGTGCGAGCGGGGGAGGGGCAGAGAGCGAGGGAGACACAGAATCCGAAGCAGGCTGCAGGCTCCGAGCTCTCAGCACAGAGCCCGACGCGGGGCTCAAACTCACAAACTGAGATCATGACCTGAGCCTAAGTCGGATGCTTAACTGACTAAGCCATCTAGGCTCCCCAAGAAGATAGGTTCTTAAACAGCCAAGGGGCTGGGAGGATTAAGAAACTTGCAGGAGGTAAAACTTACCCATAACCTTAAAATAAGAAGAGGAATTAGGTGAATATGCCTATTGGTAGCCTTCCCTATCCCACAAAGATATGAAAATTGCCTCAAAATATGTAGCTGTTGATGATCCTAATATCTATGCATATATGTTTATGTGTATACATGTCTTATGTCAAAAATTATTTTAAGAACCTTAAAATATTAAAAAATAAGAACCTTAAAATATTAGTCTGAATGTAAACCAATAGCCTGCAGTTAAATAAAAATTATAAATGGAGAGGGGCGCCTGGGTGGCGCAGTCGCTTAAACGTCCAACTTCGGCTCAGGTCATGATCTCACGGTTTGTGAGTTCAAGCCCCGCATCAGGCTCTGTGCTGACAGCTCAGAGCCTGGAGCCTGCTTCTGATTCTGTGTCTCCCTCTCTCTCTGCCCCTCCCCTGCTCATGCTCTGTCTCTCTGTTTCTCAATAATAAATAAATGTTAAAAAAAATTTTTTAATTATAAATGGAGGAAAAAAGAAGACCTTTGATCTAGTGCCCTGATTTGAAGATAAACTGAGGTAGCACTAAGAAAAATTTTCTTTTATTTCAATCTTGCAAAGATTACTTAATCACCAGACTACTACTTACAGTAATATAAAGAATATCAAGAAAATCTGCAGTCCATTTTTCAGTCTGCTATATTACTTAGGATCCAAACAAGAAATTTCACCATCCCCAGCCTGTTGGGATGCCTCACAGACTCTACTGTCCCTTTACAAAGCTTTTTATGCTTCAAGCTCTATTGACTTAGAGGAAAATAAGGTCCATTGGACACCATCTCTATGTGAGAGGACAGGGAGAGATAATATTACATTCAGGATAAAAAAGATTCAGAACAGAGTGTCAGTTCTTACATGGTACACTTTCAAATATTCTTAAATAGCAATTATTCAAGGCAGAGCTCTCTGATGGTATGTATGGAGGTGGGAAGACACTCAGGCCCCAAAATAAAATAATACAAGTTCATATGTTTTGTGTGTTTGTTTGTTTTTATTTTTTTAATGTTTATTTATCTTTGAGAGAGAGAGAGAGAGAGAGAGAAAGAGACAGAGCATGAGTGGGGAGGGGCAGAGAGAGACAGACACAGGATCCGAAGCAGGCTCCAGGCTCTGAGCTGTCAGCAAAGAGCCTGAGGTGGGGCTTGAACTCATGAACCACGAGATCATGACTTGAGCTGACGTCGTTCCCTTAACCAACTGGGCCACCCAGGCGCCCTTGTTTCTTTGTTTTTTAAATACATTTATTTTTGTTTTATTTTTTTAAGGATGTTTATTTATTTTGAGAGAGACAGAGAACAAGTGTAAGTGGGAGAGGGGCAGAGAGAGAGGTAAGACAGAATCCCAATCAGGCTCCTCACTGTGAGTGTGAAAGGCCAATCCCGTGAACCATGAGATCGTAATCTGAGCTGAAAGCAAGAGTCAGACACTCAACCAACTGAGCCACCCAAGTGCCCCAAGCTCATATGTTTGTAGGCACATACTAGGGACTCAGTAAATATTTGTGAATGATGAAATTAACATCAAAAGTATTTGATAATATTAATTTAGTCTGGGTGGCATCCATAGAAAAACAGAATACTCTCTTGAACTTTATAACCAACTTTGTCCCTGGTCTTTCTTTAATATTTGCCCAGGTTTGTGTGTGTGACAGGCTATATGTGTACCCAAGGCATAGAGCCCCCAAAATGATATAAAGGAAATTCACTACTTGAATTTTGTTTTTCTAAAACGTATACCTAAAATATTATGTCCTCATCACAGTCTGGGAGAAAAATATTTGTTTCACTCAATACCAATGGATGAGTAAATGAAGCTTGGGTATGTTGCATCTTAAACAGGAACTAATGCCAGATTTAATAGTCATTTTTTAATGGCAAATTTAAGAATCCAATTATAAGAAATGAAAAATATGTGTGAAATTGGCAGATTTTCATGGCATTTAAAACATGAGCCAATATACTTAAATATCTAGCTATCATAATGTCAACTGTGATTGGCCAAAATTACCTCCTGATCAATCTATGATGCTCCCCTAAAGTCCTACTTACAGGCTGAATTTGACAATATTTGGCTCACTTTTCAAAACTACGATTCCAGGGGTGCCTGGCAGTGGGTTAAGCGTCCGACTTCAGCCAGGTCACGATCTCGCGGTCCGGGAGTTCGAGCCCCGCGTTGGGCTCTGGGCTGATGGCTCGGACCCTGGAGCCTGTTTCCGATTCTGTGTCTCCCTCTCTCTCTGCCCCTCCCCCGTTCATGCTCTGTCTCTCTCTGTCCCAAAAATAAATAAACGTTGAAAAAAAAATATTAAAAAAAAAAAAAACTACGATTCCAAGAAAATTGTGCATCGACTTCTTTAGTGCAGAAATCAACATATTTTTTGTTTAATTTTACTTAGTAAAACTGAGTCTGTTTCCTTTCTTTTTAAATTCCCAAACATATTAAGAGAATTTAATCCTAATGAAGCATCTGCAATTGTAAAGTCAAGGTAGGATGCTTCTTTATAGCCACTATAAGACATGTTTAATCTTCCTTTCGCTTCCATACAGGGATCCTGCTCCTAGAACTAAATGTAAGAAACATTGACCCTATTATTAAACAATGCCAATTGGCATCCTGAGTAGGTGGAAAATGTTTCCAAAGTTTATAACTGTTCCTTTATTTTTAATTAAAAAAATTATTAATAAGTTTGGTTCAGGGGAAACAACCCAGGAATACACCTGGTTTCCGTTCTAAATTGTTGAGATTTTGTTGTCTGGGGTTGTTTTTCCCTAGATGACCATGTACTTTACATCACACAAAGTGGACTTTCCTCCATGATAATAATCTCAGCAGAAGAGTTTTCTTATTATACTTGAAAATGTCCACGGTACATGTATACAGTATACAGACAAGGTGCACGCTGGTTTGAGTTACAAAACCAATAAAAGTAATGTTAAGAAATATGTCTAATGAACCATAAGTATAAAACAACTTTAAAGAAAACAGATGAAGGATTAAAAAGAGGGAACAAATAGTTCTTCTTACATTGCTAAGCTGTAACCTCATGGTCTTCTCTTTATTCCTGAGTTTATGGCCCTTTCTGGCCACTTGTGCTGCAATGTTTAAATGTCCTTTGATTCAGTTTTCACTATTCAGATATGAACCTAAATGGATAATATGACATGTAGAAGAAGATTTATATATAAGGATATTCATCTCACCACTACTTTTATTTGCAAAATTTAGAAAACATTCCAACATTAGGAGAACCATTAAGTAAATTAATGTACCTTCAAAATATGGCCTATTATAGTCATGAAAAATGGTGTTTTCAAAGGAATTTCACAACATGGGGAAAGAAGCTCTCCTTCTAAGTTTTGAGTGAAAATTTTTGATTACATAACGATGTCCAAAAACATCATATTAAAAGGGAAACCTGCAAAAATGAACTCTAAAATATCAACAGGAACTGTTTTCTTACCTTCTTTAACTTTTTTTATTCATCAAGTTTCTGTAGTACTCTATCTTATTACTTTTCAAGAATTTTTTTTTTTTTTTTTTTTTTTTTTTTTTGAGAGAGAGAGAGAAAGCGCACAGGAGCAGGGAGGAGCAGAGGCAGAGGGAGAGAGAGAATTTCAAGCAGGCTCCATGCCAGGCATGGAGCCCAATTCAGGTGTCATCTCATAAAACCCTGAGATCATGACCTGAGCTGAAATCAAGAGCCAGATGTTTAATGGACTGAGTCACCCAGGCACCCTTAAAAGAAATATTTATTATTTTGTTTTACCCATAATTTTATTCTCAGTAGAGTAGTATTTATTAATTTCTGAAAATAACTTTAACGATAAATTCTGCTCTATCAATTTGGAAAACAAATTTTCTTTGAGCTATCTAAGCTCTGTATAGCAACTGAGTTGTGAATTTTCTGAATTGCTTTCCATAAATTTACCAAGTCATAAATAAATCCCTCAGAGAAATAAAATTAAATGTAGGAAATAACTCTCATTCTCCAAGTATATTTAAAGCTCTTTAGGAGCAAAAAAAAAAAATCTAGAATAATATTATTATTATTTCAGTCTCGCTCAAATGCCGCATCTTCCAGACAGGGTCTCTATTCCTCCCACCTAGAAGTGATTCCCCCATTTCCCTCTCCTGATCTTTAGTTCTTTGAGTCTTTATCCCGAGTGCTTGTACCATGCCACCTGCCTGCCCCCCAGTGTAAGCTCTTTGAGTTTAGAAATCATGGTTAATCCTCTTAGCGGTAGCCAGTAGGCACTCATTATATGTTGATTAAATAAATAAAGTGAATTTGTTATGAAAACATTTCTAATGAGACTGATGCATTTTGCTGTCTTAGGTCCAGAGCTTTGAGGAAGAGACGGGTAATCCTCTTGACATGACTTCAGGAATTGCAGGTAAGAATTTCTCCAGGTGTCCAATTTCATCGATGGTCTTTCAGAGAGAAACTGTAAATAACTAGCACTCAACTTTCTCAATATGTAGCCACCTGCACTGCCATTTACTCCCACCACTATTTCCACCTACTACTATTAAAGGCATACTAGCGATGCCAATGTGCATGCAAATTTCAAAAGACTTACTGCAGAAACGTTCAACGTCCCTGGGGCTAATGCAACATGTGGTTTGTCCAACATTAACTCAGTGTGATATAATCAGGAGAGTGGAATGGATTCCACAAAGGACTGGGACTCACTGAATGAGTCATTTCTTACTCCTACTGACAACTGCTTGATGTTAAAAGTCACATCATTTTACTGGGCCTCGGACAAGTGGAGGTAATTTTTAAGTTCTCTGCGAGCACTTACATTCTAAATTAAGTGATTGTAGGACCTTCATATTAAACTCTCCATGGAAACAAGTTGCCTAGATGTAACATTCCAAATAATCTCTCAGAATCATGTTACATAATCCTAGACAGCAGAGAAGGAGGGCTTTCTCTACACCTCATCCTTCTGCTCCCATTCAGCCATCATTGTGATTCAGCATTTCCATGATCCTATAACAGAGCTAAAAGTAGACAGGGATTAGTGAAGCAAAATAAAGCAGATGAAGCTAGTGCATTTCCTGGAAGAAAATATGCAAATTTTTTATTTAATTTAGTGTGGTGTCAAACACATCTTTTTCATTACAAAGTGTATGTATGGGCCTCATTTTGCTAAATGCTGTTTAGAAATTATGCATTAGTAATTATAGGGTCCTGCTGATTACATAAATTGTTATCCTGCTCTTCGAAGTAATTACCACATAACCTGCATTGAGGTTTATAAGACAAAAATAAGCATCTGTTTTTCATCTAATTGAATGCTTCTCAGTGAAGCTGGAGGTCCCCGTGCCAATAGGAACTGCCTTCCTTGACATTCAATTAAGAGGTCTACTGATATCATGTAAGTCACCCCAATCATTCCAAAAAATGATTTAGGACGTTAGGCAAAAGCACCAATCTCCATTTCATTTCAAATTCAGAAAGCAAAGTAAGATGGGTGAAGGTTAGCCTAATGAAGAAAATCTGAATTAAAGTAAAGCAAATGTAATTTATTACTTTCAAAAACATTGTCGTAAACCCAGGAAAAAATAGAACTGAGAAAAAAATAAGTAAAAGTAGTTCTATTTCTATTAATAGGCAAAGGGAAAATTATTACTTTTATTTATATATGAATGACTGAATGAATTCATTTATGTATGAATTATATATATGAATGAATTTATATTTCTATATATATGAATATAAATGAATGAATTTTGACTCAAAGTTAAAAAGATGACTTCATTCAAAAATGAAGGTGTGTGGACTATTTTGACCAATAGGATATGGCAGAAATGATGCTTTACTACTTGTAGAGTGTTGCCTTTAACCCACCTGGCTGCTTCCTGGCTCTTGAGATACTTGTTCTTGGAACATTCCCTATGAGAACCCAGCCCTCACGTTGTGAAAATCCCAAGCCACATGGGAGTGTCCACTCTGGTGGACAGACTTGAATGAGCCTCCATGTGAATAAGGCATCCAAGATGTCTAATCCAGTCAAACTTTCAGATGACTTCAGCTCAGATGTCATCTGACTGCCACCACATGAGAGAATCCAAGCGACAACCACATAGCCGAGCTGAGTCACCCCCCAGAACCGTGACGGATAATAATCAACTGTGGTTCTAAGTCACAAATATTTAAAGGTTTAGTAATACCAAGTGACAGTAAAAATGTGAAACAAACACTTACCCACTGTTGGTTGTAAGTTAAAATCATAATAATTACCTGAAGTATAATCTGTCAATGTCACACAATTTTAAATGTATGCAAATATTCCAGTTCTGGGATTTGACCCATCAGTAGACTCTAATGTACACACAAGGTTTTTGATTGCAAAAATATATTTATAATAATAAACAGCTAGAGGCAGCCTGAGTGCCCCAAAGTATAAATTAGCTTTAAATAATTATGGTACATTTTTACATTAAAATCTATTCAGACAGTATTTTGGAAAATGAAGCAGATATTTTTGTGTCGATATGAAAAGGTCTCTGAGATATACAGTTGTTAAATGAGAAAAAATATGTACGAAGGTTTTATATAGACACCTCTTTTTATTAAAAGAGTTATCTATTTCTATGAAGGGGAGAAAGTATGCACAGAATGCTTCTGGAAGAATATCTCAGGAACTGCTAATGGAAGTACCTTAACAGACGGGAAACTAACATGTTTTAAATTAATTGGCATCTTTTAATTTTCTTTTGTTACCATGTGCGTATGTTATTTTCATAACACTACTTAGCAAAAAATTCTGGCAATACTATAGGCAACTGACACAATAAAATGGGGAATTTTGTTGTTAATTCTCTGCTCCCCATGACAACCAGTCCAAAACTTTTGTACACTTTGTATTTTGTATCTTTTAATTTTTAAATCAAAATTATATGTTTGAAGTATGAAACATGATGTATATGCACATACATACTGAAATGATTACAGTAGTCAAACGACTTAGCATATCATCTCTTCACAGTTTCCATTTTATAAGTGTGATAAATGCACCTGAAATCTACTCTCTTAGCAAATTTCCAATATTCAATATAATATTACTGACTATAGTCACCATGGTTCTTAGATCTCTAGACTTATCCTTACTTAACTGTAGCTTTGTACCCTTTGAACAACATCTCTTCCAAAATTGGGAAACATTTTAATATTCCTCTCAGTCTTTTACTGATCAAGCATGACATAATAGAAGATGGTAGAAAATACATTAATATTATAATTGATAATAGCATAATAGAAAAATATTGAAATAAGTATTCTTTATCAGTGTTCTTGATATACTTTGTTAGAAGGGCTAATAATTTGTAAATGCAAAGATTATTTCATTGATTTGCTACACGTGCACACATTATGTAAGAGCTACCTTGCCATGGATAAATGCAGTAGTATGCGAATTCAATAATAAAAATATAAGCAATACTTCCTCCTTCCAACAAACAAAACAAAATACTAAATCTAGGACTTGTGGACTGAGTTCTCCATCTTTAAAAAAGTGCAGAAAATGCTCATGTAAAACTATAAGTTCAGATCATTTAAGTAATAATGATGAATATTTCATATAAAATTGAAGAATTGGAACAGAAGCAGTAATCTGAGGCAAATTCATAGCTTTAATTGCTTTCATTATCAAATAAGTAACAACTAAAATGAATTATTTGCCTCAAGAAGCCATCATAAAAAAAACATATTTGGAAGTTAGAGATTATTGAACTAGAAATTAATAGTGGAGAAAGCAGAAACAAGTTATTTGATAAATAAAATCAAAGCATTAGCTTTTTTGTGGGCAAAGCTGTCACGCAATAAAAAGAGAGAAGTGCATACAAACAAAACCAGATAATCAAAATAAAATTAGAGAAAAGACAGAACCACTGATATAGAAGTTATACCATCTGAAAAACTGATGCTAAAATTACAAAGGAACACAAATACAAGTGGTATAATTAAAAACAGGGATAATTAACATGGATACTTCAGAAAATATATGTATAGTAAAACCTTGGTTTGCCAGCATAATTCATTCCAGAAACATGCTTGCTATTCAAAACACTTGTATATCAAAGCAAACTTCGAGAACCATTGGCTCAGTTGTGATCACGTGACATTCGATGTCGTGTACTACTCCTATTGCAAGACGTTGCTCATTTATCAAGGTAAAATTTATTTGAAATGTTTGCTTGTCTTGCAGAACACTTGCAGAACAAGTTACTTGTAATCCAAGGTTTTACTGTATTTATATTTCCACATTTTATATAATTTTATATTTATGTTGCCATATTTATATATACATATCTATTGTAAACCTAAAATATTAACAAAATAACATAGCAGAACTCCTAAGTAAACTAATACCAGAGAGGGATAAACAAACAAAAATTAAGTTTATCAAAAGCAACCTGTAAGAACAGCAATGCACGACAGCAAAACCAAACCAAAAGTGTTACATGAGTAGACCCTTCCAGTTTTTCAAGAGATAATTGCTCTTCTGTATAAATTTTCCAGGTAATGTAAACATTTGTAAATCTTTCCAATTCCTCTTAGATTAAAAAAATACAACACTTGGTTTCAAAATTGACTAAATTGGCTCATAAAATTGATGAATTTTACTTATGAATACAGATGTAACAGTTTTTTTTTTTAATGTTTCATTTATTTTTGAGAGAGACAGAGTGAGAGTGGGGGAGAGGCAGAGGAAGAGGGAGACAAAGAATCTGAAGCAGGCTCCAGGCTCTGAGCTGTCAGCACAGACCCTGACACAGGGCTTAAACTCACCAACTGTGAGATCATGACCTGAGCCAAAGTCAGATGCTTAACCAACTGAGCCCCCCAGGCACTCCTAAACATTTTCAATAAAGAAATGATGATTTAAATGTAGTAAAGCACCAGAAATATTCTAATCCTTGAAAACTAACTTTTATTCCAAGATTTCAATGTTTCAACAATTGAAAAACTAAAATAATTTATCAACTACTATGATAAATTATGAAAGGAAATAAATGATATGATCAACTTGATGGATTATGAAAAAGATGTGTATGCTTATAAAATATTTCACTCTTCACCAACAGAACTTTCAGATGAATGAAATTTCAGATGGATAATTAAATATAAAAAAATGGCACCTAAATTATAAAAGGGCTAATAGTATAAATGTAGATTAATTTTATATAAATTTGGAACAGAAACCTATTTTTAAAGCTTGATTAAAGTGCAATAGCTAATTGAATTAATTTTTCATGACTTTTTTCAAGTTGATTTATTTTGAGAAAAACAAAGACAGCACAAATGGGGGAGGGGCAGAGAGAGAGGGAGAGAGAGAATCCCAAGCAGTCTCTGTGCTGTCAGCACAGAGCCCAATGGACAGTTTGAACTCACAAAACCGTGAGATCATGACCTGAGCCAAAACCAAGAGATGGACACTTAACTGAGCCACGCAGGTGCCCCCAGTTTTTCACTAAACATTGAATATACCTATGTATGTATGAAAAACAATCATAAAAAAATTGAAATGTAAATGACAAGCTTGAGAGTATATATTGTCATCATAAACAATAAATGATTATGATTTTTGCTATACAAAGATTTCTTCCATTACAAACATTTAACAACTTAACAGTGGTGCTTTTCCATAAATTTGAGGGTGGATCAACGTTGGTAGAGTCACTTCAAGCATATTCTATCAACAGTTCAAAAAATTTAGGAATCTCAAAAGATGCAGAAAAAAGAAGACAGCAAAATGTACACATGATTCATGATTAAAAATCAAAACAGAGAAAAATTATTTGCAAGTAGAAACAGAAGGAAATTTTCTTAATCTGAGAGGCATCTATCAAATCTTCATGCCAAATATCAATCCTAACAACGAAACCTTCAAGGAAATCCCATTCAACAAGGAACAGAACTTGCTACACTCCTTTTATTCAGCATTGAACTCAGGGTCAAAGCAGAATGACAACACGATGAAGTAAGATGTATATAAACTTAAAAACTATTCACATTCGCAGGCAAAATAACTGTCTGCATAGAAATCCCAAGAGAACTAATAGGCATATTAATAGAATAATAAGGTTTAGCAACTTTGTTGAATGTAACAGCAAAATGCAAAAATCAGTATTATCTCCAGGCATCAGCAATAACCAATTAGGAAGACATTAAAGAAAAAAAAAAAGATTTCTCTCACAATTCCAACAACAATAAACCTATAAGAGTACCTTTGAATATACCTAAATGAAGACTCAGGATATTTATTGGGAATATAAAATATTACCATGTCTCTTAATGAGACCTAAATAAAAGCAAGACTATGTCATGCTCAAGAATGGGAAAGCTCAATATTATAAAGAAACCAAATATCCACCAATAATAAAATGTACAGTACAATTTCAATAAAATCCTGATAGGGCTGTTATTTGCTTTGTTTTGTTTTGTTTTTGTGTGGAACCTACAAGATGGTCCTGAAATTCCTATGTCCTCGTAAAGGACCAAGGAGAGCTAAGATAATAATGAAGATCATGGAGGAGAAGTTTATGTTCCTAGAAATCAACACTTATATCATAATTGTAATTAAGGTGTTATACCACTGTTAAATTTTTTTTTCTTTAAAAAGATGATGGATCACTGAAATAGGGATCAGAAACAGACCCTTACATGTATAGAAATGCTAAGTCAGAGAAAGCATTTCAAAACCGGTGGAGAAAGGATTAACACAATTGATACAATGAATCGGTTATCCATATGAAAAAGATAGAAAATTACACCCTTAGCTTGTCCCATTAACAAAGATAAATCCAAGTACAGCTAAGGTCTAACTGTGAAAAGCAAACCATTGCTACTTACAGAAGAAAATAAAGAAGGGTATACTTATGACCTCAGAGTAAGACACAATTTCTTAAACAGGACACCCAAAAGCACACTATAAAAATAAATATGGATAATATGACTTCATTATAATTGTTAATATTGATTCAACAAAGACAGCATAAACAAAGTTCAAAGACCAGTCACAGGTCAACTATATTACAATTGAAAAATAAACAAAGTCACAAAGTAATAGATATCTACAACCTATGCACAGCAAAATGTTTGTTTCCAGAATTAATACATAATTTCTAAAAGTGAGCAAAAAAAAAAAAAAAGGCAAATGACTAAACCAAAAATACACAGTAAATAAGTATACAATTCACAGAAAAATTAACCAATGAAGAAGAAGGGCTTCTGGGTGGCTCAGTCAGTTAACAGAGCTTGGAGCCTGCTTCCAAATCTGTGTCTCCCTCTCTCTCTGCCCCTCCCCTGCTGTCTCTCTCTCTCTCTCTCTCTCGCTCGCTCAAAAATAAATGAACATTAAATTTTTTTAAAAGAAGAAAATATGCTTTACCCTATTATAATCAGGAACAGATAAATTTAAATTATTAGATACCATTTTAGACTGACAAAAATGTTTAAATTTAATTCTACCAAGTATGGGTGACAAAGAAGAAATCTTACACAGCTGATGAGATTATAAATTGGTACAACCATTTTGCAAAGCAGTTTGGCAAAATCCAGTAAAGTTTAAGAAGCACAGACCCTTTGACTCAGCCATTCCATTCATAGGATATGGCCCAGAGAAATCATTACATATATGCAGATGTGAATGAACGTATAAAAACATTTTTTGCAACACTGAAATAGTGAAAAACTTAAAACAACCTAAGGGCAATCAAATCAATAAGAATAAGGTTAATGCTGTCATAACATAGTCATAGAGTAGAATAATATACCACAACAATAATAAACAAGTTAACTTATCCACATGGAAAAATACCATGAGTACAAGGTGGAAGTAAGTAAATCAGTTAGATGCATACAATATATAAAATAAATTTACTTTAGCAATAGTTGGTATGTATTAATAATGCATATACAAGGTAAAAGCACAAAAATATATAAGGGAAATATAAACACCAAATTCGGGATCCTGGTTAACTCTGGGAGGTTAGGAGGGAGGCAATGAGTTCAGGAAGGGATAAACCCAGGTAAATGAGACTACTGTGTCTGTAATGGTTCCTTTTTAAAACAAATCTGAAGTAACTATGAAAAAATGTTAAATTTAATACCACTGTAGGTGGTTACAAGGAATAGATATACATTATGCTACTTTCTATACTTTGTACATGTTGAAATTTCCCAATGCAAGAAAATTGAACAAAAAATAAAGGTGTCAGTAGGAATTTTATTAACCAAGCTAATGCAAACGAAGCGATTTTCAACCTCAGTAGTGATCTGAGAAATATGAATTAAATTACACTAAAACAGGCAAATGAGTTATTAAATCAATGGAGGTTTAAGAAATCATAGAATCTAATGTTGGCCAGAATACGTATGGCTTTCTGGAAGGCAATATATAACAATATGTATCAGAAACTTTGCAACTGTGTTAATCTTCCTACCTGGATATACCCTCTAGGAAGTTATCCTAAGGCAATTATAAAAGAGGTGTGAAAAACTAGCTTAAATGTCCAATATAGAGGATTATTTGGAATGGAATAAAATTAAATGGAATATCATTTGGTCATCAAAAATGACAACTAGTATTTCTTGCCACAGTGGTTAAAGACTTACAATTAAAAGATAAAAGCAAGTCATAAAATAAAATGTGTTTCTCAATTCACTTATATAAAATTACATGTATAATCTATATAATACACTTAAAAAATAAGTTAAGCTACACTTAATAGTTTGGTGACCATCTCAGGGTGATGGGTTTCAGGTAATATTTTTCCTTTCTTTGTATTTTATACAGTTCAAGTTAAAAATTTTAATACAAGTTTCTAACCCTCAACCCTCTCACAAAAAACCAAAATAGAGAAAGCGTGAGTGTATATGGTGTAGACAACGGCAAGGTAGATAATAAATGACGTCTGGTTTTTCCTTCTTGTGCTTCTCTGTGTTTGCTCATTTGTCCACAACAGAATAAATAATCATTCATCCAAGATAATGCTAAATGTACCTTTTTACAAATTGAGTATATTTGGGGATTTAGTGAGAGCTAAATTATTAAGGTTTTACTGATAGGATTTTTGCTCCAAAGCAGATTGGAAAAGGTAACTTTGAAGAGATACCTTTTATATCCTGTCTCCTGGTTGGTCTTTTGGTCTTCTTCCTGATCAGTTACCACTAAACTAAACTAGATTCTGTTTAGTCTCTTTCGATTTCACAATGTCTCTCTCTTCTCATCTCTCTGTTATTTCAAAGGGGCTGGTGTACTGATTAAGAACACTGATTAAGACAGCCCATTCTCTCTCTTTTTAAAATCTTACCTATTTAAATTCAAGTTAGTTAACATACAATATAGTATTGGTTTCCGGAGTAGAACCCAGGGATCCATCACTTACGTAGAACCCCCAGTGCTCGTCCCAACAAGTGCGCATCCCCCATTTAGCCCATCCCCCCACCCCATTCTCTTCTTAGGCAGACAAATTCCACAGCCCATGTATTCTTCCTCCTTTCTTTTCTCTACCTGTAAACTCTCCCTTTATGCTATTAGTAGCCTTGATCAATGACACCTCTACAGGACTCATCTGGAAAAACACTAACCATTTGCTTATGTCTCTCTCCCTTATGCTAAATTATGTTCTGCTTGAGATTAGGAATCGTGTCTAATCTACCCACCATCCCCAGACCTAGCACAGTGCCTGACCCATTAGGGAACCCCGTATATGGCAACATCTAAGCTTCTCTTACCTTCGCCAGAAGAGTTTACATTCTCATTCAACAGTGGTGATTTAATGTTGCAACAGTGTTCTGTGGGCAGAGTATAATGACTGTCTTAAAATATAACGCATGGTATTTTTAATGATTTTATTGGCATGGACTTCGGTATTTGTAAATTAGGACTGCATTCAATAGGTGTATTCCTTTCAGATCAGCGGATTGGTGCTTTCTTTTTGCATGTTGCATTTAGTCCTAAGTAATGTAGACTTACTTTATTTTAGGTTTGCACACATTCCAGCAACATCTCTCAGAAAGTTGTTTTACCTGAATATACATGGAAATCTGTTGCTTAACTCTATATTCCAGTCAATTATAATCATTATTAGGAAGCAATTCATTGGGTTTGGGGGAGGGGGGGTTATTGGTTGCTTTTAAAGTTTATTTATTTATTTTGAGAGAGAGAGAGAGAGAGAAAGAGAGAGCAGGGGAGGGGCAGAGAGAGAGAGAGAGAGAGAGAGAGAGAGAGAAAATCCCAAGCAGGCTCTGCACGGTCAGCGCAAAGCCTGATGTGGGGCTTGAACTTAGGAACTGTGAGATCATGACCTGAGCCAAAATCAAGAATCAGATGCTTAACCACCTGAGCCACCCAAGTGCCCCAGGAAGCAATTCATTGTTAAATTAACAGTTAACATTTGACACCCAGACTCGCAGTGTCCTGAGCAGTTTCAATTACATTATTTAATGTAATCACCATACTATTCTTTCCTCTTTAGAGATAAGACATCAACAAATTAAGCAACTTGCCTGAGTTTACATAGCTGGCAAAAGAAGGACCAAGTTCAAGTCAGGATCTTTTGAATTTAAATCTAGTCCTCCTCCCATACTGAATTCATTCATTCAGTGAATATTTAATGAGTGCTTATACAAATAAGAACCTGGTCTAGGTGCTGGAGACACAAATGAAAGCAAAACAGAACTTAGTCTCGTAGAGCTGGTGAATAACCAGGGAACCCAACTAATTACTGAATTACTACTGTGGTGTAAATGTTATGAAGGAAAAGCAAAAGATAAATGGAAAGCTACTAACATCCAGGAAAGAGCCAAGTACACACTTGAGTGCCTTGCTAAAGCATCCCTTTAAATTCTTGGTAACATTTATTAAGTGCTAACTCCATGACAGGTGCCGTTCCAGGCACTTTACATGTATTAATTCATTGAATCCTTCCCTGGGGGGGGGGGGGGGGGGGGGGGGTGGATTCTACCATTACTATTCCCATTGCACAGATGAGGAAACTGAGGTAGAGAAATTGTGCAACTGCCCCCAGCCACACACCTCAGAGCCCCTGACTGCCTTTTGTTTCTGGTTGGCTTCTGAACTGATTTTGAGAGAATGCACCTGGTCACAAGCTCTTAGCACTTGCCTTAACTTCTAGTGCAGAACAGCTATTAATTAAAACAACAAAATTGCTCAAAGATAAACTTAGATCACAAGAGCCAGAAGATAGTGATTTCTGTGGTTATTTACACATGAATCTACTTTGCCATCTACAGTTTCATACTTGAATTATCACCGCTGGCCTCCCTGATGATGGGGATTGCTAACTTGGAGGTAAGAAATGAACCCCACTGGCACTGAGCAGAGGGGCTGGAGTGCCCATCTCTTTTGTTGTTGGTTTGGTTTGGGTAGTGTTACTTGTTTTCAGGGAATTAGCACACAGGGAAGAGAGATAGGCGAAGTAAAGGGAACTGATCACCGGTGACTGCCTGTTCACAAAACAGACTAGGAGCAGGACACTGGCGAAGCCCAAGCCTCAGTGGCCCTGTCCCTTGGCTCCGTCCCCTGGCCTCAATTTGAGTCCAATTGTTTAATTTTCTACACACCCCACGAAAGGCAATTCCCAGGCTGCTCTGTATCTTCTTTATATTTCCCCGTAATGCCGTCTCTGGCTGTTTAACTGCAGCAGGCTTTATGATAAGAGTTGTTGTTTGTTTTTTCTTCCTTGGCAGTAGGCAAAGACTTAATTTTAAAAGACACACTCAGACTCAAACAGCCCTGAACGACTTACACAGAAAGCAGGGTGTTTTCTAGGCTTGTTTTTGAAATATTGCAATTTTTTTATTAGGCAATTTTATCATTGTTATAAATAAGTAATTGTACTGGGGAGAAGGGATAATCCTTATTTAATTAAATTCATCTATACTCCCAGGTTGGCAGCGAGAAGACATATGTGAGACTAATACCCACAGCCTGCCTCTTTGCATGTGCAATTAAAAATTCACTCTACAGTAGCTCTGGCAGTTTAGTGTTGCTTTTGGCATTTACAAATTCTTTTATTTTGTGACTTTTTTTTTTTACCATACACATATGCTGGAGCAGATGTTGCTTATTTGTTGTTTATTCAAATCTGTAGGCTCTGGCAGCTAACTCCATTGTTCTGTAATGAAGCTTTATTCGCTGTCCTGTATTAGGACCCAGCGCCTGCACGAGAGACTGCGTTAGTTCCCAGTAGGACGCCACGGTTATTGCCCTTGTAGTTGGCTGTTTAGAGTTGGAAGCTTGCGCTGGGGGAGAAAACCACCACAACAAAGAGCTGGGTGGTTACAGTTGGGGGGAGTGGGAGGGAACAGGCAGGAAGGTCACCCTGCAGTGCTCTGCTCTGTGTTTCTGCCCGGTGGCCTCGGCCTGGCATCCGGACTCTGCTGCTGTGGGGTTCTGGTGTCCAAAGCTGGGAAGCCTTTCCTTCTTGCTCATTCTCTTCCTTGACTTTCTTTTTCTCTTTCTAGTTATTTGATTCGTTCACAAGCAGGGTGCCTACTGCACCTCCCCACCCAGCCCCAGCCCCTTCTTCCCAGGGCACCCGTGGATTCCTTAACAGCCACATTTAGCCAGAGGAACTCTGTCCGGGGCAAAGCTGTTTCTTCCACATATCACCCCCTCGTCACATCTTTCCCGTCCACATACTGTTCTGGCTGCCCGTGTCTTGGGGGTAGCCATACTTCATAAAGTCGAGAATGTCAGGTCCACGTTGACCAAAATAAAGACCCGCTGATCCCTAGAGCTCCAATGCCAAATTTTGCCTTCTGGAAAACCCCTGTCTTGGCCAGGAGGCAATCAATCAGAGATGTAACCACCTCCATCTGGCACATTATGACATGGAACCTCACTATTAACACATTTGTGATTCATCTTGTCCCAAGGAGCGGTGCCAGGGATCAAACCACATCCTCCCTCCCCGTGGCAGCTGGGAGCACTCTAGCTTCCCAGCATGCAGAGTTCACACATTGGCTCCCGTGACATCGCAAGTAACAATTCTTTTAATTATCACACCTTCCCTCCCCCTCCCCACCCACTCCACAGACATTTTGGCACCATGGGGATATTTTGCAGCCGGCAATCAGTACTTTTCTTAATTGACTGAGTGTGTTCCAATAACGTGAAGCCTGGTATTATCCACTATGGAAGGAAAGGGGCAGTTGCTTGATGCTGAGTTCTGTAGTTACAACGCCCGGCACGTGTTTGGTAGCTTTTACCTCCATAAGCATGCTGTAGTGTTTATTCATAATTTTTAAAAATTATTTCTCTTCATTGTCTATACATGTGAATGTGAATCTCCCTAGGATTGAACTCGAGGACCGTCTGATGATGGCCCCAGTCCATCCTGGCAGTCTCGCTCCATCTCCCATAGCCTACCCTGCATATATTGGGGTGCTCAGTGTCCTCCATCATTCCCCACTTTTCCGTCTCTGTAGTACCTTGCTGCTTTTTCATGGAATCCACTTCTGGTCTCCTTTTCCACATGCCAAATCTCACCCATCCTTCAGTGTCTCAGTTCAGTTACTACTCTCCTATCACTTTTTCCAAGAACCCTGTTCCCTGGGGATACACCTTCAGTGCTCCCATAAATTTTGACATGTGCCTTTACTATAGGCCTTAACACAGTTTGCCTTGAATTATCATTAGCTGGTGTAAGACACATGTCCCTAACTAGATTGTTACTTCTTTTAAGGATTTGTTCCATGCATCTTCTTAGCTAAAGGTTGGCGTCACATCTACAGAGGGGTTAGCGTGGGGAATGGGTTTAAGGAACCAGAATCAATCTTCATTGAGCATTCTGTGTGCCAGGGACTATACAAAGCATTTTACATTCTTCATTTATCCTCAAAACAATGATCCAAACAATCCAAAAGTGGATTTTACTCCCATTTCCTAGATGAGAAAACTGAGGCTCAGAGAGGATAGTAATTTGTATCAAACTAACTCAGCTAGTGAGTGGCTGAGCTAGAATTCACAGAATTCTAGAATTCTAGAATTCTAGAATTCTAGAATTCACAGAATTCTAGCTCAGCCACTCACTAGCTGAGTGAGAATTAGAATTCTAGAATTCTAGAATTAGAACTAGAATTCTAGAATTCTGACCCCAAGCTTTATTCTTGCTGAAACACTCCCCTATTTTCCTAGTAAAATTTGAATGTTGTTATGTTAGAATACCCAAGTTACTACCATAATATAAAAATGTAGGTAAAACTACAGTCATCGTTCAACAGAGAAAACACTGCTATATTTCTAAGGAAATCAAAGTATATTAATTAAATCAAAGTATATTAACATAGCTGAAGTCATCCACACCAAAAAAAACCAGGGACCAAACTGAAGTTTATGACTTAACCAGGAGTTGAATTTATTTAAATTCAGACTTGATACATAATAATTATTTTCATTATGATATTAATATTATAATATTATTATTCAAATCCCCACAGAACTATGCTAGACATGAAAATAAATAGGACCTACCCTGCCATGTCCTTATAAAATCTTTTTGTTTAATAAGAAAGAGATATGTTTCAGAGTTTTTTCAGAAGATAGTTTATGTCAGATATGAAACCAAGAATCCTTTATTTCATTTTAGCCTGAGAGATTGTGGGTAAGGGAGTAGAAAGTCAATCTCTCACTGATCTTTTTGATCCTGGATTGGAGAGTATGAAAGGAAGGGAGGATGTGGCCAAGGTCGTTGATGGAAGCCGCCAAAGAGGAAGGAAGGGCAGTAAAGTCAACACATTTCAGATGCTCTTTATCTTGTGTTTTATCCCCTATTCTTGCCCCAGCTCAGCCCTCCCACTCCCCCCACCCCACTGGTTTCTATGACCCTTTAATAACTAGCCAAATGCTAGTATAAAACCTTTCAAGGTGAAACAAGACCATTAATTAACAAGGCCATTAATCAAGAAACTAGGCCATTAATTTAAAAGGGTTTTTTTTGCCAAAAATCCCACATAATGTGAAGTAGTATGAAGATCAGTGGCTTGAGAAAGCACAAGGGGGAAATCTTCACTTCCCAGCTCCTTTTTCAGTATCTGTCAGAAGGAAGTTCCCGGTTCTTATCTGGTGTAGCAAACATCATCCTGTTATGAGAAGCACGAGGCTCTCGAAAAGGTTGGGCAAACAAGGTATCCCAATGGGAGGAAAACGGGTGCTAGTAAGAGGCTTTGAATATTAGGGTTTTTCCTTTCCTAACTGGATCTCATTCTGGTTGCCCTCCTCACCTTGGGAAGAGAGTCGGTATTTCCCCCTCCCAGCCTCAGCCTTCCCTGGGCAGGTTGAAGCCAGAGGTAAGGCTCATTCTTCTTCCTGGGAAGAGAGGTTAGAGAGAGGCACAGAGCCAGAGCAGCTGAGATTTTGATTGGTTTCTCCCGCTGCCAGCTCTCGTCGGCTTCTGGTGCCCACACAGACGTCAACGATCATATCTGACATGGTCTATTTCCTGCAGCATGTGCAATTTGCCCACCTGCATGGCAATCACACAGGTTTAACCTTGATCAGGGTCTGACGCATTAACCAATAGGCTTTAAAATGTATTTTATAAAATAACAACTTGGTACGAACTTACAGATACTCTATTTTCATTAAGTGACTTTCTTTGAAAAATGGGTCGAGTTGGTCTATGGAGACTTTCAAAGTTTGTTTTTTATCGTTATTGTTCCTATTATATTGATAGATAATATTGATAGTATAAATTCTTAGAAATAAGACTATTTCAGGGGCACCTGGGTGGCGCAGTCGGTTAAGCGTCCGACTTCAGCCAGGTCACGATCTCGCGGTCCGTGAGTTTGAGCCCCGCGTCGGGCTCTGGGCTGATGGCTCAGAGCCTGGAGCCTGTTTCCGATTCTGTGTCTCCCTCTCTCTCTGCCCCTCCCCCGTTCATGCTCTGTCTCTCTCTGTCCCAAAAATAAATAAACGTTGAAAAAAAAAAGAAATAAGACTATTTCAGACACCAGTATTTGCTCTTTGTTAAAACTGGAAAGTGAAACAAATTATTACGTCCTCACAGTCCGAAGCCCCTGACACGCACAGCCTGGTTACCCAGTGTCTAGTGTAGGACCTGACATCTATTAGAAGCTCAAAACTGTTCAATGGGTGAATGAGATCAACAAAGATTTCTCAGGAGCTGTAGTTCCGCCTATGATTCACAGACAATCAAGCTCCTCCCTAAAAGTCTGCAACACAGACAGAAAGTCAAGATGGCCAATCCCCTGAGGCTTAAGTGAAATTAAGGTCACATAGATAAAACCTTGCAAAGATAATATAATCCAGTATCCTAGATTTCTGTTGAACTGACTTGATATGGAAAAAGAGCTTTGAATTTAAAGAGGAAAAAAAGATTTTTTTGTGTCCATCAGACTATCATTTTCAAATATTTATATCAAATACTGTATTCACTGACGTGTTCGTCAGGGAAATTGAAGAAACCGAAGGTTTATATGGAATGCTGAATAAAAGATATGGACCAAGGTATTTTGGAAAAGCATTTTTTTCTTTCTGTTTATTTTCCTTTGTGCATACTGCCAACTCTTTCTACACTTTCCAATACCTTCTCAGTATATATATACATATAATAATTGGATTATAATTGGATTGAATCTTTGTTGGAGTCCCTATTTTTGGAGTACTTCTCTCCTCCGTCTCATGGATGCCTTCACTTTGATGGAGGAATATCTCTAGTAGCTTCCCAAGAAGTATGCTGTTCTTTAAACCAGGTGATTTCATCTCCTTCTAGTTCTGCCCTCGTGCATTTTTATTTTTTCTTCCATTTCTTTTTTATAATAACTTTATTGAGATACAATTTATATGCCATAAAATTCACTTTTATAATGTGTACCAATTCAGGGATTTTTAGTGTATTCACAGTTGTGTAACTATTATGGCTAATTTTAGAAGATTTCCATCACCCTAAAAATAAGCCCCATGCCATTATCACCCACTTCTTCATGTCTGATGCCCTCTCTCTCCCTATGAAAATTGACAATCTACTTTTTGTTTCAATGTCTATTCTGGCCATTTCATGTCAATGGAATTGTACAATTTGTGGTCTCTTGTGACTTGCTTCCTTCACTTAGCATGACATTTTTGAGATTCATCTATATTGTGGCCTGTATCCATACCTTATTCCTTTTTCTATTGATGAATAATATTCTATTTTATGGATATGACATAAATTCATGTATCCATTCATGAGTTGATAGACGTTTGGGTAGTTTCCACATTTTGGCTATTATGAATAATGCTTCTTTGAACATTTATGTGTAAGTTTTTGTGTAGACATACGTTTTTATTCCATTTGGGTATATACTTAGGAGTGTGATTGCTGGGTCATATGGTAGCTCTGTGTTTAACATTTTGAACAATCGTCGAATTGTTTTCCAAAGCAGCTATGCCATTTTATACTCCTACCAGAGAGCTGTCACACAGGTCACAGAGTGACAATTCTCCAGGAATGGGGCTTTTCTGGGACTTCCACATCCTTTCTGCTTCCTCCAATAACTGCCAGAGCTGTTGGCTTTCACAGCTACCATTATTCCAGGGTGCTGGGCGACGATAGGGGATTCAGGAAGAAAGGTTCACTGTTCTTGTTTATACCCAGCTACTTTTTTCCTTTTATTTTTTCTAACATTTATTTATTTTTGAGAGACAAAGTATGAGTGGGGGAGGGGCAGGGAGAGAGGGAGACACAGAATCCAAAGCAGGCTCCAGGCTCTGAGCTGTCACCACAGAGTCCAATGCAGGGCTTAAACTCAAGAACCACGAGATCATGACCTGAGCCGAACTTGGACGCTCAACTGACTGAGCCGCCCAGGTGCCCCCAGCTACTTTTTTCTTGAATATATGTTCCTTAGATTGTTACAGGACTTTGGTTAGTTCTAGAGTTATGAAAGAGTTAATTTTGACAGTTCTTGCCAGTGTTCCTGTTGTTTTTTAAATTTTTTTTTTCAACGTTTATTTATTTTTGGGACAGAGAGAGACAGAGCATGAACGGGGGAGGGGCAGAGAGAGAGGGAGACACAGAATCAAAAACAGGCTCCAGGCTCTGAGCCATCAGCCCAGCGCCTGACGCGGGGCTCGAACTCACGGACCGCGAGATCGTGACCTGGCTGAAGTCGGACAGTTAACCGACTGCGCCACCCAGGCGCCCCAGTTGTTGTTTTTATGGAGTAGGAGGGTTTGGAGGTTATTTTTCCACTATTCTAGAAGTACCTCTCTCCCTTTATGTCTTTGTAATAAAACACATTTCTTTCCTGGAGCTGTAGTAGGATATTTGCAAGAAAAAAAAATGTGTGTTCCTTCTAGCATTTTGGTCCAGACCCTACATTTATGTTATTATTCAGGAACAATGGATTTTAAATTTTCCACTAGCAGAATATCAGGTAGTAAGACACACCAGAAGGAAAGATATTCTTGGTTAAGGCCACCTTTCTTTTAAATTCCCATATGATCAGCAGTCTGTTTTATTTCGGTCTGAAGCCAGATCCAGTGGTTATGTTTATATTTATGTTGTATACCCAATAACACTCTGGACATTCCTGAATTTGAGAAATGGCTCCTCAGAAATTCAGATATCATTTTGAACTCTTTATTGTTCTCTGTACAGCATAAGGACATTAGGTTACATTTGTGGCATTCTTGTCATTAATAAGAGCTTCAATGTTTTCTAGCTCATGTGTTTTTTTCCTCACCGTCACCTGTGCAACAGCTCAAGCCGTCAGCTTATTACCTTTTTTAGATGCTGGACGTTGGCTCGGAGGAGTTAAGTAACTTGCCAGAGAACAACCAGTTAATATGCACCAAGGTTAGGAGTTGAATCCAGGTCACCTACATTAAAGGTTAGAGACCTCTTCACTATACCATCCAGTGGCCTGGATCCCAGGTTTTTGATTGTTGTTTAATACAAACCATCTGATGCTTAAAATACCTATACAACATCCAGGATTTTCTCAAGCATCTAAAATAAGGGGGCTGGGGAGGTGAGTCCATGAATGTTTCCAATAAATTATGCTTTACGAGGGAAGGCTGGAGCTAAATACCTTTGCTTTTGGAGGGGCGGAGGATGTAGACGGGACTATGAGGCTTAACTTGAGCTCATCAGCTTATCTGAAAAATAATTCTGCATGCAGGTCTGCAGATTTGTACTTTTTCTAGTAACTTAACAAATATTTACTAAGCATCCATTATGTGTCCAGAGCTATAAATAATACTGACAAGTCATCTACAAAAAGAAGAGGTGACATACAAAGTAAAAGGTATATATGCCTCTTGACTATCGTGATTTTCTGTTTCATTCAATACTGTATGCCCATATCCTTAGGACATATGCATATCCTGGTACATAATTGGTGTTCAATAAATATTTATGGCATGAATTAACTCACAAGAAATTTCAGATATTTTTAAAGGTTATAAAAAGAGAAAATGGGGTAATGTAGTATACAGTGTCTGGGCACAGGGAGCTATATTATACCGCATAATTAAGGAAGGTTTTCTGAGGAGAGAGTATCAGACACTCTTGTCATCTGACTTGAGAGTAAGTTATGGCTTATATTTTGAAACCTACTTCAGAAGCAACCACAGAGAAAACTCCTGACTTAGCAGCTATGTTTATGCTTTCAGATCACAAGGACTCCTGAAATGTCCTTTCTTGTTCCCTAGAGTAGAATGGCAGGGGTGGATGCCAGACCACACTCGGGTCCCTTGCTAATATTTTCCATCGCCAAGGGACTCAATGGATATTTCCTTTTAGCTATAAGCTGTAGGCTTGAGAGTGTAACTTAGTTCAGGTTAACTTTATACTAATTTTTTAAAGGAGGATAAGATGGCTTCAGGACATATATATTGATTAGCAAAATGGTAGAAGTTACCATAATCCAGAATTCACCCTTAGAAAACAAAGTGACAAAAGGTTCATTAAACACATACTGCCAATATATTCTCATTTGTTCTTCAGGCATGGATACAGGACTAACTGGAGAAACGCCAAAGATTTGATATATGTAGGTTAATGGAAAAAGGTCCGATCACATGTAGTATTCGTGTGAACTGCAGTAAGTTATTTGAGGCCCACAAACCTCAATGTTTCCATTTTCACAATGGGCATGATAACATTTACCCAACTTGGGTGATGGGCATTGAGGAGGGCACCTGTTGGGATGAGCACGGGGTGTTGTATGGAAATCAATTTGACAATAAATTATATTTAATATAAAAAAAATTCACCCAACTTGGAGTTGTAAGCATGAGGGACATGTACGGAACATCACAAGCAATAATGGCAAGCAGTAAGTGGTAGCTGTTAGCCCTATTGTTACCAAGAAGGATTCATCTCACAGATCCTTTGCAAATCCTCTTCTGTTATTTCTACGGACAAAGATATAAAGACATGAATGATTATCAGTGTATTGTCCTTAGTACTCTTTTAAGGAAAATGAAACATTAACTTTTAAAAAATGGAAATCCTTTCTCTGATTCTTAGGAGTAAAGTATGTGTAACTACATACACTGTAATTTTCAGGTATGATCAAGACTGTTACTAGTAACATACTAGGAATCGAAGTAAGGACCAATGCAAGTAGTATGGTAGAGGTTACTGGGATTTCTAATTCAGTCTTCTGTTAAGGGGCCTGGCTGCTAGACAATGCTTTGAAAGCGTGACAAGATGCCTACTATCCACACGAACATGTAACTTATTGGAATTCTTGCCATTTTCAAGAATTGGGGTTTGTTATCAATATATTAGTAACATCATCTTTAATTGATCATGGCTTTCTATTGTGGCTTTTCTTGATTTTTTAAAAGGTGCATCAATGTTCATTTATATTTCTTTATTTATCAAGTTCATGGTTAGCCCTTCAGGGCCTAGAGATGACTGTTTGCATATCTGGGCTTTTTGCTTTCAATAGTTAGATTTTTTAACATGTAGGTTCCAGAGTTCAGTTATGAATCATCGCTACCATTTGTCTTTGACACTGACCTTGGGGAAAGGTTTGTGTTAGAGTGATTTATTAGGAAGTATTCCTAGAAAAACAAACAAACTAACTAACATAGGGGGACTGAGGAGTGGGACCGTGAAGAGAAGGAGGTAATATACTTTTTAATGCACCCTTCCACAGAGCAACAAAGGTCTAATTTTTTCATCATCTCATTGGTTCCACAGGCACTATCTGTTATTTTAGCCTTGAAAAGAGCTAGTAACTTAAATCACACAGTACATTCCCCAGGTAACTGGAAGAATAGTTTTCAATGGCTTTTTTCTGATTTCCTCTGTGCCCAAAGCAAGAAACAGCATGAGGATTATGCACAAGTGAATGAGACAAAACACACAAGACCAAAAAGGTTTCTAAAATGCATATGCTGGCAGCATGAAAGCATTAGCTTGTCTTTCAAACAATCATCAGACTCCCAAACCTCTCCTGCCTTCCTTTTGCCTCTCCAAACCTGAGCACTCCATTGATCAATGGAGTGATTTTAATCTTGATGGCTGGCATATATGGTGTGGTTGCCCTGGTCGTATTCCAATCTAGATAATTATATCTCCTCTTCCTCACGCCTCCTGTTGCTGATATTCTGAGTGGCATTCTTCTTTCCTTTTTAACCAGCTGCTCCGGGGCATCACTGTGAGGTGGTAAACAGTTGGAGGGAGCTGCCCCAGAGATGGTTGCACATCGGTGGTAGGTGTGCTGTCCTGGTTCAATTTGTCTATCAACTTTGTTCAATATTCAAAACTTGTGGCATCTTTCAGGAAGAAAAGCCTAGAGAAAAAGCCTAGATCTTACAATCATTCCTAAACCCTTAGCAGATTTGAAGCATTGCTCTCCTGAGGATGGAGATAACACCAACAATTAAAAAGTGATAGACCTTTACAGAGAGGGTGATTAATGTAAAGGGGTTTCTCAATATGAAGTATTCATTGATAACCTATCATAAAATTAGCCTTCTGTTCAGGTTACCCACAGGTATCATACCTCCGTGCAGTATTAGGCATTTCTAAGTTAAGCAAGAGGGGCATTAAAATAGCACCCAAGGGGTACCTGGGTGGCTCAGTTGGGTGAGTGTCTGACTTCAGCTCAGGTCGTGATCTCATGGTTCATGGATTCGAGCCCCACATCGGGCTCCATGCTGACAGCTCAGAGCCTGGAGCCTACTTCTGATTCTGTGTCTCCCTCTCTCTCTGCCCTTCCCCCGCTTGCATTCTGTCTATCTGTCTCTCTCTCTCAAAAATAAAAGAAACATTAAAAAAATTTTTAAATAGCAACCAAATATACCCAACAATTTACTTAAAAGAAGATGTGTTATCAGCATAACATCAAAACCATCACGCTTTATGTGAAGGAAACTTTATTGTGACTAGAGATAACAGAGTTCAGACAACATTATTTCAGAGAAAACACATTCCAATTGGTCACCTCCATTAACAGTTATTCTCCAGACAAGTTCCTTATCTTCTAAATAAGCCAATGTCTCATTTTCTAAAGAAAAAAAAGTCACCATACTCTCTTGTCATTTTTCTGGCTCATGGTTGTGTCCCTCCCTCCAGCTCTTAGGAGAGGGACACTACTTTACCTAAAATAATCAGTTAATTTGGTTTAGGGAACAGAGATAAAATATTTGAATTTCAGAAAACAAAAATTTGAGTTCTTCAGAAGAAATGTGCTTACATTTACTTCTAACCCTACAAATCACTTCAGGAAAAGAAAATATAGTCCCTTTTCTATTTTAGCAAGGGAAATGGTGGGAAAAGAATTTCAGAAGCACACTTATATCTATTGCTGTTAAAGAAATTCTACACACTCTTCAGACATTTCCTGATAGTTGTGGCCTCCCCACAATCCTAAGGAAGCTTGGAGAAGGCAGAAGCCCATCTTCCTGATAGACTTTTAGGAATTGCCTTCCTTCTTGATTCTATTAGTGTTACAGAAGCAAGGGCTATGATGTCCATATCCAGATCAAGAGTATAAATATTTCTCCAAACTTCAGAACTTTTATGCTTTATGTATATCTTTCTAGTCACTACCCAATTTGTCCCTCCTTCCCCACAACATGACCAATAGCCCATAACCAATAATTAAGGCTGCTCATGGGAAAATGCAAAGAGGGCAAGTTTACAAATTCTTTGGGAGTTCATCTCATGTCCTTTTCTTCTGATATACAACACTGCTGGAGGCATCTGGGTACTGCCACCTCTAGGTACCCAAGCTTCACAAAACTTTTGGTCAAGAACGGGAAGGCACAAAATGTTTCTTTGCTGATCCATAGCTCACTGCTAAGACAAAATGCCTCCAGTAGGCTCTTCTCCTTAGAGAAGGTAGAGAAGACATTAAAGAAGGTTTTGAGTCAAGGGGCACCTGGGTGACTCAGCCGGTTAAGCCACCACCTCTTGATTTCAGCTCAGGTCATGATCTCATGGTTGGTGAGTTCGAGGGTTCTCTCTTTGCCCCCATCCCCCCACATATGTTCTCTCTTTCTCTCTCTCTCAATCTATCTCTCAAAAAATAAATAAACTTTAAAAGGAAAATAAAAAGGCTTTGAGTCAAGATAGCCAAAGGGAGGGGTGCCTGGGTGGCTCAGTCGGCTGAGCATCCAACTTCAGCTCAGGTCGTGATCTCTAGGTTAATGAGTTTGAGCCCCGCATCAGGCTCTGTGCTGACAGCTCAGAGCCTGGAGCCTGCTCTGGATTCTGTGTGTCCTTCTCTCTTTGCCCCTCCCCAACTTACACTCTGTCTCTCTCTTTCTCAAAATAAATAAACATTAAAAACGAGAGAAGAGAAAGAGAGAGAGAGCCAAAGGGAGCCAAAGAAGGCCAGAAGCAGACTTTCAGAAACTTGCTTCCTTAATTGGGTTACAATGTAGAACATCATAATTATAGTTGAGGATTAAGACTCACCTACAATTATTCCTATTTTGTGAATGAGGAAATCAATACTCGTAAAGGTTAAGTAATTTGCTCAAGTTCACCCAGCTGGCAAATGTTGGCATCAGGACAAAGCCCAGAACTCTCTGACTCCAAATGGCATACTCTGCCCAGATCCCGTGCTCTAAATAACTTTATTATAAAATGCGCTTTGCTGATGCAGACTGCTTTCTATCAGAAGCCAGATGGATAAGATGGTTTGTCCCACATATCACAGGGGGTGGGCGACACACAGCATTTCAGGATTCACTCTGTACAACCTGACGGCCCATCGCCTTATATATAGCATGTCTGAGAGAGGAAATCCCTCCACTCCCTGTCTCCGTCTTTACCTTTGTCTTCTTCCAATTTCTAAAGTACACTCATGCTGTCTTTAATTTGTATATAGTAACCATAATATTCTATTAGTTGTTAAAAATAGATTTAGCCCCCTCTCCTTTTCTTCACCTGTAAATACACGTGAGGTATTCTTTCTCCATCTGCAGAGGCGTTAGTGAACCATGTTGAGCCAATATGTATACTCACGTTAGATATTTAGGGGTGGGATTGGGGTTATGGTTATTTTCAGGCAATCACATTTTTGTCATTATAAAATAAAGGCTTATGACCACATCTCTAGGCCAACCCTCATACTTTACATATGAGGAAAGAAAGTCCCCTGAGGTAATTTGCTCCAAGTGCCAGTGATAATTAGTGCCAAATCCAGACCCAAGATTCCATTTTTAATCTTCAATTCTGATGATTTTTTGATTAACCAATTCTCTGTGTAACATGTTCCTAATTTACTCTTTGTTTACACCATATGTGTAAAGCTGAGTTCAAGCAGGTAAATCCACTATACCACAGCATTCTGATGTCAGGAATAATGTCTGATTTCTCTTCAATCCCTAGAATTTCCCTTAGTGACTGGCACATGGGAAACACTCAAAAATATGTATGTTGAAGAAACAGATGACCAAATAGGTTTTTAAATAAAGCATGTTCTTAAAAACAGCTAAAAAATTAGAGTAAGCTTTTCTTGTGATGTCTTTTTTTCTTGATGAAACCCAGGGTATTTTATTGATTTTTAATTTATCTATTTATTTATTTTTAATTGAAATTCAAGCTAGTTAACATACAGTGTTGTCTGGGCTTCAGGAGTAGAACCCAGTGATTCATCTGTTACATGTGACCCCCAGTGTCATCCCAAAAGTGCCCTCCTTAATGCCCATCACCCATTTAACCCATCGGCCCACTCATCTCCCACCCCCCGCCACCACCAGCAACCCTCAGTTTGTTCTTTGTATTTAAGAGTCTCTTATGGTTTGCCTCCGTCTCTGTTTTAATCTTATTTTTCCTTCCCTTCCCCTCTGTTCATGGGTTGAGTTTCTCAAATTCCAAATAAGAGTGAAATCATATGATATCTTTTTAAAAATCATTTCCTTTATAAAGTTATGTTATAAATGCTTCATCAAAATAAAATGATCTCACCCAAAATTGCAACACTATATTTCAGATTCAGCTACGTTAAATGTTAATAAGAAGGTTCTTTATTTACAGGTATTTAATGATGATTAAAAAAAAAACCTTCAGCAAACTTTGCTAAGACTTCTTTATCTACGTATGGCTCAATCTGTGATTTTTCCAGTGTTAAAAGGAACCCAAGTTGATTCTAAAATCAAAGAACAGACAGAAGTTCAAGTGGGTTGTAATCTTGGCAAAAACATGTTCTGCCAAGAAAAAAAAAAAAAAAAAAGAATTCAGCCTCCAAATCTGTTACTGTGCATGCATCTTCTGGTTTTCCTTTTGTATGAGCAAAGTCCAGGAAAGAGAATCATAGCAACACATAAAGCAATGGAGTATATTTTGTGTGACTAAAAACATAAAAATTGCTCGTTTGAAATTAGACAACTGTATAACTCCTTTTGAAAAGTCCATTTGTAGTTGGCCACCCTATCACCGCAATTATACTTCAAGTTTGGGTATATAACCTTATCTTCCCAGAACTGCCAATGAATAACATTGTATCGTATTGTGTTGTGTTGTATTGTATTGTATTGTATTGTATTGTAAGTTTATGTATTTTGAGAGAGAGAAGGACAGCATGAGCCAGGGAGGGGCTGAGAGAGGGGGAGAGAGAGAATCCCAAGTAGGCTCCACACTGTCAGCACAGAGCCCAATGTGCGGCTCAAACCCACCAACTGTGAGATCATGACCTGAGCCAAAACCAAGAGTTGGATGCTTAACCGACTGAACCACCCAGATGCCCCTGTCATGAATAACATTTTAAATCACCGTAATTAGCCTAATTGCCTAAATAGCACCTAATCTGATGCTACTAGGTAGAAATAAGTTTTTCTAATATGTTTTTGCTTGTATTTCACTATTTATAGATCTGCAGTTGTCCTTTTCCTTTGTTATCATGTTTCCCTTTGCTATCATGAACATCCCAAAGGTGGATACAACAGCTTAATTTGAGTTCCCCCCTGTAGTAGTTATTCAAAATTTCTGTTCTGAACAGCTTTTAGCATTTAAATCCAACAGTTTTCACATGTCCATGAAACCATGCTCTATCAGAGAAGCCAGTGCTGTTGGGGCCTCAGGTTAAAGGGACTTAGTTTTAAATGTGCCCCCAAACTCTTGTTATAAGACCATTTATTCTTTGTAAGGGCCACTGGCATCCTCAAAGTTCATTCTCAGAACATTAGACTGTGAACTTCTAGAAAGGAGAGGGATGATCCTATTCACCATGTATCCCCTGAATCTAGCACATTGTCTAGCACACAGTAAGCACTCAATAGATAAATGTTTGTGGAATGAATGAATAAATATAGCAAACTTCTTCTAGAAGGTAGCTACTCATCAATTTTAAGATTATTTTATTGTTTAGGAGGCATACCTTGTGAATTGTGTGTTTCAAAGAAAACATATGTTGGGAAAGATGTCCCGGATATTTTTCATTGCTATCAAAATAAATAGAAAAGCATTCTTAGTATTTTTCTTTAGCATCTATGCTATCCTTAATGTGTGGCTTGTCCAGTAGACAAGCTCTTCAAAGCCTGGGCTGCATCTTTCAATTCTCCTCATTGTCCATCCAGTGCCTGGCACAGAGTAGCCAATCAGTAAATGGTTGTTGTTATATGAATGGGAATATATATAAAATAATTTTACCAAAATTTAAAAAGGCTTGGTAGCAGAACATTAGTAGTGCAAAGAAGAAAAGAAAAGAAAAAGCTGACAAGGAAGATATTCTCTAGAGAATCATCAGCATAAACAGGACAAAGAGAAGTGAGTAAATATTACAGATATGGAGGACAATGCCCAATCCTCTGTTCATCTTTTCTCCAAGCTTGAGTGAGTTGAGGTCGCTAAAAACCCAAACCTCTTTTTTATTAAAAAGCAGATTAATCAGAATTAACATGAAAGAATATGCTATGAGAAAATTAATCATGGCAAGGCATTTTTAGTTGTCAGTTTGATTGTATAGGGTATATCACTCAAACAGGAAAGAGAAAGTATATCAAAGCGTTTGACTAAAAAGAGTTTGAAAAGAAATTATTTACTATGGTGGGCTGGATTGAAGGAACCAGTAAGAAATTGGGAAGTACCCCCAAGACTAGCAGGAGTACAAGGCCATGTCTGAAAAGACAGACAGAATCACGCAACTGGAGCCAGATCAAAGTGGAAGCGTTAGAAGAGAACACCTCACCAAGACTCTTACTAAAAAGGGAATGCAGCCATTTTCAAAAAGCACCTTGAAGGAAGTGGGTGAATAAATACTCCATATTATTTCCCCTGCCCTTCAACCTCCTACTTCTATTTAGCACCTTCCATCAGTGGAACACAAATGCAAGCTTGGAGCACAGACGGGGCAGAGAATGACCTGAGTGAGGCAGTGAAGGTAAGGAAGGGTGAATGGAAAGCACCAGCACACAGCTGGCTTCCCTGAGAGCCCCCTTTGTCTCGGATGCAGCCATGAGTCTCACATCTGTCCCCTAGAATGCAGCTAGATGAAAATCATAAGCCTGATTCTTGAAGAATCTCTTAGTTCTCTAGCTTGGTGAATCTAAATGTTTGGTTTTTTCTTTTTTCCTTTTTGAACCCTGGATTATTACTTTTGATGAAGTAGACTGCCACATAAAAGGGATACTTCCTCCTATCTGAGGATTTGACATAATCATCTGCCAATCAACTGGTTAACTCAAGCAGGAATAACGTTTGCTCCCAGACTGGAGCAAACAAAAAATGAAAAACATTTGGACTGGTTGTCTCTACAACTGTGGCAGTCGAATCAGTACAGAAATTAAAAGCTACAAAAAAATCAGCATTACAAAATCTGCAATCCACCCATTGCCTAAGATGGTGATGGGGACATTGTTCATTTTACCCTGGGAACTTCTAATTTTCTATTTTCAAATATAGGATAAGCACTGGATCTAAATTTAAATGTGTCATTACATTCTTCCAGGATAATGAATGCAGGTTTGCTATTAAAAATTGGATCTGTGCCCCTTCTTTTTTGTCTCAGGAATATCTAATAAATAAGAATCTATGTAGACAAAGAGGATATGTAATTGAAACAATACAATCTTTATAGATTCTTAAAAATGTTCTGTTTTAGGAATATGTAATTGAATTAGAATTCTAACCTGTTTCATTCCAAAATTCTGCATGACCAAACCCCTAATTATTTTATTCCACCTAGCTCCAGGCACACTGGCTTCTTTTCTCCTGTGGGTGGAAACATAGCTTGTGAGGGGGGAGGGAGCAGAGGGAAACATCACAAGTCACTCCCTGTGAATATATTACTCCGTAGTGTCCTTTTCAGCAATTGTCAAGGTAATTTGTTGATATGATGATTTTTAAGAAAATGGTATTGAAGATGGGGCGCCTGGGTGGCGCAGTCGGTTGAGCGTCCGACTTCAGCCAGGTCACGATCTCGCGATCCGTGAGTTCGAGCCCCGCGTCAGGCTCTGGGCTGATGGCTCGGAGCCTGGAGCCTGCTTCCGATTCTGTGTCTCCCTCTCTCTCTGCCCCTCCCCCGTTCATGCTCTGTCTCTCTCTGTCTCAAAAATAAATAAAAAATGTTAAAAAAAAAAATAAAAAAAAAAAGAAAATGGTATTGAAGAGATGCCAGAGGAAGCAGTGCGAATAATGCATTTAAAAATACAATGGAAGGGGCGCCTGGGTGGTGCAGTCGGTTAAGTGTCCGACTTCAGCTCAGGTCATGATCTCACGGTCCGTGAGTTCGAGCCCCGCGTCGGGCTCTGGGCTGATGGCTCAGAGCCTGAAGCCTGCTTCCGATTCTGTGTCTCCCTCTCTCTCTGCCCCTCCCCCGTTCATGCTCTGTCTCTCTCTGTCTCAAAAATAAATAAACATTAAAAAAAATTTTTTTAAATACAATGGTCAGACCATGGGACCAATAGAGAGGGGTTTTCATGCTCACTTAACCTTTCAACAAACATCCTCTTAATAGATGCCAGAAGATAGTGGAGGCACATTTTAAATTGGAATTTGTTGCTGAAGAATTCTATACCCTTTCAAATTGTCGTATATTTAGTAAAGCATCATTTCAGATAAACAAAGTCTCAGGAATTATAAATTACATAGGCATAATGCAAATGCCATGAAAATTCTTAGAAGAAACATGACAAAATAATTCAACAACAATATCCTGGATCTAAAACCCAAATCATATCATAGAAAGCTGAATGTAGAAGAAAATATAATTTTCAGCAAATACAGATTAATTAGGGAGTCAATACATACTGCTAATTCTTAATGTTGCTAATTGTAGTTTGAAATGTTTGCATATTTTAAGTTATCACCAATTTAATTTAAAAACACTCTACATGCTTTGTGAATTACCAGAGGGGAAACAGCAATCATGAAAATATAGTATACTTGGCAAAAGAATAAACATTAAAATTTAATTATATTAATAATACTACCAAATATTAAGGCCAGGAACCAGGATAAGTGTTTTATATTATTGCCTTTAATCCTCACTGAAGTCTCTGAGATAGCTATTTATGGTGCATTTCAAAATCAGGTCTACTTAAATGTGATGTTTGGGGGTTATTAATATAACAGTAGGATAGCAAATCCACATTATAACTTGTATCCCAGTTTTCACTGATTTGTATCAGCCATTGGTAATGTCGAACTGTTAAATATTCTAAGGCTGAATTCCAGCTCAGCAGAAGAGATTGTCGTGAACTATAAGTGATGCCTATTTTCAGATTTTCATCAAGTATATCACATATTTGCTGAATGAATTGCAGTTATAAAAATGGAAAACATAAAATTACAAACATTGAGACCAAATGCATATCTTATGAAAGTAGTTATAGATGGAATAGTGCATCTAACAAAGGAAAAGAATCAAAAGTCATTTAAAAATTTATCCACATTGAAAATAAGGAATCACAGAAAACCTAAAAGAAAAATGAATGGGCAAAAATATACTACAAAGTATGCCAATGCAAAAAAGAAAAAGAAAACAGCAATGACAGCATTACTATTAGATACTATGGAATTAAAAAAAAAAAAGAGGGACCATATAAAAACTTATGAAATAAGTCCAAAGCTATCTTAAGAGGCATAGACATAGTCTTTTCTCTTTTTAGAGACATTAGAATGAAAATAAATTATCTGACTAATGACATTAGAAAATAAATTTTAAAAAATAAGAATTGGGGCTCCTGAGTGGCTCAGTCGGTTAGATGTCTGACTTCAGCTCAGGTCATGATCTCACGGTTCATGAGTTCAAGGCCCGCATTGGGCTCTGTGCTGACAGCTCAGAGCCTGGAGCCTGCTTCAGATTCTGTGTCTCCCTCTTTCTCTCTCTCTGCCCAACCCCTACTTGTGCTCTGTCTCTCTGTGTCTCTCAAAAGTGAATAAATGTTAAAAAAAATTTAATAAAAAATAAAAATAAAAAAGTAAGAATTACTATCAATCCAAGAGGTAGAAATCCTGAAATATTAGTAACTATTGCCAAAATTAAAAATTATCAAAAAATTGTATCTTTTAAAATGTGCCATAGTCAGTGGTTTTATGGCTGAGCTCTTTTAAAAGTTTAAGGAAATAATACAATATCAGCTCTCTAAGCTGCTTGAGGGCATAGAAACAGACAGAAACCTACCCAGTTATTTTCCACACAAGTGGCACAATTCTTATACCAAAGTCTGAAAAAGAAATGCATGTGTTCACAACCACACGCATGTGCACACACACATTATAAGGAATTTTTGGAAAGAAAAAAGCTCACATATATTATGTGAAAAGAAGCAGATTATAAATTGTGTCTGTTATGATTTTAATTTCACAAAATACACACAAAGACAGGTGCACAAAGAAGCTGTGATGGATTTAAAGACCTATAGACATATTATAGTAACCTGCATGGTTAGAGTATAGGTGATTTTTATTTTCTTATTGACATTTTTTCATTTTCATAATTTTCTTCACCAGCATGTACTACTTCTGCAATGCTGAAAAACAACTAATGGTATTAAGCCAAAAGAAGCAGCTTAGAGAAGCAGCTTCTCTCTCTGTGTCTCTGTCTCTGTCTCTCTCTCTCTCTCTCTCTTTTTTTTTTTTTTTTGGTAATGATAAAGAAAGTTCATTCTCACTAAAGAACAGAAGAAAGACTGCCAAGCCTAGAGCAATAAACGAACAGAGACAGAGAGAAGGAAGAAAGGGTAAGAGAGAGAGAAAAGGAAAAAAAAAGAAAAAGGAAGGAAGAATTCCCAGGTAACAAGAGGTTGAAACAAAAATGTCGAGAAGGCACTCATGGAAGTTATAAAAACCTTATGTAGAAATCTTGATAGGATAGAAACTCCTCCGTCCAAGCCTGCTGGCATAGAAGGAAGAATCAAATTGCTTCAGGAATATTTGCCACAATCGCGAATGTTCTCAGCCATTCTTCAGTTCTAGGATCACAGTCAAGATAAATATAATCTCTGTGAAGGCGGGTACCTTTGTTGATGTTGTGCAGGAGTTTCTAGAACAGTGTAGGATCCCGCAGGGGCCCAGTGAACGTTTGTGAAATGAAAGAACGAGGGTTTGCAGTAGAGCACCCCCCGGCTCTGTGTCGTGCCTCTTCTCTTCAGAGTATTCTCAGTGGCTTGGCCCACAGCAAGAATGGGTTTCAAAGCCAAAGGTAACACCAACAGATTTTAGAATGAAGATCAAAATCATCTTGACAGGATTAGCCAGACCAAATTTCACAAGAAAACAAAATAGAGACTGATCTCAGTATAACTCAACTGGGAACCCAACATCTGACTAGACTAACCCTTGGGCTGTGTGGATAGGAGTGAAATATTCAGAAGTAGGCAAAGGGGAATCCTCCTGTACTCCATGTTGGTCAGACCACATCGCACCTACTGAATCTAGTTCTGAGTCCTGGACCGTATAGCAAACATTACTGGGTAATGCTTATTCAAAAGTACAAGACAATGGCTTGAAAACTCTGCCCCGTGAGGGCTGATTTAAAGGATCTGGGGATATTTAAGCTGAGGAGGAAAGGCCTGGAGAGTACAAGAGAGCTGTCTTGAGGAAAAGGGGTTAAACATGTTCGGTATTACTCCCTGGAGCAAACTATGACCAAGAAATGGAAAATGCTCAAGCAGATTCAGCTCAATATAAAAAGCATTTTATAAAAGGTATGATATGCTCTGACTCGATAGAAGTAGGTCCCTGTCACCACAAACGTGTAAGCACTAGCTAGATGGCCATCTGTAAGGAATGTTCTGGAAGGGACTCCTGCATTGGATGATAGGTGACACCATTCTATCTTCCAACCTGGAGAACTGACTTTTGTTTGCTCTATAAAACATTTAAAATTCATTTTTAAAATGCCTTTGGGGGAACACAGCCTCTGGAGTCCAGACACTTCACACTGTCCCTATTGTCTTGCATTCTAGCTGCTTCACAAGCTTATGCCATGCCCAGCTCCTGAGGCATTTAAGTTTGCATAGTCTGTAATGTCCAGTCCAGTTCCAAGATAATTGGCCTCTGTGACTCAACCTCACCACAGAGCTGTCACAGAATTTTCTCCCACTAGGAGGCAGAAGGGAGGGGAACATGGCAAAGAAATCGGTGAAGTATAATAGATCCATGTAGACAGTGAGCCCCAATTTAAGGCTGAACTGTTCTGCTCTATACAACTCCAGCACATGGTACACCCCCTAAAGACTCCTTTTCTTTTCCTCCCTCCCTCATTTATGTTTCAATTCCATAGACTTCCTTTCTCCTGAGCCTCTAGGAACTCAGACTACATTGAGAGTAAAACTCTCTACTTAGGATTCAGAAGTTATTATCAGCTCAGCTCAGAAAAGCAACCCTTTGAGTTGACTTTTCTGACTACTTTTAGCCATTCCAGAGACTCGGGGCGGGGCCCTGGCTCCTCTGTTCTGTGGTTGGTGTAATGCTGCCACCTGCTGATTATTCAGGCAAAGTGCCTGAGGCATCTGTCTCCTGGCGGGCAGAAATGTTTCAAACTTACTAGGCAGTGAAGCAGTCTTACCCAGGCAGGGTCCACCCACCTGGGACGGTAAAATCTAACTCTGTGAAGACAGTCCTGTGCTGAAAAAAGTAATTTCTAACAAATATTAATATTAATAATGGTACATATTAATGATATTTATTAATATTATTAAGTTATTAATATAATTTATTTATTAATGATATTAATAGTGACAGAATTCTAATTGGTAATGTTACTCTGTCACAAAAATTTATATATATATGTATATATATATATATATAATCTTTTACATGTACAGAAAGTCTTCAAGTATTCGTGTATCCAACATGTATTATTAAATATTACCCTCATCACAACCCACAAGTAATCTATCATTACCACATTTATTCTTTTTCCCATGATGAAACATTCAGAGAGTATAAATGGTGTGCCCTAGATCACACAGCTAATAAATGAGAGAGTCAGAATCTGAATCTAGTAGATCTGGTTCCAGATTTTCTAAATGACTCAGTTATGGGACCTGTATGGATCTCAGTAACATATGATGTAGAGAAGTTAGCCCCCTTGAGCTATGGGATTGGCAGAGTGGGGGACCCAGCAGTCTAAAAGGGGCATGACAAACCCATTAGATGGCTGATGGTGGTTTGGAACAGGATCCCTCCCGTAGTGGAGGGTTTGAATAATAAGATCTCGCTAGGAGAAAAAGACTGGTAGGTAGAGGTAAGGTGGGAAGTCAAGGCCCCAACCTAGTGAATTAAGGAGGAGCTGTAGTTCTTGGGCATATTAAGAGTCTGTGGAAAATTCCATTGTAGGTGACGAGGCTTCTAAAGTTCTCCCAAACCTGGCCTAGATGGTTTCAGCAACTGAGCTGGGTTGGCCTGGGGGTGCTGGTAGTACTTCCATCACTCCCACCAGAGGCCATACTGTCTTCCCATAAGTCTTGCTCTCCATATCACTTATTAGGTGTGAGGACATAGGAGTAACAAACAAACCCGTTTGAATTTGTCTGTTTGTTTCATCATCTATTGATCTATTGTAGCCACCCTGGGTGGGGAAGTTTCTCACCCTTTGTATCATTTAATTGCTACAACCTTAAGGGAATGCTTAGAATTTTGCAAACCCAATTTCAAGATGTTTATTGTCTAGCTGCCGAAAAGGTGGTTTATAGGCAAGAAAGATTTTTAGTTTTCTGAAGAAACTAAACCATCTGTAAACTGGCCCACATTTTGCTTGGTGACTCTTTCTAAATGATTCAGATGCATGTATTTGACTCCTAAAATACAAGATAAACAAGCCTCTATTCCTGGGAGAACTATGCCCAACTCCACCATTTGATCTCACCATCAAAGAAAAACTCTCAAAATCTGGTTGTTTCACAAATACACTTAAATGAGTTTCAGAGGTTATTTTTGTTGTTTTTGTTTGTTGTGCTTTACACTAGTGTAATTAACTGAAGGTAACGGTTATAATTTTTAAACATCCATCTTAGAGGAAATTACTCTTTTTACCTTTTAGAGGCCCTTTATGTTAGTGGTTGTTTATTTCCATTTGGACCAGATTGATATGGACCAACCAGCATATGGAGGAATGAACTCCAACATAGAATTTTGTTCTAGTACTTGAATGCACAGTTTCATCTTAGACTTGTAAGAAGAGGAATAGCAACCATTTTATATGAAGCTTATACTCAATAATAGTAATTGGGTAGGGATTATCTAGTAAGTTCAAAGACTAATGATGTACCTGGAGTCCTTCACAGCTTGCGGTGCAAATCTTGCACCAAAACATATAGAAAGAGGAAGAGGTTCCAAAGCTGTTTCGTCCGTCCTTCAGCAAGGTTCAACCCAGCTATCGAATATCTCTGGGCCATTTAACGTTTACATGGTATGAGGACGGAGAGTGAGCGGTAAAAATCAGTCCCTTCTTGCTTTCTCCTGTCCCATGCTCTGTCTACTGCAAAGTGGTTCTGGGGGCTAAGTAGAATGTGGGTCCCAAAGCACGTAAACTGGAACAGGAGCCTTGTGTAGAAAACTCTTGACGATCAGCCATCCACTCTGGAGGGCTAGTCAGTGGAGAGGCCCCAGCCAAAGTGATCAGGGCCCTTGGGTGGTACCAAAAAAGTATTTGACATTCTGCATTGAGAGTTTGAAAGGTTTCTACCCTAATCATCATTTATTTCATACTCATAGTTGATATAAGGAGAAAAATAGGTGATTTGAAAGACAAAACTAAGAGCCTAGAAGACTAAAAAACTAAAACTCTAGAAGAGTTTTAATATTGGTTGAGTTAATTATAACAAAAGCAGTGAAGTCTTAAATATTATACCATATTCTGTAAATATTACACAAGTAAATTTCCTATAATAAATATACAACAGGTATACACTATTTCCTTTGTCAACAAGTAAACAAGTATTCTGTTACCCAGGCTAAGGTGTCTGTAAAGATTGTACCTCATAGTTAAAGGGAAACTTCACAGGGAGTTCCTTCCATATAAACTACTCAGTTTTATAACAGGTGATTGTTGGTTCTTTTGTTTTACTCTCCTAGGTCTTTGTTATAAACCTCACACTACACTGTTAGTGTTTTTTGTTTAAATTTTTTTTAACGTTTATTTATTTTTGAGACAGAGAGAGACAGAGCATGAACGGGGAGGGGCAGAGAGAGAGGGAGACACAGAATCGGAAGCAGGCTCCAGGCTCTGAGCCATCAGCCCAGAGCCCGACGCGGGGCTCGAACTCACGGACCGTGAGATCGTGACCTGAGCTGAAGTCAGAGGCCCAACCAACTGAGCCACCCAGGCGCCCTTTGTTTAAAGAGTTAGTTGTTATTTTAAAAGATTTAGAGAATTAAAAAAAAAAATCTTTAAAACTTACCTGCACCTTTTTTTCTTGCAGCACTGTAATATGTCACTCCACTGTCTTCTCACTTAGATCATTTCCAGGGAGAAACTCTCTGCCTTCCTTAACTTTGTTTCCTTTGTGTATAATGTGTCTTTTTGTTTCTGGCTGATTTTAAGACTTTTCTCTTCATCATTTGTGTTGGAAAATTTCACTTTGATGTACCTTGGTACAGTTTTCTTCTTGGTATATATTTCTTGTGCTTGGGGTTTGTTGAACATCTTGAAAGAAACTTTTTTTTGAAACATTTTTTCCAGTGCACCCCCTCCTCTTTGGGATATTCCAATGACCTACATGTTCCATTACTTGGCTTGTCCCATGGCTCACAGATGCTCTTTTGATTTAAAGAAATTTTTCTTTAATCTCTGTTTTTTACACTTGACCTTAGCCAAAAGGCTGAAAGCTATAATGTCTGTTTTGTATTAGGGATACTTTCTACTGCTATGTCTTCAATTTCATGAATTTTTTCTCCTGCAATTTCTAAAATGCTGTTAATTCTACCCAATATGTATTTTACCTGAGACATTGTAGTTTTCATTTTTGGAATTTCTATTTGGGTATTTTTTTTAAGGTTTTTTTTTGGGGGGGACAGAGAGAGACAGAGCATGAACGGGGGAGGGGCAGAGAGAGAGGGAGACACAGAATCGGAAACAGGCTCCAGGCTCTGGGCCATCAGCCCAGAGCCTGACGCGGGGCTCGAACTCACGGACCGCGAGATCGTGACCTGGCTGAAGTCGGACGCTTAACCGACTGCGCCACCCAGGCGCCCCTCTATTTGGGTATTTTTTAATATCCAGCAGTCTCCTCTTTATCATATTTAATCTTTCTTCTAGCTTCTTAAACATATGGACCATAGTCAGACCATTATCCTGGTAGGTAATTCTAACATCTGTGTCAGTTTCAGTTTATTGGGTTGTTTTCCTCACTATGGGTCATACTTTTCTGCTTCTTTGCATGCCTGATATTTTTTGTTAGATGCCAGATGTTGTAGATTTTACTTTGTGGGTGCTAGGTATTACTCTATTTCCATAAATATGCTTGAGCTTAGGTCTGGGACACAGCTGAGTTACTGGGAAAAGTTTGATCCTTTCAACTCTCACTTTGAGGATTTGTGATGTGGGGGAAAATGCTCATTCTAGGCTTAATTAGTCCTCACTCCTGAAGTAAGACCTTCTGAGTACTCTGCCTCACCAGTGCTCTGAGAATTGTGAGGCTTGGGAATCTGGCTGATGGAAGCATTGCACTATTCCAGGCCTGCATGAGTGGTAGGCACTGTGTCTTCTAATCCTTTCCAGTGATTCTTTCCCTAGTCTTTGGTGTTTCCTCAGGAGCTGATCAGCCCTCCGGTAAATACTAAGGGGGGTTTCTGTGAGTTATCTCTTTGTGAAGATCTCTCCTCTCTTCCACTCTTCCCTGCAAACTCCAGCTGGCTCAGTCATTCCAGACTCTTAGTTTTATCTTTTCAACTTAGGGAGTCTGCCAGGTTCTGCCTGGGTCTGCCTTCCCTCCCTACACCACAGCCTGCAAACCGTCTCAAGGCAGGAAGCTGAGTGATCATAGGGCCCACATTATTTGTTCCTGACTTTCAGGGACAGCTACAGCCATTTTTAATTATCTGATGCCTGTACTCTTGAAACCATTTTTTCACATACCTTGTCCAGTTTTTTAGTTGTTTCAGGGGAGGGAAATATAGTTCTTATTACTCCAGCTTGCCAGAAGCAGAAGTCTTCTTTAAGTCTATAACCAGAAACCATTTTCCATGTTTTACCCTTAACTATAGAATAAGAGGTAACAGCAAGGTCAAAGACATTGTTTTCTCAAATTTTCTCCCATCGCTCTAGGTTTCAGCTATTAAAAACTTACAGTCTCGTATTAAAGGGCTAGTATCCAAAATCTATAAAGAACTCCCCAAACTCCACACCCAAAAAACAAATAATCCAGTGAAGAAATGGGCAGAAAACATGAATAGACACTTCTCTAAAGAAGACATCCAGATGGCCAATGAGCACATGAAAAGATGCTCAACATCACTCCTCAGCAGGGAAATACAAATCAAAACCACACTGAGATACCACCTCACACTGGTCAGAGTGGCTAAAATGAACAAATCAGGAGACTATAGACGCTGGAGAGGATGTGGAGAAATGGGAACCCTCTTGCACTGTTGGTGGGAATGCAAACTGGTGCAGCCCCTCTGGAAAACAGTGTGGAGGTTCCTCAAAAAATTAAAAATAGATCTACCCTATGACCCAGCAATAGCACTGCTAGGAATTTACCCAAGGGATACAGGAGTGCTGATGCACCTGTACCCCAATGTTTATAGCAGCACTCTCAACAATAGCCAAATTATGGAAAGAGCCTAAATGTCCATCTGCTGATGAATGGATAAAGAAATTGTGGTTTATATGCACAATGGAATACTACTTGGCAATGAGAAAGAATGAAATCTGGCCTTTTGTAGCAATGTGGATGGAACTGGAGAGTGTTATGCTAAGTGAAATAAGTCATACAGAGAAAGAAAGATACCATATGTTTTCACTCTTATGTGGATCCTGAGAAACTTAACAGAAGACCTTGGGGGAGGGGAAGAAAAAAAAAGAGAGGGAGGGAGGCAAGTCATAAGAGACTCTTAAAAACTGAGAACAAACTGAGGGTGATGGGGGGTGGGAGAGAGGGGAGGGTGGGTGATGGGCATTGAGGAGGGCACCTGTTAGGATGAGCACTGGGTGTTGTATGGAAACCAACTTGACAATAAATTTCATATTAAAAAAAAAACTTACAGTCTCTGATTTTTAGATTTTCACTTTAATGGAGGCTGAATTAAAGAATATGGAGTTTATAAACTTAGATTCTACAAAGCTAAGCTTCTTTCTCTTTACTCTGACCCCAGGATGGGATAGTTGGAATTTGGGTTGGGGCGACCACCTCTGGAACCACATCTCCACCAATTATCTCTGTTCAGACAGATGGGCAGTTAAGACTGGTGGGAGAGAGTCCTACAAGGAGATGAGGTGCTGCTACTCTTGTTAGCGGGGCTTCCCTTGAGGGCTGGATCCAGAACACTTGAGCAGAGGTTGGACTGCTTGTTTGTGTGCTCTTTGCTTTTCACTCCTCTGCAGCAGCTAGTGCTTCAAGCAAAGGTAAATTCCCTGTTTCTCACTTAGATACCAAATAGCCAAGCATGACATCCATCAACAACCCCACTCCCCAGACCCACACCCAACCTTTCTCCTAGGACAAATGAGGCTCCTCTTTCTGCTTCTTGTAGAAGAAGGGCTATTCTCCAAATGCCCTCTGCCCAGGTGACTTCCTCTTCTAACCCCGTAAAGCATTTCTTACTAAAGAGCAGCAAAAAAATCCTACAATTGAATCTTTAGCAAGTTGATCCTCTAGTAGCCACCCATATCCCCCACCCCCGCTAATGTAACATATCTATGCAAAAAGTTCAAATAGATTTAGAATTTCCAGACGCTTATGTTTACAAAGTTGTTATCTGCCCTCACTTAACACTGTTCTTTCTCTGCCCCTTCCAGCCTGTTGCGATGACAAGAGAAGCAGTCTAAAACATGAGCACAGACTTGTAGTCATATAGAGTCCAGATGAAGCTAGCTAGGTTCTTATCTAACATTTCGTTAAAAAAAAAAAAAAATAAAGAAGATATACATGTCTTAGTCAGTTAGGGCTGCTATAACAGAATACCACACATTGAGTGGCTTATAAACAACAGAAATGTATTTCTCCCAGTTCTGGAGGCTAGAAGTTCAAGATCAAGGTGCTGGGCCATTTCAGTGCCTGGTGAAGAGCCACTTCCTGGTCCACAGATGGTCACCTTCTCACTGTGTTCCTGCATGGTGGAAGGGACAAGGGGGCTCTCCTCTCTGGGGTCTTTTTTATAAGGTACTAACTCTATTAATGAGACCTCGGCTCTCATTTCCTGATCACTTCCTGAAGGCCCCACCTTTTAATACCATCACCGTGGGGGTTAGGATTTCAACATATGACTTTTGGGGGCCATAATATTCAGTTCATTGCAAAATATATACACACAGATATATACATTTTGTTTGTTATTGTTTTATCAGCGTGGCATTTAAGATATACGCATTTCCTGCTGGATTTTCTTCCCCTTAGTCAAGACGCATCACAATCATTTGTTATTTAGTTTTAAGAGATGGTAGTTCTTTTTGCTTTATTTCATGTTTTTACTCCTTGTATCAGGAAACCAGTGGCACAATTTTCCATGGGCCCTCTGACAATCGATAAAGTAAATCCTTGTAATTCCCTCCTTCATCTACATTTCTGCATTGGGCATTTATGAAGATCTACGGCATGTCGGGCACAGAGGGGGTTTGATCTCAGTCCTGTTGACAGCCTATTTCCCTTCACTTACTCCAGGCCTCTTTATTTCTTTCCACAGGTGCCACAGTGAACAGAGAAAACAGCTGCCAGTCTGACAGCAGCGGGTTCCTGGATGAACCACCAGAACCACTGCCCCTGCAGGTAGAAAGTCCTTGGAGGGCTGGAATAGGAGTAAAAAGAAAGATAAGTAGATAACACACTGCCACATTTGGAAAAGAGCAACCAGCCCTTAGAAGATATGCACCCTAGGCACCCAAGGGACAGGGGACGATGAAGTCACAATAAACAAGGTGCCATAGGGACACCTGGGGGGCTCAGCCAGTTGAGCTCAGGTCATGATCTAGCAGTCCTTGAGTTCGAGCCCTGCCTCGGGCTCCTTGCTGACAGCTCCAAGCCTGCTTCAGATTCTGTGTCTCCCTCTCTCTCTACCCCTCCCCCAGTCAACACTCTGTCTCTCTCAAAAATAAATAAACATTAAACAAATAAAAAAAAAGCAAGGTGCCATAAAGCTTAGCATTCCTTTCCTTTTTTTTTTCTTTTGACTTTGCTAAATAAGGAAGGTGAGCCTCCTAGAGAGAAGGTCCCAGTTAAAGTAGTAAACTAACATAAACCTGAATTTGTAACCCTGATCTCCTGACTCCTAAGTCAATGGTAATGATAAAGAAACGACACACACATTTTTTTTTCCAAGAGATAGAGAGAGAGTGCGCATGTGTGAGCTGAGGAGGGGCAGAGAGAGAGAGAGAGAGAGAGAGAGAGAGAGAGAGAGAAAATCTAAAGCAGGGTCTGCAGCGCGGAGTCAGAGGTGGGGCTCAAACCCATGAACCGTGAGATCATGACCTGAGCCAAGATGAAGAGTCAGACGCTTAATAGACTGAGCCACCCAGGTGCCCCAGACGCACCCACTTCTTAAACCGAGTGCCTCCACCACCCTCCCGACCCATTTGCCTTTATCCTGGTTTCTCACACAGATGCCTTCCTTGCCAAGCAGCCAGAGTCCTGCTGAGGATGGATGTAGACAGCCGAGGGATCAGAGCCAACATCCAGTCTCACCCCAGGGCTGCCAACCAGAGCCAGATGAGTCTGATTACAAGGGTATGGTGAGCACATCCTTTCCATATCAAGGCTGGAGTCTCTTGGAAGAAAAGGCCTCGATACAAATGGCGGAGAAAGAGTCTCAGTTTGAGGATATGGAGGAGCCACCACGGCCACTGACTCCGGACAGTGCCCTTCACAGGACCACCAGAGGGGGAGAGCCCTCGGGGAAAGGGAGCCACGTGAGGCAGCCCCCACCCATGCCCCCAACTGCATGTGAGACTGTGGTGGGCACAGTCACCTCCACACGTGATTGTCCTCTGGGGTTTATGGCGACCCATATCGCAAAAATGAAGGACGGGTTGCTGAAGCCTGAGGGGCCTGGGGAAACACATGTGCAAAGCCACTGCTGCGAGTTCCAAAGATCGCCTGGAATTGAACCTGCTCACAACAAGTTCCTCCATGTTGACTCTGAGGCCCCAGCCGAAGAAGAAGGCAGTAAAACTTATTCTGACACCAACAGTATCTTACCGATGGGAGAAAGTCCACCACAGCACGTCCCCAAGCCCAGTAACATCATGCCCTATACAATTGACCTCATTCAAATATCCGAAAAGTCCATTCCCCACCTAGGCAAACTGGCTGGAGAAACTCCCCAAGCAAAGCCAACATTTAGTGCTTTGGGTCAAATACCACCTAGGGCAGAATCTGAGATGGAAAACCTTCCTCCAAATGCTGACTCAAACACTGTTAGCTCCAAGGCTGTGACGGTCCAGATGTCCTCCAATCTGGCATCGGCTGCTCAGAATGCTGTGGCTCTGGGGACTGATTCTAAAGGAACAACTTTAGAATGCACTCTGTGTGACCCTGTCCCCACAACAGAACCAGGACTGGAGACAGAATCAAGACAGTGCAGTGATGTTTCCATTCAGACCTATATACGTGAGCCTAGGCCCTGGCATGGCTGTTCGGCCCCAAGTCTCACCAAATCTGCCTCTCTAGACACAGGCTTCCCTCGTATCTACCCAGCGGGCATCAGCCATACCGTACCCGCTCACTGCTGTGTCTGCTGTCATCAGTGTCTGCACTGCCACTCAGAGAGGCAGAGCCCCAACCCTGCGCCCTCAGCCTGTAGGCACTGCCCATGCTTCCATAATCATCTGGAGGCCCAGTTCATGAAGACTTTGAACATCCTTCAGGACACTACAGTGAGGGAGTTGTGTTCTGTAAGTATTCATCTCTGCAAAGACGGGAAGACAGATGGAGCGATACCACGTTGGGGATAATGTTCAGGCCTCCTGAATGCGGGCACTGAGGGCATGCCTTTCTATCTCAGATCATGAGTAGTATTTGTAAAGTGTTTTATAGCTTACCATATATGCCCTCAAATTTCTTCTTATCTGATGCGTCCAATCAATCACCTTCTGAAGTAAGGAGGCAAATTTCATTATTAATCCCCATTTACAGAGGGATCTAGAACAATAAAGTCATGTGTAAGGTTATAAACAGTAACGCATCTGTACCTCATCTCCAATTCAGTCTGACTGAACAGTTCTCTGTCCTAAATTCACTTAGCTGAATAATCTAGCACAAGGTATGAACGCTCTCTGAGCCTGTTTTGTAAAATAGGGAGACTATTCATGCCGCCAACACAGGCTTGTTTTAGGTTAAGTGAGAGATTGCTTGTGAAGCACTCAGCACACTCAGGCACTCAAAACAGTGCCCAGCACACAGAAAGCCCTAGAAAATGCTAATTGTATGGCTGCTTCTGAGACATAGCATGGGGGGAAGCTCAGAGCCAGGTACAGGATAAGGACTGGCTCTGGAAGCCAGGCAGGAAGACACTGATTAGAACGAGGACCACCGATTAAGCCTGGGCCAGCTCCAGGGGTGAGTGACCCTCCATGCAGACAGAGCCCTCCTCATTTCTCTAGCTGGTGTTAACAGATGACCTTGGGCTCACGTAGCCCCAGGTGTGTAGAGAGATCTGGCAACTGGAAATAGACCTTTCTCTTCACTTGACACTATGAGACATCAGCACTTCTGCAGAAAATACAGGGGTTTTGCATCTCATTATGCACAATGACCATCTTTAGACTTGTGTGTGGCTTTCAAATGAGTAGGCGTTTAAATGAGAGTGTCCATACAACCAGCTCATGTCTTCTAAAACCTTGTCTCACATTACCTTAGCCTGCTCTCCTCCTAGAATTCACAATTATCCAAAAAAAAAAAAAAAAAAAAAAATGAGGGGGCGCCTGGCTGCCTCAATCAGTTAAGAGTCCAACTTCAGCTCAGTGATGATCTCACGGGTTCAAGCCCCATGTCGGGCTCTGTGCTGACAGCTGGGAGCCTGGAGCCTGCTTCAGATTCTGTGTCTCCCACTCTCTCTGTCCCTCTCCCGCTCACACTCTGTCTCTTTCTCCTTCAAAAATAAACATTAAAAAAAATTTTTTGATGCTATTTTTACAACAACTTGATCTGACATTATACATCCTGAAATGCATAGCATGTCAGGTTTTATTAGATGACAGTGCATCTCTCCATATTTAGATTCAAGGAACCACAAACATACATTCAAAGAAAATAATCAACACACACACTTGCATTATTATACTTACGTGCGGGTATACACACATGCACACACACACACACACTTGCAGAAAAGCAAGTAAAAATGGGGGAATGCATTCACCCATGAGAGGAGGCTACTTAAACTGAAGAACAAACTCAAGAATGAAGAGAAAAGCCATCTATGGTGAGTGAGTCTGGGTTTGTAAGGCCTGAAAAATATTCTGGAGAAAAATGTCTCTAAATCAGATGCTAAGTGCTAACTAGGACTGCAAAAATTATTTATAAAAAAAATTATCTGGAAAATGGATCTTGAACCACATGAAGATTATAGGCAGGGATAGGTACTACCTCTTACCTGTGAATGGAAGTTCCAACTGCACATTGAAAGTAAGTGCAATTTTAGATAAAAGACTCAGAAAAAATCCCCACCTCATCCCCTTACAGAGAAATATGTAACTGTGCAGAGACTCATTTGACTAATTGGCAGATTCCATTTTTGTTGTCCTGTGGGTCATCTAAAATAATGGTTTGTGGGTATGATTAATTCTTATATATGTGTGTGAATTCTTCATAATAATTTATTAATTTAAAAAAAACTCTCCAGGAAAGAAAATGATATTATCTGAAAAAGATTTTTAGATATTAGAAAATGTTTCTATAATGTTTATTATTTAGATTCAAATAAAAAGGAAGCATACACAGAACGTAGAAAGTAATCGGAGCCAACTCGAAAGTGAAGTTTCAATGTTTTCTGGTGCTGTTGCTCTTACTATTGAAGTTAAAGTCTGTTTTAATGGGCTTGGGTCAGCAAAGTAGACCTTCAATTAACCTTGGGTTACAACCCAACACTTATATTGGAAAAAAGAGTTCAAAACAACTTCTTTTTTGTTTTCCTTGCCGAAATTTTTCCTTTTTTCTGAAACTACTTCTATACCTGTTCTAGAGCTGAAATGTAGCTTTAGTATTTCCAAATGACCAGAAGATGGCAGTGTTTCAGAATCTTCCGCATCACTCCCTTCTCAGGGACCAAATGGCCATCAGTTATTCCTAAATCCCAGCCCTGCATGCCTTCCAATCACAAAGGGTTACCCTAAAATAACTAGATGAAGCATAATATTTAATGTCTCTAATGCTCAGCCTACTTGAACGCCATATTTCCATGCCCCTGGCCTCACCATCCCTAGAACTTGTCAATTAGGACCATTCAAACAACTCCCTCTTAAGAAACGAGTAACTTCTCCCTATGTCCAGCTACACTGTAGTTAATAATCCCTGCTATAACTCAGTTAGATCTTGAGAAGAGAATAAATGAATCAGGATACCTGGGCTTGAAATCTGCCCTTTTTTGACCTTGGACAAGTCAGTTTGCCATTCCGTTTCAGAACACTTCTCATAATAAGAGCCCTCCGTGGCCTCTAAGATTTTTCTGGTTTCAAGAGCCCTACTGAGGTCACCTTTCAAGCATGCTTGTCAACATCAATAACAGTTCAAACACTCCTCTACCTGGTTCGAATATACTCACACTGAAGCCAAAGTAATTTGAGAGTTTTGCCATGTAAAGTATGTTTTTCATATAAAAATATTAGAGGACGGAATCAAAACTGAACTCTCAAAGCAAAATGATGAGGAGTTTTCAGTAGAAAAACATCACTTGAAGGAAAGTATATCCATTACGACAATTTCAGTAAAAATAACCATGAGGCTGCCAGGATTTGACCATGGCGTTTTGGGGACAAGAGTAAGAAATCTGGGACTTCCTAAAAACAGGGCTAAGAGGAATTAACACAGTTGTAAGACCAGTCTCTGTGGAAGGAATAAGAGGAAGTTGAAAGAGGGCTGCCATGAAAATCAGTTTCTTTTAAAGAGCTTTCCAGGGGTGCCTGGGTGGCTGAGTCAGTTCAGCATCCGACTTCGGCTCAGGTCATGATCTCACCATTCGTGAGTTCAAGCCCCATATGGGCTCTGTACTGACAGCTCAGAGCCTGAAGCCTGCTTCAGATTCTGTATCTCCTCTCTCTGCCTGCCCCCCATCCTCATGCTCTGTCTCTCTTGGTATCTCAAAAATAAATAAACATTAAAAAAAAAATTAAAGAGCTTTCCAGAAGCTCTACCAGGCCTGGGAGAGAGAGCATTACAGTCTAAAAAGCATTAATGTCACTTAAAGTCAGATGGATGGAGATGCTGGGGTTCTGGATCATGCATCTATTCATCTATTCATGATCCAACCTGGGCTGGAAAACTAGGCGGGTAACTAGTAAAAATTCAGCAAATCGTGAGGTTCCTGACAAATGGACTGGGTTTAGGGGCTGCAGGAAGATACATAAATTAGGAAACCAAGGCAGAAGCACAGTCATGCAGAGAAAGTACGATTTAAAGAACGATTCACATCAGAAGCAATAAGGAGCAGGATAGGGAGAATAGACAGAGTTCAATTCTAGATTCACTTCACGAAGAGAGTAGGATGCCTCCTCTACGTCTGCCTTACTCCAGATGAGCTTGTTAGCTACATGGAGCTGATCCTGCAGATTTCACCACCAGGGATTGTGGTTAAGCAGGGCTAAGACTAATAAAAAAATATTCTAAGCAGACTTTCTCTAATCAAACACATACCATCCAGACAGATGTGTTCAATGTTATTGAGATTCAGAGTGAGGCAGTATTCAGCACCCAAATTAAACAAGATTTAACAAGACTCAACTTTTCTAAGCACAAGCCCTCGCTCTGGGCGTTTGTCTACTGCTCTCCCTTATCTACATCCTCGCACCCCCACATCACCTAGTCCTCCAGACAGCCTTTCTGTCTCTGGGACTTGATGCCACCAAGGGCCGTCCTATAACAGCTGCTCTTCTGTCCCAGACCAGTATTGCCTCCACTAGCCTGGACAAGCCAAAGGCTGGCCTTTCCCTCTTTTCTCCCCCACACATTAGCAATAGGGCTCCACTGCAGACCAGGGAGCCCAAGTGGGAAGGCAGGCTCCGCCATGGTGAGCTCTTGCAGTGAATCAGGAAGGACTCCCTTCTCAGCTCTTTTCTAATTGTTCTCAGTGCACAGTCAAGGAGATGGAAGCCATGAAGACGGTGTGCCAGTGTTTCCGGGAGCATTTAGAGGAAATTGAACGGCACCTTACAGGACAGCAGGCACTCTTTTACAGGGACATGTCAGAGGAGGAAAGGTAATTATTGAAGAGAGTCATAAAAGTAAGTAGCAGCCCACACACCTGGAGCAAGGAAAGGTAATCAGGGCAGGACAGATGAGCACCAGGGAGCAGGATTAATGAGAAATGAGTCCTTTTCCTTTGCTTTCCTGTTCTTGTCCTTGCTTTCTCAGTGGGAGTCAGTGAGAGCTATTTGCTAGATAGCAACACTTACTCTTTAAGGCCAAGGCTATTTGAAGTCAGAGGATGGGCAGTCAGCTGGGAAGAGGGGGTGGCCAGCAGGATATCTTCAATTGATGTCAATGGGACTTATGCAAATGTAAATGTTGAAAATCTGCATTATTTTCACATAGATTAAAAGCATATATCCCAAAAGTAGATTAGCCATTGCCTGGTCCTGAAGGGTGGGAATAGGGTTCAACTGTTAAGGGGCACAGCTTTTATGGGGCAGATGGAAGCATTCCTAAACTGCCTGGTGGTGAGAGATACCACTTGGCAACTTTACTAAAAATCATTGTAGTATACTGTTAAAATAGGTAAATTTTGTGGGATGCAAATTATTCTGCAATAGAGTTGTTTAAAAAAGAAAGGAAACCTGGGGCGCCTGGGTGGCTCAGTCGGTTGAGCATCCGACTTCAGCTCAGGTCATGATCCCATGGTTTGCGGGTTCGAGCCCCGCGTTGGGCTCTGCGCTGACAGGTCAGAGCCTGGAGCCTACTTCTGATTCTGTGTCTCTCTCTTTCTCTGCCCCTCCCCTGCTCAAGCTCTGTCTCTCAAAAATAAATAAGTTAAAAAAAAAAAAACCATTTTAAAAGAAAGAAAACCTGCCCTGGTAATATACCTATGTCTGCAACTGATAGAAATAAAGAAGGTGACATTCCCTTTTAAGGAATGCCAGAGGAGTGAGGCACCTGGGTGACTAGTCAGTTAAGCTTCGGACTCTCGGTTTCAACTCAGGTCGTGATCTCATGGTTTGTGGGTTTGAGACCTGCATTGGGCTCCACGCTGACCTTGCAGAGCCTGCTTGGGATTCTCCTCTCTCTCTCTCTCTCTCTCTCTCTCTCTCTCTCTCAAAATAAATAAACTGAAAAGAAGAGAAGAGAAGAGAAGAGAAGAGAAGAGAAGAGAAGAGAAGAGAAATGTCAGAGGAGTGACCTCCATCTTGAGAGGGACGATGGAGGACTGTGCTTGGAGGTGATGTGAAATTTGGTGATTTTCTATTCTTTCCGTGCAGGGAAGAGGCAGAGCAACTGCAGACTCTACGCCAGGCCCTGCGGCAGCAGGTGGAGGAGCTGGAGTTTCAGTTAGGAGACCGGGCTCGGCAAATCAAAGACGAGATTCTATTGGTACGAGGCAGTGGGGTGTGAAGATTGATCACCTCCTGCCCACCGTAGGAGGGATGCATTAAATCAAAACCTGATTGCACATTCATTTCAGATGCTAGGGTTATGTGCCAATGCCTCTATTTTAAATATAAAGAAACTGAAGCCCAGAAAAGTGCATCACTTGGCTCAAGGCCACGTGGCTGCCTAGCTGATGGCAGTGCAGGGTTAGAACTCAGGTCATCTAATTCCTATGCCAATCTTTCCTCCTGCCTTGTAAATACGAGATAAATATTATTATCCATTTCCCCAAAGAGAATAAGAAACACAACTTTTGAGCTAGTATGGCTTAGTCACTTCCAGAAGCTCCTGCTAGCTCACAGAGCCCACTCTAGAGAATTCCCTGCCCATGAGTACCTTTCCCACAAGTCTGGCTTAGTTATTTGGCACAAATATGGTAAGTTGTCCTCTCTTTCTTTCCTTATTTTCCTTGTAGCAGTTTGAGCTTCTCACAGAGGAACAATGGAAACACTATACAAATCTGCATCACTGTAACTGGACAGAAGAAAAGAATGGCCAGACTTCGTGTGCTAAAATCCACTCAGCCATGGCCTCCCGGGTTGCCTTTCTTCTGGACGAATACCAGCAGGTTCCCGGCTCAAGCGTGACCCATACGGCTGCCTGTTCTCCACCCACCTGGAAGAGCAACACCAGGATGTCTCCTCCAGCTCAGGCTGAGTCAGGTCCAGTCCCTTTGTCAAATTGTCCTATTGGAGAAAAGGATACAAATGACTTCCTCTAGATCAGAGCCGTTTTGATGACCTTCCTGCAAAACATAAGAGCACATTCTCACCAGACAAGGAAATCTAAATTTCCCCCCAAAAGGTGTCTATCAATTCTTCTTCAGCTATTTTTGAAAACATTCTACTCTGGGGGGCAGCTGGGGGGCTCAGTCGGTTAAGTGTCTGACTTTGGCTCAGGTCATGATCTTGGGGTTCATGAGTTTTAGCCCAGCGTCGGTCTCTGTGCCGACAGCTCAGAGCCTGGAGCCTCCTTCGGATTCTGTCTGTCTGTCTGTCTCTCTCTCTCTCTCTCTGCCCCTCCCCTGCTCATTCTCTGTCTTTCTCTCAAAAATGAATGAACATTAAAAAAAATTTTTTTTTAAATATTCTACTCTGGGGATGACTGGGTAGCTCAGTCAGTTAGGCCTCTGACTCTTGATCTCAGCTCAGGTCTTGATCTCAGGGTCATGAGTTCAAGCCCCGTATTGGGGCATGAAGCCTACTTAAATATACATATATTCTACTGTTGTTGAACCCAGGAGGAACTCAATATTTCAATATTCATTCAATACAGAATAAATGAGCACCTACTGTGTTCCTGGCACAGGGAATACATGGTAGCCAAGATATATGTATCTTGGTAGCCCAGATGTTAGACAAAGAGAGAAAATAACAACAAACAAGTAAGATAATTTCAGTATTGACAAATGCCATCAGAGAGGATAGTGTGGGAACGATGTAGGGGGTGGTGTGGAAGAAAAGCGTATGGCATTCCTGAGGGTGACAAGGAAGACCTTGCTGACAGGAGGCTATTTGACTAAGACCCAAAGAGTGAGGAAGAGGAAGCCATGTGAAATTCTGGGGAAAGAACCTTTAAAGCAGAAGGAATGGGAACCTTAACGGCCCTGAGACAAAAACAGCCGGAGCTGCTGAGCACATGAGTGATGGGAACACGGAGGGAGACGAAGTCCACGGGACCCATTGTGCACCAGAGTCTGAGAGCAGATCCTTCTTCCATGTGGAAGCCATTACAGGTTTTAAACAGGATTGTCATATAGTCAGGGTTACCTCTAAAAATCACGCGGACTGCCTGTGGAGAACACACCGCCGGGGACTTGCAGCTAGGCAGCACTTCCGGTCATGACACCATTGGTATAATCCCTGAGGTGAGAAAGTGTCAAGCTGTTTCCGTGCAGCTGGAGAGGTGTGTGAGGCCGCCATCCCAGGGAAATGCAGGATGCATTGGCAGGCTTGAAGTACTGAAGGAATGCTAAGGAACAGGGAATAATCGAGGAATGGAATCGTCAGAAAAACCTCATGGAAAAAGTAACCCCTTGAGAGAAGTTATAATTTGTACAAGACGGGCAAGTGGAGGTCACTTCCTAGCACAGAAACTAGGAGGCTAATTCTTTTGAGACCCCCCACTCCCACAATGGGTCTCCTAGCCCTTCTCATGCTTCATCCTCCTTGCTTTTCAGAAACCGTTGGCTTCAGTAGACCCCTCCTACCCTCTGGACCATCCCACAGTCTCTTCTTTTTCTCTCTCCACACCCACTTCCCCAATATACACACTCAGTCTGCAAGCATCTTTAGCTCCAGTTCCTGCCCTCTCTGGAATTCCTATCCAGCACTTTCTACTCTCTGTCAGATAGTTTCACCCGGAAGACCTGCCTGTATGTCTCACTCAGCATCTAACACTTATCCTGTTATTTCCCGAATCAGTTCATCTTCCTGATACTCTCTGTTGATGGCATCACTGTTCTCCTTGACATGCAGACTCAGAACCACAAATTCACGTTGTCGCCTCATCCTCCTTCACTCTCTTCCCCCAGAATCAATGAACACATCACTGCTGAGTTTACTGCCATAATGCCATTCCCACAAGCCCCTTCAGAACCTGTTACCCAGTGAAGACCCAACAGAGGGGCCTCCTAACTGCCTCTAGCTTCCTTCCCTCTGAGCTATACTGGTCTCTGCCAAATTGGTCTCCCTCATGCATCACTTGGGTCAAATTACACTGGCCCAGCAAGAACTTTCAGGATATCCTAGAGACTTAGAGAGAAGTCACAAGATCATACTTCCCAGAGCAGTCTTGCACCAAAAAAACTCTGTGTCTTGCCATTATTATGCCCCTCTCCGTATCTCCCGTTGCCTCATTTCCCTTTAGTACATCCCTGTTTTGGCTCCTACATGATGGTTCAGCTTCCAGCCCCAACTTGGCTCCTGTTATATTGCATATATATCCCCCTAAATTGTCTTGTTCTAAAATTGTTAAGCTTTTTCCTCTTTGTCTGGGTCACACTCCAGGCTCCCTGGTTTATCTTTATTTCTCCAATGTAGACTTTGGAAAGTTTGCTGTGGTTTCTGCCTGGATAATCAGCCAGATGACTTCAGATATGATGGAGGAGGGAAAGGAGACCTGTTGCCTTCAGATGAAGGGTAGCATCTGGAAACCCCAAGGATCGCTAAACATCTCATGGCATTTCCTTACTTAGTCTCCTAACTTTCCAACAAAGAGCACAAACAGGGAACCAGGATGTGGAGAGGCTGCCCATCTCTCCAGAACCATGACTGTCTTCAGCCCCCGATGACCTGATTGCCAATGCTCTATCTTCCATAGCTCATGCCCTTCCTCTCATCGACATGAGACCTCTGGAAACCCAGGCCACCTGGGGATCTGTGGATTACTGCTGGTGTCCACAGTGGTTCTCCATCTTGAATACCCTTTAAACTCACTGGGGAGCTTTAAAAAATACTGACATTGAAGCCCCACCCCAGATCAATTAAATAAGAATTCCCAGGGATGGGATCCAGGTATCTACAAATCTTTAAGGTTCTTCAGATGATTCTGATTTGCAGTTAAAACTGAGAATTGTTGTTCTAGACAGAGAGGCTACCTTACAATTCAATCTTTTCCTGCTCTTTTCTAAGGACTCTTTGATTTCCCCTTTTCCTTTCTATGCCACCCCTCTCAGCTGAAGAAGTCTTTCACAATCCATTTGGTTGCGACAGCCACTAAATAACAAAATTGGGGGAGAAAAGAAAGAAAAAATGACATGTGGACTTTATTTCTGTTTTTACAGCATTGACTTCTACCTTGCTCATCAGTTTCATCTTTATTTATAGAGAAGCAGTAAACAGATGACTTTGTTCTGTTTTCCTTCCTTTCCCAAAAGTCCTATTCCAAATGTGATGAAACATTAAATATACATATTTGGTTAGGTAGGTCAGGGTAAGGATTGTTTGTTTCCTCCATCGAACACCTTCATTCTCTTGCAGGAAACGTCTGTATAAAGTAGCCAATTACAAAAATTATGGAAATTTCTTTTCAATGTATACAGTTGTTCCACCCAGAGGATACAACACAAACATTCTAGGAAGGTGAGCGATTAGGCAATTTTCCTTTACAATGTAAACATTAAAAGTAAATGTAAGGCTGGGTGTTTGAATATTATTTATAGCACCCGAAGATACGAAGCAAGTCTCTCAAGGATAGAATCCACGACAAGCGCTCAGGTAACTCAAAAACTCTGACCTTATGATGTCACCTGTCTTTCGTTCTTCCACCTTCTCCATAAATAAACTTCGAAATTTCATGTGTATAAGTACCGTGCGCTAACTGAATGCACCACTGGAGCACTGGTTGTTGTATGGAAACCAATTTGACAATAAATTTCATATTTAAAAAAATAAATAAACGTTAAAAACAACAAACAAATTCATGTGCATATCATGGTATTTATAGCTGCTACAGTGCTTCACTCTGGTATCAATTTGCTCGACTTAATATATCATAAAACATTGTGGGTATGGACAGGATGTCAAAGTGTTTTCTGGAGTTACCCGGCAAAGAAAATGCCTTCCACCTCGAATCTTCGGGCATACCTTGCTGGCCTATGTCTTTATTTCAGTGTGATACACAATGTCCCATGCCAAGCACTTACATTACAATCTCTTGTTCTCAAAAGTGGGTTCACAGCAAAACTGCTCATTAGGCTTGGAAAACATTTTTTTTTTCCTGAGAACCTAGCTTAAAGCTAAATAAGATTCCACTTTGGAGTCCAGATGTATTTGACAAATTTCAGACATGCTTTTTTCTTGAGTTGATTCCACAGAAAACAGATGGAAATTAAGATTTGGTGGTTATTAGCTGATATGATCAAAGCGGATAAAATGGACTGACCATGCAGGACGCCATTTGTTTATACAAAACTAGGAGTCTTTTGCGTATGACGAACTTGATCTCGTTTGAGTCTCACAGTGCTGAGGGGAGTATTCCCCATTTGAACAGTGAGGGAGTGAAGATATGGAGAGATGGACCTACACACTGAGTCTTCTGCTTTATCATTAATAGACAATGGCATGCTGGAGTTAGGGACTCAAGCTCTGGTGTTACATCCAGGGTTTGAAGCTTAAATCCGACTCAACTACTTATCTCTGTGTCGGGTAAACTACTGTAACCCCCTAAGCCGCAGTGTCACCATCTATAAATTACCAGAATTAATGCATACATTAATGCCCTTTAGAACAAGCCTGGAACATGGTTCAGTATGATTCCATACTGAGTCTGGCTCGGTATGATTAGGATCCTGTTGATAATAATGAGAATAGAAGCAACTTTTTAATATCTACTCCATGCAAGGTACTGGGCTAGATATTGTGTGTGTATTTTCACTCATCTTTACAACAATCCTGAAAGAGGAGAATGAACACAAGCTCACACACACACACACACACACACACACACTCAAGAAGGTTGTAAATTGTCTAAGTTCCGGCAACTGGTAAGAGATTGAGTTGACTCTCTGATTCCCTGCTTTGCCAGTGATTCCCCTTTGTGGCTTTGCCAAGGCTTGGGGCTTATGTGGAGCTCACTGATGGATCCAAATCAGCCAGAGTAGCCCTGCTTTTGACTACATTTCATATTGGGCTTTAATAGAGATTTTCCTTTAAAAAAAAATCTTGTTACTACAGAAAAGTTTGAAAAGTACTGTACTATGCTAATCACACATGACTCATACGGTCAGATACAGGTTCTGAGTTGCTTTCATACAAGGAAATGACTGCCACCACACAGGAACCCTCAAGAACCTACCATCCAAAAACTCTTAGCTTACTGCCACTTGCCCCACTGCCAGGAATAAGGGCAAGAGGTCCTTTGCAGTCTCTGAATGATTTTCTGGGGAGTCTTTTTGTTCTATCATCAAGTCCCGAGATCCTGAATTCTCTTTCTTTGAATGTTGACTGTATTCAAGTTGACTATATTCAGGAAAACCCAGATCACATATTTAAAAAACAGAGGAGATCATTGCAAAAATATTTATAGGAAGTTAAAAACATAGCAAACTCTTGCAGCACCTGGGTGACCCAGTTGGCTAAGTGTCTGACTTAGGCTCAGGTCATGATCTCAAGGTTCGTGGGTTCAAGCCCCACGTCAGGCTCTGTGCTGACAGCTCAGAGCCTGGACTCTGCTTCGGATTCTGTGTCTTCCTCTCTCTCTGCCCCTCCCCTGCTCGCTCTCTCTTTCTCAGAAATAAACATTAAGAAAAAAATTTTAAGAAACATAGCACGCTTTTTAATTTTGAAACCCAAGTCAGGGTTGGAGTCATTTCATTTCATTTCATTGGCAAAAAAGGAAAAGGTAAAACCATACTATCAGATTATTTTCAAATTTAGAAATTGGTAAGAAAACAATTTAACCTCTTCTATATCAAAGGACAGGAGTTGCTTCCCTGTATTAACTTCATTCTATCCAGATTCTATTTCTGTATTCAAGGCCAAAGCTTTGAATAGAGAAGACTGGCTTGAGAAACAATATTGGTAACTCAAGTCACATATTTTCCTTGGTTTTGTTATGCATGAGTGAAGACCCAGGTTGCAAGGTGGAGACAAAAAAGATAAAACCTTGAAGATTGCTTCAAATCACAGCATATGCATAGGCTATGTAGTTTTGTCTAGGAAAGTACTTTTTTTTTGGTCCACAGATAAACATTTCCCACAAAAGTATCCCATTAGATTTCATTTAACAGATTTTCCCTTATATGTGGATTTTTGTCCACAGGACCAGAGTTACTTTGTCTTCAAAAGGAATAATTCTGTTGAGAAAAAAAGAAGATAGAAGACTTTCTCATTATGTGAAAACCTGGTCTATTTTCTTTGGGTTTTTTCTTTGTTGAGAAAGTAATCAGTTTCTGTGGCATAACACTAGTCAAATAAAATGGGACATTTGTGCAGAGGTTAAAGATTAAAAGTAGCTTCCCTTTGAGAAGAAAAGCTTCAGAGTGTTTTATTGTGGGTTGGTGGGTTGCATATCTAATTTCAAATTATAATTAAAATAACAACAGCCATACTTTGCAGGGATTGTGGGTTATTAAAAATGATGTCAAATTACCTTTTTTGAAAATTGAGAGAATATGAACAGAAGCCAAAATACAGATGGCATCTTTCTCTAACCAAACTCAGTCTCTAATTGTCTAATTTTAAAACATTAGTTGGCCAGAGGCTTAGTATGGGATGTGCCCTCTCTGAATCTGCCCTCAGTTAAGTAAAGGAAGAGCCCTCTGCATCGAAGGTGGTTTCCTATTTGAAACCTATTGAGGACTTTTCCCTGTGGGGGTACTTTAAGAGCTCAGGAAAATGGAAAGGAAAATGGAAGGGAAAGACAACAATTCCTAAATTACACCTACATTTTCTTTATTCCCATTATCCTTCAATAATTGCTTATTTGTTGATGACAATGTACATGAGTCACAGGACATCTGCATTTGTCTTTTTTAAAATGTAAAGTATTGGGGGCTATTTTACAAGTGTGTAGTTTAGAAAAATTAAGAAACATAATAGGTATTCACATAGTAGGTACCCCACATGGACTCCATCCATATCCAAAGTCTACATGGCACTTAATTGTTTACATTCCCACCTTCCCCTGGACTTCAGAGGAAGTTTCTTAAAAAAAATTTTTTTTAATGTTTATTTTTAAGAGAGACAGAGTGCAAGCAGGGGAGGGACAGAGAGAGAGGGAAACACAGAATCTGAAGTAGGCTCCAGGCTCCAAGCTGTCATCACAGAGTCCAATGACAGACTCACAAACCACAATGATCATGACCTGAGCCGAAGTCAGACGCTTAACTGACTGAGCCACCCAGGCCGCCACCGTCCCCCCTGCCCAGAGTAAGTTTCTTGAAGAGGGGGATTGAGTCTGTATTTTGTGAAATTGTTTGCACAGAGCACTATACCTGGAACATGATAGGGGCATTTGGTGAAAAAAATCCTGAGTGATCTTTTCAGAGGGCTTGGAAATCAGCACTGACGGTATTTTTCTTATGACACTTTAAACTTATTCCACTGTTTTCTTTTTTTGTTTTTGCTTTGCCTCCATGGTTTCTGATAAGAGAGTTTCCCTCGCTTGAATCACTGATTCCTTATGTGTAATGTGTTGTTTTTATCTGGCCTTTTTAAGATTTTTGGCTTTGTTTTCTCTGTTCTTTGATTATGATGAGTCAGAGGACGGCTTTCTTCAAATTTTTCCTATGTGAGGTTTGCTGAGCTTTCATCTGCAAATACATGTCCTTTTTCAAATCTGGAAGTTTTTCAGCCATTATGTCATCAAATATATCTCTGCACCATTTCTTTCTCCTCACCTTCCAGGATTGCAACAACATCAAAATAAGAAGCTTTGAAACTGTGGTTTATATGCACAATAGAATACTACGTGGCAATGAGAAAGAATGAAAATCTGGCCTTTTGTAGCAACATGGATAGAACTGGAGAGTGTGATGCTAAGTGAAATAAGCCATACAGAGAAAGACAGATACCATATGTTTCCACTCTTATGTAGACGCTGAGAAACTTAACAGAAGACCATGGGGGAGGGGAAGGGGAAAAAAAAAAGTTAGAGAGGGAGGGAGCCAAACCATAAGAGACTCTTACAAACTGAGAATAAACTGAGGTTTGATGGGGATTGGGAGGGAGGGGGAGGGTGGGTGATGGGCATTGAGGAGGGCACCTGTTGGGATGAGCACTGGGTGTTATATGGAAACCAATTTGACAATAAATTTCATATTAAAAAAAAAAAAGAAGCTTTGATACTGTCCCACAGCTCTTTGAGGCTCTGTGCATATTTTATCAAACTTTTTTTTTCTTCTGTGCTTTTCAGATTGGATCATTTTTATTGATCTACCATAAAGTTTATGGATTCTTTTTTTTTTTTAAGTATTTTTTTAAGCTTATTTATTTTGAGAGAGAGACAGAGCAGGAAAGGGACAGAGAGAAAGAGAGAGACAGAATGCCAAGCAGGCTCTGCACTGTCAGAGCAGAGCCCAATGCAGGGCTCAAACTTATGACCCATGAGATCATGACCTGAGCCGAAATCAAGAGTCAGATGGTTAACCAACTGAGCCACTCGGGTGTCCCATTATTGATTCTTTTCTTACTCATCTCCATCCTGCTTTCGTGGTGCTACAGTGGACTTTCTACTTCTGTTATAGTATCTTTCAGTTCAAAATTCCCATTTGGTTCCTGATACACCTTCTATGTTTTGGCTGAGAATTTCTGTCTTTCCAGGAGCGTTCACCTTTACTTCATGCACATCATTGTAAGAGGTTCTTAAAGTCTGTGTCCGATTATTACTACATCTGGGTCATCTTGGACTTTGTGTTTGTTGAATATGTTTTCTCTTGAAGGTTGCTAACATTTCCCTGATTCTTTGTATGTCAAGTAATTCCAGAATGTATCCCAGGCATTTTCATATTATGTCTATGAAACTCTGGGTTCTGGGCTTAACTCTGGGTTAAAATTTTTCTGGGGAGTGTTGTTTTTTGTTTGTTTGTTTGTTTGTTTGTTTGCAACCTAGTTAAGTTCAGACCACAGTCCTGACCCACCCGCATGCTGTGGCTCCAATATCAATTTAGTATTGACAAACTTTTTGTATTATCTGGCCTCCCCTGTGCATGCACCATCCAAGGCTCAGTCTGAAACCTGGATGGCGGTCTACACTGTAGGTCAGTTCTCAGAGTGTTTGCTGTGTTGCTTATGGTCAAATTCTATGCGTGCATGGCTCGTGATGAGCCCAAGACTTTGCAGACTTAAAGGATCCCTTTCTCCAGCTACCTCTTTTCTGTGAATCCCCCACATTCTCTGACTCCTAGGAGCCCTTTTTCATGGAGAGCCATGGTTTTAGCATCCATGCACTACAATGAACTTCCTGAAACTAGGTCTACCTCAGAGCAAAGAAGCAAGAGGAAAGAGCCTTCGAACCACCTGTTGCTGTGGCTGCTACCCCTACGCCGTCTCCACTGTTGCTGCTATTGCCACTGCCACAGATATGCCACTACATTACTCAGGCACACCCGAAGTAGGGATTGAGAAGGTAAACCTCTCTCTTTCTCAGGGACTCCTTTCCCAGCCTTCTGGCCCAAGAGAGAATTTTTCTTGCAGCATCTTCTGCTAGCACTGACTGCACAGCTTCAAGATTCAGGCTGCCGTGGAATCTATGCCAGCAAATATGGGAGGAAAGAAGAAGCAGAGACTCTTCTCAAAAGGTGTGTCCTTTGAGTTTTTTATTCTGCTCCCCTGTTGGCTTGCTATTCTGTATTTTTCAGAGTCTTCAGATAGTTGTTTCATGTATTCTGTTCAGGACTTTGGGTTGTAATCAGGGGAAACGACAGGGTGGCATGCAGTTCCTTCATCTTAACCAGAACCGAAATTTGCCAATCTAATTGTTTCTAATATCCTTTTGTCATGGTAAACAATGCTAACACTTGCTTACTATGTGGTGAGTACTGTCTTGAACCTTTTACATGTAGGAAAACAACAAACGTTTGTCGCAAGCATCATTATCCCAAGTTTATAGAGGAGGAAACGGAGACTTACGGGGTTAGGTGAATCGCTCAATGTCACACAACTGGAAAACCAAGTGCAATTCCTGGCCGGTCTGACCCCAGAGCCAAACTCTGAGTCAGTCTGCAGTATAGCCATGGCCAGCCCTGTCACGCAGCCTGAATGGGGCCAGAGCTGCCGACACTCTGACTACCTGTGAGGATCAGGCAGCAGTCTTCTCCGGGACCCGTGTTTTCATAGCTTTCAGCATTGATTAGGTCAAGCTGAAAGATGTACTTATGCACAAGGCAGGGTGAGATTTACTATGGCTTTGTGTTGGTTACCGGGCAGGTGTTTGTTTAAAAGAAGTGGAAACAGGTGTGTGGGCTCTGATTCAATTACATGATGGAGAGGAACACACTGATCCATGGCCATTTTCAAGGAGAGATGCTGATTGTGCTAATTAATCATTTGTCTGTCAGAACAAAATAGAACATAATAGAAAATGATGTTCCAGTTACCACAGGTATGGAACACGGACTCTAGTGTCTGTCACTCCAGCAACCAGATGCAACTGTTTATGATGACAGCAATTAAGATGCAGTAGCTGAGTCCTCCTGGACTACCATGTCTGGGATGGTTTGAAGGAAAGGTGTTTTACAGACTCTTGCCAACAGCATGGGACGTCATCCAACAGGAATTGCGTCTCAAAGGAACTTTTCCCTTCACAGAGATTAACTGAGTCCTTTCGGATCATGATGGTATCCCAGAGATATGGCTGAATGGAATGTTTTTCCATTCTGTGCTCTTGGAACACTCGATCTACCTCACGTAACCGTGACGTTTATGCCCATAACAGAGGGTCATAATAATATTCGATTCTTTCTTGAAGCTATCCACTTGCCACCCAACAGCCAGAGTGGTCTCTTAAAAACAAATCGGGTACGTTGCTCCTCTGCACAGGAGTCCCCAGTGGCTTTTCAGTGCCTGTATAATTAAATCCCAACTCCTCACCCAGATCTACAAGGCTCTGCACGACCCAGCCCTGCATACTCCTATGCCTTCATTTCATGCCACTCTCTCCCTTTCTCTCTGTGATCCAACTTCATGGACCTTCTTGCCAATTGCTGAACAAATTGAGGCCATTCTCACTTCGGAGGGATTTCCTTTGCTGTTTCTTTTTTGTATTTGCTATTCCACTTTCCCCAGACGTTCACACAGGTGGTACTTTCTCATTCGGTTCTCTGTTCAAATACCACTTTTTCACAAAGGCTTCCCTTCCCAGCCCTACCCAAAATAGGGCTTATTCCTGCACATACCTCCATATATTCTCTATCCATTTAGCCTACTTTGTTTTCTTCATGCATTTATTATCTGGATTTTTATTGCTTCATTTATTTGCTCAGTGGCTGTCTCCCTTACTAGAATATAAGCTTCCTGGGGAAGAGACTTGTCTGTTGCCTTTCCGTATTTTATCTGCAGGCCTAAAACACTGCCTGACACATAAAACGTTCGTAAAAGAATTTGATGAGAACATGGACAAGAAGATTAATTAACTAATAAATATTGGATATACACAAATAAGGCACAGTCTAATCCATCAAGGAATTTTTCGTTTGGGGAAGAAAACACATACAGCTAATAATCTGTCCGTGTCGCTTCTTTGTTTATACCTTTCAAAAATTCCCCGTCAACAGTGAGGTTTCTGAGCCTGGGATCATCATTTTCACCAGATAGTGGAGAAGTTTAGAAAAAAATATTAGGACACACGTTAAGTCTTTAATAAAGTGAATGCAACCCAAATTACAGTGTTCTAACTTTTGCTTCAGGGTTACATCTTCTTTTAAGTCGGAGGACTTTCCTCTTGGTTGCAATGTAACAAACCTAACTGCGTATTATAGGCTCTACCTCAGAGATGTCTCCTCTGCTCCCTTACTTCTCCAGCACATGGAACTTGCTATCTGAGTTCCCATCATTGTAGGGGCACCTGGGTGGCTAAGTCAGTTAAGCATCAGACTTCAGCTCAGGTCATGATCTCGTGGTCTGTGGGTTCAAGCCCTCCCTGCGTGGAGCTCTGTGCTGACAGCTCAGAGCTTGGAGCCTGCTTTGGATTCTGTGTCTCCCTATCTCTCTCTGCCCCTCCCCTGCTCATGTGCACTCTCTCTCTCTCAAAAATGAGTAAACATTTTTAAAAATGTTTTTGAATCTCCATTACTGTAAAAACACTTTCTTCCAAGGGCCTGCTTTGAAGCACACTATAGTAGGGACAGGTTTCCTTTATCTTTAGGACCTCATGTCTATGTCGGTTTTTCAGATTATAGTAAAACATCTAGCTGGTGATTCTTGAATATGACTGCCCATTACAAAAGCTACTGTTGCCTAGAAAAAAACACCCAGAAATTTTCATATAATAAAGATCTAGTACGGGACCCAGGCAATTCCTTCCAAGAACACATAACCCCAGCCCAGTCATGAGGAAAACATCAGAAAAATGCATTTAGAGAAATTCTACAAAATATCTGACCAGTGTTTCTCAAAACTGTCAAGGACATCAAAACAAAGAAAGTCTGAGAAACTGTCACAGCCAAGAGGAGCTTATGGAAAGATGGAGACTACCTATAATGTGGTATACTGAATGGGATGCTGGAAAGGACAAGGGAACAACAGGTGAACACTAAGCAAAAAAATATATAGACTTCTTTTTTTGTTAATGTTTATTTAATCCTGAGAGAGAGAGAGAGAGAGCAGTCAGCACAGAGTCCGATGCGGGACTCGAACTCACAGACGACAAGATCATGACCTGAGTCAAAGTCAGAAGCTTAACTGACCGAGCCACCCAGGTGCCCCTAAAATACAGACTTCTGAATAAAGTCTGGAATAAAGTATAGATTTCAGTTGGTAATAATGTATCAACATTGGTTTTTTCATTGTAAGAAATGCACTGTGCTAATAATGTAAGCTGTTAATAATAGAGGAAACTGGGTTCAATCACATAGGAAGGAACCTTCTGTACCACCTTCATAATTTTTCTGTAAATCGAAATGTTCCTAGAAATGAAAGTTGATTTTAATTTTTTTTTTAATTTTTTTTTTAGCGTTTTTATTTATTTTTGAGACAGAGACAGAGCATGAACGGGGGAGGGGCAGAGAGAGAGGGAGACACAGAATCGGAAGCAGGCTCCAGGCTCTGAGCCATCAGCCCAGAGCCCGACGCGGGGCTCGAACTCCCTGACCGCGAGATCGTGACCTGAGCCGAAGTCGGACGCTTAACTGACTGAGCCACCCAGGCGCCCCTGAAAGTTGATTTTTAAAAAGAGAGAGAGAATAATACCAATGTACAACTAAACCAAATTGAAAAAATATAAATAAATAAATTTTAAAAAGAAGAAAGAAAATGAAAAGATAAGCTGTAGATGGGGAGAAAATACTTAGAAAATACATATCAAATAAAGAACTGGCATTCAGAATATATAAAGCACTGCCATGACTCAATAATAAGAAAAGAGCCCAAATAGGGGAAAAAAAAAAAAAACCCACATAAGATTCAGACAAATGCTTCAAGTAAATAACATATAGATGGCAAATAAGCACATGACAAGAGACACAAATTATTAGCCACTTAAAAAGCCAAATTAAAACCACGATTAAAAAAATAACAAAAAACACAACAACATACCAGAACATATCTGTTAGAATGATATTAGGGGCACATGGGTGGCTCAGTTAGTTAAGCATCTGACTCTTTTTTTTTTTTTTTTTAAGTTTATTTTATTTTACTTTGTGAGAGGGAGAGAGCAAGCAAGCAAGCAGGGGAGGGGCAGAGAGGGAGGCAGAGAGAGAATCCCAAGAAATGCAAGGCTTCATCCCAAGAATCGTGAGATCATGACCTGAGCCAAAATCAAGAGTCAGAAGCTTAACCCGACTGAGCCACCCAGGCTCCCTAGTGTCCAACTCCTGATTCTGGCCCAGGTCACGATCTCATGGTTCATGGGATCGAACACCATGTCAGACTCTGCGGGAACAGCACAGAGCCTGCTTGGGAGTCTCTCTCTCCTTCTCTCTCTCTGCCCCTCCCCTGCTCGCATGCACACAGTCTCTCTCTCAAAATAAATAAATAAGCTTTTAAAAAAAAGAATCATGCTAATAACCATAAAAATGATACTGATTATAAATTGCCAAGACCCAATGCTAGCAAGGACGTGGAGCAACTGGAAGTCTCCTACGTTCCTGGTGGGAATGCAAACTGCTACAGCTGCTTTGAAAACAGTGTAGCAGTTTTTTATAACATTAAACATACATTTATGAAACAACCCTTGTGAAATTCCACAGATTATGTCAAAGGCGGACTCTGTCCTGTCTCAATGTATATTGAAGGAATATAGAAGGAAATTCTTCCAAACTTGCTTTGATAATTATATGTTGCTTTACTAATTTAGATAGTTGGTTTATTCAATAAATAGCTATTTGGTGCATATTATATACCAGGCACCATAGTAGAGTCTCAAACATACAAAACAAGACAGACAAGATCTTTTCTGTGGCTTACATTCTAATGGGTAAAGGCAGAGATAAATAAACAAGAGTCAAGTCAACAAAAACAATAAAATTTCCAATAATGGTAAGTGCTTTTATGTAATCCATAAATACAACAACATGATGGTGACTGTAGAGGTTACATTGTACTGGTCACCAAGATGGACCAGCTCTGTCATTGGGGTACAGACCAGAATAATGGAATAAAACAAATCAGATAACAAATGTTGGCAAGGTTGCACAGAAACTGGAGCTCTCTTACATTGCTTGTGGAAATGTAAAATGGCACAGCCACAATGGAGAACGATTGCTCAAAATGCTAAACAAAGAATTACCACTTGACCCAGTAATTCTAGTTCTGTGTACCCAAGGAAATGAAACTGTATGTCCACACAAAAGCTCGGGCATGAATGTCCATAGAAGCACTGTTCATAAGAGCCAAAAAGTAAAAACAGCACAAACTTCTATCGACTGATGAACAGATAGACAAAATGTGGTACGTCCATACAAGGGGATAACTCTTCAGCAACAGAAAAGAATGAAGTACTAATAATGCATGCTGCAACATAGGCAAACCTCGAAAACATACTAAGTGAGAGAAGCCAGCCACAAGAGACCATATACTTTATGAATCCATTTATGTAAAATGTCCAGAATAATCAAATCTGCAGAGGCAGAACTTAGATTATTAGTTCTCTGGGGCTGGAGAATGAGGCAGGTAATGGAAGTGACTGTCAATGGGTACAAGGTTTCTTTTGGAGGCCATGAAAGTATTCTGAAATTAGACCATGGGTGATGGTTGCACAATTCTGTAAATATAATAAGAGCCATTATATTGTTCACTTGAGTGTAAACTATATCTCAATGAAGTGTTAAAAAATAATAAGGCAATTATGCAAACACCTGAGGCAGAGTGTTTCCAGGGAGGGAACAGCGAGCATGGCCATGAGAGCTGGGAATAAATTTGGTCTATTTAAGGAACAGAGAGAAAGTAAGGCTGGAGCTAGTTGGGGAACGAGAAGCAAATAGAGACCAGGTCAGATAGAGTCTATTAAGCCATAATGGGAAGCTCAGATTTTATTCTGAGTATGATAAGAAGCCATCAGAGGGTTTGAAGTAGGATAGTGATAGGAGGGGATGCATATTAAGATTAGTCGGGCTACTTTGTGGGTAAGTGACTCAAGGAATATAAAAGAAAGCAGGGAGGCCAGCCAAGACCTATTATGGCAGTTTGTGCAACACTCAGAAATGTAATAGATTTCTTTTTTTCTTTCCTTTCCCTTTCTTTTCCTTATCTTTTCTTTCCTGTGCTTCTCTTCTTTTCATCATAAACAAAAAAACAAGGTCACTTTATATTTAGCAGGACAGTTCTCATGAGTGATCCCAGAAAAAGACACTAGCCAAAATATTTGACCCTCTGTTAACCTTTAGTACCTCAAACAGGTTGTACGTCACCGGTCACAAGAGAACAATCTATTAATAATGAAAAATTTTAGACTCCTTTTATATAATTAGTCCTTATAAAAAAAAAAAAGGTAACATTCCAATTTAGTATCAAAACCTGCTTTTCACTCCAAACAGCACTGTCACGGTAAAACATAGGCCACTTCATGTGGCTATGACAACTCTTCCCACACCGATTTCCTACCTCACCGCAGCCAAATGGTTTCCCTACATCACAAACAAACTACAGTCTTCGGGGTTATGTTTGGAAAAGGAACAATAAGGCATCTGTAGAAAACAACATTTGCATGAGATTCCTCTTCTTGCCTAAGGGGTTATTTGCAGCGTACAAGCTCAAGTGGGTGGCAAAGACTAGGCAGGCTTTGTTAGACCATTACTCATGTAATGAGATTTGAGGTCCGCTATTGAACACAATTTTCAGTGGGCACTCTCCCCATGGTTAAATTGCTGCCTACAGACATTTTGATTATCAAATGTAATTTAAAAATGAAAGAACACAAAATACCCCTTCTTTTCTCCAGCCCCACCTCCACCTTTCAAGTTTTTCCATTTATCTCCTAAAGGAGGTTTGCTTAGCAGGATACTATGTTCAACCTTGGAATGTCTGACTCTCACCTGGGACTCCTCCAGCCCTCCTCCCATCCCGTGACAGGTCCCAAGGCATCTCTCCAGTTGACCCAGATATTTCTATGTCAAGAGCCAATCAACCTTGAAATTATGAGTGATTTGACACCTTGTGTTTCAGCCAGCTCCAAACATCCATACACCACATGCCCACTTCTCCATAAAATTAAGCTACACCCATACACTGGTGATCATAACCATTTTAGAGCCTGTTTATGAGTTCTAAACCTGCCCCTGCTTTCAGTGTAATTTTACTCCAGTTTCTCTCCTTTATGATCCTGCACATCTCCCGGTGAACTTTGTTTTGCCCTAATCTCTCTGATAACTTTGGTCTTATTATTACTTGGATTCTAGAGAGATGAAGCAATGTTTTAAAGTAGACTCGTGAGAAACTTTAGAAGTTTGAGCTCAGGCCCTGTGTATCAACTGCTGTGAGACTGTCTTAGCACCTCGGCCACAAGCCCAGTTGTGTTTCACTGGTCACTCAATGCTTTGTGCCATGATGATAGCCTCACAGGTCCACTGGCTCTGAACCTGCTCTACACCACTTCCCTACTCTACACCATCACCACCTCGTCACCAAACTGGGGCACACAGCAATGTCTGACTGTCTTCAGCATCATGCCTAGATGGAGGGAAATCATGGGACCCTGTCTTAGACCCTCTGTCCATCTCAGACTACCATGCTGACATTTCTGTGATGCCCACTCAATATAGTCATAGGATATATAAAACTATGGTCGTGAGTCAACCAGAAGCTCAAATGGGAAGCAAGCTGTAAGTCCCCTGAGCTCTGAGATTCCAAAACCTCTATCAGGGAATCCCAGAGATCTAACAGGGATCTAACCAGAAGCGGGGCACAAAACCACACTAAAACTAAATTATTTTTCCCCTCTTATTTCTTTCCTAGCTTCTTCCACCCCTAATCCCACGAGGAATTTTGTACATGTGTGATAGGAGTGTTCTTTGTATCATAACTCCCACTATTTCATGCTCCAAGGATTGATTCAATTTGTGAAAATCTAGTCTGGGAATTTTCTAGAAAATTAATATTTTCTCTTCTTTCCTAAAGCCCTGTTTTTATAATTTTTATCTTGATGGGGACTTTAAAATGTTCAAAGCTGAGCTATTACTTTTTGTTCTAGGCATTATCAGTTCCCTCTACTGGGGCAAAAATTCTGATTCATGGCCAAAGATTAATGTAAAAAAATGCTGGGTGGAAAGGAGGAGGGAGATATATTTTAACAAGATGAGAAAGTACATTGTGTGATCTTTCAAAACACAATTGCAAACATGAACATTGCAATTACAAATTATTTTCCAATACTGCTTATAGAGAACAAGATGGAGTCACTCATGTCAAGAAGGGGCCCGTGTCAAGCAATGATGTGAGCAGTTAAGGGTACTATGACTACCAGGTATCACTGAGCCTAGCACTAGTTGACGACACCCCAGAACTGATAACAAGCAGAAGCAGAGGAGGTCTGCAGGAGCCCAAAGGGCCAAATCCCTTTTTAAAAAAGGAAGGATTTTTGCAGCAAACTGTCAGACTCTTCAGACATAGTCCCCTCTATGACCACTTCAAAAAGGCAGCTGCCACCGAAGATTCTGCCTGATGGATCTCTGAACAGAACTGAGGTCCTTGCCTGCTTGAACTTAATAAACAGCAAGTGCTGAGAGCTGACCCCGACCAGACTGAGGCTTTATCTCAACTGTGTGCCCACACACTGACTTCGAGTTTGGTTCGTTAGCTTCCTACCTTCTGTGTTAATCTTGTTTGTTATGTGATTGTCTTGTGTTCTGTTTTGTGCGCTGTGTAAGAAGCCAAGTTAATCACATGGTGAAATGTCATTGAGTTTGGGATCCTGAACCTGCTTTATAATTATGTTAACCTTGCTTTATGGCTGAGTAAAGCTGACATTGTAGAAAGACACAACTCGTGTGTTTGCCTTCGTAGTGTGCTCATGACACTGCTAATGCCTTCCATTGATATGCAGCTAGCTTCTCATATTTCCTTCTTATTAACAATGAAATAGATATCTTTTTACACAGAACAGACAGTTTGGGTAGGTTAAATTAATAAGAGTGGAATTTCAGGGCCAAAATATTAACATTTTTAAAGCTTTAGATACATGTGGCCAAAGTATCCCTTTCTCCACATAGACCCCCCAACAATTACTCTTCCTCCATACTCTTTTCATAATAAGTCACTATCATTTATTCAACTCTTTCAACTGGGTATGTGAGTTCGGTTTGCATTTATCTGAATATTACGGAAATCAAACAGATTTGCATATACTTTTGACTCTTTTTTTCCTTTTCTTCTTTTCTCTGTTCTTTTCATTTTTGGTTTTTAATAGCCTATTCATATTCTTTATACATGTTTGGGAGTGTGGAAATAAATGAAGAGCTTTCAAATGAGAGCAAGAAAGACTATTCATTTCAGAGCCTCCTATAACAAGGCAGTCGGCCACCATCACTTGTGTTTGGCAGTGATTCAAGGGCAGACGGGGAAGAGGGAAAGCTTTATTGTGAAATAAAGGGAAGTCTTCAACTATGCTCTGGGTGGGAGTTGTTGGCATGGTGAAGCTGGAAATGAATTGAGTGCAAGTGAGCCATCCATATGATTGGTTTGGGGAACATATCTGACCCTGAGTTGGAGCTGGGCAAAAATTAGGGAAAGTGACAGTAATTACCAAGTCACAGCCATTTGGGGCTGATTACTGCAAAGGTTACGGGTCAGAGTTCTTTTTTCATATGTGACCTAGCCATTGTCCATTTGTATACCCAGATTTTCAAGAGGGGAAAGATGTCTTTTTCTCTTTGATATGTAAGAACTCTTTATAGATAAGGAGACTCATTCCTGGACACATGTGTTGCAAATTGATTTTGAATTCTGAACTTGTTGAAGAGTGTTTATGTTATATCAGTTTTTAAATATTATATAAACTATTAATTTTCATAGCCTCTGCTTTAGTTCGCTTGGAAAGATTTTTCACATTCAAGTATTATAAAGTATTTACCTGTATTTTCTTTAATACTTATACTCTTGTTTTAATATATTTAGAATTTATGTTAGCATAAGATGGGTGGTAAAGACTAGTTTTCCTTTTATCCAGACTGATAGGCGTTTGCCTCAACAACATTTATTAACAAACCCGTCCATTGCCCATCAATGGATTCCCACAATAGTTTTGGTTTGGCGAGATTATAATATCTGCACGTGAATTTGTAATTGAAGTCTAAGCTTATGAAGTATCTCACAGAGCTTTTGAGTCCAATGTGGGGCAAGGCCTAAACTTCAAAGAAAACCCGGAACTAATTGCTGAGGTAGGAGTATGTATGCCATTGGTAAGAGTTTACTATGTGTTTACAGTTTGTGTCCTTTAAACGTATCTGAAATGCACAAATCTTAAATACATCATTCAATGACTTTTGACAAAAAGTGCAACTCAAACTATTATCAAGAAAATGTGGGGCGCCTGGGTGGCTCAGTCAGTTAAGCGTCCGACTTCGGCTCAGGTCATGATCTCACGGTCGGTCGGTGAGTTTGAGCCCCGCGTCGGGCTCTGTGCTGACAGCTCAGAGCCTGGAGCCTGTTTCGGATTCTGTGTCTCCCTCTCTCTCTGACCCTCCCCTGTTCATGCTTTGTCTCTCTCTGTCTCAAAAATAAATAAACGTTAAAAAAAAAAATTAAAAAAAAAGAAAGAAAATGAACACCATAATAATCTCAGAAGTTTCCTCCTGTTCTTTCCCAGTGAGCCCTTCCCCCTCCTACAGAGACAATCATTACTCTTAATTTTTTTCCCATCATACATTAGTTTTGCCTGTTATTGTCTATAACATACTTTGAAATGCAACAAAAATAGTATGTATTGGGGCAGCTGGGTGGCTCAGTCAATTGAGCATATGACTTCAGCTCAGGTCATGATCTCATTGTTCGTGAGTTCAAGCCCCACAATCAGGCTCACTCCTGTCAGTGTGGAGCTCATTTCAGATCCTCTGTCCTGCTCTCTCTCTCTCTCTGTCTCTCAAAAATAAATAAAACATTAAAAAAAAATACTATGTGTTGATCGAAGGAGAGAGGAGTAAACAGATGGATATTTATATGATAAAGCAAGTATAATAAAATGTTAATGATAAAATCTGGAAAATAGGTATATGTATATTCCCTATAAAATGCTTTCAACTTTGTTTTTGTTTGGAAATGCACATAATAAAATGCTAAAAAAGAGAAAAGAAAAGAAAAAAAATCAAAGAAGAGCTAAAACAGTTCTGAAAAAGACCAAGATTAGGGAAATATTGCTACATATCAAAAAATATATAAAGATATATTAATATAGTGTGGTGCTGGTACAGAGATAGAAAAACTGACCAATAGAATAGAATAGAGAAACCAGAAATAAGCCACATGTATGCAGAAACTTCATTTACGATGGAAATAGCATTGCAGATCTATAGACGAAGAATAACTTTTTCAAGAAACAGTACTTAGACGATTGCTTATCCACATGGAAAAATAAAATAAGATTCCTTTCTGACAGTGTAATATCAGATGAATTAAATGGACTTAAATGGGAAGGCAAGATTGTGCAAGTTTTTGAAAATGTAGTTTACTGATGTTCAGAATCTATTTCCACTTTCCTCTGATGTGTATCTTTGTACTACAGAAATCTTACCAAAAAAAAAAAAAAAAAAAAAATTCTCCACTTCCCACTAAGGAACAGGATACAATTAGGTCTAATCAATTAGGCACACTCACATGAGATTTAGAAAGTGGCAATGAGGCCAAGGCCACCTACCTGCTGCTTTAGGTTGCTTTTGGCTTTAAGCAAGTCCAAGGAGAATCCAGCAGGCAGCCTCACTGGCGGAAGGACAGTTGTGATGGCCGCAGTGGCTGGATTCTGTTCCAGGCTTCAGTTACCAGCTTCAGAGCTGTCAAGACATGGCTGACACGGTGGCTGTGACAGCTTTGTGAGTATGGATTTTTTATTCCGGATCATAGATTTTATTTAGATGCGAGATCCAGATTTCATCAGCATTAACTCCCTCTTTTAAACCGCTCAGGTTGAAATACCTTGGTTATATTTCCTGCATTCAATCCTGACTGACAGAGCATGCAAGATTAGAAAATACCCTTATGGCCTTTAGGAAAGTATTTCTTAAACAGGACACATCAAAAAAGTCATAAATCAAAGTAATTCACATTTGACTTCTGTTCAAAAAAAGACAATATAAATAGATAAAACCTCACAAAATAGTTGGCGATACTTGCTACATATATCCTTGGTATAGATTAGAATCCTAACTAGATTTTAAAAAAAAAAAAAAACTAATACGAATCAATAATAAAAAAGGGAGAGAAAGTTTAAAACTTGGCAAAATACATGAACAAGACAAAGTGCAAATATCCTATCAGCATGTGAAATTATACTTAGCTTCACTGGGAAGCAACAAAATGCAAAATAAATCCACAATACAAAATTCGAACTCATCCGATTGGTAAACATTTAAACAGTGGATCATCCAGTGATACTTGGATATGGAAAAACCATAATTCTAAAACACTACTAATAAGAATGTGTTCTGCTACAGCCACTTTGAAAAAGAGTCTATAATTACTTGGAAGAGTCCAACAAGAGTCCTACCACACAGATATTTCATTGCCGGGAGTATATGTTTGAGAAACTCTTATACATATGAATCAGGAGGTACGAGTAAGAATGATTCTGGGAGCTTTGCTTCTATGGAAAAAAATCTGAAATAATCCAAATGTTCATCAGTAGTAGCATAGATGAATGAACCATACAATATTCATTCAGTTACTATGCAACAATGAATTATAGCTCCTTGTTGCCTGTTTACTCTCAGATCTATTCCTCGCCCTACTGCAAACTACACTTTCTGGGGTCCTTTGCCAACTGACTTCTGGTTAGGTGGGTATCCTGGCCAATCAGATGTACAAGATGGAGGCTGGGGAGTTGGAGGGAGCAGAAATCTAGGATATTTCTCCCTCTTTTTTCCTCTGTTGTAGTGGAGGCCACTACAATGGAGGCCACTACAGAGGCCACATGTCTGCCATTTCCCACCAGACAACTCTTTTCTCTATGGATCCAGCTCTTGCTATGGTTCTAGGTCTCACCAGATGGCCTGGTTCTAAGGTCAGGACCTCTTAAGTTCTTCCAGCCCCAGTGGTGGCAGGGTCTTTGTGCTGATGCTAATAGCTGGCTTCCCTCACCATTCTCTGCTTCTCAGGTCTTTGAACCTCCATGGAAACAATGCCTGTATTGCATTTCTTTTGTTTCATACCTAGAGTGGTATTTTTTTTTTCTGATCCTTAACTGATACACACAACTGCATATATCACAAGTGGATCTGAAAAATCGTTTTTAAAAAAAAGAAAAAAAAAACAAATTGCAGAAGAATACCGACAGTATAATTATAATTACATAGGTTTCATAAGTATGCAAAAGTAATATATTGGTTACGGATATAAACATATGCTAAATCTATAAAGACAAACTATGGGGAAATTTCAGCAGGGGAGGTGTAGTTTCTGAATCTTGTAAATTACGCATTAAAAAAAGATAAAACCGGGGCACCTGGGTGGCTCAGTCGGTTGAGCGGCCGACCTCAGCTCAAGTCATGATCTCACAGTCCGTGAGTTCGAGCCCCGTGTCGGGCTCTGTGCTGACAGCTCAGAGCCTGGAGCCTGTTTCAGATTCTGTGTCTCCCTCTCTCTCTGACCCTCCCCCGTTCATGCTCTGTCTCTCTCTGTCTCAAAAACAAATAAATGTTTAAAAAAAAAAAAAAGATAAAACCAGGGGCACCTGGGTGGCTCAGTTGGTTAAGCGTCTGACTTTGGATCAGGTCAAGATTTCATGGTTCGTGAGTTTGAGCCCCACGTTGGACTCTGCACTGACAGCTCAGAGCCTGGACCCTGCTTCAGATTCTGTGTCTCCCTCTCTCTGCCCTCGCCTGCTTGTTCTCTGTCTCTCTCTCTCAAAAATAAATAAATATTAAAAAAAAAAAAAAAAGACAAGACAAGGCAACAGAATAGCAAAGCCAAAATCCACTGACATCTACAAGAAAGCAAGTGACCAGGTACCCATCTGAGGAACTACATATAATGAATGTATCTCAGAATCTACTGCCTGAGACATGGAAGAGAATATTTCACCACTGTCTCCCATCTTCCAGAGTTGCCCCAGGAAATATTAGTGCCTTGTTAATACCACAATGCTTTCAGGTTTGCACATGTGCCAGAATGGCTGAGCAGGCTTCTGCAGATGCTCAGATGGTAGAAAAGCCCAGGGCAAAAAGCAAGAGATACGCCAGTGCAGCTGAGCCAAGAGCTGTTAACAACGGTCAGAGCAAAATGGTGGGCGAGCCGGAGGCAAAGCCACATCCGAAGCAAACTCTGAAACCTGACAATAAAAGAATATATTTGCTTTTCAAATGCATATATAACATTCAGGAAAATTGGTCTTAGTTTAGGTCACAAAGAAAACCTCAATAAACTCCCAAGTATGGATATGGTACAAAGAGCATTCTTTGACTCCAATGAAAAAAAACTAGAAATTAATTGCAAATGATAGTAATTTTAAGAAATATAAACACACACACACATGTACATACACACTATTAACTTCTAAGTCATGGGGGAGATACAAAACAAAATTGCAGAAGTTCTTTAAAATAACAAAAATGAAAACATTACACATCAGAAGCTATGACGTACAGTCAAAGCACTAATGAGAGAGAAAATTACATACATATATTGTATATAAGTAAGTATATATATGCAAATGCACATACATATATAAGTACAATATATATGAGTTAACTACCAATTCCAAAATCTAGAAGAAAAAAAATAGCAAACCAAAATAAAGCCACAGGAAGGAACAAATAAGACAAAAACAAAACTTCATGAGTTAAAAAACAGGAAAATACTAGAATTATTAGGTAAATACAAAGTTTTTCTTTGAATAAAATAAATGAAATAGACAAACCACTAGCCAACTAATTAAAGAAAAAAAGGCAAGATGGGGAAATGATGAAGACGTAACGTCAATCAGGAATTTTCTTAACGAATCATAAGAAATGACTGCAGAGGGTGACCATTGGTCCCACCTTCCCTAGGACAGATTATGTCTGTGGTCCTAGCATTGCTTCCAGTGATCACACACTTTAGATCTCAATTGGAAAATTATTTTTATGGTCACCTCAATTCTGCACAACTCTTGCTATAAATTTGGAAACCCAAATTGAAATGAATAATTTTGTAAAAGATGCAGCAGCAAAACTAACAGCAGAGACAGAAAGTATAAATATGATAATTACCATGGAAGACAAAGAGAAAATAATTATATGGATTCCCCCCAAATAAGCACCAGGACCAGAAAGTTTTACAAGGAAATTTTACCAAATTTTTTAAAGGTCAAATAATAGTAATGTGACTTAAACTATTCCAGAACACAGTAAAAGAAGAAAAACTTCCAAACACAGTTGTGAAGAAAGCAGATTGACACCAAAAGTTGAAAATGATTATACCAAAACGAAAACTAAATCACTCTCAGTTATGAATGTCAATGAAAACATCTTAAACTATTAGCCACATTAGCCAGTAAAATAAAAATATATATCCTAAGTGATCTCCCCTCCCACAAATGGAAAGCTTGTTAAATATTAGAATGCCTTTTAAAATAATTCAGCATACCAATAAAGCTAAGGAGAAAAATTATATTTTTATATTCATAGGTGCAGAAAAAATATTTTATGAAATAAGTCAGTCAGAGAAAGACAAATACCATACGATTTCTCTTATAATGTAGAATTTAAGAAACAAAACAAATGAACATAATAGGGGAAAAGAGGCAAACCAAGAAACAGACTGTTAACTATAGAGAACAAACTGATGGTTACTGGAGAAGAGGTGGGCAGAGGGGTGAGTGAATTAGGTGATGGGGATTAAGGAGTGCACATTTTGTGATGGGTACTGGGTGTTGTATCTAAGCGATGAATCCTTAAATTCTGCACCTAGAATTAATATTACACTTATGTTAACTAACTGGAGTTTAAATTAAAACATGGGGGAGAAAGTGTAATATAGAACACAATGTCATATGTATTTTCCCTTTGATCCAATCATGTCACTTCTATGAATCTTTTCCAAAATGAGATATAGAATATTTACGTCACTCCCAGAATGTGTCCTATGTTCAGTTACCAGCCTTCCTACCATAAGGAACTTCCTGATTTTTTTTTCAGCATAAATTAGGTTTGCCTGTTTTTGAATTTCATGTAAAATATAATCATACACTATGTATCTGAATTCTCTGCTTAACAAAATGTTTTGAGATAATTTATAATTTTGGGTGTAGTTGTTTACTCCTTTTCACTGTAACATAGCATTCCACTGTGTAAGGATGCCATAATTTATCTATTTTCCTATTGATAGAATTTGGGTTTTGTTTGTTTGTTTGTTTAAGTAGGCTTCGTGCCCAGTGCAGAGCCCATTGTGGGGCTTAAACTCATGACCTTGAGATCAAGACCTGAGCTGATATCAAGAGTCCGGATGTTTAACCAATGGAGCCACCCAGGTGCTCCTCGTTTGGGTTGTTTCTACTTTGGGTTTTTTATGAATGATGTCATTGAAAATTTGTTGAAAATACTTGTCTTATTGAACTACTTTGGCAGCCTTGTCAAAAATCAACTGGTGATATAAATGTGGGTCTTTCTGGTCGGTTTCGTTGATCAATTTATCTCTTTCCACTATCTCTATGTCAGTGGTTCTCAACCCGAGTGATTTTGCCCCACCCCTGGAAGGACAGAGGGAGGGAGTCATTTGACAATGTGTGGGTAAGTTTATTTGTAACAATTCAGAGAGGGGGCTGCTACTGGCATCTAGTGAATAGTGTCCAGAGATGGTGTTTAGCATCCTACAGTACATGGGACAATACCCACAACAAAGAATTATCTAGCCCAAAACATAAAATAGTGCCAAGGTTGACAAACACCAGTCTACACGAATATAACACTGTCTTGATCATGATAGCTTTATAGTAAGTCTTAAAATCTAGTAGTGTAAGTCTCCCAACTTTGTTCTTCTATTTCAAAATTGTTTTGGTTATTCAAACTCTAGAATTTTGAATGAAAATTGCATTGAATCTTTAGATAAACAAGAGAAAACGAGCTTCTTAATGATACTAAGTCATCCAATCCATGAACATGCTCTTGGCTGCAATATTGGTTGATAGGTTTTTTTTTTTTTTTCTTATCATGTGCTTGCCCAGTTTTTGTATGAAAATTATGCTGGCCCTATAGAATGTTTAGGGAAGTGTTCCCTTCTTTCTATTTTCTGAAAGATTTTATGTAAACTCAGTATTATTTCCATCTTAAACGTTGGTAAATTTAGTAATGAAGCCATCTGGACTGGAAGTTTTCTTTGTGCAAGAGTTTAATTATGAATTAAATTTCCTTATAATGAAGGGCTATTCAGATTTTCTTTTTTATTTCTTGCATCCATTTTGGTAATTTGTGTTCCCTAAACATTGCTTAAATGACACTCTGCAAATTTTTGATATGTTATATTTTTATCAGTCAGTTGAAAGTAGTTGTCTTTGATTTTTATTTCTTGACTAATGGATAATTTTGAAGTTTGTGTCTTAATCATCAAATATTTGAGCATTTTCCAAACACTTTGGGTTCTTTATTTCTAATTTCATTCCACTGTGGCCAGAAAATGTACTGTTTTATTTCAATCCTTAGAAATCAAGGGTGTGTGTGTGTGTGTGTGTGTTTATGGCCCAGCATATATTCTATACTGGTAATGTTCTATATGCCCTCGAAAAGAATGTGTTGTTGAGTGGAATGTTTTAAAATGTCAAATAACTTAATTTGGTTGATACTGTTCTTTAAATCTTTTGTATAGCTATTGATTGTTTTTCCACATGCACTATCAATTACTGAGAGAGATTTAAATCTCTAATTATGTTAAAATCGCTATTATTGTGGATTTCTCTATTTCTTCCTTTACTTCTGACAGTTATTGTTTCATTAAATCCTGCTACTAGGTACCTACACACTTATCATTTATATGTATTCTTGATTAATTGACCCTTTGTCCTTATGAAATGTCCCTCTTTATCTCTGGTAATGTTTCTTGTCCTCAAGTCCACTTTGTCTGATATTAATATTCTAACTTGCGCTTTCTTAAGCTTGCTCTCTGGCACATTTTCCCCATTTTTTTTGCTTTTATTATATTTGTGTCTTTATGTTTAAAGTCTGGGTCTTATAAACCATAAATAGTTTCGCGTTTCTTTTTTATACAATTGGACAATCCCTGCTTTTTAAATTGAGTGTTCATTTCATTCTAATCACAGATATTGTCCATTTTAAGTCTACAATCTGTATATTTGCTAAGTAGCCCCTCTGTTCTTTGTTTCACTTTCCCTCAATTCCTGCTTTCTTTTAATTAATTATTTCTTGAGATTCCATTTTATCAGTGCTCTTGATTTATCAGACACACCAGTTTGGTTTTTTTAAAGCTGTTGCTCCATGGTTTATAATATACAACTTTAATGTATTACACTCTACCTTCAAGTGATATTATGTCATTTTACACATAATGTAAAAACCTTACAAGAGTATTCTTCCCTTTACCTCCCTTCCAACCTTTGTTGTCATACAATCATACATTTTACTTCTACGTGATATAATCTCAATAAGAAATTGCTATTCTTTGTGCTTTCAGTATCCAACTATCACTTTAAAGATTAAGAGATGAAAAAAATAAAGGTATTTTATCTTTATTCACATGTTTACTATTTCCACGGGTTGTATTTTCTTGCTTCTTTGCATGTCTCAAATTTTTTATTGTATGACAGACATCATGGGCAAAAAACAAAAAAACAAAACAAAACAAAAAAAAAAACCAGTAGAGACTGAGGCAAATAATATTTGCCCTGAGCAAAAGGCACACTTATTCTTCTATCATACACTAGCATGGGGGCCTGAATAAATCGAATCTGAGATTAAGCTGGGTTGGGGCTTTGTTACAGCTTTCATTAGCTTCAATTCACCACTGACTCCAGGTATTTTCAGGGTGGTATAAGGACCTTCTCTTCACTAGGACTTGGGCTCAATGCATTAATGATTTCAAGATTTCTTTAAGATTCACTGTCCAGGGGCGCCTGGGTGGCTCAGTCGGTTAAGCGTCCGACTTCAGCTCAGGTCATGATCTCACACTCCATGAGTTCGAGCCCCGTGCACAGGCTCTGTGCTGACAGCTTAGAGCCTGGAGCCTGCTTCGCATTCTGTGTCTCCTTCTCTCTCTGCCCCTCCCCTGCTCATGCTCTGTCTCTCTCTGTCTCAAAAATAAATAAAAATATTAAAAAATATATTTAAAAAAAAAGATTCACTGTCCAGCTGCTCCCCTTCAGCACCCTAGGATAGCTCTCTCTACTCATCAGTCAGCTTTCAGCTTTTTGAGTCATTGGGGGCTTCTCTTTGCCCTTCAGTCCTTCTTGCTTTGTGCATTTCTGTAAGATTTCTCTCCATCCTGCTGCCCCGATTCTACCGGTTCACAGTCTCTAAAGTGTACTTGGCAATGGCCTGAAGTACACTGGCATGATTTCCCCTGATTTTCCTGCTCTGCTCCTTGCATTCTATGGGTTCCTGCCTTGCACTAAGTGATGGCCTGGGTGCCTCAAGGAAAATGTCTTTGCTCTCTTGCCCTGCACACAGCTTTCAGTGGAGTGGACCACTACATTTAACTTGGAGGAGGTGCTGTGAGTCTCAAGGAGAATATCTTTGTTTTCCTCCAGCCCTCCTGCCTTGCCCCAGCCCTCAGCACACTACCTACTTCCTTGCACTTAAGGCAAACCCTTGGGAAAGTGAGAGCAAGTAAATATAGTTCTCTTTGGCCAGGGCTTTTCAGGGTTCTAATGAGCCCTGCAGCTCATACCCAGCCATTAAGATTTCTCTTCATCTACAATGAATTCTTCTTTTGCCTCTCCCTTCCCCAGTGATAAAGGCAATCATTCCTCTATTTTCTCCTAGGAAAAATTCACCACTTTCTCTAATTTTTAGCAGATTAAGCTTTCTTTGCATCTTCGACAATCTGATAGGTTTAAAAAAACTATAATATTTGTGGTTTATCTTGTTTGCTGTCATTGTTAAGACCTTGCAATTTCATATATGCTAACTGACAGCAAAAGTCTCTCCCCACCTTTGATTTTAATGAATGGACTTTGAATAGTCATGGAAATATAACCTCTTATAACATGTTCTCACATATGATTTTCAAAGTTCTACTGAGCCTCCAAATATAGCTTTTGTCTAAGTTGATCCAGGAGATTCCTATTTGACAAATTAAACTGGATTTTATTATTAATGGCAATGTGAGAATAAAAAATGAAGCAAAGGGAAGAGGATGAGTATTTATTAGGTGTCTGCTATAAGCCGCACACTGTATCAGATACGTTTGTGGTACTCTCTCTCTTACTACTGATCACAACCCTGTAAGGCAGATATTACTGCCTCCATTTTACAGGTGGGAGACTGAGGTCTCAGAAACTAAACTACCCGTGTTCACCCAAGTGTGACTAGACAGGATAGAATCTAAGCCCAGTTTTCTAGATTTCACATCCTGTGCTTTCTTTCCCAGTATATTAAATGCTCGACACAAGAATGTAGGGGGCAGGGAATGAAGAGGAAATCACGTTGGCAGTAGGGGCTGACCAGGTTGGAGAAGTAAGATCGATCAATGAACCTCGATTCTAGTTGAAGATGTTTGAAGTTGACCTCAAAGGCCATTGGTATCATTTCAATTTCCTGGATCGTGGTGATAAGGTAAGAAAAGGTTTTCTGGAAACACTGGCAGAGACAAGAGCTGGTTGACTTAGTTTCCATACTGTGTACAGTACCAATCCAAACCCAAATGAACACACAGTCTAGTGATAACCACATGCTTGTTTGCAAAAGTGGCTTAGAAGCCAAGCCTCCAACCTTCCCTCCCACCAGGGTGCACCCTGGGGCCTCTGCTCTGCAAGCATTCTTGAGCTGCCACTACAGAGCCAGGCAGACTGGACAGACAAGAGGAGGGGCCAGAGTTCTTGCCAGAAAGCAGGTCACTGACCTTCTCACTGGCAAAAGGCTGGAGAGTTTCCCACTGGGCTTTATGTGGATAGTAATATGAGGCATATAATTTCCTTGAAATTAAGTGCAGAAGTTATAGCTGTTATTTGAAATACATGCTGGGCTTAAAATTTGCTTTCACGTTTTCCTAAATGGTCTGTCATTTTTCATGCAGTTGAAACTAAAGAAGCAAAGTCCTGAAACTTAAAAAAAAAATTCTACATCGTCAAAACCTTAGTCAACACTTTTCTTCATGCTCACAGAGTTAATGAACTTACTTATTAATATTTTTGTAGCACAATTCAAACATGATAACCCTTCATTTAACTACTTCTCCCTGAGCAACAGAAGCTTTAAACTACATTGCACATACCTTAAAACTCTACGTGCCCTTTGGGAAAATACATGTGCTTGCTCCCTCTGTGTTTAGAAGCCCCCATAAGCAGTGTGTCGTATCTGCCACTATTACCATCTGGTAGCTGACATCAATTCCCTCGCTGGTTTCCTCCAACAGGGCAGCCTTATATGAACACTTGCAGTAACATTTGACAGGCTTTGGTGACGCAGTGGGGATTAGGCTCAGTTCCTTTATTGTGCTGCCTCTCTTGGTGGAGGTTTCTCAGAATTTGGGCAAGTCTCAGATTTGGGGAACTCATAACAGCTTAGCTTGAAAGAAGCGAGCATGGAAATGGCGATGAATTCATTCCCTGCAGGCCTATCCATTCTCACATGCTATGAGAAGTAACCAGTGACCAGAGAGCACTCGGGCTCCCTTAATGACTTAGAGCTGCATTAGTCAGCATATTTGCAGCATGTTTTTCATCTTTAGTACACTTATTTAATCGAGCATCAGAGAAGCCATGATAGAATTAATATTCAAGCAAAGCTTTGGATTAGTCACCGAATAAAAGCCACATGGCTCCCTTGCTGTTCTGCTGAGTGGTGATCACCATTTTATACAGTAGCCAGATGTCCAGTTTTGAGAACATGTTACTCAAAAGGAATAAAATCAGCTTGATTTTCAGGAGGGAACAAATGATGGGTCTGATTTGTCTGTTTCATTGATGCAGGAGAATAGAAGAGTAGGAAACATGGAAAGACCACCAATGCAGCTAGGGGAAGTGTCACACTCATTTAATGAGTGTCACACTCATTAAAGGTAGAGGGAAGAACACTGACCCTGTAGAGGAAAAGACTGGGTTCAAATCATTGCTTTGCCCTTGAGTAGCTATTCAGCATTGACAAGTGATCTAGGTCCTGAAAATCAGCTTTTAAATCTGTAACATAAAATAACATATACCTGATACAGATGTGATGACAATTAACCAGAATATAGTTAGGAGATTGAAGTAAGAACTTAATAAAAAGCTAGCTAGGTCAGAGTGACTATGCTGTTTAGATCAGAATAATGCTCAAGATGAGTCAGTGTGATTATGTCCCATTGGGTCAAAATGCTGCTCAAGGTCAATGAGACTATGGCCCTTTGGGTCAGAATAAGGCTCAAGGACCTCATAACTCTAAATCTCTATTGGATATGACAAATCAATATAAGCCAGGACATGGAGACTAGATAGAAATGCAACTAAGTGGGGCAAGTCTTGGAACTGAATTAGCTTCAGGAAATGAGAGAAAATTAAAGCAAAGATAAAAAAGAGATCAAAGATGGTGTATGTGTGGAAAATGGGGATGCAGCTTAGATCAAATACCCAGTCAAGCATCAGAAGACTTCAGTGTCATGTCCTAATAGATGAGCGGCACATCATCAGAGACATTCAGGCAGCCAAATGACATCAGAAAGTAGCGACCAACCCACCCCATTTAAAGACAATTCACCCATATTCGTGGGAAGGTATTATCATCATAGCCAAAATATCAGAAAAATTCAAAGTTTTAGTTAAAATTTGATGGTTCTTAAAACCATATAACACTGTCCCTACAGAAAGATTGGAACTTTTTATTCTTTCTCAGAAGGATAGGTAAATAACTGCTATATTCCGTCAACTTTCAAAATTTGGCTATCCTTGACCATCATCCTCTGCCATATTTCATGCAAAGAACTTTGAGATTGTGATGAGACTGTATTTTATTTACCACTGTATCTGCAGTACCTAACACACTACCTGCACATAATTCCTCAAAGTTCAGTTGGATGGGTGGATGGATGGATGGGTAGTCGGATGCATGGGTAGTTGGATGCATGGATGGATGGATGGATTGTTTCTCTGTCTGGATTGACTTTATCTGCCTTTCATTCAAAATCAATCCTCCATTTCTTCAAAGACCTCAAATCCTCTTCCAAGAAACAGATCCGTGCTTCTTTTCTGACGATCCCACAGCTCTTGGCTCATATCTGCTAGATCACACAGTGTATCCATCATTCTTTCTGTGTCTACCTCCTTTCATTTCTACCACATTATGAGCTCCTAAATGGGAGGGTCCATATCTTATACGTGTTGAATTCCCTCACCAGGGGTTAACTTCATACCAGTCATGACACCAAGTTATAATTTGAAAACTAAAGGCATAGAAAAAATATTGACAGCAGCCAGAGACAAGTGACAAATCACACATGGGGGAACACCAATTTAAATGACAGTGAATTCCTCATCTGAAACCAAAGATGCCAGAAGAAATAGCATAATATTCTTCAAGTGCTGAAAGTAAAAACAGAAAACAAAAAACAAAAAACTATCGACATCAAAATCTATATCTAGTGATATTATCTTTCAGGAATTAAAGGGAAATAAACACATTCTCAGTCAATGGAAAACTAAAAGAATATGTTGCTAGAAAATATACTCTTCAAAATTTAACCAAAGGAATTTCTTCTAACAGAAAAGAAATGATATAAGAAAGAATCTCAGAGCATCAGGAAAGAAAAAGAACAGTTGAAAGACTAGAAATATGCGCACTTATAAGAGCCTAGCTTTTTGCTTATGAGTTTTTAAAATAATATTTCATGATGAAAACAAAAATTAGAATACCACTTGATATTCAAGACAATGTTTAAAAGTAGGAAGGGTAAGGGACCTAAATGGAATTCAGGTTTCCACACTGCATGTGAAACACTAAAGTGTTGATACCAATAGACTGTTATATTCTGAATGTTTTGGATGTTTTTATGAGTGTTTATGGATGAGATTAACATTTAAGGCGGTGAACTTTGACTAACCCAGACTACCTTCTGTAATGTGGATGGGCCATATCCAATCAGTTAATGGCCCAAATAGAACAAAAATTAACCTTCCCCAAGTGAAAGGAGATTATGCTAGCAGATCGCCTTCAGACTTGAACTGCCTGAGTTTCTAGCCTGACAGCCCACCTGGAAATTTTGGACATGCCAATCTTCATAACCACATGAGCCAACTCCTTAAAATAAACCTCTTTCTATATGTATGCACTTCCTATTGGTTCTGTTTCTCTGGAGAACCCTGACTACTACAGAGATACACTCAAACAGTCTCTAAATGAATGAAGGTAGAATCCTAAAAAATGCTCAATTTACTTGAAGGAAGGCAAGAAAAAAGAAAGAGAAAAAAGAATCAGAAGAAACAAAAAGGAAAAAAATAATAAAATATCAGATTTAAATGCTAATATATCAATAATTGTCTTAAATGTAAATGGTCGGGGCGCCTGGGTGGCGCAGTCGGTTAAGCGTCCGACTTCAGCCAGGTCACGATCTCGCGGTCCGTGAGTTCGAGCCCCGCGTCGGGCTCTGGGCTGATGGCTCAGAGCCTGGAGCCTGTTTCCGATTCTGTGTCTCCCTCTCTCTCTGCCCCTCCTCCGTTCATGCTCTGTCTCTCTCTGTCCCAAAAATAAATAAACGTTGAAAAAAAAATTTTAAATGTAAATGGTCTAAATATATCAAATAACAGAGATCTGAAGAAGGGACAAAAACCACTACTCAACTATATGCTGCTTACAAGAAACTCACTTCCAATTCAACAATACAGATAAGTTGAAAGAAAAAGGATGAAAGAAGATATGCATTGCAAACAATTTTTAAGAAGCAGGAGTGTCCATATTAATATAAGGCAACATAGAATTCACAACAACAAACTTACTAGTAACAAATTTACTAGTAACAAAGAAGAACATTACAAATAATAACAGGATTAATATACCAGGAAGACATAATGGTCAAAACTGCCTAAGCACCAAGTGACAATCTCAGACACAAAAAGCAAAAACTAATAGAATTGAGGATGCAAGGTTGGTTCAATATCTACAAAACAACGTGATTCATCACATCAATAAAAGAAAGGACAAGAACCATATGATCCTCTCAACAGATGCAGAGAAAGCATTTGACAAAATACAGCATCGTTTCTTGATAAAAACCCTCAAGAAAGTAGGGATAGAAGAAACATACCTCAAGATCATAAAAGCCATATATGAAAGACCAAACACTAATATCATCCTCATTGGGGGAAAGCTGAGAGCTCTCCCCCTAAGGTCAGGAACAAGACAGGGATGTCCACTCTCGCCACTGTTATTTAACACAGTATTGGAAGTCTTAGCCTCAGCAATCAGACAACACAAATAAATAAAAGGCATCCAAATCGGCCAGGAGGAGGTCAAACTTTCACTCTTCGCAGATGACATGATACTCTATATGGAAAACCCAAAAGATTCCACAAAAAAAACTGCTAGGATTGATTCACGAATTCAACAAAGTTGCAGGATATAAAATCAATGCACAGAAATCGGTTGCATTCCTATACACCAACAATGAAGCAACAGAAAGAGAAATCAAGGAATCGATCCATTTACAGTTGCACAACAAAGCCATAAAATACCTAGGAATAAATCTAACCAAAGAGGTGAAAAATCTACACACTGAAAACTATAGAAAGCTTATGAAAGAAATTGAAGAAGACACAAAAAAATGGAAAAAAGATTCCATACTCCTGGATAGGAAGAACAAATATTGCTAAAATGTCGATACTACAGAAAGCAAACTACATATTCAATGCAATCCCTATCAAAATAACACCAGCATTCTTCACAGAGCTAGAACAAATAATCCTAAAATTTGTATGGAATCAGAAAAGACCCCAAATAGCCAAAGCAATCTTGAAAAAGAAAACCAAAGCAGGAGGCATCACAATCCCAGACTTCAAGCTGTATTACAAAGCTGTAATCATCAAGACAGTATGGTACTGGCACAAGAACAGACACTCAGATCAATGGAACAGAATAGAGAACCCAGAAATGGACCCACAAATGTATGGCCAACTAATCTTTGACAAAGCAGGAAAGAATATCCAATGGAATAAAGACAGTCTCTTCAGCAAGTGGTGCTGGGAAAACTGGACAGTGACATGCAGAAGAATGAACCTGGACCACTTTCTTACACCATACACAAAAAACAACTCAAAATGGATGAAAGACCTCAATGTAGGACAGGAAGCCATCAAAATCCTCGAGGAGAAAGCAGGCAAAAAAAAAACCTCTTTGATCTAGGCCACAGCAACTTCTTACTCAACACGTCTCCAGAGGGAAGGGAAACAAAAACAAAAATGAACTACCGGGACCTCATCAAAATAAAAAGCTTCTGCACAGTGAAGGAAACAATCAGCAAAACTAAAAGGCAACCAACAGAAGGGGAGAAGATATTTGCAAATGACCTATCAGATAAAGAGTTAGTATCCAAAATCTATAAAGAACTTATCAAAGTCAGCATCCAAAAAACAAATAATCCAGTGAAGAAATGGGCAAAAGACATGCATAGACACTTCTCCAAAGAAGACATCCAGATGGCCAACCGACACATGAAAAAGTGCTCCACATCACTCATCATCAGGGAAATACAAATAAAAACTACAATGAGATACCACCTGACACCTGTCAGAATGGCTAACATGAACAACTCAGGCAACAACAGATGTTGGCGAGGAGAAAGAGGATCCCTCTTTTTGGTGGGAATGTAAGCTGGTGCAGCCACTCTGGAAAACAGTATGGAGGTTCCTCAAAAAACTAAAAATAGAATACCCTATGACCCAGCAATTGCACTACTAGGCATTTATCCATGGGATAAAGGTGTGCTGTTTCGAAGGGACACATGCACCCCCATGTTTATAGCAGCACTATCAACAATAGCCAAAGTATGGAAAGAGCCCAAATGTCCATCAATGGATGAATGAATAAAGAAAATATGTGTATATATATATATATATATATATATATATACACACAATGGAGTATTACTCGACAATCAAAAAGAATGAAATCTTGCCATTTACAACTATGTCGATGGAACTGGAAGGTATAATGCTAAGTGAAATTAGTCAGAGAAAGACAAAAATCATATGATTTCACTCATATGAGGACTTTAAGAGACAAAACACATGAACATAAGGCAAGGGAAACAAAACTAATAAAAAAACAGGGAGGGGGACAAAACATGAGACTCATAAATATGGAGAACAAACTGAGGGTTACTCGAGGGGCTGTGGGAGGGGGGATGGGCTAAATGGGTAAGGGGCACTAAGGAATCTACTCCTGAAATCATTGTTGCACTATATGCTAACTAATTTGGAAGTAAATTTTAAAAAATAAAAAAAAAATTAAAAATAAATAAAAAATAAAAAAACTAATAGAATTGAAAGGAGAAATAGACAAATCTATAATTAAAGTTGGAGACTTCAACACCCCAATCTCTGCAAATAGACAAGAACTTATCAAAGAAATTGACGATCTGAACAATTCGATCAATATCTAATTGAAAAATATAGAACACTCCATACACATTTTTTTCCAGAAATCATAGAACAGACACCAAGATAAACTATATTGTGGGCCATAAAACAACCCTCAACAAATTTAAAAGAATTGAAATTATGCAAAGTATACTGTCAAACCATAATAGGATCAAACTAGAAATCAATAAAAGAAAGACAATAGAAAAATCTGTAAACATGTGGAAATTAGATAACACACTTTTAAACAACCTATGAGTCAAAAAGGAAGCTTCAAAAAATTTTAAGTACCTACAATTAAATAAAAATAAAACCTGGCTGCCTCAGTCAGTTAAGTGTCTGACTCTTGACTTTATAGCACAGGTGATGATCTTACAGTCATGAGATTGGAGCCCCACATCCAGCTCCACGCGGAGTTTCTCCCTCTCTCTCTCTCTCCCTCTGCCCCTCCACTGCTCACACTTGTGTGTGTGCATCTCTGTGTGCACTCTTTCTCATATGTGTGTGTGTGTGTGTGTGTATAATAAAACTACAACACATCAAAATATGTGGAATGCAGTTAAAACAGCACTAAAGGGAAATTTATATCATTAGTGCTTACATTCAAATAGAAGAAAGGTCTCAAATCAGCAACCTAAGTTCCTCCCTCATGAAACTAGTAAAAGAAGGACAAGATAAATCCAAAGCAAGCAGAAAAGGGGAAGTAATACACATAAGAGCAGAAATCAATGAAATTGAAAAAAGGAATACAATAGAGAAAATCAATGAATCAATAAAATTGATAAGCCTTTAGCAAGACTGACAAATACAGAAGACATGAATCACCAATATCAAGAAAGAAATGGGGGGGTATGTCTACATATCCTGCAGCCATTGAAAAGATAACAAGGAAACAACTTTATGCTCATACATTACAAACTTAGAAAAAATGGACCAGTCCTAGAAAACCACTAACTACCAAAATTTAACGAAGATGAGATAGCCCTAGAATCAGTAAAGAAAGTTGAATTTTTGAAGGCTTGAAAGGCTTGAAGGCTTGAGGGCTCCCAAAAGAAATGTCTCGACCCAATGGTTTCAACATCTGAATAGAACAACACTAGTTTATCATAGCTTCTTCCAGCAAATGAAAGAAAAAGGAATAATTCCCAAATAATTATACAAGGTCAGCACTAATTAGATAGTAAAACCAACAAATGACAGCACAAAAGACAATATAGAAGGGATCTACCTCTTTGTATTATTTCGTGTGTATCTACAATTATCCCAAATGACACCACCTTTTATTTCAATAAGCACTTATTGAGTATTTGACAGTTCATTTCTGAAATGTTAAATTGTTTTATATCTTAATTTTAATTAAATGAGAATAAATGACATCAGAATTTATTAGTGGTTAATTCAAATAGTCCTCTGTTATGAAGAACTAAAAGGTGTTCAGAGCTTCCCAAAGCAAAACATAGACACTTATTTACCAGAAAGTATTGATCTGAAACAGTTATTTCTCCTCTTTAAGGGCTGAAAGAGACAACCAAAGAGACCCAGCAAGATGTCTGGGATAAAAGCAGCCTACAGATATTCAGTGCATTTGCTTATGCTCTTTCTCTCTCTTTCTCTCTCCCTTGATTGTGAAAGCCCCATCACCCCTCAACACAGAAACTGCCTTAGATTGATTCTGGAAAGCAAATATTTCAAGTACACACTCGATAGGCTATTGACTAAAATAAATTGTCTAGAAATGCTCATCACTGTGATCATTCTCATTCATAAAGATTGAATATTTGTGATTAAAATGAAAATATATTCATTTAAAACTAGTTACCATTAGGCATCCATCAGGAATGAAGCCAGAAGCCAATTGAGCCACACGTCAGAAGGCTCTTGGACCAACAAATCATGTCATGGGCACAATGGCTCCTTGCACTTACGCTGGGAGCGCTGTAGGCCAAGGGTCTATGACTTCAACACTGCACATATGTGGCTGTTATTTAGAGCTCTCTGAGGTATAGATTTACATTACCATCTGCCATCTCAGTTGCTGTTTACATCTGCCTTAAAAGGGGGGTTGGGCATAATCAATTAAAGTGTGCATAGAAAGCCCTGGAAAAAAAAAAAAAAAAAAACCACCACCACCACAACAACCTGAACTTGGCATAAGTACACATGTCCATCCAAAGGGGAAATAAGGAATTCATACTCTCTTCTTTCTTTGAAATATTCCCTTTGAATTGGGGAAATTCAGTGACAAAAGAGTGTTTTAAAATTCCTAACACCGTTTAGCTTCCCTGAAGAGCTTCAGAAATATTTTCAACTATATATGTTTTAAAGTTAATTCATTGATAAATGAGACCTGATATAAATTTAAAACTTTTGCTCCATGAAAGATTCTGGTAGGAGTTAGAAAAGACAAAGACAAGCCATAAACTGGGAGAAAACATTTGCAAAACCGTATTTCTTATAGAGGACTAGTATCTAAAATAAAAAGGAGTTTTCAACAACACTCAACAGTTAAAAAAAAATCCAATTAAGAAATGGGCAAAAGGTATGAAGAGACATTTCACCGAAGAAACATACAAATGGCAAGTAAGTGCATGAAAAGATGTTTAACATCATTAGTCCACAGAGAAACATATTAAAATCACAATGAGATACCGCTGCACACCTATAAGAATGACTTTTAAAAAATTGCAACAAAGGGGTGCCTGGGTGTCTCAGTCGGTTAAGCATCTGACTTTGGCTCAGGTCATTATCTTGAAGTTTGTGAGTTCGAGCCCCGCATTGGGCTCTGTGCTGACAGCTCAGAGCCTGGAGCCTGCTTCGGATTCTGTGTCTCCCTCTCTCTCTGCTATTCCCCTGCTCGTGCTCTCTCTTTTTCTCAAAAATAAATAAACATTAAAAAAATTTTTTTTGATTGCAACAACACTGAATGCTGGCAACTATGAAGAGAAACTGAATCACTCATAATGGCTGGTGGAAATATAAAATGGTAGAGCCATTTTGGAAAACAGTTTGGCCGTTACTTATAAAATTAAATATGCAACTGCCATACAAGCCAGCAATTGCACTCCTGGGCATTTATCCCAGAGAAATGAATACTTACGTTCACACAAAATCCTGTACATGAATTTTTAGAACAGCTTTATTTGTAATAGCCAAACACTAGGAACAATTCAAATGCCCTACAACACGTGTAAGGTTAAATGTTGGCATATACCATGGAATACTAGGCAGTGATTAAAAAGGAACAGATTATTGATGCATGGAACAACTTGGATGAATCATTGGGAATAATGCTGAGTTAAAAAAGAAAAAAGCCAAATCCATAAAGTTTCATACTGTATGATTCCATTTATATAGCATTTTAAAAATTTTTTTTAATGTTTATTTTTGAGAGAGAGAGAGAGAGGACAGGTGAGAGAGAGAGAGAAGGAGACACAGAATTTGAAGCAGGCTCCAGGCTCTGAGCTGTCAGCATAGAGCCTGATGTGGGGCTTGAACTCATGGACAGCGAGATCATGACCTGAGTCAAAGTCCGATGCTTAACCGACTGAGCCACCCAGGCCCCCCATATAGCATTTTTTTAAAGATTTTATTATTTTTTTAAGTAATCCCTACACCCACTGTGGAGCTTGAATTTACAACCCCAAGATCAAGAGTCGTATGCTCCACTGACTAAGCCAGCCTGGCTCCCCTATATAGCATTTTAAAAATAGCAACATTATAGAAATGGAGAACAGATTAGTGGTTGGAGGGACTGCTAAACAGTGAGTAGGAGCAGGGAGAATGAGGAAAGAAAAGGGAGGGGGATGGGTGTGACTAAGGACAAGATGAGAGATTCTTGTGATGGAGCTGTTTTGTATCTTGACTGTATCAACACCAATATACCAGCTGAGATACTGTCCTATGTAGTTTTGTAAGATGGCACCACTGGAAGAAATGCTTAAATGGTACAGGAGACTTGTCTGCATTATTTCTTTTTTTTTTTTTAATTTTTTTAACGTTTATTTATTTTTGATACAGACAGAGACAGAGCATGAATGGGGGAGGGTCAGAGAGAGAGGCAGACACAGAATCTGAAACAGGCTCCAGGCTCCGAGCTGTCAGCACAGAGCCCGACGCAGGGCTCAAACTCACGGACTGCGAGATCATGACCTGAGCTGAAGTCGGATGCTCAACTGACTGAGCCACCCAGGCACCCCACATTATTTCTTGTAACTATATATGAATCCAAATTATCTCAGAAAATGTTTAATTTTTTAAAAGAATTGAAGAATTTAGGAAGAAAGCATATTTTTTCCTCTCAAGTTTGGAAATGAAGATACTGCTAACCCATTGGCCAAAAAGGCTGTTGATAAGAAGATAAAGCAGGCAGTTTGGAACAGAGAGATGCTTCTAGGGACTTTCTCTTAATATCCAGAGCCTCCCTTCCTAGCCAGGAGCATTACCTTGTGGCAGCCTCCATTTCTTTCCAGTAGATTCCAATAAGGACTAAGACAAACCGGATCTAACAAGGAAGGCTGCTCCCTGCTGATTTGTTACCATGGCCTCTGAATAAACTAACCCTAGGAGTCGGGATGAGTTTATTATTATGGTTCCAGCCCTATTATTTGGGATACTGGCAAATGGAAAGGGGGAATCAGTCAACTCAATACTGAAGACTAACAGGTAGTTGAGACCAATGAGGGGCTTCGAGGGATGCACACTGCTTGCAGCCTCTGGAAGGAGAGGAAACAACATGCGTGGATTGTATTCATACCTCTTGGGTGTCATTGGTGGGTGGCCTCTTGGCTGCCCTCCAGAGGTCTCAAGCTGGTCTCTGCCCGAACCCCCAGACTAACCTCCCTGCTCTTCATGCCCAGACCAGCGACTAGATACTGCTCCTCTGGTCAACACAGGACTTCCTCCAGTGAGCTTACCCCCAACATAGACCCTCCCTCTCCATATGACAGCACATCACACCCAGCCTCGCTTCAACACCATTTGCTCCCCCTGCCCTTCCCTGTAGTGCATGTGAATTCCTAGTATTAGAACATTTGGTTTAGTTCTTTTGGAGGAGCAAATTTTTCCTGGCCCCCCACACCCCAACCTAGCTAAGGAGGGCTGCTTTCTTCGCTACGTGCTGTCCTCTCGGAATGGTGAGCAGTATTGCAAAACGGTTGAGAGCATGGATTCCACATTTGATTGCCCAGTTCAAGCTCTAGCCTTACCACTTACGAGCAGTGAGATCTTGGGCAGATGATTTATCAGCTCAGTGCCCCAGCAGCGAGAGGGGGATGATGACAGCAGTTTATCTGGCAAGACTGTACTGAAGATAAAATGAGTCAATATGGGTAAAGAAGAGTGCCTGTCACCTGGGAAGCCTCATGGAAATGTCAGCCATTGCTACTATTCTTCTCACCCGGGGCCCCGGTGGTGAGTGAAAGTGCCTCGTGGTATTTAAACTCAAGTAGATTTGAGGGTTAAAATTAGCTGTAGCACCTTTCGGGCAAGTCACCTCACCTGACTGTGCCTCAGCTACCGTATCTGCAAAGTCAGGCCAAAAAACCCTACTGCATCGGGTTGTTTCAGGGATTAGAGGGTCTAGCTGGCTTGTCTGGATTTCTCCAGCCTTGCACACTGGGAACTCAAAGTACCACTCTGTATTGTGTTTTGTAATGGACAATTATTGCAGTCGGAGCAGTGGCAGCGAGATTATCGTCTTCCCCTCTCCATCCCCCTTGCCCTGGCGCCTGTGAAACGGAGCATCCCCATGGCAACAGCGGCAGCTGGTCCCTTGATAAGAGGAGCTGGAGCCCAGCAGCAGCCACTGCTGCAGAGAAGCCGGCCCAGCTTGGGGAGGAGGCTTGCCCTCCCCTTCTCTCGCCTTCTCATCCCAGAGCCTGCACTGATTGGTAAGTGCTTCAGATTTTTACTCCAAGAACTTTTGCAGCAAGGAAAGCAAATTTTCAATAAGTTACTGCTTCTTTATGGTCGCTGGGACAAAGGAGGCGGCAGCTGGTGGTGAAGGGGCAGGGAAGGGGGCGGGGGCGGGGGTATGTGCTCTGGAGCAAGACTAAGCTGGGGCTAGATGGGAAGCTGGAAAAGTCATCATTTTCAAGACATTTTTTCTAAAGGAGGTGGAGTTCTGAATTCTGTAGAGTCGGAATTCTCGCAAACTAAATTGCTAAGTTTCGAGATGAACACTGATATGTCCACATATTTGCACATTGTGGGAAGGCTCATCTTCTAAGGCTGGGGAGGCTGTGCTTGCCAAAAACACCTTTCCATGCCCTACTTCAAGTAAGACTCACTCCTTGAGGAATACTGCAAATTTAGTCTTTTAATGAACAAACCTGATTTTAAAACGTAGTACTTTTTGACCTGAATTAAATCCTCAGGCTAAAAAGAGATTTGACAAAGGATACGGATTTTATATAATCAGACACCACATTGGGCTGTGGACATAACCTTCTAACTTTTTATTCCATCAAATCAATCCAGGGATGATTACTTTGGGGGAAATTCTTCAGAATTCTTTAGAATTTCCTCAGTTAAGCTGCGTCCGCTCGCTTCTGAGAATCAGTAGTACCATATTCCCAAGACTTGGAAAGGGGTGTCTGTGTTGGTTTGTACCTTGGATTGTTCTAATCTCATGATTAGCTTCAAAGAAGGCCAAAGATGGGACAAGGAGACGTTTCCAACGGTTCAATTTAATAAGGATGAAAAGAACAAACAAGGCAACGCACACTTTTTAAAGTGTCAGCATCCACCGAGATCTGGGCTAGAAGCTTTAGACACGCTGTGTGAATACCCTCAACCCTGGAGAAAGAGCCACCATCAACCCATTTTACAGATGCGGAAACTAAGTTTCCAGGAGGACATACAATTTCCCCAAGTGGACCCAGCTAGAGACCAGTACAAGTAACCAAACATTTGCTTCTACCCCGTATTGCCTCACAGGGCCAAATGCTTGATGTCAGTGACCTTGAGTTAAACTACATATTCTAACATCCAACCAAGAAACTTACTTACTCGGTGTTGAGAGAAAAGGCAAAATGCCCAGACCTGCTTCTGACCTCAAACTGAACTGACCAATCTTTTTAACATGAGGAAATAGCACTACTGTCCCCAAAGTAGGAACCGGCTCTGGGCTGGTGGAGCCCCCCCCCCCCCCCACACACACACACAGCGTCCTTAGCTTCAGCAGCCCACTCTGGCTTGGCTGTCCTCCTGCAATTTGGTGGGCTTCCTTCTTCCCAGGTCCCTGATCTTCCGGTTCCTGTTCTCAAAACAGAAGGTGACTTTTATCATTAAATGCTCTGGTGCCCTTGTGCATTATGTGATGTCAGTTAATATATCTCTTCTCTAGGTGGTGTTTGCATTTACAAGTGTCTCTCTGTGGGGGAAAAAAGAAAGGCTTTTCAGGTGAGGGTGGGCAGCTTGATATTATCCAAATCAACACTGTGTGTGAGTGTTAAAATTCAGAGACACTGAACGTGCCATCAACAGCAAGAAGAATGTGAGAGGGTGACAAATCTTTGTACTAGAGAACAGTTTATGTAATACCCCCAAGGCATCTCATGAGGCCCTAGTCCCTTGGTTAGAATCTGAACACCCAAGGGGCCAGGTATTTAGGTATGAAAGAAAGAGCCAGCACTAAGAACATTCCCAAATTACAGTGAGCTGCTGAGGGAGATGATACAGCCTTCCAGGGCAGCATGACAAGCGCAGGGTCCCTTCGCTGGTGCTTGGGATGGGGAGGCTGAATTAAAGAACAGAAAGCATGAGCAGGGGCAGAAATCATTTCTTAGTTCATTCATTAGACTGGCTCATGTCTTACAGTGGCTCAATCACACAGAGCACTCCTTATTCACCGGGAGGGAAATGACGAGTGAGTAGGGAGAGGGGGTCATCTTATACTAACATTCAACAGACAGGTAAAATGACAGTTACCAAGAAGGTGATGCTAAACCAAACTTTTCTCTCCTCGAGTACTTGTTCCTTTCTTTGTGTGAAGGTTTTCTTACAAAAAGATCTTAATGACATCATCCGTGATAGCAGTATCCTCTAATCCCCTGGGCAAACCCTGCCCAGCACAGGCTATTGTTGTGACATAAAACCCCAAATCTGAAAACCATCTTTCAGCCCCATAGCAAACAGAAGCTTGCCGGCCCGGCCCAGCACTGCATGCTTGCAATCACACTGGTTTAAAACAGTGTTTCTGGGGTGCCTGGGTGACTCAGTCGCTCATGCTGGGCATGGAGCCTGCTTGGGATTCTCTCTCTCTCTTTCCCTCTCCCTCTCTTTCTCTTTCTGCCCCTCCCTGCTATCACTCTCTCTCTCTCTAAAAAAAAAAAAAAAGTTTAAAGTTTAAAGTAAGTAAGTAAATAAATAAATGAATGAATAAAATAGTGTTGCTTCCCCTACAGACACGAGGTACTATCTTGGGGAAGAAGCAGGGGCCCTCACCTTGTCCAGGGACTTCCAACACTTGGACAATTCACCTGCTAGGGGAAGGCTTCTCTCTCACACATCCAGTACCGTGAAAGCCGTTTTGTTCAGATGAAGGCTAGCCCGCCCATGGTTCAGCATCTAGATGAAAATGAAAGGTTTGATAATTTTTTAGCTAAACAAGCTGGTCTTCATTAGCTAGTCATCCGGTATGGTAGAGATGTTACATAATAATGACTACCATTCACTCAGTACCTGCAATGTGCAAAGCAGGGAGCTATTCCATTTAACCTTTATTTTTTTTTTTTTTATTTTTTTTTTCAACGTTTATTTATTTTTGGGACAGAGAGAGACAGAGCATGAACAGGGGAGGGGCAGACAGAGAGGGAGACACAGAATCGGAAACAGGCTCCAGGCTCTGAGCCATCAGCCCAGAGCCCGACGCGGGGCTCGAACTCACGGACCGCGAGATCGTGACCTGGCTGAAGTCGGACGCTTAACCGACTGCGCCACCCAGGCGCCCCACCATTTAACCTTTATGAGGTAGATACTATTACCTCTATGATAATAGAGGTACTTAACTAGATACTTAACTCTATGAGGTAGATACTATTTCCTGTATTTTACAGGTAAGAAAAGTGAGGGTAAGAATGGGATAGGGGGACAGCGAGGGACCTGTGACCCCGGGGGCCCATCCCTCAATGCACCACAAAGAGGCTAGCCTTTGCTAATTCTATCATAGCAGTTGTAGCTTGTAGAAAAAAGGGGAAAAAATGATGACATGGTTACTTGGGCTCCATTTACCCCCACTACCTCATTAAGATTTAGCCACTGAATCAAAGTCATACCTCTTTTTGAAGAGCTGAGATTCAACCTAGATCCATTTGAACTTGAAAGCTCAGATTCGAGTTAAATAACCAGCTATTGAGCACACAGGAGCAGTCATATGATTCAAGTACAAAGAAAAGAAAGCTTACTCTGGCTGGAGAGAAGGAGAGGGGGACCATTGCCAGATAAGACCTAGAACAGAGAGTAGGAGCCTATGGTCAAATGACGGCTCTGACTCTAAGTGTGTAACTAATGATAGGTCCCTTCAACCTCTTCAAGCCTCAGTTGTCCTTCTAAATGAACACTGGACTAGATCCTCAATGGGGTGATTTTCAGCATCAAGTCAATGACGGGGCCTGTGACTTTCTGCCCAGAGTGAAGTAAGATTGGATTGGTTAAGGCGCACAGGCTGTATTTGAGGCTGTAACTTTCCCTCGAGACCTCAGCACTGAGCCCACTCATCCCGACTGATGGTCCAATAGCTTTCCTCTCCACTTGAGCAGGTGGGCGGTAACCACCCAAGTTAACAGCATACTTCCTTATGGTCCCAGGGAGTTGGCAGTCTTTATACAAACATTAAAACAATGGTCTGAATTGATTTCTGCTAAAGTCACTCAGTACAGTCAGTCTGCTCAGAATGACACTAAAAGCCGGGTTCAAGTAATCCGTTAATAGCTCCATCTGCTATGAAATGATCTCAGCTTGTAGGGGGAGAGGCCCTCCAGCCTTCCTGGAGAAAACTGGCTTATTCCTCAGAAGACAACTGAGTTGAACTAATTCTATGAGCTTGAAATGTTAACACAACTGGTCTCTGTGTTCGTCTGCATGCCAGTGATCCAGGAACCTCAAGAACAGAGGATCAGTTTGGGCCATTTTAATCTTTTTTGTCTGTAAGTATTCTTGTTATGATAGAACGTGAGAAATAAATTTTCAGAAAGAAATAGAATCAAGGCAGATTCTATAAATCTCAAGTAATGCATTTCTCATTCAGACTTGACATATGTCCATTCTGGATTTCCACTCCTGGAGAATGACTACAACTAATAGCTCTGAAAGTTCAATGGATTTGTGGTCTAAGAAAATGGGGGAGGGGGAGGGGGAAACAGACTTGCTTTAATGTCAGAAATCTCTAGGGAGAAAATAATAAAGATCCGTTTCAAGACCTAGAGTTTTTTCTTACCACCTTATAATACGGGCAGGGAAAAAATCTCATTACCTTATAATTACTTTATACTATACATTTATACATTACATGCTATACTTTGTAGTATGTCATGATAGAAAACCAGAAGGCTGATTCAATTTGGGTTCAAAGGAATCACTGTTTTAAGAGTCTTGGGTATCTAGTGGAAATCTTCAGGACTGGGTTTGGACCCAGGCTATTTAATAATTGGATCTTAGCTATTTAAGAATTGCATAACTAAAGAAATTATGTTTTCTGATTCTTGCTTTCTTCATCTATGAAGTAGACATAATCCGACTTTGCAGAACTCAACAGAATATATAGACAAGATTTAATCAAGATTTCTGTAACTCTCAGCTAACTCATTTCTAATTCAGAATTGACAAGTATTCATTCAGAAACTCCCACAGTGCTTCTGAAAGAGAAATAAATATTGAACGTTTGATGAATGGCAGTTATATCCATGTATGTGTGTGTTTCATTTATTTTGACTTAAATCTTTTTTCATGTTTATTTATTTTGAGAGAAAGAGAGAAAGAGCGTACATTCACGCACATGCATGCAAGCAGGAAAGGGGCAGAGAGAGAGAGAGTCCCAAGCAGTCTCTGCACTGTCAGCATGGAGCCTGATACAGGGCTCGATATCCGATCGAGAGATCATGCCCTGAGCCAAAATCAAGAGTCGGATGCATAACTGACTGAGGCACCCAGGAGCCCCTATTTGCCTTAAATCTTAAGTTAGAGCTTCTAGTAGTTAAGCATAAGAAACAGACTTGAAAAAATGGGATTGAATTGAGAACGTAGTAAGTGCTCAATAAATACACTTATTTAATAAGTGAGCAAATGAACAGAAGACACACTTATGGTCTTGTTTCTTATACTTCTGCAGTGCTGGAGAAGATATACCTCCTTCGATGATGTCCACTGAGCAAATGCAGCCACTGGAGCTCTCAGAAGACAGGCTGGACAAGCTAGACCCTCATCGTGAGCACTTAGGTAAATGCTGCAGTTGCGTGTCAGTAGTGAGAGTCAGAAAGGAGGTGTCTCTGCCGTCCTCTCGCCATTCGGTTTGCAGGCAAGTCAGAGGGAGGCCCCCTGAAACCTGATCGTTTGTACCTTCTGGTGACAGCCAACACCAGCTGGAAAGGCAAATAGCCATGGCTCTGTGGGGTCTGCCATGTAAATATTAGCCGAAGCACTGGAGAGAAGTTCATTAGAGTTACAGAAAGAGAGAAAAGGCATTGTCCTCTTTTCTGGGTCTGACAGAGTCCCAGACAGAGCATTTCTGAGGCAATAAATGGAATGTGGCAGGAGACCCGCTTTCCAGTATTTGCCGGCACACTTACACCCCATGTGCAGTGCAATAAAATATTTCAAATATCTCTCTTTGCCTATCAAGACAGAATTTTAAATAGCCTTTTTCGGCTTTATTGTCAATCTGTTTCCTTTCCAGAACTGACTTTTTGCATAACCTTTGTAATGAAAATACCAGAAACATTTCTGCCTCTACCCATTTCTAAAAATGAGACACTCAGACTTTTGATGGATGGGCCTTTTGCATATTCATAGCCTTTGTTTATGTCTCGCCTGGTTATGAGTCCCCCCTCCTCTCCCCTCTCCCCATTTGCCATCAAGATAGTTTATGTTCAGGATTTCTCCAAAAGTAGGAAAAAGTGCAATGGAAGTAAAAGTCCAAATTGAAGCAAATGTCTTGCTCTCTGTACTGTGCACTGAGTTGTATCCTGGGGTTGAATGGTGACCCATGACTGGTCGACATCCAGCCTGTACTTCCAGAGGCCCTACCACTGGGCAGCACCCATTCTGACCAACATTCATTCATTCAACAAATGCCTGTGGTATGTATGATATGGGGGGGGGGGTAGTTAACTGTGCTATGTGGCAGCAAATTTTTAAAATGGTAATTTCAGTCCTTATGAAACATAGTCCCAAGAACCTCGGCTTACTCGGTGCCATAACATGCCAGGAATGTAACCTTTAGTTTTTCGTCTGGCCTTCCCAACTTCAGTTTCCTCGTCTGCAAATTGGAGATAATAGCACGCCTTCCTTGTGGGCTTGGTGTAAGGACTACATGAAAGAATGTGTTTGGGATACGATATGAATATTTAACAACCGGTAAGACACAGGCATTGATTAGTCAGAGAAGGTGTTGGTCATTCCCACACACTAGAAGGATGTGGAATTATCTCGTACATAAGCAGTACTCAGGAAAGTTCCCCACTCACCTCTTTTTTTTTTGTATATGTAAACCTAAAAGCAAATAGTGCAATGCCTTACATATAATATGATCTCAATAAATATTTATTAAATTGAAATGATTGGATGGAATTATTCAAATCCTTTAGGTGAAAGGAAACATGTATTACTATTAAATATGGCTGAAGGGAATGACGCTATTTGATTTTTTGGTTATATACTGTGATCTTTGGATGATGCAGGCATAATAATGTATGGTTACTAAGTATTTCTCCTGGTAGGTTTCTCGTGCATATTGAATTTTCTAAAACAAAGGACCCCATCCAGACATAAAGCCCAATAGATCACAGCAACTTGAAAACAAGGACCATTTCTTACTTGTCTTTTTAGCCCTAGAATCTTGCTCAAGACCTGACATAGAGTAGGAACTTGATCAACGTTTGTTGAATAAATGCATGAATGAATGACACAGGTTATATCTAGACCCACAAAACTGAAGTGAACAGGTTTGACACATTTAACCCCCAGTGTTTTGAAGACATTGACCTGAATATTTTCATAAAAGAGAAACCGAGAGGAAAAGAAGGGAGGAAGGAAAGAAGGAAGGAAGGAGAATAAAAGGAAGAGGGAAAAGAGGAAGGAGCTGAAAATATCCAATTAATACCTGAATTTCCCCAAATTCATTCACAGCCGTAGAGGTAACCGGACTGTATCCAGGTCATAGTGAATTTCTTCACTGTCTATGCCTTCTTTGAACCCTAACAGACTATCTCCTTATATATAACATGTTTGAGTTCATTCATTCAAGCATACATCCGACAAATATTTATTAATTGCTGTAAGGAGATAAAAACACAAGACACCTGTCATCAAAGACAGCAGAGAAGATATATGCAGAAAAGGTATTACATGAGCAAAACTCCTGCAGCTACCCAGAAGCTGAGAAAGGATAGCCAAGACCGGGAAAGACTTACAGAGATGGGGTGGGGAGGTGGGCTTTCTTTGGATCTTATAGAAGGTGTCAGGGGGTGAGCAATGGCCAGAGTCAATTTTTTTTGAGGATTTGAGATATATCAAATGTAACAACTGCTTTACCAACATTAACAAATTTAGTCTTCTCTCTCTGTTTGTCACACACACACACACACACACACACTGATTTAATATTATCCCCATTTAAAAATTTGAGACGATATCAAAGTTCCTAGGAAGTGAGGGCCAAATTCTCAGAGCTAACAGGGGACAGAGTCAGCAATTGAACTGGGATCAGTCCAACATCACTTATCCATTCAACATGCATTTATTGGAGGGAGAGGCAACTAAGAATAAAATTATTAAAAGGACATAATCCTTAATTTCCATGAAGCCTCTTTCTAGAGCAGGAGAGAAACCATTATAGAATAAACAGGTGCTAGAACAATGACAGAGAAGCTCAGAGGAGTGCACCATCAACAAAAACATTGAGGAGTCAGATGGAACAAAGAAAATAATGGGCGAGGAGTGATCAGACTGGATTAATTGTGTACCCTGGCATCTGATGGATGTGATGCAGAGCCTCACAAGCTCCGGGCACTGAGAAAGGTAAAAAGCTGAGTAAGAGGGCAGGAGGACCTGGGGTTGAGATGGGCAACTGGGAGAATTGCAATGCCAGTGTGCGGTGAACCAAGACACCAATGCTGAAGGCAAGTGTGAAGCATCCGGGTGACCACCTGGCCACAGAAATGGAGGTGGGTGAGGAATTTGCAGAGAACTTTACTACAAGACTGAAGAGCATGCCTGGCTCCATCCTGACCCGTGGAGTCTTCAAGAGAGCAAGCCTTGAGGAAAAGAAGTTAAGAAAGAGCATTTAGCGCAGAGAACCTGTCCTCCCATCAGAAATTTAACTCACACCCACTCTGTGGCTTGCCTAATTATATTTTAAAGTTCTCCTTTGCTTTGATTATCCATCCCCTTTGGCGTTTTGTAGAATATTCCAGTTTTCTGTTTTGCTGTGTATTTGTGCAAGGCTCCTAAAGTTTGACGTAGACTAGGCCAAAATGTATAAATAATTTTCTTTTTCAGACCAAATGGCTCCTGCAAGTGATTGGAAACCAACCAGTTTGTGAGCAACCCGTATTCACATCACATTCTTTTTTATTTTGCATCCCCTCAATATCAGATGACCTTTCAGACCAGTTCATTAAGGACTGTGACCTCAAAAAGAAGCCAAGAAAGGGAAAAAATGTGCAGGTTGCCCTGAATGTTGAGTCAGACCAAAAGAAACCAAGAAGAAAAGATACACCGGCATTGCACATCCCACCTTTCATACCAGGTAACGGACAATGAGTTCAGTTCGCACATCTGTAAAAGGGAACCGCTGCCGTAGATCACATTGGTCTTACAACGTTTCCTTAAATACTTGGGTGTTTTTAAATCACTGGTACTATCCCTACATCTGTCTTCATGACAATATGGCCAGCTGCTATAACAAGTGAATTACAAAATGTTAATGGCACAAGTTTTGGGTTTTTTTTTTTCCACTCATCAATAGTGCAAGTTGCAAAAGCAGGTTCTGCTCCAAACAGTAATTCAAGGATTCTGGCCGGTGGCAGTTTGCACGTCACCAGCACATGGCTTTCAAAGTCACCGTGAGCCTCAGCATCCAGCAGGCACAGGGATGAAGTGGGGAGGGGCACAGAACAGAGGGCGAGATTGGCAGGACCAAAAGGGGCACACCTCGCGTCCTTCAGTCCCAAACTTCACCCGAATGCAAGGGAGGCTGAGAAGTGTAGACTCTCTGTGTGCCTAGGAAAAAGCAAAATGGTTTGACAAACACGTTGTCTAACGTGTCTCTCTAACAACCTTGTGTGTGAGGTGTGACACTGTTTCCCAACAGTTTTGTTTGGTCTTCTTTCCTTTTCTCCTTCCCTCTGGGTCATGTATTTAGTGTTCTTTCCACTCATGACCCACTTGGAGGGCTACAAAACAAATAGAAGCCAGAGCTTCCTGGGAAGGAACTTTCAGTTTTACAAGACAAAACAGAAGCACCTAAGTAGCTGAAATATGCAGGAAGAAATAACAACTTTATGTAAAAGTTGTTTACTTATGTAAAAGTAAAATAATTGCTTTATGTAAGTAATGAGGTCCTTACATAAAGACTCCAGGAGCTCAGCCTGGGCAAGGGGTTGTGGAAAGTTCCCTAGAAGAGGCCGCTTTCAGAGAGTCTTTAAATGATGGAGAGAAATTTCACATGTGGGAGAGGTGAGAAGGCAGGCAAGACACTGAAGAGTGAAGCATGTGGCCTGCAGAACAACAAATGATGCATTGCTCTAGCCAGGATGGCCCTGGGAGGCAGGCAAACCTGGGCTCAATTCCTGGCCCTGACCCCTGGGAGCTGGGCTGCTGTGGGTATATTTCGGTGCCTCGTTTTCCTCAGACATGTGACGGTGATGGTAATATTAAATTCCTCAGTGTTTTCTGAGGCTAACATAAAATCAGGCACGTAAAACCCTTTACTTAGAGGATGTTCGCTAGTGTTGCCTCAATAGAGACTAATTCTTAATATTGAAACGATTGTTTAAAATAAGTTTGGAAAGATATATTGACTACCATCACTAGGCATATGTGCAAATATGAAGGCATCGTCCTTACGTAGTAGGATATATGTGTTTGACCCTGTTTCCCCATTTGTTCCCCAAACCATGCAGGTGTGCTTTCAGAACATTTCATTCAAAGATACGATGTTCAAGAGAGACATCCAAAGGGCAAAATGAGTCCAGCTGTTCATAACACTGACCTGGAACAGAAAAAACCGAGGAGAAAAGACACACCTGCCCTGCACGTGTCCCCCTTTGCAGCAGGTAAGAGAGCTGGTGCAAGGCATTTGCAGGGGGAGACGGGAACAGGTCAAGAGCCTTACCATCTGGAACTGCCACGGGCATGGCCTTTGTCCTGGCCCAGCAGTCTGGGTCACACAGAAGTGCTCTGGGGAAGAGGAGCATGTATTGCTGCCTTTCACGTTTACCTTCCCCGGCAGCTCCCCCAGGGCTGAGTTGGAGCGGGGGGAGGTTCAGAGCATTACTCGTGCTTCAGCAGGACTGGTCAAGTTCACTGAGCCAAGGAAATAGAAATGTCAGTGCGTCCTTGAAAAGAGTTGAAATATCCCCCTCCCTAGTCTTCCATGAATCATGCATCTTATGACTGATAGCGGATTCTCCCAAGATGCCTGGATATACTGACCGAATCTTTAAAACAAGAGAAAGAGAGAGGGAGAGGGAGAGAAAGGGAGATTCAGAAATTATGATAGCCACCTTCATATGTGTCAAATCAAACCAAAAAGTCTTGCTGAACTATGTACACCACCCCAGGCTATATAAGGCAGCTAACGTATGAAGTGTAGTCTTGTCCCTGAGAATGTTAAGTGCAGGTTGGGGAAAAAGACATATACATTCACGATTAGGTTATAAGACTGAGCGAGTCTTATACATGTGACTGAGTGAGTCACATGTGTGAGTGTGTGTTTTACATAGATATTTGGAGGGGGTGGCAGAGAAGAAAATGTACTAGTGTTTATTGAGACTCTACTAAATGTTAGGTACTGAGTTCGGTATGTTTGTGGATTTTGTTTAAATCAGCTGAGTAACACAAGAAAGGAGCTATTAGGTCCCTTCACATAAAAAAGCTGAAAGAGAATGTATGTAACTTAAAGTCTTCTGTGGATGACATTGATGGAGAGGTAGCTGCTTGGTTGATTGGTTGGATTGAGATGGGATGATTAGGAGGACAGATAAATGGATCAAATTATGCTCAAGATCAAACGCAGTGACGCAGCAGAGCTGGGGCTCTAATCCAGGTCTGCCTTACGTCGTACTGGGGTGGATAGTTGGGACTTTCAGTTCTATGGCAATCCAGAAGGGACACTTAGGGAGGAGAAGAGATTTTGTTGCTATAGGACTATGTTTCCCCATTATTTTATTTAATAAAAAATTGAAAGACACCTCAGAAGAAGACATCATAAATAGGCAGACAGGGATACAGACAAGGCCACTGATCTCTGTGGAGCAGAGCCAGGCAAGGACGCATGGAGCATTGAGGAGGCATTTCTCTGAAGAAATGGACCAAGGACCAAGTGACAGGTTCTGAACTGCCTCAAACGTGTTCTCATATGCCTGCAATGAACCTCCAACCCATCACACATTTCCCCCAAGCTCTGCCTCTGTCCCAGTTCTAGTCACCTTTCAAGACTCAACCAGATCAAAGTCTCTGCTAACAGACCCCTCCGAGTCCAAAATGAATCTTTTCTGTCCGTAACTAACTCTGTAGTAGATGGGCATGCAAACTGAGACTGTCATCTTTCAGTATAGTTTTCATCGTTCTTGCTGCTATTTTTGTAGCTCTTCTTTAAATTGACTTAAATTTGATGAATTCATGAGAACTGGCCTGTGATTGCTCTATGTTGCTGGTATTGACCTTGCTGTCTAGCCAAGTCCCTTCTATACGGCAGTGCTCAATAAGGATCTGTTGATTTGATATTCTATTTGCCAATCACAATTCTTGGCAGTTCCAAGTTCTCTATTAGGAGATTTTATTTCTTTACCTATTCCTGTATTTGTTTTTATTGAAGTTCTTCTAGGGGAAGACTTGATTGAGGAACAAAATATTTATGGGCATAGAGTCACCTTAGCAGAGGCATTGAACATGGGCTTTGCGATCAGAAAGGACTAAGTTTGATCTCTGGTTCTGCTCATCCTAGCTTTGTGAGCCTGGGCAACCAGCACAAACAAAAGAGCCTCCTTCATTTCATGCATTTCTGAATGGAGGACCATAAAAATCTGTTTCCCAGGATTGTTAACAAAATTAAATAAAGTATATGAAGCACTTAGCACAGATCCTGGATTGTTCAAAGTCCTCAATAAATGTGAGTTCCCCTCCATTCTCTTCAATCTTATATTCCTTGAGATTATTCAAACCATTTCTAAAAGTGAGAATTTTCCTAGCTGCAAGTGTTTTTACCTCTCCATATAAATCCACTGATTCAAAGGACTTCCTAAAATGTTAAGCCCTGTTTATTTAAGCAATGGATGCTGCCTACATCCCAATATCTCCATCTTAGGAGAGCAGCTTCCGAGCTGAATTTTTAAAAAGTGTTTATCAAACAGGGCAAAGTACACAGAGCGGGAAAGAGAGGCTGTATATCCACGGACTCTACACACATTATGGAATTCCTAGGATCAGCAAATCTCTGTGTTGTATTTGCAATTATAGATAGTGTTCTCTGATTCTAGCTTTTATTAGCATATTAGCTGAAGCACTTTATTTTTGAAGAGCCTTTTAGTATCTAAAGATTTGGCAGTAATCGAAATGCTAGTTAAGCTGATAAGGATAGAGCCTTCGGCAGATGTTCAGAGAGACTCATATTGGTTCTAATAAGGGTGTTGAGAGGAACTCACAGACAAATGCACTCTGGAGACATCTCCTCTCATTAGCCCTTGGCGAGTGAAGACCGGACAAGGATTATCTCTCTCTTCTAAATCTCTTGCTAACTGCCTTCATTCCCCTAGGTTAATGAGCTTATTTGATGGGTTCCAACTGCCAGACAACTCCTTAGTGAGGAGTCATCTCTGACTTCCTTGCCAACCCAGGTCTGTTCCCAACTTGGCCCACATTTGCCCGAGCCCCCCATCTTGGTGACTGCATGGCAGGGTGCGTAGGACTGTGATTAGTAAGATCTTAATAGCCGAGAGCTGCTTAAAAGAAAAAGAAGTCTTTAGCTAAGGTTTGTGGCAAAAGGAACCAGGAAAGTAAAGAATAACGAGGCTGGAAGCATTGAAGAGAAGTTGCTTGGAAAATTGGCCCACGAGTTGTAAATATTTGGAGATCAAAGCTCACTAATGTGCTTGTAGAAAGGAGACTGATATGTCTTTTGAAAGTGACACCTCTTCTGTTTTTCTGGTAATAGTGTTCTCTCTGGTGTGGTTTGCCAGGACAGGTGGCATCTCAGACCTGGCTTCCTTAGAGGCATACATCTATAATGCAGGTGACCAGCTCTGAGTGAAATCATGGCCTAAAACAGCTTGTTGCAAGGCTAATTGGTTGGCCCTTAGAGACCTTGGACTGACATCTTTGGCCTTAAAAACATACCAGTTTCTAACATAGAGGCAAGTTCCTTAAACTCTCCTACACAGAGAATGGAAAGGTAGGAACTGATATTTTCTAAGTCCCTACTGTATCCCAAGTCCCCTGATAGATGCTAGGATATCCTTTAAGAACCTCACAGTTCTTGGCCAGGCAGGCTCAGTTGGTTAAGCGTCTGACTCGATTTCAGCTCAGGTCATGATCTCATGGTTCGTGACTCTGAGCCCTTCATCAGGCTCTGTGGTGACAGTGCAGAGCCTGCTCAGGATTCTCTCTCTTTCCCTCTATCTCCACCCCTCTCCACCCTCTCAAAATAAATAAATTAAACTTAAAGAAAAAAAAAAAAAAAAGAACCCGAGAGTTCAGTAGGGGGTAGGGGTGATGGATGTATTGTCCAATGATTCCTACAATGTGAAAAGTGCTTTAATGGAGGTTCACGTAAAAGTGTGCTTGAAGCATAAAAGAATGTTGGTCTAAATCTACCTGGCAGTGTCACCCCCTGAGGGAGATATGATTTATTTTTTTCTCCAGTTTTGCAAATGAATAAACTGAGGCTCAGACAGGTTAAATGACTTGCTCAAAGTTCAATGACCACCAGGACAAAGCTTTCTGGCTCTAGAGTACATTTCTTCAAAAACATACCTCTGTTTCCCACGGGAGAACATAGGCTCAGGACTGGGTTAAATCACAGACCAGTGTTTATCAAACCTCATTCATCATCAAATGAACAAAGCTGACAATATGAAACATCAAGCAGAATGCAGTGATGACATAGATGTTACTGATTTAAGGCTCATCCTAAACAATGATAGCCATGAAATCAAGATTTTGATGAGCCACAATATGTATTTTTCATTGTAAGACATTATTTTAAGGCTTAACTATATTAATATAAATGCTAGTTCACTTTCCACTTGAAATTATCTCCTGTGTCCCTGTGGAAAGCCTAGCCTAGTTTGGGAAGGGCTGACCTTGATGGTTAAACAGGCTCCTCCTTTCCCTGGAATCCCAAGACTTTTTTTTTCCTGCCCAGATGCTTGTACAACTAGGTTTCAAGGATACCCCAAATAATCAGAAAGTTGACTGGGATCTGGGAATTTAAACGCTCTTGTCCACTTTGAATCAACTCAAATTTGGCTTGATGTGAAAAGATATCAAGGAAATTAAGATGGAAAGTTTGGGGGATTAGCATAGTTAACTGTATGTTCTCCTACCATGATAGCCTTAATTCCAAGTAAAAATCCAAACCTCTTTGCAGCGGGTATAAGAGAAAATATCTCCCACTGTGTTTCCTAAGTGATTTATGCAAAATCCTCATTTTCAACCAGACTTCTGAAATTGTTTTTCTCCTCCAATAAATATCAGCTAATTGGTAAAGAACCCATATGAACAAACTAGGAACTGAATCAAATGAATAGTCATTAAGATCAACACATAGTTTTCATTAATTTGCCGCTGTTGAATGGAGTCCAGTGTTGTAGAAAGGCCTCTTGTGGTGCACAGCTTTCTACCCTCATGTTTAGATCTTTATGAAATGCTTAATGAACCGAAAGGATTCTAATTATGAGAAGGTGGGAGCGGGGCAAGGCACTGTGGTTGGCTGGGCTGAGATGACAGAAATCACGGAGGACTGGCCTTGAATCATGCCCTCCTTTGTGTTTTTATTAAAATGACCCTACTTCACAATTCACAGGATGAGCAGACCCACCCAGATCTCCTTGGATGGCCTTAACTGGTCTGATCAGTCCAGAAAATTGTGCTTAGGCTTCTGAATTTCAACGATCAGTAAACTCTTGAAACAGAAAATATATTGGAGCCCAACATAGGGGTACCAACTTTGGATTCTGCCTAGTAAGAGGCTAAAAAGCTAACCACCTGACATGCCTAAAATTTCATAAAAGAAAGGATATTTTAATACCCAAAAGGAGAAAAAGAGTCACCTCAAAATAAAGAACAATTTTTTTAAATGGTAGTCACAGAACTTTACAAAAACTCACTGCCCGTTCTTGAGTTTCTCATTTTGCTCTGAACCACATAAAGTTCAGCGCCTACCAGGACTGACACACAGAAATGGCATGTTCAGAGCCTCTGCTCAATATTTCCCCTAGATGTTAAAATGTAGTTGATTTTGACTTTATGCTGCTGACCAGTTCTTTGCAAAGAAGTGAACTAGCAAGTGTAAAAGGAAGGGATGGGGTGCCCGGGTGGCTCAGCCGGTTACGTGTCTGACTGTTGGTTCCGGCCCAAGTCATGATCTCACGGTTTGTGAGTTCAAGCCCCGCATCGGGCTGTGTGCTGACAGTGCGGAGCCTGCTTGGGATTCTCTCTCTCCTATTCTCTCTGCCCCTCCCCTGCTCATGCTCTTTCTCCCTTTCAAAATAAATAAACTTTACAAATGAAACAAAAACGTATAAAATAAAAGGAAGGGAGAAGCGGACTCAGCTGCTCACAGGCATGGTGCTGTGCTCAGCACTGGACGAGCTTCTTGTTCAATGGGCACAATAGCCCTTCACATCAGTATCAGTGTGCTCATTTTACACCCAAGAAAATTCAGGTGTGAAAGTGTTCACGGGCCCAACACAGATCAAGTGAGTGACAGAATGAGAGGTCCGAAGCAGTTGGACTCCAAAACCTGTTTGCTTTCATCCAACTGTGCTGTGAGCTTAAATGCAGAACACAGACACGGGGGTAAAAGTTGCCTCTGACTCCCAGGTTAGTGTCTCCTGGTAACCAGAGCGGTGTCCTGCCTGAGTCACAGCTCCTCTGGGAAGGCCAAATAAGGCCACCCGGCTCCCTCTTTCTGTTGGCACCTTTAACACTTAGCTCTGCAGATGCTAAAGGGCTTTTGGGTTGTCATGCTCCTGTGTGCTGTGTCTACGCTGTAAGGTTGTCTAATATTTTAATTAGAGGCACTTAATTGCAGATTGGTGCTTTGTTTTGCAGGTATGACACTGCTCAGGGACGAGAGACCCAAAGTGATCATGGAAGATGACGAAAAGGATGGTGACAAAATAGCTATTTAAACAGAGTTCCCCTGAGACCCTTGTAAATAGGTTAGATTGGTTCCCTGTGGCGACCTAGAAAAAAAATAGACTTGCTTCTGCTCTCATTTTGTCATAATCTGCCTTTAAGATCCAGACACCTTTCCCCCAGGAGGCATACTATATCAGATTGCCAGTCACCTCTTTGACTCTCTCTTCTTTCTTGAATCTGGTTTCTATTCCCGCCTCTTGCATTTTCGTTTTCTAATGCAGCGGAAAGGAAACAGATCACTCCAAAGTGGGAGGTAACAGGGAAAACTCTAGTGTTAGCTTCTGCATCTTCTGGATCAATTCATGGAGCAAAGAATACGAATAGCATGGAAGTGCTTTATTTCTTGGTCTACACTGGTGACCAGGACTTGACTTGACATTATCCAAATAGCAGCTCAGGGGGGGACTGACTCCCAGTTGCCAGTTAAGGAGGCGGGAAGGCTTGGTTCAGACTCACTGATTACTTTGGAGAACATGGTCTTTTGTGTCCTTTATCTTTCCTCAAGAGTCCAAGTGTCTCTGGTGACCTTTCTATGATCCTTGTAACTGATACCCTAAAGGCAAATGAGTTGGGGAAGTCAACCCAATTGACCGTGCTGGTCTACTGAGAAGCTTAGCAATATTTCTTATTTATTTTTATTTTTTAAAACATCTCTTAACCATGTTATCCTGAAATTTGTGAGCTGTGTCCCAAGTGAACCATGATAGGTAGAATATTGTCCGTGATGAATTTTCTCTTTAAAAAATTAATTAAGGTCGATGGAAGGCGTTTGTATATTTTTAGCATTCTGACTTATTTAGACCCCAATATGCTTTCTTGAATGGGAAGGAAAAATGTGGTGTTAGCTACTGAGCAGGGATCTACACATAACCCCAGCCCCAGCCTGCTGGCTATGGGTGCCGTGGGAAACCTTTGCGTGAAGGCCTCATCCACCAGGTGATGGATGTGAGGAGATGCAAAAACTGTTGTGCAAAAGTAGAAAGGTGGATATTCAAACAGATCCCGCCTGAAAGGGCTAATGTGGAGGCTCTATATACACCCTGGCTCCAAAAGGCTGTCTTTCTCACAAACGTGGACAAGATATAGGACACTGCTGGTAATAAAAACGCTTCTAACCACATGTTTATGGCCCGGTGCATTTCTTCTAAAAATTATTTACTTACAAATACCAAGAGAAGAGGTTGCAGGAGAGAATTACAGGACTGATTCTGTTTGTTTTTTGACCCACATAAGTTTAAAAATATTTGAATTGGCCATTAATATTTCACAATCCTATCAGGAGAATTAGCCTAAAATTCTAGATGTGCAGATTCTCTTGGAAAAACACCTCAAGATCTGACAACCTCGGGCCTGATTAGAAGCATGGCAACTGTCAGCTGATGCTGGGCACCGGATGCCCTTTTACAAACACACATTGTCCAGCTCGCCCTCTGCCCCGCATGGAGTATGTCGTCTGCTGACTTTACCCTCCAGCCTTCACATTTGGGTTTGGAGTCGCTGGTGAAGACCCACACTTCGTGTTCCTAATGATCTCTTGCCAACTTGATCCCAGGACTCCCTTTTCACTTCTGATGGCCTCAATCCCAGGGGTCAGGGAGGAGGGGAATAAGATGTGGCCAGGCTGCTGGTTTAGGCATAAGTGGTGCAACAGGGCCACCATAAATTCTTTAAGAAACTGAAGGCAAGTACTGTACATAATAGGATTATATCACTTCCAGCAGCAATTTTTACCAAGGGGTTCTCCCTACAAAAACACAGATGCCGTCTTCTGCTATCAGATTTGCTGATAAGCATGGTGTGTTCCTGCAGCCATGCTTTCAGGGTCTACTCAATAAACTCACAGGCTGCTCAGGGAAAGCCCAACCCATTTCTGACTTCTAGATGGTGTGGAGAATAGACGGGCTCTTGTAGAGACAAAGGCCTTGGGTTCCAATCCCAACTGTGCGACACTGAGCAAGTCCCTGAAACTCTCTGTTTCTTTCTCTTAAAAATGAAAATAAGAATCCCTATTTGGCTTTCTTCATAGTTTGAGAATGAAATGAGATCATGTATGACAAAGAGCTTTGTGAATGAAAAAAACCACATCGATATGTAACACAGGATCATTTTAAAGACATTTTCGGAGCAAGGACTCTACCTCTTCTATTGCCAAATCTCCATTGCGTGGATATTAAATGGGTAGCGATCATACGGAATTCAATGACAGCACCTGACAAAGGACTTCCAATAAGGAGATCCCATCACTTGCACAGCCAGAACTGAAAGAGTAGCCCTCCTCCTTCTGGGAATGGCCTTTGTCACCGTCTCCACTGAAAAGGAGGGTTCACAGAATGCAGAGGGGCAAAGCCAGTCAAACATCCAACCAATGCTGGACACCGCTGGGGTGATTTGGACTGAAATCTAATCTCCCTTACTTCCCTTGACCCACATGGCTCTTTTCTGGGCAGCTTAAGTAGAGGCTTCATAATGAGGATACATTCTGATTAAAATAGACAGTTCTTAGTACGTTGTGAACAACTTCCCTCCCGCCACATAATAGAATTAAGAAAATAAAAGCATTATATGGTAGCCTATTCAGAAAGAAGGCCCAAAGTAAAGGCATCCCAACAGAACCGGCAAACCAGTTGGCCATTTGTCCCTTCTGAAGGCATCTACCAACCCCAAGCTACCTGGATGAGGAGGCACCAGATGTGAGACACCCCCACACAGGACTGCTGCCTTTCTTTAGATCCAGACCCTCTTTAAAAACTGTTGCCTGAGATCACACAGCCAACTTCTCATGTGTAATTATCACTTGGGGAGGCAGAACTTAGCAGGTGCTGAAGGATAGGGATAGAATCATAAAGGACTCAAGCCGTGTTTCCTTTTCAATTCAATTAAGTGAACTTTCCTTCCCAAGCCTGTGTTGTCCAGGTTGTTTCTTAAAACAAGGATAGATTGAGATAGCATGCGGTTGTGAAAACAAGCTAGTCAGGCAATTATTTTTCCTAGCTGAGAATAAGAGGCTAGTTCCATAATGGATTTTGTAGAGCCTCTGTCATCTTGTGGAACTAAGATGTAATTTGTAAGTGTGAAAAGGTTACTCAAAAACTCCCCAAGGCAGGGAATGACTGTACAGGAAACCCATGAGTTGAGAATATCCCCCTCCTGTTCTCCTGGACACAAGATTGCTTTGAACTGGCTTTGAAGTATCATCTGTACAGAGGGTTCAGAACCCTAGGATGGCCATGATTCCTGACCCACAAAATCAGGGCAGGAGACTGCTCATAGATAAATGTGCAGGGAAAATAATGCACTATTTGAAAAGAGCTCTTGCCTCAAGAGCCCCTGATATCAGCTTACCTTTTGCAAGAAGAAAAGGTAGGAATTTCCTAACCTATGGTAGCAGGTCCTTCCAGCAAAATAAGAGTCCTCGTTTTTCAGGGGACTCCCAGAGAAGAAATAGAAAATGGAATACCACTGTGCTCATCCTAACCAATGTCACTCTGCCTCCTGATGACAAATGTGAACGTCAAGGTTGACTAAGATAGCAAACTACAGATCCTCTTGTCCTTATAATTATGTGAGAGCTTCAGAAGAACAATATATAGGGGTGCCTGGGTGGCTCAGTTGGTGAAGCATCCAACTTTGGCTCAGGTCATGATCTCACGGTCTGTGGGTTCAAGCCCCGCATCGGGCTCTGGGCTGACAGCTCAAATCCTGGAGCCTGCTTCAGATTCTGTGTCTCCCTCTCTCTCTCTGCCCCTCCCTGACTCATGCTCTGTCTCTCTCTGCTTCTCAAAAATAAATAAAAACATTAAAAAATTTTTTACAAAAAGCAGTATATACTTCAATATTTATCAACTAAATCATTTATAAACTATATTTAAAATTTATTAAATGCTACTTAAATAATGCCCTTCACGAAAGGAACAGCGTGCTCTGAGCCCTTGTGTTTGTTCAATCTTTTTCCTATATCATCTCACTGGATCCTCAGAAGCCATTGTAGGAACGCGTACTAGCCAAGGATATTGACTTGAAGGAGTGGCCAAGACTGGAATTCAGGTCTCTGAACTCCTAGCCCAGCACTCTTTGTATTTTACAAAACTGTCCTGAAAATCCCCCTAAAAGCCAGTTCTGGAGGACAGAGAAGCTTAAAGAGGGAGGTTTTTCAGTGATCCAGAAAGGAGTGCAATATGTAAACGGTTCCCTTTCGTGACTTTTCCCTGCCCTCTCTAAGGAGACTCATGTTTGCCTAAGTACATAAACATTTTCACCTTTCTGACACCCAGAATCTGATGGTGAGTAGCAGATCCTATGCTTGAAGGAAGTGAGTGGATTATCTTCATCTTCTCATTCCACCCCAGCCCACATATTATCCATTCTGTTGTACTTCACGGCCAGACTGATCTTTTCCAAAACCCAAATCTGACCATGTCTGACCTCGCCTTAGTGTCTTCTTCTGGCTTAGAATAAAGGCAAACATCTAGAGCCTGGGACTACTCCCTTCACCCTCCTCTGTGCTCCAGGGGTGTTGGCCTCCTGACAACTCTTAACGTGTGCAACATTCCCTCTACCACAGCATCCTGCCGCTTCCAGGGATGATCCTCTCCCCTCCCTCCCACCCACTCCCCCACCCGGGGTCACAGGACACTCGGCGAAGTCCACTCAGCCTTTAGAGCTCAGCAAAATGACACCTCCCCAAGGAACCTCTTCCTAGCCACTTTTTGTTTTAAACTTATTTATTTATTTTGGGGGGTGGGGAGCAGAAGAGGGGCAGAGAGAGAGGGAGAGAGAAAGAATCCTAAGAAGACTCCTCACCGCAGAGTGTGTGGAGCCCAGTAAAGGGCTCGAACTCACGAACTGTGAGATCACGACCGGAGCCGAAATCAAGAGTCACACACTTAAACAACTGAGCCACCCAGGTGCCCCTTTCTCACCTTTTTGACCAGGTCGGGCTTCTCCATTACTCACGTGTTCTCCAACCACCAAGTTCTCTTCCTTCATGGTCCTTGTCTTTCATGATCATCCATTTGCAAAACTGGTTAACCTTTGTCTCCTCGCCATGAATACAGAGGTTGCATCTGGTTCTGCACCACTAACACCCTATGCCTGGCATAGAATTTAGCATGACATAAACGGTCTAGAAATGCCAGCGAGTGAGTGGGCGAAGGAATGAACTTTGTGAGACACCAAACCTGATAGTGCAAGGCTGCCATGCCATCTGCCAAACTGGAGGAACACAAGGTTACTAACTCTTACAGTAGACCGGAGAGTCACTATAGCCACAGCAAGCTGGTCTGTGTTCTGGACCCCAGGTCCTCCCGTTGGTACCAGAGAGTTCTCTCAATTAGCAGCCCACCTTCCGGTGAGCAGGGTTTTCTGTTAGCAAGTCCTCTCCCCTCAGAATCAATGGTGGAGTCAGAGGGAGGGGCAGTTGCCCAGTAACCTGAGGGTGTGAGTGTCATGGCTTAAGGGTGCCATGGCCGGCCAAGGTGAAGACCTCACAGACGCTGGAGTTGGGGGGTTTCCAGCACAGCAGAGTCGCTGTGCTCTGGCACCTAACGCTTCTGCTTTTTAAGCTGCTGTATTATCACCATATGTGTTCACCCTAGTGATTACGTAGGACGTGGAGAAAATACCAATCTATTGACATTTGAGACAAATGACAAGGGAAAATCTAAGATGTTGGTTTGACCATATAATTTGCAGAAACAGTTTTTTTTTCAGATGTATTATTATTATTGCAAGAGCAATTGAGCTTCTCATTAATTGCGTGTGGAAGGCATCTTTGTTCTTTTTTCTAATCACAGAAGGAATTCTCTGTACCTCCAGTCCATTTTCCAGTCTGTTGGCTTCCCAGCACAGTTTAGGCTAGGAGCTCTGAAGTGTTAGACATACCTTCCATCAGCCTTGACCTCCGGCCTGCAGAGTTTTGGTCCATCCCATTGTCTATAGCCCAAGGTCCTGTGCGTCATACTCCTGAGAACGTGAGAATTCTAGTGCGCCCAATGCCTCCACAGGCTGAGGTAAACAGGAGGAGTTCTGAGACCCATTGAGGCCCAAATCATCCCTGCTGTTCCAGGTGACTTCTAGGTGAGTCAGCTTGTCGTATGGATTCAAAGACCCTGAGACCCCATGCCCACCTGTGCCTGAGTCTTGGAAGAAATCACATTTGCCATGAACTTTTCCAGGACCTACTGTTACAAAAAAAGTCCTAATCTTTTGATTTTTTTTAATGTTTGTTTATTTTGTTTATTTTTTTAATGTTTATTTATTTTTGAGACAGACAGAGAGAGAGAGAGAGAGAGACTGAGCATGAGCGGGGGGGTGGGGGGGAGGGGAGAGGGAGACACAGAATCCAAAGCTGCCTCCAGCCTCAAGCTGCCAGCACAGAGCCCAACGCGGGGCCCAAACCCACAAACCGTGAGATCATGACCTGAGCTGAAGTTGGATGCGTAGTCGACTGAGCCACCCAGGCACCCCTCTTTTGACAGTTTTGTACAGCTAAGGACCAACTGCCACCTTGTGCTATGATCCTGGCAGCTGGGTGTAGAGGAATGACTGCTGCATACAACCTTCTGCAGCTAAAAGCTGCTGCCAGGCACCCAGGGTAGCTCCTACGGGCTTGTCATGGGTCCTGGGATCACCCTAGGGGAAAATGTGTGAAACACCCTCTAAGGGTGGTATAGTCAAGTTCAGGGCCCTCCTGTAGTTCTAGAACCAGCCTGAATACCAAACTGACCCTTGGTTACCAGCAGGGGGCCACAAATAGCAGCAGTGATGAAGGCAAAGGCAGGTTGAGAGACAGGAGTTTGAAAGAAATGTGTGAAACTAGGAGGGTGTCGATGTGGGGAGAGTGGATCCCTGGGGTAAATCCAAGTTCTGGAAACTTGAATATCAGGGTCTTCTGTGGCTTCTTTCGCAATTTACCAGAAATGCTTCCAGATGGCAGCCTGGCTTTCCCTCCTCCCTGAACACTCTATGGCTTCCAGCTACCCCCCAGCATTCAAGAAGGTCCTGCAAGTAAAGGGCCACAAAGCTTAAACTTCATTCGCTACTTAATCAGTCTGCCCTCAGTGGACCCAAGAGACAGACGCTGGCTGTGCTAAGGACAGGGGAGCTGCTATGAGCCTAGGCAAGTGCGGGCACCTGTTTCTTTCACCCTTTTTTGCAGTGGTACTCAAATATCATATGTTCTCCACACTTTCGCTGACCAGATCTTGTAGCAGCACGACTGATGAAATTAAAAGGTGAACATCATTAAGACAAGACTACCTGCTTCAGGAAATTTTGATAAGGCATCTTCCCCAGTTCTTGCAGTGCCAACCAGGTTGTCCTTGAATGCTAAGTGACTGATACAGCTCCTTTTCTAAATGTTTATGTATTTATTTTTGATATAGAGAGAAAGAGAGCAGGCACGCACAAGCCAGGGAAGAGCAGAGAGAGGGGGACACAGAGAATCCCAAGTAGACTCCACGCTGTCAGCACAGAGCACGATGCAGGGCTCTGAGTCACGGACCGTGAAATCACGACCTGAGCCGAGTTCAAGAGCTGGATGCTCAATTAACTGAGCCACCCAGGTGCCCCATGACTGATTCAACTCTTTACTGCTCTGGTCAATGCTAGCACAATTTCCTGATGTCAAGTTCTCACGTGTTCTTGGAAACAGCTCTTTCCTTGACGTGATCCCTTCATTCTTTCGCAGTCACACGTTGCCCCCCACCATCCCATTGCATAACCACGTGGCTCTATGTTCCTTCTGACAGTAGTTGCGACAAAAATAAATTCCACACATTTGCTGAAATGAGCCAACATCTATGTGAAGGGCTTGAGGCATCCTGGTCCACACCCATTGCTCTAAGGCTTCTGTTCAGAAAGAAAACAAGCACTATGGCCAATGCTGCTCTTCCTTAAACCCCTTAATCCCACAGGAAATCTTCTTGCTTCCATTGTCAAGTGTTTGAAGGATCCTTTTGAAAGGAGATGATACTGGGAAGGCTGATATGTAGAACACATAGAAGCAGAGGTGTTAAGTGAGAGCGTGCTGGGAAGCGCCCTGTTTCCCCTGCCGTCCCTCCTCCCCTCATCCTCCTCTGGCCTTTATGGAAACCCTGAGGACTTTGCTGAGCAGAGTTAGGAAGCGCAGTAACTAGGTAATTAGGGAGGCCAAGCATTCCTTCAGCCGCTTCCAATGTGAGAGTCCTCGATTCACACTCAGCCCCAAGCCTCCCGTGTTGAGTGGGATGCAGGTTTTCATCGTGTGGGTAATGTATGGGTTTTAATATACATGTTTGCAAGCTCCGTCTTTGATATACCCCGCGCATTTCTGAATAGGAACAATGTCCCTGGTGATTCCTCAGTCTGAGCAGCCGCCAAATCTGCAGCCGGTCTCCTATAGAGCAAAGCAAAAGCCAGCAATAAAAAAACTAAATAGCAAATCAACAGGGTGTAGTTCTTGAACAAATGCACATTCATAATTTGTAACTGTGTAGTTATAAATCCCCTCCTAGAGCTTTGCTCTAACGACCCAAAACAGAGAGGAAGCTTTTATTTTTTTTCTCCATTTGGGTATTTGGTGAAGGAGCGATGTACATTTGCCAACAGTACAAATATTTATACTTTTTAGTACTTTAAAGCATTACTTCCGATGCAGTGGAGTTACAGAAAATCAAGGCCTGGTTTTACCAAGCCCTGCCTCTGCAACAAAATTCTTATCAGCCGCAGATATTAATTTTAGAGAAGAAGAGAGTATTCTGGATTTGTCACGAGAGGTTTAAAGACAGGCTCCACGACAAAACCCTCAACTGCATGCTTGTATATGTGTGTGTGTGTGTGTGTGTGTGTGTGTGTGAACATACGCATATAAATCTCACCCCAAATCTTCTGTCAAACCAATGTCAAGCACACAATGCTTGGCAAAAGACAGAACATCCTGTGGCCCATTTCATTGCAAGCTCAACGTTAATCTGCAGTAGTAAGACAAGAGGTCAACAGAAGGAGAATTCTAGAGCAGAGTTTATGTTTGCCATTCAGAGATGATTGGCTCTCAACAACAGGGCTCCTTTATCACGGAGCTTAAATGAGGAGATGAACATCCATTTATTCGGAACAATGCTGACCGGCAGAACTCCCTGCAATGATGGAAATGCTGTAGGTGTGTGATGTCCAATATGGTGGGCACTTGCCACCTTATGCCTCCTGAGCACTTGAAATGTGACCGGGGAGACTTGGGACCTCAATATTTAATTTTATCTAATTTTCATTCCTTTAAATATTAATAGTCACATGTGGGTAGTGCCTATTGTATTGGGCAGCAAACATTTGGAATGTAAACGTATCTGATTTGGGATGCTGTGGTTGGAAATAGAATCAACCATCCAAGCAGTTGGGTTGGGTGTAGAGAAGCAAGTGACTTTAAGTTGAAAGAGATGTTAACATCCTCGTGTGGCAGAGCCAGTAGGGTTTGGAAACTCCAAGTTAAATGTTCGATGTTAAATAACCCCAATAATGGAATTTGTTAGATTTCCAGGAATGCTTGGGAAAACTCTAGACAGGAAGATCCAATCCACAGACACACACTCAGATGCTTTTGCTCTTGAGAGAGCCAGGCTAGATGTCCAACCACAGCCATGGTTGCACAAAGAAGGCTCGGTTGAAAGGGGAGAGCGTGGAGAGAGATGAGACGGTCAGAATAACTGCCCTGAGCAGGATGCTATCCCCAGTGGATTCTCATTTCAACCTCACAACAATCCCATTCACGGGCACTAGGAAGGGGAAAGAGTCCCAGAAAAGTAAGAGCCCAAGGCTCACATGATAAGTATAACCCCTGGGATTGGAACCCTGTCATATTTGCACCGGAACCCCTCAGCAGGTGCTGTGTCTCTTTGCTGATAAAAACTTCCTCTAGCGGACTCCTTTTGCACCTGCCCCCCACCGTTGGATTTCCCATCCCCTCCCAGCATGCTTTGGCCTCGCCCTCCAGAAGCACGAGCTACCCTCGGTTCCCCACCAGCCCTCCTGCAAACGCCAGATCCCACACCCTCAACTGCTCTGCAGGCACGCCGCTCTTGCTTCACTCCAACCTGTCTGTCCTGAGCCCGAGGTCTGTCAACCTGACTGCTCTTCTGGGCTTTGACTCAACGTTCTGTGTTCTTCTTTTGGTGTGAAATTTAGTAGCCACATTCACTCAATAAACGCTTATTGAACACAGGACTGGACATACACCAGACACGGTGATGGGAAGGTAAACAAGGACCTTGCTCACTGGAAGCCTACAGTCGACCAGTAGGATAGTTTCAAACGGAAATAATTCAATTAAGTATTTATATTGACTAAATCAGGGTTATGGGAACTTATAACAAAGGAGCCTGGCCTCGTCTTGGAGGCAGAGGGGCAGTCAGAAAAGTCTCCCCTGGAGGAACAGCATTTGTTTGCACTGAGATCTGGAGGATATATGTGTGTTAATCAGGTGCAGGTCTCCCCAGAAATCTGGGAGAACCTGGCTCTGGGTCTGATGGTGTCATTTTGGAAGTTATGTTAGGGTTCTTGTGGTCAGTTTTCTATTTGGAAGTTCTGGAAGTTATATTAATTTATCCCCCCATTCCTTGGGTATTTATGGGTCATCCACTGTTTTCTGAGTATTGATAGTTCAGAGATAGTGGGGCACCTGGGTGGCTGAGTCGGTTAAGCATCCAACTTTTGGTTTCAATGCAGGTCATGATCTCACGGTTTGTGAGTTCAAGCCCCGCATCAGGCTCCATGCTGACAATGTGGAGCCTGCTTGGGATTCTCTGTCTCTGTGTCTCTCACTCTCTCTCTGCTTTTCCCCTGCTCTCTCTCTTTCTCTCTCTCTCTCTCAAAATATAAATAAATAAACTTAAAAAAAAAATAAGACATCATCCCAGCCTTTTCTGAGTTCACACCACCGTAGAGGAAGCCATCAGCAAATGCTGATGACTTACTACGTGCAGTGCTAGACAAATGTCAGTTCTGGAACCTGGAAGAGTTGGGGTCAGAGGAGAGGCTAAGTACTGCCAGGGAGGTCGTAGAAGAATTAACAGAGGGGGTGAAATCTGAGCTTGCTTAGAGAAAGAGAGAAGGAAACGTGAGAATTTCAGTTCTAAGGACTGAAGTGAAAGCAAAGAGGGGTGGAAGCCGAAGAACATAGTCCACATTCTTTGGTGATATATCTTTCCTGTCTGGAGCCTGGGTTTTGTACGTTGTAATCAGGTAGACCTGGCTCAGTTTCAGACTCCAAACCACTGGCCTGGGATTTGACTCTAGGCCTATGTCTTGACCTCTTTGGAGTCATGCTTCCTCATCATAAATAAATAAACAAACAAACAAATAAATAAATCGGACTTTGCTATGCTTTTGTAAAGATTAAATGAAAAAAATGTGAAAATTTCTAGCACCTGGTGTATCATAAAGGAGGCATAAAACAAACGATAGAAGTTTTTTGGTAAACGTCGATTTTCTTTGTTCATTCCACTGAATAAGGGTAATCTTCCACTTGGGCCTTCCTCAGATATGGCTGCCCCTGCCCAGAGACCGTGGTTGATGGGCTTGGTCTGGGAGTAACCCGGGATGAATGAATTTCATTTGCTCTTTACCAGAGGCTTTGCTCTGGCATGAATGACAAATTTCATAAAACCTCAACTCCTAATACACCACAGAGCAGCCATTTGGTGAGGAGGCAGTAAGACAAAAGAGTAAAAGAGGTTTTGCATTTTTTAACATTTTTACCTCTTGCATGACCCTTTAAATTTTTTTTTTATGTCTATTTATTTTTGAGAGAGAGACAGAGCCTGAGCAGGGGAGGGGCAGAAAAGGAGACACAGAATCCGAAGCAGGCTCCAGGCTCTGAGCTGTCAGTACAAGCCCAACATGGGGCTCGAACCCACAAACCGCGGGATCATGATCCTGAGCATGATCCTGAGCGTGACCTGAGCGAAGGCAGACGCTTAACCAACTGAGCCACCCAGGCGCCCCTTGCATGGCCCTTTTAAAGTTTAATAGTAGCAGTAAATTTAACCTCAGTAAAACCCTCCGACTCTGAATCCATTGTACCCTGTAGTTGACTCTCCATTTTACATCAAGGAAAAGCTTCTCACACAAGGGATCTTGGAGAAGGGCAGGGCTATACCCCGAAGGATTCCTGTCAAGGAGATTGACTGAAGGCCAGCTCTAGATCGCAAGCTCAGTCCAATAAAAAGAACAGTATCAGGTAAGTGAGAGATGCTTGGGCATGGGGAAAAAATACCAGGAGATTTCTCCCTTTAATCCAGGATCATAATTGCTACAAAACAAGTTTTTCTGATTGTTTCCAGGAGAGGAAATGAAACAATTTAAACTTCTGTCAGGACCATGCTGTATACAAAACATGCAAACCTAATTTAAGAGCACAAATATTCATCCAGGGAGGACATGTACCACATGGGGAGCTTTGGAACTACTACGCCAGTATGACTGGCGGCTCGGTCATTTACCAGCTATGCCTTCGGTGGCGAGTTCCTTGGCCTCCCTTCGCTTCAGTGTCCTCATGTGTAAAAACAGTTTGCTTATTATACCTTCCTTACCATGTTGATGGGACAAGTAATTGAGATCCTGCACTTAAAGCCTCTGGTTCCTCTGGTTAACTCAATCTTAGTTCAGCTCTCTCCCCCGATTTCTCCTGTTTGTGACCTCACCGACAGATACTGTGCTGCACAAACTCACACGTGTCTGTGCATGCACAAGAGTACATACTCAAAACACACACACACACACACACACACACACACACACACAGATGCTTTCATCTCTGCAGAAAATATTTCAGGATCACTGACCTCCAGTCTCACTTCTTGCATTCAATTTCTGCTCCCTCCACTAGACTTCCTCCTCACCCCCTTTACCAGGCTTCCAGCTCCCCCCACCCCAGCATCCCCCAGTCCTCCCCAGGGCCATGTCAGCCCAACCACCCCTCCGCCTCTCTGACCTCTGAGCTGTCAACTGTCTACACACGGTTCATCTCAGTCTGTGAGCCCTTCCAAACTGGAATCGCCCCCCTGCAGTGTGGGAAAGAAAACCTCGGCTTCCAGGTCAGCCCAGTTAAATAAGCATTTGCTAAGGACCTCATTTTCAATTTTTCGACTGAAGCGTGTGTGCATCCTCTGTGGCAAGCACTTTATTAGTTGCCGCAGGCAGAGAGGTTGAATCATTTCTGTCCTCAGTGAGGAAGGGAAAACACACATATGAATAAATAGATACAATTCACTGCAATACATGCAGATACCCATTCGCGGGGCAGAGGTCACACCTAATAGTGGGTTTACTTTGCTTGGAAGGAAATGAGTGACCCAGAAAAAGCTTAAGGGTTAGAGGACCGATGAAAGCGGATAGGAAGGGTGGACAAAAGAGGAAATGACACAGCGGGGGGGCAGGAAGCGACAAATAAGACAGACCTAAACTAGCCTGGTGGGTCTGAACACCTAACGACTAGATCAGAAAATGCAAGGAGTTTCGGGGAAATGAACTGGAAAGGTACAGGTAGGCAGATCAGGGAGGGCCTTGCAGGGCAGCAGAGGAAATCAGACCTTCATCGTCCCATCCCGTTGCTGGGAAGCCTCTAGGTGACCTTACAGGGAGGAATGACACTGGACCGTCTGTGTCGCTGCATGGTGGGGAGTGCCTGAGGGAGGCGGCAGGAGCATCAGGCACCACAGCTCCCGCAAGCTCACAGGAACCTACAAGACCCTAAGGATGAAAAGGGAGCCTGAAGATCAATGGGTTGGGACTAGGTTAGCTCTTCCCAGAAGCTCCCACCAATCAGTGGCTACAAATCACCTCTTCATACAACTAAGGACCACATGTTTGGGGGGAAATGGCATCTTCCCAGTAAACGCTAAGGCAAAATAGTTCCGGGCACACCTTTTTTCGCAATGCTCCAGGCACGATGCCGAACTTCCACAAAGTTTACCTCTTACCAGGGTTGATCTGGCCCCTATTCCGGCCCAGAGAGGAGAGAGGTGGGCATGGAGGGCGTTCCTTTGCTTTGTTTATTTTCCCAGAGCTCCATTCAATTCTGAATCTGAAAAAGCAGGGTGTTATTCCGAGGGGACTTGCCCTGGCGGAGGAGGAAATGTCGATGTAAAGGGTACATCAACCCAGAGATTGATTGCCTTGTGATGATCACGCACATGCAGATGTTCCCACACCCCCTCAGATGTTCCCATTCACTGTGTGGGGCCAGGAAGCCCAGACATGGGGCGTTGGAGGAGGAACTTCAGTATTTCATTTTCTTAAGACATTTACCTGGAAAAGTTCCTCCACCCTGAATGTTTTCTCCCTCTAGGTTTTGTTCATCTCAAAGTGGTAGCAACTGAATTATGATAAATAGCTAATTTTAGGCCGTTTTTGAGGGACTCAGTCATTTTTGGACACCAACAGTGATGCTGAATTTTGTCCACCTGGGTAGCCTCTGGTGGCCAACTGTGTGGTCAAATACCAGGATAGATGTTGCTGAGGAAGTATGATTACGATGTGATTCCTATTTAAGTCGGTAGAGCACAATGTAGGCGGGCCTCATGCAATCATTTGAAGGCCTTAAGAACAAAAACTGAAGTTTCCCAAAGAAGAAATTTGACCTCAAGCCTGCAGAGTGGGGCACCTGGGTGGCTCAGTCCGTTAAGCGACTGACTTTGGCTGATCTCGCAGTTCGTGGGTTCGAGCCCCGCATCAGGCTCTGTGCTGCTAGCTCAGAGCCTGGAACCTACTTCAGATTCTGTGTCTCCCTCTCTCTCTCCTCTCTGCCCTTCCCCGACTCATTCCCTCTCTTTCCCAGTCTGTCTCAAAAAAATAAATAAGCATTTAAAAAAAAAAGACTGCAACGTAGAAACCCTGCCTGTGTTTCCAGCTTGCTGGACTGCCCTGCATATTTCAAACTTGCAAACCCCCAATCACATGAGCCAATGCCTCAGATTTTTCTCTCTCTGTGTTATTGGTTCTGTTTCTCTAAAGAACTCCGACTTACACACCCACGTACTTAGAGCTCTTCATTCCCGCAATTTGTGTTAACAATATGACTAAAATTGGTAACGGTAAACTGCAAACCAAGGAAGACCTGGAGAATTCATTGGTGGATGTTCTTTAATCTGATCCTCAAAAGGTAGGTTTGGTAGAGCCCTGATGCCTCCTTATGATTAGGGGAGAGGATTGCTGAGTTAGGTGGGGGGTAACAGTGATTCATCCTGATATTGACGTGAGGTCGTTTTAGGGATGTGTGTCAGGCTCTGAGCTTGGAACTTCCATTTGAAATGGAAAGTCATTTTATAGGGTTTCCACACAGAAAAAGAATAAGAATGGCTGGCATTCTGCTGATCTGTGTTTGTTATTCATTAAATAAATTGGCTTACAATGCCTAATTTTTTACCTCTCAAACACATAGAGATTGTCTCCTTATCCACTCCCAATGGTTTCTTTCAATTACCTGGATTATACCTGAGCCCCAGCATTAAAATAGGGCAGGGAGCTCCCTCCCAGTTATGGCTTTTGGGAGCTATGTCGTTTGCTGAATGTAGCACACAGTCAGGTCACCCCTCTGCACAGGGGTTGGTGAGGGGACCATGGATGCCTAAGATTCTCAACCCACAAAGTGGTCCGCACAGAGCTGGACACGGGGCTAGAATTCCCGAGCCGCGAGATCATCACCTGAGCTGAAGTCGGATGCTTAACCGACTGAGCCACCCAGCCACTCCCAGACTTTAGTTTTGAGTCCTTGTTCATTGTTTATTAATATCCCTGCCCTTCCGGGATTCCATGACACAAATGGCTTCACTACGTGTGCATCCTTTCAAAATTACTTGTAAAACGCTGGCCCCTGAAAAGTTTCTTTCACACCTAAAAATGCTCTGGATATTTCAAAAGTAATAAAATCTCCACCCACCCCATTCCACCAGAAATTAAGATGTTTTTAGAAAGTGCTCATTGCACAGCTCTTTACTGAGCAACTCCTATGAAGACGGTACTGTGAGATTTGATGATGAGCCACGGCCCCAGAGACGTGTGCACCGACCATGAAAATCATAGATACTTTATCTGAAGGATCTTAACAGTTAGTTCATGTGGTCCCCGCTCTGGTCAGAAAATGACCCCAAGACCCTGGCAACCCGCTGAGGTCACAAAGTAACTTAAAGTGTCCCTTGGCTCCTGGTCCAAAGCCCTGGCCAGGCTCCTTACTGCTGTTCTCTAACACAAATCGGTGTCTTAAAGCCGTGCTTCCCAAACCGTGCACCGAGGAACCCTGGAGCATTATGGATCCTTTAAATTTCGAGGGAAATACATCAATACTTGATATCTGTTGGATTCTGTGTTCACTACTGATTCCAGGTAGTTCATATTTCAACATGTCCTATCTTTTCAAAGCTGAGTTTTTGACTGCTGCTGTGCTAAAGAGCAAGTGTGTCACACACCCACACACACACACACACACACACACACACACCAATAAAGAACAGTGAATGAGGGGGGCGCCTGGGTGGCTCAGTCGGTTGAGCATCCGACTTCGGCTCAGGTCATGATCTCATGGTTCGTGAGTTCGAGTCCCGCGTCAAGCTCTGGGCTGACGGCTCAGAGCCTGGAGCCTGCTTCAGATTCTGTGTCTCCCTCTCTCTGTGCCCCGTCCCCGCTCATGCTCTGTCTCTCCCTCAAGAATAAATAAAACATTAAAAAAAAAAAAAGTGAATGAGGGTGTTGCTGTCCACAGTGATTCCAAGGTTTGAGAAACTGTGCAGACCTCGGGTGTGCATATATCTCATTGGTAAGTAATTGTGGTTGTTTAAGAATAAAATTAAAGTATCATAGTTTTCTTTCAATTTATGCATATAATTCTTTTTAAATGGCTGCTAAGTTGTTAGAATGCCTAATAAGTTGTGTGAAGCTAACAACGTAAAAATTGGAAAAGGAAGTTCTTTTGGCTTAGAGTCCTGAGACAAAGCTGCTGAGATGCAGAAAGTTCTGGAATGTCTGCAGATTAAAGCCTTGCTACTCCAAGTGTGGCCCAGCACCTTCCCTGACACCTGGGAGCTCATTAGAATTGCAGAATCCTCTACCCAATCCAGATGGGAAGTTGATTTCTCACCAGGTGAAAGGGCCTCGGGTGATCCTCATACCCTCCCCTCACCCTTAAGCTCTGCCTCAATAGAAGCAAAGCCTAGGCCTGTGGGCTCCTTGTCAGAGTATCCCCTGGAGTCAGAATTCAGACCCCACCCCTGACGCTTACTAGCTCTGGATCTTGGGGAATATTGTGAACTTGGAGCCTCTGTTTCTTTACCTGTCAAGTGAGAATAATGGCCTATCCTGGCTCTTTGAGGTGGTAATAAAAGTTAAATGAGAGAATATAAAGTAGACCGCCTGGCCCAGAGTAGATGGTCAATAAACAATTGTTTCTTTTTGCTTGTGGGTCTGTGGCTAGAGCCACAGGCAGGGGATTTATCTTTTTTTTTTTTTTTTTTTTTTTGTATCTTTGAAAGGTCACAACTGCTACAATTGGCAAGCAATTAAACACACACTCTCTTCCCAGGTCTTGTTTGCAGGCTCCCTGCCTGGACATGTGTGTAGGTTTGCTTAGGAATTTTATTGTGTCTCTATAATGAGGGCAAACAGTACAAGGGGGCCCAGGGGCAGAGGACTTGTTATGGAGGGGTGTGTGTGTGTGTGTGTGTTTGTGTGTGTGTGGTAAAATACACATAAGTACCATCTTAACCATTTTTAAACGTGCAGTTCAGTGGCATTACGTTGTGCAATCATCGCTGGGGTCCAGAACTCTTTTCGTCTTCTAAAACTAGAACTCTGTACCCATGAAGCGAGAACTCCCCACTCCCCCTTCCCCCAGCCTCTGGCAACAACCCTTCTACTTTCTGTCTCTCTGAATTTGACCACTCTGAAGTACTTCATATAAATGCAATCTTACAGTATTCGCCTGTTTATGACTGGCTTATGTCACTCAGCATAATGTCTTCAAGGTTTATTCATTGTAGCACGTGGCAGAACTTCCTTTCTTTTCAAGGCTGAATAATCATCCTTTTTGCGGATACACGACATTTTGCTTATTTGCTCATCTGTCTATGGACGCTTGGTTGCTTCCTGCTTTTGGTTGTTCTAAGGATATACCCAGAAGTGGAACTGGATCAGATAGTTATCTTTAATTGTTTGAAGAGTTGCTGTACTGTGTTCCACATCCGCTGTACCATTTTACATTCCTACCAGCAGTCCACAAGGTGTGGGATTTGTTTTTAAGGTTTTTCTCTAAAAGCAGAAGGAATGACCCTGCCTGATAGACAAGGACACATTGTCCCCTATGACTGTGAGGTCCCCAAGCTGGGTGACACTGCCTCACTCCTACTGGATCCGCTGCACATTTAGGGCGGTGCCCGGAGACTAGAGCGGCTCAATACAGGATTGCGGACTCAAACGCAATGTTCCCAGTCAGCGTCTATTCCGGTCTATCCTGGAGACCCTGGTCTCAGAGTGCAGCTTTTCTTCCTACACACCACCGCCACCTGCTGGAGAAAATTCACATTGCAGCGCTAAGGTAGTGCCTTTAATACCCTGCAAACATTCATTTAGAACCTGCGTATTCAGGTTTTTGTGATCCTTTAGACAGGTTGAGGCTTAGTTTTGCTTTGTAATTTCTTTTATCAGAAATAAAAATGTCACAGAGTTAAAATAATGGGTGCACAAAAAATGAGTGTGTGTGTGTGTGTGTGTGTGAGAGAGAGAGAGAGAGAACCAGGATGACTAATGAGAATAACTTTTATGGAGAGAAGCTCTGTAAAGAAATGGAACATGGCAAAGTGTGTTAATGGTATGAAAAGACACAAGAGCAACAGGAGAGGGCCAGCCTTGAGGCACTTTAAAAGTGGCCATTTAGGGGCACCTAGCTGGCTGGCTCAGTCGGTAGAGTATGAGATGCTTGATTACAGGGTTGTGAGTTCAAGCCCCATGTTGGGTGTAGAGTTTACTTAAGAAAAAAAAGAAGTGGCCACTTAATGAGGTTGATGTTCCAATTACAACTCATTGTAACAGCTCACTGTAACAACTCCTCTGATCCTGTCCTTAGCTGCAGGAAAAACAATTAATGAACACACCCGCCATTAACCAAGTTTGGTCTCTTTGTATTCATATACAATAAAACTACAACTTTTGAAACCTAGAATCAAGAATTACAGCTTTTCAATAGTTCAAACTGACCTTCCCCAAATAATATTCAGAATTCATTCTCTCACATATGAAATATCACCACTCCAAAGATGTCATAGTACAGAGAAGCTAAAGCCTGAATTTGTATCTGTTTCTTCCACAATAACCATCCCCAAACACTGTGACTTTGGTCATCATTAATAAGAAGAGAAATGAACAGGAGCTTTTAAGCCTTGCTTGCCTGAGTGGACTATTACATAGGTTGAGTAAGAGAATATAAAGCCTGAAAACATAGTAGGTGCTCAACTAACATTTGTTTGTTTTCTCATTGGGCTCAAGTTTCCCTCCCAAGTTCCCATCTGTGCCCCACCTCCCCCCACCCCACCACCGTATCACTGAGGTCCTACAGATGCCCTGAGTGATGGGATGGGTCCTAGGGGGTTATCAGTTCACACCTCCTAGCGTTCAGCCAGGTGAGCCAGGAAGAGGGATTATGTGAGTTGAGAAGAGGTAAGGAGAAGCAGGGATGAACGCAATCTCATTTCAAAACAGGTGTTGCCTAAAAAGAAACAGCTAGGGGAGGAGGGGTTTCGGAGAGGCCACCCTAAGGGGCCTAGTTTCTATAGTACCGAGCACTTTAAAAGGGGCCTTCGGAGGTGTCAGGAGGGCAGCGGACCCATCGGTCCCTTGGGGAGGTAGTTAGCTGCTAAAGAAGGCAGGGCTTTGGACTCAGGCAGACTGGGGTTCAAACCCAAGCTTCCCCAGTCACCTGCTGTGTGGCCCCATGCAGGACACTGAATGCTCTTAGCCTCCATTTTCTCTTGTTAGAACGGGAACGATAATTCTTGTGATGTGGTAAGGATATAAAGAACTAACATATGAAAGCCTGTCCCAGAGAGACCTTCTCATAGGACATGCTCAAAATGTGCTTGCCCCCTTTGGAAAATACTAGCTTCCCTTCCTCATCTCAACCCCCTACTCCTCATCCACACCCCTATACATGCCCCCCTGCCAGCCCCCATCCTCAAACCTTTGGCCTCCAAACTCAGTGACAACCTTGTGTGCATGATGTACAATCATCTACTGAGATCTCTTCACTAAGACACTACTGACTGATGTGAGCAATAATTTAGACACACACCACACACATACACAAACCAGGCTTTCTAGAAGGAATTTTAATAATGATAGCACCTTTAAATGAATAGCATAAAGCCTCACTCAGGCATCAGCTAGCTCAGGGGAAAATTATGAAAAGGATAGGGAGCAAAAAGGCCTTCCCAGAGCCCCTAGAAATCTATGTAATGGGTGAGAGGTAATGGTCTTATTTTAAGAAGGCTCCTGGAAGCACTCATAGTCTTGATGGGAATATAAATAACTATTTATTGAGTACTGACCATGTTCCAGGCACTATGCCATGAGCTTTACATGCATTTTATAATGTCATTCCTGCCACTGTTATGTTCACTTAATCAATAAGGAAAGGGTTGTTTGAAAGGTCATATAGCTAATAAACCATGGGGCTGTGAAGTAAGTCTGATGATGGGGGTGTGCTAGGGTGCCCAGGCATTCACAGGAGTCCTCCAGAAGTAAACCTAAAAGCCCACTCACGGTGCAGCGCGGCTTCTGAGCCCTCTGACCACCCTGCCTCATCTCCCTCGTCTCAGTGTGCGGCGTTGCTCTTGGGTTGTGATCTTGACTTACAGTGACCACAAGCCTCTGCTGAAGTTGTGAGATCCCAACTAGCTCCGCCCACCCAGGACCATGACCCAGAAGCTGCCCTTACCTGCTGGGTTCCTGCCCCACCTTATCCCCGGTCTTGGCTACTAGCTGACCCAAACCAAGCAGAGGGAACAAGGCATGCAAATGCCGTGAACCCCAGGAGTGTTGTTATTTCCAGCTGCTCATGGAGCGTGTGTGGGAGGGGCAAAGAATGAAGGCAAGGCAAAAGGCAGGCAGGCACAGATCTCAGAAGGCACCTAAGGTCTTCTTAGGCACTCAGACAGTGTTCTGAAAGCAATGAGAAGCTGGAGTTCTTAGGCAGGAGAAGTGACTTGATCATCTTGGTAACGAAAAGTATCTCTCTGGTAGTTTTAGTGGCTATGACTTTGAATTTTATCCATCAATCCATATATTTATTCCTTAACCTGGTAGACTGTTTCTAGGTGTCTAACACAATCTGTAATAAAATACAAATAACATTCATCTTGGGAACTGGAACTCAATTTGTGAGTTGATTTAAAAATAAAACATTCTCCTCTTTGTTAAGAGTTGTGGGTTCTCCATCTGGGTTGTCATAGAATGGAAAGTAATAAGTTTACCTATAAATAAAAGAACAAAGTTATCTGAAATTAGGGAATTTTATAAATGGGAACAAACAGTAGAGATATTTTAAGTCAATAGTTCTCTGCATTATTATTTAAAAAGTTCCACTTTCATATAAGAAAACTTAGACTTTTGGAAAGCATTGTTTGAAAAAAGTGCATAACAAAAAGTCACCATGAATTCTACGATATTAAAGGCATATTTTACTATTTGCAATACTACCCACAAAGATTAAGAAGAAATGTGTATCTTCGTGTGAGTATAGATATGTGTGTATATGTGAGTGATATGCCTTCCTCTTGTAAAGTCTTTGTATATAAATCAAGTTTTATCCAGTTAATGATAGGGAGTAAAATAAAATATTAAAAACCATAAAATAACTCTAGAGGTATTTTATTTTTTTTTTCAACATTTATTTATTTTTGGGACAGAGAAAGACAGAGCATGAATGGGGGAGGGGCAGAGAGAGAGGGAGACACAGAATCGGTAACAGGCTCCAGGCTCTGAGCCATCAGCCCAGAGCCTGACGCGGGGCTCGAACTCACGGACCACGAGATCGTGACCTGGCTGAAGTCGGACGCTCAACTGACTGCACCACCCAGGCGCCCCAACTCTAGAGGTATTTTAGAAAGAAGCAGAGTCAGTCATCTAAAGACCAGCAGACTTGCCCCTTCCCTTCACCCCAAAATACAAACCCTAAGGCGCAAAGACTCTGATAATACATTTGGGTCAATTTATCACCAACCAGAATCCACAAGATATAAAAGGAAGTAAAACTTTGCACATTTTTTATCCCACCGTTGGCAGAAATTTGAAAGTAAACATTGTTTGTTGAGGGGGGGTGCTAGCTTCTGAAATAGACAGCCCCAAGTCTTGGTGGGTTATTACAGGAAAGGATTGTTTCCTGTGAAGCCACAGTGCTGTGTGGGTTGCTGGGGGAGGAGACTCCTACCTCTACTCAGTCATTCAGGCCCCTTCCATCTCATGGTTCCACCAATCCCTAGGGCTTCAGGCCCCTCCACTGCACCCACCGCATGCAGCAGCTGGTGAGGCCACAGAGAAATTGTTGAGAATTGTACAGGTTTGGGGAAAGAGTTGGAGAAACATACATCACTTTCCCTGCATTCTATTGGCCACACATTGGTCATGTGACCTACTTGATTGCAAAGGATTCTGAGAAAGGAAGTCTAAGCATCTGGCCAGCAGAAAAGGAAACTGGTTTGGTAAACTGTCTGCTCTGGCCCTCCTCAGCTCCCCCCCACTAAATATGTAAAATCCTAGAATTGATATTCTCATCCAAACGGGACCAAGCAGGCTCCAGCCAAGAATTTCAAATAGCAGTCCTCAAGATGAGACATGCCAACCACGTGTATCACAAGACTTCCCAAGAGGCACATGGAGGCAGGACACTTTAAATGACTCATCTTCCCAGCTTAACTGTACTCTGTCCCCTAAAACTGAGCTGCCTGAGAACTGGTCTGCGTGTTTACATGAATTTCCATTTTCCATCTTACTCTGCAAAGGGAAGGCCCGCCATAAAACATGAGTCAACCGTGGAAGCCTCATTTAAGTGTGAATCAAGGCCTTCTGTCTTGAACATTTTGCTGTGACAGGTCAGAACGAGGCATGTGAACTCCCTTTGTGTTGCTTTCTTGGAACTCCCTTTCTTTAGGGGATGCAGGCAACGAAGTCACCCACCACCCCTCTCTCAAATGTGCCCCAAGGAAAGGATGATATCGACAAAGGCATGCTGTAATTGTTTCTATTTTTCCAAGTGGTGAATGGCCAACATGTAGACTCATCATTGATGAGTCTAGGTGAAACTTCTTGGTGTACCTGAAAAAAATTGAGCCAGTGAGTGACTCTAATGCCTTTTCAACCCACATCATTTCCACTTTTTCACTGACAACAAAGTTGAAATAGGTCCTATTTAAACTGTCAGAATAACTATTTTGGGGCTAGATTACCAGTGTATATTTTTGGCACATTACCCACACGAGGTTCAAAGATTTAAGGAACATAACTATAATAAAACTTCATCTATTTCCATATATTTATCTCTGTGAACCAGTTTTCCTCAAACACTCGTTTCAATGCCCAAAATGAGAGTATATCATTCCAACAATAAATAACATCCATCAATGGATCCATAATCTAATGAGGAAAAAGACCTCACTGTCTCATTAGGAAACACATTTCCATCAAAATTATACATTTGATGGCTAATAATGTTTTACCAAAATTTATAATATAATTATGTTGTTTTGATCTATTTTGTTGTAATCATAAATTCACATAATCCTCATCATTAAGCATAGTCCCTATGAGAATTTGTGATTAAATACCTTTTAATCTCAGATTTTGTGGTGCTGTGACTTTTTGCCTTTTGGGTTTTTCTTTCTTTGTATTCTGTCTTTCCTAGATATCATTTATGAGAAATTTGGAGAGTTTACATGAAGTGGTGGTGACTATATTAAATGGTTTTGTCTTAATTTTACATTTCTTATGAGTTCCATACTATCTCTTACCTGATCATTTTTCAGTTCCTTACCATATTTTCACCCTCTATTTTTTTTTAAGTTTTAGCCTTTCCTGCTCTAAACCTAAATTCATCCAATTTTCTCACTATTATCATTTTTCTCATTTTTTAAATTAATAAGGTCTGTTAAGCTCTTGTTTTGTTTTCCCTTCAATTTTATTCTACTCTATTTTTAACTACTTCGTATCTTATTTTTAATCTTCAGCTTCAGGTTTATCTTCAGTTATTTTCATCAGTTATTCGTTTTCATCTTTAAGATTCTTCTAGCCGGTGACTGGCTTTACAGGAGCCCACAACCAGCAATAGTTTCTCTTCCTTCTTGGCAGTCGTGCCTATATCCCCCCAGATGTGGCTCGTCAGAGGGACCAAGAAGAAATGAACTGAGACAGGGATGATGAGGGATTTGTTAAGAATTTGGTAGGACTAGAGAAAGGGATCTGGGGTGGGAAATGGCTGCAAGGGATACTGGAAAGGAAGGCGGGGGGCGGGGGCAGGTTATATATATATATATATATATATATATATATATATATATATATCCCAATTCTGTGCCTAAAGCATTCCCCAGAGCTAACAACTCTTTCTATTCTGGAAACACTTTATTCACAGCTGGAGCACAGCCCTCACTTATCACATTGTTTGGTAGTTATTTGGTCATAAAGCTACGTTCCCCACCCGATGAGAGCTCCTTGGGGACCAAGGACTATGACTCCGCCAGAGTTGCAAATTCCCAGAACACAGCACAGTGAAGGTATTCAATCAATATTGTCCAATAAAACAATGAAAGAATGGTACTCAAAGCCAGGAACAAGAGGCATGAATAAAGAAAATGGAAGTGGCATGGCGTGAGTATGTACATTCCAGGACAATGAGAGCATGTCCCCCATACATTCCACTAAGAAATCAATAAAGAACAAACATGGCACAGGACTTCTGTTTATACAGGAAAACCCTAAGTCCCTCTGCACTGCGGCTATCAATTGGTTGTTAACATCAACTAAGAAGCCAACATCTTCCTAAGGTCTTACTTGATGATGGCTCTCTAGACTCTACAGTTTCTGTTCTTTTAATAACTACAAATGTCTTATGAATCGGGACTTTAGAGATTATATTTCAACTGAATTCAAGACATGCTTCCCAGTCTTCCTTCACTGAAACACTGCATTTTTTCCCACATTCTTTGCTTTCCACATTCTCGAAGCTTAATTTCACAGAACTCACCTATACCACCAAAAGTAATGCTAAGCACCATTGGGGGTAAGGGCAAGTAGATCATGAACATTTCAAAATTATGTAAATGTGATCCTCCGGGAATGTCTAGCTCTAAGGCAAACTTTCTTCTGAGCTCCTGACCAGCAAATCAAACTGTTAATTGAGTGTCTTATAAACCACATGTGCAAAATGGAACAACCAGTTTCCATTCTGTCCCCAGATGCTTCCTCTTCACCTCTCCCGTCCATCCTGCCCTTGAACTCTCCACCTCAGCAACCATCGCCTTCATTGCCCTCACTCATGCAGATAGCCCTCCCTCAACACCCCATCCCTGTTCTGTTGATTCTACTTTTCAAGTCAGAATTAACCCTACCTATCTTGCTGTTTCCAAAGTCACTCCTAGTCTGGCCTCAGTTCCCATCTCTACGGTCTCCTTATTAGCTTTCTGGTTTTTTCTCTTTACCCCAACTCATTCTCCATCCTCCAGCCACAGCAATCTTTATCAGATGGGAACTTTATCCTGCTGGAAACTTGGTAAAAAAATTTGAAACCTTCCCTCCTTCCTCCACATCCTCAATCTGCCTCTGTGACCACTACATGAGTCAACCCTTTCCTATTCAGAGAGGTTCATCTCATGCCAGCCTCTCGACTGGTCACAGTACTCCTATAATATGGGCCTTTTTGCATTTCACCAAGTGTATGCTTTCTGTTTATGCACTTTCCATTCTACCCACTCTCAAGTCTCTTGTTTTCTTCAAAATTTTTGATGTTCTTATTTATTTTTGAGACACAGAGAAAGCATGAGCAGGGGAGAGGGAATGAGAGAGAAGGAGACAGGAGCTGAAGCAGGCTCCATGCTGGCAGCGGAGAGCCAGATGTGGGACTCGAACTCACGGAGCTGTGAGATCATGACCTGAGCCAAAGTCAGGCGCTCAGCTGACTGAGCCACCCAGGTGCCCCCCAACCCTGCTTCAGTTTCTTAATTCCTATCTATCTGTCAGGTGCCTGCAACTGCCCTCCTACAGCAAGTAAGACGAAGGGGGCAACAAGAGTGTGAGCAGAAATGTTTTCTTGTGTTTTTAATGGCGACAACAACTGAAGTGAAAAGATCATATTGGCCCTGGACAACTGCCTAGAGAATGCAGTGCGCACACACACACACACACACCATTCTGTCCTGCAAAAAAGTAAAACGAATATTTAAGCACCTTGGTGAAACTTTCGGGGAAGCAGGGTCTTTAATTTAGCTAGGAATAGGCTTCAGAAATAGCAAGAGAAATAGTAACTTCACAGTAATTCAGAGAAATAGTTTATTTTTCTCACAAAACAGTTAAGTTTCAAGAAATCAGGCCAAGGATGGTGTAGTGGTTCAATGATATCATCAGGAACACGGACCCTTTCTATCTTTCTGATTCCTTAGGGTCAGCATGTCGGATTTTATTTCCATGCTCACCATTGCCTCGCGGACCCAAAATGGCTGCTGTACCTCCCAGCCAAAGTCAGTATTCCAGGAAAGAAGAACTGGAAGAAGCAGCTTTATATTTCCTCAGCAAAAACCGTGTCACCTGACTGCCCTTAAATTAAAGAAAACTGGGCAACTGAATGTTAACTTTCACAGCTTCTGTAGCAAAGATAGAGGGGAAAGGGCTTGGAAACGAAGGTTGTGCCAGCATGCTAGCATACTAGGGATAATAAACAGAAATTAATAGTGCTGTCATTAAATGACAATGCAATGAAATGGCGCTATAAATAATAAATTGTTGGGGCGCCTGGGTGGCTCAGTCGGTTGGGCGGCCGACTTCCGCTCAGGTCATGATCTCGCGGTCCGTGAGTTCGAGCCCTGCGTCGGGCTCTGTGCTGACAGCTCAGAGCCTGGAGCCTGTTTCAGATTCTGTGTCTCCCTCTCGCTGACCCTCCCCTGTTCATGCTCTGTCTCTGTCTCAAAAATAAATAAAACGTTAAAAAAAATTAAAAAAAATAATACTAAATTGTTATTTATTTTCATATATAAATGTCATGGATATTGTCAACTTAGAGTTCTATCTTTATTATTTTAATATTTATTTATTTTGGGAAGACAGCAAGCAGGGGAGGGGCAGAGGATCCATAACAGGCTCTGTGCTGACAGGCTGACCGCAGTGAGCCCAACGCAGGGCTCGAACTCACAAACCGTGAGCTCATGACGTGAGCTCAAGTCAGACGCTCAACCGACCAAGCCACCCACGTTCCCCAAGCTCTGTCTCTATTATATTTATCAGGATTTCTACAGTTTGTCTCCCAATATTTCCTCCAACTACATTTTCTTCATATTTAAGGCTTTATATATATAAATTACATATAATATATATAGTTCGAACAGTAAAGCTATTCAAGAACCTAAGCCTTGTGTTTGATAATAGTATAAACATATACAGAAATGTAGCAGCACGATCAGAACAAGAATGGTATTTGCTGCAGTTTGACCTTTTGAATCTAAGAATTCATCCAGCTAAAAACTATCCCCATTAAAGATGCCCTGGGACTCAGCAATCAGCTCATGCCTCTAAAAGACACCGGGTGGCAGTGCAGCATAAGAAGTGAGTAGAATCTAGTCTGGTAACCTGATTCCACAAAATTAATCGGTATCATTGTTGAATGTGTGCCTTACCTGGCTGCTTGGACTACCAGTTCGTCATGGCTTCAACTTCCTTTCCAGAAATGAGCGAGGCAGGATGCGCTTTTAGTGATACGGGTTTCATCTGGTTATTAACATGCAAATTCTTTTTCAGCTGGAAGACTGTTGACTGAAAATACAACTGTGTTGTCTGATACCACATCACCCCTGGCATTCTTAGCCTATTTTAGGAAATGATGAGATCACACTCTGATATTTGTTTCCAAAATTCTGGATCACGTGGGACCTCCACGGGCAGAGATGTTTGTGGAACAGATGGCCTACGTGAACTACCTACTTTTGAGGGTGAGACTCTAAGGCCTAGAGCTATATTCCATTATTCTCTAGGAATTTTGAGTCTGCAGATGAAACAGAGACACATATGAACAGCCAAGTAGGGTTTTTTTCTTTTTTAGAAAAGTACAATGATACTTCAATCTTTAAACATACATTTCTTTTTCTGCATCAACTGAGATTTTGACATCTGAGAAGATATTGAATCAGCAGAGAATTAGAGTAAAGGCAAAACTAGGTTATTTCTTCATCCAGGGATGATCCACTGATTTTAAAAGAATAGAAATGCCAGCGGATTTCAACCAATTGCGTGGAGCTCTGTGTTGGGAAGGCTTTTCAGGCTGGGTCTGGACTTGGTGGGAAGAGGTGCACTGACTGACTAGCAATGTCTGTCGTAAGTGAAAAGAGGAGATGTGGTAACATATTTGTCCCATACTGACACGTTTTCTATCTCTAGATTACTCTGGTTCGGTGCCATCTTTAGCCATTACATTTTTGAGGATCTATTTTAAATTTTTTTTTTCAACGTTTATTTATTTTTGGGACAGAGAGAGACAGAGCATGAACGGGGGAGGGGCAGAGAGAGAGGGAGACACAGAATCGGAAACAGGCTCCAGGCTCTGAGCCATCAGGCCAGAGCCTGACGCGGGGCTCGAACTCACGGGCCGCGAGATCGTGACCTGGCTGAAGTCGGACGCTTAACCCACTGCGCCACCCAGGCGCCCAGAGGATCTATTTTATATGAACCACTGTGTTGGTTGCCATAGCAAACACAAATATGAAAAAGTGTGTGTTGGGGGGGTGGTCTTTACTCTCCCCAAAATGATCGTATGGTAAGAAATAATTAAGAGCTATGTAATTTGAGGCAGAATCACTGAAGTGTCACGAGGAAGCAAAAATAGATCATTCTGAGGGTTAACCAGGGCAAAAGACCAATTCTAGTCAAAGAGATCACAGCACATGACCCAGAGAAGATGACATTTTCTGTTGGATCTTGAATAACGAAGATTTTCATAAGGACAATAGGTGTAGAAGGAGTTACATAAAAAGAATGCTGTGAACATACAGAATAGGCCTCATTCAGTCAGGAAACAGTTCCATGTGAAGGTGAGTGTAGGTGACAGATGTCACTTCATGAGGAGCTTGTCTTCTGGAAAAGGCACAATTAATATATTCTCCACATACTCATTCATTGAACAGAATCACCACCCAGTGATATCTTTATGCCTTTATGGCTTAGAATGCTTGAATTCAAATGCTTTGGCATTCATCTGACCTCTGATTATGGCCGGGGAGAAGGAGGGAAAGGGAGAGCTTGTACGGGATACTAGAACACCCAAACGTCTCTGTAAACTTGTCAGCCGTCACGGACAGGCGCTGAATCTCAGCCTGTAAGGAGCCCACTGGATGAGACAACAGTCAAACTCCAACAGGGGAGTATGCTCATGGCAGACTTGCTCTTCATGTTGGTCTTGATAAAGCCTCTACCACTGGCCATTAGAAGGCAGTTTTTCTGGAGCTAGGAGGTGTCTGACATGCGAGGGAATATCATTTCCTGCTACTAAAAGCCATAATTATTAAGGAAGAAATCTGGAACTGGTTAGCAGAATTCCAGAGAAGTGTCAGTGAGAAGAGTGTGAAAACTGATTTGGAGAAATAAAAAAGATAAATGACTTTGAGAATGGGTGACTAAAAAAAATGGAGACAGTAGCAATAACAGAAATATAGACATCAGGAAGATCACAGTTGCAAAAGAATCCGGGAGTGAGGCTTAGGGTACCTTCAAGACATTCGGATGGAGAAGTCCATCTCAGAGTTGGGAATGCTTGTGTAGGCTTGAGAAAGTGATAGGGACAGATTTGTGGAGTTAGGAATCAAGCTGATGGAGTTGGTGCTTAAAATCCTAAGAAAAGATACAGTTTATTGGAAGAAATCTGAGGAGAAGAAGGCTGATGGCTTGATTTGGGGAAAAGTCCCGTGAGGAGGAGGAGTAGCCAACTAGTCAGGCAGTTAAGTAAAGAGATAAAAGACAAATCAGGAGAATGCAGGGCTCATAGGCAAATGGAGGAGAGTTTCTAGATGAAATGGTGTGGGCAACAATGTGAAAGCCTTCAAAAAATCCAAAGGGAACAAGCCTGTGGAAATGTTGTGCTTAGGCCGTTTGGATATCTATCTATTTATTTGATTGTTGAATTCATCGCTGATTTTCTATGAAAATCAAATGTAAGCACGTTTTGGCAATAGAAAAAGGATACAGTTCCGTTGGTTTTAAAAAGGAAGAGAAATTATATCTTCCTTTGAGATATCAGGGACGGATAAGAGGATGGCATAGAGTCAGATACCCACAAAGATCAGAAGCAAAATAATTAAGGAATGCTTTTCCTCCATGGACTGTATCTTCTTAATGCTGCAGTAGAGAGGACGGGGAAAAGGAAGCAGGAAGTTGAGGAAAGAGCCATCCATTTGGATTAACTGATGAGAGGTCAGGAAGATGCATTCAATGAGCAACGGTCCTTGAGAGGCTGATCTGCAGGTGTGTGAGTGGTCACGTTAGCTCAGTTGTAGGGCTTCTCTTACCAACGCTTCATGACATAGTTTCAATAAAGGACGCAACACTGGCCCAAGATGGAGAGGGACACAACCAGTCGGTGTTGGGAACAATCATGCTATCGTTGTTGGTCCTGGATTCTGTATTGGAACCACACAAGAGCATCGTTGAAGGACAGAGGATGCATAATGCGGGCGAGCAGGCTCAACAAAGAGGTACAGGAAGTCTGCAAGCAACATGGCATGTGGAAACAATATATAGTCCTGTAATCAAAGGACCACAACTAAATCTCCTCTCTACACTTTTCCACTAGCTCTGCAAACGTTCTGTAACAATTTAACCCTTTGAATCTCAATTTATTGATTAGCAATAAGGACAGTAAGTCTTTCCACACAGGTTTATTAAGAGTTAAATATATTATTAGTACGTGTTAAAGTGCTTTAGACCTAGTGGGTACTTAAAAAATACTAACCAAATTTTACAATCTACTGTACTAGAGCAGTATAATGTAATTTCGGGTTTTAGCAGCCATAATTGGACATATTTGTCTCTGTTGTTACATTTACTTAATATCCTTTTACCATTGGGTCTTAAAGTCTGGAATCTTCTTATACCCAGTGAGTCATAAAAGATGAATTGTTTCTATAATGGCTGGTTTCTAGGCAAGGTGCTTCTATAAGCACTGGTCAGCTGAACCTCTTACTCAGGTGCACAAAACAAAGTGTGCCGTAGAACGTTCGCAGAGAATCCAGAGAACATTAAAATACACACTTGAATACAGTATTCTGTAGCTATTATCACTTGTCATTCCCCAAAAGCAGTTTTTCATTTTCTTTAAATATAACAAAAGTATGAATGCTCATAAATCTCCTAAATTAGTCTTTAAACAATTCCACCAGGAAAGGCCGACTGTCTACATCTATGATACAGCAGAATCTTCCCTGGCCCCAACTGGCCTCGCTGTGGCACCCGAGGCTATGCCAGGGTCAAGCCTGGGGCCAAGTAACTAATCTTTCACCCACCCCCAACTCCCAGTCCTAACACATCCTCACATTTAACTGAATTTGACAGACTCCCAATGAATCAAGATGTCGACCCAACAGTTTTTTTTTTTTTAATTAAAAATGGATCACAGAGGGTGTAATTGATGAAGTGAAGTTGGCAGTCAATGGGAAAATGAATTTAAACTTTGCAGATAAATAGGTGGCCTTCCATCTGTCTTAGGACATGGATCTTTATGGAAATCCCATACTTAAAAAATAGTCGTTATCAACCATCTCCACTTTTCCTCTCTACCTCACAGGGATTAGAAATCATAACAGTAAGAGTGCTGGAGTGCCTTCCCTATTTCAAAAGCTCAATGGATAAGATCGTGGTAAGGCTTAAGTGGCTTGTGGTAAAAAGAGGTAGGAAGAGAAGGAAATTAGCATTCTCTCAACCCCTATTAGTGACAGTCACTGCCCCCTACCCATGTGAGGTTAGTATTACAACTAGATGGAAAAACAAAAACGAAACAATACCTAGGGACTTATTCTGGCCAGAAGTGGGGTGGGAAGAGGGACAGGCAGATTTATACTGCTCTTTTCTTACAGGGACTGGTCCTGCCTAAGAATTAGATTATATTACAAAGAGAAAAAATACCATTCTGAAGCTTCTGTCAGTTCTTTGTGCTTATAGAAGCAGGACCCAGAATAAATGTGCTTTGTTTGGCAGAGTGAGTTCATAAGCTTTAAAAGTGCCTTGAACTTGTGTGGTGTAGGGAGTGAGAGATGGATTGCTCTGTACCTTCATAGGAATTTAAAGTTCAAGAGTGGGGGGGGGGAGGTCTTGGTAGAAGGAGAAATCCAAGAAGATGCAGGCAAATCTGTGTCTAAGGAAGAAACAGCCATGAAGAATCATCCACAAAGGGAGACTAGCTGATACTGCTATTGGATTTTTAATTTACATATTTCCTTCTGCTGTGCCATCATCCTAAACTTCCTGGTAAAGTCCGTTCTACACAGTAGGCTTGTATCGGTGGAACTTGGAAAAAACAAAGGGATGGGGTGTGGGAAAAGAGATGGGGTGAACAGGAAGAGATGAAAGACAGAACTGTAGGAGTAAGAGGCCAGGGGTGAACAAGGGTTCAGCGAAGTGCAAGATGAGAGCAAGAGGCAGCCACGACAGATAAAAGACGGAAGCCCGAGAACTCCAAGGGTGCAGGAGACACAGGTGAAGGGAGCATGGGATGAGGGTGGGCTGTCGGGTTTCCAACTGAATGTTGAAATGCATATTAAAGATTGAGATGCGGGGGGAGGCAGAAACTGGTACCTGGGAGAACAGCCAGGTGGGTAAACATCATTAATTAAATCATTAACATCTTTTTACTGAAGGTGGAGAATATGAACAACATATCTGATGTCATAAAACTAGTAAGGGACATTGCTCTCAAACTCAAAAGCCTAACTTCTTTTTACTATACTCCACTCTTTCTCCAAGAAATAATAGAGAATATTTATTGATATCGTTACCATATGCTTAGCCCTGGTACTGTGATAGGTGTTTCTACCCCCAAAGTGCCTGTTCTGAACTGCTACCTGGAATAATATAAACCAAGTTGATAACACAGGTGTTTACCTACAGACTAGCTGGTATTAAGGGTTACTCATATTAACAAATTAATCGATTGGGTTTGTGGTATAGGAAGAAGGGGTTTTAAAAAAAAACAACCCTACCACCTATACAATCAGGAAGCCAACTGAAAAGTTTAAATTATGCTATTCATCTTGACAAGATATTCAGGACTAAATAGTGTCAAGGATAGGGAAAATCTAATGCTTTTCAAATGAATCCCAGAATTCTGAAGATGAAAAAGGTGACTCGTACAAGAAAGTCCTTGAAAAGCATCTTTTTATTTGCTGTAAGAATATAATCTGGCATTTGTATACAATCCATCACGCAAAAACAAAAACAAAAACAAAACACACGGTAGGTATCTTACAAGCAATGAGGAATGTCAGTATCTGAATTCAATCAAAATATTAGCCAAAGCTGAAAAATAGCATCTTGGGATAAAACAATACAGAAAATTCTGCCCTAGGATCATGGCTTCTAACGTCAAGAAAGCACAGCCACGTTGCTATCTCAATGCCTAAGCCTGAAAGTATTGAAGGACAGATGAGAAACATCACTGATGATCCACTGGGAGCAAGGAGGCCAGTACCCCATGGGCAGTTTCACTGTTTGCTTAATGGCTCTGTGAAGCAGGCACTAAGGCACCTGTATACAAACAGGGAGGAAGTACCTGTTGAGCTAACCTTCTTCAGGCAGAATAGACGCTGTGAGCCTGCAGAAGGATCCCGTCGCTCAGGGACCAAGCAGGGAGTTCAGAATTACAATTGCTTTCCTAACAAAAAGTCACAGTGATTTTTCTTTTTGTATAGTAATTAAATTTCCCTGAAACACCATCGTAAACCATGTTATAAATAAATTACTCACTAGCGTGATGGGCACTAAACTCTGGAGCTGGCTCAACTTGCATAACTGTGGTTTACTAGAAGTGAACTGTGGTGAAAGAGAGAAGAGAACACTAAACCATTTGCAGTCAGACTCCAGAGGCTATGGCCATCAGTACACAGCTTCTTCTTTGCAGGGGTGCCTGGGAGTTTGTTTTTGTTTTTTTTTTCTTTTTCTTTTTCTTTTTCTTTTCTTTCTTTCTTTTTTTTTTTTGGATGTGGAATGCTCGTAATTACATCTGTTCTGTTCCTATTACTCACTGAGTTCAGCAATAACAATCCACACCTACATTACTCTCAATGTTCACCACAAAAGGCAAAGTGGGTATTATGAGTCCCACTTTCTAGTTAAGTAAACTGAGGCTTTTAAAGATTATGCCGTTAGACCAAGGGCATGCAACTAGTTATAGACGGGACAGGACTGGAGATCAGAACTGCCTGACAACAAACCTAAAGTTTTCCACTGCACCAGACCATTTCTAAAGGGATCAAAAGCTATTTCTGGCCTTGAAAGATTCCTTCCCACTTTGTGTGATTTTAGTCCCAAAGTAAAAACTCTAGGAGAGATTCAGAAGAGCTAAAAATGCCGCAATGGAGAGAGGTGAGTTATTGACTTCCATTCCTCCAAGAGCTGTAAGAGCAACTGAGATCCCAAAGGGCTCAGCTATATGGTCTGCCGGGAAGATTATCCGAAATTGAACTTAAAGGTATCTCCAACTTTATGGAGAAAAATCTGCAAATTAGGGATTTAAATTAGGTTCAGCAATTTACATCCTCCTGCCCCAGGACCACAAGACTTCTCCTGGAGTAGATCTCAAACCTGGAGTCTCTGAGGCATGGGCATCTCATTGATTTCTAGAACTGTCAACTGTAAGTGAAAGTAACAAATTAGAAGTACAGCCAAAATGTATCTCCTGCAAACTCTCAAATTTCAAAAGGTACGAAATGAGGCGATTGTGTGAGCATGCAACGAAAACCAAAGCATGCGTCTTTATTTTTAACTTGTATCTTCTCTGTGAAGCCTCTGTTCAGAATTACCTATGAACTCTATTCATCGGTCTTCTTTTCCGCCTGTGATTGTTACGTTTAGAAACACAACTTTTATCTTTAATGCATTTCCTTTGGAAGTTACATATTCATGTACATTTTAAGTATTATAATAATCACCATATTTAAGAAATGCATATGCAAAAACACCTTTTTCTAATGTATTTAAAATTGGAAAAGATGTTTTAAGACTTACATTTCTTAAATACAATGATTATTAAACCAATATTCTTATTGGGGCAAGTCAACTTCTAGGGATGAAAGAAGTGTCAGTGGGAAGGACTCCATGTTTTCTAAAGAGGTGGCATTGTTTTAATTTGGGTTCTATTTAGACTTTGAAAGATCTATACAAATATAAGCCACATGAGACTAACCTCTTACTCCTGGAGTCTCCACTGACTCCCAAATCCAGTAATGGTTGGGTCCAAAACAGAACAAAGGGGAAAATCACATACAGCCTTCACTTTGCCTTGGTGGAGTCAACCACGAAAGCACCAGCCCCCAAGGCTTCCAACGGTCTTGGAAGCACATCCCATTGTGGCCGGTGAGTGCTGAGAGGCAGGGGAGTGGGTCTCTCCTTCACTCCCTCTCTTCCCCTTGACCTATTTCCTGTTCCAGTTATGTGAGATATTCTGAATCTTTTTCATTTTGATCCTCTGATCCAGCATCTTGTACCTCGCAGGATGCTCCTCAGTTTTCTTTGGGACCGAAGGTGCGTAGGAGCTAGACGCATAAGCAGGGCGTTTAAAATGACGTAGAGGAGGCTTGATGACTGGAGGCCATGCAAAGGAAGATAGACAACCATTAGCCTCGCCAATGACACGGCACAACCTAACTACCGTGGGCAACTTGCTCTCCCCTAGACCTGTCTGTTCTCTTTAAAACCAGGAAACAAACAAGTTGGATCCTCACTGGGAATCTTACTGCAGGTAGATGAATAAATAACATTATCACCCTCGTCATTTACTTAAAATAAATAAAGAGATAGACAATGGGAGCAAGGAGGCCAGAGATAGACAATGTACACAACCTAGAGATAGACAATGAGGATCCCAGAATACAAAGCTTCTCTGACAACGAACGAATGGAGTTCAGGAAGTGAGTGGGAGCAGTGGTATCACTTTGGGGAACAGCAAAGTAAACACAGGTGAGCAGAGTCATACCATGATTCAGCATTTAGCACTGTGTGTAAGCTTCCAGGCTTGCAAAGTGGCAAACAATCTCGAAGCGCTAATAAAAAGTACATCACGGGGAAAATATTTGCCAAACACACAGAGAAAGGTCTAGTGTCCAAAATATTTTTTGAAAACTCTTAAAATCCAGCAAAAGGAAATAACCAACCCACTTTACCTCGGAGCAAAAGATCTGAACTGACTCCTCACCGAGGAAAATATGCATATAGCAAAGAAGGCACAGGAAAAGAGGCTTGACAATTTATGCCATTAGGGAATTGCACATTACAAGAGCAATGATATACACCACACACCTATTAGGATGGGCAAAATCCAAAACAAAACTGATGACACTACTGGCGAGGATGCAAAGTGTCAGAGCCACTTCGGAAGACAGTTTGACAGCTTCTTACGAAGCTAGACATAGTTTTACTTCACGATCCCGACATTCTGCTCCTGGGTATTTACCCCACTGATTTGAAAACCGGTGTCCACATAAAAACCTGCATATGAATTTTATAGAAGTTTATTCATCATTGCCACAGACTGTAAGCCAAGAACTCCTTCAACTGGCTGTCCATGTTGTAGACCATCTACACGACGGGATATTATTCAGTGATGAAAAGAAATGAGCAGTCAAGACACATAAAGACATAAAGTACTAAAGTGATTCCTCCTCCTCTGCTCCCTGTGCTCTGCCCCCCACCACCCACCCCACCTCTTCCCTGTCTTGGTCCCACTGGAGAGCACTCTGTGATACCATGTAAAAGTGAATAAAGGTAAAACCAGGTTAAATGATAATCACAAACAGATGAGATACAACAATCAGGTAAAAGGTATGAAGGACAGAGCAGGTGCTGAGCCATTTCCTCAAACACTAGTTCTCAGTGAGGCGATTGTACTAACATGTCAAAGTCCAGCAAAGAAAGGTAATACACAGTTATGTCAGCGTGGAGGGCTAAGATTAGGAGACAGATCTATCAAACAAGAGGTTACCTTTGTGAAAACCAGTTTCACGTATCTCTTCCAATATGATCAAGCAAAAGATCAGAACTTAAACATACAACTTAAATATACAATCATAGGGGTTAGTGAAGTTCCGGTACATTCTTAAAATATACTACTGTGATACTACGGAAAAGGGATATAGATGTCTATTAATAAAAATAGAGGTTCATGTAATACTGTTAAATCAAAAAAGCAGTAAACAGAATCTAATCTCATCACTATAAAAACATATCAATATGCGCATAGGAAAATCCCAAAGAACATACAATTAAATCATAGCAGTGATTACCTCCGAGTAGTCTAAACATGGCTGTTGTTTTTTGGATGTGTACATTTTCTAATTTTTCTATGATGACCAGGTTTTAGTGACGTAACTTTTGAAAAATAAACATGCTATTAAAAATTCCTTCCATAGAATCATACATCAGAGTTATTCTACAAAATCATATGTAATAAAAAGCCAGAAAAACGGGGGTGACTCTGGGCTTTAATATTATAGACATCTCAGAGAGCTCATAGCTGAGTATACTTTTCACAGTCTATAGACTAATATTCATTCACTGATGTCTTAGAGCACTTATGTGTTGCTGATAGAACGGTGAACAAAACAGATAGAAATCCCTGCCCTCATGGGACTTCCATTCTAGTGATTCCTGCTGAAATTTGTGACTTCACTTACAGAAGAAAAATATATTCAGGCATAATAAGGGATGCTATTACTACCATAATACCCACACCAACTTTTCCTAAGATGTTTAGCAAATGGTCCTGTAGTGACAGAATAATACATGTGCAGAAGAATCGAGAATTTTTTCAGACTTCACAGTGCTTAATTCTGTTTCTTAGGGCAAACAAGGGATTGCAGCACAAAACACTCTAGGAACAAGTGTAAAAACGACCCTGTTACCCTGGAGAATGGTGTAGAAACAAGAGAGGGTTTCAGATTAAAAGCTGATTGTTGCAAGCGTCTGGGCTAGCTGATTTACTGCTCTTCAAGTCACAATCCCTCTCCATATTCATTCTATTTTCGCTACTCAGCATGAGCCCAGCCAAAGTATTATTGAATTTCCCACTTCTCAGCAGGAAGAAACATTTACCGTTTGCTGGAATTCTTTTTGTCTGAACAAAAACTCCCCTTGCCACTGGAGTCGCTGCAAATAGAGTTGAACCCGCTGATAGAGATCGGCTCCCCACCAAGACTGTGGAAATACTTATATGCCTGCTGTCACCTTTACTCAAAATGTTGGAAAAAAGAAAAATTCATATAGTGCTGTTTTGTATGCATTGATTGCCTCTCCACTCTGCAGGGAAACATGATTTGATGACAGAGCAAAACAGCAGAGCTAGGGATAAGGGCACCATCTTGAATTTAATGGAGACTTTTGTTCTGGGATGCTCGCCTGGTCTCCAGGGCTCTTTCATTCGTCTCCTGGCTATTCTGGAGATACTGGAAGAGGATCTGATCCTTCCACTTTCAATGACTGCACACATCCCACAGCTGAACCCAATCCATAGTGTTAAAATCCACCTCTCCTTCCACCAGGGTAGAGAAGAACCAAACTGGGAACAGAATCCCCTCCCCTCCATATGCTTGATTATCAGCAAGTTGGACCTATTTTCTCTTGGGGACATATTTACAAAGTCGGCTCTCATCTCTTAGAGCAATTTACTTGGAGGAAATGATCTAATTAGCTAATGAAGATTTGACAAAGTCACATTTCTGCACTGAGCCTGAACTTGGGAAAGTCATTATCTATATTACTTTCAAAGGTGCTTAGGAAAAGAAAAGTGCATGACAAAAGTTGATCCATCACCTCCTTTATTTCACAGTTATGCACAATATTTGTTTTTCATGAAAGCAATGCTCTTTGAGGGGTTTTAATCCTCATCTGTTTACATCTTATCTTTCTCATCAACACCAGGGTTCTCCCGTTGTCTATGATCTTCTCCCCTTCCTCAGCCACCACCAACCTCTCCGTTACACCCTCTCTGTCTCTGTCTCTGTCTCTATCAAGACCATTTTGCTTGGTGGCTACTTTTCTTGTGGTGTGGGAGAAGAGTCTATAGAACTAGTTTTCAGAAAAGAGATTCAGACTTAGTCCTACGTCAAAATCATGCGGTTGTTAGTTAGATTCAGGCATTGCAATGTGAAAGAGGGCTTTTAAAGCTCTTTAAGATCACAGAGCCTGGAGCCTGCTTCAGAGTCTGTCTCCCTCTCTCTCCACCCCTCCCCTGCTCATGGTCTGTCTCTCTCTGTCTCTCAAAAATAAATAAATGTTAAAAAAATTTTTTTAAAGCTCTTTAAGGTCATATTAGACTATGGTTTCTCAAAGTATCCTTCAAGAAAGTTGCGAATGTAATAGGTACTGTTAGGGGATGGGGAGGATCCTTGTCAAATTTAACTGGGTTAAAGGTAAATTACCATCTTCATGGTACCCCATCTTCTCAGACACCTAAATAATAGGGCTATGCATTAATGAATCCTTAAAAGCAGCCAATAGCATGTAGCTTTCCTCTGTTTCTTTTTAGCCTAAGGAACTCCCTTTATAGGGTCCTCTCACAGAGTGTTCAGCAGAAAACACTTTCAGAAAAACTGGGCTAATCCATTACCTTAGGGCATCATATCATATGCTATGATGAATCCCTACCTCAGGACACCTTGTTGTTCTGCACTGAGAGCAGGTCAGAGAGAACTGTCACTAGTCCTCACCTGATGTTGGTCCTGCCTAATCTCAAGCTAAATAACAATTTGTGTGAGAATCCGTCTCTGTTCTTCTGATCCACTATGACTTGACTGTGATCTTCTGGAACCACTAACATTGAATCTCTGTTGCAGAGCACTACCTGTGATGGCAGCAACTTGGTCTATTCTTAGCTTCTGAATGAATTCTAATTATTAGCACCTTTTTATTTTTTTGATGTTTATTTGAAAGAGAGAGAGAGAGAGAGCATGAGTCAGGGAGCAGCAGAGAGAGAGGGAGAGAGAGAGAATCCCAAGCAGGCTCCATGCCGCCAGCACAGAGCCTGACTTGGAGCTCAATCCCAGGAACCACGAGATCATGATCTGAGCCAAGACCAAGAGTTGGACGCCCAACCAACTGAGCCACCCAGGCACCCTAATATTAGCACCTTTTAAAAATAAGAAGTGTTATACATGTATTTTCTGCTCTTTCAAAGAGAATGCCACGATAAGACCTTTGGAAAAAAATATTTCCATTATACACCTTTTCTATCTGCATTCACACACACACACACACACACACACACACGCACACACACACATCCCACATACACTAAACTAACAAGATAAAAAAATCACTTGCTGCCTCTGGAATATTGGTTTACGTGAAGAATAAAAATCCCACTTCCATACATTCCATTTCTAAAATCAGTGTCTACTTGTGGTATCTGCCTGAAAGCTGATGGAAAGTCCTTATGAAAATTACAAAAATCCTTCACAAGTTTTGAATTGCAAGGGATTAGAATGCTAACATCAGCTCCACTGAAGACGGAATGATAAAAGAACGTGAGCTTGTGATTTTCATTTCAGGCTTCACCACAGTAAAATAGTTATAATATCTGACATATATTGTGTACTAGGCACGATGCTAAGAATTTAACGAGAATTAGCCTTTAATCTACTCTACAACCCTATGAAGCAAGCACTGTTACCACCCTCTTTTTGGGTGAGAAAACTGGAGCTTAGAGAACTTAAGCAACTTGCCAAAGCCTACACAACATGGCATGCAGGGAGCCTGGATTCTGGATTCACCTTCAAGCAGCTCAGCTTCAGAGCCTTAGTCCAATATTTAAGATAACCTTGGGCCAAAGTTCAGAGTTAGTTTTAGTAACTACCATAATAAGTTGAAAGAGTCAAAATTGTATCTCATTTACACTATCAATATTTGAGTATATCATCTGTATAATATATGGGATTCTTGAATACCTTGTTAGCAGCTATAGTTACACTTCCCCAAAAGCAAAAGCCAATCATCCCCCACTTAATATAATTTGTGGTGATAACTTGGGAAGGAATTATATAAAGGTCTTAGCTAACAGATCTCTTAAATAACTGCTTTTGTCTCTTCCTTCACTTATGCCAGGTTGGAACGTTAACAGGAATTCCAAAAGTCTCAGCCCCTATCGATGAGCAATCAAGCTAGGTTGAGCTCCAGGTGGTTCTCACCCTGGCTGCATATGAGAACCACCGTGGGAGATTTAAAACATCCAAATGCTCAGCTCATACCCCAGATCAATTAAAGTAGAATCTATGGGGGGTTAGTCTGAGACTTCAGGAGTTTTTAAAGCTCTTCAGATAATTCCACTGTGCCAGAGTTTGAGAACTACTGTTTTGGTCTCTCCAAATGTCTCCTTCCTTATCTTCACAAAAGAAACAATAGTAATAATATTTTGCACACTGGAAGTGTTCTGTAAACTGTAGAGAGCTAGTCAATGTTGCTGCTATATTTTGATCATAACATCCTGCCTTGCTAGGGAGAAGTCTTTTATGCACCTATTAAGGTTGCTTGTGGCCTTCAGAATTATGCTTTGTCTCTCTCTCTCTCTCTCTCTCTCTCTCTCTCTCTCTCTCCTGTCCACTACATTTTGTTCTTCTGTTGGGTCTACCATGAAGACAAAAGCTCTGAGAAATGAAAAGGTATTTTTGTTGTTGTCGGAGAAAGCAACTTTGTGATGCTATCATTTGAGAACTCTAAGAAGACCCACACCAAGAAGAACCAACCCTGAGATTAGCCATTATTTTCTAAATAAATCTAACACTTGGAAAACCAAAGAATAAGAGCAAAGAGGACATTCCTGATGTCTGACTGAAGAATAAGATAAGAGTGAGAGCTTGCCAGGCAGAGATTAATTTTAAAGCCTGCCTCTACCACTCCTGTTTTTTTTCTTGGGCAAGTCACTTTTCCTGTAAACTCCAAGTAAGTTCCACATTTCTCCTCTCCAGCCCAAGTGTAACAGTTGCCTACTTCACAGGGCTTCTGGGAGGACTCAGCCAGACTGGGCATATAAAGGACTTACTATGGCGTCTGCAATAAAAAATGCCTTCAGTTCTTTATTGTTATCATTGTAGTGATAGTGATCATGTCCAAGGGTAACTCCTGGTGGATAAAGTGGGACTAAAACCCTGAACACACAGAATGCCAAGAAGACTTCCAGGGTGGGCACTGCCATTCCCTGTAGGACTGATCTTGGGCTGATAGTTATAGTGTTGCTCAGTTTGAGATAATCTGCCCTTTTGAGATAATCTGCCTGATGTTAGTTTATGCCTCTGGATTTGTATTCTCTCTGGACACTTTCTATCTTCTTTTCGGGGCATCTTTTCAGATTATCTGGAATTCCAAACCTGGTTTATGTCTGATTCTGATCAAGTCAGCCATATCAACTAATTTGGCATGACTCGGTTGCATTTTGAAGGTGAGCTCAGGAGAAAACATAAAATCAGCCAAAAGACTCTTCTCTATGTTAGCATCAGCTCCATGAAGGGCTGAATCAAGCAGGATTCTTCCTATTCCCAAGGCAGAAACACACCCTTTAAAACTCTAGCAGTTCGGCTGGACTGGCTTTCAAAGGTGGTCTTTTCCTTAAAGGGCAAGTGGAAGATATTAACTGGCTTCAGCAGTAAAACAGGCTTGGTTTTTGTTCATTATCTAGGCTTCCCATGAGATGTTTTAAAAAATGAAAGCAAAATAAAACAACCTTTTACACACTCAAGGCTTGGCTGCTTAAGGAGACCCAGTAGCATGGTCTCCGTCTTCTGTACTATTCAGTGTTTGCACACCCATTATCGCAGCTGCCCTCATCCTTGGAAGGGGCCAGATTCAGTTCTGTCTCCACCCCGTATGACTCGGGCACATGGCTTCAGTGCCCCACATTAGATGTAGTGTTGTCTAAGGTGATGATCTACTCTAAAACTCCTCAAGGTGTGTTTTATACTAAAACTAAGATAATGAAACCCATTACCTACATTTTAAGACTCTGGCTCTCCAAGGACTTTACCTCAAGAAACTGAGAATGCTAAAACCCACTGGTTCCCTGTTTTCACCTCACAGAGTAAAGATCACAGAAACAGGAAGCCTGCCTCTGAGAAGCTATCCAGAAGGAGCTGAGGTGACACTGCATGAGCCAAACCACTACCTAGCATCGAATGATGACCCAACCAGCATTTTCAGGTCCCCAGAGGAATGTATGTCCATAGAGAAAAGATAACTCGCCTGGTTTTGTTGCCCTGCATCCAACTTGAAGTTGTTTGCTTCCACCTGCGGTTCTCCACCCTGGCTGCACATCAGATTGCCTGGAGAGCTTTAAAATTTACTGATGCCCAAGCTCTACTCTCAAAAGTCTCTGAAACGATCTATTATTTTAAGTTGGAGCCCAAACATCAGGATGTTTGTTACGTCCAGTGATTCTAACGTGTAGCCAGGTTGAGAAACACTGGCTTAGGTGCCAAGTTCGTTTTGAGAATAAGTCAGTTTATACTTAGGTATTAAGGAATATCTGGGGCAGCTGGCAGGATCTGGTCATTGCATGCAGGAGTTTCCAACCCTTGGCCATCTGCTAAAATCTGTGATAAGAATTGAACCCTTGAAAACCTACTTCGGAGGGAGGTGGTGTGGTATTACAAGAGAAGCATGGGTTTGGGACAGCACCTAACTGGGGTAAGCTATTACTAGCTGTAAGATTCTAAGGAGATGAACTATTCTGGGACTCAGGTATTTTTTTGTTTTATTTTCTGCTTTTCTGTAAAATGGGAAGAATAGTAACTACCTTGCATGGTGCCATAAGGATTTTAATGGGGATGTAAATGAGAACGTATATACAGTACTTTGTAAGCTTGAAGACTCCCAGTATGTTGTATATATTTGATATGTGGCTACCATTATTATTACAGAGCATAGGGGATGAATGGTCATCACTGAGGGCCTTTTCACGGTGCCCTCCCTGATGGATTTCTTATGATAGTGTAGAAAAGTCATATAATTCCCCATACAACTAGATGCTACTACATCAAAGACCTTATCAAACAATGAAGAGATTAATTTAATTTATTTATGAACATTTGGCAGAGAACACACCATTCTGATTCAAAAAAGACTAATTATCTAAAAAGTGCATGTGTTGGGGCGCCTGGGTGGCGCAGTCGGTTAAGCGTCCGACTTCAGCCAGGTCACGATCTCGCGGTCCGTGAGTTTGAGCCCCGCGTCAGGCTCTGGGCTGATGGCTCAGAGCCTGGAGCCTGTTTCCGATTCTGTGTCTCCCTCTCTCTCTGCCCCTCCCCCGTTCATGCTCTGTCTCTCTCTGTCCCAAAAATAAATAAACGTTGAAAAAAAAAATTTAAAAAGTGCATGTGTGTGTATATATATATATATATATATATATATATATATATATATACGTATATATGGAAATCTATATCAGCTACCTGAGGGAACCACTTTGCTGAAACTAAGTGCCATTCTAACCAAAGCAAAAGCATCTAGCCCACATTCTAAATTACTTATACAATGTACAGATATGGATGTTTGTGCAATCACTTTGGGCAACACCTAACCATGAGTGTGAAGGGGTGCTGGAAATCCTGGCTGGGATGGGAAGTGTGGTTTAGACAACCAACCATGATGGAAGAAGTTTCAGTCACTGATTTCTCATCTTGATGTAATTAGGAAAATCACAAGGGCACTTTTGATTCTTAAGACTCCGCATTTATTATGCTGAGGCATAATAATTCTTCAAGTCACCTTCATTGGAAGCCATTCTTAAACCACTGATGCCCTGGTCTTTTAGATGCTTCTTTATGCTTTATCCTGCAGATCATTAATCCTGGCTACAAACCTCATGGGGACAGGGACAAGGTGTTATGCACTCTTGCGTCCCCAGAACCTAATCACAGAACTGGTAACAGTTGGTGCTAAGAAATATTTAACAAATGAGTAAGCTACTCTGCATCACACTCAGTAACTTTCATAAATCTCGCATTTACTAAAGAATAAGTGAATCATTTAGAAAACACATCAGCTGGCAAAGGTGATGGGAATCTACAGACCCTGATAGGTCCCGCTTGCTTCAGCAATGTCTTGATGTCTAGATTTGCTGCCCATATTTGTTCCAAGAAGGGTGTCAGCAAGTTCCTTCATCCTGAAGTGTCAAGTCTGAAGCCCGAACATGTTTGCTTTACACAAATGCTACAACCTCAGCTCATTTCTACACTAGAGTATGGAGAGGCACTGAGGCATGGTTTTCAAACCCCTCTCCCTCTAACAAAGAGCTAAAAGAGGAGGAGCAGTTAAGTAAGGCCTGAAGACAAGCTCTCTTCTTATTCAAACAATGGCCGGTTATTAAATGTACTGCAACCTGAGGATTTAATGATTAATGGTTTCATTTAATAAAAGTATTATTTCAATTAATAAAAAAAATAAGGAAGTCCTCCCTCAAGGAGGGATCACCTTCAATTTAGTTATTTGTTTTCATTTTGTTGGCCCCAGCAGGCCCAATGTATGTGAGCCATGCTGTTTTAAAGGAGAAAAATATTTTGGAGAAAAGCCAAGTATTTTTTCTGAGTTTTTTTTTTTTTTTCCCCATCAATGTGTATGGTTTTCCACATGCACATATGAAATGGGAAGTGTAAGGCTCAGTCAGTAACTCTGCCCTTTGTTCATACCAACAAGGACCTATGCCTGGAGAAGACTACAAAGCTAAATTTAACCAGGGGTCTGGAGCTCTCAAGTACTCAATCAAAATATAACATGTGAGCTTTGATCTACACCATTGTAAGAATGACAACTTCCATCCCTCAAACTGAACTCAACATAAAAGAATGACAAAAGAGCACTCACTGGAATCTTCACTCAAAAGACAGGGCAGGGTCCCTCCACACTCATAGCTGGGTAATTGACCTAATCCCCAGACAGAGCACAAGTGTGCAAAAACGGCGGTTACAGTGTGGACTATTTGACGTCTGTCTTTACCCACTAGCAATGAAACTCAAGCAAAAAGCATAGGCTTGTCTTGCCTCGCTGCCTGCTAACTTTGAGCAAGCTACTTATCCAATTATGCCTCAGTTTCCTGATTTGTGAAATGGAGATAACATTACCAGGATCAAGTGAGGTAATACATGTTAAGAATCTAACATTGTCCCTGATATTTAATAGATGTGCAATACATACCAAAGTATTTATTGTTAAAAACCTGTGTTAGGGAGATCAGAAGTTATTTTTTGAAGTTCATCACTCGATAACTTATAATACACATAATGTTTCATCCTGGTTAAAAAAAAAAAAAAAAAAAAAAAAAAAGCATAAACTTCCTAAAATGTCTTCAGACCTCAGAGCTGGTCAGGTCTCTTCTGAGGAATCCTCCGGATGGACGTTTTATCCGTAGTCCCCTAGAATAGGACACAGACAATGTCACTGCAAGCCAGCTGGCATCTCAACACACACGCTCTTTCTACGTCAGACACAGAGATTAGAAGCTGAGCTGCGTCTATTGCCAACACTACTGTGCATGCCAGCAGCTGCACGCACAAAGAAGCAATCAGCTGTCTGCATCAGCAAACGGTGACAGGACTGTACCTTTCCATCTAGGGACCACTTCAGGAAAGTGATGGGACTGAGGCGCCCTGGGGAATCTGCTCAGAAGTAAGTCACTGACTAATCTCCATCATCAGCAGTCATGACTGTAAGTAGTGGTGAAGCTCCGGGCCACTCCTCCAGTGAGAGCCAACATCTCCTCAGCTCTCCATCATTTACAGCCCACCGTGGAGCTTGACTGGGTTCACAAACCCCATGGGGCACAGTGGAAGTTGGCTCTAGAAAAAAATCGGCTGCAGGTGCTATTACTTTATGACATAGGAGTCACTTTGCGATAGATGTGCCAAGAATCAAGGCGATGTCCCCAGAAGAGTTTCCCGGTGCTGGAGTTTTAGGAGGACTCCTTTGATAACTTTGGAAACCACACAAGCAGTTCCTTAATGAGTTGTTCTCTGGTGGCTTCTGGATTGAAGCATGGTACCAGCAGAACTTTCTTCATATCTGAATCCTCGTATCTCCCCCAGTATGTTAGAAAGAGAAAACATCAAATTTCTCTGCAATATATCTAAAATCAAGTTTTACATGGATGAAACCAAACAAAACAGTCTTGGAAGACAACCATAGATTTTCATTTAAATTCTTTAATATGTAATACTTTGAGCAGACAGAAAAGTATAGATAAAGGTATCAAATTTCCATGTAGTCTCAATACAATTTAATCAAATGTTAACATTTTGCATATCAGTTCAAAAATGTATTTACTTTTTAAAGTTTATTTATTTATTTTGAGAGAGAGAGAGAGAGAGAGAGAGAGAGTGAGGGCAATGGGCAGAAAGAGGGGGAGAGATAGAATCCCAAGCAGGCTCTGTTCTGCCAACACAGAGCCCAATGTGGGGCTTGATCTACCGAACGATGAGATCATGACCTGGGCCGAAATCAAGAGTCAGACACTTAACAGACTGAGCCACCCAGGCGCCTCGGTTCAAAAATTTATTTAAAGAGATTAAATATCACAAATAGGGTTGAAGTACCTAGCACACTGTTCCATGATACTTCTCTCCCCCAACCCCCCGCCACATGCAAAAAGCATCATATAGAATTGGGTATTCATTAGCCCTCTGCATATGTTCACTCAATTATTGAATTTGTGTGCATTTATTAAATATCTAATATTTTAGCTTGTTTTAAAAGATAATATAAATTGTATCAGATGGTATATATCTTGTTGCAACTTGCTTTTCTTGTTCAATATTATGTTAAGCATTGTTTGTAACAGCAAAAAATGGAAAAAAAAACCATCAATAGGAGAATAATTAAATATCTTGTGGCTCATTTATATAATGGACTACTATATGAATATTAAAATGGATAACTTTCTTTTGTCATACGTTATCAAACTTTCTGTGGGTCTTTTTAAAGGTGTGCGCTTAAAAGCAGGATAGAGCTGGATTTTGTTTTCCTTATCTAATCAGATAATCTCTTAAACCATTTGCAATTATTGTTATTACTGATATTTTTGGACTTGATTCTACTACCTAATTTTGGTTTTGTTTTGAATTTGATTCTACTATCTAATTTTGTAATCATTTTTTATTCCTTGCTTCCTTTTCTTCTGCCTTCTATTAAGTTGATACATTTTTATATTCCCCTTTTTTGTTATTGTTCAGTTCCCAATTTAGATGTTATAGGCTATATCTCCACTATTTTACTAATGATACTTTGTGTTGAAAAGTTACAAAATTACAAAGTTCTGCCCAAAGACAAAATAGGTATTAGCAGTCCTTAGCTTTCTACTGAACAAACCTCCTTTCATCCATAGATTCTGTTTCTCATTTTAATACAAAAATTGGACATTATTTTTAGGGTCACTAGTTACTCAAATTTACCAATATGTTTTATTTACCTGTGCATACACCATTTATTCTTGTATCTCACACCTGCTTTGGGTTTGTTTTTCTTCTTATTGAAGTATACCCCTTAATCATTCTTTTAATAAAGACTGTGACTGATAAATCATGTCACTCTATATCTGAAAATGTTTTTATTTTGCCTTCACTCATAACTAATAATTGAGCTATTTTAGCTATAGTATATTGGTTTATTTTCCCACAACACATGGTAGATACATTTTCATTGTCCTCTGGCATCTACTATTATGAATGCAAATTTTGCTGCTAGTTGGTTGTCATTTTATTATAGGCAAAATGCTTGCAGCCTCCTTGAATATAACCAGCTTTTCATGGCATTTAAGATTTTCTATTCTTGAGGCAATTTTGGGCAATCTCACACAATATTTTTAGATATGCATTTGGTTTTATTTAGGTATGGCAACTGAGGTGCATTTTCCACCTACGTTGAATCTCTCAAACCATTTAACTATCTTCCATGCTCTTTCATTTTTTATTGAGATATAATTCATATACCATAAAATTCATCATTCAAAGTATATAGTTCAGTTAGCATATTCACAAGGCTGTGCAGTCATCATCAGCATCTAATTCCAAAACATTTCCATCACTACTAAAAGAAATCCCATATTCATGAGAATTCACTCCCCATTTTTCTCTCTCCCCAAGTTTCTAGCAATCCCTAATCTCCTTTCTCTTTCTACAGATAAGCCTATTCTGGATATTTCACACAAACAGAATCATATAATGTGTAGCCTTTTGTCTTCTGGCATCTACTAGCAATTTCACTTCTTTCTTTCACTTAGCAAAATGTTTCTAAGGTTCATCCATGTTGTAGAATGTATCAATACTTCAATATTTTAGTATGGCCCAATAATAATCTATTATATGGATATAGCACATTTGTTTTTTTTTATTTTTTTAATGTTTATTTATTTTTGAGGGCAAGCAGGGGAGGGGCAGAGAGAGAGGGAGACACAGGATCCGAAGCAGGCTCCAGGCTCTGAGATGTCAGCACAGAGCCTGACACGGGGCTCAAACCCACAAACTGTGAGATCATGACCTGAGCCAAAGTTGGACACTTAATCAACTGAGCCACCCAGGCAGCCCAACATTTGTTTCATGTACTCATCACTTCATGAACAGTTTCTCTACACTTTTAGCTATTATAAATAATAATGCTATGAATATTTGTGAACAAGTTTTTGTGTACACATAGCTTTTCAGTTCTCTTGGGAATACACCTAGGTGTGGAAATTGCTGTGTCATATGGTCACTGTATATTGAACTTTTTGAGAAACTACCAAGCCGTTTTCCAAAGTGGCTGCACCATTTTACATTCCCACCAGCGATGTAGAAGGCTGGTAATTTCTCCACATCGTCATCAATGCTTGGTATTATTGTCGCAATTTTTGTCCATGTAGAGTCGGATCTCACTGTGGTTTTGATCTGCATTTCTCTAATGACTCATGCTGGTGAGCGTCTTTTCATGTTCATCTGTATATCTTTTTTGAAAAAATGCTTCTTTAAATCCTCTGTCCTCTGATTAATTGGGTTATTTATCTTCTTATTGTTGAGTTGTAAAAATTCTTCATATATTCTGGATACTGGACCCTTATCAGATATATGATTTTCAAATATGTTCTTCCATTCTATGGATTTCCTTCCCACTTTCTTAATAGTGTCCCTTGAAGCACAAAAGTCTTTGGTTGGAATGAAGCTATATTATCTATTTTTTTCTTTGGGTTTTAGGTGTCATATGTAAGAAACCACTGCCTAATCCAAGGTCATAAGGGTTTATCCCTATATCTCCTTCTAAAAGTTTTACAGTTCATGTTCTTTCACTTTTGATATGGTTCCCTCTCTAAACTGTGTTTGGTATCCGGTCCTAAGGAATGACTTCCAACACTAATTCTCTTTTCATCTGTGTTGCACATTGAGTTTTTCTTTCTCTTTTTAAATTCCAGTGGCTATAAATTTGTTGGCTTTTTAAAATTTCAGATTCTGAATTGCTTCTTTTGCATATCTCTGTTCTTATTTTTTTTTCTGCACAATTTTATTTTATTGTTTTCAAGGATTATTATCCCTCTGTTTGGCTTTTTGAGTATCCTTAAACATGGTATTTTATTTTACTTTACTTTATTAGAGAAAAATGGGGGAGGGGCAGAGGGTGTGAGAGAGAGAGAGAGAGAGAGAGAGAGAGAGAGAGAATCTTAAGCAGGCTCCAAGCTCAGTGCACAGCCTAACACACGGGGCTCAATCCCAGGACCCTGGGATCATGACCTGAGCCAAAATCAAGAGTCAGATGCTCAACCAACTCAGCCACCCAAGCACCCTTACACATGATATCTTAAATTGCTTGACACCAAGAGTTTATGGTAGAGGCATCTGAGTCAAGGGAGGCAACGTGGTGTTCCTGAGGTAGGACAGTTGTGGGTTGGCCATCGTGATGAGTGAGGTGAAGGGTGCCTGCTGGACGTTGCATGGTTAATTATGTCACATGTTTTGAGAACTCCAGTTCCGACCACTTGGAATTGCCAGAACTCAGAGCCCCCAACGCACAACTTAGGACAGTTCAAACTGCCAAACTGAGGCCAAAGACAAGGTGTCTGCAAAGACAAGGTGACTCATAAGCCTTGGAAAACTAGCAGGCCAGCAATAGGCCCCCAGCACAGCAGGGGGGAACCAGGTCAGGTCTGCATATTATTGTGGATGTCCAGGATGAGGTCAGAGGTGCCATGTGACCCAGGAATGATATAACCTCACAGAGAAAAGCAAACACTATCACAGCACACTGGAGTTGCTTGATTTGGAGTCGTTTCCCCCCTAATGCCTATAGTCCTAACACCACCAAAACTACAAGCAGGAACGAGATGAAAGAAGCTTCCAGAGACAACAGAGAAAGAAAGTTAGAGTTAGTGCAAATCCAAATTTGAAAATGAGTCTTTTTCTGAAGGCAGTTTCTTTCTCTGTAGTCACAAATGACACTGGACAGTTCTCACTCACACACCCAGTCTTACAGACATTAATGAGCACCCAGTGTGTGCTTGTCACCTTGAAAGGCACCGGGATAGAAAAAAAGAGAGTCCCCACTCTTGGAAAGGCCGCTATCAATGAGTGAAGGCGTTTACAAGCAAATCATTGTAAGTCAGCATTAATTCTACCTAGATGATTTGGAAGGACCACCAAGAGAAATCATCCAGGAGGAGAAAAGGGTAAAGAGTGTTCTAGGCAGACTGATGGTGGCAGGAAGGTTTCAGGGCTATTCAGTGGATGCTGAGTCCCGTTTTTGGACTGGGGTAGGGAAGCTACAGAAGTTGAGGTTGAAAAAGCACATATGTATGGATTATATTTCATCTACTCTAAGGTGCCACTGGTTGTAAAGTGAACTATTGTTTCATGTACAATCAAGAAAAAATGCTGCTCACTAAATTATAACACAGCATTGATTGCAAAACATTTCTATTGTAGAGGGGCTAAAATGGAAGGCAATGTCCTGCTCAGAGTGGATGAAATTTGGCAATTCCCAAAAGAAGAAATATAAAAGATAAATTAACATTGGAAAACAGATTAAAAAAAATAAATAAAACAAATACAAAGTAAATGTGAAAATAATTTTGTCTAATCAAATTGGTAAAGCATTAATGTTAGCATTAGCAAGGGCATGGTAAAAGGCAAACTCACCACTGAAAGTATAAAATAATATTACCTTTAAATAATTTTGACAATAATATATCAAGAACCTAAATATGTACATATTCTTTGAGCTAGTAATCCTACTAAAGAATCTATTCTAAATCCACACTTACAGACTCAGAAGATTTGGATACAAGACTGTGAGATTATTTATAACAAAAATAACATAAAAGCGAAAGTTATCCATGAGTAGATACATAAATTGTGGCATAATATGAAATGTAAGTCAGTCACTGAAATATTATTTAATATTTAATAATGGGGGAAATATAATATAACAGTAAATTTTAAAAGGGAAGAAACAAAATTCTCTGTAGAATATAATTCAAATCTAGGGGGAAAAAAAGCGTCTAATATAGACTGGAAGGAGCGGCAATCTTGGTCAACTCTAAGTGCTAGCATTATTAACATTTTTCCTTCTTAAACATTTTATTATTTTCCAAATTTTCCAATGTCCATATTTACCTTTTATGACCTCTCCTTCCTCCCAAACAAGCTTTGCCAGATTTTACTCATAAAACTTAAATTGTGGTAGAGAATGTAAGCCTATGCATGGAGACAGAATGACCAATAGGTGCTCCTCATATTACATAGCAATTATACAGGATCATCGTGAATGCTTAAAATTTTCTGGCAAACGTTAGATGGTATCCAATACAGACCGTACAGGACTTTCATCTCTCTCAATAGTGGAGATTAGCTATGAGTCAGTTCTATGCTAAATTCTCAAGCATTATTTCTAATCCTTACCATCATGCAGACAGATGAGAAACAGAGTTCCAAGAAGCTGAATAAGTGTAGTGAGCTTGCACAATTTGAACAAGGCAAGTCTGGGATTTGAACCCAAGCCTCTCACAAAGACTCACACTCCCTTCCCTGTACCATTTGGCTCTCAAAGAAGTTCTTCCATAGCCTGCCCCAATGGACATCAAGGAAGAACACGATTCTACTCTTTCCATCAGTGAGCAGGAAGGATTGTGAACCAAATATGTGTACATAATGTGCATTCCAAACGTTACAAATGTTGACGACACAGGCAAAGCTCTCTGATAATGTGGGGTGGACTAGATAGATAAGGGACCAGATTCCCATTTTATCAACTGTCAAAATCAACTCCTGAGAAACCAGTCCTTTCTGTCCCCTGTGATTGCTAAGGTCATGGTGTTGTGCCATCTACCCACCTGGCAAGGTAAGGCGACTCACAGAGCTAGTGCTTGGGGCTGGCGAGCCGTGGGAGCGCTTCTTGGTGCCTAGGAAGAGGAAAAAAGGGGTAAGGAAAAGCAGGATTGTGGACAGACTTGTAGGACAGGTAAATGCTCATCTGAAATATTATCAAATAATCCAGACATTTGGGTCTTAAAACAACGTTTGGGAGAAGGTTGGGTGAGGTTGTGGGAGCAGCACGTATTCCATGGTCCAAAAGAACCAGGAGCATAGCCTTTACCTCTGTGCGTGTGATGGTTCTCAGTTTCCTGTCCCCAACACATCACAGAGCAGGACCACACTTTAGAACCACCAAGGAAGTTTTCTAAATACACAGTTGCCTGAGCGCCACCCCCCGGAGATTCTGTTCTCACTGTACTAGGGTGGAACTCTGGCATCAGTATGTTTAAGTCCCCCAGATGATTTTATGTGCATCCAGGGTGGAAGACTGCTGCTGTGGAAGGGAAAGTTCTAGATTTAGAACCAAGGAATCAGGGGTTTGTCCCCAGAGACTTGACAGGCTATTGAACCTCAAACAATTAACTTGATTTTTCTGAAGCTCAGGTCTTCTGAAAAATAAGGGAAATAACAATGACATCAAAGTGTTCTGGCGAGTATGAAAGGGACCACGGTGTGTGTGCATATGCAGGAGACCATACTAATGCTCAGTTAGTGAGGTTCATGGGCTCCCTGCAGCTGGCATCAAAACTCCCACCAGGATGGGGCACCTGGGTGGCTCAGTTAAGCATGAGACTCTTGATTTCAACTCAGGTCATGATCTCATGGATTGTGGGTTTGGGCCCTGCATCGGCCCCGGGTTGATAGTGCAGAGCTTGCTTGGGAATCTCTCTCCCTCTCTCTCTGTCCCTCCCCTGCTCTTATGCTCTCTCTCTCAAAATAAATAAATAACAACAACAACAACAAAAACATCCCACTGGGAAAGGGATTATCTATCTTCGTTCATATGAACAGTTTCGTGGGCCACGAGGGAATGACAAGGCAGACCCCAGAATGAGGATCAGGGAGGAGAGAGAAAACAAAAGGAGGGCTGAGTTGTGCAAAAGAACATTCACATAAACATATAAATAAGTATGTGTGTGTGTGAGTGTATACACACACAAGTATATATATTTATTATATATATGCATATGCACACAGACATGCACAGGTATACACATTCACATATATTGTGTATACAAATGTTATTTATCCACTCATTCATCTCTTTATTTTGTCATCCAGAGTGGGGCAAAAGAGGCCTGGACATCAGAATCCAGCAACACGGCAGACGCCTGGAGTCTGAGCTGGCAGATGTGCAGAGAGAATTCTTAAACAGAAGATATACATGATCCACATGTTACAAGTCCCCTGAACCTACTCCAACTTTCTGTAACATCTACGTTACACGCAGAGGCCTGATGTGTATGGAGGTTGTGTTCACTGAGAAATCGCTGTCTGAGTCAACACAGTTGACTTCTCATCAGAGGAAGTGGGAACTTGGGGCCGGAAGTGAGCGGGGAAACCCCCCCCCACCCCCGAATCGCAGGTAAGATGTGGAGAAAGACACTTGGGATGGTGTCTGAGAAGTTTCATTTTAGTCTTACAGGCTAGGGTACCACCCTGATATTCTGTGTTATTGTTATTATTACTGGCAGTGGTCGGGGCAGTAGTGTTAACAGGAGGAGAAGAAGCAACAGGAAAAATAGAAAACACAAACGAATCCAAATACCTCAGGGCCACAGAAACGGTTAATTTGCAGGAGGTGAGAGAAGCTACATCTGGCAGAACTTTACGTCCCTGTGGTTCAGGTCTCATATGTGCCCTGAATATCAGAGTTGGCAGGGAATGCAGAGGGCCCAATCCTGGCTCTGAGGGTGATTCAGAATTCCCTGAGGTGATTTCTATAAATGTGGCATCCAGGGCCCTTTCCTGAGCCTACTAAAGTGAAATACCCAAGGAATGGAGCTAGATGTCTGCAAGTCAACAAGTTGCCCAGGTGGGTCTAATGACCACTGGTAGCATGAGGTGTCGCAGACACCCCGAGGTGAAAAGCCCAGAGTGAAACTCTGGGTCAGGACCAGGGCTGCCTCATTGCACAACTCCAGGGGGTGCCCTTCACAATGCATCCTACGCAAAGAATGGTGGGCCTGTGTGTAGCAAGTCAGCTCTGATCAGGGGTACTACCAGGATGCAAATCCATGCCTCTAACCTTCTTGTCCAGAGCCACTTCTGGTCCACCAGAAATGCCTCTGTGTCCCACTGATCTGCATCTACACCGGGGCGCCAATGACTCAAAGCATTTATCCCTCCACTCACAAAACACCTTACTTGTCTCACTGTCCCCTCTACCGTAGGGCTTACAACAGCGGCACAACACCCAGGCTGTAGGAGCGGGCTGTCCTGTGCCTAGTAGGAGGTTTAGCAGCATCCCTGGCCTCTACCACTAGGTGTCAGTAGCACCTCCCTATCGAGATCTTCAAAAATGGCCTCCTGACAATGACAAACGTTCCCTAGGAGCAAAATTGCCCTCAGGTGAGAACCATTGCTTTAGGATGGAGACTGGGTTCAGGTTTTTTATTCAGAGTGGCAATTCACAATTTGACCGCTTGGTCATTAATAATAGTCACTGTTGCACATCAAGTGGTTACTATGTTCTAGGTACCATATTAGCTATAAATAATTAAATGTACATTAGTTATCTTTCCTGATAGTAACTCTCTGATGATAAAATAATTCCCGTTTTATGGAATTATGGAATTTGGAGACAAAAGCTTTTGCACAAAGCTACTGAGTGGGGCAATACTTAAGCCAAGATCCTTCAGAGTTCAAACCTAGAGACACTTTTCCCTGTAACTCTTGCTGTTTTTTGACTAACTCAATACCCAGGCTCCCTTCAAGTGCAGTCATACTAAATTTGCCTCAGGATAAGAAAAACCTAAACAATTATTTTAACAAAAAGGAAAAACAAAACCAGATTTTCAGGCCAACCAAGCACTGGTGAGCCAGCATTTCCAGAAGGGCTTGGAAGTTTCACAACTGCCCCAGGTGATTCTGATCATCACGCAGGCTTGGAAAACTTTCTGCAATAGAAATTTCCTTGTTGTTGTCTCACTACTGGAAAATACGGCACTCTGCTTTCCATGGCTACTCTTGTGAACTTGAGAGATCAAACATAACGTTGCCTATGCGAGCCCTTGAAAACCTGCAAGGCACTGAATGACAAGCCTTCAGTGTTATTACCTGTAGAAACATTCGCTAGTACTAGGTGATTTCATACAAATGCTTGGTGCAATTAAAAGAAAAATGACTCACTGTGATGTTTTTGAAACCCTGCAGTTTGGTGGCTTTTCCTTGGGACAGGTTTTCATCCCCTTGGTATGGTCTTTGCAGACACTGAGTGACATGGGGACCTCTGGGAGCCTTGGGTCAGTGGAAAAGCGGAACCACAAGCCCTCTAGACATGGAGTTATTTTTTCTGTTTGCTGGATGAAATGCCCAATGTACCAGGAAAAGGGAGCAATCATCCACATCTCTCCTAATCATAAGTCACAAACAGGTAGCATGTGGAGACACATAAAATAAACCTGTTTGTGATTTCTCCCACCCTTTAGATGGCATCATGGACTATTGTGGGTGGTTAAGTTCTGAGTCAACCTCCTACTGGCTCCCTGTAAACCGGGGTTGTATTCCTGAAATCATTTTCCATCCCACAGCCACCAAACTTACCTATCACTTTACTCACAGTGCCATTTGTGGGAATAATACTCAACTCATGTAAGTTTCATTTTCTAAAACCCCACCCCTCCTTTGCTCCAGTTGCCAGAGAAAACACCAGAAACTGAGCTGGAAGATCTAGGTCCGGATCAGCTTCCAAATTGTGCCCTACTGTTCCATGCCAGCAGAACACCTTGGGACACATATAACTCTAGGATTTATCGTAGAAATCTACTTGGGAATGACGCTCTGTGAGTGTGAATTCACTCTGTGAGTGTGAATTCACTCTGTCAGAGCTTTTCCATCCTGGCTACACATTAGGATCACCTGGGGAGTTGTAAAGAAAATATGCTAAAACCCAGGCACTTCCCCCAGAAATAGTGTTCAATCGGCCTGGGGTGGAGCCCAGGCCTGGGCAATTTTCAAGTTCCCAGCTGAGCCCGCTCTACAGCCAGGAATGAGAAGCACACACTCGGTGAATACCTATAGAAGATATTTCTTTCAGCCATCAGGCGAAGCGTTCTTTCTTCTGAACAACTGGTGTGCTTTCTCCTCAAGGATGATGGGAATCTTGTAAATGGCTTCTTTTCATTTTTTATTTAGGTTTCCAGGAAACTCAGATCCAATTTATGAAATAACGCTGGGAACTGGGGAGGCCTCTTCAGCCTGCATGACTGCTTACTAACATTTGTCCTGGTTTGCTCCAACTACACTAGCTACTTTTTGCCTCTGGTTTTAGTTTGCTTTCTTAATGTCTTAAAAACAAATTGATTAATGATTTTAGAATTCCAAAATATTTTATAAATGAAGTAGGTAAAATGAAAACATGAATAATCAACCACATCAGGGCTGACATCGCCAAGCTTTATGTTCCTCATCTCTAAAAACTTAAAACCATCGATTTCAAGATATAATTGTGGGGATCGAGTAACGGTGCACATGTGGAAGTACTTAGCAAACTGTGCCGTGTGATATAGTGTTTATTATTAGTTTATGCTCGAAAGAAAGGGGTGTGTGCTTGAGTGTGTGTAAAGTAGCTAATATGTCATCTTTGGAAGATAAGCATTTTAAGGTCACAGATTACACTGTCCTTGACCCACGGCATGTGAATGTTCAAAGAGTAAACAACCCAATCAGTCAGCTCGGGGCAGAAATGTCATCACTGCAGCTTGTGTGACTGGAAGGATCTTTTGACAAACGAATAGCTTTCAGATATTTCAAATTAATGTCCTTCGTTGGTTCAGCTAACAGGCAACGAATCCAATTCATCAAGAGTCTGGAGAAGAAGACACTGATGGAAGTGACACCCAACCTTGGGGCAGATACACACACCTAAGACTCAGGACAAGAGGTTAGCAGTAAACCCCAGTGATAGGCAGCTTGATGTTGAACAAACAATTCCCCTTCTGCAAAATAGGGTGAGCACCGCCAAGCCCGCTGGGAAGGGGTGTTTTAAGAGCCCTTGAGATCAAGTGTCATCATTAGTAATGGTACCACAACAGCAATGTTGTTACAACACAAGCAGATGGATCCCACAGGCAGAGGTGGGTGCTGAAAATGGAAGTAGGAAAAGTGTCTATCAACCTACAGGGCTTTTTCAATCCCTTTCTTTTAGCATTTTACAATATCTGCCTTTGTGATACGCACAACGTCTGATCTCTATTGCTAAGCACATCCACCAACACCTTCTCTGTGTTTCACCCAGGGTGTGGCAGAGGGCAGCAAGCCGTTGCCTGATGCCTCAGAATAGATCACCATTTTTGCCTCTTCCCATCCTTGACAAAAGCATCAAGAGAAGCCCACGTTCTGCTCAGGGCTGTGGCATCACTGAAGGAGGCTGCATTGCTTCCAACCCACCCATACCTCCCAAAGAGTTGTCTTCCAACAGCGTATAAATTAGGGCTGCACAGTCACAGTTAAATAACCCTTTTCCTCCCCCCTACAACCACCATCAGTACAATGCCTTCTTTGTAACTTGATCTCTGTTTATCACAAAGAAAAATGCCCCAAAACACAAGAGCTACTCAGATACGCAACACTGTATGCTATTTAAATACGGCTGTTTTAATATTTGAATGTGCCTTGGAATTGGGCCTGCAAATAACGAGTCAAACAAACGTTCATAACCCTTGACCCAGTAACTATACATCTAGGAATTCATCCAATGGAGATATTCAAAAATGCTATAAAGCCTAGGAACAAAGAACTCCATTGCCACGTTGTTTACAATTGCCAAAAAAATAAAATAAAATAAAATAAAAACAGGTAACTTAATTGTCCCACAGCAGAGAGTTGGTTAAGTAAACTGGACTAAGCCATGAAATGAAATATTCTGTTGCCATTGAAATCACATTAACAAAGAGCGTTTTTAAATGGGACAATGCTGATAATCCAATGTTATGTGAACAAGCCATAATACAAAAGTAAACATACTGCACTCCATGGCCTCAATTGGGTAAAACACAATAGCAAAAACCAGAAGGAATTGAGGAAGGAAGTGACAGTGAATAATTTTTGGATAGGGCATTACAAGTGAATTTCATTTCATTATACTTTTCTATATTTTTTAAAATGAGTAAAGTCTGCGTTTGCTTTCAGAAAAAAAAATTTAAAAATACGTTTCAATGCACAGCAAACACAGCCACTTTGGATGAACATCACAGCCTCCTTTGTTAAAGTAATAGTCCAGTGGAGTTACTATTCAGGAACAACACACAGAGGTGGCCCAGATAAGAGGGTGGTGTCTGTGTAATATCCTTGCCGCCAGGAAAGTCCCTCTTAGTGGCTGGTTTGAAGGAGGTAGGCTCAGTGCCATCCTGTATGTAAACCACTAGTATGCCCACAAACAGGGGTAATGACTATTCCCTAGTCAGGCTCCTGATGTTCACTGCTGCAGAAAAAGAAAATATTGCCAGGTAGTCCTTTCAAGAGAAAAGAAAAGGAAAAAAAAAGTCTGGAATTTGAAAACTGGCATCACAGGATTGGAAAACCATGCCATCATATCCAGAAGAAAACTGAACATATGGAAGCCAGCTTAATTCCATGAATGCTGACATTTCTTATGCCCTGAGGAGCTTCTGATAACCATCCACCTCACCTCTCAAAAAAGATTATGAGATGTGATGCACTGTGTATATCTTCCAATGGGCAGGCAAAGGCACTTGGTACCTAGGTGTTATGTGGTGTTCAGAAGGATACAAAAGAGACAGATGGTTGAGTGAGTTTGGACAACCCCATATCTGGGACAGAACACAGACAACAGCAAGAAAATATTAAAAGAAAGAAAAAACAGCATTTCAGTTTTCAAATTCCAACTGAGAGATGAACTCATTGTTTTTATTTGGTAATCGGAAGAACATACAAGTACTTATTCATTACTAGATGATGGGGGAAATTATACATTGACAGACTGTTGGCCTCATCCATGAAATAAAGATTTACAATAAACACATCTTTAATTTATTGAGAGCAGTTTAGCATTTCTGTTTTACATGAATCTTTACGAATTATTTTTGCATTTGGAGATGTGATACTATGGCATTTGAATAGTTTGTTTTAGTACAAACCAGCATCATAGGGAACAAAACACTCTTCTTTAGAATGGATGACCATTCTCTTGCCCTACGATATACAAATGCAAATCACAACCAGCATTTTATCTGCCAGAAACATATTTTACATTATGGAAGTACGTTCTATCACTGCCATAAAATAAAGACAAGTCCATGTTACCATCTTCCCTTTTGAAAGAGCATTCTCAGGACATATCCAGAAATCTCTTCCTCAACCCTCCAAAGAACAACTTATTTGGCATGATTTGGATGGAGGTTTGGGGTTTTGGTTCTGTGTGCCTCCCTCTTTTGAGTCTTTTTAGACATTCTTGGTATTAATCTAGACATCTCCCACAAATCCAGCTGAACAGCAGCAAAATCTAAGGCTAAGGAGATGAGCTGAGTTATGCATTCACATATGGCCAGTGCCCATATCAGGAGAGGATCTACAGACCCACAGTGAGGGAATGGCATCCTAAGGAGAAAAACCCTGTGAGAGCAAAGTGTGCTCTACACTGAGGGAAGATAACAGCATTACATCAGTCTCAAAGTGGTTCACCTTGCTTTGGGTAACTGGTTTCCCATGAGAATTTCCTTTTTCCTGCTTCCTTTCCCCAGTCTATTCCCTACTCCCCACCTACCTACCCCACCCTTGGCTCCCAACATTTCCTCATGTTAATTACATTGGAACAAGATGGGTTTATTCCCCCCCCCCCAACACACACACCATTATTTTGTGTTTCCTTGTGCTTAAAGATACTACAAGCAGAATGGCTTGCCTGGACAGAGGCAAAATAAGGAATTTATGAAAGGTAGAAAAATGAGGGAAGAAAAGAAGGGAAAGGTAACAGAAAGGTATGAAAAAGGGAGAAGACACTTAAATTAGGTAGGGGGAGGAATCTGGCTGTACAGTGGGCACCGGAGCTGATAAAAACCTAACTGAGCTCTACAAATGAAAATAGCAAATATTTTTAAAAATTTTGTACAGCATATAAAATTGTATAAAAATATCATCAAAGCAAGAAAAAAGAAAAATGTATATTCTACAGTTCTATCTCTAGAATCAGTTACTAGACAATACTTATGGCTGTATATTTTTACTATATATCTAAGTATATCAGTGTGTGACTATATCTCTGTACTATCACACATACAGCCATTCAAAGACAAGGACATTAGTATACAGATACCTACCCCAAGATAGATCATGACAGAGAAGCGAAGACTATACAACAATGTGCCTCCAGGGCAATCTTTTTAAAAGCCAATCCATAGCTCCTGGGTTTTAATGGGTTTTATTTTAAATGAATTATCCTGCACCATAACCTGACAGAGAAATGTTTCTGCAGGTTCAGAAGCCAGCTCCTATGAAGATACATGGGTGAAGTTCAGGGATCATGGCTGAAGCTGACCAACGCTGAGAGCCTCCATGATGGTACTGAATGGCCTGCTCCAGACAGCATTTACCTCCCAAGGGAGGGTGAGTAAGTGTGCTTTGAGTGAGCTGAAAGGGCCCACACACCACCCCCTGCTTCTTCTGGCTCAGTGGAAAGCAATGTGGGCTGGCACCAAGTTCATTTAATGAAGCCAGCCTTTGCCAGCGTTGAGTCACTTCCACTTGGGAACAGAAACCAGAAAAAAGGTAAATTCATCTCAAATACATCTGAAATATTTCAATGGAAAATGGGTGAGATGGTGGTGGGGATTAGTTAAAATAACCAGGAACTAAGAATGTTTAAACTGACGTTCATGAATTTTCCAGTCCAGACCTTCCACCGTGTACCCACTCTTGTTTAGTGTAAAAACAAGGTGTTCTTTCAATGAAACAATTCTTGATCATGCAGACTTTCCTGGGAAAGGACCTAGTCTTTTACAAATGTCTAAGGAGAATACCCAGAGGACTACTTCCCATTTTTCTAACCTCTCTGAAGCCAAATTAACTTAACTCTGTCAAATGTCCTAGGTGGCTCTGTTAGCATTCTAATTCTAGTGTCACCTCAATGCTCAGTGTCTTGACAAGAGGAAATCTTAAACAACTGAAATCTGGTCTTGGCAGGTAATGTGTCCCTGGTTCTCAGAGGGATGTTTCGTAGAAATATTGTGTTGTTCATTACATTTTTTCCATTAAGTTCATTTTCTAAGTGATAATGAGGCCTTTAACGATGGAGCACTGCTGATGAATCACAAGTATTACTTTCCATTTATTCATACATAAGATCCAATATAACATCGTTATCTCACCATTATGTTCCTTAATGTCCAACTTTATGTGGTTCAATGCCGTACCAACCGTAATATCGGCAGAGCAAAACTGGGCAAAGATTCCCCACCCTGCACATATAGAATCTCCTGTTTGCTCCCAGAGAGTCTATTTTGGATTTTAAATATTTCAACTTGGATTATAAATATAAATCCACTGGTATTTCATATAGATTGGTGTCATCATCCCTTTTAAAAGAACAATTTCAGAGAAATCCTGTTTTGTTTTTTCTTAAATCCTAGAGCCATAGAGAAGTTTTTATTTTTTATTTTTTCACAAATTTGGCTCTGACAATTTCCCCCAAACTACTTGCAATTTCCTATCCCTTATGATAAGCTATTTGTGTCTCTAGGTTATGTTTGCATATACTTAGAAATTAAGCCTTTAGTGATATGCTTGGTATATAGGAGCTGCTGAATAAATGTTCAGGTAAATCTGAGCTTTGTTTGCACTCACAGGTGGAGGGTGGAATGCAGCGGGACAGTTGTGTATGCACTTCTTGAAAGCTGACTGTGTGCCGGGCCCTGTGGGGACCCCCCTGCTGCTGCAACTCCTGATGGGATATGTGGGAATCTCAGAATCAGAACAAAGTTTCCAACTGGAAAAAAAAAAAAAAAAAAAAAAACGTTGCCTGGATTCTTTAAATCCCCTTTATTTGGGACATAATACTGCACACATAGGCTTTAATCTCAGAATCTTCTCTATCTCATTATGAGAAAAAGATTTAGTGCTTTTTTTTTTTCTTGTTTTCCCCCATACTCCATGGGGGACATTATGAAATCATTTCTAACATATAAATCTCTGCCCAATGGTTAAGAATAGAAGAAAATATATATTCTATCTATCTATCTATCTATCTATCTATCTATCTATCATCTAAACAAAAGTGATCCATAACAGAAGTGATACTAAAAGACCAGTATTCTTACTCCCAAACTATGGATTATAAAATTGGTCTCCATCTTTTTGTCTACATTCTGTCTCATGTCCTGTAATAATGTTGCTCTTTACTTTTCGCTTTTCAAATTTACTAAAGGCGTGGTTCCAAGTGGAAAATATAATACAATGGCTTTAATTCAGCAAATGAAATAAACAGGTGCACTCCATTGTTCTTTGGCTCTTAGGTGTTTAGATACTATTTTACTGTTTATGTATATCAGGTCCTTAATGGGATCCTGTCAGATGTTTTCAATAGTTTTTAAAAGCTCCAAGAATGAAATGGATAATGGAAGAATATCCATTTGAATTTAATGGGTTAGAAATGAGTCTCTTGCCTGCTGCCATAAGTTATTAGGGCTCATAACCTAAGAAAGGTTGGAGTGAATAAAAGATGGAACAAGATCTCCCTATGGATGGATCATTATGCCATCAAAACATACCACATCATCAAAACCTGGATGTAGACAATTTGGTGACACAGGGACCCAAACGTTAGGGCCACCTGCACTGGAAAGTGTTCCGCCCAGGGATATGGAGAAATTGTGTTTTGTCCATGGTGGAAATGTCCCTACTGCTTTCTCCACACACTGGTCAATTCAGGTGTGTAAGCCCTTGCTTTCTATGTGACAGCCTAACACTAAGATGCCGTACTCCATGCAATGGAAGAATGTGTGTCCCTTATCACTGTTCTTTTGGAAGTTGTTTCAAGAGAACAAAAACACCACAGAGAATGAGCTAGAGCTTTGGAAATACTGACTTGTTTTATCAATGTTTTATCTACTCCAGTATCAATTTATACCACAATAATACATATATTTTTATTTTTAAAAAGTAGAATAATTTTGCATTTTTACTCAATGTCCCTTCAAAATACTTTTTCTGGATTTAAAAATGAGTTACATGGAGCTTTGTTTTTCCACACAGCAAATTCCAAGCAGAGTTCTCTACTGAAAGCAATTCTCTTCCCATTCTTTTTTTAGCTAATTAATGACTCAAGGCAAATGAAAAACATTTCCATCTTTATAGGTGCTAGAAAAAATGGCTATATTCCTGTTTCTTTCTCAGATATTGTTTATTCTTACTTGTTAAGAGTATAAAAAGGAAATTGTAAGCTTTCTATTTTGACTGGCTGCAAAGCTCTACATACAAAAATACAGAATAGAAATGAGGTAAAAGGCTCCAAGATGAAAGACTGGACATGCACTGGTTGGTTGTATTTCAGTCCTATACAAAACCATATCACCTCAAAGAGCATAGTTTGCAAACTGATGTCCCATGGATTGAATGCAGGTCACAGGCATGCTTTTTTGGACCCGCATAGTCTTTGGAAATTTCTGAACTCATTGCCAATATTTGAAAATTTGGAGAAAGTTTACATAAAATCCAAAGTATCTAGGATCCCCATTCCTACGCAACACTAATCCTGTAGCTGACTAATAATTGCCCCCTTTCGACAGCACACACCTCAACATACAAATGACTCCAATTCCGCACGGTCCCTCCTGTCCTTTCTGCCTCGCTACTGCCAACTGCCGTTGATCGCAAGAACGTATTATATGGCTTGATTTACTCAATTACTTGACCTATCAGGCCTCTGCTTTGGATTTGTGACCACATTATTTACTGTGGTCACTGTTAGGAAAGCAGAGGGAACTACAGAAAAATATGTGTTATTACAATGCAAAATGTAAAGCTGACCAAAGAACTCTGTTTAAATGTCAGTACACAACTGTCATTCTATTCAGATTGTTCTGTTGGGTAATATTTCAGAGAGGCAAGAGGCCCTGTAGACTACATACAGGGTCTCCTTTCTGTCTGAAGAAATAGCAACATTTTGCGTTAGGAATAGATTTTTAAAATGTTTTGGTGTTTTTAATGTAGAAATTAAATCTGCAATGGGGAATACGCCTAAGCCTACCATCTAGCTCTTTCTCTTCCTATTACTAATCCCACTCTATCACCAGTATGTTCATGGAGTTTCCCCTTGGGAAGGACTCAAAGATTCCTTTGTGAACCATAACCATTTTTAAGCATCAGTTTTATCCAAATCAAAGCATTTAGACCCACAACATTACACTTCACTTATACTCCACTGGATTCCATTTCAACCTGGATTCAGGAAGTGTATCTTTATCCTTTTTCCATGCTATGTCCATGATTCTTACTTTCGATTTGTGCTAAATTGTCTCTTGTGTAATATTTTTAAAGACTCACTAAAATGAGAAGAATTATCTGACATATTTCCCTGATACTAATTCCCTTAGCACTTCCCTGAATAGAAAGAAGAGTGATCAAGTGAAACCATAAATATGCAAAAGAAGAGGGCCAGCCAGTGATAAAAATTTCAGTAAGCACTTAGTTATGGATGGTAACCAATGAAAGCAATGTGTTTCCAACCTAAACAGTAGGGTCATTAGCTGAAACATTCAGGTTTATATTAATGAATGCAAAGATAAATAAAGTACTTACAAATAAAGAGTCCTACAGTATAATCTCTTTTAAAAAAAGAATCTCATATATAAATGGAAAGACGAGCATAAGAACAATTTTTAAGTATGAAAGAAAGTTGGAGAAAAAGAATGTTCCTGACTCAGGAAAGGAACAACCAGAGACTGGAATCATCATCTTAGCTGTGATGGAGGGCCAGCACGGCTGTCTCCACCATCAGCAGCCAGTACAAAAATAACAATTTAAAGTAACAGCATCGACAGTAATAAAATGGCGATTACTGTGCATGTGACTTTTTCAGACCTCCCTCAGCATATCCAGGATGTCCATCCAGGCCAGACAGGTGCCTTGAAAGCCAGGGCATTGGCAAAGAATTCTGAGGAAGTCCCTTCATGTTTTGTTTCTGTTTGTGCAAAAATCTCGAGTTGTTTTATTTGCCTGGGGGAGGATTTCCCCAGAGTTCTTAGACCTCAAACCAGCTCCCAGAGAGCCATCTCTTGGAAGATGGCATGAGGCAAGGCCAAGTGTGGGGGACTTGTTTCTGAAAGTTGTACACCTTCCCCAGATATGGGTCTTTGTGAAGGAGAAGGAGAATGAAGAAGCTCAGCTAAAATGATGCAAGACATGGCAGCCTCTTTAATTGTATGTGAGGTGTGTTTTACTCTTCTGAATCTGAAAAAAAGAAAAAGAAAAAGAAAAGTGTCAATGCTGCCTTGCCCCCCTCCCCCACCTTCTCCACCCTCCAGGTCTGAGGAGAAGAAAAATCTAAGGAACAACAACAACAACAACAACAAAAAAAAAAAAAAAAAAAAAAAGAGAGAGAGAGAGAGAGAGAGAGAGAAGTATCAATTAAACATTTCCATACTAGTCATTGCTGTCTCCTTTGTAGTACAGTTTGTTCTGTTCATAAAGGGAAACTCTCAGTGGAGAATTTTAAACACTGGTTACATTCAAAATCTTACCAGTTACTTTAAACTTGACTATCAAACATTTGGTTCCCTCAATATGGATCTAAGATACTTCATTTTTGACCAAGATGACAGGGACTGCCTTGTTTGGCCAATATGCTTCAGGGGTCAGTGGGACTGAAAGGAATCAGATTCACTGAATGCCAGCCATTTCCATACCAAAAGCAATGTTCCCCTCTCAGAATTTTTGCCCTACCCTTAGAACCTTCCCAGAAAAGATTCAAAACAAGACGTGTCCCAGCGGAAATCATTGTGCAGATGGGCAAATCAACTGACTTCTCTACTGGGCCCAGAGTGAGGTGGTGGAGGAAGAAGACAAAGATGGAAACAGGACTAAATTAATGGAAACAGACAATGCTGGACTTTTTTTTTTTTTTCATTTGGCATACCCTACCCCTATGCAACCTCACTGGGCTTGAAAGGAAACTCTAAAAAGCAAGCAGACAAACCAAAACCATTATGTTATTGCTTCCCCTAAGTGGTGCATGGTCTGCCAGCCACCATGCCTTGTAGTTAGACAGGGTTCTCTCCTGTGCAGGACTCCAGGTGGGAGAGGAGTACAGTGGCTTAGGCTTTATGGATAACACCATCGCCTACAGAAATGTCAGGAGTCAACAGTGGGTAAGGACCATTTCCTATTCAACTTTAAAGACTGAGATACTCTCCTAAATAAGACTTAGTTGAAATTAGACAGCAAACTAGTCGAGAAATAGGAGAGCCCTATTTGATCTATTGTAATTACTATCAACTCTCCATTTTCCAGGGACCGTTGATCTAGCACTGCTGTTATTCCTCTTTCTTCATTCTGGTCCATTGTATGTTTACCTTCCATTAGCACCTTCACTTACTTGGGAGAAATACTTCTGGCCAATCAATTTACTCTGATACTAGCTAGCACTGTCAGTGAGGGAAGTTGCCAGTTGCCCCCCTGCAACCTGCCAGAGGAAAGGGGTGAAAAAAAAAGCTGAAATAAGGACCGAAAATTTCCCCCTTGATTCTAATTATCTATGCACAATTTGTTCTGTGTGGAAGTTGCAAGACAGGACCCCTCCTTAGGGCTCTGGCCCTGCCATTATCAGTTTGGGGGTCATATGTAATGAGACTCCTTTTAGACAGTCATCATAGCACTAACCATCTTAGGAGATGTCCCCAGGTCCTTAAATACAAAACCAAATTTTATAATGATGATATAAGTTTGAGTTTGAGTTTTTAATGAATGATCAATTGGTTGGAAGAATGCTAGGGACAGACAGCTGGGGACTAGGACACCTGTTATACCCAGTGAGCCTCAATTAACCAACAGGGAAGTGATGCACATCTTATTTCATGCAGCCTGGGTTAGCAGTGGCCAGATGTCCAGTCTGCTGGGTTCCAGAGATGGAAAGAAGTCCATTTAGGGTCTAAGTGGAACCCACAGGCCTTTGACAGAAGACCTTTCTCCTTTTCTATTCATTGCTTATGAATGAGATGAGAAGCGGCTGGCTGTAAATCTCCGTCCTCCCCTCCACAGTCTTTATTTACCCCTCCCCTCCACAGGGATGGAGGGGAGGGGTAAATAAAGGAAATGTGGGTTTAAGCTGCACCTGTGTTCATTAAGTACAGCCAACAGTAAAAGAAAAAGAGACATATGCTCTGTAGCTGGGTCTGTGACCTGAATGACTGTCATAGCCTTCCTGAACACATGCTCTCTCTAAAGCAGTTTCTGTTTATGAATCTTTTAGGGCACTTACTGTAAGGTGCTTCATATCATAGCTATCTGCAAGAAGATGTTCTACCCAGACGATAGACTCCTTGATGGCAGAGAATACATCATTTATCTTTGTAACTCTTTTTGCATATAGTACAATGCCTGACATATAGCACATGCTCAACCAATTATTGTGGGTTTTTTTTATTTTTTTAAGCTTATTTATTTTGAGAGAGAGCATGATCAGGGGAGGGGGAAGGAGAGAGAGAAAAAGAATCCCAAGCAGGCCTGCACTATCAGTGCAGAGCCCAATGTGAAGCTCGAACTCACGAACTGTGAGATCACGACCTGAGAGGAAATCAAGAGTTGGACACTTAACCGACTGAGCCACCCAGGCACCCCAACAAATTATCATTTTTTAATTGAAAGTGAATTAAATAAGCATCAGGTGGATGGAATAGATGCAGAAGCATAGTGATGAGTAAGATTCTCCACCTTTTTGGAAATCTGGACTTTCATAGCATGAAGTAAAAACTAAAAAGAAAATCATAAATCCATTTATTTTACATTTTATTCAATAGCAAGGTGTGATATGTCAAAAATGTATATTTCCTGGGGTGCCTGAGTGGCTCTGTCAGTTAAGCATCTGACTTTTGATTTTGGCTCAAGTCACGATCTCACGGTTCATGAGATTGAGCTCCACTTTGGGCTCTGCACTGACAGTGTGCGGCCTGCTTGGGATTCTCTGTTTCCCTTTCTCTCTACTTCCCTGCTCTTTCTCTCTCTCAAAATAATAAACATTTTTTAAGTATTTTAAAAAATATTTTAAAAAATATTTCCTTTGAAGAAATTGCCCCATTATGTAGACTCATCTCCCAGAGAAGGGACACCTGCTGTGTGGGCAGCTTTGACATGGTCTGGAAATCAGGCTTGCTCCTCACTCACTCCACACTTCCTCCCCTGAAATCTGAGTGCCTTATATTTGCTTTGTTGTGGTTTGGTTTTGTGTCTTTGTTTTCAATTTAAACTAAAATTGGATAAGCATTTTAAGCTAAAATTGGGTAAGACTACAGAGTATTATGAAAATAAGGTCCTGGAGACAAGATGTAAGTGACCACTCTGTATTTAACTGAGATAAAGGATTATTTTTTGTTACAGGGTCTTTGAATTCCATTGATTACAAATCTATGTTGGCTTTTTGGAGGCCATGGAGAACAGTTAAACCCACCCACCTTTTAATGATTGATAAACTGAAATGGAAAATATCTTCACCTAACTTGGGATGATTCAAGAAAATATCTAAGTAAGTGCCATCCGTCCACCCACCCCTTAACCAAAGACTTTTCTTATGTCTCACAAAAGAGTAGCCATGAAGGCTCTGAATCCTGAAGACATGCTGTATGAACTCATAGAAACATACTCTACAGAAATTAATAACAAAGAATGTTTCAGCAACTTCATTTGGAGAAAAAGGAGCTGGAAATGTAAAACAGTGTGGTTCTGTTTATTCCACCCTTCCCACACTACTCCTCCTACAGGTAAGTGGAGATGCTGTATGAAGCCACTTGCTTTAAAGATAATTGTTTTAAGAAGAGGCTTAAATTTCGATGTAACATGGTTCAACTCTAAAAATATGTTTATCTGTCATAATGTTTATTCCTAGATCATCTATGAGGCAGCCCTCACAGGAATCTGGCACCAGGCTTGAAAAACAACTGTAAACACTTTTCTTTTTCATTTTTCTTGGGTTTGATTTTTTACAGCCTGATTCAACTATCATCCAAGCTTAATGAAATAAGCTGAGTTGGCTGAGAAGAGAGTTGGGATTCAAACCACATTTTCAGGTTCCAGAAACTCTACCATAGCTGCCTCCCTATGGAGTCGCCTTTCTACAAAAATGACAAAATGATACAGTAAGCAACGGAAAGAACAAGTGTGGTAAAACGTAACCCAATTTTAAATGTCTAGTAGAATTTCTGTGGGGCTTATAAGTGGGTCCTGGTTTTGTTTTGTTTTTTAATAATGAAGAAATGCTAAAAACCAACCAACCAACCAACCAAACAAACAAACAAACATTATTTTAAATACAGCTGAGAATTTATCCAGGCACACATTTCACTGTTTTAGGTCATAAGTGTTATTTTAAATGGTTATCACCAAATATCCAAAAGTATATATTACCTGCTTTCTCCTTGCCCCAAATGATAAGTGATAGGATTATAGTATGATTGTTCTAAGTTACTTTCACTGCATATAATACTAATGCTATAGCCCTGCTAAGACAGATGGGTAGATGGATGGACGACAGATGGATGGATGGATGGAGAGATAAACGGACAAGAGTCAGTGTGTAAGTAAATTTATAGGACTATAACTTCCTGAAACCCTGCCTATACCTACATGATGATCTGTCAAAATTTACTCATTTGATCTAAATACACAGAATACGTACAAAAGATGGTGGTTCTTAGCTCTAACACTTGCCCAATTTTTTTTCTTTCTTTTTGATCCATGGCATCTGTGTTATAAACTGAGAACAATGATGGTATTAAACTTTTATTCTGTAACTTTTCTGCCTTCTTTCCCACTTCATACAGCATGGTCTTCCTTTCCAAACTTAAAATTTGTGAATAACTCGCTCTCTTCTGTACCACACTGCCCAAGGTATTTTACTGCAGTTACTCTCTGTATTAAGAACTTAGTAGTTTAACATCTAAGGAAACAATGAAAACATTCAATTCTCCAACTGCTACAGAGCCTGGCCCACTCTGAAGAGGTAAGTAAACGTCAGGCACCAGCAGCCCCGACCACTCTTTGGTGCAGGTGAGGGTAGAGTTGCCTGTACACAAGAGTTTTGTTTCTGATCAGTCTTTGAATCTGCTATTTTTGAAGCCAAAAGAGACCAGAGACTGACCACAGAGACCAAGAAAGTCCTTCACAGAAAGTTAAATGAGGCTGGAATTTTATACCTGAAACATTATGACTGTTTTATGTTTTTCTCAATTTTATTAGTTTAGGAAAAGGAATATAAGTTTCAAAATAAGTGAAAGAAAAGTATTTTTTCTCAAGCTTTCACTATGGTTCCAGAATATAAGATAAAAATAGCATGTATTATAGAGGGCTAATTCTTACGAAGATACAGATGTCATCACTTGAAGATTGGTGCCCTTCTGTGGAGAATGTTAAGAATAAATACAAAGAGGAAGCTTCAATACTTGGTTGATATTGCTTTTTTAATGGTTCTCCTAGAATGTGTGTGTCTAGAAAAGAAGTGGCATTAACAATGTAGACACTTGCTAGCTCCTGGCATTATTTCAAAGGAAGCTGTTATTTTAAAGAATTTTTATAATGTTAATAGAGTTTCTTTAGACAAATGCATTGTTACTTGTGTTTGTCTAATCTGTGTAGAATCTGACAGAATCTAATTTTTCTAGGGGGAAAACAGATAAATATTTATTTCATGAGTACTATGAAGTTATTTTTAAATCCTAAACATCAGTATTAAGGGAAAAGATTACATTTTCCACAGTTCCAAAATTATAATCCTTTCTGTCAAAATGGATTCCTTTAAAAATACAATGGTACATTAAGAGTGTAACGAAATGTCTAGAAGATAGAGTGAAACGATGAAAGCTTATATACCAGTAGTTCCAAGGGGAAAGTTGTTTAAAAAGATTAATTTTGTCATTACCAAAGAGTACATAATATACTTTCATTTGACATTTCTAGTATGTGGCTATTTGGTAAGAAACTGGAATCTAAATGGCTATGTAAAAAAAAAAAAAGCATGAATTGACTTCAGAAGTTTTCTTTAGTATAACACAACTTAATTATTTTAAACCCACCAATTTTACATCACAATATTTAGATAATATCGCATATATACACAACATACATATATTGTATATACATATATTTACAAAAGGTTATGTATCTTATATGTATATACATATATATATTTTACTTGCTGTTTTGATACTACAAATGTGAATTTTAAAAGCACAAAAATGTATAGGAGTAGTAGAATGTCACCTGTTCTTTTATAATCTACCATGAGGATATCTATTATACACTGCTCCTTAAAAAGCATAAAGATATTCACTAAACCCAAAAGTATATAAAAATACATTGGTTTGAAATAGATGTGTGTAACCAAAAGAGATAACTGCTCTGATTCACTGTGATTCATTGATCCTAGGACCATGTGTAAGTAAAAGGCTTTGTATTTCCGTGTTCTCAAGAGTGTAAGTCTATAGTGAAAAGGAACAGGTACATTTTTGAAGCCCACCCCATTTGGCCACTTCCTACCCACATATCCTGGATTGGTTAATAATTTTCACCAAAATCCATCCAAAAAACAATTATTTAGAAGCACAGCTTCTAAAATTAACATGAAAATAACACTTAAGCATATCAACCAAAATGTTTAAACAACAAGGGGTGCCTGGGTGGCTCAGTGGGTTAAGCACTGGACTTCAGCTCGGGTCATCATCTCACGGTTCGTGAGTTCAAGCCCTATATCGAGTGAGCCCCACCTCTCTCTCTCCTCTCTCTTTTCTTCTCTGCCCCTCATGTGATTCTCTCACTCTTCCTCTTTGCCCATCACTCACTTGTGCCCTCTCTCTCTCAAAAAAAAATGTTTAATCAACAAAACCCTTTAAATCTAACTAGTGAGATTTTATCCAGATGTGTGAGAGTAACAGGCATCTAAAAAATAATATTGCAATTCTCTCCTCCATTTACCAACTTTCTGTAGTTTTCCTTTGACAGGGTCATTGGAGTGCAGCATCTAGACCCTTGGGTTATCACACTACTTGAGAAAATAAGAATGTAAAATGTTTTGAAAAACAAATATTTCACGGCCCTTCTTGCTAAACCATACCATTTACTTATTATTCATGCTCCACATGTTAATACATACACGTAAATTTGTTACGTAAATGGGTCACAGGAGTTTTCATGGACAAATGGCTTAGGGAAATGGGATATTAATCAGAACATGTGTTGTTATGATGACTTATCTTGACTGGGACCCAGGGCACTCCAGATGTTTGGTCCCTGTACACTTATGGAAAATAACTCACAAGGATGCTGTATTTTCACATTGAAGGAAATTTCTTTATTAAAGAAACAGGCCTACTTTTTGTCAATACATAAAAGGCTACAGTGCAGTCTCTTCCCAGAACTAAGAAAAAAAAATGTTATCCTCTGAGAAGGAAAAAAGTAAAAAAAAAAAAAAAAAAAAAAAAAAAAAACCCAAAGGATGGGATTAACTATTTGTAGAAACTACCTTAAGGCAGCAGCGGTTGACCTCAGTGGCATGATCAACAGCAAGGTGTACTGCAAATCATTCATTCCTAAAAGCAGTTAAATACTGCAGTTCTACAGGTTTTGTTTTTAAAGCAAATTAGAAAGGATTCATGTTTATGGTTTTGGTAGCACTATCTTGAACGTGAGAGAAAAGGACAGGGTAAGGTAATAGCTAATGTTACCGGAACTGTTCACCATCTTGGCCTTTTTTTATCCACCACAGTTCATGGTCTGAGCATAACTCTGGATATGTGTAAAGTTTATGAAAATGTGGTAGGCTATTGTGGGGAACAAAAAACCATGAGAAAGAAAAAGAGACATCTGCCTTAAAAACAAAGAAGTTTCCTCAATATTAGACGAATGGAGAAAGAAAATGTGGCATATATATATATATATATATATATATATATTTTTTTTTTTTTTTTTTTTTTTTTTTTTTTTTTTTTACACATATCAAGAGGTATGCTCAGATCATGAAGTACTCCTATGCTCCTTGTGTTAAGCATCTGACTCTAAATTTCAACTCAGGTCATGATCTTGCAGTTCGTAAGTTCAAGCCCCACACTGCTAGTGTGGAGCCTGCTAGGGATTCTCTCTTACTCTCTCTCTACCCCACTGCAGCTGACTCTTCTCTTTCTCTGTCAGAGTTAAATAAGAACTTAAAAAAAAAAAAAGATAGCTCTTACATAGAGAACAAAATTAATGAAAATCCAGGAAGCAGATTTCACTTCAAGAATTCTATATCAAGAATTTTCAAGATTCCATAGTCTCTTCTATTACTCAATTGTCTTATTTGTAGCTTCTGCAATACAAATTGGGATAGAAGTTGAATTAAGATGGCCATTAAGACCACTGCCCTCCAAGAGTTGTGAACCCATTAGAATTCTGAATAAAATTATATTAACAAGCTGCTTAGAAACAAATCAATCTGTCAAAAATTGAGGGAAATATTAAATGAATACAAATGCCTGTAAAGTCCCCCATGGCTAGCATATATGGGATTGATTCAAATATGAGTGTACTGAAGATAAGTAAATGTGTTCAATTGTTTCTAAAGCTCTGCATGGGCCAAGGCACAGCCAGCATCAGCTACAAGTGATAATAAGATGCCCTATGAAAAGAAAAGCATAGATGGGAACAATGAGGCAATAAAATGAGGCACTGACCACAAGCTCCAGTTTCTTTATTCTGGGTTATAAAGACAACCTAACAACCACTGTCCTGAGTAGTGTGGGAAAAAATATTTGAACAAAGAATGAAGTGAGCATGATTCCCTGAGATGAGAATACTGAGGTCCAGTTATCTATGCAGATTCTAAAACTGGCCTCAACAAATGCATGCCTCCTGAATAATGATATATGTGCCAGTGTGTTTTTGCTTCTCAAATTTCTTAATATGAACTTAAGTCAAAAACTATCCCCGTTGTAAAGACAGACATGTGTCTCAGTTCTCCATGCACCCTGCTGTTTGTCTGTTTCCTCCCTAGATTTACAGAGAAGGGCACACCTCCAGGTCTGTACAGGCCCCATCTATCTCTCACTACCAACTCCACTGCAAAGCACATCCCATCCTTAAGGCAACTAACAAAAAAATTCCAATTTTAGCTAAAAGATAAGAACATCAAGTACAACTCAAGTGTATAGGTTCAGACTCTAGCCTTCCTCTGATTTATTAATAATTTGGTGCATCTATTATAATAGAACAAAACACAACTAACAAAGTCAAAGTCATCCGTTCCATTTATTTACCCACTTCCAAACTACTTTGATAGGATCAGCTAGATAGAAAACAGGAAAAACACATGCATTTCTTCAGTTGACTCTTGTGAGCCGAGCAGCAAGTCAAGGTCATGAGACACCAGACTTGTGAAGAATCAAATCACAGGCAAATTGCTTTAATGTACACAACAAACTTTTTAATCACAAGTAGTAGTTCTACAAAAACAAACAGGAATATTGGCTCTATTGCCTTTTATATTTTCTGCACTGAGATCATAAAGAGAATATGAACAACCTAAGAAATATGCAAAGAACATGGCTATAAGGCAATGAGCTGACAAAGTTGTGTCCTGACCGGCAAAGTGAAGTAGAGAGCTAAGAAATTATTAGGTGAGTATAATATACAAGTATAAAACCTTCTCCCGACATATAAGTTTTGTTTTGTTTCCTATCAATATGGTTTTTAATTTGGTTTTTAATTTACATTTCCTACTGGTGTCTATGATCTCCTAATGTACTTATTTGCTAGATGTACATCTCTTCTTGTGAAATGTTTAGATCTTTTGCATGTTTTTCATTAAGTTATTTATTTTCTTATTATTGAACTTTGAAGTTTCTTTATATATTTTGGTACAACTCCCTTTAACACATATAGGCTTTGCAAATATTCTTCCTCGGTCTGTGGGCCATCTTTTCATTCTCTTAATAGAGGCTTCTGAAGAGCAGAAGTTTTTAATTTTGATAAAGTATAATTTATCAATTTGTTCTTTTATGGTTTGTACTTTTGTTGTCAAACCAGGAAATCTTTGCCTAACCTGAGATCACAAAGTTTCTCCTGTTTTTTTAACCATAAGTTTTACAGTTTTATATTTTAAATTTGGGTTTATGATCTATTTTAAATTAATGTTTGCATATGATGTGAAATATAGGAGATAATTACTTTGCATATGAATATATAATTGTTCCATCACCATTTGTTAATGACTACCTTTCTCCATGGAGAAATAATAAGTTGTCCATAAACATGTGGATCTATTTCTGGACTCTCTAGTCTATTCTATTCACCCATTTGTCTGTCTTGATGCTAATACTATGCTACCTTAATTACTATAGCTTTATTGTAAGTCTTGAAACAAGGTCTACCTTTTTAGTCCTTCAACGTTTCCCTTCTTTTTCCAAGTTGCTTTGTCTACTTTGGCTGCTTTGCATTTTCCATGTAAATTTTAGAATTGGCTTGTCAATTTCTACCAAACAAACAAACAAACAAAAACCTGCTAGGACTTTAATTGGGATTGCATTAATCTGTAAACAATTTGGAGAGGACTTACATTTCCACTATCTCTAGAAACTCCCCCAGTATTTGGAACTAAAGAGTACACATCTAAATAGCTCTTAAATAAATGTAGAAATCAGAATGGAAATTATAAAGTATTTAGAACTAAATGTGAATACAAATGCAACATGTAAAACTTTTTGGCATACTACTAAAGTGGTACTTGAAGAGAAATTTATAGCACTTAATGCCTACGTTACAGAAAAAAAAAATCTCAAATCAGTGACATTAATTTCCACCTTAAGAAACTAGAAAATAAGGCAAACTCAACCCAAAAGTAAGCAGAAGAAAAAAATAATAAAGATAAGAAATCAATGAAATAAAAACAGAATAACAATGGGGAATATTAATGACAATAATTAGTAAAACTTATCCTCTAGCCAGACTGGTCTGGGAAAAAAGAGAAAAATAAACAAATTACCAATATAAAAAAAAAAGATTATGTCATTATATATTCCACAAATATTAAAAAAGATAATAAAATAACATAAATACACCTATTTAATTTCACTATGACCTGTAAACATACTTTGCATGACTTGGATCCTTTTCAATTTATTCGGACTTGTTTTATAACTCACAATCTGGTCTATATTGATAAATGTTCTGTGTTCACTTGAAAAGAATGTGTATTCTCTATTGTTGGGTGTTCTATGGATGCCAATTAGGTAAAGTTTGTTGGTAGTGTTGCTCAAATCTCCCTTTCCTTGCTGATTCTATATCTATTTATTCTATCAATAATTGAGAGAGGAATAGTAATGTCTCTAAATAAAATTATAGATTAAAATTTTTTTGCAGTTCATTTTATGTATTTTAGTGCATAAGTATAAAGGATTATAATATCCTCTTGATAAATGGATAACTTTATCATGCAATGAACTTCTTGATCTCTGATGATAATGTTTGCAAGAAATCTACTTTGTCAGGGGCACCCAGGTGGCTCAGTGGGTTGAGTGTCCGACTTCGGCCCAGGTCATGATCTTGCAGTTTGTGAGTTCAAGCCCCACATCGGGCTTGCTTCTGTCAACATATCAGTGCAGAGCCTGCTTCAGATCTTCTGCTCCCCTCTCTCTGCCCCTCTCCTGCTTGCACTCTCTTAAAAATAAATTTTTTAGGGGGTGCCTGGGTGGCTCAGTCAGTTAAGCATCCGACTTCAGCTCAGGTCATGATCTTACAGTTCAGGAGTTCAAGCCCCGCATCGGCCTCTGCGCTGACAGCTCAGAGCCCGGAGCCTGCTTCAGATTCTGTGCCTCCCTGTCTCTCTGCTCCTTCCCCACTCATGCCCTTCTCTGTCTCTCAAAAATAAATAAACATGAAAATTTTTTTAAATAAGTTTTTTAAAAAAATCTGTTTTGTAAGATATTAATGCAGCCATTCAATTTTTTTTTTTTTTTTTTTTTTTAGTGTTAGCTTGGTATACCAATTTCCATCCTTTTACCTTTGGGATATTTTGTCTTTTTTATATAAAGACAGAATATAATTGGGTCTTAGCATCTGAAAATCTCTGCCTTTTTATTGGGGTGCATAGGCCATTCACATTTAATGTCATACCTGATATCAGCTTAGTTTTAAGTCTATGATCTTGCTATTTGTTTTCTATTCATTTCATATGTTCTTTGTTCCCTTCTTACAGTTTTTTTTTTTTACCTTCTCCTGGATTAAATATTTTTATGATTCCATTTTATCTCTTTTGTTGGCTTACTATCTATATGTCTTTGTTTTATTTTAATTGCTTTACAGTTTATAGTATATCTTTTAATTTATCTCAATCTACCTTCAAATGATATTACATCACTTCATGTATATTAGAACTTCACAATAGTATACTTCCATTTCTCCCTTCCCAGCTTTTTATGCTATTGTTGTCATACATTTCATTTGTATATGTTATATATCAAAGTGTTATTATTATTTTGATTATTTTGTTCAAATAGTCAACGATCTTTAAGAGCTTGAAATGATATGAAAAAATCTTGTATATTTATCCATCTAGTTACCATTTTTTTGTGTACCTCATTCTTTTGTTCAGGCTCATATTTGTAACTGACCTAGTTATCCTACTGCCTCTCATTAACATTTCTTATAGTGTGGGTCTACTGGTGAATTCTTTCAGCTTTTATACATGGAAGGTATTTTTGCTGGTTTTAGAATTCTTAGTTGAATTCTTTTTTTCTGTCAGCATATTAAAGACATTGCTCCACTGTCTTCTCACTTGCATTGTTTCTGATAAGAAATCTATAGTTATTCTTACCGTTGTTCAATTGTACATGAGTTTTTTATTCCGCTACCTGTTTTTTTTTTTTAATTTTCTCTTCATTACTGCTTTTGAATAATTTGATTATGACATGTTTTGGTGTAATTTTCTTCATATTTTTTTGTGCTTGGGCTTTACCAAGCTTCTTGAGTCTGTGGATTTATAGTTTTCGTCATTTGGCAAAATTTTGGCCGTTACTTCACCAAATATTTTTCTTCCCTCCTTTCTCTATTCTTTATGTTAGGGACTCCAGTTACACATATATTAGGCTGTTGAAGATGTCCTACAATTCACTGATGCTCTTTACAATTTTTTTATTGTCTCATTTTGGATAGTTTTTCACTAGTCTTTTCTTCTGCAATGTCTAATCTCATGCATTGTATTTATTACTAATCTCATCCAATATTATTTGGCCAATACCATCCAGTGTGTTTTCCACATCATACATTGTAGTGTTCATCTCTAGAAGTTTGATTTTGCCTTCTTTATATCTCCCATGTCTCTAGTCAACTTCCATACATATGGGCTTTAGTTATAAGAACAGCTTTAATGGTCTTGTCTGCTATTGTAACTTGTTTCAGTTCTGGGTTGGTTCCAATTGTTTCTGTCTCTCTCATATTTTCTTGCTTCTTTGCATGTCTAATAATTTTTTATTGGATATTGGACATTGTGGATTTTACCTTTTGGGTACTGTATATTTTTATATTCCTATATATATCCATAAACTTTACTCTGGGATGCAGTAATTTGAAAACACTTTGATTCTTTTATGTCTTATTTTCAAGGCTTGTTAGGTGAGACCAAATCATCATTTAGCTTACAGCTAATTACTCCCCTACTAATAAAACAAGACAATTAGGAGTATTCTACTCAAATCCCTTTAAATTATGAGATATTCAAGGCTGGCTAGTGGGAATGGGCACTTTTCCTGCATTATATGAAGTATGAACATCAGGACCATTCCCTCTAATCCTTAAGTTGAATGGTTCTTTCCTGATCTCAGGTACCTTCCTATCTTTATTGGTCAATCAGTGCCTTGATGTATACTGTTTAGATCTCTGGAGCTCTATATCTCTACAGCTCTCTCCTCTCTGGTACTTTATCTTGTTAACTTTAGCCACCATGGCTCTCCCTGGATCCTTTATTCAACTCTTCAACTCAAGGAATCCATCACATCTGCCAGAGTTCCCCCTCCTTATTCTGCCTGGAAACTCTCTCAGGAGTAAGTTGGAACAATCATAGGGTTTATTTCATTTGTTTCCTATTTCTTGGAGATCACTGTTCTTCATTTCTTGATGTCCAGTGTCTTGAAAACATATTCTTCCATAGAAGTTGTCTTTTATTATTATTATTATTATTATTATTATTATTATTATTTCAGGTGAAAGGGTAAGTCTAATTCTTATTAGTCCTCTTTGGCAGAAGCAGAGGTCCATAGACAGTCTTTGTCCACACTTCTCACTTTACACAATTGATTTTTAAATTTCATGAACACCTTTAAACATTCCAATTTCTAGAACATTCAGTGAAGGAGAAATTCCTGCTGAACTCCTTTTCTGGAATTTGGCAAAAAAACCCCTGTAGGGCCCAATTATAATAAATCTTTTGAGAGACACAAATGGTGGCTATCTCTTATATCTCTGTTAATGTAATCAGACAAAGTTAAGGGCAAGTTCATATTTCTGGGCAACTATAAAAAATTATGGCAGGCCCAAGAGGCTATGCTGTTTCAAACATGACTAAAAACACACTGAAAATCATTCATTCATTTGCATCCTACTCTCCTAGTGACCCTGTAAAGTTTAGGCCCTCAGAGAATCTTGGCTCAGAGGCCCAGATCTTTTTATGTTAGCACATTTCTCCCTTAGGGTAAACAAGGTATTTTCAAAGAACATTCATTCTTTGAAGTCAGTTTGAAAATTAGTGCTGCAGGATTCTAAATAGTACCTCAGCAGCCTGACAGAGATAATGTACAACTGCAATGTGTTCACTATGCCAGGATGTAATTTACTCTTTCAGCATACACCCCTTCCTTCTGTGTGTGCCTCAGCTCAAAGCGTTTGGGATTAACCAACTGTGGTCCAGTTTTCATCAGGTTTCTTTCTGAATGCGTACAATGTTGAAACTTCAAACCACAGTGGGTTTGATCATACTGGGCACTGAATTGTGCTTGGATACTTCTTCTCAACGATTAGAGCTGTCACCACTGGTTCCCAGGGGTTAGATGAGGGGTAGGGGCATTAAAAATAGTTAAATTGACTCCCTCTGGTCATCAAATGTAATAGGATCTATTAAAAAGAAATGTTCAAAATGTATGCTAGTTTTTAAAAGTCAATGTACCCACTGATCTACCTATCATTTAAAAAAAATCTAAAGTAGAGAGTTTTGATGAGCAAAGAGGAAGAGATAAATGAGACCAATCAATTTCTTTTCCACTCATGCCACCAAGAAGAGCTTTAGTCCTGGTAAAGATTTTTGGCTAAGATAGCACAAGTAACTGAAACCCAATGATCTATGTTCTTATGATACCAAAGCAGTGATAATGACTGATGTCATGCTAGCACATCAATGAAATTAAAATACAAAGTTGTTCACGTCCAAGTTTGTATACAAACTTGCTAGTGTAGGGACACACCTGACTCCATGTGAAGCAGTGGAAAGTTAAGAGTTATAGAGGGAAAAAGGGGTAGATATCAGAAAATGTCTCTTCTTTACTTACTTCACCCTATTCACTGAATTAGGGCTATGGGCTCAAGAATTCCATCCATTAAAAAATCAAGTTTTACATTTATTTGTTCAATAGAACATAGTGTCTATTCACTCCTTCCCATACCCTCCTTTTTCAAAAAAATTTTTTAATGTTTATTTATTTTTGACAGAGGGAGAGACAGAGCATGAGTAGGGGAGAGACAGAGAGGGAGACCCAGAATCTGAAGCAGGCTCCAGGCTCTGAGCTGTCAGCACAGAGCCCGACGCAGGGCTCAAACTCACAGACCACGAGATCATGACCTGAGCTGAGGTTGGATGCTCAACTGACTGAGCCACCCAGGTGCCTCCCCCCATACCCTCCTTTTAAAAAAGCTGTTTAATTATTTTAAATATTTGGGGACAATTCAGTTATAAAGGACACAGGTAAAATAGAAGGGCTTATTGCAGGTAATAAAATTTAATTCACAATGCCCGCATGACAACGTCATAGCAGATATTTTAGCACAATATAAAAATGCAACAAGACCTGATGTGAAAGATTTGGGACTTAGTTTGTTCTTCAGTTTTACGCTATAGGAGTTCATATGGGCTAGTCACTGGATGCAGGATGGGCCTGGTGTCCAGGTGCTGGGTTAATATCTAACACCATTCTCCACTGCACACTTTCTGGCTTGTGTTACCTTGACTTGGGTTTAATGATATGTGGCAACAAACTTTACCCATAACAGAGTCTGACTAAGAGACAGTCATTTTGAATTCTGTTTTATCTCCGTGTAATTCATGTCTTAGTCACAATCTTCAAGGAGGGTATTTTTATTAGGTACATGGTTTCCATTTGCATAAACAATCTGGTGAAAAACTGCACAAGGGTGCTCCCTAGGTATTATGTGATAAGACACCTTGAGTGAATTATTTGAATGAACTTAAAAGAAAAGACTTGAGAACTGATTTCACATATACGAGTAAAGAAAGCCTGTCACAGCGATTTAGAGACAAAAGCTAGAGGTTGCTTCCTTTTTAACAGATATGTGAGGAGTTGTGTTCAAATTTCTTCTTATTTCTCAGTCTGAATACCCGTATTTGTTCTTCAATGACATTAGAACCAAGGTTAGCATTCGGTGCAGGCAAGTGTGAATCAAAGAGAGTCTGGGACTCTAACAAAACCATGTACATGTATGAAGGAGCCACGAGGAATAAGCCCATGTCACAACTGAAATAGTAGATTTCTATATAAGGCAAGAACAGTTTTCTCAGTAGGACAATATAAAGTCTGAAGGATAATATAATCTGAACTTTCAGGTTTGGGAAAGAGTAGAATGCTCTTTGTGAAAAGTAAGAGCAGCATCCATGGAGCATATCACAAGGTAGCTTCATTCTAATCTGTTTGGTTGAGATTGCCATCCAAAGCTTGCCTTTAAGACTTATTCTTGCTGACCAAACTGCTTTCTACACTCTGTATGTTCTCCAATAGGTGGGTTTCCCAACATAGTGATAACACTGAACAGGTATCTGTTTTTACTGAAACTAGTAATTCCTCATTAAAAGAAAAAATATAAAAACTGAAAACATGGAACATTTCCCATTTATGCTGCACAATTCGCAAAGACTTGTATTCCATTCGAATCAAGTCCACAGTCAACTTTAAAGTTAAAATGAAAAAAATGGCAAGTGATAAAGCGAGAGTAGAGAATGTATTTATGATGAAGAAAGAATGGTGGGGAGGAAGAGATAAAACAATCATCTGTAAATTATCGAAAAAGGGACAGACTACTCTTTAAATGTAGTGAAGTGGTTTTTTTAGGGTATAATATAAGAATATATTAACAACCATGATTTCAATTTTAGGTGTAATTCTAACAAATTGCATTAAATTGCACATTTTATGGAAAAGTATAATGGAAATTATGTTCTTACCATCTGTTTTCTTTGAATCATTTCCGACATTGGATTGATCCTTCCTGTCTGTCTTATTTTTACCATCTTTCAAGTCACCTGAAAGTAATAAACATGACAAACAGTATATAGCTAAAAGGGAAGTTATAAATATCCTTAAACTTGTCAAAGTAAGTAGAGGAAAAAGAAGTGCATAAGTTTAGTCACGAGGGGGTACATGTCTGAATGCAAATATCTTTTATAGCCACATATTAGGCCTCAAAAATTAGATTACAATACAGAAACTAAGACAAAGCTCCTGTTAAACAATGTTTGCTTAATCCAAGAATGTTTATTTTCCAAGAAAGGCAGTTCAGCTTTATTATTAGGCTGTGGAGTGAAGAAAAACTTAAGTCAAATGTAAGTTATACCAGGTAATAGCTATTTAACTTCTATATGCTTTAGTTTCCTCATCTGCAAAATGGGGATAATAATAACTACTTTATAGACATAATATAAGGACAAATGTATTTAAGGTATTGAATAAATCATCTAGCCCATCACTCAATGACAATTGTTACTGTAAAACAGAGCTATAAATAGTATTCTAAGTAATGAGCTTGTTGAAACATGATTCGTAAATGTTAAAAAACACTATGCAAACAAATATACAATAAACACGTGTCAAAAACTTACTTAATTCATTTATGAAGGAACCAGACAGATAGCGAGGATGGTATTCAAGGGCATTTAAGGAAATGGGTATTTATAGGCATTTTATAAAACTGTTAAAATAAGACGGTTGTGTTGGAAATAAAACTGGTTATGTCGTACAATAAAATCAAAACCTTCGGGGGGTTATCTCCTCTAACAGTCAAAAATCTGTAAGTTAGCATATAACTTCATAGCACCTAGGCTTGAGTCAAATAGTAAATGCCAAAGTTAGACATAGTCATGTTCTCCCACAGCCAGGGTCATCAAACTATAGCTCATGGGCCAATCTGGAAAGAAAGGTTTTTTTGGAAACAGTCATTTATATATTGTCTGTGGCTGCTTTCATGCTATAGTGGTAGGAGCTGTATGGTTGCAAGAGAGACACGCAAAACCAGGAATAGTTACTGGCTGGGTCTATGCAAAAAAAAAGTCTGCTGACCCCTGTCTAAGATAATTAATCCCTGGGCATGTGTGTTCAACAGTATGCCAGTGTGACATTGAAAGGACATGGCACCCTTTCCCCCAGCCTTATTCTCAAGTTTTGGAATTTTTTCTTACAGTCTTACTGATGACATCTTTCTGTTGTAGCCTGCATAAAACCCAGAATAGATTACAACTAAAATACTGGTACCTATTGAAGGGAAAAGACCCTAAGAATAATTACAACCAGGAAGAAGTGAGCAGGGTCCTATCTCTTTTTGCTTTCTTTGTGCCAGGCAGTGTGCTAAATGCTTTGCATGCATCATTTCATTAAATTCTTGTAACAACCCCATTATGAAGGTACTACTATTGAAAGTAGATAAATTCATCAAAGATTAATTCACTAAAGGATCAATCTGCAGAATAACAAACTCATCAAATGATTGAAGAGGTTTTCCAAGTCTGAGTTTTCTTCTAACTTCCCTGCAGCCACTCTGTCATATACTGGTTGGTCCAGCTTTGTTGAACACAGTGCACTGTGTATGCCCATAACCTTGCATATGTGTCTCCTTCTGGCAGCACGACTGCTCCTGTTGGCTACCGTGGATCTGGTTTAAGCCATTCGACTAATAGTTTTTGCATAAATGGCCAATTGATCTTTCTACAAAGTGATTTTGTTTAAACCGACTTGTGAAGAATTGACATGAAACTCATATTGTCATCTCCATTTTATGGCTCTGGAACCTAAGGCACGGATAAAGTAATTTACTACAGTATACATAGATGGGTTTGATTCTAGAGGCTAAGCTCTCAACTACTGTATCTTGCAACTTCCCTATGAAGCTTAACTTTCTGATTTCGGGCTTCTGTTCACTGTTGCCATTTCTAAATGCCTTTGGTCTACAGATTTATAAAGAAATGATTATATAAGGAAAACTCAAGACCATTTTGTGTTGTGGTACATTAACAATGTAAGTATTTTCAATGAAATTCGACAAATCCTAAGTTAAGTTGGGAGTCAGTAAATTCTCCAAGTTTCCTCTTAATTCTGAATGGGATGAATTGGCTGAAGGGATTGAGGAAAAAAGGTCAACTCTAGCCACAGTGTAAGCAGGAGGAGTTCAAGTGAAGGAAATGGTCACCACCCTTTACCACCATTAATGGCCAAAGAGAGGATTCCTTTGGAGGTCCCATGAAACAGTTCAAATACTGGCTTCTTCCTGTTTTAAGGATGCCAGAGATAGATTCAAGGATCTTAAGCCCTGTGGTCAAATGAATTCCCTGCAGAAAAATGATCTTCCTTTCCCAAATGAGCCTTCACACCCCTAATGCACAATGCTTTATGCCTTCAGGGTTTCCCTGGACTGGAGATTTAGGTACAGCTGCAGCAAAAGACCAGGATGTCTTCCAGAAGTCAGCAGCAGGGGTTCAATTTGCTGGATTCTAGCCAGCAGCTTGTGGCAGCCTGCCTTCTCCTCAGTCAGGGTTGGGGAGGCTGATAGAGAAAGTACCTTGATGGAGACCAGAGCTTAGGGGATCTCATAGTTGCTGAAGAGGACCACACCTCCAGAACCCCACTTAACCAAAATCCTTCGGTTCTATCCTGGAAGTATCTTGGGCGACCACAAAGAAGGGTGCTGGGAAAGTGACACATGTTTGTTTGATGATGTTCCTTGAACATAACCCATTAGGTAATTTCCCATGGGTTGTATATGGAGTAATGGCTGATGTGAGCTGTTATTCAATAAACAGGGGAAACAAAAGAGCCTTTCTGCGCAGTTATAAATCATTTTAATTAGGCTCCTGTAACACAGTCTCGAACCACCATTAGCCTTTCTTATTATTGCTCAAAATTGACTTATTTTCCCATCTCTTATTTAATACTTAATTTTTAAGGGAAATGGTAGACTGTTGATTACTTTGGGAAATAAACACAGTTGTGAAGCCAACCCAGCCTAGCTGAAAACTTGGGCTCCTATTTGTTCCTTTCAGGCTTTCCCTCTTACAGTCTTCAAAATAAATTACTGCCACCTTTGCCCTCTCTGGGTATTTGTTTGTACCCATTTCATAAAATTCATAACCATTTCTATGGCTGGCATGTTTATGTTCATTGGTTTCTCTCCCTGACCAGACCCGGGATTGGCAAACCATGGCCCATGGACCAAACATGGCCCCAGTACCTGGTCTTACATGGCTCACAAACTAAGAATAGTTTTTACATTATTAAATGGTTGAAAAAAGGGAAGAATATTTAATGATGTTTAAAAATTGTATGGGATTGAAACTTGAATTTTCATAAATAAATTTTATTGGAATATGGCCATGCCAATTTGTTTATATGTTAGCTGTAGCTGCTTGCACTAAAACAGGAGTGTTAAGCAGTTGTAACAGGGACCGCATAGCTCCCAAAGCCTACACTATTCACTATCTGGTCTTTTACAGAAAAAGTGTGCCAATCCCAGGAATAAACAGATCATAAGCTTCTTGTGGACCTCCACTGAGCCTCAATATTTTTCTGATTTCCTGTTCTCCCCAGTAGTGCCAAAACTTGCAAATAGTAGGGACATGCTGATTATGAAATATAAAATTTGGACTCGGACCTGAATTTGACTTGAAATCTCTACTTAGTGGTTTCTTGACCTTAAGAAAGTGATTTAACCTCTCTGAGTTTCAGTTTCCTCATCTGTAGCTGATTGTGAAATATAAAATTTGGACTCAGACCTGAATTTGACTTGAAATTTCTACTTAGGGGTTTCTTGACCTTAAGAAAGTAATTTAACCTCTCTGAGTTTCAGTTTCCTCATCTGTAAAATGGGAACAAGGTATGTACCTCCAGAGTTGTTAGCATTTTTAAATGTAGATAAAATCTCATGTACAACGTCTGGCAGATGTTAAGCATTCATTAAATGTTAGAGATATTACAATGACTATGTTTATTAAGGGAAAGCCATTTTTTTACCCACTTTCCTAAAAGACAAACAAATAGGGAAGAAATACATCTTGCCTCTCTCAGGAGCCCTTACATATTCCTCCTTTGGGAAGGAGAGACTCCTCTAGAAGGAGGAGTTTGAGAATGCAAAGCTCAGCCCAGCCACCCATTTCTCTGGTTCCCAACTCCCTTTGAGATGTGTTTTCCACAAAACATACACCTTTTCAGCCACTCCAGAAGCAGCCTGCTGGGGTGCTAGGATGCTGGGGTGGTGGCGGGAGGCAGGGGTGGTGGTCCTAGTCCCGCCTGCTCTGCCAGTGTCTGGTTGGCTAAGCTCAGCTCAGGGCAGATGTGTGACATAGCCCATGTGCTCAGCAGACCAAGGTCACATTTTCCAATTCAATTCTAGTTGCAGTAGAGCTAATATTTTGATCATGGACTTTTTGATTCTGGTATCTCTCTCTTAGTTGGTTCTGACCTCAGGAGTGGATGAGATGGGGTCTTTTGCACTGCCCTCTAAAACTCCAACAGGTATATCATAAATTCTTATAAAGCTGAACATATTTTCTGGACCATGATGCACCTGAATACAAAACAAACGAGCTATGAGCAGTCTCTAGAACCAGGCTGCTGAGGGTCTGGACAAGTGGATAAAGGCCTTCTCTACCTCCTATGGTGGTCATGAGGTTACCTGAGGGAATTTATGTAAAATTCTTGAAATATGATATGAGCTATCATCATTATCATATGTATTAAAATACTGTTTTCTGATTCTACATGTTATATATGTTCATTATAAAAATAACTGGAGAGTGTCGTGCTAAGCACCTTCTATATATTTCTCATTTACTCAGGCTATGTAGCATACATAATAGCTATAGTATGGCCCTACGAAGCAGGTAAGAGAATACATACATAAAGAGAGGACTTAACACAGCATCTGATGTAGGCGCACCTGGGTGGCTTAGTCGGTTAAGTGTCTGACTTTGGCTCAGGTCATAATTCCATGGTTTGTGGGTTCGAGCCCCGTGTTGGGTTCTGTGCTGACAGCTCAGAGCCTGGAGCCTGCTTCAGATTCTATGTCTCTCTTTCTCTGCACCTCCCCTGCTCGTGCACATGCATACTCTCTGTCTCTCTCTTTCTCTCTCTCAAAAATAAATAAACATTAAAAAAAAAAAGCCAGCATCTGGTGTATAGTCAATAAATCCTAGTTTGTTCTATTGCTGTAATTGTTTTTTGCTATCATTATCATTACTGGAAGCTCACAAGTGGTCCTTGCTGTGAGCAGATATTATTACACACATTTTACAGAGACAGGAGAAGGTTAAGTAACCTGGCCATGGCCACTTAGAAGTGAGAGGCACAGCTGTAACTTGAATCCAGGTCTGTCTGACTGCAAAACTACCTTGCCACAACCTGGCATTTGACAGCTCCAGAGACTCTGAACTTCCTGCTCTTCCCTGAAGAAGATAACCAACTCCATGCCCTTGTGCCTTAGCTCACCTTGCTCCCTCTGTCTAAGAAGTCCCAGTCTCCCATCTGACCAGCAAACTTCAGCATTTAAAGCAAAGCTCAGGCATCACCACCTCCTGAAGTTTTCTGTGACATTTCTCCATTCCACAATCCCCAGATGCAACAAAGCTAACGTCTCTTTTTTGACATGATCCTTGGGCATTTTATCAGCCATACTACTACTGTTACTAGCTCGGAATCACTTCTGAGGATGTTCGTACCCCTATGAGATTGGGGACTTCCTATGGCTTTTCCATTTCTAAATTCTCAGTGCCAAGCACAGTGCTTTGCACATAGTTATTAACCAATAAATATCTGTTGCCTTAAATATTAAGAAATCATCGACAGTAAGTACAATCATCCAGATCATCCTGGTACTTTTCTGGTCTTAAAACCTAAAGTTCTGGGGCACCTGGGTGGCCCAGTCTGTTGAGCATCTGACTTTGGCTCAGGTCATGATCTTGTGGTTCACGAGTTCGAGCCCCACGTCAGGCTCTGTGCTGACAGCTCAGAGCCTGGAGCCTGCTTTGGATTCTGTGTCTCCCTCTCTCTGCCCCTCCCTGATTCATGCTCGCTCTCTCTCTCTCTCTCAAAAATAAACATTAAAAAAAAATTAAACCTAAAGCTCTGCATGCAGGAAACCCCTCAGTCCCAGGCAAGGTGGTCACCCTAATGTATATACTTACTCACCTACAGATGGCCAGACACATACTATAGGAACAGACCCTAGATAGACCAGGGCCCCAGCCCTGCCTACTAAAGGGATAGTACATATGGAAGACTGATTTTCCAGTCCACCCATCTGGGCATAAGCCCTCGGGAATGTGCTGGGATTGTTAACAGGTATTTCCCCAGTGGATAGGCAGGCACTGGCCAGAGTCTCCAGAACAGCTGGGAAAGGCCTGGAAGGTATAAATCTCCCCAGAGAGAATGGCTCAAGCAAGGCTCTGGTTGCTTTTGATGGGATCCTAATGGGGTCCACAGCCCAGTGAGGTGTGATCAGCAGCAGCTGGAAGACCACAGAAGCCCTGTCCTGAGAGCCGTCCTCACGGGTGTGGTTGTTGGCCAGTTTCCATTCATCACGTCATCAGCACCCCGAAAAGAGCCTTTCACCGGTGAAACTGTACTCACCATTCTGTTGTTTTTCTCCTGAGGACTTCTCAGCTTTGGAATTTTTCCCACGAGGGTTGTCGCTTTTGTTTGTGCGAGTTCCGTTGACTTGATTCTTAGCTTCCCCAGATGTCTTTTTCTCAGCTTTGCCAGCCGCGCCTTCTTCAGCCTGGCTTTTGGCTTCCATTTCCTTTTGCTTCTCCTCCGCGGCCAGGCGAGCTTTTTCCTCTGCTTCCTTCTTGGCCTTCTCCTCTGTACCCAGGGCAAGTTAGGAAAGGCACAGAAAAGATAAAAAGAGGTCACACTATTAGGGAAATTGCCTCTTTGAACAAAGCCAAGCCTTTGCACTGAGTGTTTGGGGTATATTTTTGGTTAATTCACATCAGATTAGTGTATATATTCAGGAAACCAATAAAATTGGTTCATGGTGATGTCATTTGTGAAATCAGTGGATTATAAGGGAGGGCAGGGAGAAAATAATAATAATAATAAGGATAACGATAATTAATAAATCAAGATTATAATTGGTATTTTCAATATTATCATCAGTGACTTCTCTTGAGTGTGTCCTCTATGCCAGGTATTATGCTAAGTGCTTTTCAAGGAATACTTCCTTACATTCTCAAAATAACTTTAAGCAGTAGCTATTATTACTAAAACCATATTTTATGGAAGTGAAGTCAAGGCTCAGGTACATTACAAAACTCTCCTGTGCCACTGTAAAAATTGGAGTTTCATGTAGATCTGTTTAGGATCTGGAGTTTAAACATAAACAACTGATTACAAAACAGAAAGACAGGAAAAATAATTGCCACTAGAACAGTACAGTTTCAGGTCACTGTGAATTTAAAAGTAGGATGAGGATGGGGCGCCTCGGTGGCTCAGTCGGTTCAGCGTCCGACTTAGGCTCAGGTTATGATCTCACAGCTCGTGAGTTCAAGCCCCACACCAGGCTCTGTGCTGACAGCTCAGAGCCTGGAGCCTGCTTCGGATTCTGTGTCTCCCTCTCTCTCTGCCCCTAACCTACTCACATTCTGTCTCTGTCTCTCTCAAAAATAAATAAACATTTAAAAAATTTTTTAAAGGGGCGCCTGGGTGGCGCAGTCGGTTAAGCGTCCGACTTCAGCCAGGTCACGATCTCGCGGTCCGTGAGTTCGAGCCCCGCGTCGGGCTCTGGGCTGATGGCTCAGAGCCTGGAGCCTGTTTCCGATTCTGTGTCTCCCTCTCTCTCTGCCCCTCCCCCGTTCATGCTCTGTCTCTCTCTGTCCCGAAAATAAATAAACGTTGAAAAAAAAAATTTTTTTTTTTAAATTTTTTTTAAAGTAGGAAGAGGATAATTAGGCCTTACAAAACACAGGTCTTCAAACTGTCCACAAGATTAGAGGTGGCCTTTAGTTTGGCCAGGTATCCTGGTCTGTATCTTCCCCTTTAGTGACAGAATGTCAGCTGTATTTCCAATTCTGCTTACTATGAAAGGATCTGGCTCTGTGTTTCATCAAAAACATGGCATAATTACATATGGTCAAGTATTCATGAAAAGATAGATTGGCTCATTCAACTGATAGTTTATTGAATAGCTACAGTGTCAAGCACCATTTTAGGTGCTGGGAATGTAGCAGCACGTAAGAATTATGAAATAGAAAAGATCATAATTAAGTAAACAAGTCACTAAGATAATTTCAGGTGGTGAAAGGGTTTTACAAAAATGGTTAAGCAAAATAATATGATGGAACACAATAAACATAAAGGAGGGAGGTGGCATTGCATCAGAAGGTAAAGAACGTGCTATTTGACCAGATTCTTTGTCATGAATTGCTGGCTGTGCAATAATTAGGGGAAATGGCATATAAGACAGAGGAATTTAAAAATGTCAAGGCCATGAGGTAGGAATGAGTGTAGAATGTTCAAGGGATATTGAGTTAGTCAGTATGCCTAACACAAGTTTAGAAGAGGTTAGTGACAGATGATGTGGTCAAATGGCCAAGGACATGCAGAATTGAGATCATGCGGAGGCCTTGGAGGCAATAAAGTGGCACTTGGTTGCAGAAAGTGACACACACCTAACAGAGACCAATCATCCCTTAGGGTAGAGGCTCACCCCGTTTAGCATTCAACTGACTCAAAAGGCTTTCCAGATTGTGCCATCCATTATAGAAAACATTATTTCATTTTTTAAATCTAGATGTGTTAAAAATATCCTACACCTCATTATTATCAGGGGTCCTCTTGATTTCCCTTGGTTAGTGTTGGTCCTGAAAAAGCTAGCTTTCACAGACGACAAGTTTGTTTTTAATCTAATGGTCACCAGAGTGGTTGTTTCCCCTGTTTCACCTGGTTAAGAGCACAAAGCCCAAATCTGATCCAGGTTCACATGTCATTGAACTGTATTGTATTTTGTGGATGTCGATGATCTCTGGCTTCATTTGGCTTCTCCCGCCCCTAGATTTGCCTGGCTTCAGTGTCCTCCTTAATATATTATGAAGTTTTTATTACTCTTTTCATTGATTCATCTATCCACCTATCCAACTCAATGCCTTGGTGTCACCCCCGACAAATTAAATCGTATTCTGGAGGGAGAGGGGCAAGAATAGGATATTTTAAATGCTCTCCAGATGATTCTAACATGCAATCAGGATTGATGAGCACTCATTTAAATTTTAAATGTTTGCCATTCACTATTTCCTGACATTCTACTTCCCAAGAGGATGCATTTATACTTTACAATGAAAAGGCGAGGAAAGATTTCTTTACAAAATAACTTAATTATGCACATATAGAGTATGATATCTCTTCTGACTTCTACAGAAAAGTACAACTAAAGAGTAAGAAGATGCCCCTGCAGAAAATAGTGAAATGGCATTCTCAGTGGACTACAGGGTCACAGGAGGCCCCCTGGAATGTTCGCCCAGACTTCCTCTCACCCTCGCATAGTGCCCGAGAGACAGAAGTCAAATGTCATCTCCATCACTGAATTCCCAGCGCCTGGCACATAGAAGACGCTCATGGAGTATTCGTTAACTAAGTGAAAATGCACACAATTGGTATGATTTGCCCAATCTGCCAATGAACCTGACTTGTACATATTCCATCTGTAATCTAGACCTGTGTAAAATACAGAAAGCATACAAACTCTAAAGTCCTATCTTGAAAGAGTTAGCCTTTTGACAAATGTTGGTTTCCTTAACCACTAAATACAGGTGAGTAAAAAAGATGACTGTACTTACTATATAGAGAGGAAAAGTGAGGGGGAGGGGAATTCACTCACATTCAGGTAGCAGGTTAAATAATTTATGGTCCCCTCACAGAACCCCCACTGAATCTGTGGCAAACTTTCAACATTCAAAATATCCACAAGTCAAAAGCAACTGATAAAAACTGAAGGTGTTAAATTCTGGTTTGCTACAGAAGAGCATAAAATATGTGAGCAAGAAAAATTTATTTGACAACTGAGTCAGAACAATTTTCTATGGAAATCTAGCAAGGAAAAATAAAAACTGGGAGAAGGTACATTTCAGAAACAAATCCATTTTTGCTCAACTACAGCTGACAGCGGTCAATTAATGTTTGAATTAATGAATGGCAGCTCTTAGGACATTACAATCAGATCCCAGGCAGCCTGCCCTACTATATGACTCCTGTCCCTGTGGCAACTGTGTTCCAGCACGTGGCTTTGCCATGTTCTTCCACTTCACTACTCTACTCCCATCTCTCCATGATTCTGCGAAATAACTGAAATTAGTATGAACAGCTATCAGCACCCAGTGATACTACTCAAAATAAGTAGACAAAAACAAGCAAACATATAACTAAGAAAAAAATCAGCAGAAGGTGTGTTTGTGCCACTGTAAACAGATTATCATATATTTTCAGACATGCAAGATACATAAACCTTTCCTACAAAGAGAAAAAGTAGACTAGCGCACAATTAATTTGTGCTATAAGGTTCCAACGATAATATATATAGATTTAACTTGTCAGGTCTTAGATTTAGCATCCATGGCACTCGTAGGCTTCTAGACTAGTAGGAAACAAATGCCATAGTTCAATTGCATTTCCTTTTGCTTCCCATTTCAGGATATCTGTGGTGATTTGACTCATTATGAAAATGGCCCCAACCAGCAGCTAATGAGTAAAGGTAGAGCAAAGCAGAGCAGGGCCCTCATGATCCACAAATCTTGCTTCTCCTTAGAGCTGGTCCTATCCCACGCTGCATGTTATGCATTCTGGGAGAACTACATTGATTTCATTTCATCTCCCTTTCTGAATAATGGTTTGTAGTCTCTTGGTTAAAAATGGTATTGCACTAGTTATCCCTTGGTAAAATTTTCTGAATTGCCTTCTTAAACTACCTACAGAGAGAAAGAGAGAAAAGGAAACTGAAAAACAACCAAAATACTATATGAATTTTGAATAGTTAACTCTTAGTTGTACACAAAAACAACAGAAAAATATCTCCAGCTATCTAAGGACCCAGAAGGTGTTCACACAGGATCTTTCTAAAAACTGAAGCCAAATGCTCTGGTTTCTCTTCAGATCACATAAATCTTTCACCTTTTAAAAACTGAAGCCAAAAAGTGCTCCAACTGATAGAAAAATTCAACTAATATTAGAAACTTAAGAATAAGGAAATATATTAATGATGTACAATAAAACTAGTAAATCTTAGTGTTCAATGGAAATAATTGTTTAATACATATAAAACTTGATGCAAATATTACAAATAATATTAAAGGTTAAGTTAATTATAAAATAATAATCTACTTATAATCACCTAGATTAAAAATCTCATAGTATTTCAACAAAAACAGTGATTATGTAGGAAATAAATAAAAATTCCATAAATCAGCATTTGCAAAGGAGTGTCATTATATACAATTTCTTAATTTAATTTTTTAAAATGTTTTATTAATTTCTGAGAGAGAGAGAGAGAGAGACAGAGTGCAAACAGAGGAGGGGCAGAGAAAGAGGGAGACCCAGAATCTGAAGCAGGCTCCAGGCTCTGAGCTGTCAGCACAGATTCCGATGAGGAGCTCGAACCCACGAACCGTGAGATCGTGACCTGAGCCAAAGTTGGACGCTTTAACAGAGTGAGCCACCCAAGCTCAGCCATACCATTTCATATTTACATTGATACACATAGGTCAATAAAAATGTAAAGGAAATCTCTGATAAAATAAAAACAGGATATATTTTAAAAGACCATTTATAAAGTTAGCTGTGGGGTAGGGAGATGGATTAAATAGATAAAGGGGATTAAAAGATACAAACTTCCAGTTACAAATAAATAAGTCATGGAGATAAAAGCTAGAGCACAGGAAATATAGTCCTACTGAAAATATTGTAGAAATATTATATGTTGAGAGATCGTGACTATACTTATCAGGGAAAAAAAGAACATAAAATTAAAAGGCATAGGACAAACCAGTGCAGGGCAGAAGTTGCAAGATATTTTGTCAAGTGATGAATTACCATCCTTAACATATAAAGAGTTAATATGAATCAACAGTAAAAATATAAACATTTTAATGGAAAAATGAAGGGGGGATATAGAGAAATATTTCCCATTTCTATTGGGAGATAATATTAGTTGAAAAAAATTGCCAGAGAGAAATTTGATAATATATATCAAGAGCCTTACAGTTTTTCATCTACTTTGACAGAGGAAATTTCACACCTAGAAATTTATCCTAGATAAATAATCATACGTAGGCTCAAAGACTTTTAAACTTGCATGTTTTTAACACTGTGATATGCAATAATGAAGAATTGGAAACCAAAATGTGCAGAAATGGAGGAATGATTAAACTATGGTATCACATACAATGCAGACATTTAAATCATACTTTCCAAGAATACTAGTATGAAGATAAAGTGCTCAAAATAGAAATAGTAAAATGAGGGGCACCTGGGTAGCTCAGTGAGGTAAGCATCCGGCTCTTGGTTTTGGCTTAAGTCATGATCTCGCAGTTCCATGAATTTGAGCCCCACGTCAGGCTCTGCACTGGTAGCACGGAGCCTGCCTGGGATTTTCTCTCTCCCTCTCTTTCTCCCCCTCCCCCACTCACACTATCTCTGTCTCTCCCAAAATAAATAAATAAACTTAAAAAAATGTTTAAAAATGAAATAGTTAAATGAAATACAGGACAATATTATACTATGATCACAATGTATGGGGAAAATTTTTACTTATATATATGCATGATAAATAAAATTAAAAAGAATTACATCGGGGGCACCTGGATGGTTCAGTTGGTTGAGGGTCCGACTTCAGCCCAGGTCATGATCTCATGGTTCATGAGATCAAGCCCCACGTAGAGGGCTCTGTGCTGACAGCTCAGAACCTGGAGCCTGCTTCTGATTCTGTGTCTTGCTCTCTCTGCCCCTGCCCTGCTTGCACTCACTCGCTCTCTCTCTCTCTCTCTCTCTCTCTCTCTCAAAAATAAGAATAAGCATTAAAAAATAAAAATAAACCAGCAATAGCACGGCTAGGAATTTACCCAAGGGATACAGGAGTGCTGATGCATAGGGGCACTTGTACCCCAATGTTTATAGTAGCACTTTCAACAATAGCCAAACTATGGAAAGAACCTAAATGTCCATCAACTGATGAATGGATAAAGAAGTTGTGGTTTATACATACAATGGAATACTACTTGGCAATGAGAAAGAATGAAATCTGGCCTTTTGTAGCAACGTGGATGGAACTGGAGAGTGTTAGCTAAGTGAAATAAGTCCTACAGAGAAAGACAGATACCATATGTTTTCACTCTTATGCAGATCCTGAGAAACTTAAAAGAAGACCACAGGGGAGGGGAAGGAAAAAAAAGTTAGAGAGGGAGAGAGCCAAACAATAAGAGACTCTGAAAACTGAGAATAAACTGAGGGTTGATGGGGGGGGGGGGTTAGGTGATGGGCATTGAGGAGAGCACCTGTTGGGATGAACACTGGGTGTTGTATGGAAACCAATTTGACAATAAATTTCATATTAAAAAAAAAGAAAAGAGAAGAAAAAGAAAAGAAAAAAAGAATACATCAGAATTTCACTAATAGCTATGTCTGGTTGGAGAGGTTTGGAGTGATTTTTATTTTCTTCTTTATATATCTTACTTATATGTCAGCACTGTAACCTAAACACAAATTATTCTTACACCAGAAAAAAATGTTTAAAAAGTATTAAATACTAAACAAAAATTGATCAATATTGAGCCTGGGTGGCTCAGTCGGTTAAGCATCGACTTCGGCTGAGGTCAGGATCTCATGGTTTGTGAGTTCAAGCCCTGCATCAGGTTCTGTGCTGACAGCTCAGAGCCTGGAGTCTACTTCAGATTCTGTGTCTCCCTCTCTCTCTGCCCTCCCCGACTTGCCCTCTGTCCTTCTCTGTCTGTCTGTCTGTCTGTCTCTCTCTCTCTCTCAAAAACAAACATTAAAAAATTTTTTTAATTGATCAATATCGATCAGACTTGCAAATTGTTATAGCTACACATCTTTGTTTGGGAACAATAATTTTCAGCCCTGAGAGCTGTTAAGAAATATTGGTTTAATCTTTTCTAACAACTATGGGTTCTGGTCTAGCTCGCTTTGTAAATCAGGTTGGTCAGTAAAACCAAGACTTTAGATCCCATTCTAATCCATTTAATAACAACATAGGTTCAAGTGCTCCATACAGGTCAGGCTTTCTTGAAATCACGGTTTTCTGATAGAAAAGAATAGGCAAAACAGCCTGGGATAATCTGGTACAAACTGATCACCAGAGGGAAAAGAGATGCAAAGTGAATTTCTTAACACCAGTGAACTAGTCAACAGCATTACCGGGAGGCTGAAAATGTAATAAAGTATTAGATATAGGTTAGTATTTTTACCACCGTCTTCATAACTCTGCACTCAAACCTCTAACTTTCTTTTCCAATTTTTTAAAGTAACAGCTATGAGTTATCAGGCACTAACCACACACAGGCTCTGTTCTCAGTGCTTTTCATATATTATTTCTGTTCTTTGCATCAGCTCTGTGATGTGTATTATCATCCCCAGAAGGTAATTTTCTCAAGAAATCTACATGAATCTGTCAAAGAGCACAGTGCAAATAGGGATTCAATTCTCCATTTCCCCACTAACTGAAATTTGCTTTGATATTCAAACTATTCTCCCACAAAACATACATAATCCAGGCTTTGTGCCTGTGTCCACTCCCTCCTTGTTATATTTTTAAATATAGCACCTCCTTCAGGACTCAACCTCAAGCATCCTTGAAGTCCTGGCTACAGGATGCCTTCCCAAATACCCAAATAAGCAGGTTTAGGGAAACGTCCCTTTATGCTTCCAAAATAGCTTAACCATATCTCCATCAGCGTACCTAATATTTTGTAATTATCCGCTTTTATTTATCTGTCATTCTTAAAGGGCCAGTTTTCTCCTGGAAAAGAAACTAACGCTCCCCCAGGTCATTAGTTTCAGAAGGTAACTTAAGGAAGCCAGATAACTGCAAACAAATTATTCTGAAGTACCTCTTTAGACTGTGTGTTGTCATGAATTGGATTTTCAAACGTAATGAGTGTAATTGATTACAAGAGAGTGCTTCTTTTGAGATGGGGTAGTAGCTGCCACTGCTGTTTGCAATGCCTGCCAACAGGGAGAATTTAAATGTTTAAAGCATCTGAATACACTGTGAGAGGCTACACTTAAAGTACGGAAGAGGAGTTGGCTCCGTAGCTCAGGGTGCAACATCTGTCCTGAAATGATAAGGGCCCAATTATGCCTTAACAGCACCATAAACATAAATATAAATATAAGCCCTCTGCCCCACATGAAATGAGCAGCCACTTGGCCAGGATTCTGTGGAGAAGCCACAGTGGCTGGCATCTGATTAACTCCAGCAGTGAGGTCTCTTCTCTCCCACACCGGAAGCACCCCCTGAAGTATGAGGGGCCAACAGGGCCGGAACATGTTGCGCCCAGACACTCCCGCACTTCTTCCAACGTGTTGTGCGGGCACTGGTGGATGAAAGTGTCAGTGCTGTGTTTGAGGATAGAACTCTCTTTCCTTGTTATGAGGATCTGGGGACAGGGGCCAGTGAGTGCTGGTGACAAGTGCAAATCCTTGAGTGAACTTCCATTCTTTCTTTGAAAGAAACTCTGTGGTAATGCCTCCTGCCCTCAAGAGACTGTGAGCTTTGAGGATGAGGATGTCTGTTATTCACCTCTGCACTGTTGGCACAGAACACAGAACCTGGCACATAGTAGGGATTCATTCAGTAGATGTTAACAAGCACTGACTATTATTGAAGGCTCACCTCCACAAATCCTACTGGGATCAGCCCCCTCACCGAGCTCCTCGCTGAGCTCCCAAGAGCCAACTATGTTTTCGTGCCTCCCTGGAATCAGGCACCACAGCATCACGCCCTTATCTCAGGTATGTGTTCCTCCCTAGACTACAAGATGGCATGTAGTATGTGTGGACCATGTAGTATGTGTTCAATAAACACAAATACATGTATGAGCAAATGGGTTTCAGCTTTCAAGAAGCGCACAGATTTCAGTCTTTTTTATTTATAGTACCAAGAGTCATGATGTTTCTGATATGAATTTTGACATTGGCCTCAATGAATTTTACCTACAAGTTACCTTCATCTCAGAAGATCAGTCTGAGTTATGACTGAAAGGAAGTTGAGAACATGAAAGGAAGATAAATATGTATGCAAAGATATTAAAGCTCTCTCTGTCCTAACGTAATGGCAGGGGTGGCTATAGGCCAGGCTTTACTTAGAGGAAGGAAGAAATTAAGGCCTCACAAGTGTGTCACATGACACGAAATGAGAATGAAAGTAGTCTAGCAAAAACCAAGAAATAACAACACCCATCCTCTGTAGAATCTTTATACCAAAAAGAGGAATTTAGTCATACAGCACAAAGGTCATGCTGAAATGGGGACTCGGTGGGCTGCCTCATTCTGTCATGTACTGAGCATTACGTACAATGAACAGCAAAAGATGGAAGAGCCTAACATTCCGCCATTTGGATAAACAGCCTGAGATTGTGCTTCATTTGCAATACCTAGAAATCAGGGTTGGCAATGCCTTGTTTTTTTAAGTGGATTTGGACAGATCTCCAGGAAGGTTCCCCAGTAGCATGTTACCTTTGGGCACCTTGGCCCTCCATCTCTCCCGATTGATGTGCACCACCTCAGTCCACGTGGCTTTAAAACTCTTATAGTCAACAGGGATGACAGAACTGTTGACGGGCGCACTTCCTTCTGAGCCAGTGCTCTTGACACCCGATCGCTTCGCATCTGCCGAACTGATGCTGTTCAAACTGGAGATCAAAAAGTCATACCCAAGAGGACGGTTAGTGTTTGAAAAACATATCCCAGTGAGCAAGCCCAAGAAAGGAGTGAGCAACGCTCCTCAAGTTATTGGGGTGCAATTCCTCTTTCCATATGTGAGAGATGGGAAATTCTGTATTCTCAGCAGGAGAAAAAGATCAAGATTTCAGCCTCATGAGTATCCATATCCCCTGTATTTCTTCTCTGTTGATTGGTATCTTCTTATTCAATATGACTAGAATTCCCTCATATGAATCTTCTGGCTTCAACTCTCTGAAGTTAACTAATTTGAAATCAGGCTCCTACTTAGTTCCACAGTGCACCCACCTGCTTCTACACTGACCACTTTTCCAAGTTACCCAGTCACTTGTTCCTCTTTCTCTCTAGGTCCACATCCCCCTGTACTTGAGTGCCTCTGACCCCAGGACCCCCAAGGCCAGAGTAAGATGATTTCCTTGTATTCTCGGGGGAAGCTGAAAAGGCACAGACACCTTAGAGATTGTGGGAAATGAGACATGCAAAAGACATTTTTTTAAATGAATATTACTTCAAGCTTGAAACATGGGCATTTTTGCAAACATATAAAGTGTAGCCTCCTGGGAAACTTTAAGGTATTATACACTTCCAGGTGGCTTGCGCAGTGACTGACACAAATGCGCACCCGCTGACAACCTTGGCTGACTAGACCAGCAAGATACGTTTCAGCCCAGTCCCGTGGGGCAGGGGACCAGGGAGAAGGCTTCCGTCCTCCTTGTTAGCAGCCGTCACTGGGTTCATTCACCTTGAGTGTTCGGGATCCCACTGTCCTAATATTCCTCTTACCTTCTCTCCTTCTTGCTCTTTTCTTATTTTCCCCATTAATTCCATTTCCCCCCTTTCTCATTTATGACAAAGCCCCAGGTTTTACATGGACAGGCGGGGGAGGGGCAGGAATACTAGCCATGGTGCAAGCATTTCCTCTGTGCTTGATCCTGTTATAAGGGCTTTATGTAGACTGAATAAGTCACTTCGTCTTTCCTCCAACCTAGGAGTATTACAACCTACATGGGAAATCAAGAAAACTCGCCTGAGATGACACAGCTACAACGTAATGGGATTGCAATGTTTAACCTGGAATCTGACTCCAGAACCTGCCACTAATCTATGCTCAATATAATGAAACCGTGTCAGAGGGTGACTTAAAACTTGCAGGTTTTTTTTCCTTCCTCCGCTTCATTCCCTTCCTGAACCTAGAAATGAAAGTGAGTTTCATTTCTTGGGATGAGTCTGATCAGCGGGACTGTCTTTTTGGAGTATGGGAAGCAAGGACTGTCTGGGCTTAGGCAATCAGAGTGCCAGGGTGGATGTTGCCACGAGCAAAAGCACCGAAAGGGAGAATGTGGTAGGAAACCTGTACTGGGAATGCTCCGGTCACGGTGTGGACCTTGGTCATTCCCTTCCCGGCCAGCCTGGAGAGTACAGACAGTATAGCTTCAACTCCTCTGAGAAAAAGAAAGAGGCAGACATCTCTCTTACAAGAGAGGGAGGGCAAACATCATTATGAAAAACCCCCATCTCTCCCAAAGGAGTGACTCTGTCCTTGTGGAGAGGCCGACCTGACCCTCACCCTTCAAGCTTCTGCACTGACCTTGAACGCCTCTGTCCTGTCCCGCCAGTTTGGGAGGTTTCATCAATTAAAGGACTCACGATCTTTTCGGTCATGTCCGTGAGCACAGTAAAGGTGGGTTCCACGATGAAATCAATAAAACCTGAAGAGAGACAGCAACGCTTCAGAGGAACTACACATAAACTGGTCCCTTCCATATTTCCCTACGGAAACTGATGAACCTTCTCTTTTTTTTAAACTTCATCTGCAGAGGAGCTCCAGATCAGATCAGGAGAGAGAAGGTTGGTCTTATTCATTTAACATACTCCTGGAGTTGAATATCACGAGTGAGTTCCATCTCTCCTATGTAACTTCCCATGACTTTTTAGTAGATGCTGCAATAAAGTGCTTAAGAAACTCATATCCAACCTCCACTGTGTCATAGATCTGTGGTTGGTGCTGCATAAAAGATAAAGATGTAGAACACAACCTGCCTACCCTCAAGGAGTTTACAGGAGAGATGACCTGAGCACAAAAATGACCCTGAGGGGATATGGAAAGGGCCCAAGGGGAAGCCCAAATAAGGCCTCTGGGAAGGTAAGGAAGGAAGGATATTTTCCCTCTCACAAGAGGTCTGTGAATAGCTTTAGGGGAGTTGTGTGTTTGAGCTGAGACCTAAGGCTCTTCACTTTAGGTGGAAGGAGTGGAATAAGCAAAGTGACAAGGATAGGAAAAAGGTAGGATGTGTCTGAGGAATGACTGAAGCTTAAAGACTCTTTTGGAGTTGGAAAGGGGAATCTTGGGAAGGCAGGTAGTCACCTGTTTAGGGCAGGAGGCTCCTGAGGGTGGAGCTAAGGAGCTGAGACTGAGATGGGTACTCTACGCTCCTTGACGTGTTTGGGCACCATCACAGTTAAGACTTTTTTAAATGTTCTTTGGGAAAGTTAATTTGGCAAGAGGGATGGGAAGGGAGAGAGCAGGAGGGGCTGAGGCTGAGAAAATCATTTTAGAAGCTGTCGAGATAGCCCAAAGGAAGGTGAGGGAGGGGAGACCCAGTGTCATTCATCGTAAGGCAGATGTGTGATGGAGGCACAGGTCCACGTGCTGCAGTAGTGGTGCTGTCTCCAAGGAGATCTCCCACAGCAGAGCAGAGAACACAGGGATGATGGCGGGGGGACAAAACGTGGCTGGGGAAAAAAATGATGGGCTCAGACTTAGATGTGCTGACTATTAGGTGTAGGGGACACATCCAGATGGCAGAGGGCAAACAGAATTGGGAGAAACAGGGCTGGAAACTGGGAGAGGGGTCAGATCTGGAACTGTACCTTAGAGATACGGCCATGTTGGAGAGACAGTTGATGTTAGGCTGGAGTCACTGTGTCAATGGCTCAAATATACCCGAGTGTTCTGTGACACGTTAGGAGAAACTATATGACCTGAAACTATTGGTCGTCATTCCTTAACGCAGCCATGTGAAAGTTAGAAGGAAATGAAATACCAATCCAAGGAAATACAGTGTTTGGTACAAATGCTTATTTGGTTTTCCTAATGACTGAAGTGCAGGTGATCTTGGCATTTAATGTCCAGCAATGAAGGATGCTGAAAACTGTATAATGTAATTGACCAAACAAGGATTGCCCCAAATGCCCAGAGTATCCTGATAAGGAAACACTGATGGCCAAATCTGTGTTATAGTTAATTGAGGTATACTTTTACAATTTTAGCTTAAGCTGAAACTTAAGTGTTTCATGATACTATTTCACCTTTTGGCTTTCTTGCAAGTTAAACTCAGTATGTCCAAACCAGAACTAACTCATCAGCTTTCCCTCCAACCCTCATAAATGGGACCATGGTCCAACCACTTAATCTGGATCGCTGCCTTTACTTTAGGTTTGCATCCAGCTGAATCCTTAATATGTTATATGCCACCTTTCTCCTGGAGAGTCTATGTGCTTCCTCAGTTCTCACACTCATCATCTCCTCCCTGTAAGCCTGCAGAAGGCACCCAGCTGATTTCCTCGCCTCTAGTCTTACTCAAAACCCTCCAAGCTACCGATAGAGAAACCTTGCTATAACAGTGGTTGACAAGCTTTTTCTGTAAAGGGCCAAATAGTAAATATTTTAGGTTCCACGGGCCAAATCTAGGACAGCTACGTAACTCTCACACTGTAGTGCAAAGGTAGCCATAGACAACACTCAAATATCGCACTTAGCTGTCTTATAATGGAATTATTTACAGGACCAAGTGGTAGGCCATATATGGCCCACAGGCAACAGTTTGCTGATTCTCATTCTAAAGCATCCATTTATATGTTTTTAAATCTTACTTAAAACTCTTTGGATATGCCCTGATTTTCTCTCCATACATGGCCCTCACTTCATCATACACTCTGAGTACTCCAACCATATGGAATTATTTGTAATTCCCTGACCGTACTAGGCTGTTTTAAATTTCCCTGCTTTGTATATGCTAATCCCTTGTTTGGAATGCCCTTCCATGTGCCTGTTACACGCCTCTCACCTACAGCACCATTTGCCTACACTGCCTACTTCTTTCTTAATCCCCAACTCAAACATTACCCTTCAACAAATCTTCCTGGGTTTAACGGTCCACAGACACTATTCTGTGCTTGAATGTACCACATAGAAAACTCAATCTGAGCACTGTAACACTCAAACAGACACTGTTTTCCTAAAGTCTTGCCTACCACCCAATACTGGCTCAATGTCTTTGGGAGCAGATAGCATTTATAATTTGTATTTGTTTTTTATACCATCTAGTACAGTGCCCAGAAGTGCCCCATGCCTAATAAAAACTCAATACAATAGTATGAAAACAATTATGAAAAATAGTATTCAAAACACAAGTAGAAAAAAATCAGTAAATCCTTGTTGAATTTATTTTTTGAATAATTTCTGACTCTTCCAAGGTGGGGATCACTGATGATATTTGATTAATGTGTGATACTGGTACCCTCATATCTAAGGATTTTTGTAATTCACATATATTATGGTTATTAGCAGTACAAAATTATCTTTATTTTAAAAAAAGGTGCTAAGAAGTTTTTAAAAAGAAGGAAACATTTAAAATGAGCTATTCCTGGAATTAAGGTCATCCAGGAAATAGGACTGTCCTGGAAACAGGGCCAAAGGAGGAAGCATCACTGGGGAGAAATGACAGGGAGACTTCCAGTGTTGCATGCAGAATGGAGAGGGTGAAATACAATGGGCTTCCTGTCACTGATTCTTACCATGTTGGAAAGTTGAGGCCCTTTCTGCTCTTAGTGGGGAATGATAGACACAGCAGAGCACCACTGTCTAATCTTCCTATGAACCAGCCACATTCCAGGGACAAGGATGGGGAGAGGGGCTCTAACAACCCAATCAGCCAAAGCCATAAGCATGGCACAGCAGAATGGAGCCAGGTTCCCAGTCAAAGTATCACTGGGAGCATCTGCGCTTACTTCTAGGCAACCCCAGTCCGTTTTTTCTTTCCATCCAAAGGGCTGTCAACACGTACCCACTTGCGACTGAGCAACCATCGTTGACTTTCTGTCGCACAGAGGAGAAAAAGGCAGCCCCAGCTCTGCTTCTCTGTCACCCTGGAAAAATAGGAGGTCACAGTAAATTAAGATCAGTAGGTGGAGTTGCCCAGATTTTATTTAGCAACTTCAACTGCCACAAAGGCCACTGGTCTTTATTATAATTATTACAATTACATTATGTAATAAGTCCTTCTGGGGCCTGATCCTGTGCATAAAAGACACCAAGAGGCTGAAACCCTCTGGGGTCCAATCATTCCATCCAACTGCAAAGGCACATGCTGTTGTACAGAAAGCCTCATCGGGCAGCAATTGGTGCCCGAAGAAAGAAAAGCCAACGAGTTCTGTGGCCTAGAGCTAAAACTGCAGCCAGAATTCCTGTGTGTTCTCAAGTTTTCGTCGATCTGTGTGGCCTTTCTTGAGCCAGTGAACCTCTTCCTCCCACCCCTGCCAAGACACAAATTCAAACCAGACTGATCAGATTTATTCTGCTAGTGTTGCTACCTAAAACCACACACCTGAGGTAAGTGCTCTGGGGTCTTAAGCACAGGGCTCAGTCCATAATGAACAGTGGACCAAAAAATGAAACAGAGTAAATACTTGCTTGTGTTTACCAAGTTAGACAATAATAATTTTCTGACCAATATATTCTCAATCTCACTGAAAAACCACCACTATGATAAGCGAGTACTATGGAAAGTCTAAATTATGAGGGAGATGATTTTTTAAAACCTGAACCAGGGGCGCCTGGGTGGCTCAGTCGGTTAAGCGTCCAATTTTGGCTCAGGTCATGATCTCACAGCTCGTGGGTTCTGGCCCTGCATCAGGCTCTGTGCTGATAGTTCAGAGTCTGGAGCCTGCTTCGAATTCCCTGTCTCTATCTCTCTCTGCCCCTCCCCTGCTCACTCTCTCTCTCTCTCTCTCTCTCAAAAGAAAATAAACAATAATAAAAAAAATTAAAACCCGTGTGACTTTAGTCACACACCTAGAGGAAAGGAAAAATATGACAGCTTTCTTATAGTAGTGAAGGTGTGCTGATTCATTTTACAAGGCTAGAATTTGCTCAGGTTAATGGCTACTGATTTGGGCTTGAATCTGGCCTTTCTCCCTCTAGCTGTGTGGTCACAGGAAGTTGACTTTCCTTCTCTACATTTCAGTCTTATGTTCTATAAAGTATGGATAATAATACTTATCTCATCAGGTTATGATGAGGATTAAATAATGAGAAAATACATGTAAATAAATAAAAAACTATTATCGTTTTCTAATAGATATCTCTAATATTTAAGTCAAGATTTGAGGAACATTTAGTGAATTTATTATCTCAAATACACTCTGATTATAATAAATACTACCAATAAATTAATAGTAAGTGAAAAGTAACAACGTCATTCAAAAACTAGGCCAAGTTCAAAAACTAAATACGTTTTCTTTCTAAGGCATGCCATCGAAGAGAAAGGATGCTGGTTCACACACACAAAAGGAAAGGAAGGAAAAGGAATGGGTGTCTGAGGAAGCTGAATGGTGGGGTCACAATAGGTGCTGGGGACATCCAAGGGTCTCAGGAACAGTCCTGAAGTGGCTCAGTTCCTTCTGCACCCTTTCCTGGATAGACACCCCATGGGACACAATGGCTCCTCTGTTTCTGAGTATTCCTTGGCATGATAAAAATAATTTACCCCTGAGCTATTTCTTCTTGGGCAGTATAAAAAGAAGGAAGAGGATTTATGACATAAACTGTTGTGGTGTAGATGGTTCTGTGGGATATCTCAGCTTAAACAAGTAAAACCCACTCTTATTCCCTATGAAGCAGGGATACAAGTTGGTTTTTTGGTACATTTTAATGGGGGTGGTTTAGAAGAAGAGGTGGGAAACACTAACCACTTGACTATTAAGATGTAAGCATTAGTTTGGATTTTATTACTGAAAAAGTACAAGTTATAAAACAACTTCTTATCCCATGGACTTGTCTGTACCCACATCTATACATCACATACATCTTTTGGATTTAATTGAGCTGAGCAGGCTCAACTATTAAAACCCTATTTTAAAATAGTGGTCATTGAATTCCCTTTGGATGACAGGTACATTTATGAATTGAAAAAAAAGTAATTTCCAGAAAGTAACGTGGAAAGGTGTACTTCTGGTGAATTCAACTTGATTGAAACAATATTATATGGTTCTATAACTACTGGCCCATGTGGAATTATTCAACACTTTCCTTTTTACTGAAGACATCAATATTTTTTAAGAAGGGCAAAAGCCTCAGTACAAAGGATAGTTTTGTAACTAATGGAAAAGAAAAACAGACCATTGCATAAAGGAAGAATGCATACGAAGCAGCACAAACAAGAGTTTTTCTCGATGGAAACACAGTAAGGGGCATAGAGGTCGGGAGTGTAAAAAGCAGGCCACACAAATACCCCTGATCAAAGAGTTAATGAAGGTTTAAAAGAAAAGTGATAGACATGGAAGAGAAACAAAAGAGAGACAACATATGAATAACTGCTTTCCCTAAAAAAGAGAAATAAATAAATGGAAAAGGAAAGCATTCAAAGATTTAATCAATGTAACCTGAATCTATAGAGGAAAAGAACAGACCAGGTCCCGAGAAAAGCTATTACAGAACAATCATTATTGAAATATATCCCAGTTCTGTCAGTGGGCTTCAAAGGTAAAGAAATGATCCTTTAGGGCACACAAGCAAAAAGATACATCACCTAGACATGAAAATAATTACAGCAGGGCCTCCAACCCCTCCATAGCAATATGCACAGGTAGAACATATTTGAGTGAAATCTAAAAAAGTCTTCAGGGAAAGAAAGCTTGATTCCACCCCTGGCCCACCACCCACCAAAAAAAAAAAAAAAAAAAAAAAAAAAAAGCAAGCAAACTATGGCCCAAATATAATAGCAGTAGAAAAACTGGCAAGTACACAAAAGTGTGTTGCATTCGTTCTTCTAAAAGAAACCACTTGAAGAACAACTTTGGCCAACCGATGGAACATCAACCAGAGCTAAAGTACCAGCAGTGAGTAGAACCAAGACAAAAACAAACTAGAAAATTATGCTTTTGCCAGATATGTTTTCCACCTTTCCAAGTTGTATTGTTTAAGGTTTATCTTTTGCAAACAGCATGTCGTACATGCCAGAGAATGCTCATTTAAAAACTCAGGACAATTTAGAAATATGATAGCCAACAAATAGCAATAAGGAGTTAATTATGTTATGAAAAAAAATGGGGAATGGTATTGGAAGGTAATGAATAAACACTGGCTTTCTTATCTGTTGTAGATGGGGGTAAGAATATATCATTTAAACTTGATACATAAAAAACATAACTAAATTTAAATAATAAAAGACAGACTACAATAATTAAACCAGTTAATAAAGCCAGCTAAAAACAGGTGCTGGGGAAGAGGTGAGAGGAAAAGAAGTTTACTAATTTTTTAAACTTTTTTTTTCAACGTTTATTTATTTTTGGGACAGAGAGAGACAGAGCATGAATGGGGGAGGGGCAGAGAGAGAGGGAGACACAGAATCGGAAACAGGCTCCAGGCTCCAAGCCATCAGCCCAGAGCCTGATGCGGGGCTCAAACTCACGGACCGCGAGATCGTGACCTGGCTGAAGTCGGATGCTTAACCGACTGCGCCACCCAGGCGCCCCAGAAGTTTACTAATTTTTATAACAAGGAAGCAATAGATACTATCGAAATAAATAGAGAATGTAAAATTTTTTATTATCAAGTTAGCCACTGGAAAAACTGAAAATATAAAACTTCCAAGTCATCAGAAGAAGTAAATACATAACAAAGCAGACAGCATAGCCAATACAGTGAACTATTTAAGAAGAAACCATAAAAACAGAAAGCATAATGTAAAATGTCATGGCACCTAAGATCAAGTATTTCTGTCATTTCAATGGATGTTAATATAGCTGATTTCAAATAATAAAAGAAAAGAATCTTAGATTGCCTCATAAAAAAACCTCAACTATGTACAGTGTTTATTTATTTTTAATGTTTATTTTTCAGAGAGACAGAGAGAGAGATGGAGTGTGAGCAGGAGAGAAGCAGAGGGAGAGAGACACAAAATTCGAAGCAGGCTCCAGGCTCTAAGCTGTCAAACCCACAAACTGCGAGATCATGACCTGAGCCGAAGTTGGACACTTAACCAACTGAGCCAACCCAGAAGCCCCTATATACAGTGTTTAAAAGGCACACCCAAACCAAAGTGTTTCTGAAAGGTGGAACATAAAAATCTATGCAAAGACAGGGGTCATATTCTTAAAATGAGTCAAATTTGAATTCTAGGTAAAAGCATTAGATGAGATACAGAGGCAGGCTTTATAATGACAAGGGGTACAGTAAATTATGATGGTCTAATAGTTATTAATATCCAAGAACCAAGTAACATAGAATCAACCTTCATACTACATAGAAAAAAAAATAGAAACACTTGTCATCCTACAAAAGATCAAAAAAATTTTAATGATATATAAAATACCTAAATGACATAATTGATAAGGTAGGTGGGTACAGTATTCTTTGAATTTTATATCCTACAAGAAGAAAATAAATATATTTTTCAAGAGCAGTGAATACTCACAACACTGATTATACAGTAGGTGACAAATGATTCACAATAAAATCCAAACAATGAAAAATTTCTGTGATTTAATTTCAATAACCCACAAATAATTACAAAACTAGAAAGCAAAAGACCCTACCACTGGAAATTATATAAACAAACACTTCTATCAGAAGCAACTCTTGGGTAAAAGAAAAATCTACACCAAAATTCCAGAATATTTAGAAAGGAGTGATTGTAAACATACTGCATATATGAATCCGTAAGATTCATAAGAAAAAGACAAACTCCTAGTCTTAGTAATGTTAAACAGGCAGAATGTAAATAAGTGAATTAAGCATCCATCTCAGGAAGTTAACAAAAGAACAAAGTAAACTCAAGCAGAAGAAATGAATTAGTACAAATGAAAACCTCAATTAAGGTATTATAAAATAAAAAAGAAACAATAAAATAATCAAATGATTAGCTAATTTCATAGAGAAGGGCACAAACACTAATACATGAAATGAAAATTAAAAATGAGGAAATAGGGGCACTTAGGTGGCTCAGTCAGTTATGGATCCCATTCTTGATTTTGGCTCAGGTCACTATCTCACAGTTTGCAAGTTCGAGTTCGAGCCCTACATAGGGCTCTGCACTGACAATGCAGAGGATGCTTGGGATTCTCTGTCTCCCTCTCTCTCTGCTCCTCCCCCACTCACACATGTGCACTCTCTCTCTCTCTCTCTCCCCCTCTCTCTCCCTCTCTCTCTCTCAGTAAAATAAACTTTAAAAATTAAAAATTAAAATGGGGAAATATGGTGGCTCAGTCAGCTAAGCATCCAACTCTTGACTTTGGCTCAGGTCATGATCTCATACTTCATAGGATTGAGCCCCACATTGATGGAGCCTCGCTATCAGTGCAGAGCCTGCTTGAGATTCTCTCTCTCCATCTCTGCCCCTCTCCCACTCACACACTTTTTCCCTCTCTCTCTCAAAAAATAAATAAATAAGCATTTAAAATAATAATAATAGTAACAGGGAAATAACCACAGACACAGAAGATATTAAAAGAATTGTAGAGAACATTTGCAAAATATAAAAATAAACAACAATATAAATGAAATGAACCTCAAGACTTTTATAGCATGTATTTACCAAAAAGGCAAACTTATACTTCTTTAAAGTCAATATTTCATCGAGAAGCACCCTGAAGCAGTAGCTTAGATTTTGTAAAATATGGTTATAATACTTAAGATATAACTTACTCTTTTAGCAAAGCATGGAAGGTCTGGTCTTTCAGTACTGAGGCTATGCCCTTATTTTGAATTATAACCCAACTTCCAAATGTAATACTTTCAAAGACTCTACAGTCCCATTGAGATTTCCCATTTGAACTGTCTGATTTAAAATCTATAGTTAAGAACTGAGGCAACATTTCTCCTACATGGGTTACTTACAATGGCTTATGGCATCTGGGTTAAAATATTAAGTCAATAAAAATAATTTACTGAATCATAATTACTAAAAAGTAGTTCCAGTCCAGTGAGCTAACATTCCATTCCCAATGGGCAAGAAATTCAATAAGGTTATTTTCACATTGCCTCTAGCACGTTTTCATTCAATTCAAACATATGTGTATGCAAACAAGGTTTCTTTTATGGGGAAAATGTGCACATGTTTAAGTAATTTCTCATATCTACTCACAATTAAAAGAAGGAATCATTTCATTACCTCAAACTTACATGAGTTACTATCACCGACCTTTGGCTACAAATTAAATACTCCTAGCCATTAGGGGTGTTATTACACAAGCAATATTAAAGAAAGCATATGATAATGGAGAGGGGGTATTTACAGAAAATCCTCTCACTAATATTAGGAAAAGAGCTTCTGGAAAAATGGTTCAAAATTAGCCCTTGATTAAGGATGAATTTGCAGAGTCATTCTTATATACATAAGGCCACACCTATACAGCTCTAGTTCCTCACATACTACTAGGTTCTCCGTGAGAACTAGTCTGAGAGACCAACCAACGCCTTTGCAAAGGGAAACAGCCAAATGCAGAACAGGGTACCTGCTGGTGTATTCACATAACAGCTGAGGGGTGCATGTGTATATGCATATCCTGATGTGAACTCCTAGACAGTATGAAGGAAGCGTAGAACATGTAATGCCAGAAGGACCCTAAGAAAACATCTGGTACAACCTTCCCCTAAATCCACTCCCCACTACCACATCCTAAAACACAAATCTCAGATAAGTCCATTAGGAACTAGAAGAGTGATTTGATTAGTCCCACGAACCAGGTGGAATAGAAAAAAACAACGAAGAGTCATCTGGACTTCGTTGAATATGCTGTTAACTCTAGTCCCACCTCATCACTGGATACTGTGTACAGTTTCAGAAGAAAATACACACACACATAGATGCCTTCTACAATTCTCCCATTCAAACCAGAATCCCAGAAGAAGAGTAATCATAGGAGTAATTTGCTTCCAAAAATTAAGTAACCAGTGAAAGACCCTATCTCTTGTCGGTTCATGGGACAAAGTTGAGACTGGCCTTCATAAATGTTCTGTGCAGTGTCAGAAGTCTCTGAGTCCATGACATGAACCACCCTTCATGAAGTAACAAGAACTGAATTAACTGTACTGATGTGAATTGGCTGTAATTCAGGCTCCACAGTCTGCATATGTCATCTTGCCTTCAACCTCAGGACCTCGTATCTCAAACCAGATGTTTTAATGGCAGCTCTTCTAGAGAAGACATCAGTTTTTGGTACTATGCACTTATTCCCCTATTTCTCTATTTCTGTGTACCTTTTTTTAAATTTAATTTTATTAAAAAAATTTTTTTTAACATTTATTCATTTATGAGAGAGAGAGAGAATGAGCACAAGCAGGGTAGGGGCAGAGAAAGAAGGATACACAGAATTGAAGCAGGCTCCAGGCTCTGAGCTGTCAGCACAGAGCCCGATGCAGGGCTTGAACTCACAAGCTGTGAGATCATGACCTGAGCTGAAGTCGGACGCTTAACTGACTGAGCCACCCAGGCGCCCCTTTTTAAATTTAATTTTAAAGTACTGCCTACTCACTAAAGACTCTGGCTACCCTTGTAGAAAACACAACCCTGTGTCTTAGGATGTAGTAAGTTTAAATATAATTGAAGCAGCAGCATCTAGTGATTTCCTGACCACAAACTGCCACACCTCACTTTGGAATTTGACAACATGGCTTATCTGCTCAAAAGAAACAACCCAACCAATTATAACAGCTAAATTATTATGAGTTAAAGATTAACATGTTAATCCTACAGGACAATGCAAAAGTAACTACCATTTGGTCAACCCATTGAAATAAAGAGTAAAAAGGAAAGTAACCAGTTGACATTTGACAAAAGACTGCCAAAAACAAGTGCTTGTTTTTTTTTTCCAAACAAATGTATAGGACAGAAACACCATAATGTTCTGAGAATCAAAATTTAGGTAAGAGTCAGACATCACATGACCAAGAAACAAAACAAAACAAAACAAAACAAAACAAAAAAACAAACAAAAAGCTATGAAACTTTACTCCCCAAAGAAAATTACTGCAGTTCCTATAGTCTTATTATAGCATTGCTGAAATAGAAAATTCAGAAATATCTACTGATCACAGCCCTGAGGAGTAGCACAACAAGGTACCTGTCTGAAGAACTCCTCCAGGAGTGACATTGTCCAGCGATGATGGAGCTCCCATGCTTTTGCTGGATGGCTAATGTCTGCTGTGTGCAACATCAGGGATAATGCTTTCGGCTTTTCAATTCTGTCAACCCAAAGGACCCAAACACGTGAGGATCAAACTTTCAGAGTTTTTAAAAATCATTGCTTTGTTTTATCTCTTCTATTCTCCCATCTCAAATCCCACTTCAGCTGAACTGGGGGAAAGCATCATTTCATCCTACAACTGAGCTGGTCATCAGCTGAGTCTCCATGTTTATTGAGCTGCACACCTCACATATAGACTCAAAAGTATCTCTGGAATGACCGCATCGTTCAAAAAGACAAGAACCCAAGAGTCACTCACTGCCTTTTGTGGCCTCTCCGCTGAGTGAATCTTTGATGATTTAGTTTCCCACGAAAAATTATTTTAAATTCTAACTGGAGCAGATTGTTACTGGTCCTATTATTTATTTCAAACCTGATGAAAATCTATCTGTGATATGTACAATTCTCATGCTCTTTCCTCCAAACATCCCCACTTTATGAGACTATCCAGTAACGTTCTCTGAAGAAGGTGCTCTTCAAAGATGCTACAACGTGGACAAGCACCTCTTCGGACACCCATAAAAACACATGCGGTCACAGGGGCACTCACGCTTCTGGCTGCTGCAGAGCAGTCTTCATTGCTTTGATTTGTTGGAAGTGACAGGACATATCCGTGGCCATCACCATCTCAATTACCAAGGTCCGAAACTCCCTTTCGGGGACATCCCGTGGAGAGAGAAGCATAGAAGTAAAAAAATGGAAAGCAAAAATTTGTTTATACTTTCTGCCACTTCTAGGCAAAACCAGTTAATTAGTTGTGACATTTCTAATCCACTTGAGCCTTTTAGGTGGGCTTTTTTTCTTTTTTTAATGGGGAATAAGTGAAGGGTAAGGATTAAGGAAATCACTTATTAGGGATATGACACATGGAATATACATATCATTCAGCATGGCTTATTTCACTGAACCTTTGCATAATGGCTAGCACAAAAATATTCGATAAACAGCTGACTGTTTAATTAAAATATAAGTACTATTTGCATCACCGTAGATTCAGAACTCTGTAAGGATTCAAATAGTTTTGCCTCTGGTGGCACCTGGGTGGCTCAGTTGGTTAAACATAGGACTTTTGATTTCGGCTCAGGTCGTGATCTCACAGTTCGTGGGTTTGAGCTCTGTGTCCAACTCTGTGCTGACAGTGCAGAGCCTGCTTGGGATTCTCTCTCTCTCTCTCTCTCTCTCTCTCTCTCTCTGTGCTCCTCCCCATTTGCTCTCTCTCTCAAAATAAATAAACTTTAAATAAAATAAATGGTTTTGCCTCTAATCTTTGAAACACCTGACCTACATTTACATGACTTGCAGGGTTGCCATATACATCACAAAGTGTGCTAAGCATTTTAAATGGGTTATATCCTTTGTCATAACATTAACCAAAGCAAGAGATAAATTTTATTATCTATTTTCTAGAAAATAAATTTTACAACAGGGTGAAGGGGTTAAGTAACTTCCTAAATGTCATATAGCTAGTAGCCATGTCCATATTCAAACTCAGGTGTGCCTAAATTCATTCAAAGACACGTAATGTCATTTAGGCACTAGAATTAGTTATCCACAATTTTTTTTTGAGCGTCAAAATAATTTTCTTAGGAAGTTTTGAAAGTTTTAAAGAAAAGTTCAAATCAAATAGAAGGTGAAAAACATATTTTAAATAAAAAACTCAGATTTTAAGAAGCTAAGATTTATTCCTAGATATCTTAATTAGTTTTGGTGCAATTGTAAATGGGATCAATTCCTTGATTTTTTGTTCTGCTGCTTCATTATTGATATACAGAAATGCAACTGATTTCTATATATTGATTTTATATCCTGTGACTTTACTGAATTTGCTGAATTGCACTGCTAGGTATTTACCCAAAGGGTACAAAAATATAGATTTGTAGGGGTACAGGTACCCCAATGTTTATAGCCTCATTATCAATAATAGCCAAACTATGGAAAGAGTCCAAATGTCCACTGATTGATGAATGGATAAAGATGTGGTGTGTGTGTGTGTGTGGGTGTATGTGTGTGTGCGTGTGGGTGTGTGTGTGTGTACTGATATCAATGTAGATAGATAGATATAGATATTACTCAGCCATCAAAAGGAATGAAGTCTTACTATTTGCAGTGACGTGGATAGAGCTAGAGTGTATTATGCTAAGTGAAATAAGTCAGAAGAAGACAAATACCACATGATTTCACTCATATGTGGAATTTAAGAAACATATAGGAAGGGGGAAAAAGAGAGAGAAACAAACCATAAGAGACTCTTTACAACAGAGAACAAACTGAGGGTTGATGGAGGGAGGTGGGTGGGGGATGGGCTAAATGGGTGATGGGTATTAAGGAGGGAACTTGTGTTGAGCACTGGGTGTTATATGCAAGTAATGAATCACTGAATTCTACTCCCGGGGTGGGGAGAGGGGGCAGGGGCAGAAGATAAAGGCAACACAAGTTTCCTAAGGTAACAAACAGCAAGTATTCCCAAAGTGCCTATAATACATTTGAATATTTGTGTTAAGCAAAAGACAGACGGGGGGGGGGGGGGGGGGCGGTGGGGAAGAGAGAGAAAGAGAAGAGAGAGAGCAAAGGGAGGGAGGTGAGTGGTGGGGGGAAGCAGAAGAAAGGGTGCCATAAACATTTCAAGTGGTATTATTTCTCCAAAAGCAGCATATTTCATCTCTCCTCACGGTTCCTTTCTTGGCCTCCAAATCTCTCTCCTGCCTCATCCTTACCTCCAGTCGTCCTTTGAGAGATTGATCAAAATATTCATTTCCTCATCCTCTTGCAGAAGGCGGTAAGCTGCACTTAAATGGTGATTTTCTAATACGGACCTATCGTTGTACAGAATAGCAGGGTCAGACCTGAACAGAAAGCCAAGAAAATAATTTAGGATGTTAAACGGTTGAGATTTTTCAGGTAACTCTCTCAAGCTAGAATGCATTGTCTTTTTTCCAAATGTAATAATTATCTTTGCCCCATGCCATTTATATCAACCAAAAAGCTAAAACCAAATACTACAAATTATCAATAGATATATGTAGGGTATTTTAATGTCAATATGTGAATGTGAAATATGTGATATCCAACCTGAGAATTCTCTGAAAACTATTCTGTAACCAGATCTCAATTATCTCTACTAGTAGCAAAGATGATTTCATAAAACATGGGTCAACTCAAACTTCCTTGTATCTTCTGGAATAACGTTAATTTTTAAAAATTTTAATCAATGAAAGAATTTGTTTATTATCATTATAATTCTCTTAACACATACCACTTGATAGGTACAGTGTGCCAAGTTCCTCTGGTAGTGCCTTGATCTTAAAATTTGCCGTGTTAAAGTCATATGTGTAAAATTGAGAGTAAAGATGATAAGAATTATATGACAGTTTTTAGTCACTTTCTTACAGACCATTGCACCAAACACAGAGCTGTGTGTTTACTATTTCAGTATCTTCAGTTTAATGAAATCTTAGATTATTACAGGTTATTTGTTGCTCATCAAGGAAGCCAAGTCTCAGTGATCTAAAGTGACTTCACAGAACCCCATAGTACCTAAGTGTCAGGGTTGGGATAAAGGCAAGGTCTTCTGAAAATTCAGCCACTGCTCCCCACAATAACTGCTGACTGTCGTTGGCCACACTTTGGGATATATCTAGCATACCTTTAAAGTGTTAGGCTTAACATACCATCAAAGGACAAAGAACCAGGTCACAGATTTAGTTTTCTGTGCAGGGATCACACGGGCTGAGATGCTTTGAACAAAGTTCTATTAAAGAAGCCAATGTTTAAATTCTATTCTAAACGAAGCATACCTGAACCCACTGGAATATCCCCACTCCTATGGAGATAACACAAAACATACAAATGTCGTGGTGAAAGGTCTGGTCTTATATCTTTTAAGTCAGGCTCTAACTGATGTATATTTTGTGACATTAAGCACATGTCCAGCTGCTATAATTAAGCCATTTCCTCTGAGTTGGGATTGGTTTTGACATTGGTCTCCAGCAAAGACCCATGTACAGTCCACCCACCTCTCTTCCTTCAGCAAGTGCTATTCACCACAGCCTCTGTCCTCAGAGCAAAGGCTCCCCTCATAGACATCCACTAAGCAGAGCTGCTCTGAGGAATTCCCTATATTTAAAGACCTTGCAAGTGAACCACAAAAGGCTGCTTCCCAGTAGCTGAGGCTCCTCTATGTGAAGAAGCAGGAGGTAGACAATGAAGCTAATGGCTTAAGTCCCTTTGTCTGCTGCTATCTATTGTAATTCCCCTTCTGAACAGAGATCAGACAGTACTGTCTTCTGTTGTGTACCCCATAATTAAGTGTTGGGTTCATTAAATACATGTCAATTGATTTAATGAACACAATCCTATCTGGAGTGTGCACCTGCTTTTTCAAGTGAAACAGCAAGTATTTAGTTGGTTTAAATTCTCATCTCTCCCTGCTACGTTCTTCCTCTTAGCCATGCCATCTTTCCCCAAATTCTAGCTTCTTTTGATTACTATGCCAAGGCCCTATTAACCCTACTGTCAGAGTTCCATATAATTGTCTTAAGAGAAGGTAAGCTCTTGGGCCAGGACAGGACAGATAAGGTTTCATCCTAAATGGAAAAGACAATTGACTGGGACTGCTTGCCTAGAATTCTGTGCTGAGAGCAATATTAAGGAAAAATGTGAAGCTTCGTTTAAAAAAAAAAAGTTAGCAATATCTGTTATAGTAAAGAGGTTCAGAGTGGAGCACTTGGACCCATATTTAATACTCCCCACAGAAGTTCATTACAGTGGGTACATAGGTTGTCTGTAGTAAGGAGGTCTACATGAGACAACCTAGCTCCCCAGGCCTTATGTGAGGGAGCAACGCAAGCACTCAACAGAGCAGGGATAAAATCAAGAAGGATAAGAAGAGCTTCCCCAGAATCCCGGAGATCATAGGGCAAGAAGGCTCAGGTATTGTTCATGTCAACAGAAACACCCCAAGCCTGGCCCATGCTCGATGATTTAGTCTACTTGGCATCTTCACCTTTATGTGAACTGTTCTACCGCCTAGTAGAAATAGTATGCATAGTCCCTGTATAAGTAAACAAATAGCTAGCATCAGAATAGAGAAGAAAAGGATATCCATATTTGATGTGAATAAAATATGAGAATTGGGAGCAGATGGCTTCTCAAATTCTAAATCTTGGTCAAAGTTGACCAGGCTGATATCTTGTTGAAAAGTTGATTTTTTTCAGAAACGCAAGGTAGAGCAACCATGCAAAAGAAAGGTGACTAACACCTTTCTGACTTCTCAATCTCGGTCCCTGCCCCCTCCTGCCTCTTCTCCAAATATTCAACATCCTCACCGGGTCTGAATGTGGAAATTGTTGGTGGTTCCGGTGTGCTCATAGTCATGGATGGCAGCTGAGAAGATTATAGCAAAGATCTCCAGCTCCGTCAGCCAGTTCTGAAAGGGAGATTACAGGGCAATCAGATAATCTGTCTCTTTCTCAGACAGAGTCTTCAGCTTGCTGACAACACACCCACATCGCTGTCTTTCCACCCTGCAGCTGGCAAGCTGTTGCCAAAAACACGTTTTCTGACAGACAGAATTTTTTTTTCCTTCGAGGAGACTGGGGGACATGTGATTTGAGAGCAGCATGCCCAGCAAGGTTAAAAAAAAGCCAACGAGTAGTTTTATTATTTTTTTTCCAGGAAGCAAAAAACAACAAACATGAAGACTTTAAAAGCCCTCATTGTATTCTTCCCCAAATTCCACATAAAGTTTCCACATAAGTAGACACAGAAAAAAAATGTATTAAAAATTTCAGTGCAATACCAAGAACACACAGAGAGCACACAGAAAACCTGATGTCTCTCCACTAGAAAGTGGGTAGGTAGACAGATGGAAAGATAACACCTGGCCTTCTACCTTATGCGTGCTGATCTTTGAGAAGACCTCTCCCCATCCACGCCACCAAAACTGGCTGTAATCCAAGGTTCTCAGAGCGTGTTCCCTGGACCATCGGAGGTAGCATCACCTGTCAGCTTGTTACAAATACAAATCCTACCCCCATCACCCCAAACCAGAAACTCTGGATTTTACCACCAATCTGTGTTTTACCATGCAATCCGGACAATTCTGATGTATACTAGAATTTGATAGCCACTGCATATTTGAAGCTCTCTTAACTGACTTCCATTTCAGTAACTTGAGATTCACCGATGCTTCCCATCCCTTCTGTAAACCATACTGCCCAATGCCCACATGACAGAACATCCATGACTGCTAGCCCAACCTTTGGGAGCCTCAGCTCACTTTTGTTACTAGTTGAATCAATAGTCACAAGTTTCGGTGTGGTTTACCCCAAACCCTGTTTTGACAAGTTGCACTTGTTATTATGATTACACAATTAAATATGATATAAAACCAATAAAATAGGAACACAAAAATGTAACTGTTTACCTATCGTACCTAAATTCAATGATTTAGACAGTGTGGCAAGTGTGAGACAGAAGGAAACAACTATAAAAATTTAGAGGGATTCTGCCCTGAGTTTGTTTCATGAGTATCTTTAAGTTCCCATTTCCCTTTGAAGAAATGGAACTAGAAATTTTAGATAGGAGCAGGGTTAAAGCAAGACAAATATGAGTACCCACATCAGCAGAATTCAGAAAGGAGCCAGGAGTCAGAATTAAAGATTAGTGAACACAATATATTTACCTGATTTAAGTTAGTACAAAATGATTAAAAATTATCACATACGTTTTCATAATTCCCACCTCAACTGGTTTTTCTTCCTAATTAACTACTAATTTTGATATTCATCTTGAAAACTTCTGGAGAATTATTACCTTCTTTGTGGATAACTGAGGGTAAAATAAATAAACTACAGACAACCTATGGGGAAAAAAGACCCTACAGTTTGTAAAAGAATAAGCATAGAGATACTCAGGGGGAAAAAAAACGCTACACTTTTGCAAATGATTTCTAGCAGAATTCAGCATGAAATGTCAGGAAACTTTCTGGCATCTTTGATAGATTACACTTCAAAAATACAAGCTAGAGTGCCTGGGTGGCTCAGTCCATTGAGTCCATCTGACTCTTGATGTAGGCTCAGGTCATGATCTCATGGTTCATGAGTTTGAGCCCCACACTACCAGAGTTGAGCCTTCTTGGGGTTCTCTCTCCCTCCCTGTCTCTCTGCCCTGACCCTCCCCCATTTATGCTCTTGTACTTTCTCTCTCAAAATAAACAAAGTTCAAAAAAAAATACAAACTGATCTACAGGGAACAGAAAGACATAAACACAGACTAAGATGAAAAACCAAGAAAATGAAATTAACATTTAAGATAAGTAAGAACTTCAAGTGAACTGAAGTTGCAGTGCCCTCCTTGAAAGCAGTGAGGGGCGTTTTCATCGGGCCTAGTGCCTACAGGGGCTCACTTTATATCAGGCAGCATTCTAGGTGCTTCACATACAGAAACTCATGCCATACACACAACTCCGTAAGGTAGGTACTGTTGTTGCCTCCATTTTCTAGATGAGAAAACTGAAGCTGGGAGAGGTTCGATGACTTACCCAAGGTCACACAGCTAGCCATGTGAAGACCCACATACTAGGTCTCCAGAATTCCCACTGAATCTCTGTCACATTTCCTTTGGGTCATTGTTCCTGTGTTTACTCAGTTTTACATAAAATTATATAGGTATAATTTTATATTACACATGCTCTTGCTACTTTCCATACATATATATTTTTTTTATTTTGGCAATGTCTTTCTTTTCTTCACCAACACCCTGTCCCCACTCGATGGCCTTCACTGTCTCTACCCATCTCATTCCCCAGTGTATCTCTTTCTCCAAACTCATGCAAAGTTAACATTTTATTTTAATTAAGTTTGTTTATTTATTTTGAGAGAGAAAGAGAGCATGTGAGCAGCATAGGAGCAGAGAGAGAGGGAGAGAGAGAATTCCAAGCAGGCTCCATGCTGTCGGTGCAAAGCCCAACATGGGGTTTGATCCTAATCATGACCTGAGCCAATACCAAGAGTATTGGTTACCAAGAGTAACCAACTGAGCCAGCCAGGTGCCCCCCAAAAGTTAACATTTTAAAATAAGATTATGAGGCTATCTTGGAGCCTGTCAAGCCCTGCTTGGAACAGAGCTTCTAAAATGACAAGTATATCTGGAACACTGTAGTCCAAGGCTATTCCTATTGGCTATAAGCAGGGTCCCTGGAAGCACACAGCTCTTCTTAAAACAGAAAATATTTACACTAGAGGTGAAACTGAATTCTCTCTAGGCAGGAGAGTGTTCGTGTGTACAAAGAAAAGGTGACCCCTGGTGGCACACCCAACAAAACCAGAGTATCTGAGGAAAGGTAATTCATGCTCATGGAAACAGTGGCATGATTCATGCCAAATTCCAAAGCAACCTTCCTGGTAGGGCCATTGGACACAAACCCATGTGATGTTTTACCCCTCAAGGATTTAAACTCATGGGAAAACAAATATAAGTGTAGGGTTTTTTTCCTATTGTTAAATAAATAAATCAATAAGTCAATCAATAAAAAGATTATGACTGGGAGACAGTATACCATCTAAACAAATCTGAATCACAGAGCATCAGCCCAGACAGTAGGCATCTAAATAACTACATAATTATGGTTCTATTACAAATATCAGTGTAACTTCTCCCCTTTGCCCAAATACACTAACAAGATCCTATCTTACTTCTAATAAACCAAAACAAGCAAATGATTTAAATAAGCAAACAACAACAACAAAAATAAGACCATACCCTTTAAAAGTCATTTTAACACCCTTGCTTTTCAAAACACCCTGTGGATGCTTAGAAATCAGTTCTGTTTCTTGAGGCTAAGAAGGACAGGTGGTATCTGGCACAAAAGGAAGGAAGGAAGGATACAGGAAGGAACAGAGGAAGGGAGGGAAAAGAGAAAAAAAGGAAAAGAGAAAGGGAAGGGGAGGGAAGGAAAGAGAGAAGAGAGAAGAGAAGAGAAAAAAAAGAAAAGAAGGGAAAAGAAAAGAAAAAAGAAAAGAAAAGAAAAAAGAGTGAGAAACAGCTTCACAGATGGACCTTGAGGATTGGACAGAACAAGAAATGGAAGAGGGCATTTTCAGAAGAATGAAGAAATGAGCCTGTCCCAGCATCAAAAGCTGATTCATCATGAGTAAGGAAATGATTCCCTTTAGAGGAGTGGGAGTTCAGGCTACTTAGAGTCCTGGCACTAGAAGCCAGAGTGAGGAACACAAACCAGATTCAACAGGCAATGAAGTTTACATGCAAGAGGGTAACGCGGTCAGCACGCCAGTGAGGGGGAGAAATAAGAACAGTACTTCTGCATGGCAAAGTCCTTACAGGATGCAGAGATAGTATGAAGGTAGAATTCATTGCTAACTCATAGCAGTCAACTGACTGCAAGTGGGCAGACGAGGTTGTAGTCAAGGATAAGAGTGAATTAAAGATGGTCCTAATATTACTAGCCTAAGTGACAAAAATACAAAACAAAACAAAACAAAATAATGGGTGGTATTAGATAGCATCATTAATAGAGGCAAAGAAGGTGGGAGAAGTTATTTTAAGGGAAATTAGGCTTCATATTTTTTTAAGTTCACTTATTTATTTTGAGAGACAGAAAGAGAGTATGAGCACACAAGTGGGGAAGGGGTAGAGAGACAGGGAGAGAGAATTCCAAGCAGGCTCCATGGTATCAGTGCAGAGCCCAATGCAGGGCTCGATCCAGCGAACCGTGAGATCATAACCTGAGCCAAAATCAAGAGTCAGATGCTTGGCTGACTGAGCCACCCAGGAGCCCCTGGCCTCTGTATTTTAATATGGTCCAGATCTTCTTGCCTTTTCCAAGTTAATTAGTGTGAACCCAGAAGTTTTTATGACAACCCAAAAGTAAGAAATTTAAGTCCCACATGAATTGTATTCCAGAGTTATCAAACTGTGACAAGGGACAAGCCACAGATCCTATCAGTATCTCCCTATCTATAAAATATGAGTGTCACAACTAATTCAATAACAGGGATGCCGTGACAACTGGTAGCAGTGGACTTCGAAATCTGTAGTGCGTGACTCAGGAAGCAAGCCCGGTATGTGTGGGCATGCGGGCAGGTGGAGGGCAGTGGACACCTCAAGGAAAACGACATGGGCAAAACTGCTAGAGGGGACATTATTAGCAAGTTATGGCTTTAATATGGGAATGACAGTTTCTCTGTAATGTTTCCACCCCTATATTAGTTTTCTATTGCTACCTTAAATTACCACAAACTTAAGGCTCAAAGAACACCTCCCAGTTATTGGTCAACAGTTCTTCTGTAGGTCAGAAGCAGCATAGTGTGGCTGGATTTTCCAGTGAGAGTCTCAAATGGCTGAAATCAAGGTGTTGGCAGGGCTGTGTACTTTTCTGGAAGCTCTGTGGAAAACTCTGTTTCCAGGTACATTCAGGACATTGGCAGAATTTGTTTCCTTCTTGTGCTTTCCACTTGGCCCCCTCCATCTTTAAGCTAGCAACGGCTTGTGGAGTCCTCACACTTCCTCTGCCACCTCTTGACTTTCAAGGACCCACATGTACCTTGGGCCCTCCTGGAGAATCCGGGCTCATCTCCCTACTTCATGGAACCCTGATGGAACCTTCACTGTATTCGTGTTTTGGCATCCAAGGTACCATTAGCGTTGCAGCAGAGGGCAAATCATGGGGGCAAAAATTCTGTTGACCACAAAGACTAATAAAATTATTTAGCACTCTTTAACCATTTATATGTGCTTAGTGTTTCCTTTATATGATGACAAAATATATGATCAAAAGTACAAGATATACAGCTTCTCCCTTCTAAAAAAAAAAATAAGCAAAAGGAAAATTAATGGCACTTGTCTGACAAAAGCAATGAAAGGGGCCAAGGGATGGCTTTGCAGTTTGGAATCTTTTCTTAAATCAAACCTAAATCAAACTTTGGAGCTCGGAGTCTAATTCATATTTATTCAATCAACAACTCTTCAGTCTACTTCTGTTCAAGGATTTTTCTCTTAAAAGTAGGCAAAATAATTCTGAAAGGATTCAAGCATCTCCTCAGAATCTAAGTTAAGCAATAATGAGTAATATAAACAGATTACAGTGAGTAATACTGTTGATGTTGAAGCCCAGACATCACTTTATCAATAGGATGTTTTGATTCCCTACGTGTCTTACAGTTTATAAAACTGAAATGATTTAAAGCGTTTTCCCCCTCTTGGTTTGTAATGAAAGGTTAGAGTAACAATATGCTCTCCATTCATCAGAATGCTCCCCACTGTTTTTGTAAGCTTGCAATGAAAGAAATTTGTTTTGAGCTGCATTTCCAAGAGAGTGTGGGCGGGAAGTAGTTTCTATATTTAAGAATGATTCTGAATATGGCCTGAATTGATAATGAAAATTCAATGGCAAACGAGCTCATTTAAGAACAGTATGCAGCACATCATGATCATTGGCTGCTAGGATATAACATTGATGTTAATGATAACTTGCATTAGCATAAATACTTGGAGTTTTTCTCGAGGGCTAAAAAACCTACATATGATTCACCTTTATATCTCCATTGTACACCGTACACAGAAAGTACCGACTATATATATGTTGAATAGATGCGTCCAAAGTACGTTTTTACATCCATTTTGATCCTCACCACAATACTTTCAGGGATCACATGAGGACACTGAGGTGTAAGAATATCAGGGGCTTATTTTTTTATGTTTCTATTTTGGCCACAGGTATTATAGAAGTATAGCTAAATACATAAATGCATGGTGTCAGAAGTCAATCCTGGGACCAAATCGTGGCTCTGCTACTCTATTTGTTTGCTTGGGCTGCCATAACAAAATGGCCACCGACTAGGCAGCTTAAACAAGAGAAATGTATTTTTTCAGTTCTAGAGGCTAGAAGTCCAAGATCAAGGCATTGGCAGGGTTGGTTTGTGGTGAGAGCCTTCTTCTCAGGTTGCAGATGGCCACTTTTGTGTTGTGTCCTCACATGGCCTTTCCTATGCGCACATGCATGTCTACAATCTTAATCTCCTCTTTGTATAAGGACAACAGTCATATTGGCCCACCTATGTGACCTAAATTATGTCTTTAAAGATCTTATCTCCAAATATAGTCACATTCTGAAACACTGGAGATTAGGACTTTCAACAATATAAACTGGGGAGTGGAGAGTGGGGGGAGACCAAAGTCTACCTATGACAGAGACTTTATAACAGGGCAATCGTTACTCTGTGAATAGGTTTCCTCCTACTTTCTACTGAATTTGTGTCTTTTCTTGTTGATTCCTTTCTATAACCTGGATCTTAATCCTTGCTCTCTCTATATTTTCCTTACATCATTATGATGATTCTTTTTACCCTACAGGTTTTAATTTTAATATACTCAGCTTAATCAATATTTTTATATAACTTTTGTGTTTAAGAAAGAATTTCCTTTTTCAAGTACATAAACATATTCTCATAGTTTCTTCTAATATGATCGGATTTTTATTTTTGTATTCACATCTTTAATTCATTTGTCCGATATTTGGCAAATGATTTAAAGTAGAACAATAACATTCTTTTGCCCCCCAAATGAACAACAGTCCTCAAAACACTTGTTGAACTGAATCATTTTCCCTGTAATGTTGCCATCTATGCACACATCCTTACCTTCTCACCTGCAATCTTTCTTCATTATCCTCTACTCAGTGTTCCATCCTCACCAAAGCACTGAGACCACTCAAGCCAAGGACACAAATGATTTCCATGTGCCAAAGGCAGTGGTTACTTGCCTATCCTCATCCTACTGGACATTTTGGTATGTGTCACACAGTTCACTATTCTCTTTTGAAGCACTTTCCTTCCTTGGCTTCCATGACACTGCACTCTCTTGGTTTTTACTCCATGTCACTGACCACTCCTTTTTAGTTACCATTAGTGGCTCTAATTCTTTACCTTCATTTTAAACTCTAGACTCCTCCAGGACTCACTGTAGAGCCCCTTCTACTTCTCTATTCACACCCCCTCCTTAGATAATCTCATCTAATTCCATGTCTTTTGCATAACATTGATATGCTATAGATTTCCTAACCTACATGAGAATCCCTGACCTCTTTCCAGAGGTCTAGACTCCATTCATTCTCTTCCCGCTGGACATTTCCACACTGATGTCTAATAAGGATCTGAAACTCAACATATCTAAATCAAAACTGTTGACTCCCCCTCTCCCAAAGCCTGTTTTGCCACCAGGCTCTCTCATCAACCCCATTTATCAAATCAAAGATGTAAGATGTACTCTTTTAAATTCATAAATTCTACTTACCACCCAGTCCTTTTAACTCTACCTCAAAGACAGATGTTTTTGTCTCTGTATCCCAGGATTGTCCTTCCGTGTTCAAACTACCCTTATCTCTCTGGTAGACTTCTACAGCACCTCTTCCACCAGGCTGCCTCAAAATCTATCCTCCACAGTAACATTTTTCTAATCTTTATCAGAGCACATCACTCCCCTGTCTGAAATCCTTTAGAGGCCTCACTCTGCACCTAGAAACTATACTTAAACTCGTTACTCAGGCCTATAAAGCCAAACTTGGTTTGATTCCTACCTTCTCCAAACTTGTCTTGTACCACTGTTCCCCTCATGTACTTTTATATTCTGCTCCTTGAATGCTGCAAAGCTCTTCTCTCATGACGGGATATGTGCTAGTTCCACCTTAACTCTACCGGCATACTCTTCTTCAGTCCTTGGCATGGCTCAAGCTAAAACTCATGACCATCTCAGATTAAATATTACCTCCAGAGAGAGGCCTTTCCTAACTGTCTAATGAAATTCCCAGTTTTGTCTGCGTGGGTGCCCTATTTTAATTCTTTACAGAACACTACGATATATTCTTTGTTTATTTTTTCATCGGTCTTCTATTTATAACCTCCCACTAGAACATAAGTTCTGTAAGAGCAGCAATGTATCCTCATCCTGTAAAAATGTACCTAGTACATAATAAGTGCTCAATAAATAAATTTGGGTTTTGTTTTTGAAACTTTACTCAATTTCATTCATCTATTTGTCTATTTTTGCACAAATACCATCCTGTCTTTATTTTATTTATTTTATTTTTGAGAGAGAGAGAGGAGGAGAGGGGCCGAGAGAGAGAGAGAGAGAGAGAGAGAGAGAGAGAGAATCTCAAACAGGCTCCATGCTGTCAGCATGGAGTTCCATCTCACAAACAGTCAGATCATGACCTGAGCCAAAATCAAGAGCTGGACACTTAACTCAGTCACCCAGGTGCCCTGACCACCCTGTCTTTATTACTATAGTTTCAGCATCTATTTTAATACCTAGTAGAATCAGAACTACCGCATCACATACTTTTTTTCAAAACTGTTTTTTCCACAGTTGTGAAATATTTATTTTATATATATTTCAGACTCAGTTTATCATGTTTCATTACTTTTCATTGGTATTGCTTTGAATTTATAGATTAGTTTGAGGAAAACTGACATCTATATAACACTGAAGATTTACATTAAAAAATATAATGTATTTCTTTTTTTATTTAAACGTTGTTTCTCTGCCCTTTAGTTTTACAGTTTCCTTTTTATCACTTTTAAAGTTATTCATTAGCAATTTATTGATTTTTTTAAAAAAATTCTCAGGAATGTGTGTTTTTCTATTACACTTGTTAATTTCCAGCAAGAGGATAGCTACTTTATCTAGATCTTATTGAGGACTTTTATTTGATGTAATAATTTTTGGTTGATTTTCTTGATTTTTAAATGAGATGGTAAAATTATTTTCACACGATACTTCTTCAACTTTTTTAGATACGATACTGCATTGGCTGAGACCTCCAGAAAAATGCTCAATAGCAACATTAATGCAGGCATCCCTGTTTTCTTCCATGCCTTCATGGAACCACCATTAACTAAGCCTGATCTATGTTTCTGGCAAAAATCTTTTATCACATTAAACAGGTCCCCTTTATGCATGGGTGGCTCAGTCAGTTAAGTATCCAACTTCAGCTCAGGTCATGATCTTGCAGTCAGGTCCGTGGGTTTGAGCCCCACATTGGGCTCTGTGCTGACAGCTCAGAGCCTGCTTCGGACTCTGTGTCTCCCTCTTTCTCTGCTCCTCCCCAACTCATGCTCTGTCTCTCTCAAAAAATAAATAAACGTGGGGCAACTGGGTGGCTCAGTTGGTTGAGCATCTGACTATGGCTCAGGTCATGATCTCATGGTTTGTGGGTTTGAGCCTTGCATCAGGCTCTGTACTGATGGCTCAGAGCCTGGAACCTGCTTCGGATTCTATGTCTCACTCTCTCTCTGCCCCTCTCCCATTCATGCTCTGTCTCTCAAAAATAAATAAACATTTTTTTTTTAATTTAAATAAATAAATAAATATTAAAGTTTTTTTAAAAATCAGTTTTACAACAAAAAAGAACTGAACATTGATACGAGGTTTTTGGGGGCAGTCCAGCAAAGTTTTACTAACAACAATTCCTAACTGTTGAGCTTCCTTTATGACGCAGATAGAGCACTTCATCTTTTTCATAGTTTATTCCTAACCATCACAGTATTTCTACAAGATGGAATATTTTTTCACCATTTTAAGAATGAGGAAATCTTGACTCAGAGATTTATGCAATTTATCATAGGTCACAAAAATCTAATAAGTAATTACTCAAGGATTTATGTCCCACTATATCTTGCTTCAAAGCCCACACTCTTCCCACTGTGTTCCATTTTTAATTCAGTGAGACATTAGACCAAGTCTTTCAACATGCCCTAGAGGAAAAAATAACAAATGTGTTGAGTTTATGGGCTAATTAATAACCATAGCTGAAGAATGTCTACCTTGATGTCAACTCTGAAGAAGATTTCAAAGGAAAAAGTCACAAGAGAACAACATAGAGAACTAGCTGTTTGTTACTAATAGCTATATCTTGTCAAATTAATGGCTCCCATCAAAGCAAAATGGGAAAAGGCATAGATAAGCAAGTTAAACAGGTCAGTTCATACAATGGATTATAGAACAGAGATTCAAAAACATCTAAAGAGTTGAAATGTTGGGCCAAAATGAGCAAGAAAAGTTTCACATGGTTAGAAGTAACATTGACCCTTAGGTCAAACAAATCAAACACACATAAATAGGATGAGAATAACCATAGTCCTTGTGAAAAAGGTCTAGTGGTTTAAACCAAAAGCTAACCGTGTGTTATGTGGGTGCCAGGCACATTGGTACAATTCCAGTATACATGGATAGCACTGTCATTGGCCATAGCAAGAGGTTAATAGTACTACTCTTCATATCTGGAAATACAGATTTCGTTCTAGAAATTATATTTAATTTGGCCATAGCCTAATAAAGATGCAAGTCACTATCTCATATTCATTTCATCAAGTCCAGGATGGAGAAAATATCAGAGGAAATGAAGAACCCCAAGACCTTCAGTGACTGGTTAGGCCATTTTGGGGGAGCAGGAAGTCCACGCACCAGTGCACTTCTTGTGCCTCCAATAAAAAAAAATCATCATCACATTTTTTCGTGTCATCTAAGAATTCCTGTCCGTACTTACCGCTACTCCTGTCTTATAAAGGAGGTAATGCACAGTCTGTGTAACGTCAGCAGCATGCATTAAATTGTGGTAAGGATTTTTATGCTTGCTGTATCCTACTTCCAGGGCCTCCACAAATGAGACAAGAGCAGAAATGGGGATCTGAAAGAGAGCAGGAAGGTGGATTAGCTAGTGATTTGGTAGCCTGAAGTGAGGCAGCAGAAATCTAAGGCACTCTAGCTGCCTCTTTCTGGAGGCATAACATACCACGTGAAGAAATGTGAACTTTTCAAAATTAGTAAAAATCGCTGAACAAATTATCAGCTGATTTGAAAAATCTCCCAGGAAGTCCCTGGTTTAAGAACAGTCTGCCCTGCAAATTGCTTTTTGTGCTCAGTTTCGAGCTCCAGGGGGAACGAAACAGGATCATCTCAAAGACATTTAGGGCAGAAAGGTAGGTGTTCATTTATATCTCAAGCAAAGGGTCAAGTCTTTTATTTCTTGAGAAATAAATGAATACAAGCTGTGTAGCATATATCATTTATTTGGGGGGGGAAACATAAAGTATTGGGGGGGAAACATAGAGATCTCAAGTTGTAAAATCATTGCAAAATAAAATTAGGCTGCCACTTCCTGAAAACTGTGCCCTTTAGAAGGAGTGATTGTATGCCCTGGACACATGGAAAAAACACAACAAAATATGTTCTATTACTTGGCAATTTATTATTGTTGCATTGCAATTTGGATTAATATTTCCAATTAGCCTAATTCTTTTTCTGTCTCAAATATGTATAATATACATACGTGCTTTTTTTGTGTGTGGCAGAAAATAAAGACTAGTGCAAAATACTTCTACAAAAAAAGGGGCTCCTGAAAACATTCACTGTATTTCTGTTCTGGATAAATTCCTTGGTTTAGAGTAAATTATCAAATATAACACTGGGGAAAAAAGAGAGAGTGTGTATTCCAGTATTCCAGGAGACTAACCATCATGTTAGAAAGGAAAAAAAAAAAAAAAGGAAAATGTTTTACTATTACGCTTTGTGAGCATCCATTACATGTTCTTCCTTGGGCACATCCTTCAATATTTACCATTTGTGGGTTTTTAAAAATGTAAATGTTGCCTCTCATATGTCAGAGACTAAGTCATTATCATTTTTAAGATGAAGAGTCAATAAACCTAGGTTCTTTGGACTGTTCATGAGAGATCCATGAGTCACTGAAGTGTTAGGTTACAAGATGTGCATATGTGCACAAGAACTGAGTATCCACCAGGTTTTCAAGCAGATTTTTGATACAAAAGTAATTGAGGACCACTGCATTTATGGCTATGTAAGAAATCCACCTCCACCTGTGTTAGGAAAGTGATAAAGAACTGTGCTGTCTAGAGAAATCAAGGCATTATATTAAAAAAACAAAAAACAAAAACCCTGCGATTTCCAGAGGTTCATCCATACGATGAGAGAAGTGCAAGGAACATGGTACGATAAAGGTCACTGGACAAATGCACAGATTCCCTGAGGAACCTGGCCCCACCTCTAGAGTCCGTGGTATTAGAAAGCAGAGGGGATGGGGCGCCTGGGTGGCGCAGTCGGTTAAGCGTCCCGACTTCAGCCAGGTCACGATCTCGCGGTCCATGAGTTCGAGCCCCGCGTCGGGCTCTGGGCTGATGGCTCAGAGCCTGGAGCCTGTTTCCGATTCTGTGTCTCCCTCTCTCTCTGCCCCTCCCCCGTTCATGCTCTGTCTCTCTCTGTCCCAAAAATAAATAAACGTTGAAAAAAAAAAAAAAAAAAAGAAAGCAGAGGGGTTTGAACACTGAAAACAATTCATGCTCTTTACTTAAAGTTGAAGAATTAATTTGAAGCATGAATGGCTGGGAAATACCGATGATCTGTCACAGATGATAAGTGAGAGCATTTGTCTGAATCTGAGCCAAGTGGTGGGGAAAGAAGTTTGCAGAGACAGCAGATGCACACTCTGTCTCCATTACTGTCTCCATGCCAGGAGTGCTTGACAATACATGAAATCAGGCTGAAATGAGATCCGCGGGCCGAGTTGTAGGGGAGTTCTGCTAGTCCACACTTCCGGTTGTACTTCTAGGAAGACTCGGATCAAACTGTGTGGCTCCAGCCTCTTGCCTGCCGTGAGCCCCACTGGACAAGGGCTTAAGGAAAAGTTCCCACTGCAGAATTCAGGGAAGCGGCTGTCTGGATGATGCTTCCCAAGTCACCCACAGCAGTTTTCAGTCCATATTAAAAGGATTCTCTTGGTCTTAGCCCAAAAGTCATGCAAGGGTGGACAAAGCATGCATATTTTAAAAGTAGGCAGTGGGGCTCCTGAGTGGCCCCTCAGTTGGTTGGGCATCCGACTTCAGCTCAGGTCATGATCTCACAGCCTGTGAGTTCGAGCCCCACGCTGGGCTCTGTGCTTACACCTCAGAGCCTGGAGCCTGCTTCAGAGTCTGTGTCTCCCTCTCTCTCTCTGCCCTTCCCCTGCTCAAGCTCTGTCTCTCTCTCTCTCTCTCTCTCAAGAATAAATAAACATTAAAAAAATTTAAAATAAATTAAATAAATAAATAAATGTAGGCACTGACCTTGAAACGGCTGATCAGATCATAGCGTGTGAGTAATTCATAGAAAATGAATTTCAGTGCATGATCCCCGCTGGCCTCATTGAGGGAAAAGACATCAAAGGACCACTTGTCCACATCCTGTATGGCAGGGCAGGGAGAAAGAATGCCTTAGTTCATAGCCACTTGCACAGCTACGAGTCTCCCCACTTGGGAGTTACCCCATAACCCTCACCCAGGATTTTCACAGCCCAAAACTCTAACACCTTTTCGCCCTTAACTTTTTCCAATTTGGCACACATAAGTAGCATGCACTGATAAAATAATTTTAAGTAGTCTTACTATTTGTAACAACAGCTCTAATTTATGGAGTGCCTACCACATGCTAGGCATTATGATGTGTGATAAATACATGATTTGTCCTGAAAACAACCCTAAGTAGTAGGCAGTATTGGTTACATCTTACAGATGAGAAAACTGAGAAGTGCACTTCCCTCAGACGCACCACAAATGAAGTGTTATAGACACAAGTGGGGGCGAGGACACAAACACAGTCAACAGATGCCTCAGCTCAGGCTCTTTCCATTAAGCCTGTCCACTACACCGCTGAACTTCCCATCTTTATTCACTTCACAACAACCTAGGGTGCTTCCCTCCTCCAAACTTCTCCCCAGTCCCTTACTATTACCTATGGACTTCCTCTTAGTCCACAGTTGAAAACATTAACCCACTTAAAATCTTTAGAAAAATGCCTGATACAGAACAAGTAATATGTCACTTCAGTTCAAACCGCTGAGCTAAAACCATGGAGAAAGATTTCATTTCACAAAACAGAAAAATGCTACCGCTTTTGGAGTCACTGATCTGAGAACCTAGCCCTCAAATCTGTAAGTCACTTTACTAAAAAAAGTAAAACTAAGACCTAAGCTGAAGGCGCTCCTCACACACCATTCTTGAAGTTCAAAGGCTTATATGTCTATAAAGATACAGACTCCAAGATATATGTAAACTTGTCTGATGCGTCTTTGACTTATAGTCAGCCACTTGTGGATGTAGTAAACAAAAGTGTGTTTAAGCAATAGTTAAAGCAACAGTTATTTGGTTTCTTGTGTCAAGAGTTTCACTTTCAGGGGTGCCTGGGTGGCTCAGTTAGTTAAAGCTTCCAACCTTGGCTCAGGTCATGATCTCGTGGTTTGTGAGTTTGAGCTCCACATCAGGCTCGGCACTGGTGGTACAGAGCCTACTTGGGATTCTCTCTCCTTCCCTTTTTCTCTCTGCCCCTTCCCCACTTGTGCATTCTCTCTCTCTCTCTCTCTCTCTCTCTCTCTCTCTCTCTCTCTCGTAAATAAATAAATAAACTTAAAAAGGGGGGGTGGTTAACTTTCAGTAAAGACAGTGTCCTGCCATAAGCATGACAATAAGGACCCATGTGAGACCATGTTGAGTCAAGGTAAAGTGTCAGATGCTTCCCTGGGAGAGACTCTGGTGGTCTGGAACTGTTAACCTAAGGGGCTCTCACCTCAGCCCTCAGTGCATTCCAACATCAGCCAGCTATTCCAATCCTGTCCCATCTCAAACATCCCAACCACCAAAGATCATCCTAAGGCCATTAGAGTCTCTCTCGGATGCCAGGGCACAGGAAAACTGAATCATATATAGGGAAAACAAAACTTTTCCAAAAGGGTTTCAGTGGATTGTTTCAACTGACACTTACTGGTAACCTCACCTCAGCCTTCTATAATTTCTCCTCCATTATAACAACTAAAGAAATAGCTCTAAGTACTGAGCATATTTTCTGTGCCAGGCTCAGTGAGAGAAGTGTTAATGTACATTTGCTAGCCTTCACAACTCTAGAAATAGGTGTTACTTTCCCCACTTTTACAGATGGCAACCTCTGAAAGACGAGAGGAATTGGCTAATGCCATTTGGTAGCAGATCCAGGTAACAGTCCCACTGATATCACTGCCAACAGATGGCATTGTAAACTCAGTGAATATATGCTGTGACTGAGGTCTCATGCCCTAAATGCCCAACAGGGCCCAGGCCCTAGACAGCGGGACCATTTAAGATAACCCAAGACCTAAAGCTTCACCTTAGCTACCATAATTGCCATTGTCATGCCATCCATTGTCTGACCATTAGTCCTAAGGAAAAGTCCACAGACAACTCAGTAGGTGGGAAAACATTTTGTGATTTTTTAATCCTATTCTCTCAAATGAATAGAAAAGAGAAAGGCTGTCACTGAAAATTGAGAAATCATCACAGTAAGAAGTCATTATTTATTCTGAATATTAGGAGTTAGGGAAACAGGAGGAAGAGTGTGAATAGTGAGATGGATGTTCTCTCCTGCCACTCATTTTTATTTTTTTAAATAAAGAATATGTTTATTATTGTTTTAATATGAAATTTATTGTCAAATTGGTTTCCATACAACACCCAGTGTGCCTCCCAACAGGTGACCTCCTCAATGCCCATCACCCACTTTCCCCTCCCTCACACTCCTCATCAACCCTCAGTTTATTCTCAGTTTTTAAGAGTCTCTTATGGTTTGCCTCCCTCCCTCTCCTTTTTTTCCCCCTTCCCCTCCCCCATGGTCTTCTGTTAAGTTTCTCAGGATCCACATAAGAGTGAAAACATACGGTATTTGTCTTTCTCTGTATGACTTATTTCGCTTAGCATAACACTCTCCAGTTCCATCCACATTGCTACAAAAGGCCATATTTCATTCTTTCTCATTGCCAAGTAGTATTCCATTGTATATATAAACCACAACTTCTTTATCCATTTGTCAGTTGATGGAGATTTAGGCTCTTTCCATAATTTGGCTATTGTTGAAAGTACTGCTATAAACATTGGGGTACAAGTGCCCCTATGCATCAGCACTCCTGTATCCCTTGGGTAAATTCCTAGCAGTGCTACTGCTGGGTCATAGGGTAGATCTATTTTTAATTTTTTGAGGAACTTCCACACTGTTTTCCAGAGTCTGCCACTCATTTTTAAAAGGGCCGTAGTTGTGATTCTCCAATTGTAATGTTCTTCAGAACCACCCAAGGTGCTCAGGAAAAAATGCTGATTCTTGGGTGAGGGACTTGCAGAATCCTGCTGCAGGACGTGGAGTCTCCATTTTTAACAAGCACCTACTTTAACTGTCTTAAGCCATTCTTCCTGTCTTACCAAACTTGGCCCAAGGCCCATTCCCGAAGAAAAATTTCATGAACTTCCTATCAGTCTAACATAGCCTGAAACTCCTCATTTCCTCCCACTTTAAACCTGGAGTCTGCCCAGGGTGTCTCTTTCTAAGTTACACAACAGCTGCCTTCTAAACAATAACAACACTTCTATAATTTCAATAACCCCACCTCAAAAGATTAGAGAGAAAACTCCCCAAATGAGAAGCTAGCATATATTGGATGGAAAAAATGAAAAGAACAAAAATTTCAAATTTAGAGATTGGTGGTGGTTAATTATTCTCTTATTTAAGTGTGATTTTATGCCATGTTCTTACATTAATCACAAAGGTTAACACGTCAGTGGCATGATGGTTATTTTACTGAATTGTATTTTCTAAGTCTTTCAGGAAATTTTCTATAATAGAAGGAAACAATAGTGGTTCCATATAAACTGCTGGCAATGAAGTAGAAATAACCTTTCCTAACAAGCACCACCTAAAACAAAAAAAAAAAAAAAAGGAAAGAAAAAAAAAAAAAGAATATCTGTGTGATCTTGCCAACTCCCCTTCAATCCACTGCAGATAAAACCAAAGTCTTGTGGGGGTGGGGGTGGGGTAGAAATATTACATTGTAAAAAGATCTTGAACTTCCCCAGTAAACAGTGGACAGGATCAAGACAAAGGGAAGCTTTAGCCTTATGCACATTATCAGCAATACTTGTGGAGAAGGGTAGTAATTTGGAGAGTTAGTACTTATTCTTGGGCTGTATCATCTAGGTTCCTTTCCCCTCAGAAAGACAACATGTGTTCATCTGAGAATTACTTTTCCCTAAGCTAAAAAATAACAATTCATGGATATCCCAGGTTGCTCCACATTTTCTTCAGTTATTTTGCATAGAAAAGATGCTCCAATTTAGAAGAAATATTTTCATAAATTTCTTAGCACAGGTATAACCACCTGTATTGATGTTTACAATAAAAGAAGAAATTATAAGATAAAGGCTTCTTTTAATGTCCCTAAGCTTTCATTGAATGTTTCAGGTTCAGTTAAGAAAATCAATGCAGCTTCATAATGGGTGTTATGAAACATCAGATCTCGTGAAGCAATTTCACTGATTAAATGAGAAATGTCGCTACGAATTTCACCAATGTATTGGGCACTGGTGGGGGGATTGAAAAGGAGTGACAGGAAACGTGTCTTCTTGCTGTAACCTTCTTGAGTATCTTTCCTGTTCTTAGGATGAGCTAAGAGACAGAAAATGGAGAACTGAGAAACTGAATATAGGGTCTCACAAATTCAATTAGTGAATGTTCTTGCAGCAAGAGAAAGAGACTATGAAATATATAATCAAAATGGCCCCAAAAGGCTCACTCTTGACATTGAATTAAGCACTCCCATCCCTGATTCCATAAATAGGTAATTTAAGTTATCTTCCAAAAATATCATCAGGTAATACATGTTTCAGGTTTCAGAGAAAGACAACAATACATTCAACAATAGTAATGGTGCTAGGATGTCCCTGAGCAAATGGATGATTCCATGTACAGACATCATGCAATGTCAAGGAGCCAAGTGATCTGGCCCTCAGCACAGCCCCACCCTCAAATCCAGAAGCCAGATCCGCTTTAGTACAGCCAGGATAACCTCAAACCAGTGGACCTGAATGGATGCATATCTAGAGGAATACATCCACTTTGAGGCTTTTAGAGATATTCTATACAATTCCAAGAGCTTGCCTGACAAAATAACTCTCCAGGACTTAGCACACTTAGACTCAAATGTCTATGTAACTTCTCATGGAACTTTTGGGCTCAGTGGGAGTCTTGGGTAAACAGTAGGATACATGGGTTCTGGGGACACACATTCATGCAGTAAAACGTTACTGAGAGCTTACAATGTGATTGGAACTCTGGTATCAAACTTTAGCTCTGGCTCTAATTAACCGTATCTTTTTAAAAATCTCACTAAGTCTCAGTTTCTTCATCTACAAAATGGGCTTAGAGTAGATAATCAGATAATGATACCACTTTGATCAGCAAAGATCCTTCTGATGGTGATGTAGAAAAATATGAAACCCACACTGTGTGATTTAAAAAATTATCAGGGTGCCTGGGTGGCTCAGTTGGTTAAATGTCTGACTCTTGATTTCAGTTCAGGTCATGATTTCATGGTCATGATCTCGCCACCATGAGATTGAGCCCCATGTCAGGCTCTTGTTGAGCATGGAGCCTACTTGGGATTCTCTCTCTCTTCTCTCCCCTTCTCTCTCTGGCCCTTCCCTACTCATTCTCTCTCTCCCCCTGTCTCTCTCTCTCTCTCTCAAAATAAATAAATAAGCATTTATAAATAAACAAACAACAGAAAGAAAGAAAAAAATTAGCAAGACAAAGGCAAAAAGATTGTGATACTGTAAGAACAGATAAGTGAAAAATAAGAAGTCAAGAATGACTGGGAAACCTGTACATGAAAGCCTCTCATTTTCTAACAACAAATGTAACTATACTTTTTATAGGATACCGTGTACACTGTAAGATCTTTTCATTGGTATTACCTTTAATGCTTCAATAACAGCTGGTGGGTAGCTCAGTCCAACCATGTTTGATGTCCGTCTATACATTCTGGCAAAGTCAGAGGGGAAAAATGCAATGTCATATCTTACAAACAGGAATTAGCAGGACACACACTTATACTAAGTGCTGACAAATAATGAGAAGTCATGTCGTTGGGTGAACCAAGAAACGTAATGGTGTTTTACAACCTTTTTCATAGGCATTCAAGTCGCCTAAGAAAGAGTTAAATTCAAGGGATATTAAAGCAATCCCAAATACGTGAACCATTGGAAAGAAACAAAAAAAAAATTAATCTCTGTGCCCCAAATTGGAAAGTCAATTATTAAAATGGGTCACTTCTTCTGCCAGAAGTGAATTATAGTACAGCATAGACAGTATGCAAAGTAGCACTTTAACCTGAATGAGGAACTCCTATGGGCAACCCATTTGGAAGAGCTTGTTCTTTAGAACTGTCAGAAACAAAAAGAAAAATGTCCCAAGTGAACTCTGAACTGACTGTGGCATTTCTAAAACCTGTAACTGTGTAATGAGGGTCATAGGAAGAATAAATTGATTTGTGCAGTAAGGATTATAGGAAGAAGAAATCAATTACTGCAATCTATTTCTGGGGGAGGGGGCAATTTAACTTAAAGAGCAAAATGGCCAACAAAATTGGAAAGTGTCATGGGGAACTCAAAGCCTTTCAACAAACTGGTCCCTCTGGGTCAACAACCTCAAGGCATCTTTGCCCTGTTCCAAATGCAGGCACTATCCACATATGTCAAAGGATGATGGCTTAGATGATGGCCTTTTTTAAAACTCAAACCAGATCTTTTCTAGTTAACAGGAAGCATTCTGAGCAAAGGAAAACGCTTGTCCTAATGATGCTACGGAGATTAAATAGATATGTTTTGGCAATCTCTCATTCGAGACTCTCTGTTTCCACCAGAATTTTCTGGTTTATAAAGACACCAAAATTCAATCAAAGAAAAGCTTTCAGTTGTTGGAAACTGGTGTTCCTTTTGCTGCTTTGGTCGTTGAATGACAGCTATCTTTACCTCTCCACAAATATCCCGGCCTGCACTGCATGGACGATGCTCTTGAACCGTGGCTTCTCCTCGCTCCTTCTGAGCATCATCCCCATCTGCCTCGTGAAGGTGGAGGCCAGCCAGTCTCGGACCTCAGAAGGCACTGCATCTGACTGAATGTCACTGAGTTCATCCTCTGTATCCAGGAGTCGCCTGAACGGAGGAAATACAACCAGGACACTGAGATTAAATCTGAAGTTAGAGCTCTCTGTTCAAAACAGCTGCTCCTTCTTTCTACCCCACCTGCATACATAGGTACAACGAAACCAGACAAAAATGGCCACAAAAAATACAGCATGTTTTTAGTAAGGCTTGTAAAACCTCACCATTTATGTTTCAGGATGGTTCTGTCTACCAGACTGGACAAAGAAACACAGAACTCAGAGGAAGTCAAATATACTCCATCTCTGGCTGTAGGTCTCAGACCCACTGCACTAAGGAGCACCCAGTATCTGTATTCCTAGGTTTGTGGAATTTGAATGGGATAGAAATCCTCCACTTAAACATGCATTCACAGGGAGGTTTATTTTAGAGATGGATCATGTGGCATTATTTTGGGTTTAAAAAAAGAATATTTAAAGACTTTGCTATAGACAATAATACTGTATCACAAACTCCGAAGTTGCTAAGAGACTAGATCTTAATTGTTCCCACCACAAAAAAAATAATGATGATTATGTGACCTGATAGAGGTGTTAGCTAACGCTATGGTGGTAATATTATAATATATAACATATAATAAATCAACCCACTGTACAACTGAAAGTTACCCAATGTTATACATCAATTATAAATAAATTTTTAATAAAAATAAGTTTAAAATAAAATAAAATAAATATTTTTTTAAAAATTTAATGTAAAAGAGAAAAAGAACTACTTTGTAAAATATTATCCAAATCACATCAACCCAGTCCTCTGAAATAATAAACATATGAAATGATGTCAACTGATATTCTTTCTAGTTTGATAGCACATTATAGAAATTTAAATTCTAAATTCAAGAAAAATTTCCAAAATAATTCAGTTCTTTATTTGAGCTCAGTTATGTAAGTCAGATGTGCTTACCTGACTTTTCAAACTTGTTCATATGTCAGACCACCAGAAGAGAACATAAATAGTAATGAGTTATAATAAAACTATATTTTATATTTATATTAAGCCCTGCTAAAAATAAGCAGTATAAACAGGTGTTCATAAAAAGGGTTTTTTAAAAAAGGTTCTTTCCCCCCTCCCCCCTTTAGACACATCAACTGGGGGCAGGGGAGAAAATGAAACATTTGGGAAAAAACTAAGATATCAAATTTCCTTAAATTAGGAACCAAGCATGTCACCAAACACTAAGCCACATACATAATTCTTAGATCAGGGGGAAATCCTTTCAGATTGGAATCTGGCACAGGAAAGTAAGACTGACAGAGGAGCCTGTCTGAATTAGGAAAAAGAAGATAAGATTTTCATATTTACCATGTCAACATTTTTCAAAAGAAAAGCTGTTTTGCTATTTTCAAATGCATTTGGTGACTGGAAGTGCTTTCATACTTTTGGGTAATTCAAGTGGGATGAGTCTATTAAGAAAATCAGTAACATGTAAGATTGAAGGAGGAATTCTCGGTGCTTAAGGGGATAAATGCTTCACTACCACTTCAGGAGTTTCCGCTTAGAGACAGATGTGAATTAAAACACGAACATAATTTTTAGGCCGAGGCTGACAATGTGCAATAATTACAGTGGAACTCTACACTTGATAAGAAATCTTACCATATTTTTAAAAATCATTTCTTCTCCTCTTACATTATCTCACTTCATTGTCATAAAGGCCATGTGAGAGAAGTTCAAGTAGCTTCTTTTCTAGATGAGGAGGTACAGAGGATGTGTGAGGGTGAAAATCTACCTGATTCCTTTGTGGAAACTAAAGTGCCATGACCAGTCATTTGACTGCTACCCCATACAGGCCACGGGAGACATTTCAGAAAACCACATGACAGAAAACTTCCCATCAGGGCACTAACTTCTGTCATTTCTAGCTTACCTGGTTTCATCAATGTACACGGATTCAAGTACTGTGGCCGCATATTCCAAATTCTTCTTAAGATCTACCACTGAAGCCTCTCCTCTCTCTAATTGTTTGACCAAAGACCGTAGCCTAGGGGGAAAAAAAAGACATGACTAAACTAGAATAGAGGAAACAAAGAACAATCTTACAATTATAGCGACACATTTTACAGCCATTGGATATTTTTATTTATCTCAATAATACCTGAAAGGAAAACACAAATCTAGTGATGGAGTAGACCAGTATTTCTCAAAAGAGCAAGTTATAAAACAAACACATACGTTTTTGCCAATGTGAAGCAAAAACAAAAAATGTTCTCATCCACCAGGCACTGACCACCCCCGAGACTTCTAGCTATCTTTTATCTAAGAGTTCCCTAAATTACCAATGATTTTGCTGCTTCTCTGATTTCAATTTTTTTGGTTCTAATTGGACGTATTAAAGCATGAGCAGCACCAATATTCACCAAATGCCACTGGAGATTCCACTGTGTTGAAGACTGTGTGATGTTTGTTCAGCAGTGACCAGCTTCATGAGCCTGCATGGGTAACCTCATGGCCAACGGGTGTTCCAGGATAGGTAAGGAGAGTCAGACCACCAAAATACCCATAGAGGGCTACATAAGGAATACATGAAGAGAAACTATTTTCCTGGACAGGAGGAATTCCTTGCAGATTAATACCCCAGCTCTAAGCAGGGGGGGGGGGGGGGGGGAAGAGGCTGGATGATAAACCAAGGTAATGAAGACAAGACCTTCCCCACTGCTGGTCAAGTATTCCAGACAATGTAAAAGAAATGATAAAATATGCTCTCTTATTTATATCAACATTATCCCCACAGAGAAGGAGTTAGCATATGTGAGAGCAATAAAATGACAGCAGAGGATCAAAGTCCAGTAACTGAGAACATTATAAATACCAGAGATATGGAGGTTGAACAAACTCCTTGGGCTGTTTGACACTAGGTAAAGAAAAGAGCAGAAACTTTGAGGACAACCTTGGGTCTGAGCCCCATATCCCAACATATTAGCTATGCTATACCAGGCCAGTTATCTAACTTCTCTGAGTGTCAGCTAAAAAAAAAAAAAAAAAATAGGAGATTCAACCACCAAATGTTCTAAGTTGATATAAAGATTAAATCAAATTGATATTAATATGTTCACATCAATCATGTGGATTTTTTCTAGCTTTAATATAATTAACACATCACATTGTATAAATTTAAGGTGTGCAATACAGTGATTTGACACATGTAAATACTGCAAAAATGATTACCAAAATAGGATTAGTTAACACATTCATCATCTCAAATATTTACAACCCGTTTGTGTGTGTGTGTGTGTGTGTGTGTGTGTGCGCGGCAAAGACATTTAAGATTTACTCTGTTGGCAACTTTCAAGTATACAATACTTGAAACTAATACTTGCTAACTATAATCACGGTGCTATAATCACCAAAACACATTAGATCCCCAAAACTTATTCATCTTATAACTAAAAGTCTCTATTCTTTGACCAACATCTCCTCATTTCCTCTTTGTTTTTCTGAAGGCAATTGTTACTATTATTGTTGCTGTTATTCAGTGACCTTGATCATCAGAGGCAGCCAGACAGGAAACATTCTAGCAATATACCTAAGAGTATTATGAAGTCTCCATTTCCCAAGGCTATGCCCACGTTCCTGACTTCAAAATATCCTCAGATTTGCCATCATAAGAGATAATAGGTCACTTCTTGGCCAGGTGTAGACTACTCCCCTCCAGATCTACATGAAAATGATCATCTGTAAATACTGAGGAAAAGTTCTGGATTAACCTTAAACAGTAGGTCAGCCACACAAAAGAAATTCCCAGGAATTCCAGTGATATAAAATACAGAAGAAATTAGATTGAGGATGGTCACTACTGGACTTGTGAATCTCCAGCACGTAATGGGAAAATAGGCAAAGGAAACCAGCAGAGGCCTCTGTGGGCTTAGAGGTAAGGATCAGCCCTGTGGCTCCCATTAGCAGCACTAGGAAGTGTTCTGGATTTCAGGGGCAGCAGGACAGGGAGTTGGCATGGAAGGGCTTACCAGTCACTCACACACAGTGGACAGCCAGCCTGCCAAAGAATGGGGAGATTGTTGTAGCTGTGAGCCCTGAGAGCTATTCCAAATAAGGAATGGAAGTTCTTTAGCAAAACACATTCCTGGCTAAGTCTGCCTCTAATTTTGACTCTCACCTCCAGGGGCCCAACTACCCCCAAGATGTCTGGAATCTCAACCAGCAAAGTCAAATGAGGGTAAATTAAAAAAATTTTTTTTTAATTTTCTCCCTTCATTTGGGGTTTAAAGATTCCACCAGGAATTGACATGAATCTCTAATAGGACCCATGTCAAATCTCAAAACCTAAGGGGAATGAACCAAAAGTAAAAAAAAAAAAAAAAATGGCTAGGCAAAACGTAAGACTAATAGAAGTAAGGACCAGATGATTCTGTCTACCTGCAATAGGGCTTCCATAAGAAATAAACAAACAGAAGCAGCTTTAGTCAAATAAGTTTTCCTAGACTGAAGAAAGCCTTTTGTAAGAGGATGAAAAGGGATCAGATAAAACCGGGAAAAAATAAATAAAAACATCCAACATTTGCTGTTGTAATTTTTCATTTCAAGGAATAGAGAAAAGAACTTGAAAGCGTTTGAGAAAATAAAATATATGACTTACAAAGTAACTAGAAATGTAGCTGGCCATAGAATTCTACCATGCCAAATACCAGAGAGCAATGTAAAAGTAATACCATTTTTTAAAGAATAATGTGGTATAATTCAAGAGATCTATGTCTATATCTATACAGTAGAATTGCCTACAAATATATTCTCAGGTGTGGATAAGTTCAAAAATCCATCATTAATATGATTTTCCAAAACAAAACAAAACAAAACAAAAAAACAATAAACTTGAAGGCATACTCTAGGACAGTGACCTTTCAAGGGTGGGAGTACATTCATGGTTCTCCCATTAAATGGATTGTGAATTCATGACCTAGATTTAACTAAGCCAGTCTTTACAAAATAGACAAGTAGTTTCAAAGATTTTAACAAATGGCAGATGAAACACAATCCTAATTATATAAGGCCAAGGAAATATAAAAATGACTGATAGGTCTTCTCCCAAGACAAGCTCCTGTTCCTAGTAGAAGGGCTTCCTATGTCACTTTTATGAACCAAAAAGCAATTATAATCGTCAAAAACAACTGAAATTATTAAGAACATTATATGGAATACTGCTTTGAATCCACTATTCTTAAAGATCCCTACTCCCAGGAAAGCACAGTATCGGGGCAATACAAGTCTAGAAGAGTTGGGTATCATCTTGTGATCTCGCACCAGGACCACAGGCCAGAACAGGAGTGGGGCTCCCAGGGAAAGCATCACCTGGAATCCCACTCCACAGTTCAGATTAGAGTGCTGAAAATCATCTCCCCTGGAAAGTCCCAGGCTTGGTACCACAAGCAGCAGAAAATCAACAGCGTGGGGCTCCCTCCTGATGTAGTCACCAGTCGTGCCAGTCAGACATTGGGCACAAACACATTTATGTATCTGCTGTGAAGGTCTGACACGACAGAAAGTTGTCAACAGAAGCAAACCCATAACTGAGTGACTTCAACAAACCCAGAGAAGAAATAATACAGAATAAAGTACCTTTAGGATGCGTAAGAAGTACTAAAAATTCTTATCTGTTCCCATTTCCCTGGCTTACGAGATGAGCAAAAGATTCTACCTACACCCTGGTGGACACAAAGGAAACCTAGGACACACTCAGTGTGTTTATGGAGAGCACCTAGTTGACAGTCACCTCTCTTTGTTCAAGAACAACTAAACAGAAATATATATATATACACATTATTATATATTATATATTATATATCATATATATACTTATGTATATACTTATATAATATTATATATATAATATATACAAAACATATCAATGAAAAGATTCAGCATTAAAGAAAGAGAATACAGCACTCAAAATGAAGAGCAAGGACTCACTTTCAAAAATAAAATTCACTAATGGCAACAGAAGTAAGTTTCAGGGAACATCTGCTTTGTGTTCAACAAAATTCAAGAAAACATGGATCTGTGAAACAAAGGTGAGAGCGGAAATCATAATGTAATAAAAAGCAAACATACTGAGACAGGAAAAGAAATTTAAAGGAAACAAAACACGACAATAGACTATATAAACTTCTTTTTTAGAAAAAAAGAAGTAAATGGTGACCAGCTTTTTAGACGCCCAGCTCCTATTTGGACTGGCACCCATCAAACACAAGCCATAGCTGTCCCTGTCCACATAGCTGCCAGCTTTATGCTTTATGTAGCCACCACACAAACCCTAGAAAATTCCAAATGTCCTTATTTTCAAATATTGTTGAGCTCTAAGACAGCATTCAGGTGGGTGTTTCTCCACTGGCCCCCTCTACACCCTCTCCTCCTTATCCTTCTTGGAATATGATGCCCTGTCCTTCCCTACCTACCACATGAAACTGTAGCTTCATGAATGGAAGAGTTTCAAATTAGCTCTTTCACCACTGCCACCAAATCCCTAGATTTGAATCCATCTTAAGAAGAGTTGTCTAAAAATAGCCAAGATCTCTCATACCCACTTATAAAGTATTTTTGTTAACTTTGGAGAAGACTAGCTAAAGGAGGAAGGCTCAGATGCCCTCCTTTGTTTTCCTAGTGAAATTTGTCTGGGTATTTTTCCATGTGGATTCATTTCACCTAAAAGCCAAGGTCCCAAAGGACCAATCCCAGGTAAGCTCTACTCTATATAACTAGCTATTTAATACTATTCATAAGAAATTTTGGTCCAGGCACCTAAAGGAAGGGAGAGAGGGAGAAAGCTGAGGGAGGGAAGAGGGAAATATACAACAATACCAATAATAAAGTTTCTCTTCTGCGTGAATGTTCATAGTTTCCAGCACTACATTTATTTCTGTCACCATGGCTGCCAGATAATGGTTCCAATATAGAAGTGCAACACCATTTTAGGACTGGCTTATGCTTTCAAACTTTGGCAATATGCCTTTCTGTTATGAAGGGTATAATTTTATTGTGGATGAACCACGGCATCTTTACCCGAGTCCTCCACTTCTCTACAGAAGCTGCTTTCCACAGGCTTCCTAGCTACAAGGCATATGATGAAATGCTGTGTTACTTAGCTTCCCGTGCCCTCAAGCCCAGAGCAAGTCCTGGATGCTGAGTTACCTTGAGACCATGCCATTATTTGAAACGCATATAAGCACCAGAAGAGAGGAACTAAGTGAGGAAAGGCCGAACACCATATTTTTGAATTTGAAAGGCTGTTGGAATGGATAATTTTCTAGAACCAATGGGGTTGATTTTATTAGGAAACAACTTTTTGACTCAACTTCATAACCCAGAAAATTGCCCTACAATGGACTAAGCACTACTCCCCACCCAGGTGACGTCCTAAAAACCCTCCTATACTATGCTTTGAAAGCACATATATTCGTTGAGCTTTAGACACTACTACAATGAAATCATCAGAAAAGCCTACCCAGCAAAAATAAACTGGAATAAAAAGCCAGGAAATACGGTTTCTTATTATCGGTCCTTTCTGCCCCAGGTTATTCCCTTTGAGAATGGATAAGCAGCAACAAAAATGCCACTGGGGCCAAGGATGGCTGTTATCTCAGACAGGCTTTGTTTAATTTGAAAGAATGTAAAAGGGAACTGGATCTTTTAAAACACTTCCTGTGCAGGTTCCAGGGAATCATGAGTCCTAAAAACTCTTTTGAATAAAACACTCAGTGTTTCAGTTCATCACATCCGTGTATTTGTAAGGCAAAAACATCTCTGTGTACTTTTCACACACCTGTTTCCTCCATGTCACTCCCATCCCCTGCCACTTACCTAAATGCCACAGAAAGTAAATTAGAACAATTCCTCCTAAAACAGCCCTAGAGTGGGATACTCTAAGTGACCCTCAGATTTATGTTTTAATGTCATCTGCCGCCAATGCCATCTGAGTATTTTTCTGGTTTGTTTTTATAATTAATTAGGGTGCGTGCACTTGTAACACTCATTCAGCATTTGCTGGGTGCTTTCTGTATGCAGGCACTGTGACAGGCTCTAACAATCCAAAGGAGAAAATGCAGAACTTTTCCTTAATTAGGGAAAATGGATAGCTAATAGGCACCTGCCATGAAGCATGGCAAGCATGATCCCTGAGGTGACAAAGGTGCTAAGAAAGCAAAAAGGAGGGGAATGTACAAATAACAAGGCACTCACTTGAGGAGATGACATCAGAGCCACTGGAGGCCAGATAGGCCTCAGCCAGGCAAGCGAGATAAAACAAAACAAAACAAAACAAAAAACTGGCAAACTTTAGACTAAGGGAGCAGCCAGAAGACTGTGATCCATTCAGGAAATTCCCATAGGTAGCTGGAACTTAGGGGTATATGAAGAGATAAAACTTTAGAAGAAGGCAGAAAGAAGCCAGACCCTGGCGGGACTATTATGCCAAGCTAAAGAAATTTAATTTTCTCCTGGAGATAATGTGGATTCCCCTGGACAATTTTTAAACGGGGTAGGGAGCGGCATGATAAGATTTTCATTTTTTTTTGTTTATTTATTATTGAGAGAGAGAGAGAGAGAGAGCGTGAGCAGGGGAGGTGCGGAAAGAGAGGGAGAGAGAGATCCCAAGCAGGCTCCACACTGTCAGTGTGAAGCCGGATGCAGGGCTCAAACTCATGAACCCGTGAGACCATGACCCTAGCCTAAACCAAGAATCAGACACTTAACCGACTGAGATACCCAGGCGTCCTAAAGAGTAGCGTTTTAAAAGATCTAGCAGCAGAGCAAAGGAGTGTAGTTACTTAGTAAGTGGGAAAATTCTATACATTTTTGTTGTAATTAGGCTTGTCTAATAGCCTGAACAGTGCAGTAGGAATATAATCTCTCATGTGAGAGCACAGTGATAAATAAGGTGTTGCATGAGTTTGGTGGTAGCATGGAGGGTTGTTTTTAATAATTTCTGGGAAAGGACTTGTTTGGAGCATGTGATATCCTGATATAGTGACCCCCAAAAGCACGAATACCAACAAAAATGATGACTGGCAAGAATAGCCTAGTTATGTAACTTTTACCTTTTGTTAATGCTCTAAATAAAAGAGAATTTTGCTTCTATGGCTCCCAACATGCTTAGGCAGAGGTTCAAATAAATTTAAATGGATTATTGGGCTCGAATTATTCTTTCACTTAAAAAAAAAAAAACAACTGGGTGCCTAGGTGCATTTCTGTATTTTTACATACGCTATTGACTAGTAAAAACATAATGTTATACAAGACTTTAAATATCATTATTAACAAAACTGACCTAATTGAACATGTACTGAATGAACACTACAGTCAGTTGCAGAGTATGTTCTCTTCAAATGCACATGTAACAGTTATCAAAATTGACTATATGCTGGGTCATAGCAAAAATAACAACAAATTTCAAATAATTGAAATCAGATAATGTTCTCTAATAACAGTGGAACTCAGGTTGAAGTCAAGAACAAAAAAAATGAATAGAAATATTCTAAACGTTTGAAAATTTAGGAATATACTTCTAAATAACCATGGGTCAAAGATTAAATGAGAAAATCATTCTAATGTCAATAAAAATATGATACATCAAACGTGTGGCATTCAGGTAAAGCAGTGCTGAGAGGGAAATATACAGTATTTTATTTTTTAATTTTTTAACATTTATTCATTTTTGAGAGACAGACAGAGAACATGAGTGGGGGAAGGGCAGAGAGAGAGGGACACATAGAATTTGAGGCAGGCTCCAGGCTCTGAGCTGTCAGCACAGAGCCTGATGTGGGGCTTGAACTAATGGACCGAGAGACCATGACCTAAGCTGAAGTCAGATGCCTAACCCACTGGGTCACCCAGGTGCCCCTGGAAATATATAGTCTTAACTAACTAGATCAGAAAGGGAGAACATCTGAAAATAAGTGATCTCATTATCTATCTCAAGAAATTAGAAAAAGTAAGTTAACCCATCTCAAGAAAACAGAAAAAGAACAAGTTAATCCAGAAGAAGTTAAAGATAGCAAAAAAATAAATAAACACAATAAACAAAACTTAATTAAGTAGAAAACAAACGTTTACTTAGGAAAAATAAAGCCAAAATAATAACAAAAAATAATCACCAAAACCAAAAGCTAAGTAAATCAATAAAGCTTAATAATTGAATTTAATAATTCAAATAATTGAAAAGGTTAATGAAATGCTTAGGCCAAACATGACTGATCAAGACCAAAAAAAAGGCACAAGTAACCAAATATCAAGAATATAAGAGTGAATATTACTACAGATCCCAGAGACATTTTAAACAATACTAAAAAATAACATAAATACTTTTCTGCAGATACATTTAAAAATTGAGATAAAATTTTTAAATTTCAGACAACTTAATTCATCAAAAAATTTTATAAGAAAAAAGATAAAATATAAATACTTCTGTATCCACTGAAGAAACTGAATCCACAGTTTAATATTTTACCACAAAGAAAATGACAGTGCTAAATCATTTTATCAATGAATTCATCCAAAGAGGACATAACACAATCTTCCAGAGAAAAGCAAAAGAAGAAACATTTTCCAATTCATTTTGTGAAGCCAGCATACTCTTGCATCCAAAACTAAACAAGACAATTATAATAACAGAATTACAGATCAGCCTCTCATAAACATAGATGAAAAAATCCTAAACAGAATTTTAGCAAACTAAATCCAGAGATAAATAAAATGGAAAGCAAACACCAAGCAAACTTGCAAAATGCAAGGTTGCTTTAATATTTTAAAGCAATGAAGAAATGGTATTATTTTAACAGAAATGAAAGAAAAAATCATACACTCTTCATAATAGGTTTAGAAAAAGCATTTGAGAAAACATCTATTCATGATAAATATCTTCACAAAGAAGGAGTCAAAGTGAATTTCCTAAATCTGACACTGGGTCTTTAAAACAAAATACTACAGCAAACATCATCATACATAATACTGAAATATGGTGAGTTTTCCTGTTGAACTAGCTAATATGGGGACATGTATTACCACTAATTCCCTTCAAGCCTATATGGGAAGTTCTCACCAGCTCAAGAAAGAAAGGAGAAGAAATAAAAGGCATAAATACTGGAAAGGAAAAATAAAACTGTAATACAGATGAAACCCTACATAGACAGGATATCTAAAAGAATTTGCAAGTATTATAATTAAAAGGTGAATTTAGCAAGGTCACTGGATAAACAGCAATAAATAATTACAAAAGCATCAAAAAGGAAAGTATCCAGAAATAAACTTTATTTTTTTTTAAAAAAAAATTTTTTTTTCAACGTTTATTTATTTTTGGGACAGAGAGAGACAGAGCACGAACGGGGGAGGGGCAGAGAGAGAGGGAGACACAGAATCAGAAACAGGCTCCAGGCTCTGAGCCATCAGCCCAGAGCCTGACGCGGGGCTCGAACTCACGGACCGCGAGATCGTGACCTGGCTGAAGTCGGACGCTTAACCGACTGCGCCACCCAGGTGCCCCCAGAAATAAACTTTATAAAAGACAAAAAAGAACTCTATAAAAAACTGTAAGATATTATTAAGAGAAGTCTAAATGGCCTAAAGAATAATCCATGTACATAAATTTAAAACTCAGTATTTAAGAAATATGAATTCTGCCTAAATTCATCTATAGATTCCACGTAATCCCAAACAAACTGTCCACAGGTCATTTGGTGGAAATTGACAGGCTGGTGCTAAAATTTATTTGGAAATGCGACCAAATATACCAAATATGGTTTTGAACAAAAAAGAACAAAGCTGAAGAAATTATACTCCTAAATACCAAGACTTATTACAAAGCATTTAATTCTGGCCCTGTGTCCCTTAACCACATCGCTATTTTAGCCTTCTCTCAATATCCAGCTGGCATGTGTAAGGATGTGCACCTGTACTTTTATATTAATTTAAACACAACATAAGTAGGCAAGGGAATCTGCTACAAGCATAACTAAAACAGCTAAATATAAATTGCTTTTAAATGATCCTGGTCTACGTGCGATTGTTCTATTCCATCAGCATGGGCCCATTCTTTGGATGCCCACTTGAGGGTATCACTACATACTCTCTAGGTTGCTGTGGATTCTCTGATGCCTCTTGTTTTCATGAAGCTACACCATGAACATACCTGAATATTCAGTCTTCTCTTACTTTCTGTTCTACAGAGCAAATCTCCTTTCAGGATGCATGTTTGTGGGTGAGAGAGTGAGAGGATGTGAGTGCACGTGCATGCAAACTCACTATCAACACCAGGCAGAAAGCACTGTTTAGACCAGGAGAAGCCTTGTATTTTTATGGTATTCCAGGAGGTATTATGACCTAGAGTTAAAGTATCAATTCATTTTGAGTTGATAATATTGACTTTGCTCCTATGGAGTTCTTATGATCATATAATGTATTGATTTAGAAAGGGGGTTCCCTCTAGTCATTCTTGGTCTTCTAGAGAAATAATTCTTTAATACTAGCTTATCCCTTACTTGTTTTCACTGTCACTCAACTCACACATTCTAGGTTTTGTTTTGTTTTTTAAGTTTATTCATTTACTTTGAGTGGGGGAAGGGGCAGAGAGAAAGGGAGAGAGAGAGAATCCCAGGACGGAGCCTGACCTGGGGCTCAGTGTCACGAACCATGAGAACATGAGCCAAGACCCAAGAGTCGGATGCCTAGCTCACTGAGCTACCCAGACACCCCTCACATATTCTGTTAAAAAGAGATAATGCAAAAAAAAATTTTAAAAATAAGTGCAAGACACACAATTATGCTAGGAAAATCTTTACTCCTGAAGGAAGACATTGTCTCTCTAAAGTATGACTCTAGGTGGGCAGAGCTTATTAGAATAGAGTGTTAATGTGAGAATCCACTTTATTGGCCAGCTTTCTTCAGGAAAAAGAAATAAAAAGAATGAAAAGGAAAACTCAGAGCATCATTCAGAATCTACCACAGGCCATGCTGGGGGCTGTGGAGGGAGATGGAGACGAAATCCTGCCAGCCTACCAAGAGGTAAGTTCCAGAAGCCATTTTTCATTTGCAGCTATTCATGTGCAAAGAATCACCATCACTTTTCTCTGCTAATAAACATGCCACTTCAAAAACATCTGTTGGGACAGACCAAAGAAATGAGAAGGACTAAAAATGTCTTTGAATGGTGGTAATGAGAAAAGGAAGATGAGCGGAAATAGGAGGGAAATCTGCAGGAAGATTTAGGCAGGTTGAAACCACACATGGACAAATTTCTCTACATCTTAAGAATCAGCCCAGCCCCATGGCTCCTTCACTTTCCTTCCTGAATTCAGTTCCTTATTCAACCTGAATTGCACTGTGTTGGAATGATTATCCAGAGAAGCTAAGTAAAGTTCACTCGCCCAGCAAAATCACAGAAATTCTACCATACTAGAAACATAGTATATTTTATTTATTTATTTATTTTTAATTTTTTTTTTAACGTTTATTTATTTTTGAGACAGAAAGAGACAGAGCATGAACGGGGCAGGGGCAGAGAGAGAGGGAGACACAGAATCGGAAGCAGGCTCCAGGCTCTGAGCCATCAGCCCAGAGCCCGACGCGGGGCTCAAACTCCCTGACGGCGAGATCGTGACCTGAGCCGAAGTCGGACGCTTAACCGACTGAGCCACCCAGGCGCCCCGAAACATAGTATATTTTAATAAGATAAATCCACTTTGGGGTTTTTTTTTCTTTTATAACAGATACAAATAAAATTAATTCGTGGATAAAAACCTGCAAAGAATGGCTAACAAGATGCTGAATTAGCATCGTTCCCTTCCTTAAGATTAATTCCAGAAGAATTGTAGAAATAAAAATCAAAAAAAAAACTCAAAGAAAACTGTAAGAGACTCCCAACATGACTCAAGGGTGCTTTGCATGTGTGAGGACAGAGCAGTGCGTGGACCAGAACAGGCAGCAGACCCACCAGGTCCCGGGAGGAAATGATAGGAGAGGAAGTGTTACAGTCAGTAACTGTTCTCTCCCTTCTTCCACTGCCTCCAAATCCACAGTGGCCGCCCTCACACCTCTGGTGACTCAGAACTCTAAAGGTCAAGAGATTCGGGAAAGTTCGATCAGGGTTATTTGTCTCACCTTGTGGCTCCACTAAGTTTGACATAGGTTCCAAGACAGCCACAGAAGGAAAGAGAATGTGGAAGGACACATGTGGGAGGGTTTTATGAACCAGGCTGCAATTGGAACTCATCACTTCTGGTCACTCCCCATTGTTCAGAACCCAGTTCATGGCCACACCTTTCCAAGAGAGAAGCTGGAGGATGTAGTCTGGCTGTATGCCCTGGAGGACGAGGGAGCTGGTTTGCTGGAGAGCCAGCCAACCTCTGCCACAGCTAGGAAATGGAATCCTGTCATCTATACTTGGTTTTCCTTTTAACCCTTTTATTTCTACCCTGTTGAGAAGATCAAATGGGATACTAACTGTATATTAAGGGGGCTTGTTAACTTGATAATCTTTTTAAACTGAGAATCATAATCATGCTGATTACGGGATAACTTCCCAAACTTTCTGACAAATATGACATCGTTCTCGAGGAGACTATCCTGAGTGAAAAAAGGCAATCCCAAAGTTACGTATTATATGATTCCATTTATATCACATTTTTACAACGACAGGATTGTGATACAAAGGACAGATTATTGGCTGCCAGGAGAGGAAGGGGGAGGAGAGTGGGACAAAGATGGGAGCACAAAAGGGAGCTTGGGATGGTGGCACTATCCTGGATCCTGACCGTGGGAACAATGCACAAACCAACATGCCTAATAAAGTTGCACAGGACTAAACATATGTGCACACACATGCACACATGAGTACAATAAAACTGGGGGAATCTGAGAAAGATAAATGGATTGTGCTCATGTCAATATCCTGGTTGCACTATAGTTTTACAAGATGCTTCCATTGTGGGAACTGGGTAAAGAGTACGTGGGACTCTCTCCATATTACTTCTAACAATAATCTGAATCCATCTCGAAAGAAAAATTTTAATTTAGAAAAAAGGACATAGCCCTACAGCTCAATGGAATATTGATAACAGGTTGGACTTACGTTGTCCTCACCCTGACTGGTTTTACAGGGGCCTCTCTGTTCATGTGGCCTGTTTAGTATCTACCTCCCAGATCCTTCTGCTTGGTTTCAGCAGGGGAAGGGAGAAATGTTTATGGGTGAGCTGTTAACTGTACGATGGCCTTGGAGAGGATCCAACAAGGGCTTACAATCAGTGATGTTTGGAGCATGGTAAGAACCAAAGACTCAAGGCTATTTCAGGCCGGAGAGTCTCAAGATCAGCTGAAGAAACTGAGATGCTAGCAAATGGTGGACTTGCTAAGTGACTTTCCTTTGGCTTGCCGGGTGACTTTCCTAAGGGGGTCCCTGATCCCACCTTTCCTGGCCACGACACCTGCGGAGCTCTAAGGTATGAGGCACCTTCCCTCCTTGCATTTGTGCTCTCCCTTTCCAGTTCATCCTCAGAAGTCCGTTTCATTTCACGGGTAATTTCCCTGAGGCAGGCTGGCCACGAAGGGTCTGTGAAGAAGGAAATCCAGAGCTAGGCATGAGGCTGATGGGGTGACGACAGGGAGGCAAGGGTGTGAAAGAACCTGTCATGGTGATTGTGTTGTATTGTACAGTCCTTACCAATGAAACAGGAAACCAATTTGCATATTATTAACATTTGAAGTTTGTTTTCAACCTAATTACCTTTCAATTTCCTGCCAACTGTAAATCATTCTGTTAGAGCTTTGGGGTGGGGGGGGGCAGGTAGAGATCTGGACCCATGGTGCATTACCATTCATTGTCTGACTGCTCTAGCACAATCTAATAGCAGAATGTGTCAAAAGCCAAAAGATCCTCCATTCTTCTGCTATATTAATAGGAAAAAAAAAGAGTCAAGGGGACTTTTTATTCAGGCATTATCACCTCACTCACCACTTCTCTTTGTACTTGAGGGTTGGGATTTATTCCACTTTCTCTTCTAATAAAATAGTGCCCCACCCTCTCTACGGTTAGAAACACAAGCTTGCTGTAGCTCAGGTCACTAAACAAGGTAAATGCTAATACAGGACCCAACTCTCATAACTATTTAGGAACACAACCCATCCCCTGTTAGCTATTTTCTACCAGAATTTATAAGGAGAGTTGATTTACAAAGGAATTAGCAGTAATCGTAGCACATATTGATGAATCAATATGGATAAAGCCCTCTGCTTATGCCAAGTAAATTATTCCTCAGTGTTCAGGATGGTAATTTTTACGATTTAAAAAATACTGTCTGGTGCTTTGGAGTTCTCCCCTCACGAGCAGCGTGAGCCTCCGTGGCACCAGGACTTCCTCATTTAGCATTTTCAAAACCTCCTAAAACTCAGCACACAATCTGTAAGGTTTTTTTTAACGACATTTGAACCTCTGTGGTGTTGTAATATGTTCTGTTATTGAATGTGAAAAGAAGAATTTTTTTCTGAAGAGCCTTATTGAGCTTCAGACTCTGGCTCAGGAGTAGAAAGAGGAGGGAACAATTCCATTCAATGATTCTCTGTCAAAGAAAACAGAGACCCCAACGGAATCACAAAACGTCCCACACTTGGATACTGACTTCGGAAGAGTACATGAGATCTGTCAAATCTTGAGAAACAGTGGTGCCTTCACACCTACGCTATTGAGGGTTTCTGGAGAGGAATTTTCCTTTCTCCCAAAGGGACTGCAAACCCGCAAAACTGGGGCTCAGTGATTGATGCCATGACCTGGTCAAGCAGGAGAGGGGACACCTGCTCTGTCCACAGGACCAAAGGCCAACCAGACCTGATTATAGGTCTCCCTGCAGAACCTGAGAAGTGGCTGAGCTCGGTCCAGTGCCAGCGTGAACTAAGAGCATCATGAGCATCTCTACTAGAGTTGGAGACCGACTGGTCTTTAAAATTGATAATCACACATATGGCTCAGTGAACAGCCACTTCTGAGTGTGCTTTGGCTCTGGGCTATTTACTATCGCTTGCTGAGGACCAGGTGTGGATTCCTGCTTCACTTTTTCTCACAGCCCTTGCACTCTCACATTTGTTTCCACAAAGATGCCATCAAATCAAAAGTGAAAAGCTAAAAACCTGTGGCCCAGGTTACCTACTGCTTTAGACTTCCCTCACCTAAAACCTTAGTTTGTCCTCATGCAGCGAATTCCACTACCCGAATTTGCTGGTATGGAACAAAAGAGACTATGCTGTGTTTTCATCTCCCCCCTCCCCGCCCCCCCGGCCAATAAACTCCACTGCTGCCAACAGCCTTTCTGACCATGACAAATCTCCAGGAAGTGGCAGAAAGAAGAGTCTGGACATGGGTAGTGTCCTAGTCCAAAGTCCTGAGGTGGGAGGTTGTTGAATGGGTCAGGGGAACACAGAGAATTGAGTAACTTAGCCTTTCGTGAACTCAGCAAGGAGGACTCCCAGGCCATTTTCACACCAACCCAGCACAGCGACATCACAATACAAGCTGCTACTGTATGATAGTTAGACAGAGGGAGGGACAGTTCCCATCACTCAAGTCTCCCTTGGCTCCCGGGTGGGAAGGAGGAAGGTGTCACAGGTGCCCTGTGCCCTGCAGAAGGACATGGGATAGCTGATAGAGCTGACTGGCAGGATTACCATGAATGCTGCCATGACTGAGGGCTACAGGGACATATTTCCAACCCAGGAGCCAAGTAGGAGTTACAGACAGACCTCAATGAGAGGACAGTGCCATGGGAGCTGAGCAGGGCCAAAACAGTGGGGAGAAATACAGACCTTAGCTAAAGCTGTCACTAAGACTTTCAGTGACCAAGGGGAGAAGAGGGATAAGAGGTGTCAGAGAACAATAATGCAAGGCCCCATGCTGTCTTGGAGAGTAACAGGGAGAGAAATACAGAAATCTGAAAGTCTACGTACTTAAATATTTTTGTTTATTTATTTTTAATTATTTTTAATTTATTTATTCACTTAGAGAACAAGTCGGGGAGGAACAGAAGAAAAGAGAGAGAGAGAGAGAGAGAGAGAGAGAGAGAGAAGCAGGTTCTGCACTGTCAGCACTCCAATTCACGAACTGTGAGATCATGACCTGAGCTGAAATCAAGAGTTGGATGCTTAACTGACTGAGCCACCCAGGTGCCCCACTTAAATATATTTAAACATGAATTACCTAAGAAGACCATTTAAATTATTAGATCGGGTGGGGGTGCCTGGGTGGCTCATTCGGTTGAGTATCTGACTTCGGCCCAGGTCATGATCTCACAATTTGTGGGTTCAAGCCTGTGTCGGGCTTTGCACTGACAGTGTGGAGCCTGCTTTGGATTCTCCATCTCCCTCTCTCTCTCTCTGCCCCTCCTCCACTCGTGCATGCTCTCACTCTCTTTCTCTCTCAAAAATAAATAAACATTAAAAAAGAAATATTTAAATTATTAGATTAGGCAGAGTTTCAAAAATTGGATTATAATTAGTTTCTTTCCACTTTCACCAATCTCTCTCTCTCTCTCTCTCTCTCTCTCTCTCACACACACACACACACACACACACACACACAAAACACCCCATTACAGACACAGACCCAGCAGAGTAAGGCTTAAGAAGATCAAATCATGCACAGGAAGTAAAGAAGCCACAGTTCCTTTGCACATCTTCAGTATGCTGTGAAGAAACGACTGCCTTTCTACATTCAAAGCACTGAGCAACTCCTCAGAGGCAGGCAGCACACAAGAGAAATAGATGGATTTGGTGCCAAGCCTGTTCCCATGGCACTCACACCTGGCAGAGGAGGTAAATGCAAAACAACCATTATTTTCTATGGCAAATCCTGTGACAGCTATAACCAAATATTGTTCGAGTACACAGAAAAGGGAAATTACTCCTGATAGAGGTAGGACAAGGCTCACAGGTGTAGATATGCAAGTGAGGTTCAACAGTTCCATTTAACAAATATTTCATGCATCCTTATAATATGCTTGCTACTGTGCTGGGCCCATGCATCTTGAGGGTACAGTCTGGTAGGGGAGGCAGACGCAAAGAGATAAATTCCACAAAAGACATTAAGTCTTAAAATAGACTGCCTTGGGCATTATGAAAAAAGGATAAAGTTTCAATGTGTCAACTTCAATTTCCAAAGAACACCAAGAAACCCAAAGTTGAAAGCAATCAGTGGCAAAGTTCACTGAACCCTCTATCTCCCGTTTAGGATAAAATAGTACTTTATTTATTTATTTTTAATTTTTTTAATGTTTCACTTTTTTTTTTTTTTTTTTTTTTTTGAGAGAGAGAGACAGAGAGTGAGTGGGGAGGAACAGAGTAAGAGGGAGACACAGAATCAGAAGCAGGCTCCTGGCTCTGAGTCGCCAGCACAGAGCCTGATGCGGGACCCGAACTCACAGACTGTGAGATTGTGACTTGAGCCAAAGTTGTCCGCTCAATTGGCTGAGCCACCCAGATGCCCCAAAATAGTACTTTAAAATAGATATTGGGGTGCCTGGGTGGCTCAGTTGGTTGAGTCCGACTCTTGATTTTGACCCAGGTCATGATCCCAGGGTCATGGAATAGAGCTCCACTTCGGGCTCCGTGATCTGCATGGAGTCTCCTTGGGACTGACTCTCTCTCTCTCCCTCTGCCCCTCTTCCTGGCTTGTGCTCTCTCTCTAAAAATAAATAAAATAAAATAAAATAAAATAAGGCATTATGAGAAGAGGTGGGGGAGGAAAAGGGGAGTGGAGACATATGAGATGATTTTCAAGTCATTTCCTGAATTTCTTCCCTTCATATTTGGGAATATAATACCTTTGGTCCCACTTGAAAAGGCAGGAACTGGGGCGCCTGGGTGGCGCAGTCGGTTAAGCGTCCGACTTCAGCCAGGTCACGATCTCGCGGTCCGTGAGTTCGAGCCCCTCGTCGGGCTCTGGGCTGATGGCCCAGAGCCTGGAGCCTGCTTCCGATTCTGTGTCTCCCTCTCTCTTTGCCCCAATCCCATTCATGCTCTGTCTCTCTCTGTCTCAAAAATAAAATTTAAAAAAAAAAAAAAAAGAAAAGGCAGGAACTATGAGTCCAGTATACTGCTTGTGTCTCCCTAGGGCGTAAACAGTGTATCTGCCAGCCAATAGCCTTGTTCCCCTTCCAGAGAAGGCTGAAGAACAATACACATAGACTGAGAGGAAGGGAGGAGGCCTGCAAGGAGTGTGCTGCCCACTTAGGATGACGTCCTATGGGCGGCAGTGGACGCTGTCTCAAACAGATAAAAACACAGGGGAAGAAAAAGTTAGGAAGTTTTTTTTTCCCTTAAGTTTCTTCTCCAAAATGTGGACTGTAAGAGGGGAAGGGATTCCAAAAGGACAGAACACAAGTAAATATGCCAGCTCTTGTGATTTTCATTTTTCTGTCCCACCTGAATCTCAAGAGTAGAGGCAGAGGTGGGACAGAAGGACTATCCCTGCTTTGGAAAGCGACTCTCTGTTGGTCATTTCAAACAGGGTATGAATCTACATATCCCTGGGGCAAAGCTGGGGGTCATTTCACAGGGATGAGTGCAAAGGCAGAAAGACATTAAATGTCTCTTAGGGATTCCTTCCAAAGGGCTGTTTGGGTCCAGCCGAGATGTCCAGACGCTAGATGAGCAGGCGTCTGGGCATCACTGCTATACTGAGGTTTCTGCAGGGAGGCAGGAGATGTCTGTTCCTGGACCACAGGGAGGATGGTGGGTGGGGTGCAAGTAGGACCTGCCAAGAGCAGAGAACGGACACAAATGGGGAAGGCAGGATAAGACGGATTGATCGGCCACCTACTCAATTTAATTGACTACCAGAAAGTTTCCTTATTCTTAGAAGCTTCTTACTAGCTCTTGTGATCCACTTGGTAAGAATTTGTTGCTATCACTGTTGTCTAGAAATGAAAGCAGCTAACTGGACCTTGAACTGGACAGTTGAACATACTGTCCAGAATGCTTTCCTTCATGTTTTTGTGGTATATTTGCTTCCATGGCAGCTAGTCAACAGGCAGTGACAAAGAGATAAGCAGGGGCAAAAGAGTTTTGAAGAGGTAATAGCAATAGCATTATCACAGTAATAGTAATATTGGTAATTGTATTGGCATTATTCTAAATTGATTCTAGTGCAATGATTCTCAAAGCCAACACTGAATTCTGATTTCCTGTGGGCTTTTAAAAATATAGGAATCCAGCCCAGATTTTAGGCCAAAGTATGAAATGACAAAATCATGCTGATGATTCTGACCTTGCAGAGTGGTGGTAACACTTTCAGACAAATAATCTGAATAATTAAATCTTGTGAAGTCTGAATAATCTTGACCAGTGCTTTCTGAACTGTATTCCACAGAACACTTGGCCCACAGGATGTTAAGAGGCATTACCAATGAAAAGCCTTTCTGGACGGAAATGTTGTGGAAATCCAGGTTAAACAAAGTTAAGCAAACTTAGATATTTGTCTTCTCAGATCTCTTCCTGTTGATGTGACACTCACTCAGACTCTCTGAGGTAAGGTTGTTGTATACAGCATTTCCCCACTAGACTTGACAAAAAAGATTAGTGTGTTTCTTTTAAATCCCTCAACGTTCAAAGGTGATAGTGTATGGGATTTGGGGAACACTTCTCTGCAGCCCCCCAGCTCTGCCTCCTGAGATGGGCAGGTACAGTCATTCCAGGCAAGGGATCTGGCACACTTGAGATGAAATAATTATAAAACAAGACAGTTTCCCTCCTTTTCATGCACTTAACAATTTTCGATTATATATTGAGCTAAAAAGATACGGAACAAAACACATGCAAGACTATACATTCACGGAAGCAAAGTAGTAAACCACAACATGTGACTGTCCCTGCAACCAATTTTCTATTTTAAGGATATTTCTTCCATTGTTTTTCAGTATTATGATATTTTTACATGATTCATCAATGATTTCTTAAGTTAAACGAGGGGTGGTCTCAGATATTTTGATGAAGTTCGTGTTTACCTCTGCGATGGAAGAATATTTTTAAAAATTCTTTCCCTTTGTCTCTTACGACTTTTCTCTAGTATTTTTCTTTCTCTCTCTGGACACTCTCTCACAATCGGTGAACATAATTTACAAGGACAAATGGACATATCGTTATGATTACCAATTCTCAAGTGGACTGTACTGTTCCACATTTGGAATACTGTCCCTAAATAAACAGAACCACCACAACCTATCTATTCTCCCATATTCAGAAGCTTCTGGTTAGAAGAACTTCTGATCAAAACTACAAATAATCTGATATGTATTAATTTTTTGCTTCTTTCTTTTCCAGTAGTCAGAAAACCAATAATTAGTTGCCTACCCACCACAGACTATTTTCAACACAATGAAATTTTTTTGTGAGTAATTTTTTTTCAGGTCGTATTTAAATTTTTCTTAACATTCTTCTAACTAACTCAGGGTTTGTTTTGTTTTGTTTTGGACATACTATAACACACATACACATATGGGATAAAAATAAAATTTTCTTTAGTTTGTATTCTTTAAAAGGTATCATAGGAGATTCCAAATGAAGTATTTCACAAATGATAAACACACTTGTCATTGGCATTTCTGTGTAGAGTACCCCACTAGATTTTCTTAAATTTTACAAATCTTTGTTTATTTGTATTTCAGAAAGAATACACGGTCATTGCAGAAAATTTATAAAATATCTATTAGAAAACAAGAGAAAATAAAGATCACACCAAATTGTTTTAGAGAACAATATTTCATCATGTATCCATAAATAGATTTTTCAAGTGATGATTTATTGGCCTTCCCTACACAAATTATTTGGTAGAATGCTTTTTATAGCCTAATACACTATAAATTTCTTCCCATGTTATAAAATGTTTTTCTCCAACCTAACTTTAACAACATAGTTTGCCACTAAATATACACCATATCTTATACAATCAGTCCATTAATGTTGGATATTCAGGTTGTTTCTAGTTTTTGCTATTATGATATATATTTAAACAAAATTTTTATAGCTATATTTTTGTGCACTTATTTTTATTAGGATAAAATTTAGAAGTCCAATATCAGGATTAAAGGAAATGAGAATTTCTAAACTTTTTGATGCCTGTTGCTAAATTCCCTACTTAAAACTGTTTTGCTTTTTCACCCGCAGAACACGAGAATGCCCACTTCTCCAGATCTTCATAAATACTGGTAAGACTGTTTGAAAGGCAATGGAAATACATTTGCATAGCTACATGTTTTGTCTCTTTTTTTTTTTATTCCTTGGATTTCAATGGAAATTTTAGAAAAGGGGAAAATAAAGGGCTTGATATAAGATGATCACCTTTAACTGGAATGGCTCCCCTCCATCCCAACCAGATTTTAACTGAAGGAAGTTATTTATGTTTCCAATATAAAACAGTAAAGAAGGCCGGCTTCTCTGCCTAGCAACTCTGAAGCTTTCCATCATTCATGCAGTCTAGCCTCCTGCTAGAGTGCCCTTAGCATAGCATTGTTTGTGGCTCTTGTCTTTACCAAGAGCACAGGTGTCCCATTTATATCAATCAGTCCTGACTGTAGATAATAAAGCATCAAGAAGTGGCAACCAACATTGCAAGTCCCAGAAGATCTCTAAATGCCCAGTTATTACCAGAAGTATTAAAAAAAAAAAAGCATTACAGATGTTATGTCTTATGTGAGAAAGGTGTTGGGACAAAGAGAAGAAAAAGAGGCTGAAAGGGGAAAGTGAGGAAAGAAAGAGGGAGGTGGGTGGGCAAAGAAAGACGGATGCAGGGGAGGAAGGAGTGATGACAAAAATGTGTCAACCCTTAGAAATGAGCATTCTTGTATTTCCCTCAACAAGTGAAAGGAAGCAGGTTAATATATTTCATTTTGCCTGAAGGCTTCCATTAGATTAAACTGAGTCTTGAATGTGTTCATCATAACTGTCTCATCCTCAGGCAGTGATTCGCAAGCAGGGGCGATTTTGTCCCCCACAGGAAATTTAGCAATGTCTGGCGACGTGTTGCTTATAACAAGAGAGTGTTACTGGCATCTCATGTATTAGAGGTCAGGGATGCTGCTAACCATATAATGCACAGGACAGCCCCGCAACAAATGGTAATCTGACTGGAAATGTCAATAATGTTGAGAAACCTTGCTCCAAAGAAAACAAAAGTTTAGTTATCTGTTCTTATGGAGAAAAGGAATTCCATTGTCTGTTTCTTCAGTTAAAAAAAAATGCTACAAAAAATAACAAAAAATCTCTAGCAGATCCTAGAAAATGTCTACTTAATTAATTGGTTTTCTTGTTTATTTTATTTGTAACAGCTTTATTAATGTATAACTGATTTGCAAAGAACTACACATATTTAATGTGTATAATCTGATGAGTTCGGACAAATGCAAACACCCATGATACTCTCACCACACCAAGGTAACAGATAGATCCAATATCTCGCAGTTTCATTGTGTCCCTTTGCTTTGTTTCTTTTTGATTTGTTGTAAGTGGTAGAGAATTTAACATGAAATCTATCCTCTTAACAGATTCTAAAATACACAATACCATATTAACAATAGGCACTGTATTGTAGAGCAGATCTCTAGAATTTATTCTTTTAGCATAGCTGAAAATTTCCACCCACTGAATAATTGTTTTATTACATAAACTATATATAACAATAAAAATACATATACTTCTAATTTAATTTCATTTTCTTTCTCATAACACTATTTTATTAAACATCTGTTGAATTAATCACATATATTCAGCAAATTCTCTAATCAAATGTTTTTTCTTTCTTATCTGAAGTATACGGTTCTTAAAGTTACACCTTCTGGAAATCAAGAAAAAGGATTAGGTAGTATTCATTAGCTTTCTCTTCCTGTTTTCTTTTTTACTATAATATACAATATTTTAATGGAAGTTGTGAAAGTGCCAACAAAGTTTAAGTTATAGAGATAGTTCATCTTTTTTTTATTCATACTAGGGTAAAATTTACTATATAAACATGACAACTATAAATTAATAAATATGCAAATAAAACATCTGTAAGGAAAGTACTATTGTCTGTCCAACATTCTATGTTTTATGTGAAAAAGACAAAAGCACAGTAACATACTATATACCTAAATGTATGTCAATATATATAGTATCATATATATATCATATATATATCATATATGTATTAATATACTGCAGATATATCACAACAAAATACAAGTGTTGTCTATAGCACTCTATTGACACCCTGAGTGTTTTAGAATTTCCTATTTCAGAGTCTGACTTGCAGTTTTAAAAATCTAAGAGTGAAACTTTTTCACGGACTCCATTGTTTAGTAAGTTCTTAAAATTTCCATTACCAAAGATGGCTCAATATTTTAAAACCTGTTAATATAATGTACCAAATTAATAAGTCAGGAGAGAAAATCTATATGATCTTTTGATAAATGCTAAAAGGAAATTCAATACAGCAATTAAAAATCTGTAATATCTAGAAATAAATATAAGAAGAAATATCCTGGCTCCACGTGAAGAAAACTACAAAAATTCAACTGAGGCATATCAAATAAATATTAAATTGAAATCTGTATCATGTTAATCCCATGTTGATGGGAAAGCATATATTTTAAAGATATAAATTTCTTCTCAAATTACAATATAAACTATTAATTTGTTATATGGTTTCAGAGTTTATTCCACAATTAATCTAGAGGATTAATTTTTTTTAAATAGCCAGAAATCTTCAAACAAAATGGAATTCAAAAGAAAACCAATTTTATATTTTGCCCTACCAGATATCAAAATGTAAAGTTTGAAAATGAAAACAATATGGCACTCTTGTTAATGTAGAAAAAACAATTTGATTTTTATCTTAGTTTAGAATAAAATTTCCAGGAAAAAATAATAAGTCCTATAATAACAATATATAACAAATTTATTTTATAACAGTAAAAGTTAGGATTATTGAACAAATAGTATATAACAAATTTGTTAAGCGACTGTAAAAATTAAGATAGATGGTACCTTATACCAAAATGTTTCCTAAATTGACTGAAGATTTAAATGTAGAAAATGAACCCATGTGTACACTCAAAAACTATGTAAGCTATATATTAGTATAATTTGGGAGTGGGAATAGGCTTTTCTAAACATATCAATGTTTGGAAGCATAAAAGTAACAAACCAATAGACCAAACAACTACAAAAACGTTAAAGTATTATGAAATGAGAAAAGTCTGTTTATAACATATTATAACAAAGAATTGTTTCTAAAAGATTTTTTGAAATCAATAAAAAACACAAACAAGCATTTTAGGGAGAATATGCAAAGGAAATGATCAAAAATAATTTACAAAAGATGAAATATACATGTCCAATAAGCTTAGAAAAATTGATGAGCCTCAGAAAGGCAATTAAAATTTTACTGAGATTCCATTTATTTATTAAATTGGGCAGAATCATAAACAATAATAAAAGTGCAGAGAAGCATAGGGGAAATGGTTGCTCTCATAGGTCACTGATAGGTCTATATATTATATGATCTTCTCAGTGGGCAATTGGGCAATGTTTGTCAGAAATTTGAAAAATGTGGGTATCCTTTGATTTAACAATTTATCTTCCATTTATTCATCATAGTAAAATAAATAAGGATATTCTGAAATATTCATTTACAAAGATGCTCATCAGTGTGCTCCTTTATAACGGCAAAGAAATACAAAGTTTTGACTAATAGGGAATTGATTAATTACATTAATATAGTGCCATTAATTGGGGTATCTTCAATTTTTATTATTATGTATTATAGTTATAAAACAAAATTTTAAATTATATCATATACAGCATAATTACTTATACTATTTATAATTACTTATAATGTTTATAATTATTTATAAATTTTTAATAAATTTATTCATATATTTATAATGTTCATCATATATTAAGTGAAATGGGTAAGTATACATAGTTATCAGTTTCCTTATAGAATCCATATAAGAAGAGACCTTTCTTAGTCTTCCCAGACTAAATACCAAAAAATACCAAACAAGTATGTCTTAATTGTAAAATCAAAGCGCTACATTTTGATTTCTGTTACATACCGGAATATTCCATATTTCATTTGAACACATAAACTTCATGAACTAAAGTGTAATAAGGCCAAAGCTATACAACTAACCTTAAGGAAGTAACCATTAGCAAGGAATTAAAGGACTAATAAGGAACAGTGCTTTTTATGAAACCATTCCATATCTAACAAAAACGTTTAAATTTTTTCAAGAAAAAAATAACTTTTTGACAGGAAAATAAAATTTGTGCAAATACTGGCATCATGGGATGCCACAAAGAAATTGTTTTAAAATACTAAAATAAATCTTTCCATAGAGCACAGAAAAATATCTGAAGATATATGTGATGAACTGAAACTTAATAAATTGTATTTTATTTTCTATAGGCATCAGAGGTGTCCTCTTTTTATAAATATGCCATAAAATACAAAGAAAAAATTTAAATCTTATGTACAACACTGATAAATTAATTTAGTTGGTAAGGAATTTGAGCAAACCAATTTTTCATACATCGGTACTCCAGTGAATTGCAAATGGCACTCAAATACCAAAAGGCCAGATTCTTATCAATTCCTGCATTAATATTCATTGTAAAACCTGTCAATCTTTGAGCTCTAAATACTCTAGTGAGTCTATACATTATGTAATAATAGTAAGAATTCAAATATCAAGAGAGTCCATTCTTTTGCCAAAGTTTTCAAAATGAGAGCATGGAATGGGAAGACTGTTTCCTTAGGGGAGATTTCTCCAAAAATAGCAGTGTGAGTCAAACAGGAAAACAATTGGTCAAACTCATTTATTATTACAATCTAATCATGTTTTACAGCTGCCCATGGGACATCTAGGAAATTACAACTTTAATCAAAGGGCCAGCATTAATGCTTATGTAATAATCAGTTCTTCTTTGCTTATCTCTATAATTTAGAAAAACAAGATTAAGACAAGATAGTAAGTGGTCATTTCCCTCTTAAACTTATTCTGACCCTCAGCCTTGGTTTCCCTATTAATACTTACACACGTAAGTAGAGCAGTGAACTTACACTCAAAAGAAAATTCAGACAGTGAGAAGGTTCTGAATTTCATGGCAACCTTCTCAGTGTACAGGAACACAGAGGGCTCTATGTGTAGTCTTTTGAGGAAAACTTGTCCTTTCAGCTCCACAACAACCCAGGAGGGAAGCAGAATTCAGCCTTTAGTGATGCAGGACTGGGCAAAGTAAATAAACCATCTCATTTCTTGGTTTTATAAGCACCAAAGAGAAGCACAGGACAAAATGAAAAAGCAAAGAGAAACAACTTTAAATTTTAATGAACTTATAACTCCAAGGAAACCTTGATGAAATCATGCATAGATGGTTTCTAGTTCAAATTATTTAAAAGACATTTAAGAGCAAAAATGGATTCAAATAGATCTCGATGGGAGATTATTTAGCATTTTTCTCATCAGGGGTAACAATGAATCTGGATTCAGAGACATTGTTTTTACAATATGAAATTTGCAAGCAAATCACTGAAAGTAAAAACATCTGTATACAATTAAAGAAATTTCTCTTGAATTTAAGGGTCTTAAATTTAGGCTCCTACCACAGTTGTTAATTTTTCAGATTCTTCAGATTCTCCTAAATGCATCTCCAGTCACTTTTTAAAAATATCTAAATTCAGTTTGTCCAAACACATAAATATGAAAAAAGCAGGTTTTATGTATAATTATTCTCCTACTGAAAACTGCTAAGTACTGCTTCAACTTATTATAGGAATGGATAAGAATGAAAATTTTTTCCAACATTCACTGAATTTCCATCATTCTTTTGAGAAAGAACCAACTCAATAAAGACCTCTCATCTCAACTGGAGTGAGTAAAATTAATCTTTTTACAGTGAATTATGCATCCCATCCTATATGGTTCATGTCTATAATTCACTTTAAAGAACTTATGGAAATGGTTTGGATGCTCTGTTAACTGAACATATTTGTTGATGAGATGATTTTTGCCATCATAAACTAGGGGCATCTTAACCAGAATTAGAATGTGTTACCTCAATTATTATTCAGCTGAAAAACCTGCTGGGGTGTCTGGGTGGCTCAGTGGGTTAAGCGTCCAACTTCAGCTCAGGTCATGATCTCACGGTTCGTGAGTTCGAGCCCCGTGTCAGACTCTGTGCTGGCAGCTCAGAGCCTGGAGCCTGCTTCGGATTCTGTGTCTCCCTCTCTCTCTGCCTCTGCCCCGTTCATGCTCTGTCTCTCCCTCTCAAAAATAACATTTTAAAGAAAAAGAAAAAAAGAAAAACCTGGTAAAAACTATGCTAAGACTTTTTTTTTAATTTCATTCTTTTTTTTTTTTTTAAGTTTAACTTATTTTGAGAGAGAGTGAGCAGAGGAGGGGCAGAGAGAGAGGGAGAGGGAGAATCCAAAGCAGGCTCCATGCTGTCAGCGCAGAGCCTGACTCGGGGCTCAGTGTCACAAACCGTGAGATCATAACCTGAGCTGAAACCAAGAGTTGGACGCTTAACCAACTGAGCCACTCAGGCGCCCCTCCTTCTCTTATATACTGGATGAACATACTTCCTCTAGACTAGATACTATGTTAGACGCTGTGGAGAACAACAGAGGAATCTGACATGGACCTTGGTCCCATATTGCTCATAGCCTAACAGTGCAAGTTCACTACAAGATACCAAACGATTGCTTGCACTTAATTTAGTAAACATCTGAAGACTGCCAATGTGCTACACGTTATTCTGGACCCAAGGAAATGAAAGCAAATAGGTCACAAATTGACAGTATTTTATTTGGTTTCAGACATACAAATAAAGAACATCACTAATAGATTAACTAAATGTTATCACTATATTATATAATCAGATATCAGTAGACCTGGACTTTTGTTATCTTCACTTCCTGAAAAAAACAACTGAATTAAGATAAAATGTTATGCCATCTGGTTTTAGAAAATTTTTAGAGATGAAAATGTCTATTTGAAAAAAAAAAATATGTCTTTTATTGCAAAATCATCTTGAAATAAATTCCTTCTACATTTTAGAACCAGGAAATAATCTGTCACTTCACTTGGACTGTGGGGACTATATATAATTCAATGTGTGCAAACTTTGGTCTTCTTTTAAAGTCCTTATGGTTGAAGCTTCATTCGTAGTGCTAGGATCATAATGGACATTAAGTAAAGGTGTTGGATGGAAAATGAATGGCAAGCCAAATATTTTTACTTAAGTATATTTTCTCTTATGTGTAAATTGAATGGATCATGATTATGTGTCTCCCCAAATCTTCATATGTTTGAAGTCATTATCTTATCATAACTTCTCCTCTTTATGTTAAATATTCCCAAGTCATTGCCTCACAAACACCCCATTTAACGCCTTTAATCATCTCACTCATCCTTACACAACTCTTTCTCAGTTTTTCAGGTTCTCTTTAAAGTGTCAGTATCATGAGATTCTAATTAGTTATTATCTCTTAAATGTCAACTTTTCTTAATAATTCCCAAGCATGTGTTAACTTTTTATAGTACAGCGTAAGCTAATACAAGGATGATAGATCATTCTTTGAATCCATCTTTGCTTTGTTTTAAATAAATTAGCTGTACAGTGAAATACACTTTCCTTGGTTTGGTCTTGATATAGGAAGAGGTGTAGATCAGAAATCCCCACGCCTTTGGCCAAATCCACTGTGGAGTCAATAGCATTTGTTGTTGTGGAGTACAGATGCTGTTTGGGCTATTGAGAGAAAAGTTGCAAGAAACTTCCAGTTCAGGTGGGGCACAGGCATTCATTTGTGCAAAAATAAGTGAACAGACAAGGGATCTCCCAGCAGTCTAGCATGTGGCCATTGGAGTATAAAGCCTTCTGTTCCAAAGCCTAGCTTTTTCATTTACTAGTTGTATGACCTTGTACAAGTTTTTCCATTTCTACTTTGGTAAGATGGGGATGATAAGAGTATTTACTTCACAGGTTTGGTGACAATTATATAAAATAATATATGTAGAATGATTTTAAAAATGCCAGAAATTAACCAAAAAAGTTTTAAAAATAAAAAATTAAATACAATAATGGATGTAGAGAAATTAACACAGTGCTTTTAAACCCTCAGCAGCTGCCATGTGTATGTATGCACATACATGTGTACTTTGTGCCAGGTATTCGGCTAGGTATATAAATAACAATGATGCAAAACAATATTTAAAAGAGAGTTAGGGGCACTGGGGTAGCTCAGTTGATTAAGTGTCTGACTCTTGATTTTGGCTCAGGTCACAATCTCACAGTTCCTGAGTTTGAGCCCCATGTGGGGCTCTGCACTGACAGTGTGGAGCCTGCTTGGGATTCTCCCTCTTCTCTCTCTGCCCCTCCCCTGCTCTCTCTCTCTCAAAAATAAATAAATAAACTTAAACAATAAAAAATAAAAATAAAAAAGAGTTAAACTGACGAGCAAGAATAGATCTTGAGAATGAGCCAGCAACCTCCTAATATGTCTTGAGAATGTGCATGCCTGTGTGTGCTTGTGTGTGTACATCAAGAGTCAGAACTAACCTCAGGGTAGGAAGTTCTGAGCCTACAGGTAGCAGCAAGATAAATATCCTTGTCCAAGGGAAGCAAAGAGTAAGAAGAATGGCATCCAAGTCCTATTAGATGTGTATTCAGCCTCACCTGCATTCCTGTGCACCATTCCTTCCCTCCCAAAGCATACAGACCTCCATAGATGAGATCAACTGTGACTCGTAACTCATTCTATACAGAGACTATCACCAAGAAAAATCAGCAAGCATGAAAGGTATTTAATAAATTAGAACCTGTAAAACTTTATGGGAAGCAGGTGTTTGAGTCTCATTTTCTGGAACAGGAGCCTAACAAAAGGATTATATGAAGTATTGTGAGGTTGTTCTGCCTGTGAACAATGATGGGAAATGTAATCACATGCCCCACAAACTAGACTATGATAAGTCTCCCGTTGTTAGGATAATGCCATTTATACATCTATTTATAACTTTATATTCCTCCCTTTCATTTCATTCTTCATTGAAAGTTAATGTATTGCAACTCATTGGCAGGCAATTTATTTTAGGGTGAAAAGTAATCTAATAAAGAACAATAAAATCTGTGAATATGAAAAGATATCCCAAAGATATAAGCAGATTTATTATACAAAGATGGAAAATATATCTCTTATATGAAGGCATTCACAAAGTGAGTTAAGTTCTCTGTGCAGAAGTTCTTCGGAAATATATTTGGCAGAGTCATTTACTTTCAATGTCAGCAATCACCTGGGAACAGGTAAAAATTACTCCTACAAGTCAGGAAGTAGTTATACACAGCCAAATAACTAGAGCAAAATAAAACCTTATGGGAGAAATAGATGAGTGTACTGAAAAAAAGGAGGGCGGGTAAAAGAGAAAGACCTAAAATTTAATTTACATCTAATTTAAAGACAAAGTTAAAATGGGCCCACTAACCACACAATGATTTAATTATTGGATGCTGGTAATCTTGATTTCATTTGACAACTCTCAGTAAGTAAATCTCTAAGAAATTCATATTCATTTGTAGTATTGCTCTAGAACCTAGAAATTATCTTTAGGATCTTTAAATTTACTTCTTGGGGTCATGGACCTGACTTTCCATGAAAAATTTCAATATAATTTTCTCTCTTTAATTTCTGCTTCTTGATGGAACAGTTCCTCTTTTATGGTGTCATTAATCTCAATGCCCAGTTTTGATGGTGGTGCTTAGGTTCACTGTGTGAGGAGTGGATGGCCAAAACACCCCTCTACAGTGAGAATATGCAGGTATTCTCACTCCAGTGTGCTTCCGTCATGCTCTGGACATCTACCATTAATGGGCACATCATTACAACACTGTGTGTTGTTAATGGTCAGTGCGTAGGCCTCTGTCAGTCAGTCCCTGTGCTGTGCCCAGACACACAGAGACTCAAAATCAGGTCTACAACTTCAAGAAGTAAACACTCTGACTTTGCAGGACAATCTCATTTAGTCCTCAAAACAAATCTATGAGGTAGTCAATATTATTATTCCTATTTCACAATGAAAAAAAAAATGGCTGAGTGTATATAACTTTTCTAGGGTCACACACCTAGAAAGTGATGGCATTTGACCCCAGAGCCTCTCTCTCTCTTTTTTTAAACATTATTTATTTTTGAGAGACAGAGAGAGACAGAGCATGAGCAGGGGAGGGGCAGAGAGAGAGGGAGACACAGAATCTGAGGCAGACTCCAGGCTCCGAGCTGTCAGCACAGAGCCTGATGCAGGGCTCGAACTCATGTATCGCGATATCATGACCTAAGCCGAAGTTGGATGCTCCACTGACTGAGCCACCCAGGCGCCCCCAGAGCCTCTCTTTTTAACTACTATGTAATTCAACAAGTAACATCGATTGGATGTTTATTGGATGACTAAACAAATGAATAAGACATATTAAAACAGTGGCACCTGGGTGGCTCAGTCAGTTAAGCATCCGACTCTTGATTTTGGCTCAGGTCATGATACCCATAAGTTGAAGCCCCACATCAGGCTCCACGCTGACAGTGCTGAGCCTGTTTTGGATTCTCTCTCCACTCTCACTCTGTCCCTCCTCCTTCTCTTTCTCTCTTTCAAAATAAATAAATAAGCATTTTTTAAAAAAGACATATTAAAACAATTTAAATATGTGATCATATTCCTATTCAGTCTGTCAACTTTCTTAGAACATTCTTTTTTTAATTAATTAATTAATTTTTTGAGATAGAGAACACATGTACAATCAAGGGAGGGGTAGAAGAAGAGACAGACAGACAGACAGACAGAAAGGGAATCCTAAGCAGGTTCCATGGCCCAGTGTGGAGTCCAACATGGGGCTTAATCCCAGGACTCTGGGATCATGACCTGAGCTGAAATCAAGAGTCCAACACTCAACTAACTGAGGCACCCAGGCACCCTGAGATAGAATATTCTTAAATTTGGGATTGTGTATTTCCCAAGTTAAAATTAGATCACAAAGACCATGCCCAGTACTATGGACACTGGCATTTGATGAATAAGCTAAAGCAATGAAAAGAAATATTAGTAGTCAGACATTGTGTCCTCAAAGGACTAACACAACTAATTACACATTCTAAATCTTAGTTTATAAATTAACCAAATTGATGCAAAATGCCTCATTTTTTTTTCATTTCATTGATTCTATCAACTAATTGTGATGTTTTATAAATACAGCCCACATACTGTAATAATGTCAAAGTACTATTAGAAAATTAATAGTGGACTGAATTAATCTGGCCGTTACTTATCCATTAAAATATACAGTTTAGTACCTGGGTGGCTCAGTCAGTTAAGCATCTGACTTCGGATCAAATCATGATCTCACAGTTCATGAGTTCGAGCCTTGAGTCTGGCTCTGTGCTGACAGCTCAGAGCCTGGAGCCTGCTTAGGATTCTGTGTCTCCCTCTCTCTCTACCCCTACCCCACTAGAGTTCTCTCTCTCTCTCTCTTTCTCTCTCTCTCTCTCTGTCAAAAATAGATAAGCATTTCAAAAATTTTTAATAAAAAATAAAATATGCAGTATGGGGCACCTGGGTGGCGCAGTCGGTTAAGCGTCCGACTTCAGCCAGGTCACGATCTCGCGGTCCGTGAGTTCGAGCCCCGCGTCAGGCTCTGGGCTGATGGCTCAGAGCCTGGAGCCTGTTTCCGATTCTGTGTCTCCCTCTCTCTCTGCCCCTCCCCCGTTCATGCTCTGTCTCTCTCTGTCCCAAAAATAAATAAACGTTGAAAAAAAAATTAAAAAAAAAATAAATAAAATAAAATATGCAGTTTAAAACAAATTTCTTTCAAACATTCCTGGGATGGTCTTTTTGATGTGTCAATTTAGCTAAGCTAGTCCCCAGTTATTCAATGAACACTGATCTAGGTGTTACTATGAAGGTAGATGTGATTCAAGTTCATAATTAGTAGACTTCAAATCAAGGGGATTATACTAGACAATTTGAGTGACCCGTCAAAAGCCCTTAGAAGCAGAACTGAGGCTTCTCAGAAGAAGAAATCCTGCCTATGGACAGCAGCTGTACTCATGCCTAAGAGTTCCAAGCTGCCCTGCCTGATGGCCATCCCTGCAGGTGTGGGCTCTACCTGGCAGTGCTGAGAACTAAGTAAGCCCATTCCTAGCAATCACTCTCTTCATGTATCTCTTCCATGGGGTCCACTTCTCCAGTTGGAGCCTGACTGACAGAATTACTCTTGCATTCTTACATGGCAAATAGTTGTAGTGATTCTAGTCAGTTTATCAGCCTCTACTCAAAAAACACACAGGGTTTGGAAGCAACATAAAACTCAGCAATAGCTGGAAGTTCTTATCACCATTTTAATAAAAAATAAATTTTAAAGAAGAGCAAAACAGAGGCATATGAATTTTTATTTTTTTTTTAATTTTTTTTTCAACGTTTATTTATTTTTGGGACAGAGAGAGACAGAGCATGAACGGGAGAAGGGCAGAGAGAGAGGGAGACACAGAATCGGAAACAGGCTCCAGGCTCTGAGCCATTAGCCCAGAGCCTGACGCGGGGCTCGAACTCACGGACCGCGAGATCGTGACCTGGCTGAAGTCGGACGCTTAACCGACTGTGCCACCCAGGCGCCCCTATGAATTTTTAATAAACACCCTGAATTCTTATTCATAACTCCAGTGGCTATTACATAGTGGGTGCTCCACACGTCTTGTAAGTGAATAAATGAGTGAGTGAGTGAATGAATGAATTGATTTAGCTGACAGTTTTCCTGTGCTCTCTCAGAGTCTGTACTTGCAATGGGTGGGCTATAAAGGACGTAAGACCCTAGCACAAAAACTATAGATCCAGATAAATAATTGCTTTCATTGTTCAGAAGTCTCACATGAATTTCCCATTTTTAAGACAGTACTTTGCACCCACAAACTGTAAAGTCTCTCACCAATAATTCCGCTGACTTAACCACTGAAATATGGAAACATGCTTATCATCACCGAGAAATAGGAAAATGAGCCAAAGATGAGTCCTCTTAGTTGGTTACCCAGATGTCAGTTTCTAATCATAACTAAGTAAGTATATGGTTTTGGCCATTATAGCTATTTCTACGCACTGGTGATCAGCGATTTAATTAAATCATCATCAGAGAATACACAGATCTTTGAATATCTAGTATCAAAACATGCCACTGGAACTCTCTGAATAAGACTCTCTAAATAAGGCCTCACATGCTCTATCATGTGAGGAATGAGTCTGGCCACCTTTCCTATCACTCCCCTGACCATAAACTGCCTGGACTCTTTGGGCTTCGCATTTGGCTCCCTCATTTTGCTCCACTTGGAGCTGATAACCAAAATCCAGAATGTGTTCTGTTACAGATAAGGCCTCAGTGGTACTGGCTCTTTCAGGTTCATTAACACCAATGAGGGAAAGAGAGGGGAGGAAAAGGAAACCTCCCTTATTCGTTCTCCATTGTTCCTAAAGCTCATAGAGTATCTACCGTCTATGAGCTAAGAAATAACACCATCCATTTAATCTTTCTAAAACTCTATATTTTTATTTTTAGCAGAAGAAAATCAAACAGAAGTTTAATAACATGTGCCCATGCAAGAGACCCGGGGAAACAAAACGGTTCTGGGAGGCAATGGGGGGAAGGGCAGTCCTAAAACCCTATTAAACAGAACATACCATATATTATCAATTCTAAGACACATTTATTTCCACATTTTAATATATCTTAAACAGACATACATTGTATAATCTATAGAATGACTTATTTGGCATTGATTTATCTTCCATAAAATGAAGGTGTACCTTACATTGACAGCATCTAATTTTTTTTTAAGTTTATTTATTTTAGAGAGAGAGCAAGAGCGAGCGTGAGTTGGGGAGGGGCAGAGAGAGAAGGAGAGAGAGAGAATTCCAAGCAGGCTCCACACTGTCACGCAGGGCTTGAACTCACGAGCTATGAGATCATGACCTGAGCCAAAACCAAGAGCCAGATGCTTAACTGACTGAACCACCCAGGCACCTCTGACAGCATCTTATTTTAAATGAAATAGGGTCTTCAGTTAATTTTGCTGATGAAGAAACTGATGCACAGAGGCTAAGTACCTTTCCCAAGGTCACAGAAATAGGAAGGGGCGGAGCCAGGACTTGAACCCTGGCAGTCTGGCTCTAGAATCGAGTTTCTCAAAATCGGCACTATTAACATTTTGGGCTAGTTCTTTGTTGTTAAGGGCTGCCTTGCGCACTGTAGGATACTTAATAGTATCCCTGGCCTCTACCCACTCGATGACAGTAGCACCCAGCGCCAAGTTGTGACAACCAAAAATGTCTCCTGACATTGTCAATGTTGCCCGGTGGGCAAAATCACTCCTGACTGAAAATCATTGCTCTAGAGTACGTTTAATCACTGTGCAATATATATTCTTTCCTAAAAATGAAGACATATCTAGGGTGACTTCCACTACAACCAGAAAAAGGTTGAGTCCTCTCCAAAAATCAAAAACACTACTTAGCTTAACTTCTCTCCCATACAATGGTCCTTTCTCCTGATTTCTTTTATTTTTGCTCTGCTCTTACTGCCCTCCCCCATTTTAATTCTGCACAATCCTTCAAGCAGTATTCTTTCCATCCTCTTGCCACGTCTTATTTTCTGTTTGCTTAAGTTCTGACTTTCAGTTTAGATGGTGAACTGCAGTTTGGAAGCACCCCTAGAGGTGCTGAAGGCACTTGCTCCCCGCCCCCATCCCTTCACCAGCCTTTTGCAGGTGGAGAGTTCCCTGCTGCCTTTTACTGGCTCCACCTCATACCCTAGGGATAGGTAATGGGAACCACTTGCTTGCTCCAGCCTTGGCCAAATGAGGAAATCTAGCAGAGGCTTTCCAAAGGCTGGTAGCATCGTGCAATCCAGGCAATTAAAGAACACAATTTGATTATAATACGTTCTGATGAGAAGACCATTCTATTCTCAAAATCCTGTAAGTTGAGGGACCATATATGTGGTGGGTGAGTGCATGGCTTCTATATAGCTTAATGGCCTAGGTTTCAATCCCAGCTCTGCTGCTCAAAAACTGTGTGAGTTTGGGCTACTCCATCTTCCCCTACTTCAGTGTCTTCCTCTGTTCAGAGGGAAAATAGAGCCCCTACCTCATACAATTGTTGTAAAACACTTGTACTTGGAAGAGTACAACACCTGGTCTATGCAAACAACAGATAAGTGTTTGCGATCATTAGTAACCCAATACTAAAAACAGCTGAAGTATGTTTTCAGCTTAGCTTGATAGGTTGGTTTCCAGCCTAGTTTTTAAACAGAATACTCACATCCAAATACTAAATGTAAAACCAGAAAAAATATATAAGCAAATTGCTTACTTATATTCAGAGCAGGATGATGGACTTAGACTATCATTTTAGATTTGATATATATATATATATATATATATATGTGTGTGTATATATATATATATATACATATATATATACACACACACATACATGTGTATACACATACACACACACACATATACACACATATATACATACACATACATGTGTATACACATACACGCACACACATATACACATGTATATGTGTGTGTGTATATATATATATATATATATATATATATATATACATACATCAAATCTAAAATGATAGTCTAAGTCCATCTTCCTGCTCTGAATATAAGTAAGCAATTTGCTTATATATTTTTCACTATGATCAGAAGGAGAAAAATCAATAAAACCTATTTATTCTGAAACAGCAAATGAGAAGAAAGGAAACTATCTCAAATCTAGTTAATCTTATAGTCCTATAGCCAGACAGTTACTACCATAAATATTCAGAATATTTTGACTTCACATACAGATGTCTTTCCATTTGGGTAAACATGTATTTCTAAATGAAATTTACTTTGGGGGAGGAACCACTATTTTTATATCATGGTGTATTAAAACATAGATAATAAAATTATTTTGGCCTTTGAGACAGGGTGTTCCCTGCAAAACAGCAGGATATGTTCAATAAAGTTGTTTTTTAAAAAGACAACAGAGATAGCTGGCTAGAAATTACATGGAAAAAATTCATTTCACACAAACATGTTTAACAGGTAATCACTGAGGATGCTTGTGCTTCACAGATTAGTACTCAAATGTTTGCCTTCATAGTTGGACTTGATTTCTATCTTCTTGACCCCAAATGGTTGGCTAGACCAAGCGTTTCATATTTCAACCTGTAGTTTTGGTGATCAAGAGACATTAGCAGTGAGCAACTGAGATGTCTTCCCGGCCCTGTTGATTTACCATATAACAATAAGGATGCAAACATATGGACCTCAGCTTCCTCCCCTGAAGAGGGGAGGTGGTAAGGGTTCATTGTCATCACAGGGCATGCACACCTTTGAGGCTACCCAATGTCTGACACTATCTACAATTCATAAGTCCTATTTTCAACTTTCACATTAGCTTTCTACGTGGTACACAGCCATTCACATGAATTTTCAATAAAAATTTTCAATGAAATTTTGAAACTGCTTAAAAGAAAAGGAATCCCCAGGGTACAAGCCAATGCTATACAACAGTTGTGTCCAGCTCCATTTTATTAGGGAGTGAACTGGGCAAATAAAACACCATAAATAATAAGTTGTGGTCAATTTGGGTCACGTAGGAGGAGGGAGGCTAATGGAAACAATCAACCCTGGGCCAGAATGACAAAGCCAAAACCTGGAATCAGAAGAGCAGAAGTTACCCAGCAGGTGTCAACTCAGAGATGTGACTATGGATGAACATGGGAATAGCAGACATGATTCCAGAATCTGAACAGGGCAACGAATGAGCTGATTTGAGGAAAACGGTAATCCAAGTGATCAAACCAAGTCTGGGGTTTGTGACCTGGGACCAAGACAAGAACAGTCTAAAATAATTTTAGGAGATGGCACTGGTACCTCTTTTGAAGAACCAAGCACAAACTAGTAGTCGCCCTTACACACAGTTCTCCAATCCTCGCCTCATAAATCCAGTTGGCTGCAGCTACTGAGCAGCGTTTGTGGGCTGGTTTGCCATTTCTGTTCATGAGCACAAAGAGCAAAGTTTTTCAAAAAGAACCTGCACAGTCCACTTCATTAATCACCCTTCGGCTTGCTACCTTTTGCCTACATCTCAGGGTTGTATGTCAGTTAAATCCACAGCAGTTGTATTTTTAAACCAGCAATTATCCTCATTCCTCTCACTGACACCCCATACAGTTAGTCTGGTTTAGGTCCAAGGAAAAAACAAAAAGAAAATTATATACTGGCTAAAATAAATTCATATAAACATACCTCAAACTGGCTCAAAATCACTCACATAATTTTTAAGCAGCTCCAATCTGATTTACAAGTCAGATTCAAAGTTGGTTCTATACCAAGTATGAATTAATTACACAAATATTACCAAAACAACTATATAAAAAAAAGTCCAAGGCTTTGGCTAAGAAGGCTAAAAGGCTAAGACCTTAGTTAAAATATCGTTTAGAGAATATAGAGATATCACTGGAAAACCTTACCACATCAAGATAAATATAATAGTTTGGATTATATGTGTAAAAATAAGCATAGGTGGGAAAGAAAAGCTTGATGACAAGGAGTTCAGGGAAGAATTTAGCAATTCTACATCCAACCTGATCCATCTACACCCAAATGTCAACATATAACTTGCTTTTTCTATTGTTATGTTAAATAGGGGTGCTTACACTGGCCCTGATGATAAGAGGAATCTAGGGAAGGCAAAGAGTAGACCTAACATAATACCTCTTAAACTACAGTCAACTAACTCTAAATACATGTTTTCAAGGCAAGGACATGTGGATTAAACAAATTAATTCCTTTCTCCCCATTATCAAGCTGTCTTCTTCAATCATTACCAAGGTTGAATACCAAGCTACCAAATACATAAAAAGAATTGCCTCAAGAACAACTTTGGTAAAAGATGCTCATGCCACATAAACATGGTTATGTCAAGGTTTTTCTTCTATTTTAAATGTTGCCTTTTAGCATCTGTAATAACAAAAACTGTGGTCCAGTTGAAAAGAGTTCAGAAGACAACACCCCATTTTAATCATTAAAGATAGTCACTATTCCTCTGAAGCTATGAGAGGATTTGCTCAAGAATAAATCTATTATGGCAGAAAAAAACCACTTATGTAACAATGATATGTCTGTCTGCCACTAAGTATCTCCAATTCATTTAGCTCTATTTGCTTAGTCTCACCAATATGATGTTTGTTCATCCATTCATTCATTCATTCATTCAAATACTCACTTTTTGAAAAATCCAATCCATTTGCAACCCAAGGTGAGATTTAAGGTCCCCCAAGAATCTAATCCAAAGTCAGTCCTCTTGCTGTGTAGACTGATCTGTGGGTTTGGAACCTGTGTCCTTTATTAAGACCCTGCCTTTCCCAAAGAGAATTGTCCTTTCAGGTGCCAATCTCTGTCATAACAGCCCAACCTAGATGCTCCCCAGGAGCCCGTGACCCAGGCTTGGCCTTGCACTCCAGCATTATCAGTATTCAAGGTTCAGCTGCCACGTTACAGCCCTTCCACCTAGGTCTTGGCTGGATATTGTTACATCTTCCTAAAACCTCCTGCTTGCTCACTAGGCCTGTTGTCTGCTGCCAAGTTACTTCATCATGAAAATCTGCCTCCAGTTTTGATATTGACAAAATTGGCCTAGACTGATGCTACTTATGGATTTGGGGATTAATGATAACCACGTATCCTTCACATCTCATTGAATCTATAGGATTTTTGCCTGGGCATGCTTAGCTTTAAATGTCTACACTAACTTCTCTGTGTTCTGATTTCCTTCTCGGTAAAAGGGGGATAATGTTAGCATCTACCACAAAGGATACTATAAAGATTAAATTATATATATATCTTATAAGTATATGAAACATTTATATTTTATAAGTATATAAAACTCAGAAATTTACAAGTGTCTGGCAGATAAAACATACTCTGTAAATTATTATTATTATTGCTATTACTATTATTGTTGACTTCTTCCAGTAAGCTGCAGGATCCCTGAAGATGGAGACTGTGTCTATTCTATTCTTAAAACCCCTCAGACCTAAAGGGTGATTTGCATATCTTAGGCAATAAGTGGTTGCCCAATAAAATTGAATTACCAAGTACTTACCAAAGATATCTAGAAATATTATGTCAATCATATAGCTGTAGAAAGTAAGACCATAGAAATCAAACTGCCAACTTAAAGACATAAAGTCACTAAAAGAGCCAGAAATGCAAGACAGTCAAAAGCCCATACTGCTGGTTCCATGCACGGTCTTCATACCATACTGTTTTCCTGATATAAGAACCAATGTATTTACTCAGACCTTATGATTTAGATTTACTTCTCCTTGGGAAAGGGCATGGCATAGAGTACCTTGGGCATGCTCATTCATTCATTCATTCATATATTTATTAAGCTACCTCATGCCAGACTGTTTCGGGTGTAAGGAGACTACTGTACATTGGACATAAAGCATTGCCTCATGGAGCTTACATTTGGCAGGGGGAAAGTGAAGAGGGTTTAGAAAATAAAAACATTATTTTATATTAAATTGTGATAAGTATGAAGCATAATATTGAGGGACTGTTCCCTTAAATCACCTACAGTGACACGATCAGCTCCTGTTCCATTTATTCTTATCCCTTTCCAAAGCCACTGGACCAGCTTTCTCCAACACCTGGTCAGTGAAGGGAAATGTATTGATTTGATGCTGAGAGGGGTGTAACATTGTTATTTTGCTGCCAATCCTCATGCCAAAAGTCTATACTTCACAGCCGACCTGAGGAAGAACCCCATTACCAGTTACCGGCAGAAACTTAAGCAGCCCTAGGGAAGTCCAGCAGCTCACAGTGAGGAAGCTCTCTGGGATGGGAAAGGCATCACTTCTATTCAGCCACATGAAAAGAAGCAAATGGCCGCAATCCTGATCTGGTTTCCACCTCAAACACAACCACAAGATAAACAGAGAATTCGTTTGGTAGGAACAATTCTCTTTTTACAAATAGAAGATATGCTATATCACACTATGTGCTCTAAAACCCCAGGGATTATTTAAAAAAAAAAAGAAAAGAAAAGTTTTATAGTCATCAATTTCATTTTAAGAGTTTTGAGGCACCTTCAAGATTTTATGACCTTTTACCGATGCAACAATCCACAGATGGGTATTGCTCTTTGAAGCAAATTAATGTCAACCTAAGTATAAGTGAGTCAGACCTATGAGTTTCTAAGCATTATGGTTAATTATACTGCCAAAACCAAGCCTTTGTAGAGTAGTTTTAATTCACTGGCTTTCTGAATAAGCCTGCTGAAGAAATATTTTACTTAATGACATTAATTGTCTTGATACTGGGTTTGGATAAGTTGCTTTTTCATATAGCAACTGAATGGGGGAAAAAACGTAACAAACACATAAAAAAACATAGAAATCAATCAATAAAGTTCTTTTTTCCCAAATTACTACATTAAACCCTGCATTCAGGACCTGTCAAGCTATTGATCTACTCTTCATAATTCTCTGTTTCTCCCAAATAGCTATGCTCTTCAATCATGTTTGATAATTAAACATCGAAGCCTTGCCAAAGGGCCTGTTAAAAATATCTATACCTCTGCTCTGGGAAAGCCTCTGGTAGAAATGATATATCGAATAGTTTAGATTCAAATCACTGCCCTGATTTAAACCAGGTGGAAATAACACTATAAGTAACATAAATAATTGAGTGCTACCCATAACACCATATATCAAAGACCATCAAAGATATTTAATGTTGAAGGCCTTCCCAATACTAAGCCCCAGGAGATTTATAAGAGGTCAAGATGATTGGACCTCCTTAATTAGAATATAAATACATTTATTGATTTATTATATCAAACAGATCCATAAGTGGCTACTGATTTTTTTACATGGTCATTTTCTATTTCAATGACAGCCATCAATTAAGTATTAATCAGAATCCCCCACTTCACCTGTAGTTTTAGTGTCCTGGACTCAAGCAAAATGGGGCATTTTGTGTCATAATTCCATGCCATTCTAGCTTCAGAGTTTTGGAAATAGAATACCCGACACTAAACAAAACTTGTGTGAAACTGCCAACTCTGAGGCAACATATTATTCATTTGTGTATGTGTATATATCATGTATGTATGCCCAGGCCAGCTCTGCAGACCCATGAAAACCAAAATGACTTCTTCATCCCAGAGTAAAGAGGGAGAGAAGGAAAGGGAGGGGAAGGGAGAGAGGAAAAGGGGGACAGAGGGAAAGAGGGAGAGGGGGAGAGAAGGGGAAGGAGGGGGAAGGGAAAGGGGGGAGAGGGAGGGAAAGGGACAGGAAGAGGGGAGGGGGAGGAGAAGAAGAGGGAGAGGGAGAAAGGGAGAGGGAGATGCTTAGTTGTGAATGTTGCAGAGGGGACCTGGGGGTCTGACTGTTCCTGTGAAGAATGTGAACTAGTCGTTCAGAGCTTCTTCTGGCCCCCAGTTCCTGCATATAGTCTTTTTGTTGTTCTGCAGCTAATACGAACTTGCCTCTCTGTGCCTTCCCTCTCTGAAAGCTTTTCAGTTTTCAGAAATGGCAGTTAATGCAATTTCCAGCTTTTCTGTTGACATCTCTTTTCTTTGGTCATTTCCTCTCCCCTTCTGTTCTTGTACATTTATGCCTTCTCTATTGCTTCGCTGTCATAAGGAAGAGTTTTATGAAGGAGCAGAGGTAAACACGTGTGTTTAGTCTGCCCTATTTGGCCAGAAGTCTCCTCTATACCCTGGCATACCACTATAATCTAAATCTTTTTGACCCAAAATGGCTGATTTCTAAGGTGGGACTAACATTAAAAACAGTAAATGGCATTCCTTCTCTTATTCCTTCTCTTATTTCTTGCTCCTCTGGCTCCAAGGAATAGTTATACACAATTAATAATCATCGGCAGCACTACTGCAAGTAAGGCACATATTATGGTGGGGTTTACAGATAAATCTCAAAGTTCAACCCTGAATACCTAGCCAATGATTTACTCTTGTTAACATATTAAAAATAGGGAGTAACATTTAGGAAAACAGAAATAATTGAGTCATAGTGTCAGGGCACAACCCATACAATCCTGAATAGACAGGACAGTCATATGTGGAGTAAAAAGAGTACAGTTGATGGAGTAAAGATTACACGGAGAAAAGAATATCACGTCCTTCCCACCACTTGCTCTAGCCTGCTATTGAACCTCTTTACTCAGATTTTCAGTTCAATTATTGTATTCTTCATCGTTTTTATTTCCGGTGCTTTTGGTTTTTTTTTAGCACTCTTTTATATTTTCTATCTCTGTCACATTCTTATCTTTGTTCATGCATTGTGTTCCTGACTTTGGTAAGCACGTTTGTTACCATTATTTTGAATTCTCTATTCTGTAAATCACTTAGGTCTGCTTCATTAGGGTTTCTGGAGATTTATCTTGCTCTTTTGTTTGGAACATATTCCCGTTTCTTCCTTTTCCTTGACTCTCTGTGTTGTAAATTAGATAAAACAGTCATCTCTCGCAGTCTTGACAGATTGTGATCTCCTGTAGGAAATGAATCTTGTCACTCAGCCCAGCCTGAGTTCCTATTTGGCTCTCAAACTTTTGTGATTGCTCAAGCCACCATCTTTTTTCCCAGTGGCTCCCAGTACTTGAGTATATGCCAAGATTTGTCAGTGTCCCAAAGGGAAGAATCAAAGTGAGCACCTAGATACTGACTGACCAGAAGCCAGACCCTCAGGCAGCAGCTGAAACTATACAGTGAAACCTCTTCCAGGAAGAAACTGGGAGAAGAACATTTTTGCGTTCTCCCTCTGCACTGAGCCTAGGTGCATAGCCACAGCGGGTGCTCCTGCACCCAATTAAAAGCTGCTTCTTTGTTTGCTATGGTCCTGTGGGATTTATAAATGCAAGTGCCATTGGTTATCAGAGGTGGGTGAGTGGGGGCCCATTCCTTGAGTGGCAGCCATAAAAGTTGGGGGAATCCAGATGTGTGGACAAGCTCCTTCCAGAAAGATGCTGGCAACTTTGTTTTATTGTTGGACCAAGTGTGAAGGGAAGTGCCCACCAGCTCTTTTGGGCTTGAGGAAGGATCTCAGTCAGTACCATGCTAATTATAAGCCAGACACTCAGGCAGCAGCTTGTAAAGTGTGCAATCAAACCCCTTCCAGAGAAAGACTAGGACACGGGCATTTTTATCTGTTCCCTCTGTGCTAAGCCCTGGGGGGACAGCCCACTGTGACTGCTTGCTCCCTGTTAACTGCAGCTTCTTTGTTTGCCAAAGGTCCTATGGGATTCATCAATGCAAGTCCTGTTAGCTTTCAAAGCTTTCTGATTTGGGAGCCTGTCCCTTTCCAGTAGTGACCTTAAAAGTTGAAGTGCTAGATGTGTGGTCCCAACCCTTCGTGCCTCAGGGAGGGGCTGGGGGCTGGATGTTTCCTCTCTGTTACTGTATATTCTGTGTCAGTAGTAGGATTTATGACAAGAGTGTGTTTCAGCTTTTAATACCCAATTTGATGGAAGTATTTTTTCAGGTGCCTGATGTATAGGAGTCACTCAACCAGTTTCTAGAATTCTTTCAGAGGCAACTGCTCCATGTTTAGCTACATATTTGGTGCACGTGTGGGAGGAGGGAACTTCAGAAGCCTCTTCTGTCTCCACCTTGGTCCAGAGTCTGAGTTTTATTTGTTCTTGATGAAAGGTTATTCTTCATTCCTCAGTGGAATCAGGAGAACCAACCTGCTTCTATTATGAATAATTTTATTATTTAGCTATTTAAATAATACTATTTATTGAGCATTTAGTTTCTATCAGGCAGTATGCCAAATGTATGACACACATTAACTCATTTAATCTTCACAACTATATGAGATAAGTATTATCAATACCCAATGAGGAAGTGAAAAAATTGGCAGGAAGAGAGGTTAAAATAATTTGCCAAAGTCACACAGCTGACAAGTGACAGAGCTACAGTCTGAATCTGGTCAGCCTCCAAAGTTCACCTATTTACTTCTTTATTATATTACCTTAATATGCCTACGAAATTCCATGGCATGAAGAATGAAAAGACAGTCTACACTAATAACACTTAACTTTTCTTTTTTTTAAACTGCAATCTTTTAATTTTTTTTAAAATGCTTATTCACTTTTGAGAGAGCTAGAGGGCGAGCAGGGGAGGGGCAGAGAGAGGGAGACACGGAATCCAAAGCAGGCTCCAGGCTCTGAGCTGTCACCACAGAGCCCTACATGGGGCTGGAACTCACGGACCAGGAGATCATGACCTGAGCCAAAGGTGGATGCTTACCCGACTGAGCCACCCCGGCACCTCTATTTAACTTTTCTTTAAATACTTTGTGTGATGTCCATGACCCGTCTTACAAATACTGCAGATTATTTTGGGTATACACTATATAACAATCTTAGGCAAACTAGTTCTGGTGCTCTGGAAACACCAAAAACATTGAGCTTTTTAAAATATAAAATCTCACTGCCCTAGGCAAGAATGCTCTATGAAATTAGAGACAGATTTTGCTTATAATTTAATAGTCTTTTTTTCTCCATCATTTGCATAGCGATACAGCTTTTATAGAGTTTTAATTCTGAATTTACATTCCAAAAATGTCAGTCTGGAGGCTGGAATCCTAATAACTTTGCTGTATGCCTATTTTACTGAATACGTATAAATGTTTATTTTCTTTAAGCAGCATATTTTGGAGGTAAAATGTATTCCAAAGGCTTTAATCTAAGCAGAGGCTGTCATAAAACTTCCCTGGAATATCTTTCTCTTACAGTTAACCAAATTACATTGGGTATTTGAAGCAAATGAGGATATAACAAAGCGATGTGGGTGGACAAAATGTATGAACTGCATTCTGTTTATGGGACATTTTTACAATTGTATAGGCTGACAGCTATGCTTAGAGAAACAGTTGAAGAAAATAAAATCATTCACTCAATGGTTTATAAGCAAAAGAGAAAAAAAGGATGTTAATCTTCAAGATAAAAGTGTGGAGTCAAGAATGAGTTTTATGTAAAAAAAAATCATTACAAAGGTCCTTGAAAGAATGTAAAAGACAATACAATTTATAATGACCATTCGAAAGTGGGTCCACCGATCCAGAATTGGAAGCTTCTGTCCTTCTTTCTTTCTGTGTGTGTGTCTCTCTCTAAGGACGTTTCTGTCAGCTCGGGTGCATTTTCATCAGATTTGGAGTGTACATTTGGGAAGCCATGACTAAACATAGACCAATGACATATGCTGAATCGACTTGGGCAGAGAGATGTGGGAGGGGTACTCAGAGCAGCTGACGCTGAAGACACAGCAGGGAGGTCCCCTGCAATACGCACTGTGGTTCTCTAAACAGAGAAAGCCTACAGAGATTTTAAACGTAAGTCCCCAAATCAATAATTACAGTGGCAAGTGCTCTGAATTGCCCTTCTGGTTTTGGCTTGAGCTGCTTCTCACTTGAGCCACACAGTTTGATTCATGCACAGTGGCTGCACATTATCATTTGGAGGACTTTTAAAGACTATGGGTACCCAGTTCCCAGCCAGACCAGTTAATTTGGAATCTATGGAAGGGGTGGGAGTAGGGGGTAGATGCGTAGCCCCAAGGCACCAGCATTTTCAAAAGCTCCTCCAGTAATTCTAAGGAGCAGCCAGAGTTGAGAACCCCTAGTTCAGGGTGAGTAGCTGTGAGAATTTATTAAATGATGGTTGATAATTTTCTCTCTCCTAAGTAACATGGAAGAGACCAGCTAGTAGTATGTTAAATTAAAATATTTTGCTTATAAATAACTGAAAATATTTTATGTCAACTATATATGTTTGTGCTGCACAGTATACTAGCAAGAAGCTTCGACACAGAAAAGTTAGTGCCTTGCAGATCAGAAGTGGACTTGGTCTCAAGAAAGCCAAGGCGAGGTCACCCAAGTCCAGTGCTTTCAAAGTATTCTCTCAGTAGCCAGTGTAATGCGATGGTCCCAAATTCCCAAAGTGAACTTTTTCTATTATGTAGAATCCCATTGCTATGTAGCTCTTACTGTAAGTCCACAGTAAGTCCACAACAGAAACCTGAGTTTTAAAACCCAAATGTGAAGGTTCCTTTCATCTTGGGTAGCACTATTTGTTTTAGGTACTTTCAGTAGGAGGGTAATATAGGGTCTCTCCAAAACAAGTAAAGAGACCCCCTTCAATGTGCAGCAAAGCTCAAAAGAAGATATGCTCTGAGCTGACAAGCATTTCTCATTCTTCCCATGTGATCACCTTTGGATTCCAACCTAGGAAACAGAAGGGACTGGCTTGTTGCCTGCAGGCACATGACTGGCACTGATAAATCCCTGCCTTGCAGCATTTCAGACAGCTTTGATCAACGATTCAACGGGAGCCACAGACACCTGGTCTCTGTAAAGAGCCTCTTCATTTCCTCCACTGATCCAGCAGCTGCTCCTTCCTTTTGGGGACCCCCACGTTTATATATAGGCAGGGTTCAGAAGGAGGACACTGTGACATTGGTTGCTCTAATGCCTTCCTTATTCAAGGAGATGGGCAGCGGTTCTGTTACTGGAAGCAACTGGAAAGTCCAAAGCACTGTGCTTTCCCCAGGGGGAAATGCTGGTGCCTTGGAGACCAGGTAGTATTGTTATCAAAATAATTTTAGGATCCAAAAGAGTGAAGTTCAAGCACAGGGCCATCCGCAAAGAATGAGAAGAGTCTTACATTCCTATAACTATTTTCTTTGTCAGTAGTACTCATTTTGAAGTATAATTTATTCAATTACATTTGCCAAGTCAGTTGATACACACTACCCCAAGTGCCAAACATATTAAAGATGGGAGACGAATGAGTGAAGGTGATCAATCACAGATCTAAGTATAAACCACACCTCATGAGATGCAAAAAGAAGATGGGACCTCAGTGTCCAATTAACCCCAGCCAAACTATAGTAATCAAAGAGCTTTTACTTCCGAGCAGAAAAAACAGTCCTTAATTCAGACAACAACGTAAAATTTCCAAATATATGGCTCAGTCAGATTTATAGAAAATATCTGGTCGAAAATGTGTTCCATATGCCTGAAGCCACTCTATAAGAATAGACATTTCTCTCCCTCTCTCCCTCTCTCTCTCTCTCTCTCTCTCTCTCTCCCCCCCTCCCCCCCCCCCCCCGGTGTGTGTGAACATCATTTTGAAAGATGTTTGTGTTGTAGCTAACTGTTCAAGTCGAATGCTGACTGCATTTCTTAACCATCACAAAACCCTAAATTTGTGTAATTGGAGCTTCCTTTTGTTATCTGGAAATGGTAGGAAAACTCAGCTTTCTATATTGTTTTCTAAAGTATATTAAGATAAAAAAAGAAACTATTGCTACTATAAGAAAAGAGAGAGAGAGAGAGAGAGATTTCAGAGCTGAAGAATTTCTTTAGACAGAGTCCCACCACTAAGTGGACTCCAAGGGATAAGGGTCTGTAATGCTGAGATGAACTTCATTATTAGGTTTTTTTTTTAATGTTTATTTATTTTTGAGAGAGAGAGAGAGAGAGACAGAGCACGAGCGGGGTAGGAGCAGAGAGAGAGGGAGACACAGAGTCTGAAACAGGCTCCAGGCTCTGAGCTGTCAGCACAGAGCCCGACGCGGGGTTAAAACCCACAAACCGTGAGATCATGACCTGAGCCGAAGTGGAACGCTTAACTGACTGAGCCACCCAGGCGCCCCCATTATTAGTTTTTTCCCCCCTTGAATATGTCTGTTATCATTCAGCTGCCCCTCTTCATCAGTGGGAGGAACAATTAAATAAATTATTTAAGTTATTAAGTCAATAAATGTTTATCAAGTGTCTGTCATGTGTGAGGTACTAGTTAAGACATAAGGTCATCCATACAATAAAATTCCACACAGTCCAAAAAGAATGAGGAAAATCTATACAGGATGCTAGGGGAAAACCCAAGTGAAAAAAAAAAAAAGAAATACGAAAGTATTTTAAAATATTCTTCATTTGCACTTTTAAAAATGATTTATATTTGTATTTTTATATGCACATAATTACATGGAAAACTTTTGATACAATGCACCAGGAACTACTGACAATCTCTGGGGACTGGGGTGCCTTTGAAGTAGAAGGGAAATTCAGTTTTCATCACAGCGTTTGCGTGTTTTTCACCATGTACATCTATATTTCACATTTCATAATATAAAAATGTTTAAGTTACAAGAACTATTTTCTAGAGTAGACCTCACTGTCACTAAGTGAGAAATGATTTGAAATGAAAGATGAAAAAAGTGATTTCAAAGAAACACAAATTTTCATAATTTTACCTAGTGTTCAAATGTATTTGAAACCCTAGGACTCAATTTTCAAGTAAAATTAGTATTCAATAAATGCTTAGAGATTTGGGAAACATGGAAAATCATACATAACCATACACCTGCACCCCAACCCTAATTTCCATGCGTGCATATACGTACATACTGTGCCTTACGTCTTAAATCTGTCTCTTCCTGCCCACCCTGGTGTAAGGCCGCCATTTGTCTCAAATAGCTATAATGTAAGACACAGGATACCTGTTACCACACATGGCAGTTTATAAACAGAATTCTATGTTGTATACTCACGATGGGTGAATAGAATACATCATATTTTCCCTACACACAGGCCTGTGGGGGGGGGGCATCATACACACATACACAGCCTGACATTTGTGTATTTGGCAAGTGGAGCTCCTCACATGCTTCTTCTTTTGCAGTGCATCATTCAATGGCTTAGGATATAAAATGTTTTCCAACTCAGAGACTTATAATGCTCATGTTCAAGCCTACATATGGTATTGTCATGAGAATTAGCTAAATGAAACATAGGAGAGTCCCTAACTCAGAATCTTAGAACAAATCAGCAACTCAGCAAATGTTCGTGGACTATATGTTGAATACCTATGTTGAAAGTGAATGCAAACCTATGGGCGTTTTAGAACATAGCCTCTAAAAGAGCTATGACAGAAAACTAAAAATATGATAGGTTACTAGATGCTTTGCTCTTTCATCAGATAAAACAGTAAACAAATCAATATATCAAGACGGTATTTCCAATGTATTAAAACAAAACATGAACAAGGGTAAACATCCCAGTACTTATTTCTGGAAGTGATGCTATAGTAAATGTTGACATTAAAGAACAGCTTCTTTTTTTTTTTAGTGTTAATTTATTTATTTTTGAGAGAGAGTGAGCGCGTGCACATGGCACGTGTGTGCGTGTGCGTGGGGGAGAGGGGGAGAGAGACAGAATCCCAAGCAGGCTCTGTGCTGTCAGTGCAGAGCCCCTCGCAGGGCTTGAACTCTGGAACTAGGAGACCATGACCCAAGCTAAAATCAAGTGCTGGGCACTTAACCAACTGAGCCACCCAGGCGCCCCTAAAGATAGTTTCTACTTCATTTTCCAGCATTGAAGAGCCTTTTCCTTTTCCACACCAGTTAGCATTTTAAAAGAAACTTTCTGCTTAAATAACAGGTTTTTATGCCAAGCACAGCCAGTAGGCTCATTACATTAAATAAGAGTATAACAATTTTAGGATGGCACTTTAAAAAACCATACCCAAAGAATGAATTTTACTTTCTCAAGGCACTTGAACATGCACTGTTCCATTTATGCTTTTCCACAGTATGGTATAGAAAGAAATACGGAGTTGTCTCAAAAAGTTTAAGTGCTGGGACTCCTGGGTGGCTCAGTGGGTTAGGCATCTGATCTCTCCATTAGTGAGTTCAAGCCCTGCATCAGGTTCTCAGCTGTCTGCTGAGAAGAGTCTGCTTAGGATCCTCTGTCTTCCTCTCTCTCTGCTTCTCCCCTGTTTACCTGTGTGCTCCCCCTCCCTCCCTCCCTCTCTCTCTCTCTCTCCCCCCGAAAAAAAGGGGGGGGGCCCTAAGTGCTACCTCCCAGGTCTCTACCACCAGGAGACTCCATATCTCCTGGTTACCACAATGCTACCACACCATGAAATCGCAGGACACCCCTGACATAAGAAGAGCTTTCCACAGCATGAAAAAGGATGCTATATTTGATGTACATCTCTGCTGTGAGAATTACACCAATTTCAAAAATGATTCCAGTTTTTAAATGCATCTGCTAGAATCAAATAGTTATGGTATACATCTCTGAGACTATTAGTCTTAGCTCATTAATAACATTTTTATTGGTAAGTATAAATCAGAAAATAACATAATAATTAACATAATTCCTGTCATTTATTCCACTGGTGCCCTTCTGTGTGTAACATGTTTCACACCGACACTAGTTTATGTTCACAGCATTAACTTCTTTGTGGTAGAAAATTTATGATGTAAAAATCTCCGGCAAACTCAGCACAGCCAGTAAAAAAAAAAAAAAATTATGCTAGTTTATGTGAGTTGATGTCAGGTTTATATGGTAAAACTCTTTTGCCTCACAATCTAAAAGTTAACAGTAAAAGTACTGAAAATTTATCTCATTTGTAGTACTGACAAGGAAGAGTAATTTTTTTCTTATGCCACCATTCTCTTTAAAGCCTGTTTGTGACGAGAACTTTTACCAAAAGTCACTGTGGCACTTGTCACTCTCATGGTGACTGGTGGTCAGGGTCGTCTTTCATTGTTTGTAGGATTGATGAGGTTTTGGGGTGATAGTAGGGTTAGTGGGGTCCAGAGTCGACACCCAAGAAAGAATTCTTGAAGACGTCTTTGGTGCAAAAAGGTGATTTTATTGAAGCACAGGGACAGGACCCGTGGGCACAAAGCGCTGCCCCGGGACCATGAGGTTATATACTAGAGTTGGGGGAGGTAAAGTCCAGGGGAAATTTCTAGTGAGATTTTCATTCCAGGATAGTGGAAGCCTCGCTATTGTCAAGCTAAGGTTGTTTTCCCTCTACAAAGCATTAGCATTAAGACAGTAGGGAGCTCCTAGAGAAACATTCTACTCTGCCAGCCTCAAGTATTTGTCAATGGGCTGCAGGGTATGAGGAAATTTAGTTCTATCTGCCATTTCCTTCTGCCTTTGTTTCCCCACAACACTGTGGAGGGTGATGGAGACTTGGGTCCTGCAGGACAATGGTCTCTATCAGTTAACCATTTGTTTTTCCCCTTTCCTTTGTTCCTGGGCAGCCAGGAGTGCCAGAGGAATATCACACACACCCTACCTGGGCAGGTGTGGGGGCAGGTTGTGGCCTGTCAGCTTGCCTTACGCTCCTTCAACAGGATTACCATGGGCCAGAAAACTAGGAAGGTCTAGCTCTTTAAGAAATAAAGTCCTGGGGTACCTGGGTGGCTCAGTCAGTTGAGCGTCTGGCTTCAGCTCAGGTCATGATCTCACGGTTTGTGAGTTCGAGCCCCGTGTTGGGCTCTGTGCTGAAAGCTCAGAGCCTGTTTTGGATTGTGTCTCCCTCTCTCTCTGCTCCCCCCACCTGCTCGTGCTCTGTCTCTCTCTCAAAAATAAATAAACATTAAAAAAAATTAAAAAAAAAAAGAAATAAAGTCCTCAAACACTAAATTCCCTTTTCGATAACACAAATACTTGATTTCAGGGGTGGGGGACAAAAAAGGAAGAAAGTAAGTGGTTGTGTGCAATTTCATATTCAAAATGCAAAGATAATACTGCATTTTTAAACTAAAAATCTCATTTCTGGAGCACACATGTGAAGATAAAAATGTCACATGAATGGGTTCATTTTACCATATAACCTTCCTTTATGACAAAGGCAACAAAAGCTCAAATGCCTTCTTTAATAAGAGCCAATGGATAAAGATATCATTTTTATGTGGGTCTATAAATTTTAAAATGTCAAGTTGTTGAAATAGTGAAGAAAAGGCATCCTGGGTAGATGGAAAGGAATAAAAAGTCCATATACTGACACGAAACTCCTTTGTTTAATTGAAATCAATACTTTAAAAAAAAATGGCTGTCAGCCCTGGGCCCTGGGCATTCTCTATTTCCTTAACAAATCCAGTTAGGTATTTCAGCTCTGCCCCTCGCCCCAGGCCCATACTTCTCTCTCTTACAGAAGTTCCCTCTTACTGATTTAAGGGCACAAGTTCATTCTCCTCTGGCTTTTGCTTTTCACACTGAAGTTTCTATCTCTGAAAGGAAAACCTATAAATCAGTTCTCAGTACAAATGAAAAGTCAGCAATGCCAAGGATGAGAGAAAGGTACCAATGATATGAGGGCAAATTCATTCTTTTTTTATTCACAAGCAACCACTCTGTGTCAGGCCTAGTTCTAGGCCTTGGAGACAGATGTAATGACAAATATTATTCAGTTTCTTGACTCAAGGTGCTTAATATCTGGTCAGGGTGAATAAAATGAATTAAAGTTCAAGCACATGTGCTAATAAGAGCAGTATAAATAAAATGAGATGGTAGTCCCAAGAACAGTGTTCTGGGCTCTTTTGCACCAAAGTTTCACTGGCTCTAGGGCCTCTTATTTACCAAGTCAAAGCACCACCAAGGGGCAATTGGTAGGGAAGAAAGACAATTCTAACAGTGATAGCAGCTTCTGCAATGCCCAGTACACTGAGCATGGGTTGTGGAGAGGTGAAGACAACAAGGTCCATTAACCCCACTTCTCACACTTGATTAGAGGGGAGGGGACTTCACTCCACTTGGCAGAGGGGAACTGAGGAAGAGAGTAGCTTCCATGGGATATAGGCAGCAACCTCTGTCCAGGTTTCAATCACTTCTCATTATATACTTCTACAGTGATCATATTCTGCAAACCAAAAATATGAGACATGTGGTCTGTCAAAGCATAAGTTTTTTTTTTTCAAATTCAAACTAGATATATTTATATAAACACTTTTAAAGGCCAAAGACTGAACCACATATGCTTGACAAACAGCCTTGATGAAGTAGGGAATGGTCCGTAAAGCTCATTGCATGTGCTGGTATAGAGAGTTACAAGTTTCACCAAGTTTCAGCATACCCAAGTTACATGGATGCTGATGCTGCAAACAAACAAACAAACAAACAAACAAAAAACAAGTAGAAGGTTGTTTTTTGTTTTTTTGTTCTTTTGTTTTGCCAGTTGCTGACAAAAATTTAAATTCTCTTTCCTGAAGATTTTAAATAAAAGTCTACAGGAAGGGAACTCAACAATATGCTCTAAAAAAACTATACCAATGGCACTCTAGTTCCATTCCTTCCAAGAGAGAAAAGTTACACCTCATTCATCCCAAACTTAACAGGCATCAGAAACACATACATGAGCAAGTACACAAATAGGAAAGGCCAAGAAAATTCCCCAGTAGGTTCGGGTACTAAACTTCATGAAGGTGACGATAACAAGCAAGACATTTAGAGCTTCACAGGCCCCATGAACTCATATTTTGCATACAAGTATAAAAACTTTGCTTCTCTGGTTTAACAGCTCATAGCAGGTTAGAGAAAAGAATATAGAAAGATGGTAGAAAAACTACTTAAGTTAGGCATATTAACAGTGCCGGTACTATAAATATTTGTTCTGTGAATGAATGAATAAATGAATGACTAAACAAGTCACATCTAGTAGCTTTGCAATAGGCAATGTATTAAAAGCTAATCAAAAAACATCCAAGACCCATAATAAGAGAAACTATTTATAAATCATATATCTGATAAGGGATTAATAACATACATATATATATGTATATATATATATGTATATGTATATATATATATATACATATATATATACATATATATATATGGACTTTGCATTTCTCTAAAGAAAATATAGAAATGGTCAACAAGCATATTAAAAGATGTTCAACATCACTAATTATTAAAGAAATGCAAACCAAAACCACAATGAGATATCCCATCTATTAGGATGGCTATCTAAAACAAAAACAGAAACTAAAAATAAGTGCTGGTAAGGATATGGTGAAACTCTACCTTTGTGCACTGTTGTTGGGAATTTGCACACCTATGTTCATAGCAGCATTATTTACAATAGCCAAGAGGTAGAAGCAACCCAGAGGATGATTGAAAATGATGAACAAGGCATGGAATTTATATACCGTAGAATTATTACTCAGCCTCTAAAAGACCAACATGAAAAGATGCTCAACATCACTAATCATTATGGAAATAAAAATTAACACCACAGTAAGATATCATCTCATGCTCATTAGAATTGCCATTACCAAAGCAATCTACATATTCAATACAATCCCTATCAAAATAACACCAGCATTCTTCACAGAGCTAGAACAAATAATCCTATAATTTGTATGGAACCAGAAAAGACCCCAAATAGCCAAAGCAATCTTGAAAAAGAAAACCAAAGCTGGAGGCATCACAATCCCAGACTTCAAGCTATACTACAAAGCTATAGTCATCAAGACAGTATGGTACTGGCACAAGAACAGACACTCAGATCAATGGAACAGCATAGAGAACCTAGAAATGGACCCACAAACGTATGGCCAACTAATCTTTGACAAAGCAGGAAAGAATATCCAATGGAATAAAGACAGTCTCTTCAGCAAGTGGTGCTGGGAAAACTGGACAGTGACATGCAGAAGAATGAACCTGGACCACTTTCTTACACCATACACAAAAATAAACTGAAAATGGAAAGACAGGAAGCCATCAAAATCCTCAAGGAGAAAGGAGGCAAAAATCTTTCTAACCTTGGCCACAGCAACTTCTTACTCAACACGTCTCTGGAGGCAAGGGAAACAAAAGCAAAAACGAACGATTGGGACCTCATCAAAATCAAAAGCTTCTGCACAGTGAAGGAATCAGCAAAACTAAAAGGCAACTGACAGAATGGGAGAAGATATTTGCAAACGACATGTCAGATAAAGGGTTAGTATCCAAAATCTCTAAAGAACTTATCAAAGTCAACACCCAAGAAACAAATAACCCAGTGAAGAAATGAGCAAAAGACATGAATAGACACTTCTCCAAAGAAGACATCCAGATGGCCAACCGGCACATGAAAAAGTGCTCCACATCACTCATCATCAGGGAAATACAAATCAAAACCACAATGAGATACCACCTCCCACCTGTCAGAATGGCTAACATGAACAACTCAGGCAACAACAGATGTTGGTGAGGATGCGGAGAAAGAGGATCTCTTTTGCACTACTGGTGGGAATGCAAACTAGTGCAGCCACTCTGGAAAACAGTATGGAGCTTCCCCAAAAAATTAAAAATAGAACTACCCTATGACCCAGCAATTGCACTACTAGGTATTTATCCAAGGGATATAGGTATGCTGTTTCGAAGGGACACATGCACCCCAATGTTTACAGCAGCACTATCAACAATAGCCAAAGTATGGAAAGAGCCCAAATGTCCATCAATGGATGAATGGATAAAGAAGATGTGGTATGTGCGCACACACACACACACACACACACACACACACACACACACTGGAGTATTACTCGGCAATCAAAAAGAATGAAATCTTGCCATTTGCAACTACGTGGATGGAACTAGAGGGTATTATGCTAAGTAAAATTAGTCAGAGAAAGACAAATATCTATGACTTCACTCGTGTGAGGACGTTAAGACACAGAACAGATGAACACAAGGGAAGGGAAGCAGAAAGAATATAAAAACAGGGAGGGGGACAAAACATAAGAAACTCTTAAATATGGAGAACAAACAGAGAGTTACTGGAGGGGTTGTGGGAGGGGGGGTGGGCTAAGAAAAAAACCACCAAACTCCTAGAAAGAGAAATCAGCCCTGTACTCACCAGAGGTAGAGGTTTGGGGGAGGAGGAAGGTGGTCAAAAGGCACAAACTTCCAGTTACAAGACAAATAAGTAATAGGGACATAATGAGATGACTATAGCTAACACTGCTATGTGGTATATGGGAAAGTGGTTAAGTGAATAAATCCTAAAAGTCTCATCAAAAGGACAATTTTTTTTCTTCTTTCTTTTAACAAAAAGAAAAAAGAAAAAGTTGTATCTATGCGAGATGATGGATGTTAGTTAAGCCTATTGTAGTAATCATTTCACAATATATATAAATCAAACCATCATGCTGTATGACTTAAACTCGTACAGTGATGTATGTCAAGTATTTCTCAAAGAAACTGGAAAAAAAGAGGGAAATTCTGTCCCAGGTTATGACATAGATGAACACTGAGGACATCATGCTAAGTGAAATAAGCCAGTCACAAAAATACACATACTCTCTGATTCCACTCATATGAGGTATCTGACTAACGTAGTCAAATTTCATAGAAACAGAAAGTAGAATGGTGGTTGCCAGGGGCTAGGGAGAAGGAAAAATGAGAAGTTGTTGTTTAATGGGTATAGTTTCAGTTTTGCAAGATTTAAAGGCCCAGAGACTGGGTGCACAACAAATGTCAATATACTTAACATGACTAAACTATACACATAATAATGGTTAAGATGGTAAAATTTGTTATGTTTTTATAATTAAAACTCTTTAATAAGACATCCAGAACCATTTATTGCATTAATAAATATTTATACACATCAGTTACGCTCACTACCAATTATCAATGCTATTGATATTGACCATTAAAAAAGAATGGACACCATTGGACACAACAATAGACACAATTACATACTTTCAAGATTGTCCAATACAAAATAGTTTTTAAAAGTGGCATTTGCAGTAGCAAATTGCAGCTGTTATAAAATTCATTAATATGTGGCACTCCATTCCCAGACAGCGTAAGATTAAGAATTTCTCTATTTTGCCTCAAAAAAACCCCACCCTAATTAATAAAGGTATTTTGTATTCATTTAAAATAAACTCCTTTGTGATGAAGAAAAAGCCCTTTTTTATCATCCTGAATCATGCAGACTAGAGATCTATATTGATTGAGGTCTCTGGCTAATTAGTCACCACACATTTCTTACTGTGTAGATACAGTCTAACACCTATTACATGACTTACAAGCAATTTTGGAATTCTTGCAGGAATGTCATTTTGGAAGATGGATCTATTTTTGATTCAACAATGGTTATTAATCTAGTATCCTGAAAAAAATCAGTAGGCATCCAACACATTTAAAAGTGGTTTGTAGGGGTGCCTTGGGTAGCTGAGTAGATTAAGCATTCAACTCTTTATTTCGACTCAGATCCTGATCTCATGGTCGTGGGATCGAGCCCTGTGAAGGGCTCCGCACTGGGCATGGAGCCAGCTTGGGATTCTTTCTCTCCCTCTCCCTCTGCCCCTCCCCACTACACATGCATGCAACTGCGCTCTCTCTCTCTCTCTCTCTCTTTTTCTCTCTCTTTGTGTCTCTCTCTCTCTCAAAATAAATAAACAACAAAATAATAAAATAAAATAAAACAAAATAAAAGTGGTTCATGGAGGTCTAGAATTTGCAGTTTCCAAACTACTCACAAATTTTGGTAATCCTAAATAATTTCTGTGTAACTTTTATCTTGTAAGATATCTCAAAAAGGAGCAAGCCAGCTGGATAAATTGAGGGTCAACAACCAAACAGCTTAAAGCCAGAATTAATTTTAGTGGTGGAAATCCTTTTATATTCAATGCAATAGTTACTTTTAGAATACTTTCATTTTAATCATGTGTTCAGTGCTATAATTATCTATCTCTACCTCACGAATGTGAAAAACATTGACAAAAGTTTAATGTAAAACCTTATAAAGATCTACTTTGAATTATCTTCATACATCATAATTAACTCCTAGTGCATACAAGTACTCAATAATTTCATTTTTTTTGCTGAATGAGTAACTGAATAAGTGATTTATGTCATATTTCTAACCTTAATTATGGTTACAGCATCATCAAGGCCCCAGTAACACCACTACCACCAGCATGAAAGCACTTATAGCTCCTAGAGCATGTTCAGGTGTTGCAACGAAAAATTTGGGCACATAATCCAAATCCTTTAAGACAGTCCAAATTAAACAAGCCCAAACACCAGCAAAACTTTTAATTTAAAATTATTACTCCTGGGATGCCTGAGTGGCTCAGTCGGTTGAGCGTCTGATTTCGGCTCAGGTCATGATCTTGGGGTCTGTGAGTTCGAGTCCCATGTCGGGCTCTGTGCTGACAGCTCAGAGCCTGGAGCCTGTTTCAGATTCTGTGTCTCCCTCTCTCTCTTACCCTCCCCTGTTCATGCTCTGTCTCTCTCTGTCTCAAAAATAAATAAATGTTGGGGCACCTGGGTGGCGCAGTCGGTTGAGCGTCCGACTTCAGCCAGGTCACGATCTCGCGGTCCGTGAGTTCGAGCCCCGCGTCGGGCTCTGGGCTGATGGCTCAGAGCCTGGAGCCTGTTTCCGATTCTGTGTCTCCCTCTCTCTCTGCCCCTCCCCCGTTCATGCTCTGTCTCTCTCTGTCCCAAAAATAAAAATAAACGTTGAAAAAAAAATAATAATAAAAATAAATAAATAAATAAATAAATAAATAAATAAATAAATGTTAAAATCATTACTCTAACAATGTGGTGACTAAACTACTGAGGTAGCTAGACTACTTTTTATTTTTTCAAGTCACACACACAGTCACTTTCTTTGTAAAGAAAGTAGCCAACTCATGTACATGGTTATTAAGTTTTCTGTAACTGACTTGGGTGGACAATGAATAGACAATTTCACTGAAGTTTCGAGGTCAATATCCATAAAGCTGACAATGTTTAACAAGAGTTAAAAGGAAAACAACTGTTAACAGTGAACCCTTGCTCTGTTTTTAATATTTAGTGGTATGATCTTTAATACTTAGCGATATTACCATAATGCCAGAGAATAGAAGAGACACTGACAAGCGTTTGCTTTGAGACAAATAAGAAATAAATTTGACAGTTGAGAAAAACAAAGGATTTTTAATGGGAAAGAACTGATTGGAGGGAGGTGATAAGGAATGTGAATAAAGATTTCAGAGAGCAGCCTCAGAACATGCAGTAACAGTTCTCACTAAGCTTGACTCATTAGGCCATGTTTAGGACAGAAAATAGTAATTACCTCTTCTTTACCAAATGGACTAGTGAACTATGACAGGAACTGATCAAACTCATAGAAAAGAAGGAAGAGGGAAGACACAAGACACTATGTGACAAAGGTCAAGGCAGAATGAAATGACACAGAGGGAAAAAAGGTATTGGCAACTCCCAACCAGTCCACTCAGGACCAGGTGGAAATCGTAGAGAAGAAACATGCTCAACTGTCCACAACCATCATCACAAAGATGTGCGATATAGAAACTGAGTCTGGGAGATTCCCCCCAAACTAAAGGCTATGAATGTCAGACCAACAGTGTCCAGCTCTGAGTGCATATTAGCATCACATGGGGAACTTTAAAATTCCTGATGCCCAGGGGCGCCTGGGTGGCTCAGTCAGCTGAGCGTCCGACTTCAGCTCAAATCATGATCTCACGGTTCGTGAGTTCGAGCCCTGCGTCAGGCTCTGTGCTGACGGCTCAGAGCCTGGAGCCTGCTTCAGATTCTGTGTCTCCCTCTCTCTGACCCTCCTCCACTCATATTCTGTCTCTCTCTCTCTCTCAAAAATAAAAAATAAACATTAAAAAAAAGTTTTAAAAAAATCCTGATGCCCAGGCCCCTCTTAGAAAGACTGATTCATTTGATTCATATTGAATCTGTGTGTAGAAAGTATTCAAAAGCTGTCCAGGTGATTCTAATCCATAGTCAGAGCTGAGAACCATGATTTCCATTAACCATTTAACAGAGAAGAAACTATAGCCAAAGGGGAATTGTAATTCATCTTCTCCAATGATTTTTTGACTTTTTTCTCTTAATGATATCCTTGGCATCTGTTGACATTGTCTGTCATGGAACAGGCAACAAACTGGAAAACCAGAGCCCTCAGTCTGAGTCTTGATTCATCTGCATCACCTCAAGCAAGGCTTTTCATTCCATAAATGTAAAGCGAAGGACCAGACAGTCACACAAACTCCTCTGAGTGAAGAGAGGCCATTTTCTTGCCAAAGGAGCTTCCTCCAAAGTGGCTTCTTGTCTTCTTCACTGTTGCTATCAAAGTCTTTTTATTTACCAGCAGATTCACACTACTGTCACTTCTGCCCCATCATCAACTCCTACCCACACTTCTCCCTGAAAAGAGTTTATTTACGGGATATGAAGGACGCCTGTCCTCCATTTCAGAAACTTATAACCAAGTATTTATGAGAGGGCTTCCTCTAACATCTATCAATTCTCCATCAGAAGATAGTATTTTCAGATATGACACAGGGCCCTATCTTGTTTAAGCTCTCCAGTAATGTTTGACTTAGAAAACAATTCAAGACAAACAAAAAGATAAGTCACATTTTTAATATGATGTTGATATTGAAATTCTATACATGGAGTCTACCTGATATATCAACTTTCTCATAAAATTCTGATCTGTAGAAATATTTTATATTCTAAATAATACTCTAGACCCCAAATTGAACCAGCAAGGTTGAACTAGAGCAGGGGGTCAGCAAATTATGGATCAGTCAGATCTGTCCACTGGATTATTTTTGTAAATGAAGTTTTATTTGAACACAGTAAAACTGACTTATTTGTATACTGTCTATGGCTCCTTTCACACTACAACAGCAGAGATGAGTAGCTGTGACAGAGATTATATGGCTCTTAAATCCTAAGATATTTACTATTTGGCCCTTTACAGAAAAGTTTGCTGACCCCTGCACTAGAGGGTGAGACTGGGGAAGGTTGTCCTCAGACACTTATCCTGCTACCTCAGAGGACCCAGCCCCTACCACAGCCTACCACAAAAAAGTTTGTACTGTTATACTCTGATAAGCCTCTGGCTCCAAGGAGATTTCTCACAGATGTTACACTAGATGATGTAACCAATCAAAAAAAAAATTTTTTGAAGTCTATTTCTTCCATGCATTAAAACAGAAAAATGGCACGGGTGGGGAGGAAAGGAAAGTGATGACTGACTGACCACATAAATATTCCCTATCTCCCACCTAAAATCCCATGAAATAACTAAAAATGTATTTTGAAATGTGTAAAACATCCTTGTAAACTAAGAAAAGGTTCCATGGTGAAACAGAAAGTTTAAGGAAATACCACAGACAAGATCAATTCAATTCAGAAGCAAAACCAGAACAAAACCACATCCCAAAACTCACAGAGACAAGAATTGCTTACAAAGTAGAAACATTTGGGGAAAGTCAACTCAAGGGAAACTGAGGCAGGATACCAGGAGAAGCCCCTGAAGCATTCATCAGAGACTAGGTTTGGCATTCCTAGCCATTTAAGCCTTCACCACTGTTAACCTTGTGCTAAGAAACAGGCATCAGGGACAGTGTCCACTGGCTAAAACAGTGAGTGTGGGGCTAGAGTAGGAGAGACAGAGGGGCTCCCTGACACCCAGAAGACAAGTTACTAGCATTTTCGGGAGAATGTCCTGGTCCTCTCCATATTAACTGGAAATATAGTATGGTAGGCAAAACAGGGAGGAAAACAGGGATTTTCAAATACAAAGATAAAAAGATAAACAAGAATCACCAAATGATTTAGAAAACCCAACACCAAACTCAATGGAAATAACACCCAAGGAAATGAAGCAAAGAGAAGATAAATTTAGAATAAATACATTGATATTTTCAAGACATGGGATTTGATATTTATGGGATCCACAAATATATTAGAGATCTTTTAAATTAATTTTGATCATTGGACAAAAAAACGGAATAGACGGGCTAAATAGTAAATTGTATTCAACTGAATATGAACTTGGGAAACTGAAATAACAAGTCAAGGAACTCTCACAGAACGCATAACAAAAATATACTGGGTGGGGGGGGAGGGTGCATGCGCACGTGTGCGCACTATTACTCAGCCACAAAAAAAGAGTGAGATCTTGTCATTTGCAACGACATGGATGGACCTAGGAGCCATTATGCTAAGTGAAATATGTCAGACAGAGAAAGACAAATATTAGATGATTTCACTTATATGTATAATCTAAAAAAACAAAGCAAACAACAACAACAACAACAAAAACCAGAAACAGACTCATAAATACAAAGAACAAACTGAGGGCTGCCAAACAGAAGAAGGGTGAGAGAAGGGGCAAATAGGTGAAGGGGATTAAAAGGTACAGTCTTCTAGTTATAAAATAAATAAGTTCAGAGACAAAAAGTACAGCATAGGAAATATAGTCAATAATATCATAACATTGTATAATGACAAATGGTGGCTACACTTGTGGTGAGCACTGAGTATTGTATAGAATTGTTGAATCACTATGTTGTACAGCTGAACCTAATACAGCACTGTATGTCAAATGTACTTCAATGTTAAATATAAAAAAAACAGACTTCCAAAATATGAAAAAAAAGTTAAGAGACAAGGAGGATGGATCAAGATATTTCAATGTATGTCTAACAGGTGTTTGGAAGGAGAAAAAAAAAAAAAAAAAAAGCACAGAGAGACAAAAGTAAGTAAAAAAATCTTAGGGGAAAAAAATCCCAGAGCTAAAAACACAAGTCTCAAATTGAAAAGGGCCCAAGTGCCAAGCAAGATGAATTAAATTATATTTGCTATACTGTGGTGAAATTTTAGAACATCAAAGTTAGTGAGGAGTAAAATAGTACAAGCTTGAAAAGAGAAATAACAGATTACCTACAACGGTACATATTGATACCAGATTTCTCATTGGCAACACTGGAGTGCTAGGAGAGAAAGGACCACACTCTTTGAGTATGGACAGGATATTATTTTGAATTGGTTCCCATCAGACTAGCAAAAATATATACACATTTTTCAATCCTTCTAGCTTTTAGAGAACTTACCTCCACAGACCATCAATGAAATAATTCCCAGGTTAGTAAAAGAAATTAGTCTGAGAAAGAGGAAATTACAACAAGCAGAGCAGAGGAAGGTAAAACCTTGGACAAGGGATACCACCTCTTTCAAGTAAGAAAGAAGGTCAGACCCCTGACACATAATGGTGGCCCTGTGGGTGGGAAGCCCAATTTTTCAAACCAATGTCTTTTCTCTTGGGAAACGCTCATCCCAATATGCAACAGGAAGACCCACTGTGAAAGGGCAAGATATAGCTGCTCTGAGGGGCACCTCTGCCTGGGAAACTGGATACTGGGTTCTAGGAAGAGAGCTTAGAAGTAAGAGTCAGCAAACCACTGTCCCTCTCCCAGGTCTGTATTTGTTCTTTCTGGGTCTTGAGTTCCTTATTTGTCAAGTGGTGAAAAGTGTGCTTACCCTTTCTTAAAACACTGATCCCTCGCCACTTCAAGCATATGTTTTGTAAACCAACACTCTCTCTCTCTAATGACAGGCCTTTAAAGATGAGTATTACATTTCATCTCTTGGCTATTCACTGGTAGCTCCAATGTCAACAAACATTTATTGAGTTCCTGATCTCTCCAACTTCTTTGCTCAGACCTAGAGAAGTACAGAGGACTGAAACAAGATCCAGTCCATGAAGGGCTCCTACAATGGTGGCTAGCAACCATTTCCTATTCCTCCAATTTCACTACAGTCTCAGTCTAGGTCTCCAATACTGTCTGGGATATCTCCAGCTGTTGGCTGGGGAAATCCCTAGTCTGCATTTTTAAGCCCCAGAAGCAAGTAGTTGCGTTATGCACTGTTTCTGTAAGGCCCACATCCCATGCTCTTTGGTGGATCACTCAGGGCACTGAGCATTCTGGGTGACTTGGCCTGTGGTCTCATAACCCCTCTATATCTGATCAGAGACTGGGATGTGGTTCTGATTCTCAGTTTCAAAGCATAAATGGGATCAAATAGATCCAAGGGTTTGAAAGAACTCAGGCTTACAGGAGGGTGAGAGGTTACTACTAATCATGATCATCCTAGATACTTATCAAATACCGTGTCAGGGATTTTACACACTGTCACAACCACCTTCCAGGGAAGAATTACCACATGCACTTCACAAGGAGCAGGATGGGAATCAAGGAGGTGGGGTTATTTGCCCAAGGCTCCTGCTAGTAAATAACAGACAGGATTTGAAGCCACATCTATCTTACTTCAAATACCATGACCTTTCTATTGTGCCAAGCTGCCTCCTTCTATCCCTGACCAACCATGCTGTGGGTTGGAGATGGAGTTGTCTACGCTATATTTTCTCCTCTGACATACTCTCAGGCAGATGCAGACTTGTCTAAGATGAAAGCAGTAATTGGGAGAAGAGATGGAAGAGGCCTGCATCAGGCTTTCCCACTGATGACTTTCTAGTTCTTCTGTGCACAGAGTTGTTGACTCATCCTCTTCCAGACTAGGAAAAAACGTTTGCAAAGGCTTCTGCTTGAGACAAAGAATGGAACCCTAGAGAACATTCAAATAGTACAGCACTGCTGGCCTGGAAAGCCTGAGGAGAGGGAAGGAGATGAGGGGCTAGGAGAAATAGCAGGGTCAGAGAAGTCTAGGGACCTCACAGAACCCATTGGAGACAGATGACTTGAGGCACTGAATAGGAATTATGAGTCAGAACTTCTCTGGAGGACGACAAGGACTGTGTCCAGTAACCTGAGCAGGAACCTGCTCCATAACGCTTATTTGGTCCCTTGCTGGTCCTCATTTACTAAGCACTAATTCTGGTATGGAATTGGGGATGCAAGGTGAATGAAAACCAGTCACTGTCTGTGGACCACCAGGTCATTTCCATCCTTCCCTCCTTTCCAGGTAAAATTGCCCTGACTATTATCACCCCTTACAAGAACAGAGCATGCATACACCTTCCATATTACACATCCACACACAAATTCTGGGTCAATTGCAAAAAAAATAATAATTCCAGCTAAAGCCCCATTTCTACAATATGACAAAGAATAAGCAAAATACCCAATCTTCTGAATGGAAACATGGATATTTCAAAAACACTAAGCAGCCATTTACCTAAACTGTCCACCCAAGCACAGAGTAGCCTCCCAAGACACAAGGTTATCAGGACATTCCATAGCAGAGCAAAGGTGATCTGAACTCTGGCTATCCTGAGCCTTTGGAAAGAAACTGAGTCCTAAGATGGTACTCTAAATTCACTTAGTAGAACCCTAAAAAGTAGAGGTAATGGGCAAGCAAAGAGGGAGCCTCTTCTAGTGGGGGACAAGAAACCCACTGACTCTGAGCTGAAGGACAGAGAAGACCTGCTTACCACCTTATCTCCACTCTAGAGTCAAGTTCATTACCTCTAGAATAAGCTAATCATTCTGCAGAAGATATTAGTACAAATTCCAATGATCCAAAACCCATTGTGCTGTGCTAGATGATGACAGAAAATCTTTTGCCAAAGGCATAGAAGTTTCTATGGAGAGCCCAGAAAGGGAACCTCTCTTTCCCTTGGAACCTTCTGCATTTCCCGTTATCAGTCATGCCACACTCCTTGCTCCTAGAATTGAACCAGATCTTGACATATCCAGGGAGGAGGTATAAGACAATGTCTGTCCTCTAAATTAATATGTAAATAACAAGGATTCTGTTACCTTTCCAACATCCCCCTCCTCTTAGTCACTCCTAATGGAAGACTTTTCGACATTTTGGGAAAAGAACACTGGACTAAAGTAGTCAGGGGATCTGGCTTCCAATTTTGTCTCTACCACTCTTTTAACCAGTAACCTGGGCACATCCCTTACCTTTTTACATCAAGAGTTTGTCATCTGTGATTTTATGATGATAATGTGAGCCTCTCAGGGTTCCTAAGTAGCTCAAATAAGACTATTATATGAAAGTGCTTTAAAAACTATTAATCACAATATAGTGGTATTTTGAATGATTTTGTTTGATAAAACCATGCAGTAAATACTGTTGATACTTGAAATAAAAAAGGAAAGATGCACAAAACAAGAAATAATATTTCCAGTAACACTGAGAGTCAGATATCTATCTATCTGTGAAACAGATATCTCTACTCATGCTAATACATGGGCAGGTAGTTAAACTTTTTGGGTTTTCCTTTTACATTTTAGAGGTAAATGTAAAAAAATAGCTAAACATCTTTCTAAAAATGGAGAAAAGAACAGCCCATTTTTCCCTTCCCGAGCAGTCTGAGGAAACCACAGTAATAAGAGCTGGATGCCTCACATTGACTCCAGCTAAAGAGTGTGAATACCTCATTTCAAAGTTCAGAAGGGAAATCATAAGCTGTATCAAGCATCGTGTTTTGTGTCAACCTGCATCATGAACCTCTCCAAACTTCTCCAGGAACAGTATTAGTTTCAGGGTTGCTAGCTCCCAATTTATGCCCTTCGAATAGCTATTTATCATAACCCAATTCCCTCATGCCACCCATAGTTGCCCAAGAAAAGGGTGCATTTTTAAAGTTATGTCCCTCAGTAATTTATGAACCTGGCAGAATGACGTCAAAGCCATTTGAATTCCCAGAAGAAATACACACTACAAATGACGTGAATTGAAATTGATCCAAGGGGCTATTAAAATGGATGTGTGCTGCCGCTTGTCTCATAGGTAATAAACGATGCTGTTCAAGCAAGCGGTAATGCAAAATATCAGAAGGATCTGAGATAGTAACTTGAGATCATTCTTCTTGGAAGGCACTCATTTTGAGAGGCAAGTGATAGTTATTGTCTAGAGGCAGTAATAAGAAAGCATGGTATTGCCTGGATTACATCTATCGTATGGTCGATTGCCATCCTCAGGACATGCACAAATGTGAAGAGTAAACACAATCTGTATTGTCCTCATTTAAATTTCAGCCAGTAGAGCTGATCTCGCATGTGATAACAAAAGATTTCTTCAATTGCCTAGGAAATTTTTTTCTGCTGATAAGTCTCACAATCTTGTTCTTGTCGCTAAGATGGTGTTTTAAAACAACCATTCACAGTTATTGTTACTGTTCTTATTGATATACAAAAACTGCACATTTTTAATGTATATAATTTGGTGAGTTAGGACATGTGCATCAACCCATGAAACCATTATCTCAATAAAGCTGTTACAAAAAATAAAAAATAAAATAAAAGCACATGTATTTTTTTAAGTACCATGTGGGCTATTACAGGAGCAAGATGTTAATAATGCTAAAAAAAAAAAAAAAAAATTGGCCATGACTGGTGGAGAATATATAGCTGTAGCCACTGAGACGGGCCAAGACCAGGCCCCCCGTATAAAGGAAATTTCTCATGCCCGAAAGCATGAAAACTCCCTATGTTATGTGTGCCCCTTGGTTAGGCTATTTTAAAAAAATTTTTTTTTTCAACGTTTATTTATTTTTGGGACAGAGAGAGACAGAGCATGAACGGGGGAGGGGCAGAGAGAGAGGGAGACACAGAATCGGAAACAGGCTCCAGGCTCTGAGCCATCAGCCCAGAGCCTGACGCGGGGCTCGAACTCACGGACCGCGAGATCGTGACCTGGCTGAAGTTGGACGCCCAACCGACTGCGCCACCCAGGCGCCCCTGGTTAGGCTATTTTAAAAAAGACCCTGTCCTTCAGCAGTTTGGAAAGGTTTGAGCTTTGGGGTACAGGATCCATGTGGAAGAGCTCTAAATGCAGAACAAATGTTGCCGATTAGTTCCATGTAAGGTAACAGTTAAGAGCCATATGTCTATGATGTAGCTCCCGACGTCAAAAGGAAATCTAAAGTCTAGCCTGGAGCGGCTCAGAACACATATTTGACCTCTGCCCTGCAGAATTTGCTCACTAAACATCTAGAGGTCAGAAAGGCTATGGGAGCCACTTCAGGGAATTGGTTCCAAAGGAAGTCTTGTTCAACAAAAAGCTATATTGATTTTTCAACCATATTGTATTGTTTTAAGTAACAGATAAGTACTGATTTGTGTTACCCAGAGTAATACACATGGGGATATGAGGCTCCTCATTTTCTGCCAACCTAAAATTGGTATTCACATCTTAAGGTGAAAGCAAGTCCACCAATAATAGTACATAAACATCAAGGACCAGGAATATAAGCCCCTAAATAAATAACTAATTCTTCTAACATACTTCATTCATTCTCTCCAGAATTTCTGTATACACAGGTGATCTTCTTTCCAAAGGCATGTGCATGAGGGCTTTCTCTCAAGGAAAGATAAACTGTACATTTCTTTAGAATAGGATCACACTTGGGGCATGAGGATGGCTCAGTGGGTAAAGTGTCCGACTCTTGATTTCGGCTCAGGTCATGATCTCACGGTTCACAACTCTGAGCCCCACGTTGGCCTCTGTACTGACAGTGCGGAGCCTGCTTAGGATTCTCCGTCTCTGTCTCTCTGCCCTCCCCTGCTCGTGCTCTATTTCTCTCTGTCTCAAAAGCAAATAAATAAACATTTTTAAAAAAGAAAAGAAAAGAATAGGATCACACTTTCAAATATTGGGATCAAAACTGATTAGAAGACTTTGTTGACTCCCTACCAGTGAAAAACAGTACGTTCAGAAAAACTATAGTGGAATCCCTAAAATACTATTTCTTAAAGATACGGATAGCTAGATAAAAAACAAAGAATCTCACCAAGAAACATCAAGTAGGACAAAACTCATATCTGTTAAGTCTCTTCTAGTCTTCACCAGTGACCCCAACCACAATATCCTGTGGTCAAGCAGAAGTCTCTGGCAGACGCTGCCCACATTGCCTGCCACCCCCCCTCCCCCCACAGCTCACTGTTTCCTGTCCCAATGGCTTCCACTCAATTCCTTACTTTGTATTTAAACAAACTCCTTGCTTTGTTTGTATTTAAGTGTCACTTAGGTGAAACCATGCTTTTCAAATCACCAGAACAAGACCCATTAAAAGGCATCCTTTTCCACTTTCAAGGTTTTTTAAAACTTCCTCATCTTACTCTGCCCTTGCCAGTTTTCTCTTGCCATCACTGTTAGGCTCAAGCATTCACCTACGTTAAGGTCAACAAGTATGTGGCACATGATTAACAACATGGCTAGGAGTTGGCAGAGTAACTCTCCCTCCCAAAGATGTCCACTTGCTAATCCCCAAAATCCTTAACTATAACAAAGAGAATTTGCAAAGACATTAAGATTAGGAACTTTAGAATGGAGTAGCCTGGATTTTCCAGGTGGATGAAATCTATTCAAAGGAGTCTTTGGAAGCTGAGAACGCTTCCCTGTTGCACTCAGAAGATGAGGTGGCAGACAAGGCAGGAGAAATCTGAAGCATGAGAGGGATTCAGCCCACCACTGCTGGCTCTGAGGACAGAGGAAGGGGATGGCAAACTAAGGAACATGGGCAGCTTCTAGAAGCTGAGAATCACCACCCCTGGCCAGCAGCCAGCAAGAAAATGACTGTGTTGTTTTAAGCTGTTAAATTTGTGGTAATTTAACAATACAAAATTAATACAGTGGCATTTGTTTATAACAGCTGTAATAAATTGCTTTTCTTTAATATTTACTACAGGCTTTTGCCTGGCTCTTTGTGAATTGTTTTCATAAACACTAGAATATGACTAGCTTATTATTTTACCATTTTATTGCTTTTCATGTTTCACTATTATTTGATATTTTTAAATTAAGATTTATAATGTCTTCTATAACTGGGTTTAGAAATCTATCTTGTCAACCGATCAGGAGAAGAAGTTCTAAAATTATAGTCCTACAGCCCCAAATTATTTAAATAGGTACATTCTTCATCTGTATAAATATAATGCTAAGTTCTAGGAAGGCCAAAAAGATTTGGTTGCTTAAATAAGGAAGAATCAAATTTCAGGATATGGAAGTTTTAAATTCTTTCAAGTAGGATAGCCCTAGGGGCCATATCAGCAATGTCTAGAGAGACTTGGTGCTAAGGAAATATGATAAAGAGTTTCATTCAGTCGCTAAATCTGTGTCAACAACATACATTCACACTCACTCTCACAAATGGAATTTGCTTCAAAATAAAATCTCTCAAATTGGATGACTAATCTTACCATTTTCCAAGGCCCAGATTATCCATAAATAATAATGTAATTTTTCTTGAAACATTCTTTGTTTATCAAAGTTTTGCTACTTTGATTTCTCTTTTGAACCAGGTGTAATATCTTACTAGTTCTCTCATTAACAAATGAGTTAAACAATATATTTGACATGTGTATTAATTAGGGCTCCAGAGAAACAGAACCAATAGTGGATGGATAGGTAGATAGATAGATGGACAGACAGATGATAGAATATATTTGTTTTTTTAAATTTTGATTAGATATATATCTCTATATATACTATATGTATGATAGGATATCATATATATATGAAGAACACTTGTAAATATTTTATATACACATATAATAAATCTATGTCTATATAGAGATAGAAATAGAGAGAGGTGGACATAGAGATAGAGGTGGGGATAGAGAAAAGAAGAGAGATTGAGATAGAGATAGTAGATAAAGATGGACATAGAGAGGCACTGGCTCATGTGACTGTGGACTCTAACAAGTCCAAAATCTGCAGGGTGGGCCAGAAGGTGGAAGACCCAGGGAAGAGTTAATGCTGTAGCTAAAGGTCAAAGGCAATCTGCTGGCAGAACTCCCTCTTCCTCCAAAGAAGTCAGTCTTTTTTCTATTAAGGTCTTCAACTGATCAATCAACCCAATGGATGAAACCTACCCATTGTATGAAGAGTAATATGCTGCCCTCAAAGTCTACTGATTTAAATGTTAATCTCATCTAAAAAAATACTTTAAAGGAAACATCTAGAATAATGTTTGATCGAATATCTGGGTCCTGTGATTTAACCAAGTTGACACATAAATTCAACCATCACAACATGGGTCAACATTATATTTGAATGAAAGCCAAGATTTACCTCTATAAAAAAAATAATAATAACCTTTAACAACTGGCAGGCCTTTGAGGCCAAGTTATGCTGGGTCTCTTTCACTTCCAAAAGCATCACTGCACCCCTCCAAAGTCAGCCAGGTCTTCATAGTACCCATTACCATGGGGAAGCCCCCAATCATTCACCGCTGCAAAGCAAAGAACTCCAAGTATCATTTTAGTGAGTCGTGTCAGTGATCTTCATATATGTAGGGTCACCTATGATAAATATTCTCATAGTACCTGTGCTGAAATAGCTTTTAAAAATTAAGTCAGCATTCACTCAAAATACTGATTGAACATTTACTGCAATCATGTCATTGTAGAAGATATAAAGAAGCAAATACCTCAAGGAGCTTAAAATACAGTTGAGACAATATACAACACATCTGTTCAACATACATTCTTAGGAAGAGGTCAAGTTCAGACACTAGGTATGTTCACCTGAGAAGGTCCACTCTAGCTATGCTACTATTCTAAAGAAAATGCAACAAGATGCACAGATGATGCTGTTAAAATGTGACGGACAATGTTATCTCTATTTTCACGACCAGGTTAAAGATTGAGAGGCTAAACCCAACACTAACTAGCTCAGCCATGAGGTCCTGCCTGTCCACTTGTACAGCACCTAAAACATTACCAGTCCTCATCCACAACTTCTCTCTGGGACTTTTTAACAACCCAGCTCACCAGAAAACAATCTGTCATCTTTTCAAACACCCACATAAGGATACATTCCAATTTCTCTAGAGATATCAGTGTCAGTAACTCATTTGAGAGGTCCTCCCTTATCAATACAGTTATGTGTACTTTGGACCTGACTAATAGGAACACTCTTATTCAGTAAACATAGATATCTTAGCTGATTGGCAACCAGGAAAAGGTGTTGTAAATGATAAACTATACACAGGTGTAGTTCAGTTTCCTTTTAATACAGTAGTTTAGGTATTGGCTGAAGAAAATATCTAAAGTTTAAAAACAGTTAATTATTTAAAGTGATGGTTAAATTCTATTTTATTAATATCATTTGGAAATGATTCATCCCTTTACATTCACTTAGCTCCATAAAAGTTGTGAATCAATCACCACTCTTGTCATTTTAAGCACAAAACAAAATAAAGTGGTATTCAAAATTACCAGTTCTTGACATCTTCTCTAGACCTTTTCTTGCTCCCAACTTTCCTTCCTTACTTGTCCCTGTCCTTGATGTTTCAGTATTACTTATCCTTTTTTGGAGAAGGAGGATAGTTGTCTGGTGGGGATGGGAGGGGTAGTTTTTGTTTTTGCGTTTTGAGGGGTTTTGTTTCTGTTGCGTGTGTGCGTGTGTGTTTGTTTGTTTTAATTATCATCCTAACACCTAGTACTCTTTCTTGGTCACCTGGATGAGGAAGGTGTTTTTTAAAACCTATACACTGCAATTTGATAGCAAATCTGGCTACCAAGATCCAAGACAAGCTCCAAACTGGGGCGCAGCAAAGAAGGAGCCCCACACAGTCAATACATTCAAATTTGTACAGTTTGCTGGAAAGCCCCTAATTTTACAAATAGCCCTAACTTTATGTAACAAACTGGCTTACCACTCAGGATTATATTAGAAATTGCAAATATTAAGGGGTGGGCAAGGGCAACAGGCTGACATGCTGTTTACAGCGGAGGTTGTACTGGAAACAAGAAAACCTACAATGAGCAAACACATTGCTCAAACAGTAAAGTCTGGGATCTTTTAAACTGATGAACTATATATATTCAATAACCGTACACAATTTGGTCTAAAAAAGCACATTATTACCATTTGCCCTCAATTTTTAGATATACGTTTTCACTTTTTAATGTTTCAGAAATTGAAATCAATATTAGAAGTGATGTGTTCCTTTAACATAGTAGTGTTTCTTTCCTTTAGTGAAACTCAGTAATCCTACAATGTAGAATTTAAAAAACGAGGTGATGAATATGCATTAAAAAGTTGAATTGGGTTCACTGTCCTCTGGATTGAGAGCTTTCAACATTTTATAGGGATTTTCATCCCAAATCTGGCATTTTTATCTCTTAATTTGACTTAAAGGGGTAATCTAGAAAATTACATTACGTAGAACACTACATTCCCCATAGATGCCTGATAAATAAATGATATAACCTAAGCATATGGAGCTCCCCAAAAATGCAGCCAAGGGCTATCACAAACCATTGCTAGTTTACTTTCTTAGTAAGTTTTGTTTTTTCCTGATTAATGCTGTTTGACTTTCCTGCCTTTTTAAAGACCTACCCCAGGGGTAACTGGCTCAGTAAGTCAGAAGAGCATGCAACTCTCAATCTCAGGGTTGTGAGTTTGAGCCCCATGTTGGGTGCAGAGATTACCTAAATAAATAAAACTTTTAAAAAGTAAATAAAGACCCACTTGAGTGAAGTTTAGAGGCTTCATATGATTCAAAGTATAATTTGTCAGCTTCCACATTAAAAAAATGTACATATCTTTTCATTCTCACTCAATAAAGAAAAGCTATATGCTTGAGCAGACAGTGTTTCTTGGCTATTTGTCTTGCTTTATTTGGGTAACAGTTAACTAACCTAGTCCTCAAGCTATCCCTCAACACACTAAAAAACTAAACTGCCCTTTGAATATTTATAAATCTTTCTATCTGACTGGCACTGTGATCAATCAATGTTGCACACAAAGGTAAAGGAAATGCAAATTCTGCTCCCAAGGGGCTCAAGACGGTGTTGACATAAAAACTGAGGTCTTATTAAGAGCTGACCATTAATCAATAAATTACATGTGCAATATACTCCCATAGCCCATCCCAATTTTGACAAACCAAAAGACACTTCTATAGGTCACCCCAATTTCAATAAACTCAAGTACACTCTCAAAGCTCACTCCAATTTCCACAGCTTAAAAACATGCCGAGTAGCAGAGAACTAATAAATAGCTATTGTCATAACTGCTAACTGCATATCAGAAAAGGACTCACTTTGGCAGAGATTTTCAGTGCGCCTAAGTGTAATTTAAGCAATCACACCCATATGTGTGTGTTCTTGCTATCATTCCACTCTCTTTCTCTCTTACTCCTGAAAAGTATATTTGAAGGAAAGTAAGAGTTATAGGAATAGCCTTGAGTCCGCTCATTAAGTGAATCATTCAAAAAAATTTATGGTTTTATTATTAATAACAAATTACTTGTGACACCTCACAAGATCCATCCACAGTAGGCACTGCCAGAGAATCCAACCTAGTATAATTCTACATATGAAATCAGAATGATAAGATTTAAACTTGAAAAAGAGTTAGAGAAGTTAAAATTTTCACCAAGGTACAGGGTACCCTGACTGCATGGTAATCTCCATGAGTGTAGCTATTGTTCCTACAAAAATTAGATGCATCTGACCCAGAAATTATCCATGAATACATGAAAAGAAGAGTAGATCCCAAACCTATCAAACCATGTGTGCCAGTTCAGCCACTGGCCCTTCTTTCAGCCTTTCAGGGAAGCTGTCTTCCCTTCCCCAAGCTTCCTGTATTTCTCACTACTATTTGCCATGCAGGTACTGGTAGTCAATAGGTCTGAGCAAAGAAGAAATGGTGAAACCAACAGTTACTTCAGTCGCTACCGTACAATTCTCAGGTTTTCTTCCCAACTGTAGGCATCACTCAGCAGGCTGAGATTGGCCCCTCATAACTAACCACAATTTGGCAGGGCCTTCCTTTATCCAGCACTCCCTCATGGGTCTTCTCTGTGGTGAATAGTTTTTGTTTTACTTGAACCAACACCTGATCCCAAGGCAGCTAAGCCTAAACCCTGTGGGTGGGAGAGCTGGACTGTCCCCACCCACTGGACACAGAATCTTGGCCTCTCTGTCTCTGTGCCTTCCATGGAAAGGCTGATACAGGTTTCACCTCTTACCCTCCCTTTATTCTCCCACAAGAGATACCAATTTACAATGCTCCTTGCCTCACCACTGCTATGAAATACATAAACAATTTCGTATATTAAAATAACACACTTTCCTAATTTCAAGCTCCACTATAAAGCTATAGAAATCAAAACAGTTTGGTACTGTCATAAAAACAGATAAATTGATCAATGGAACAGAATGGAGACCCCAGAAATAAACCTAAGTATATACAGTAAATTAATATTTAACAAGGGAGCCAAGAATACTCAATGGAGAAAAGATAGTCTCTTCAATAAACAGTGATGAGAGAACTGGACATTCATATGCAAAAGAATGAAACTAGATCCCTATCTTACACCACTCACTAATGTGAACTCAAAATGCATTAAAGATCTGAAATAAAAAACTCCTAGAAGAAAACAGGAAGAAAGCTCCTTGACACAGGTCTTGGCAATGATTTTTGGATAGGCCACCCAAAGCACAAGCAACAGCATTGAAAATAAACAAGTGTAAAAGCATCAAACCAAAAAGCTTCTACACAGAAAAAAAAATCCACAAAGTGAAAAAACAACCTATGGAATGAAAAAAAAACTCTTGCAAACCATATATCTGATAAGGGGCTAATATCCAAAATATATAAAGAACTCATACAGCAGCTCAATAACAAAAAAAATCCAATTAGAAAATAGGCAAAAGAGGGATGCCTGGGTGGCTCAGTCAGTGGGGCATCTGACTTCAGCTCATGTCATGATCTCACAGTTCGTGGGTTCGGGCCCTGCGTTGGGCTTTACACTGACAGCTCAGAGCCTGGAGCCTGCTGTGGATTCTGTGTCTTCCTCTCTCTCTGCCACTGCCCCACTCACGCTCTGTCTCTCTCTCTCTCAAATATAAGTAAACATTAAAAAATTTTTAATAAAAAAGATAAAATAGGCAAAAGAACATTTTTTCAAAAATGATTTATGAACGGCCAACAGGTACCTGAAAAGATGTTAACATCACTAGTAATTAGGGAAATGCATATCAAAACCACAAAAAGATATCACCTCACACCTGTTAAAATGACTGTCATCAAAAAGACAAGTCATATAACAAATGCTGGCGGAGTTATGGAGAAAAGAAAACATTGTTTTCTGCATTGTTGATGGGAACTTAAACTGGTGTAGCCAATATGGAATACAGTATGGAGGGTCCTCCAACAATTAAATATAGAACGACCATGAGATCCAGCAATTCCACTTCTAGGAATACAGCCAAAGGAAACAAAAACACTAACTCAAAAAGGTACTTGTACCCCCATATTCATAGCAGCATTATTTACAATAGCAATGACATAGCAGTGATCTAAGTGTCCATCAATGGATAAATGGATAAAGAAGTTGTGGTATACATATAGAATGCAATATTATTCATCCATGAAAAAAGGAAACCTGCCATTTGCAACCACACGGATGGAACTTGAGGGAATTATGCTAAGTGAAATAAGTCAGAGGAAGACAAATACTGTATGATCTCACTTATGCATGGAACTCAACAAAACCAAACAGAACAAAACAAAACAAAACAATACAACCCAACTCCTGGGGAAAGGATTTATGGTTATCCAAATCAGGGTGTAGGAGGGAAAGGAATTGGAGGAAGGTGGTCAAAACGCACAAACTTCAGATATAAGATAAATAAGTACTATACATATAATGTACACCATGAAAACTACAGTAAAACTGCTGTGTGATATATAAGAAAGTCGTTAAGAGAATAAATCAGAAGAGTTCTCATCACAAGTAAAAAAGAGGTTTTTTTCTTTTGCTTTCATTGTATCTATATGAGACGATGGATGCTAACTAAACTTATTGAGGTAATAATTTCACAAACTATGTAAGTCAAACCATTATGTTGTACACCTTAAACTTATACAGTGATGCGTATCAGTTATATCTCAATAAAATAATAAGAACTAGTCAGTGAGTGCTTACTGTGTACTAGGCACTGTGCTAATTGTTTCCCTTATATTGTTTTATAAATCTCAACAAATCCATGTATTTACAAAAGGGAGAACTGAGACTCAGAGAAGTTAAGTAACTCCCATGGGATCATACAATTAGTAAATGGCAGGGTTAATATTCTAATCTATCTCCAACACTCAGGTTTTATCTACTATCTTTTCCTCCTTACTCAAGCGTAAATTCCCTACCCAACTTAGGTATAAGAAAGCACCTCTATGAGGGAGCTATTTCTTTTTCACAGAAGGTTATCATACAGGGAGGTAGAGAGGTGTCATGGAAAAAGCACTACTTTTAGTCCTGGATCTCACACACGGTGAATCTCTGGCAGGGCGATGCCTCTCTGGGCTTCCAGTTCCACACCAGGAAAATGGACCTGGTAATGCCTGCTCCTCAGACTGCGGAGCTGAACAATTAAACATGAGAGGCTGTATGTGAATGAGTTTTGACAAAAACTAAACAGGCACTACAACTGGTATTATTAAAATATTTACATGCATCTACCTAGAAATGTGGATGAGTCACAAGTACTCAGTTTTGGAGATTACGTTCATTATTGTTAATATTTCCAATAGTGTGCCCTACATGCTTTTCTATATGGTAGATATTCAAAAACTATCATGTTGTTGGAATGATAATAAATATGTTTATCAACCATCACAGCCAGAAAGCTGGTATTAACTGGCAGCCATTTAAAACAAGAAATTAAATTTATTTCAAAATTAACTAAATGTTTGCTAATTCTATCTTTGACCAAACTGCCTGAATCTGTTTGGGCCAACAAGAACACAAGTTTGCAGGTATGCTGATTTAATTAGTAGCCATGGCAGGTTCCATCCATAACTCAGCATAATGGACTCCACCATTTAACATCTTATTTCCATACTCCATTCTAAAGGCAGAGGGGAAACCTTGAGAGAGAAGAGAGAGGTTTTGATGCTTTAGTCCTCAAGTAAATGCAAAACAATTTGTCCCACTGTGTATGTTTGATATGGACAGATCCTCAGCAAAATTACCGAAAGTTTAGGAGTCAAAACTAGAAACCCAAAACATAGGCTCCATACAAGAACACCTTCACTAGGGAGACTTAACTGGCTGGATTTCTTTTGTTTCTTCTTTTTTTTTTTTTAGCTTATTTATTTATTTTGAGAGAGAGAGAGAGGGAGAGAGGGAGGGGGGATAGAGAGAGAGAAAGAGAGAGAGAGAGGGAGAGAGAGAGAATCCCAAGTAGGCTCTTCACTGTAGTTCAGAGCCCAACACAGGGCTCAATCCCACAAATCATGACATAATGACCTGAGCTGAAATCAAGAGTCAGACATTTTCTTTTTTTTTTTTTTTAATTCTTTTAAGTTTTTTTTTTTTAATGTTTATTTATTTTTGAGACAGAGCATGAATGGGGGAGGGTCAGAGAGAGAGGGAGACACAGAATCTGAAACAGGCTCCAGGTTCTGAGCTGTCAGCACAGAGCCCGACGTGGGGCTCGAACTCACGGACCGTGAGATCATGACCTGAGCCGAAGTCGGATGCCCAACCGACTGAGCCACCCAGGCGCCCCCAAGAGTCAGACATTTAATGGACTAAGCCACCCAGGTGCCTCTGGATTTCTTTTCTAAGCTCAGATTTTGTTTTTGTTTCAAACCAGTGTCTCCAGAGAAAATATTGATTCATCCTATCAGGTACTTTCGCATCGGAGTTCCATGCTAAGACAATGTATTTGACACATCAGAATAGCAGTAGAAACTATTTCAGATGACACCACTGAAAAGACTCTTCGCACTTTTTGAGGGCTACAACTCAGAAACCATTTCATGGTATCTCGCATGAAAAAGAAAGGAAAAAATAACTCAATAAATACTGTTCTTATGAGTTTGTAAAATATTAAGCCAAAAAAAAAAAAAAAACACACACACACACACAGCAACAACAAAATAGGAGAAGTAAAACTACAGAAATAGGGTATCTTAGTACCTTGGTGCACAATATTTTTATGGTAACATTTTAAACTGTGATGATTTGAAACTTTACCATTTGAAGTTAAGCACCTTTCCTTGTTCTTTTCCCAAATATATTCTCCACTTCAATCCTCTGTGATACATAAGCAAAACTCATTAATGTGAGGCCTAGAGGACTAAAGAAGGTCCTATTTGTGTAGCCAGTGGCTGAAGATCTCCCAAAGACTCATGCTCCCTCATCCATGGTATAGGGTTGTTTCTGGGAAGAGTTGCACCATCAGGGGCTACCTGTCCCAATCTCCTCACCCCTCACTGAGGTAAGGCCATGGGACTAGTTCTTGAGTGGGAGGCATGTGTGTCACTTGAGGACCAAGAATCTTAAGGAGCAATTATCCCTTCTTCACTCCTTTTCTCCATTCTCTGACTGAATGGAAAGGTTTCAGAGGCTGTGCCACAAAACAGAAAGAGTATGGGTGCCCAAGTCACCACTTGGCAGGTTGGCTACCCACGTGACTAGGAACATGTAAAGAAGTAAATTTCAGTAATGCTAAGTCACTGAGAGTTTGGTGCTTGTTACAGCAGCTAGCATTACCCTAACTAGTCCAATTTGCTGCTTCAGTTTTCTTTCTATTATACAGTTTTTCTCTTAATAGGTCTATTCCTTTCTAACTAAAAATTTGACTCTCTGAACTATTCCTGGCTTTTGGGTACTATAAAGAATCTGTCTCTCTGATTTACTGAAATAGTTACCTAGACTTTTCTCCATTTATGTGTAGCCGCTTGGCTTATCATATTGAAATAATACTATTTGATGGAAGTGATTATAACAGAACAGAGTTGTAGTGTGGGGCACAGATGTAAGTTTGAATGTTGATTATGGGTAACCCTGGACACATTATTTATTTTCACCAAGCCTCAGTTTCTTCCTTTATAAAAGGACAATAAAAGAGGTAACATTTTACCTCTGATTTGACATTTCATTCTCTCATCTCAAAATGTAAAGAGATAAATTTTCATTCAGTCTCAAACAGCTTCATACATCTCTTTCTGCACATTTTAAATCACTGCCCCAATAGGCTTGGCAATAGTTCTGGTACTAAGGAATCTTATTTTATGTAACAGATAAGAAGCACATCTGGAAGCAGCCACAATGTGAAATGATACAGGACAGTCTATCTGGACAATCCTCCCTGCCCCCAATTTGAATTATGTTACATATAATTTTATGTGGCTGTTCATTTGTCACATATGATTTATCAAACTGAATCCACTCTGTCCATTTCATTAAATCCTTCTCACTGCAACAGAACACCCATGGATACCACTGTGTTTTCCTCCTCCTTATTCTGGCATTAAGGAAATAGGACTAAAGTTTTACTCTCACTGGTAAAGCTATTCACCCTCAAATCAAAACAAATGCTAAAACATCAGTTAAATATTAGCTAGTTTAACAACAAAGTCAAGAAGTTTGGCCTTCAGGAGGCAATTTCCATAGAGTACATTCAATGATTAATTTTCTTGTGCCCCAAATCAGGCAGGACAGTATGAAGTATACTAGGTAATTGCCTTAAAATTGAAAAACTCCCCACCCCCGATATGTAACTGCAGTAGTCTAGATTGGACTTTTAACCTATGGAAGTACATACTGGGGTACTCTAAGCATGTTATCAGGTCCAGATAGCACCCTGTCCAACTGTCTTATTTCAAAAGTAAGGAAACTCAGGCCCCAGGAGATTCAGTGAATTGTCCACGGTCAGTGAAGGAATATGTTAATTTACCATGGGACGCCCAGGAGATGTCTGCTTGCCTGCCTCCATGTCACACTGATGTCAGAGGCTCACTGCAGAATCCCCTTCTGTGTGCACTGCCTTCCTCTGGAGACAATACAGTCTAAGCCAAGAGCTTTAGGGACACACACACACACACAGCCTGATATGAACTAAGTAACCTGGACCCAGTCACTTAACCTCTCTGAAGTTCAATTTCCTCTCTAGTAACATAGAATTAATAACAGCGCCCACATCAAGGGTGGTGATGGAGACCCACAGAGCCTTCAGTCCTGACACTGAATGTGGCCTCAACTTTTTTTTTTTTTTTTTTTGACTGGATATGATCACTATTAAGAGGATTCCGGTGTAAAAACAAACAAACAAACACAAAAAACATGCTGCAGCTCAGATAAATATAAGTGCCCATGTGCAAATAAGCAGAAGAGAGAAAGAAAGGAGAAAACTCTTCTTCCTGCTTTTAGATATGAATTTGATTGCTTAAGGAACCGTTCCCAAGTGAATGAGTTTGATATTGCCTGTCTTTGCTTGTTTTGCCACATCAACAGTGAAGATGATCAATTTGACTTCAAGGGCAAGTCATAAAAGATGAAAGATTTTTACACTTTCTAATATTTATACTTTTAATGTTTTCATACGTAAAACAGAGAATTTAATGTATGCTCAGAATGTACCCATTAACGGATTTACAAATAAAATAAACTTCCACAGGTGTACAGGAACTCTCTTTTCCAGGAGAATGGGCTATCTAAATCTCTCAGTAGGTTGAAACAAGTGAAGTGGAAATTTGTTGACTGGGGTTTGAATTGAAGTGATTTGTAATTAATAAGTTTTTCTCGCTCTTAACACAGAGTCACCTGAGAAATCATCTCAGCTTACCCTTTGGGGATCCCTGTTCTGAAATTTGTTTCTGTGTAACCTACCAATCACCTACAACCACCAAGGAACAACAGAATTCAGAATGCGTTAGTCAAGCAAAAATTCAAACTAAAATCTAACGCACTTTGTTTTGTAACAAAGACTCAACAACCAAACCAAAATTTCTAACTTTTATCACAACTATAAGAGTCTTTCAAAAATACACACACACACACACAAACGAACAGCAATAAGTCAAAATCATGGGAAGATTAACAATGAAACCAATTTATGTTTGCACAGGTCTCTGCTTCCCCTCTATAAACTGGCATGTCCAACTATTAGAAGATATTTTTCTCCTGGAGTAAAATATCCTTCCTAATAAGCCTACCTTATTTCTCTGCAGAGAGATCATAATCTAAACATATGCCAGCACCCAAGGTAAAATTGGCCAATATGCACACTAAGGAATAAAAATGGGAAAATTCATTAATGATCTTTTTACAGAGACAAAAAAAATTGCCACATACCAAAACCATAGTGCTATTAACATAGTGTTAACAGAAGTTTTAAACACATATGATTTTTGCCAGTCATACATTTCACACTAGACAGGCAATACGGTTAACTGCCCTGATGTAGACACAAAGATATGTCTATGTAAATATGCAACTCAATGTCTGGCATTTCAAGCAAAAGGGTAACATGTCAGTTTTCCATTTGTTCTTCTACTGGAGACATTAGCTAACTTGTGGCGATCAGGCACAAATATCAACCTTTTCCTATAAACCTGGCATCACCCGATTCTGTCATTCAAAAATGTCTTTCTATGTGATCCTTGAAAACAGCTGTAGAAACACAGCTCCCCTGTATGGACAGAACAAACCACCTAACCCCCACTGAACTGATGCACTGGGTTCACACAGTCAAGATGCAGGACAAGAGGATAAAAGGAAAGTGACTCAGCATTTGGGAACTGCGACATCACTGGCTAATTTAGTTTGGTTTTCTGTAAGAGCTAACAAGACAATTCTTCATTAGCACTGTCATTTTGAAAATATGGGGAACACTGGCCACATAAGCACAGTTTTCACGCAGTATTACATACTGGTGTTCCCTTCCTGAGTAGCTCAGCCAAGATGCATTTTCTCAGCAGTTCACCTCCCAGCTGTGGCTTTGGTTACTGCTGGCAGTGGTGGGGGTGATGGCAGAACAGGTAAAAACATCATCCCCATCAAGTCACTGAACAGCCACCAGGACCTGATGTGCTTTGTATTTTTTTTAAAGAGTTGCCATCCAAATGATAGATAACTCTGAAAGCCAACTAGGTGTTATGAAAAGCACTGTTTCCCGCCATGGCGCCACAGTTTGGCCCATTTGCAATGCTGGATATGCCAGTGAGTTGCCTTTTCATTCACTGAGGTGTTCTAAACCTTGAATATACTGCGGTGGTTAAACTAAATGTCTTTTTTGGTTTACAAATTGTTTTAAAGCTCATGTTATACAAACAATGCTTTGCTTATCCAAGTATCTGCAGGGCAAATTACCTTGCATTCATGCTAGAGCCAAGCTATGTTACACAGACAAGAGGGCTTGATCTCAGTTTCCCCATTCAGGCTCATGCATTTTTCTGCATCTCATCAACTTATCGTAATAAGCCTCCAATCAACATTAGTAATTGCTTCTCTTAAAAATTACAGTGATATTTAGACATGTTTTATCTTTTGTAAACACTTGCTGCTTCAGGTGAATCTGACATACAGCTCAGAGCCTGGAGCCTGCTTCAGATTCTGTCTCCCTCTGTCTCTGCCCCTCCCCCACTCATTCTCTCTCTCTCTCTCTCTCTCTCTCTCGCTCTCGCTCTCGCAAAAGTAAATAAACATTCAAAAAATTTTTTTTAAATATTCTGAAAGAACTATCTATAAACTGATTTTTTTTACTGAGAAATTTATTTATTTATTTATTTTAAATAAACTTTTTTTTGAACGTTTTATTTTTGAGAGAGAGAGAGAGAGTGCAAGTGGAAGAGGAGCAGAGAGAGAGAGAGACACAGAATTCGAGGCAGGCTCCAGGCTCCAAGCTCTGAGCTGTCAGCACAGAGCCCAACACAGGGCTCAAACTCACAAACCATGAGATCATGACCTTAGCCAAAGTCGGAAGCTTAACCAGCTGAGCCACCCATGCACCCCTAATTCAGAAATTTAATTCACGCAATAGAGGATACTCATTATTTACAGAAAGTCTATGACTAATTCTTTTTCAGAGTTCCCTTTTGCAATGTTAACATCCAGCCCTGATTTATCTGTTTTGTAACTCCCAATCTTCATATATCAAGCATATCCAAAAAGTGCCTAGGACAGTGCATGGCAAACAGTGGTCATTCAATAAATGTTCTGGCTTAACGCAGCTTCAGAAAATCCACAAAATGATCTACTATAAATCATAGTGCACCCAGACACATTTTCTAAAACTATGTACAAGTTTCTGACCTTGGAATAATTTGGACAGAGTCATTCCCTTCTAGATATTAAATGACTCCATGGAATTTTTGAGTTTTAGAGAAATCTTTGGATTGGATCAACTAGCAGAGAACTAGTCACTTGGGAAATCAATTTCCAGATCTTCTACGTGTAGTTTTTCCCAGAACTAATCTTCCTGCAGCTGAGGCTTCCTGCCAGTTCTCTTTCATACCACTCCTTTCCGCTTGTAAAAACCCAAGGAGCAACAAACAAAAAGACAAGACAAAATAGGAGTCCTCAACGCCTTGTTTAATCAAGTCACCATGACCACCTTCGTCTAAATTATTGAGATATATTGCTAGCTTTGCTATTTACATGTAGCAATTATTTATTTTAAAAATTATAATTCTGTCACATAGTTTTCACCATTTTATACCAAGAATAATTCTAAAGATAAGCCAATCCAGGAGTACCTGAGTGGCTCAGTCAGATAAGCAACCGACTCTTGATTTCGGTTCAGGTCATGATCTCACAGTTCATGGAATTGAACCAGGGGTCAGGCTCTGCACTGACAGCACAGAGCCTGCTTGGAATTCTCTCTCTTCCTCTCTCTCTGTTCCTCCCCCACCACTTGTGTTCATTCTTTCTCTCTCTCAAAAGAAATAAATAAACTTAAAAAAAAAAAAAAACATAACCCAATCCAGAGGGGGAAAAATTAACACTTAAAGACTTATGGTCACAAGACATTAAAAATAAATGCAGTTTTATTAATATTCATGTTTTTTCAAGGCACCATGATAGGGTGATCAATAAGAAATGTTCTAACACAGGATAATATTCTCTAGGAGATGGGGAATGAAAATAAAGTTTTTAAGAGGTAAAAACCTTTTTCCCATTTTTTTTAAAGATGATATTAGGTATCAAATTAAATCATTCTGTTCTATATACTTTAAGAAGTGATGTTAGAGTTTCATTTTATTTTTTTAAATGTCTATTTATTTGGGGGGGCAGAGAGAGAGAGAGAGAGAGAGAGAGAGAATCCCAAGCAGGCTCTGCAATGTCAGCACAGAGCCCAATGCAGGGCTTAATCATAACCTGAGAGTCAGACACTTAACCAACTGAGCCACCCAGGTACCTCGAGTTTCATTTTAAACTATCAATATTTACAATACACAAGAAATAACATAGTTTTCAACTTACTAAATTAAAGATAACTACAATGGAGGAATCTGAAGGACAGTATCTTAACCAAGTGACCAAAGTTAACAGACCAACAATGGGACAACAGGTGTCCTCTGACTCCTAATGTGTCACAGTGATAAGGACACAATACCACTTCTGGCAAATTCCTGCAATAGATAGATTACCTGAATCTAATCATGGGGAAATTCCTGACAAACCCAAACTAAGGGATATTCTACGAAATAACTAGTCTTGACTCTTCAAAATGTCAAGGTCATGAAAGCAAAGAAAGATGGAGGAACTGTTTTAGATTCCCACAATAGGTGATCCTGGACTCGGTGTAAATGCTATGCATAAAGACAAGCAGTAAAATTTGAATACAAAACTGTAAGTGAGATCATAGTATTTTATCAATTAAACTTCTTGACTTGGGTAACTGTACCATGATTATGTTGGAAATGTCATTGTTCTTTGGAAATATCCACTGAAGTATGTAAGAATAAGAGAGTACTTAACCTCAAATGGATCAAAGGAAAAACTAGATAGATAGATAGATAGATAGATAGATAGATAGGCAATAGATAGATAATGAATAAAGAAGCAAAACTGGCATAATGTCAACAATATTAACAATGAATTTGGTGAAAGGTATCTAAGTGTTCTTTGTACTACTCTTTAAATTCTCCATGAGTCTGTAATTTTTTAAAAATAAAAAGTAAATGAAATAAAATCTACATGTCAAATTAAAATATGGGAGTGCCTGGGGTGCCTGGATGGCTCAGTCACTTAAGTATCCAACTTCGGCCAGGTAATGATCTCGTGGTTTGTGAGTTCAAGCCCCACATCGGGCTCTGTGCTGACAGCTCAGAGCCTGGAGCCCACTTCAGATTCTGTGTCTCCCTCTCTCTCTGCCCCTCCCCAGCTCACACTCTGTCTCTCTTTCTCAAAAATAAATAAACATCAAAAAAATTTTTTTAATATGGGAGTGCCTACATCATTTTCCAGAATCTTACCAGGTACTATTGATCAAAATATTGCAAATGCTGCAAATTCTGGATTGCTTCTTTCTTTCTCTCAATAGGATCTCTCAATATATAACCTTAACATACATATATCATTTCACCCAAACTCAAGCATAAACCAACACCAATAAAAATACCTCCAGAAATCAGTGTATTTCCTCTTGCTCTTCTCAACAAAAGGAGTTAATGAATATGGGCATAAAAGAAAGTGGATATTTGCAAAAACAAATCCTGCCTCAGGTTGCTGAGATGATCCTTAATCCAGAGACAGTTCAAGTTTCAAGACTCAGAGACAAAATTTATAGCCAGCAATCCCTGTAAAAATCTAACATAAATGTGAAAAGAAAATTCTTGATATACTATCTTTCTATCATGCCTGGAGTTTCATAATTAGAAATCAAATGCTGCCTTCTAAATGTTCAAAAGCTTTCCAACACCTTTTGAACAAAGCAGCACAAAATAAAGAGGCACTTTGTTCCTACCGACCTCTTGGGCCTTTTACTGAAAGCAAACCAATTCTAACTAGAGGAGCCTAAATAATATTTCAAAAGTGTCATACTCCTACAATCTCCTTACCTTGTAAACACCTAAGTGCAACCATCTTTCAAAGCCAGTGCACCTTAGCTGGTAAGTGCCAACAACCCCCAAGAGGCTGCACAAAAAAACTGAGTCCTTTGGTGCTATTTGTAATAGTTGAAAACCCAAGATTTCCAGTTTGTGGCAGTTTTGTGGAGACAGAAAATAAATCCTGCGATGGATAGGCTTATGGGCCACATTTTCCACTCAGAGAGAAATGACTCACTTCTGCTTCAACTGTATTCCATACGGGCTACAGAGGGAGTGGGGCTAGGCTGGAAGCGGTCAGAGAAGGATGGAGGAGGCACAAAATTAGAACTAAAATAATGGGGCCTTAAAATCCTCTGGTCAGAGAATAGAGAAAAGGCTTCAGCAGGAGACAAAAGAAAGAAGAGATAACACGGTTAATTTTGATGGGCCCTATAGGAGAAGGTGGCTACAAATGGGAGGCTAGCAAACCAACATGAGGGTTCCAGAACTACAAAGTGTCGCCCTAGGATTGGTCTTAGCTAAATGATTCAGCACTGACACATCAGTGTACCATCTAACACCTCTCCATCTTCACTCCAGTTAAGACCCACACATAAAGTCAGGAGCTGGGTACATACAAGGTCAGCAGGAATAACATGAGAATGAAGACAGGCCACAAGTTGAGCATGAGCTCATCCAAGGTCTTCTGAAAAGACAGGTCCACTTGCCCTGTGACCAGCGCCCTTAGCCAGGTCAATTCCACCATTAAGTTTGCCCCCTTTAAAGAATATATTGCTTTTGGTGTCTTTGGGTTCTTCTTTTTCCTTCTTATTAAAAGCAACTTCTGTTACCTTCTTACTACAAAAGCACTGCATTAGAAAAATTAGAAAATACGAATAAGAAAAAACAAGCCAGATGCTCACCATAGAGATAAACATTATTAACCATTTAGGTATATAAGTAAGAATGAAAACTGAGTAATAAGAATAACTGCCTATATTTATTGATCAATTACTACATGCTAGACACCCAAATAAGCACTTTATACATATTATTTAATCTCACCATTAAAACTTGTTTTTAAAAAAAGGTAAGAAAAAAGTGTTAAACAAATTTTATCGATATTTAAGACCAAATGCCATGCTGAATCACTAGGTTATATTGTTCGGCATATATGTGTTTATTTGTTGTGCATAGATGCATTTATTTAGCAATGAAATAATTTCCATATTAAAATCTGCAGTCTTCCCATTCAGAAACATGAATATTTCCCAAATTATTAAGAGTTTCAGACAGTAAAGAACTAAAGTGTTCTTCATATAGGCTCTTCCCATACCCTGTTGAGTTTATTGTTTAGTTTTGATGCAGTTATAACTGGGATTCTTTTCTCCCAATTATATTATTGTTTGCATATTTATTCAGGATTCCCTGTAATTTTGAGAGTAATCTGTCATATTTGAGAAAAAAACCAAAATATATTTTCTAATAAGGATTAAAAACCATGGGGAAATAGGGATGCCCGGGTGGCTCAGTCAGTTAAGGGTCTGACTTCAGCTCAGGTCATGATCTCACCGCTAGTGGATTCAAGCCCTGCACCAGGCTCTGTACTGACAGCTCAGAGCCTGGAGTCTGCTTCAGATTCTGTGTCTCCCTCTCAAAAACAAACAAACATTAAAAAAAAAATTTTTTTAACATAGGGAAATGGAAGGGGGTGGTAACTAGAAGTTAATTTGAATTGTTTACCTTGCAAAAGACAGAACTTAAGTGCTGATAGGGTAATCAATGAGCACCTATTTATTGACTTGTTCTGGTGGTGAATTACACAGTAGGGGGTTATAAAATAATTCTATAACCACTGACCTTGACATAAGAGTTAACAAAATGGGTGGAAGATTGAAAGTTCATGTATGAAAATCTGTTAGCACCTATACAGATAGTAAATACTCAATTGTGTATCATGACTTCACCTGTGCTAGGTGTTAAGAAAGTGTCTAGAAAGCTGAGATGGTAAAAGAAATCCCACCAAAATAAAAAAGCTTATATTATCATTGAGTCAGTGGGCAGTTGGCAAATAAAAAGTCAGTATAAATATAGAGAATAACATCTTTATGGTGAGCTCCAAATAGCCACTAAATTCTTTCACTGTAGCTCCTCAAACAGTGAAATCAATAATAATCCTGCTGAAAAATCTTGGGGATAAGGAAGAAGGGGACAACAAATCCATGAAATTGCTTCTCATTGCTGAATCATGTTGCTAAAATGTGGGTTAGTCAAAAAGCATAGGGCTGCCTTCTTCCTTGAGTCTTAATTTATTCAATTGTTTTAGACACAAATCTCTTTTCTTTGGCTAAGAATTTATTGTAGTTTCACCCTTCCCAAGAAATGAAAATTGCATTGTTGAATAAACAACTTGTAAAGCTATTTATTTTCACTGACATTTATTAAGTACTTTGCTCCCTGCATTGGATTTCTATTTAGTCACTTCTATTTAGTCACATCACTAGATCTCAACCGATGTCTTGATTAGAATCCTTGAAGGAAGAAGGGGGAAAGACTGTTTAAAGCACTCTACCTCCACTGGGAAAATAGGCATCCTAGACACATGGTGCTGCAGAGCACACTTTCTTTTTGCCCATTTTTATCTGGAAAGAAGATGTGTGTGGGGGGGGTGGGATGAGAAGGGAATGAGTCAGTATTCAGCATTTCCTATATGCCTGGGACTGTGCTCACAACGTTACAGGGTGCCCCTCCTCAAAATGACCTTTGCAGGTAGGTATATCACCTCTATTTTACAACTTGAAAACTGAGGCTTAGTGTAGTTACAGCATAACTGGGGTTTATACACACAGGCTTGGATACTTAAGGGAAGGGTTCAAATACCAGCTCCACTGCTTACCAGCTGTATGATCTTTTTTTTTTTAATTCTTATTTAATTTATTTTTTAATTTACATCCAAGTTAGTTAGCATTTAGTGCAACAATGATTTCAGGAGTAGATTCCTTAATGCCCCTTACTCATTTAGCCCATCCCCCGCCCCACCCCCTCCAGTAACCCTCTGTTTGTTCTCCATATTTAGAAGTCTCTGATGTTTTTGTCCTCCTCCCTGTTTTTTATTATTTTTGCTTCCCTTCCCTTATGTTCATCTGTTTTGTATCCTAAAGTCCTCATATGGGTGAAGTCATATATTTGTCTCTGACTAATTTCACTTAATATAATACCCTCCAGTTCCCTCCATGTAGATGCGACTGGCAAGATTTCATTCTTTTTGACTGCCAACTAATACTCCATTGTATATATATACCACATCTTCTTTATCCATTCATCCATCGATGGACATTTGGGCTCTTTCCATACTTCGCCTATTGTCGATAGTGCTGCTATAAACATTGGGGTGTATGTGTCCCTTCGAAACAGCACACCTGTGTCCCTTGGATAAATACCTAGTAGTGCAATTGCTGGGCCGCAGGGTAGTTCTATTTTTAATTTTTTGAGGAACCTCCATACTGTTTTCCAGAGCAGCTGCACTAGTTTGCATTCCCACCAGCAACCAGCTGTATGATCTTGAGTGAGCTATTTGATCACTCTGAGACTCAGTTTCCTCATCAATAAATGGGGAGAAAACTCTTTTTTTGCAAGCACAGAGCTGGTGTTTGAACCCCACTTTGCATTCCCAAGCCTGTGTATATGTGCCTCAGTTATAACTATTCTAAACCCCAAAGTTCCTGTGAGAATTATGTATATAGAGCACTATGAGGATTAGGTTTTTAGAGCACTTAACACAGTGCTTGTCATATAGCAAGAACCCAATAGGTGGAAGCTATTATTAGTAATAAATAGCAGCCATGATTATTAAGATTGGTTCTGAAGACTAATTCTTCTGTTTATTTCCCCATTAATTCTGGACTATGCTCCTGCCTTCTCTGCCCTGCTTTATGACCCAAGACTGCCTCCCAAAGATGCATTACCAGAGTTCCCTCACTGGTAGGCTTCTGGTTGGATAAGACCAATGAGAGCACTAACAAGAGGTCAGAGGTCAGAAGGAGAGAAGTTCAGGTATTTCCACTCTCTTCTTCCTCTGAGTTACATTTTCTGGTAATGATGGTGTCCCTCCACGACTCCAGCTCCTGTTAGGAGACCCTTCTTCCATAGTTCCTGTTCTTACTGGCTTCCTGCAATGCTGATTCCTCCCCTTGTGCCTTCAGAACTAAAGGGAATAATAACTTCCCACTGTTACTAGTCTCTGGGTACCCAAACACCCATAGGTGATCCCCTTACTCCTGGGCCCATATTGGTAAGTAGTTCCTCCATTAAAATCTTTTGAACCATCTGAGTTGGAGTCTGCTCCCTGCCAAACCCTAACCGATATCCAAACTCAGAAATCATATATTAGTAAATGAGGGAGCAGCCACCACTATGATCCATTGCCTGTGATTTACACAGCACTCACTTGCCAATGGTAATTAAAACTAAAGCAGAAGTTTACCACCAAATATTATTAAGTAGCCATTCTTAGAAGGAAGAGGAGCATTGTTAATGTATATCTGGCAATTACCAAAAAATACATTTGGTGCTTATTTTGACAGTAATTAAAAATGTTCTCTATCTCATCAAAAGCTCCACCCTAATTACACAGGTTGGTCCAAACCCAATCCTGAACATAATACCAACTACAATTCAACTTGCTTCTGAGAAATGTCAGTCTAGCTTTATTTTGAGAAAAAGAAGACCAACACTCTTCACAGAAACTTAGAGAAATATGCCCAAACTGCTGCCAGCACAGTTTTTCTCAGTCCTTCTGAAAATGTTTATTACAAACCTCAAACTCTGGAAACCACCATTATCAAAATACCACCAGAGCCATTTTACAAACCATCATTTCACCCATGTTCATTTAGGACTTGACAGAAGCCACTTTAGCAGGTCTCATTTTTTCCCTAGCAATTCCAAGTGTAATTGCTAATCAATCCACGGGGCATGAATAAGCATGTAATTACTCAGTTAAAGAGTAATTATATGGGCATTTATTTGTACCCTCCAAGCTCAAGGGATATTGGATGCAATACCCAAAAGAGGCGTACTGTATGTTTTCAAAGATTCAAATTTGTGTTTGCTTCAGTGTTTCCTTTTTGCTGTTTCTGCGGATCTTTTTATAGCTTTTGTTTTGGTGCACAATTTGCTGTGTGAAGCTCCGGCGCTTTAGATGAAATGTTTAAAGTAATGCGCCACAGTGTTTCACACGACTGTAATCAGTTTTGATGATTTGAAGCAATTTTATAAGTGACCCCACATTATTAGCGAATCATTGCGAATTTCCCATTTTGGAATGGAGCAATAAAACAGTAGTCTTGACAATTGCTGGTTATCAACAAGCTCCAAACTGGCAAGGCAAGCACAGAGTATAAGCTCTGAGAACCTGGCGACTCGCCACTTTCAATAATTATATTCTGCCAATCTCAACTCCCAGCTGCAATGTCAGCTGGATACAGAATTTTTACCCATTTCCTGTCCTGTACACTGCACCACACCGCCACACTACTGCTGGGTCTTGCCCCAGATGCTAGGCCATTTCACTGAGGATTAAGTGACAGCTTATGAAAGTTCTTCCTATTAGAGAGAACTGCCATAAGAATATTTTGGAGTCCAGTGAATCCAGGAAAAAAGAGGCAGCCTCAGGTATGCTTCCTTGGCATCTGTTCCACTTTGCATGACACCGTATACATCCAAGCCTAGTTATCCCTCTTGTCACAAGGCTCTATATTTATACTTAGCTTCCCTGTTGCCAAACCCTACTTAGCTCTTAGGTTATTGCCTAGAACATGGGCAAAAAATAAATACTTGATAAATGGGTAAGTGAGTAAATGAATGGATGAATGAATGAATTAGTCCACCTGGATGCCCCAAAATAGTTCATTTTGCCATCTAATTAGTAACCCTCCCTCATTGTTCCACACACAATGGTGTCCAGTAGATTCAAATTTGTCAAGATGTGCTCCTTGCCCCCTGCCCCCATCATGGGCTGGATTGTGTCCCTTCAAAATTCATATGTTGAAATCTAAACCTCCAGTACCTCAGAATGTGACTGTTTGGGGGAGATAAGCTCTTTAAAGAGGTGACTAAGTTAAAACAAGGCCGTTAACATGGGCCCTAATCCAAACTTACTTGTGTCCTTATAAGGAGATTAGAACATACAGAGAAACACCAGGGCCATGAGCACAGAGGGAAGACAAGGAAAAGAAACAACAAGAGGGTAGCCATCCACAAGCCAAAGAGAGAGGCCTCAGGAAACCAGCACTGCTGGCACCTTGATCTTGAACTTCTAGACTCCATATCTGTGAGAAAATAACTTTCTGTATATGATCCACCCAGTCTGTGTGGTATTTTTTTATGGCAGCCTGAGCAGACTAACACACCCTCAGATCTTCCAATTCAAAAAGCTCCTATACTACAGAACTATGGAAATGAAGAAGGGGGCACTCCAAATGAACCCACTGGGCCAGAACCAGATTACAGTCAAAATCCTAGTTCAGTCCCCAGACCTGCTACCTGCTTGTGCAGGCTGTGTGATTAAACAAAAGTCCCTTCCCCTTTCTGGGTCTTGAGTCATCCTCTATGATGGGGTGGAGGAGAGACACGGTACACAGTTCCAGGTTTTGCTACTTCACAAACCTGTTTTGGGGACCAAATGAAATGACAGTATCAGGAAAGTGCTACAAACATGTAAGGTATTTGAATAATTCTTATTCTTAGTGTCATGTGCAAAAGAAGACCAATTCAATCCTAAGTCTATACAAAGCAACTGCCTGCTACAATAGAATCCAGAATCTCCTAACATAATAACCACATGTCCAGGATACAATTTTAAAAACCACAGACCATACCAAGAATCAGGAAAATCACAACTTGAATGAGAAAAGACAATCAATCCAGGACAACAGTGAGATAAATCTGATGTTTGAATTCTGATAAGGATTTTAAAGCAGTCATCATAGAAATGCTTCAGTTTTTAATTTAATAAAGAGATTACAAATGCTTTTGAAACAAGTAAAAAAAATAGAAAATCTGACACACACAAAAATAAAAGATATTAAAGAACCCAGTGGAAATTACAGAACTTAAAATGAAATAACTGAAGTTTTTTTTTTAATTTTTTTTAACGTTTATTTATTTTTGAGACAGAGAGAGACAGAGCATGAACAGGGAGGGGCAGAGAGAGAGGGAGACACAGAATCTGAAACAGGCTCCAGGCTCTGAGCTGTCAGCACAGAGCCCAATGCGAGGCTCAAACTCATGGACCGCGAGATCATGACCTGAGCCGAAGTCGGACGTTTAACCGACCGAGCCACGCAGGCGCCCCTGAAATAACTAAAGTTTAAAAACTCACTGGATGTGCTCAATAGCATAATTAATAAGACAGAGAAAAAATAGGTGACCTTGAAGACAGAACAATAGAAAGAGACATTGGTGAGACAACAGCAAAACATCTAATAGTCATATCATTAGAGTTCCAGAAGAAGAAGAGATAGGGCCTGAAAGCATATTCAAACAAATAATTACTGAACACTCCCCAAATCTGATGAAAGATGAACCTACAGATTCAAGAAACCAAGAGAATACCAAACAGGAAAAATTCAAAGAAGTCCACACTAAGACACAGCATAATTAAACTTCTGAAAACTAATGACAAAAAGACATAATAGGATTAATATCTAAAAAGTCAAAGTTTGTTGACAGTATACACCAAGAAGTCTTTGCATACTGAAAATGCAAATAAGTTTCTGCCAAAGGGGTATATAGATATAGACAGATATTGATATAAATGTAACACAACGTAGCATTTACAATGTATCATGTACTCATGAGCCCTTTGACAAATACTAACTCATTCAATTATCAGAACAATCCTATTAGGTAAGTATTATTATCCTCATCAACTTGCCCAGGGTCACAAAGCTAGAGAATGGCAGAGCTGAGGATTCAAAGTCAGGCAGTTTGAGAGTTTGTATTCTTTATCAATGTGCACAGAATTAGTAGTATAATCAATAACCAAAAAGTACAAGGTCTTTAAAAACTAGACAATGAGACAAGAAATAATGCAGAACTTTATTCCAGGTATTTGCTTTAAACATTTTCTTTAAATGTTTAAAATATATATAAATATGATAATAATTACATATTAGGGCTGGACATCATGGCTTACATAGGCCCAAATATTAATAACTTTCATTGTTCAGAACTGAGTCTAACCTGAAGCTGTAGTTGGTGAAAACAGTATTTTTTCAGCCAGAATCATACAGTAAAAGGCCTGTTATCTTTTAAACCATACCAGTGTGCTCAATGATTTTTACTAAGACATATACACTCTAAAATATGGAGAGCAGATCTCTTCACAATTCTATTAATTAAAACAGAAAACACATACACAAAGAAATTAGACAGCTAAACAAATACAGGCACACCAAGCAATGAAAATCTTTTGCAAATTTGAAAATAGTATAGGTCTCAGGATAAAACTGTCCTTTATAGGAGTTCCAGGCTAACATTATCTTTTTGTTCTAATATGTAACCATTTTCAGAAATGTGGTTTCCTGTAAACCAAAAGGAAACTAAAGTGTTTTTTGTTACACTTAACTACACTAATGCTCTCTGTAGGCAACAGCACTGTTTATAAGTGACATTTACCTTGGAACTGGAGGGGGCCATTAGGATATACTGGAACATACTAAGTGTTCAATAAATGCAAGCTTGATGGATAAAAGGGAGAAAGAAAGGGAAGGAGAGAGATCCAGACTCTGGGCTTATTCCCCTCAAATTCCCACCTTGCTCCTGGAATTCTTGAATTAAATGCCAAACTAATGCCTTCATAAATCTGCAGTGTGAGAACTGACTGAATATGGGTATGAAAGGGGGTGATTTCTAAAACTGTTGTGGTGATGGTAAGCACAGCTCTATAAATTAACTAAAAATGACCAAATTGTACACTTAGATGAATTTTATGATATGTAAATTACACCTCAATAAATCTGTTTTGCAAAAAATCTTCTCACTGCCCTTGGAATAAAGCCCAATTTCCTGAAAGCATTCCTTGATAAGGCTCCTGCTTATCTCACCTCTTATCTTTTTCACCCCAAGTTCCCTAGCCCTGTGACCCACAACCTCACTTCTGTCTACTGCACAACCTGCAGTTTCCAGCAAATCCGAGGTGGTTTTACACCCCCATGTATCTGCTCACTTTGCTCATTTGCCTTCTGCCTTCTGCCTTCCAGTCTTCTTCACTGCAGCTGCCTGAAAAACACCAAATGGTGTCAAAGACACAACTCAACCAAATTCCTATTCTAGGAAGCTTTCTTGACCCTTTTGGTAGAATTGGCCATTTCTTCTTGTGTAACCCCAAGACACCCGGTAGTTCAATGTCTATAAATATTTTTTTTTCCTTTCAGGTGACAAAGACATCTGCAATTCTATCAAAATGTTGGTTAGCACCAATCCTTTCCTTCTCAGACTGATAAAGATAATGGGCAGATACATTGAGGCTAACAAGACAGTGATCCACTGTGAAAAGGAGCCAAAAGAATAAAGATTGCTGTACACAAGCCAAAGAACTATGTTAGCAGCAATGAATTAACACACACACACACACACACACACACACACACACACACACACACATATAAAACAGCCATATATAAAAAGAAAGAACATAAGCTTTGGAGCCAAAGACCTAAGTTCAACCAAAAAAGCATCACAACTGAGACTGATGAACATTCAGTCTCATGTCCCATAGCATCTCCATCTGCTTTTAAAACATGTCTGTAGAGATTATTCCAATAAATGATGTTTGTTTCAGGCCATGAGATATCAAGAAAATGCTAACTTCTGCTTAGAACATTGCATAAGAAGGCAGGGAAGTATCTACGGACTACAGTCAAGTTTCCTACAAAGGAGTATTAACATTTTAGCACACAAAGGATTAGCATAAAACCTGGGAAATTAAGTAATACATAACTGCATCCTCCCTCAGTGGAGGAATTATTATGGGGATCTGCGTTTGCAATCCAGTGTAGGAAGAGAAACTTAACCACTCAACAACCATTCAAGCATTTGCTGAACAAATGATGTATGAAATAATGAAAGAAGCAGTCTAGAAGATGGTAACCTGTGCTCTGTGGATGGAATATATGCTGCAAAGGAGCACATGTGAAATGCTATTGGGCCTTCAATTTCAGAAAGTTAACAAAAGATTCAAGGTCAGTGATAGTTAAGTTCATAAGTATAGGAAATGTTCTAAGTAAACATCTCTTAGCAGATACAGAATATCCATTAAGTATTCAATATTAGTTAAGTCATCTTAACCAGTACTTTTTCCCTGTAGCCTTAACCAGACTATCAGCAAGCATGGAAATACATCTGCGAAATGCATGTTAAATCTGTGTGCTTCACTGCCACCAATCTGGCCCATGCCACTGCAGTCCTAAATATGGACAATTCTGGTAGCCTCCTAACTGGCCTCACTTCAGCAGTCAGAGTAAATCTTTGAAAACATCTATCAAATTAAATTATTAAACCTCTTTGGGGGAAGGGACCAATTAGCTGATTATCCTAACTATAAATTTATAACATCTACGTCAAATGTTTGAAAAGAAATGGGTCCAGAATGGGCCCAAAAGACCCAGAACGCCACCCAGGATATCTGAGTATGGAACTGAATGGTGATTGGCACCTACCCTAGAAAAAAAGTGAAGGCTGCAATGTTCCTTAAGATCCCCGCTGTGTTCCTGGGTGGCTCAGTTGGTTAAGCAGCCGACTTCACCTCAGGTCATGACCTCATGGTTTGTGAGTTCAAGCCCTGCATCAGGCTCTGTGCTGACAGCTCAGAGCTTGGAGCCTGCTTCGGATTCTGTGTCTCCCCCTCTCTCTGCCCCTCCCCTGCTTGTGCTCTGTCTCTCTCTCAAAAATAAAAAATAAATAAACATTAAAAATTTAAAAAAAAAAAACAAAAGATCCCCGCTGTGTTGCACCAGTGGCCAACAGCAAGTCCAGCAGCAAGACAGCAGAGAAGATAGGAAGTAATAATAACAATAAAAAGAATAATCTGGTGCAAATGGACCCCAAGTGCAGTAGTCATCTCCGTGTAACAATCAGCTTCTATTGCAATTTACTGATGGGGTTTTGTTTCAATACAGCCTATACAGGGGTAATCTACAGAGTGTACTATTTAAAGCTATGTATTTTGAAGCAGCACATATCACCCTCATAGGCACTGCTAGGGGAGCCAAATCAGACTGCTCAAAAGTGAAATTACCTATAAAAAAAAAAGAAAGAAAGAAGAGAAAAGAAAAGAAAGAAAAGAAAAGAAGAGAAGAGAAGAGAAGAAAAAAGAAAAGAAAAAAAAAGAAAAGAAAAGAAAAAAGAAAAGGATAAAAGGTAGCAGGGAACGTCATTTCCTTAGCAAATTTTAAAGGCATTTAAAATTAATCCGAATTAAAACATCCTCTGAAGAGATAGCAACTTGTGGCTTTGTTAAAAGGAAAAGATAAAGAATATGATGCTTCCTGTTTGAAAATATAAACTGGGTCTCTGTTTCCTATTCTTTCTTTCTCCATCAACTATGTAAAAACCACATCTGACCCCAGCTCCTCTCTTATCATGTCACTGTTCCCATTTTAACACTTAGCCCGAACTGATTTTACTTTGTTTATTTGATGTGTGTGTTGATTTTGTGTCTGTACACTAAAATATGAGCTCCCTAAGAGATGCTTAAGAGAAAGGATCTTGTCTGTCTTATTAACCACTGGGGCCCAATGCGTTGCAGACAATAGTTACTCACTAGCCACAAAATAAATTAATGAATAAACCCTGCATTTAACATAAGCTTAGAATAATAATAGTGATAAAGACTCAACACTGATTAATAACAAGTATCCAAATTGCCTGCTTATTATGAGCCAGTCCCCCCGTTAAATCTTTTCTGGCATCTTCTTCCTTAATTCTCCCTAGAGCTCAATGAGGTACAAATATCATTATCCCCACTTTAGAGATAAAGACACTGAGATGTAGAGAACTTACATAAACTGCCTGAGACTATAGAGCCAGTATTTGCTGAACCAGGGCTCAAACCCAGGCTAACCCTAAAGTTAACACTCTACCTTTGCAGAACCTGCCTCAGGGATGCGCGACTCCACCTCTCTTCCTGGCTGGCTTCCTCACTGCCGCAAGGCTCAGGTGTGTGAGGGCTCTATCCTGCCTCTGCTGAAAAAGGTATCTGGACAGATTTTCAACATGGATGTCAGCAGTGTCCCTGCAGGGACACCTCAGTGAAAAAATAGTCTTCCTAAGTCAAATCTCCTACATATGGAAGCTGGGCAGAGAGGTAGTCAATTCTGTCATCTGAGCCTGAAGAATTTATAATGTTAAGTGATGGATACTTAGAGAATGTACATTTCAGAAGACTCAAATTGAGTACAGATGTTTAGAAGATTAGTGTCAAATTAGAAAGCATTAAGCAGACATTAAGGCAGACCAAACTGGTCTTTTTCAGAAGGTGGGTCAGGATGGAAGAAATGTGTGTTTACTAAGTAGGCCAGGTTACTCAGAGGTGGTCCTCTAACTCTGAAATCAATGCAAGAAGCCCAGCTTTGCCAGAGAGCAAGACAAAGTAGGAGGCCTGGACTCTGGGGCTGAAGGACTGAACTAAAAGCTTTCAGATGAGGTAGAAAGAGAATGGATTCTCCTGCCAAGACTTTTCAGTAGCTTATAGATGCAGCACTGGAATGCAGGACAACAGAGTGTTTTCTTTCCTTTGTTTTTATTGTGGTTAAATTATGTATTACATTACGTTATTATATGTAAACATGAGATTTATGCTTTTAACAAACTTTCAAGTGTGCAATATATTATCATTAACCATAACCACAATGTTGCATGGCCCGTCTCTAGAATTTTTTTTTTTCCGTCTCTAGAATTTTTTATCTTGCATGGCTGAAATTGGAAACCTTGTACATTGTTGGTGGAAATGTAGAAAGGTGTAGCCACTTGGGAAAACAGGATGCCAGTTCCTCAAAAACTTAAAATTAGACTACCATGTATTCTAGCAATCCCACTTATAGGTATATATCAAAAAGAACTGAAATCTAGATCTTGAAGAGATACAAGCACTCCCATGTTGAAGGCATCACTACTCACAATACCCAAGATGTAGAAGCAACCCAAGTGTCCATCAATAGATAAAGAAAATATGGTATGCAAATAGCCATAGTGATCTTGAGAAAGATGAATAAAGCTGGACATATCACAATCCCAGATTTCAAGATATACTACAAAGCTGTAGTAATCCAAATAGTACAGTATTGGCACACAAACAGACATAGATAAATGGAACAGAATACAGAGCCCAAAAATAAACCCATGCATATATGGTCAATTAATCTACCACAAAGGAGGCAAAAATATACAATGTAGAAAAGACAGTCTCTTCAACAAAAGGTGTTGGGAAAACTGCACAGCTACATACAACAGAATGAAACTAGACCACTTTCTTACACCACACATAAAAATAAACTCAAAATAGTCTAAAGACTTAAATGTGAGACCTGAAACCATAAAACTCCTAGACAAAAACATAGACAGTAATTTCGTTGACACTGGCCATAGCAACATTCTTCTAGACATGTCTCCTTAAGCAAGAAAAACAAAAGCAAAACTAAGCTACTGGGAAGACACCAAATGAAAAAGTTTTTGCACGGTGAAGGACAACATCAACAAAACAAAAAGGCAATCTACTGACTGAGAGAAGATATTTGCAAATGGCATATCCAATAAGGGGTTAATATCTAAAATATACAAAGAACTTATACAACTCAAAACCAAAAAAACACAAATAATCCAATTTAAAAATGGACAGAATACCTGAATAGACATTTTTCTAAAGAAGACATACAGGGCGCCTGGGTGACTCAGCAGGTTAAGTGTCCGACTTCGGCTCAGGTCATGATCTCACCATTTGTGGGTTTGAGCCCCACATCAGGCTCTGTGCTGACAGCTCAGAGCCTGGAGCCTGCTTTGGATTCTGTGTCCCTCTCTCTCTCTGCCCCTCCCCCACTTGTGTTCTGTCTCTCTCTTTCTCAAAAAAAAAAAAAAAAAAAAGAAATCAAAAACAAAACAAACAAAAAACATTAAAACTATTGTTTAAAAAAACAAAAGAAGACATACAGATGGCCCACAGATACATGAAAAGATGCTCAACATCATGCATCATCAGAGAAATGTAAATCAAACCCACAATCAGATATCACTTCATACCTATCAGAATACCTAAATTAAAAAACATAAGAAACAACAAGTGTTAGCAAGGATGTGGAGGAAAAAAGGATCCTTGTGTATGGTTGGTGGGAATGCAAATTGGTGCAGCCACAGTAAAAGAGAGTATGGAGATTCCTCAAAAAATTGAAAATAAAATTTTATGATCCTGTAGCTCCATTACTGAGAATTTACCCAAAGAAAATGAAAACACTAATTAAAAAGATATGTATGCTTCTGTTTATTACAGCATTATTTACAACAGCCATGATATGGAGGTGACTCAAGTATCCATCCATAAAGGAATGTATAAAGAAGATGTGGATAAAGAAAAATGGATAAAGTGTGTGTGTGTGTGTGTGTGTGTGTGTGTGTGTGCGCGCGTGCGTATAATGGAATAATACTCAGCCATAATAAAGAATGAGATCTTGCCATTTGTAATAACATGGATGGATCTACAGGGTATAATGATAAGTGAAATAAGTAAGTCAGAGAAAGATAAATACCACTTTTTCACTCATATGTGGAATTTAAGAAGCAAAACAAATGAACAAGGAAGAAAAAGAGACAAATAAATAAGCAAAAGACCACTCAAATACAGAGAACAAACTGGTGGTTGCCAGAGGGAAGGTGAGTAAAAGAGGGACAGAATAAAGGGGATTAAGAGTACACTTATCTTGAGGAACACTGAGTTCCATTTATAGAACTGTTAAGTCATTATATTGTACACCTGAAACTAATATAACACCACATGTTAATTATACTTCAATTTAAAAAAATGCAGTATGTACATAAAATGGAATATTGTTCTGCCTTAAAAAAGGAAGAAAATCTGGAATGTTTTCTTAACCAACAATCTGATGCTGGGGATACTGAGACTGAGTCTTAAAACTCCATTTTTTCAACAGAAAGCACTGGGAGAAATGAATGAGATCCTACTCCTGAAGGGACACGCTAATATCATCCATCTATGGGTTTCTAGAGGAGGCAATGTCTCTGAGGTTTCTTAAACAAAACTGTTCCTTTATTTTCATTTAGTGGTTCCACTGTATTCAGAAAGATTAGGCATATTTCCATATTGTGAAATCTCATTCCCCAAATTGCTTTTGGAGTATATGTGCTGGTCTCTAAATGATGCTACATACCCAGTCATATGTGCTTATATGATTGGGTGGGAATAATAAATCTTCAGCTAAAGATATTTAATATTGTAGAGGAGAATATGCTGATCATTCGCCTTCGTGACTTGAGGAGTCATGGCGGATATCGTTAATAAATCACAGCCTTAGAATCCTTAATCCATCAATCACAATAGTACTCAAGAAATGATGGGCCTTCCCTATCATGAGTAATTTATGGAAATAAAGTAGAAGAGGCAGCATAGATGGGCAGTTAAGAGCACCACTCTGAAGTTCAACAAAGTTTCATATCTTGGCTTCTTTCACTTACTGTGCGCAGGTTTCCACCACTAAAATGGAATAAAAATAGTCCCTAACTCATTATATGAAGGTTGTAGGGATTAAACAATTCAAGTAAGCAGATAGTCATTATTTTTTTATTTTTTTGAAGTGCTAGATACTACTCTAAGTGCTTTTCACATATTAATTTATGTAATCCTCAAATAATCATCTGAGAAAGAAACTATCCTTATCCCCCTCTTGGCAAATAGGCACACAGAGAAGTAAAGTAACTTGCTCAAGGTCACACAGCCAGTAAGTGGCAGAGCCATAATTCAAACCTAGGCAGTCCGGCTCCAGAGTATACACGTATACGCCACATGTACTAAGAAGATAATTCCATGCTTATTAGCTTCCTGCTAAGGTTTTGTGAAAGTGAGTACAAAATATGTGCTGCTTTGCTTTGAAATCTCCATATGAAAGCTACTAGAAAAATACAAAGAATTATTTTACCACTCCAAACATCAGCTAAGAAGAAATACGAGCAACAGAACTGACTACACCCAAGTACCATATAATTATTTTGCCACAGGTCAGCAACTACAGCAGATGTTGGTCTCCATCTTCCTGACAGGGGACAGGTAGTACCAACCCTCTTTAAATAATAAGACCTCAAAGTACTCATCCAGATGGTAGTGGAGAAATAGCATATAAATCACCATGGGGATATGGAGACCTAAGTAAATGTTCCAGGAAAGAGCTTCTTTGGGGCGCCTGGGTGGCGCAGTCGGTTAAGCGTCTGACTTCAGCCAGGTCACGATCTCGCGGTCCGTGAGTTCGAGCCCCGCGTCGGGCTCTGGGCTGATGGCTCAGAGCCTGGAGCCTGTTTCCGATTCTGTGTTTCCCTCTCTCTCTGCCCCTCCCCCATTCATGCTCTGTCTCTCTCTGTCCCAAAAATAAATAAACGTTGAAAAAAAAATTAAAAAAAAAAAAAAGAGCTTCTTTAACAAAAAGTAGCCGTTTTCACACGTGCTCAGATTTCACGAAGGAAGTAGCCCATAGTTGTCAGCTCTCCTCTCCTCTGCAGATGATGAGCTTTCCAGCCAGCCAGATGCTGGCTTCTAGAAATGCAATCTAGCATCCTCCTGGTACCCCAGCACAAAGCTAGGCAGATCTACTTCTTCACAAAGTTTCAGGTGAGTCACAGATAAAAAGTGAGTCCTTAATTATCAGGGATTAAGATTTCAGGAAGTAATTATTTTTTAGAAATAATATTTGATTTTTAAAAGTATGGAAATTAAAGCTTTATCCTGTGCAGAATGATTTAAATTCTGGCTTAATTTCCACCTACTAATATAATTATGATGATTAGTCTTGATAAAAGTACTTTGAATTTGCCTAACACCTCCTAGGTGATGAATTCCAAGCCTTCGGCAAGTCCTGGGTAACAAGATTATTAGTTTTTTCTGTATTTCATAAGACCTTTGGATTGATACTCTATGAAATGAGCCATGAGCAGGTTTTCACCTTACTGGCCAAAAAATATTTATACCTATGACCAGCTTGTTTCCTGACTATATGAGTTTCTTATTGCTGCTATAACAAATTACCACAAACTTAGTGGCCTGAAATAACACAAATTGCTTATCTTGCAATTCTGGAGTTCAGAAGTCTAACACAGGTTTCACTGACCTAAACTCAAGACATCAGCAGGGTTATACTCCTTCTGGTGGCTCTAGTGGAGAATCCATTTCCTCATCTCTTCCATCTTCCAGAGACTGCCTGCATTCCATGACCTATGGCCCCTTCCTCCATTCTAAAGCCAGCCAGCCATGTGGCATCTTCCAATCTCTCTTGCTCTCTGACACTGTCTCCCTCTTATGAGTACACTTGTGACTACATTTAGCCCACCAGATAATCCAAGATAATCATCCCATCCCTAGATCCTTAACTTAACCATGTTGGGTAATACATTCACAGATCTCAGGATTAGGATGTGGACAATTGGGAGAAGGGCATTATTCTACCTACCATACTGATCCTTAATACTGTCATAAAGTCTTTTCTTCTACTCTATGAGGCCATTAAATGTCAAAAGTAACCGAGTTTTAAGTCATTTTTGCAGCTATGCACCACCTTGTACATATCTAATAATTCAATGTTATAATAAGTTATGTCAAACTATAGCCAAGAATGATGCCATTATAATATCATCTATATAAACAGGGGGACAAAAATTATAGCAAAAAATGTTAAATCTTAAGTTCTGCTTTTCTGCATTTATATGCCTATGGATTTATGGATAATTGAGATTTGATAGATAACGTTATAAGTAAATTTTAACAATATAATGTCACTTGTCTTTAATTGGTCCATTTCATATCCTTTAACTATAAAACTCTTTGCTGACAAAAATTCAAATTAATTTGCTTCATATTCAAATGTTTCAATAATGATGAGTATAAAGCAAGTCTTCTCTCTGGATTTTGATCAGTAATACTTTTACTCAAGAATAAAGATTTTTACAAACTATGATCTACAGTTTACCCCACTACCTCAAGTGATGACATTTTATTGCTGCTTCAGTTTTAAAACTATATCTGCCTACAAGCACTTTTTCTAGATAGTCATGCCTACTTTCTTAGCTTGAGTAGATGACACACACACATTACTATATATAGTTGTATGTGTCAATACACATATATAAAAAAAAGAGATAACAGAGAAAGTGTTAGCTGCATATATTTTATCTTTTGGTGATGTCAAAGCAATTTAGAAAGTTTTATATCTGAGAATTAAAAATGAAACAGAAAAAAAAGAAAGTTTCAAATCTTACAGATGAAATTCATGTCTTGGAAGATGAGAATAGAACATTTTCTGAGCACATTTCACACTGGAGACTTGTTCTAGGTGCTCTACTCAAACAACCATTCTCAAATACATCATATTTTTTGTCAGTGTCTTAAAAACAGCCTATTATATTGCCTTACGTAACCCCCTTCTAAGCTGTACAACACAATTCATTCACTGTTTTGCCTAATTTTCCACCTGAAGAACAGAGCAGAATATTATTCTTTCTATTTGAAAATATCCAAGCAGAGTTATGTGGAAGTCAAGTGTCTCCTCCAAGGAACTAAAGCAGCCCTGGAAATGGCTCTCAACTTGACCCCTGACATGGCAGCCATTCAGGCACGGTGCCCTGGAAAAGGGGCACTTCCAACAGAGGTCACGCCGAGGTTCCTGCTTTTCAGAGGTCTCTCTCTTTGCCAATGGGTGCATCAGTATGAATTCAAAAGAATGAAAAACAGTTCAGTACAACATTCATCTAACTGTTTTGTCCTGGGAGAGGTTAGGGTAAGTTACAAACCAGGATTTTAATGTCAAAACCCTGTGTTCAGTGAGGCATAACAGTCAACTCCCAGTAGCCTATACAAAGGAAGATGAAAGGACAATGATAAATAAAATTCACAGAAAATAGTAATACTTCAGTGGAACCAAGAGCTGTAACAAATTCCTGACTTTGAAGATACTACATATAGATGGCTCCATGTTTCTTTATTTTTCCCTCCCATACATACAGGCAGAAATCAATGGGTCCTTCTTAGTTTGGATAATTCTGAACACAAGCCAGAACCAACAGACTTTGAAATGGGCCTGACAATAACACAGACACAAAAATTGTCTAATTGAACTCAAGAACCAACTCCAGGCTCTGGACAATTGTTGAATCTAGGTGGTAGGTATAAGGGTGTTCATGACACTGCTCGTTTAACTTTATGTTTAAAGAAAATTTCAAAATCAATAGTTGGAAACAAAAAAGTGAAATAAAAAAGTAATTCATAAGATACTTTTAAAATATTTAGAATTTGACAAATGTGTATAAATTTGGGGCATATTCACACAAATCAGTTTCATATATACACAGCCCTACCCAAAAAACATTTATATAAAATCTACCACCTGAGAAAATGGAAATCCACATTGTTTCATACCTCTTCAGAATGAACAAAATGTGGCTGGTGTAGAGTTCAATTCTTTGGAGAAATTTCCTTTTGCAGATCATGTCATATTGACCCATACTAAAATAGCAACTAAATATTCTAAACCCATCCCCCTCTTGGTTTAACTGTCCTTGTCACACTGTCTTTAAGTCAAAGTACAAACTGCCCCAGAGCTAAGCAATGACAGAAAAATCTCCCAAGTGCTCCTAGTTACACAGACTCAAAGACTGGGGTACAATGAACATTCTAATGCCTACACACTCTTTGGTGAATTTAAATTTCCCAAAATTATGAATAGTCAAAAAGAGTCTTATGGAAGCTTCTACACAAGAAAAAGGAAATGAGATCCGGGGTGGAAAGTGTCCAAGAGGAGGGAGATAGAAACCAATTTATGGCTGACTCCCTAACACACCATAGAAGATAGTACAAAAGCAAATACACTGAAACATGAATTCCATTTACCATCACATTTGACAACCCAAATATTTTGTTGTTATTAGAAAGTGAAACTAATGCTCCTGAAAAAAAAATGAAATGAGAATCAAAAGTGGTCATGATCACAGAACTAATGTCCCACAACATAGTACAAATGCCTCCTAGTTTTTCCACTACACATGAGAGTTAATTTAAACATTAGAAAGCCCTCTGATCTATAATTCCAACACCTTATTTATTTTGTTTGTAAAACCAACTAAGAAAAAAAAAAGCAACTCTGGGCAGAGGTGCAAAGAACTTCTCTGAATTACTATGCATGCCAAACTTCCTTCTCCACACATCTCCCTCTTCCTTTTCCTTCTCTCTCATCCCACCTCTCAGAAATACGGCCTTCTCTTGTGGCTGCTTCAACAATCCCCTATTCCGGGATATTTTTTTCCATTTTCATCTTTCTATTTTGCCTGCTCCTTTCTGGCAACCTTCAGACCCCAGTACATGGCCATCACAGCTAGCTATATAGTTGGTTCTAAAGAAATAATACTGGCAGGAATTCATGACCATATCATACAGAAAGTTGTTTTAGAAATTAGTGACCAAACTACATAGAATTAGTAACGAAACTATACAGAGAGTTGTAAAGAAAGAATAAGAGGCTTGCTTACCCTTGGCAAACAAATCTTCAACAAGCAGATGAATCTTCAGTGAGTAGTTAACCCAACAAAGCTTAGTTGAAGAAGGCATTCAGTGCATATACAAGGCTTTAAAAACTAAATTACCTGAAACCCTCTATAAAAACATTAATTGGCTGGGGGAGGCGCCTGTGTGGCTCAGTCGGTGGAGCGTCCGACTTCGGCTCAGGTCATGATCTCACGGTTTGTGGGTTCGAGCCCTGCGTCAGGCTCTATGCTGACAGCTCAGAGCCTGGAGCCTGCTTCAGATTCTGTCTCTCCCCCTCTCTCTGTCCCTGCCCCACTTGCTCGCTCTCTCAAAAGTAAACATTTTAAAGAACATTAATTGGAGATTATCAACTTGTTAATAACCGTATCTGTCACAGAAAGACCAGCAACTTGGGAATAGACTGATCTGGGCCACCATCCAGCCAGGAAACCTTGGGCAAGTTATTAAACCTTTCTGAGCTTTGTTGTTTTACCTATAGTGAGATAACACCTATCTACCAGGGCAAGAAGAAATGTGCGAGTATACATAAGAAAGTGTACATTCAGTAAAAGAATAACATGCAAGTGAGTTATTGAATAGCAGACATTGTGAAGTGATTTGTACATGTTGACTCATTAAACCTTTACAATAATGTGATCAGATGAAGTTTTAGCCCCTTCCTCCCTGAAGAGATCAGAGTCATTGTCAATACCATCAGTTCCCAAATTTGACTTCATATTTGAATCACCTGGAAGGTTTTTTGTTTGTTTTAATTTTTTTTAATGTTTATTTATTTTTGAGAGAGAGAGAAACAGACAGAGAATGAGTGGGGAAGGGCAGAGAGAGAGAAAGAGACACAGAATCTAAAGAAGGTTCCAGTCTCTCAACTGTCAGTACAGAGCCTGAGGTGGGGCTCAAACCCACAAACCGCAAGATCATGACCTGAGCCGAAGTCAGATGCCTAACCAACTGAGTCATCCAGGCACCCCTGAATTACCTGGAAGGTTTTTAAAAATTGTGATGCATGAGATTTTTTTTCAAGTTCATTCATTCATTCATTCATTCATTCATTCATTCATTCATTTTTATGAGAGCGAGAGAGAGCTCATGCACACACGAGTGGGGGAGGGGCAGAGAATGAGAGGGAGAGAGAGAAAATCCCAAGCAGGCTCCCCACTGTCAGGGCAGAGCCTGATGTGAGGCTTGAACTAACAGATCATGAGATTATGACCTGACCCAAAGTCAGACGTTTCACCTACTGAGCCACCCAGGCACCCCTAAAAATTGTGATACATGAGATTCCTATCTAAGAGTTTTGGGGTATAACCTGAGCACTGGGATTCCTAAAAGCTCCCTAAGTTTTCCCAGTGTGCAGCCAAGGTTGAGAATCACTGTTCTAGAAACACCTTTCCCCTCCACATCTTCTGCCTTGCTTTTCTTTTTCACATTCTGGGGTCCCTTATCAATGAATTCATCAATCACTCATTCATACATGCATGCACTATAAATTTGGGGAGAAACAAGATATAGTCACCATTATAGGAAAAAACTCCAAGTCTAGAGTGTAAATATATGAGTAAGCCAACAATAATAATCTGAAGTGTTCTATCATGCACACTCAGATATTTAATTGAGTGCCTACTATGTACCCAGCACAATGTTGCTAGGCACTGGAAATAGAGCAAAAAAACACATGGACACATAGCCTTATCTGATGAAGTTTCCCATCAATCGATAAGGACTATAACCAAGGTAAGTTCTGGTTGCTATGGAAGAAAGATTCTGTTTTCCAGAATCATCCTTCCAGCCTGGAGAGGCAGTAAGCCTTATTTTTTTTTTTTCAACGTTTATTTATTTTTGGGACAGAGAGAGACAGAGCATGAACGGGGGAGGGGCAGAGAGAGAGGGAGACACAGAATCGGAAACAGGCTCCAGGCTCTGAGCCATCAGCCCAGAGCCCGACGCGGGGCTCGAACTCACGGACCGCGAGATCGTGACCTGGCTGAAGTCGGACGCTTAACCGACTGCACCACCCAGGCGCCCCGAGGCAGTAAGCCTTATAATAGACAAGCAGTTAGAATGCAATACAGTATGAGGGTGAGAGGGTGGCGAAGGGAAGTCTAGCTAAGCAGAGGCATAATTGAAAGTCAAAGTGCAAACACTGAATGATCTGCATGCAATGCCTTGAAAGCAGCTTGCTCTCTCACACTCAACCCAGGAACTCAGGAAAGGTCTCCATGAGTTGAGGAACTCTGCACCTACTCTTCAAAGAAGAGAAAGAGATACTCAGGTTGGGAGATGGTGTGAGGATCCTCAAGAAAGAGAAAGCAAGGGCAACAACTTTGAGGCAACGTCGGGGGCAAACTGCACCCAGACAATCTAGCCTATTCCCTCTCCTTCTCTCCCATACCATCTGACAGTTACTCTTCCTTCTTGTCTTTTGACTGTCTTACCCCACCCCTTAATTACCCCCTCTTTTTTTGGCCTTATACTTTGCTTGTTCCTTCTAGGCAGCTTTCAGCATCTTTGACCTCCCCTATCTCAACTGTACCTTCCACTCTACCTTGTCCACTTTATCCCGGGTGATCGACCAGGAAGCAGGGCAAGATTCATTAGCCTGTACTCAGAAGGGCCCCTGCACTTGATTTACTGCTCTGATGTCACTGTCTTGAAATTCTTAATAATTTTTGAACATTGGGCCCCTGTGTTTTTATTTTGCACCGGATCCTGCCTATTAATGTAGCTGGTCCTGCCTACAAGGTTTAGGGATTCACCAGTCTAGACAGAGAGTTCTGGAAAATAATTTCTAAAGAGGGTCACCTCTGGTGCAATGATCTTTTAAAAATTGGTTCAGTTTGTGGATTGTCTACAACCTTTGTTTATAAAAACACTGAGTGCTAAATCAAATGTTGACATAAGTGGATCTTGTCATGGAGGAATACAAACTTTCTCTCTGAGAAATTCCAGTAAATCAACAAATTACAATATGGAAGCCTCAGACAAGAAATCCAGAAAGTTAACAAGACATAGTCCTTCAGAGCAGTTGTTCATTCAACACTCTCCCTCCAGTCCATTCCTTGGTTCCTCTGAAAGAAATATGGCCTTCAGTACAAAATAATAGAGCAGAAATGTAAGGAAATGACCAAAAATCAATGCTTAAAGAAAAAATCCTGGGAGACTGCTGTTGAGATACCCACAAGCCATGAGTGCATAATTTCTCTTCTGAGGAAAGATTTATCAGCCGGGGACAAGTGCCAAGAGGAAGCAGACTGGTCAATCAGTACTACAGCGATCATAAAATGCCACATCTTCACAAGGAAGGGATGAGTTTTCTCATGATTCTCTTTTGCTCCACTGAAACACAAAGGGTCCTAGGTCACATTTTTTAAATAGTAGGGCTGTTTATACAACTGGGTAAATTAAATTTAGGATTGACCCCAAAGGAATGGTTTCTCAGAAACCTTGATAATTCTTATCCTCAAGAGAAAAGAATTTTGAACTTCAATTTACAACATAAAGTCAAATCTAGTCCCTACTCTCCACCCTCCCTTAGTACGTTGCTCCCCATTTATATAACAGGTAGAATGACACTGGCCAACACCCCTCACCATGAGGTTGTCTTAAGGGCCAAACAAGAAGCTCTTTTATATAGAAATTCTTTCTAAGCTAGGTGAACTAATCACTAATAAATGTTGCTATTATTACATTGGACATTCTTCACTTTAATTCAAGACGTTCTAAGACCTCCTTTTTCTCACTCAGACTAAGTCTGTCAGTCCCTGTCCGTTCTTGCCTTGTCCAGCTATAGATGCTCCCCAGGATCTCCCTCTTCACCAGCAAGATGGCTTTTGAATTAGGGTACCTGCACTAAAGCCCAGAGGGTGTGACCCCAGCCAAGTCCCCACCTGTCCTCTACCAGTGGCTCTCTCTGAATCCCTACACTTCATACACTGCTCTGGCTTCCTGGTTTCTTTGAGCAGGATTCATTCTTCAGATCTGTTTAGATATTGATTACAGTGCAACTTCTTCCAAGAGTCTTCCCTAATGTGTGTGTGTACATGCACACACATACACACCAACACTCCTTTTGTGATAGCATTCCTGCATTCTTCCATGCCTCCTTGCATTCTACCCTATTATAGCACTTGGTCCAGGACACTGTAATAGTTTCCTTTCCTTCAGATGACTTTCTTCTCCTCACTAGATTGCGATCCCCTCGAAGGCAGGGACTGTGTTTATTTTACTTTTTCAGGCACTTCACTTGGCACAGTGCCTGGCAAGAGTAAGCATTCAGTAAATGTTTAAAAAATGTTTTAAAAATGGCAAAGAAGAGGGGTAGGGGGAAGGGTGGGAGATAGTGGACTGAACAATGCTCCTCAAAATTCATGTCTAACTGGAAACCCAGAATGAGACTATTCGTTTTCTAAGACCATCATAACAAATTACCACAAACTCAGTGGTTTTAAAGACCAGACATTTATTCTATCACAGTTCTGTAGCCCAGAAATCCTAAATCAAGATGTTGGCAGGACCATCCTCTCTCTGCAGATTCTTGAGAAGAATCCTTCCTTGTCTTCTCCTAGATTCTAGTGGCTCCCAACAATCCTCATGTTCCTTGGTTTGGGGCTGCACTACTCCACTCTCTCTCCTACTTCACACGACTTCTTCTCTCAGGGTACCATCCCCTTCTTATAAAGACACCAGTCAATGGATTTAGGGCCCACATTAATCTAGTATGACCCCATGTTAATTTAACTAATCACATCTGCAAAGACTCTTATTTCCAATAAGGTCAAATCCTGAGTTTCTAGGTAGACATGAATTTGTGGGGGGGGGGGGGCCGCAGACTGATTTAACCCACTACAGTGACCTACTTGGAAATACGGCCTTTGCAGACATAATTAGCTAGGGATCTAGGTGAGATCATACCAGATTTGGGTGTGCCCTTAATCCAATGACTAGTATCCTTATAACAAGTGGGGAAGACACAGAGTGAAGGCTGATACTGAATTGGTGCCCTGCAGTCCCAAACCAAGGAACATGTGGAGCCACTAGAAGCTGGAAGAGTCCAGGAAAGATTCTTCCCTAAAGCCACCCGAGGGAGCATGGCCCACCAACATCTTGATTCCGGATTTCTGGGCAACATAACTTTGAGAGAAAACATTCCTATTGTTTTAAACCAGCAGCTTGTGGTAATTTGCTGGAGAAGCACAGGAACTAATGGGGGAGAGGGATGGTGAAGCATTGATGAAGATGAATGATTGCGACACTTCTATGAGCTTCTATTCCCCGCCCCCCCCCAAAAAAATGTTAAAAAGAAACTAAGGAGAAATGCATGTGTTTCAAGACAAACTTCAAACCTATGTAATTTAATGTTAATGCTGATTAAATCAAAGGAATATGAGTCACAACAGTTTAAATTTCATTGAATCTGTGACTTAAACAGGTATGTGGAAGAAAACATTCTCAGATGGACTGAGGTGACGCTACTAGATGTTTGTTTGTTTGTTTGTTTGTTTATTCATCCACCCATTCATTCATTCTTGTTTATTTGGTACAGTTTTTTAAAAAAGAGAGACGTTTAAATTATTTTTCTGGAAATCCCTGCTAAAAAAACAGCCTGTCCTTGATATTTCTTGAGGGGATAATAAAAAGTATACAGGGCGATGCAAATAGAGTGTGCGATTCAAAGCATTTATTCCCAGTGGCATTTAGGAACCAGAATAGGGTGGGCCCATCCAGCTGAGCTTATCTTACCTCCCCCTCAGTCCCTTTTTGGGAGCAGTGGAAGGAAGATACTACAGAGCTCTGAAACTTTTTAAATTGCCTAAAGAGAAAACCACACCCAGGCCTAAAGGGAAAAGAATCAGCTTTGAAACTAAGAAAATATCTCCGGCTAGGATCTCCTAGAAGGTCTTTGTTCTCTCTCTGCAAATACTCAGATGAAGGGACAGGGTCCTCAATAACAAAATATCCCCTCTTTAATAAAAACTTATTGAAGCATCATTATATTTTTTTTCTAGAGAACCTGGTTATAGCTTCATTAGCATACAAACTGGACTGAAAAGAGTTTATTTCTGGTAACTTCAGTAATAAAATCCCTTTGAATGACATTGAATATGGAGCTATCTTTTGCTGAATTTTCCTCTCATGTGAACGGTTCTATAATGAACTTTCAGTACAAAACTGGAATGAGCAGATATATTGGTTATCTGCCAGCTTAGATCCATTCTCCACCCTTCTCTGTGTGCCTCCCCTGGGAGAGTCACTGTGGCCTTCTGCTCCCCACTGGGTTTCTGTTGGAGGCACCAGCAGAAGATCAGAGAGTAGAAAGAGAAGGAAGTTGGGGTGGATGGGGTACTTAGGACATGACCCACCCTGAGATCACTATTGTTTTGACATTGACAGGTAAGGCAATTCCTTTCAGACTCTTCTGAGCTATCTCCAGCCCCCAGTCATTTCACCCCTCCCCTGCCCTATCAGCCCCAGTTAGTGACAGCTTCCTGCCATTGCCAGTCCCTGACTGTCTCATCATTCCTTCTGGTTCTGTTAACTGTGCCCATTTGTCTATAAAAAGAACCTTCATTAAGTGGCCCTGAGTTGAACTCTTGGTTCCAACCAGAGCCATGACTGATAATAACGCCAACATCTGTAAGTCAATTTAAAATATGGCCATGTAATCCATATAAGTAATGACAGCAACTCAAAAAGATGACTTTGCCTTACCTGCCTTTTCTCCATTCCACCTTTACCTGTTGAAATTCTTCCCACCCTTCAAGAATTATCTTGAACATATTTCTAACTTCATCCAGTTTATTCCACATTTAGGCCTTTTTTCTTTTTTTCTTTTTTTCTTTTTTTTTTTTTTAGTTTTACTATTTTGGACTTCACGTACGGGATTTTTCTCATTCTTCTTCATTTTCATTTGTGTTCAGGTCATATCCTCCTTCTCTGGCTAATAACTCCTTAAGATCAATGACAGAATGGTACCAATTCTTATGTCTCCTCCCAACCCAGTAACTAGTTCACTGCCAGTACACACATTCACTGTGTGCTGCTCCTGTAAACTCTAGCCAGGCAGGTATTTACAATTATTTCCCTACCATAAAACCAAGAAAATTTTCATAAATATGCATACCAGATATATGTGTGTATATCTGATTTTCAGCTCAGGTCATGATCTCACAGTTTGTGGGGTCAAGCCCTGTGTCGGGCTCCAGGAGCCTGCTTGAGATTCTCTCTCTCTCTCTCTCTCTCTCTCTCTCTCTGCCTCTCCTCCACTCATGTACATGCTTTCTCTCTCTCTCTCTCTCAAAATAAATAAACTTAAAAAAAATTTTAAATATATCTACATGCATACGCTACAATGAAATTTTCCTGATAAGCCAACTCTTCCTCTTTTATTTTGATAGATATATAGACACAGACACAGACAGACATATGTATAGGCACAGGTACAGGTATAGAGCGTAGGTATAGGTATAGCGCATAGGGTACGGGAGTATAGGGTATAGGTATAGGCACAGGCACAGGCATAGCCATAGCCATAGGTATAGATATAAAACAAGTCTTCACCTTTGTCAAGTAGTTTTTGAAACACTTTACACATTCTTATACTTCAGTGTCTCTGCTAACCCAGAGAAAATTTACTTTCTCCCTTGTTCCTTTTCCCTTTAATGATGCTGCCCATTGCAGCCGTTGTTGGCCCCTGACTGGTGAACTGTCCTTTGCTCTCTCCAACTATGGTAACCAGAGACCAGCTCTGTCTTTGTCTTCAGCACTTCTCGTGCTTTCTCCATCACTTATTACTTACATAATCATATTCAATTCCTGTTTCCTCAACTAGAAAAAAATGGGAAAAATTTGGTGATTCACTGATTGGATCCTTCAGTAACAACTTACTGAGGACTGGCACAGGGAGGCAGGTGAATCTGAGGCAGCCCCTCCCACAAGGAGTTTGCGGTCGGGTGTGGGGGTACAGAGGAACAGCAAGGGAAATATGGTGCATGAAGGAAGACTTCCCAGAAGAAGGATCACTAAACCAATCCCCTAACTCTAAGCTGGAGTTGGATAAAGAAACACCCTCGATAATTTGGGTGATTTTAGAATTATGGAAATAGTAACAGTCACAGTTGCAACAGCAGAGAGATCCTTTTCACAACTGAAATTAATATAGATTTACTTGAATTTTACTGGGTTTAAAGAGAAACTATCTCCTTTGTGAGTCTGACTACTGAACTTAATTCAGCTTCAAAATTACATTACCGTTCTGCTGGAGAGTCACTTACAGCAGCAAGATGCAGGGGGAGAAGTAATTTAAATTAAAATCATACTTAAAAATTCAGTGCATTATCGTGATCTCACTAGGATATTTATTTCATGTTGAAACCACTATGGTTTTCTCCTTCAACCAAGGAGCCTCCTACATGTTTTTTACCAGCAACTCTGAGCTGCCTCCAGATAGTAAATGAGGCTCCCAGGTCCCGTAGGCCTCGCACTTGACCAAGAAAGATGATTGTGGACACTGATGAAAACATTTTTATATTTTAATAGATTTAACTCTGTTTATGCTATGAATACCCAACTTATACATTTCCAAAGTTTTTATTACATCTACATATATGTATTTAAATATGTATTACATAGTCAAAGTTTATTTGTGAGCTATTTAATTGGAATGTGACATGCATTTCCCTATAGAAATGCTATCGAATAGTGCCTAGCTTCCCAGGCTAGCCCTCAAAAGTCTATTACACTACAGCATCTGGTCACTACATCAAACAACGTCTCCATGGAGAAAGTATGATAACAGTAAAATTCAGAGGCCTATAGTTCTGATTCTGATTAAGTAAATAAGGTTAGGACCTCTGAGGCAAAGATTAGAAACAGGTATGGTGGGTACAGAGTTAAGTGGGGTCTCTGAGGCCCTTGTGCTGTACAAAGGAGAGAGCTAAGGCTTTGAACTCAAACAGACCAAAGTCAAAATCTCAGGTGTATCAGTTACTAACTTTGTGGCCATCAACAAATTACATTCTCTGTGTCTTCATGTCCTTATCTACGAAATGGGAATGGTTGTGAGAATTAACTAAGGTAGCACATGCAGTGTACCTCCCAATGCCTGGCACAAAGCAGGCACTCGGTGAATACCGGTTCCTTTCCATTCTTCCCTCTGCTTTCTGAACCTGTTACCTGTACTGAACTATGAAGAAATTGACTTCCACTGTAGGGTTGAAAAAAAAAAGAACTAAATGAAATGCATGAATGTGTGTGTGTGTGTGTGTGTGTTATGTGTATACATATATGTGTGCATAAAATCAGTAAATACTAAGTACATGGCCCAGTGAATAGTAAAAACTCTGTAAATAACGGTTCATTTTTCCACCAGCTCTAGGCAATATACTGAACAGCCTGCTTCCTTTCCCACTGACACAGCCTATAAATTCTTGCTCACCATTCTGTCCCTGGGCCACTGCCGTGTGAATCACAGTGTTTCTTCTACCAGTCACAAAGTCATCGTCTTTGTGACTGGTAACATATTATAGGGTTTCCAGTTGGTTCCAGACCTCTGGGTTTATCTGGAAAAGCCATAGGGGTGAAGACTAGACACATCTATTTCCATGAATTGATCTGCATGGGCTGAGAAAGTCCCTGAGGTCAGGGGTGAGTACAAAGACAGAAAGAATACCTTTCCCCCCACCCCCGAGGGGTCCCAGAGGGCTGTGTTCACAGGCTGCAAGAGTATTTTCACAGGGATACTTCTCTCACTTGTGAGCAAGTGGAGAAGAGAAACCCTTCTCATGTATGCACAGAACACATGTGGCTTCAGCTCAGTGACGTGCAAGGAACCACAACACCCACTGGGACTATCAGAGGGTTTGCACTTTTAGGAGAATCGGGAATCTACACCAGTTCAGGGAAGCCATTTTTCTAAAAAGGATCCCAGTCACAGGGCAAAGACGAATGAAGGACTAGTACCCAGTGTCTTCAAGCACTGAAGACATCAGGGAAGGAAGGTCTTCAGAGAGACAAACCATGAGAGAACTGCTTCGTCACATATGAGAAACCCCTAGGAGCTCCCAGTCAACAGAGGAAAGACTTTGCTGGGGGGCAGGGAGGTAGTCCTGAGACTTCAGTGGCAATGTAAGCCAGAAACATGTGAATTCCCTTAATGGAATTCATTCTGCATCCACAGGCTGGGAAGGTCTGAAGAGGGCACAGAGAGAAGGGTGCATCTGAGGAGGACGTCCAGCACCCTGAAGTGAGGCCTGTCTGCAGCAGTCCTCACAGTCATTGGGGGGACTGGAGGGCTTAACAGCAGAACAGAATAAATGGTTACATTATTACCTGTGTAAATAATACCGTTTCTAAATATTATGGCACACTGGGGTGACTGGGTTGCTCAGTCATTTAAGCATCCAACTCTTGATTGTGGCTCAGGTCACGATCTCACAGTTCATGAGATCGAGCCGCACAGTGGGCTCTATGTTCACAACAGGGAACTTGCTTGGTATTCTCTCTCCCTCTCTCTCTGACCCTCCCCCACATGTGGGTGCTCATGTGCACTCTCTCTCTCGAAAATAAACTTAATAAATAAATAGATAATATGGCACCAATATTAATAACTGTGCCTCTTTTAAGCAAATGTGCTAAACCGTTATGGCTTGTTGCCACACAGAGATAACAGATAAAGATGTCTTGCTAGCACTTGTCAGGATCTTGGGAGGAAGACGCTGTATAAATATCAATTATGATCGGTGGAGGTTTTATTGTGTTCCATTCTACAACTCATGCAAGTTCTGATCGCTAATCTTCACACCATAAAATCAGTGCCTACTTAGTGTACTGCCTACAATAGTTAAACTGTAATTAGTTTATGCCAGTTGCTCTGGGAGCATCTCTGAGAGGAGCTTTTCTTATCCAATAATTATGCTTTGGTTGTCTTTCAATACAAGTCAATATATACTTGTTAATATTTAAGTGGCCTCACACTGAGATGCTAAAAACAATGTTGTGACTATGTCTCAGCTATGTCTGAGATAGAGAATGGCTGTGGCCTTACTATCTGTTGGAACTCTAACATAATCATTACTGATCATCCAGTATGAATGTTTAACCCAACAGATAATCGCTGCTTTCCAGGCTAACACTCAAGTTGGCTGATATAAAGTCATTCCGGGATATGCAAAGGATCATAGTCTGAGCTAGCCTTGGGGGAAGAGAGCACACAGTGTCCGGAGGGCCGAGTTGGCAGGTATTGGTAACAGTGATTTAGGAAAACCAAGAAAGGGAGACATAAGGCCTCAGGCATAGACGTTCACATGTCCTAAGTGATCAATGGGTGGTTACCCTCTGTAAGTCTAATTTTTTTTCTCTATTATACAACATAATAGTTTATAGATATAAAAGCTTTGGGTATGGGAAATTAAAGGAAGAAATTTTGAAATGAGGAGTCTTATAAAATCTTACAAAACAGTAGGAAACATTAAAATAATAAATAATTGGAATGCCAATATATGCAAAAGATGTAAGAGAGTAAAAAGTGAATAGAACAGAGAATTAGAAGGCCTAAGTTTTGACCCTAAAGTTTACACTTACTTATATGTGACCATGACAAGTCTTTTCATCTCCATCTCTTTCCTCATCAGTAAAAAGAAAATCATAGACAAACCTGATCTCTTAAAAACAAACAAAAACCCTCTTACAACCGGCCAAACATAATAGTCCTGAGTTTTCCCTTTTTGGACAGTGTTTATGCTGAAAAGCATACAACCAATTTATCAGTATGTTTTCCCAACGGCCCTGGGTAGAAGACAGAATAAATCACTAACCCCCCCCAAGGAAGAGAAACCAGAAAGTGGAAAGTCCTTGATGTTGCTGAATCACTGTTGGTGTCTGATACCCAAGTCCCCTTTACTGCATATCTTCAATATCACAAGCAGTAGCAAGAGCTCCAATTCAGAGGAAGCAGCATACAAGGCAAACAATAATTACTTTGTGTGGTAGAAGGGCTACAATTCTCTTTTTTTTTTAAGTTTATTTATTTACTTTGAGAGAGACAGAGAGCAGGAGAGTGGCAGAGAGAGAATCCCAAGCAGGCTCTAGGCTGTCAACACAGAGACAGATGTCACCCACTTAACAGACTAAGCTACTCAGGTGCCCCATCTCTTGATGTTCTACCTCTGATTTCACTTTATGGCCTAGAGCAAGCCCTCAAATTTCTTTATGCCTTAGTTTTCTCACCTAGTTATGTGTTAATATTACCTAAACTGCCTTATTATTTTTTTAAAAAAAGGAATACTTGAGACCTATTCATAATCAAAGCATTTCTGAACAGAACATACTAGCTCTGAGAGCTAAGGTGCTTAATGTGCACTGAACTTGGAAATTAAAAAACTGATCTTGATAGCCTCATTACAATCAGAAGGAACCTAATAACCAACCATTTTTCCACTCTCTTTCAGCCATTAAGTTTTACAGGTCCAACAATTAGGGATCAAGAAACTTCAGGATCCGGGAAGGTAAAAGAACATCTACAAAAGAAATGAGTTCAACCTAAGCTTTATGCAAATCTGGGAATAGTAACTGACAGTTGTGAGAGCTTGCTTAAATACCATTCTTAACTGGTTTGTAAAACAACAGGAAAACAACCGTGTAAAAGCCATGTGTTGGGGGCGCCTGACTGACTCAGTCTGTAAGGCGGTCAACTTTGGCTTACGTTGCAATCTCCTGGCTCATGGGTTGGAGCCCCGCATTGGCTCTGTGCTGATAGCTCAGATTCTGCTTCAGATTCTGTGTCTCCATCTCTCTGCCCCTCCCCCACTCACACTCTGTTTCTCTGTCTCTCAAAAGTGAACATTAAAAAAAAAAAAAACATTTAAAAGCAACAGCTTTAGCAAGTACTTGTTTACAAAGGGCTCCATATTACAGCAAAATCCTTGGTCCCATCAAAACGTAGCAAAAGCCAGTATGTAATGATTTGGGTTTTCAACCCTGAAACAAAAACCCGCATTGGCAGGACTCCCTGGACCATGATAAAGCATCTAGAAATGTTTTTCCATCCTGTATCCTAAAAAAACTCCCCTGAGTATCCCCTTTAAGTTACAGGTATAACTACTGCCCAAGGGTTTCCTAAAATTATAGCAGGAAGGTAAGGAGAAGAAAGAGAGCCAGTGAGGCCCCTTTGGGTTGGAAGTCTATTTTGTAGAATGCTTAACAGACAAGTAAATCCATTTTGCAATTTTTAAGGAGCCAAAATACAAACTTACATATCTACCTTCTAGTGACTCATTCTCTACCACAACTTCAATGCCCAGAAGCCTTGTTCTACAGTAGAGAATATTTCCCCAACAGTTTTACATTTTTCCAACTCTGCATTTAAATCCATTTAAGAATAAGCCGTTTTAAAATTCTGTCTACTGGAGCCTGGGTGGCTCAGTCGGTTAAGCACCTGACTTTGGTTCAGGTCATGATCTCGTGGTTCATGAGTTCAAGCCCCGTGTTCTGCTTCAGATCCCCTGACTCCCCCTCTCTGCCCCATGTGCTCTCTCTCTCAAAAATAAATAAACGTTTAAAATAAATAAATACTAAAATAAAATTATGTTGAAAATTGTAACAAAATTATGTTACGTTCCTAATTATGCACCAAAGATCTGTTTTGGGGTTTTTGTTTGTTTTTCATATCATCTGGGTTTTGGCATTGAAAAAAACTGACTGGATCACCAGTTTTTTACAAACAAGAATAGATTTGTTTTTTACCCAACTTTGTAATTCCCCAAAGAACTTCCTGGAGTTTTATATCTATACAGGGTGCTGCTTACAACCGATAGGCCAACTGGTTTCCTAACAAAAAGCACCAAATCTTAGGACCAAAACAAACAAAAAGCATCAATACTTAATTGTCACCAGCGTCTAGACGAAGCAAATACTTTTGTATCTGTTCATAGTTTCTGGTTGGCCCATGCCCCGCCCCTCCTCCCCACCCATCTACTTGAGGTACAGGTTGCCTATTCAAAGGGTGAAAGAACCCTTGGCAATGGGTGTAGGTGCCAAAAATCATAGGTTTATTGGACAGCCAGCATTACCCCAAGAGGGACATCTGTTCAGCAGGAAGCTCCCACTCTGTGCCAGCCTTCAGAACCATCTGCCTCCTTATGCCTCAGGACACACACACACACTCGTCCATGCACTGACTGGGTATGAAACCCTAGTTGGAGAGTGAAGCTGGCAACATAAAATGTCTACCTCACAGCAGAGGCTAAAGGAGCATATAGTGAAGAACCGTCATGATCACTATCTGGACGTGCCTCTGCATGAGAGAAAAAGAGTTCCCCGCCCTGTCCATGCCCCCACCAGCCCCAGCCCTCATGCTAGAATAGTCATTTACAGACTGAAAGACTTAATAAAGATCATCTACAACGATGTCCGAAACTAAATTTCAAGGTCACAGATCCACTGTAAGGTCTTCAAACACTCAGAGAATGCCTTTTTAACAACAACTTTCACATGGGGGAGTTGGAGGGAGTAAGAGGGGAAATGTCGCTTGGATGGTTGATCTTTCATTACACTGCGTGGTTGGTCAGATCAGGTGATTAAAGAATAGAGTCAGTGAGCCTAATGTCACACAAGACAGACACATGCAGGTCATGGGCAGGAGACTCGCAGGCCATGCCCTCCTGATATTTGTGTGTGCCTGTGCTTGCATACACTTCTATACACATGTGTGTGGAAGGACAAGACACAAACTGTACTGCTTAAATGGACCTAGTATCTCCCAACTGCTGAACATTATCAAGCGAACGTCCAAGACGAGTAAACGGTTTAAATGTTTTGATGATTTTATAAACTACACGTGACTTTAAGAAATATTTTGGAAGCTTACAAGGCAGTTAAAATAAGAGAACAGAAAGCAGTAAAATTCTAGATAGAAAGGGGGAGATAATAGTACCAGAAATCAGAGAGGAGGATTATTGCAATTGAGCACCCACTCTGGCTCTCTAGTTAAGCAAAAAGAAAATCATGAGAAGTAAAATAAGGCACATGATGTAATAAAAGGGAGCTTTTAGAAAGATAGGTCTTCCTGGTACTGAATTTAGGAGTAATTCACTGCATGAAAATGTAAAGATGGATGGACTGACAAATATTAATAAAACATAAAATAACAAATAGTGCTTCATGAAGCAAATCAGCATAGAAGTTTGGAGTGTAGATTTTTCAACAGACAAATCTGAGTTCAAATTAATAATGAGGACATTGGTCAAGTTACTTAAGCACACAAAGCTTCTGATTCCTCATCTCTATAATGGAGGTGAGGGTACCTACCTTGTACGGTCATCACGAGGGTTAAATGAGATAACACAGGTAAAGGATCTTGCACAGTACCTGACCAGTAGGTGCACAAGAAATGTTGGTTCCATTTACCATTTCTCATCCCCACTCACAGTACTTGGATTCAGGTCTTCATGTGGGTGGAACAAAAGTCAGAGACCTAATGCTCTTGAAGGCATTCTACTGAGTGTGGATACTATGATGGTCAAACCGCTAGCCACATGCAACAATAAAACTTGAAGAAACTGAAGGAATGGTGGCTGGCCTCTTAGAATGACAGTGGTCTCAACCACAATTAGGGAGTTGCTGTAGGACTCATTGCCAAACAGTGGGATTAACAACTTTTTGACCATCTCACCCAGATAGTGGGCCATCCCACCTCCATATTGAGGACTGGCTATAGGCATGATTATAGACAAAGCCAATTCTTTGTCTCAAAGAAAACACACATTGTGAACCTGTCAAATACTTGGACAAAATGAATTAGGATTCCAGAACTCTGTATCATAGAGCTCTGGCACAATAATTTAAACTTGACATATATAAGAATAAATGTCACCTACTTTAAAAAAAAAAAACAAAAGATAAAATACTTTTATATGGCTGCTAAAAAATATTTTTAATAGAATTATCACCAGATGGAATGTGGATGTACACGTATTAGATGGATGACTAAATACTTAGCAATACTTTACCATATGTCTGACTCTGTGCTAGTCCTTTGCATGTATATTATTTCAATTAATTCCAGCAGCAGGAGAACAAAGGTAATACATCGGATTATTATCATCAATTATGCTTATACACATCTAGGTACAAGTATAAGTTTGTATTAATGATCCATAAAAGAACTGTTAAACTGAAGAATGCTAAAGGATCATGTATGTGGCCCACAATACAATTAAAGGGACTAAAGCAGAAAATGACCATTAGTAGCAAAATTATGGTAATTTAGTCGCCATATACATTGCTTTGTGCATAATTAACAATTTGGCCAACATATGCAAATTGTAATACTAGAAGTTCCTTTAGCTAAAGGAAGGATTATCCGAAATTCATTTCCACAGCCAAATTCCAGCCCCTGGCAAGTTCTCTAATATCTGCACATTTTCTCAAATGATGAAAGCAGGTCAACAGCACTAAGCCAAAGCAACAGTTTAATTTTAGCAACTCTCTGTGCAAAAGCTACTGCAACCAAGAAGGTCACAGCCAAGGTTACTATGCCACTTCCTAACGGCTGTGCTGTCAGAAACACCACGAATCATTTCCAAGTACTGAAACATGAAGGAAATGTTGCAGTCCAGTAACAGAGGAACCAATACACTTGGAGGGTTTTCAGAAACTCTTTCCTACCCAGAACCTTCTTACTCCCTAAAGGCAAAGCCATTCATTCACTCAATATTTATGGTTGTTCACTGTGTGCCTGGTACTGTGCCAGGGGACAGTTACATCAGACACAGGCATGGCAAGAACTTACATTCTCAGACCTAAGCACAAACTTCAGAGGCTACTCTTAAGGAAATAAAAGGCTCAGAATCAAAATGCAGGAATATTAATATGCAAATATGCTCTTCAATAAGGGTGTATCATCTATTCAACATGCACTTGGGTAATGAACCGGAGTAACAGACACACTCTGCCACAACTCCATCCAAATGCCCATTCAGGGACCACACAGCCCCTCACAGGTCTGGCCAGGGGATCTGCATAAACCATACTCAGCTGAGCACAGCAGAGCCTGGAAGAAGCACCAGGAATCTGTGCAGTTCCAAAGCTCTGGGACCCTGCAGCCACTTCCCATGTGACACTGATAAATTACTGGGGGAGGGCAATCTACTGAGTCTACCAATTCAAACACTCACCTCACCTAGAAACATCCTCACAGACAAACCCAGAAACAATGTTTAATCTCGCACCCCATGGCAGGTGAAGTTATCATATTAAATTAATCATCACGCTAGTAAAGTTGTCTGAGAGGCACATGTGCATGGATTCCAAACAGGAAGAGAGTAACCTGTAGGGGAAGAAAATACCCCGGTATGATCCACAGAGAGCACTTTCAGGAGAGTCCTGCCAACCAGCATGGAAGCAGGAGCCCAGTGGTCCTGGGCAGCTGCAGCTGACGATAGTCACCTAGGTAAATATACGTTCTGCCACATGACCTTGGACAAGTTACTGTGAGCCTCAGTTTCCCCATCTGCAAAATGAGAATGATCTGGGGACCTATCACATAGAGATTAAATGACATAAAAGGTATTAAGTAATTAGAACAGTTTCTGACTTAAAAAGTACTCAATGAACATTGGTTGTGTTTCTACTATTATTAGAATAGCCAGAGCATAAACACCACCCCCCACACACACTCTTCTCCACCCCAATAATTACTTACTGCACACTATGGTATTTTGCACAGACTTCTATCACACTACTTATCACAGATACTAAAATTAGTTGTGTGCAGATCTGTCTCCTTCTAGACTGAGTGTTTTCTGAAATCAAAACAGTTTGTATCTTACTCAATTTTATACCCTCAATGCTTAATACTTGGAAAGTGCTCACACGTGTTTGTTAAAAATGTCAAAGTGGAATGAAAAATTTTGAATCATTTAGATTCACAGAGTGATAACTGCAAGCAATATTCTGAAAATTGAAACTCAGTTTCTTTTCATTTTGTGGATGTCTTTTCAGATAGTTCACCATAAAAGCAGTATCTATAAATAAAGCTAACTTGCATTCTGAGGTCCATTAATGTGCTAAACCATCAGCCCTCCAGCTTCTCTTCATGTTCATTCAACTTCATTCTGCGAAGTTTAAGCCAACACATTTGACCAAATGAACACAATTCATCAAAGAGTTCAGGCTGCCACAGACCTACACAGAGATCCAAACAACAGGTTGTCTATGCAATGGGGACAGGCAGATCCCCTTTAACATGTGCCATCTCTTGAATCAGTTCTCTTTCTCACAGCTTGATGGAGAGGGGAGGCATGTGTGGAGGTACTGGCAAAGGAAACTCTAACTCTTTTCCAGGCACTATGGCAGATTTCTGTAAGTTGGGTAACTACTTAGATATCTCTGCCAAGCAGATTGTAGGACTGTGAGCTCCAAGAATGCCCCAATAAAAAAAAACCTTATTCCATTCCTATATAGTGAAATCACATTTGTCCTCCGATGCAATTGTGCGGTTCAAGATAAAACACTCCATGCTACAATGTTTACTGTCATTAACTGCTAAGTCCCATCTATCATGGAGGCCAGATTCATCCCCTGACTAAAGCCAGTAATATGTCTTTGGGATAAAGCAAAAATTTGAGGAGTTTAATAACTTCATTGCATTACATGACCCATGCATTATAACAACATAGCTATGGCTGGACTCAGCTACTATAGTTACTCAAGCCAACCTTATGTTTACAAAGGACAGTTTGTTTCTAGAGAGGCAGAAGACTGGTTCTTGGAGCCGTTCATTTATTCCCTAGTAACTTGTTTGTTGAGTGCCTACTTTGGGCCACACACTGTTCCAGGTACTATGGCTACCGAAAAAAAATAAAACAGACACAATTTTTTGCTCTTATGGAGTAATGTTAGTGAGTTAAATGTTAGTGAGAAAAGGGGTGCCTGCGTGGCTCAGTTGGTAAGCATCTGACTCTTAATTTCAGCTCAGGTCATGATCTTATGGTTCATGGGATTGATTGCCATGTCAGGCTCTGAGCTGACAGCACAGAGCTTGCTTGGGATTCTCTCTGCCCTCCCTCACTCTCTGCCCCTCCCACTCGCACAGGCTCTCTCTTTCTCTCAAAACAAATAAATAAATATTTTTTAAAAAGTTAGTGAGAAGAGACAGACAAAAAAATTAAACAAAAGCTCATTTCAGGTAATGATGTATTGTTAAGAAGAATCAGGAAGGCCTTTTCGATGAGGTAAAATATGGATGATGGGAAGGGACATCCATGCAAACATTTCCCTTTGCACAGAACTTAATCTGGCCATTCTGTTCATACTTCTGTGGAGCTCTGTAGAAGGACCACACGTGCAGTTTTCCAGAAAGTCACAGCTAAGATGGATCGTGAAAACTTGAACTCATCTCCATGCACCAAAATCTCTAGATTCCCTAGATCCCTAGAGAGATATTGTCAGACCTCTGAGTATAATCTAGACACTTGGGGCAAGCCTCTGTTGTTCAAATGGCCCCCAACACACCTTCAAACAAATAGGACTCAAATAACAAAATAGTTTATTTTGAATTGTCATTAGGTCATTAAGGGTAATATCCCTTCTCTAAACTTAATTGAGGAGGAGTGAGTTACAAAGACCTGGAGAGGGCAACCAAGAGGTCTACAGATGGAATGAATACTTACTATAAATTGATCACCTGATGTCCATGCCCCCTTTCTTTCTCATCCCTACGTTCAGTTCTCCTGCGTTGAGAGGACCCCACTGCCAGCTCCAGGAAGGAATGCCTTACCCAGACCTGGCCAGCGTGCACACTGATCCACTCGTTCTCCGTAGGACTTGCTATAGAATGGGCATGTGGCCCTAGCTTCTCTAGTCCAAGTAAGCCCTGAGATCTGTGCAAAAATTAGCAAATATAATGGTTATTTTCTGCCGGAATGAACCCAGAGGTATGTGAGGCACAGCTGCAACAGCTAAGCCTGGTAGAGAACAGAGCCTCTGTGGAGCAGGAATGTGGGAAGGTGAAGTAAGACACTGTGCCTAGATGCATTCATTTGAACACCTGGATCAAGCCACACCTAGAGCCAACATACTCTCAGGTTCTTAAATTCATTGGTTCATAAATTATTTCTTTTTTTCTTGTATTAGTTTAAGATAGGTTTTCTATCACATCCTACAGAAAAAGTACAAATACATACCACAGGTAAGTTTTCCTTAATACTAAATTATTGAGAACTTAACACACTTCCCAATATAACCAAAGAGCCATTTGTAAGGAATTCTAGATTGCTAAAAGAGAAAAATGAGGTCTCTTATGATTTCCATTAATCAATAATTCTTCATTTGGCACATATTATGTTTTCACATTGGTGCCAGCTTCCATAGAGGATGAAAATGTATAAAACGTTGCTTCCCTGGCCTCAAAGTATGTATCCTATAATCTATCACTGTTATTAATGCTTTACTAATCCATAGAGCTTTCTAGGATATAGACCATTTTTAAAACACTGAACTTCAGGTGCAAAGAGAAAGACTAGATTCATCCAAATCCTTAGTTTATGAACTCTCATCACTGCTCCATACGTGGTCTTTTTTTATTGAGTGCCCAACCAACCTTACGTCATTTCACTGCATCTTCACAACGGAACAAGGAGGCTGAGATTCTGAGAAATCATCCAAACCTCCTAATTAGTGACTGTCTCTCCCCCTCACTGGTCTGTTCATAAAAGTATAAAAGAAGGAGGTCCTCCAATCACACTAGCAAGAAGCTGCACCATACTGGCTGGTGTATTTGAAAGGTGTAGTTCAGAACAGCGCTTTACATTTGCCACTAAGCACAGAGTCAGAATTTCTGGGATTGCTTTCAGTCAACTGCTGATTTGGCATCTCTGAGTGCAGTCATTTTAAAGAAATTTTGCACCAATTCAGTCGGTACCCACAGACACACTGAAATAGTCAAGCCAGACTCAAATCAGAATTTTTCAGGATAACAATAAGCGGTAGCTTAAAGTATTTGTGAGAACTTTTCTTCAAAAGTCACTTCTTTAAAATGTTGTTACTGGCTTTCTTTCGTGGCATTTTCTTTCGGCAGATCAATGATAGGTCTATTGTCCCTTTTTTGGTTCCACTGGTTCTGACTGAAGCCAATCAGGTGAAAAAAAAAAAAAAAAAGGCACAGCGGTTTCATTTATTTAATCTAGAAATTAAATCACCTAAAAAAAGAATTAAAAAATTTTTACAGACAATTGATTTCTACTCTGTGCCTGAAGTGACTCACCTCTATTCTTCTGGCACATTAAATTGATGAAGCAGTTTCACTTTTGGGGTACAATGATCTCAGAAGAATTAACATTCTCTACATTAATTAACTTAGAAAAAATCATCTCCCATGCGGTGCTTAGGTGGCACAGTCGATTAAGCATCTGACTCTTGATCTCAGCTCAAGTCATGATCCCACAGTTTGTGAGTTCAAGCCCCGCATTGGTTTCTGCACTGATGGTGTATGCAGCCCGCGTGGGATTCTGTCTCTCCTCTCTGCCACTCCCCCGCTTGTGCTCTCCCTCTCTCTCCCTTTCTCTCCCTCTCTCTCAAAAAAAAAAAAAAAAAAAAAAAAAAATCCTCTCCCATGCTACACAATTCAAGGGGGTAAAGGATGTAAGAGTAAAAGAAATGTTTCCATAGTAGTGGATATTTATAGGGGAAATAAACCATGGCTTGGGTCCCAGATCTTTCAGACATGACCAGTAGATGGGTGTCCTGGATCAGAAGCCTGGTGTTCAAGGAGGGCTTCATGGCTAGTCCTGTCACCTACAGCCGGGGCTGGCAGTACAAGATAGATTGATGCCATTTTCCATAGAAGGATAAGAGCTCAATATTGGAATGTTCTCTTTCTTTCACGTACATAGCAGGAAACAAAAATATGATGAAATTCCATAAATGGGTAAGTTGGGTAGGAAAGAGAAATATGGTTGATGCTGGCAGTAAAGTGCACATATGGCCAACACACATGAGAAAAAGAAAGACACTGTAGCCCTTGGGGCGACCATATGCAGTCTGGGGTGGGGGGTTGGGGGGAAGGGCCATCATGATACAAAGTGTTCTATCCATGGCGTCAGCCTGGATAGGCCTAAATCCCAGCTCTGCTACTCTCCTGCTTTACTGCCATATGGCAGGACAAGAATAGGAGGAGTCCAGTGTTTGGCACATCAACATTTCAGTGGTAGTGGTCTTCCTTTCTCTCGTCCCCACTCACTATCTATGATAATCCTTGGGGCAATCAAAGCCTTATAGCTTCCAAAGTTTACCTTATTTTTACATGCATCATGACTAAAATAGTGAGTATAGAATTTGGAATCCCTTAAGCAACCCTATTTTCCATTAAATTTGCCTAATTAACTCTATTAGGATCCAGAGAGGTTTTAAAAATAGAACTTACCTATCTCAGAGTTAATTGCATGCTGTTGTCTGTTCAATACTTCCGTCTGTACATAGGACTTGTGTCCTAAGAAACAACTTTACCCTCACATATGCCCCAATTAACTCTTTTCCCCCAAAGAGCCACCTCAGCACACCTACCATATTGGCTTCCTAAATGTACCTTGTTTCTAACATAAGCTTCAGTCCACTGGGTTTTACAATATTGTAAATCAGATCGGCCGTATTACTAATTCTCTTGGCCGGCACCAGGAATATGGGGAAAAGAGGCCACTGTAAAATGTCTGTAATTATTATTTTTCATGTATCATGAAGATATATCCTAAGATAAATAATAAAAATAGCTAGTATTATAAATAATGATCACCTTCTTCAGGTTTTTGCCTCTCCTGTCCTCACTATTTTTACTTGCACACCAACACCACCATTACCAGTCTCGACTAGTCTTATTTTTCTCCATAGCACTGCTGGTTCCATAGTACGTTACTTATGTACTTTATTTTATGCTTCACTGGAATGGAGGCTCAAAGAAATCATCACTTTGTTTTCATTTCTATACCCTCAATATCTAAAACACTACCTGGCACAGGGCAGAAAGTCAAAAATATTTGAATATCTAACATTCAGTTTGGATCTAATATTTTTTTTAATTTCTTTTTTTTAAATATGTGAAATTTTTAATATGTGAAATTTTTTAATATGTGAAATTGGTTTTCATACAACACCCAGTGCTCATCCCAAAAGATGCCCTCTTCAATACGTACATCACCTACCCTCCCCTCCCTCCTACCCCCCAACAACCCTCAGTTTGTTCTGAGTTTTTAAGAGTCTCTTATGCTTTGGCTCTCTCCCACTCTAACCTCTTTTTTTTTTTTTTCCTTCCCCTCCCCCATGGGTTTCTGTTAAGTTTCTCAGGATCCACATAAGAGTGAAAACATATGGTATCTGTCTTTCTCTGTATGGCTTATTTCACTTAGCATCACACTCTCCAGTTCCATCCACGTTGTTACAAAAGGCCAGATTTCATTCTTTCTCATTGCCACATAGTACTCCATTGTGTATATAAACCACAGTTTCTTTATCCATTCATCAGTTGATGGACATTTAGGCTCTTTCCACAATTTGGCTATTGTGGATCTAATATTTCTTTAAGACTCTCTCTCCCTATAGAGAAGTTCATGAGAAGTAAAAGCTAATATAATATGACAATACTAAATAATGGGTTTCAGAGAAGCTTCCAAGGTAAATGGTAGAAACATGTTCTTTACAAACTAAATCTTCTGATAGCAATTCCAGTATGGCTTAATATTGCTTCTCAGAATCCTTTCAATAAATACTTAGTAAAAACAGCTCCTTTCCAGATGTCTGTCAAAACTCTCGGGCTATTTAGGCCTGACCTATCCATGTACAACCTGTCAGACACAAAAAATGGCAACTATGAATAGTCTAGTGCCATTTGGATCAATAGCCCAGGCCCCTGCTCTACTGGCTTAGCTCCCAACCAGCTGCTCTTTTACTCCATGGCTGTAGATTCCTACAAGTTGGATAATGATAAACAGACTCTTCACAAAGATGCAGTACAAGGTAAGGCTATGAGAAAAATATATGAGGAATATATGCTTCCAACCAAGCTGGAGTGTCAGTGATCAGATTTACCCTCCTGCGAAAAACAACCTAAAATTGGGCAAAATATATAATTTAGTGGTTTTCAAGACATTGGACATCAACAAAGACTAGACAATGAAGAGTGGTATCTGAGACATGGAAAACAAACAAGGGGAGCTCTAGGATCACAGCTTACAGTCTTAAGAAAGTTTCCGGGATTCAGTGCAGGGAATGGGAACCCAGGTGGAGTCTGGCAGACTCCCTGAGGTAGAAGAGAAAGCTGAAATTCCAAAGAGACAAAGGCAGCTAGAATTTGCAGGACAGACTACCTGAGAAAGAAGAACTGCACAAAGAGAAAACATCAGAGATCTGCAGAGAATCCTACCTGAGTATACACGTAAGTAATGTTAATGCATATGTGTGGGGAAGATATGGCTGCTTTTGTACTGCAACAGCATAGTCGAGCAGTTACAACAGCATCCATATGGCCCTCAAAGCCAAAAATTTACTATTTGGCTCTTTACAGAAAATAACTGCCAACTCCTTACTAACATCATACTCAGTGGTAAAAGACAGAATGCTTTCCTTCTAAGATCAAGAAAAAGACACTACTTCTATTCCACACTATTCTGGAGATTGTATCCAATATATTAAAGCAAGAGAAGAAAAAGATATACACATAGGAAGGGGAGAAGTAAAACTGCCCTTATTTATAGGCACCATGATCTTTTATGTTGAAAACCAGATGGAATCTACCTAAAAGCTACTAGAAAAAAATCAGTCTAGCAAACTTGCAGGATACAAGATCATCATACAACAACCAATTGTACCTCTATATACTATAAATGAACAATGAGAGTTGAAATTTAAAAATAATGCCATTTAATATGAAAGAACTTCGGGGCGCCTGGGTGGCTCAGTCGGTTAAGCGTCCGACTTCAGCTCAGGTCACGATCTCACGGTCCGTGAGTTCAAGCCCCGCGTCGGGCTCTGGGCTGATGGCTCAGAGCCTGGAGCCTGCTTCCGATTCTATGTCTCCCTCTCTCTCTGCCCCTCCCCCGTTCATGCTCTCTCTCTGTCTCAAAAATAAATAAATGTTAAAAAAAATTTTTTTAATAAAAAACAAAAAAAATTTAAAAAAAGAAAACTTCAAGTACCACCTTCTTTCATTAAGATAGAAGTGTTTAGCCTTGTGCTTCACTCATTGAAACTACACTGTGTATAAACCATCATCAAAATAATTTCTTACATCAATACATGAGTGTTTGCACACTTAGGAAAAAAATTTTAATAAAAAGAATATCAATTATAATACAAAATATGAAATAATAATAAATATGATAAGAGATTGTTAAGATCCTGAATACTAAAAACTACAAAATGTTGTGGAAAGAAATTAAAGGAAACCTAAAATAATAGTGAGATATACTGTGTTTATGGGTCAGAAAACTCGATATTGTTAAGATGTCAAATCTCCCCCAAATTTATCTATAGATTCAACACAATCCAAATCAAAGTTACAGAGGCATTTTTTTGTAGAAACTGACAAACTGATCCTAAAATTCAAATGGAAATGTGAAAGTCCTAAAGTAGCAAAGCAAATCTTTGAAAAAGATTTTCAAAACTTTGAAAGTGCAACCTGATTTCTCATCTTATTATAAAGACAGTTTGGCATTAGTATCAAGATAGAGCAATAGAAAAGAATAAGAGTCTTCAAATAGACATACAAATATATAGAAAACTGATTCTCAACAAAGATGTAATAGCAATTCACTAGAGAAAGGCTGGTCTTTTCAACAAATGGGGCTGCAACTACTGGACGTTCATACACAAAAATCTAAGCTTCAGCCCATCCTTATCACCACATATAAAAGTCAACTCAAAATGGACCATAGGCCTAAATACAAATCCTAAAACTTCTAAAAGAAAATCCTCATGACACTGTATTAGTTTGCTATGGCAAAATCAAATGCCATGAATTGGGTAGCTTAATAGAAATTTACTGTATCACAGTTTTGGAAACTAGAAGTCCAAAATCAAGGTGTTAGCAAGTTGGTTTCTTCTGAGGGCTGAGATCTGTCCAAGTCCTCTCTCTCTGGCTGGTAGATGGCCATGTTTACCCTGTATCTCTATATATCATCTTCCCTATATGTATACCCATCTCTGTATCCAAATGTCCCCATTTTATAAGGATACTGCCAGTCATATTGGATTACGGTCCACCCTAATGACTTCATCTTAATTTGATTACCTCTGTTAAGAACCTACAGGAATAAATAAGGTGAAATTCTGAGGTACAAAGAGTTAGTACTCTGACATATCTTTTGGGGGAGAATATAATTCAACCTATAACAGACACCAAAATCACAATCCATAAAAACAACAAATGATAAATTGAACTCCATCAAAATTAAGACCATCTACTCTTCAAAAGACAATGTTAAGAAAATCAAGAGCAAGCCACAGACTGCAAGAAAATATTTTCAAATCACATGTCTGATAAAGAATTTGTGTCTAAAATATACAAAGATCTTCAAAATACAATAATAAATTAACAATTTTACTTTATTTTTTTAATGTTTATTTATTTTGAGGGGGCAAGGGGAGCAGAGAGAGAGGGATAGAGAGAACCCCAGCCAAGCCCCACGCTCAGCACAGAGCCCAACGTGGGGCTGTATCTCACAAACCATGAGATCATGACCTGAGCCAAAATCAACAGCCAGACACTTAACCAACTGAGCCATCCAGATGCCTCAAATTAACAGTTTAAAATGAGAAACAGATTCAAACAGATATTTTACCAAAGAAGATACACAGGTGGCAAATTAAGCATATTAAAAAAATGTTCAACATCATTAGATGATACAGAAATACAAACTGAAATCCAATGAGACAAAACCGCAATGCTCATCTATTAGAACAGCTAAATTAAAAAGACTGACTACACCAAGTGCTTCAAGGATATGGAGCAACTGGAATTCCCATATTCTTCTGGTGGGAACATAAAATGGCACACATTTGAAAAACAGGTAGTTTCTTAAAACTTTAAACATGTAACTATGTGATCTAGCCATTCCACTTTTAGGTACTTAGTCTACAAAAGTGAAAGTCGATGTTCACACAAAAACTTGCCTATGAATATTCTTAGAAACTTTATTTGTAATAGCCCCAGCTGAAAACAACTCAAGTGCCCATCAACAGTGAATGAAGAAAAATATTATGGCACTTAATCCGTAGAGTAGAATAATATTCCACAGTATAGGGAATGAACCCCTGACACATGCAGCAACATGGATGACTCCAAAATCAGCTACACTAAATGAAAGAAGCCAAGTTCAAAAACAGTACACACTGTATGGATCCACATGTAAAATCTAGAAAATCCAAAATAATCTACAGTGCTAGAAAGCAGATAACTGGAAATTTGGATAGAGAAGGCTAAGGGAGAGCTGGGGGGAGGCATTAAAAAGGGTGATAAGCAGAGTTTTGGACGTGATGGATATGCTCTTTATCTTGAATGTGGTAATGGGTTCACGGGTTATATGCATATGTTAAAACTTATACACTTTAAATAAGGGCAATTTATTGTATGTGAATTATACTGAATAAAGCTGATGTTAAAATACTCATTTCATATACAGATGGCCTCTATTTCAAGTTCTGGCTCTATCTCTTTTTAGCTTTGTTATCTTAGGCACGTTATCTCTGAGGCTCACATTCTCTGAGTGCAAAATGGTAATTCCTAACACTTATTTCCCAGGATTATATTGTAAATACCAACTGATAACTCAGTGTCTGAAAATAAGAAATACTCAATATTGTAGCTATTATTAATAACAATAATGAAGTTACTCATTTCTACTTTTTAAAAAAGACATACAATCCATATTTTCAGAACCTAGAAAGCCGAGTGTTCTCCATTTTCTTATTTAGTGTTTCAGACAGTGCTAACATAAATGAATTTTGCTAAATCAAAAAGGGAATTGGCAGAAAGTCAAAATGTGTTTTTCTGATCCTTTAAAATAATTTTCAAATATGAGTTGTGACCTAGCCTGCAATTAACACAATGGGTTTAGTTATACAGCCTGAGCAAAATAATGCTTTTTTATACATATATAATCCTTCCTTAACTGCGGTGTTGTCAAAACTACATTTCAAGTTTTACACACACACACACACACACACACACACACACACACACCCACCTCAAAATTTTCAACTTAAAAGTCTTTTTATATGTGTGCAGTTTAGACCCTCAAGAAAGAAAGCATGAATAATTCTTGTCTCTTTGCAGAGACCACATGGGTGGCCTATAGGATTATGCAAAGAGAGGAGACAGGTCTGGGTAGCATCCTTATAATGTGTGAGTGGAAGACCAAGCCTGGAAAGATATCCTTAAGCACTGCAAAAATTAGTAAAAGGCAAGATACACAAGTACTTTGCTGAGACTTTGGAAAACGAAATAAGGAAAATTCACATGCAAAAGGCATTAAACGTCAAGTCAGTAAGAAGATAGTTTGAAAACATTTAAAACCTATACAGTCAATGACACAAAAAACTTCTGGTATAATCTGACTCAAAAAAGATCACACCCTCACAGCAATGGTTTGTGAAAAAGTGACATTGTTTTAATGCCTACAGATCTGGTTTATTTAGGAGCAAACACCTTCAAGAGCTTTTACTTTACTGTATCTTTAAGAAATATATTAAAGTTTTTTAAAACAATTAGAAAGTACTCATTTATTTCCTAGCACATATTTTCCAAGTTCACAGAAAGAGACAGGGTCTACAGTCAGGCATAGAAATCTCAATTCCATGTATGCTACTGAAGCCCCGGCTTTCAAGGTGTGTATATTTAGAATGTGCAAAAGACAAAACAGACATCACTGAACAAATGACCAAAAATGAGGAATCAAATTCTTAACTGACAGTATAAATGGTGACCCTCTAGTTTGTAGATGTTTACAAATGTAGTAAAACTTATAAATAATATGGTTTCCAATATGTACAGGTGCTGTGGTTTATCCCTATATATGTAAGTTTTCAACTAAAAGTCAATAAAGTTCTCTAACTCCTTTTCTCTCCTGAGCAATGTGTTCTAGCACAACCCTATAGTCTGAGACCTGGGTTTGAATCTGCAGAACTATTTCCTAACTCTTTCTTTGATCTTGGATAGCTTACTTAATCTCACTCAGTCTCAGTTTCCTCTTATGTAAAATATGCACAAAAATAGCATATTTTATTGTGAGGATTAAATGAGATAAAGCTTATAAAGTGTTCAGCACAGTGTTTTGCAAAGGAAAGTACTTAGTATTAGCTTCTAATTAAGGCAAACACATTTCTAGTCCTCTGTCTAAACCCTTTGAAACAGAATAAATCTGAAATGGAGCTGGAGTCAAAATTAGAAATGTATTTCATACATATGGAAAAACCACATTAAAAATGTGGAAAAAAATCCATTTTCTAAATCAATTGTGTGAAATCAGTCTGTTGCCATCGTCATCTCAACAAATCAGACTAGAAGGCCAGAAATTGTTCCACGGCTTCAGGAATAACCACTTTGCTCAGGAAGAAAATCCCAAATCTCCATGTTGTATTGAGAGGCACTTGAATGAAGTTCATGATTGGATAGTATGTTATTTTTCTAACCAATGTTTCTATAAAAGTCCATACTATTTCATATAAATTAGTTGTTTGAGATTTAAGATATTGTGTCTAAATGCGAGGAGCAAATTTAAATAAGAACACTGAGGGCTGATGGGGAGTGGGAGGGAGGGGAAAGTGGGTGATGGGCATTGAGGAGGGCACCTGTTGGGATGAGCACTGGGTGTTGTATGGAAACCAATTTGACAATAAATTTCATATAAAAAATTTTAAATCAGAACAAACCATGGAGAGGAAAGTATTGCTAAAAACCATACCATTCACAGGACAACCCAGTTCTCCAACCCAGCCTGTCTCACCACTAACATTTTTAATGCCAAATGGTTAAATTGATGCTTTATTTCTCTGTAAGCTAAAGAAATACAGATAACTGATGTTTAAGATAAAACAAGCCAGGGAAACATACAGGAAAATTACTGTTATTTTTTATATCCTCCCTCAGCTATGGAAGCCAGGTACTGGCAACAATATTTTGACCTTTTATTTTTAAATACAAAGATGCCATAAAGGAAAAGGCTGATATATGTTTTGCTAATATATTTTGCTACTGAAAAATGTAGTTTTCTATGCATCAAAAGAAGTCATGAGAAAAAAATGTAAAAGCAATGATAAACTAGAGGGAAAGCAAAAAAAGACACAGGATTTATACTTTTTAGTTTATAAACAGTTCTTAGATGGAAATATAGACAAAATGTGAATAGGTAATTCACAAAAGAAAAATTATAATCATTGTTGATACATGTTCAATCTGATAATCAAGATGCACAGAGTCATCTATCAGATATAAAATATAAAATATCAATGGTGAGCATATAGGAATTTCTTAGAGAATAATTTTTCAATATGTATTAAAAGCTTTATAGATTTTTCCTTACCTAGGGAAAAAAGTGGAGAAGTACATAAAAGAATACATGCATCAGAACAGTGTTTATAGGGGCGCCTGGATTGCTTAGTCAGTTAAGTGTCTGACTTCGGCTCAGGTCATGATCTCGCAGTTTGTGTCTCCCTCGCTCTCTGTGTCCTTCCCCAACTTACGCTCTCTCTCTCTCTCTCAATGACGAATAAACACTAAAAAAAACAAAAAACAAAAAAACAAAAAAAAAACAAAAAAAGAACAATGTTTATAAAATGAAAAATCAAAACAACTTAAATGTCCAACAATAATGGGTTGGTTAAATCAATAGCGGTGCAGACAAATGGTAGAATATTATGCAGGCATTAAGAATAATTCTTTAGATGCAGATTTATGGACAAGAAAAGTCATTTATATATCAATAAAGTGGATAAAGCCATTTCAAGAATGTATAGTCTAATCCCATTGTTATAACATTCTTTTGCACTGAACAAAGCTTGGAAGACTGTGTATATGAAAATGTTGACAGTTCTCTGGAAAGTAGAATTTTGGGTGTTTTTAAATTTTTGTGTTTCCTGTGAACAAGACACAGTCAGACATAAATAATTGTTAAGAATAGGCTGTAGAGTCAGTCTGAATTCGAAGCCCAGCTCCAACACTTATCAGCTGTGTGTCCTTTTTCAAATTATTTAGCCTTTCCAGGCTTCTGCTTCCCTTCTATAAAATGAGGATGATAACAGTGTCTATCTTACAGAGTTACTGTGAGTACTAAAAGGTAGATCTCCTAAAACAGTGCACAACTCCTAGTAAAGACCCAATAATGCTAATTATTATTATTATTATTATTATTATTATTATTATTATCATTTTCTACTTGTGCTACTTATATGATAAATAAAAATAATAATATTGAAAACTGGGCACCCAGGTGGCTCAGTTGGCTGAGCATCCAACTCTTGATTTTGGCTCAGGTCATGATCTCAGGGTTGTGGGGTCAAGCCCTGCATCAGGTTCCACAGTGTGCTTAAGATGCTCTCTCTCCCTCTGCCCACTCACATGCTTTCTCTCTCTCTCTCTAAAATAATAATAATAATAATAATAATAATAATAATAATACTGAAAACAATTAGGACAAAAACACCTTGACACTGAGAAAGGTGCCAAGAAAATTCAATGAAAAAGTAACAGTTTTTTCAACAAATGGTTCTGAGGCAACTAGATATCTGTACACAAAAGAATGAAGTAGGAATACTTCCTTACATCATACACAAAAATTAACTCAAAAGGAATCATAGACCTAATTGTACGAGCTAAAACTATAAAACTCTTAGAAAAAAATATAAAGGTAAATCTTGTAAAGTTGTATTGGACAATATTTTCTTAAATATGACACCAAAAATATAAATGACAAAAGAAAACAATGATAAACACGACTACATGAAAATGAAAAGCCTTTCTGCTTCAGAGAATACCATCAAAGAAGCAAAAAAAAAAAAAAAAGCAAACATACAGATGGGAGAAAATATTTCCAAATCATATATTTGATAACAGACTAGTATCTAAAACATATCAAGAACTCCTAAAACTTAATAATCAAAAAGACAAATAACCCAATTAAAAATGACCAAAAGATCTGAATAGACATTTCTCCAAATATATAATGGCCATAAGCACATGAAAAGATGCTCAGTATTATTATCCATTAAGGAAATCAAAACCACAAGTGAGATATTATTTCAAATCCACTAAGATGGCAATAATCCAAAAGACAGATAATAACAAGTGTTGCTGACAATGTTGAGAAATGGAAACCTTCATTCAGTCCTGGTGAAAATTTAATACGGTACAGCTGCTTTGGAAAATTATTGGCAATCCTCAAAATGTTAAACAGTTACCACATGGCTCAGCAATTCCACACTTAGGTATATACTCAACAGAAATGAAAACATTAAACATATGTCCATACAAAAACTTACATAAGAATGTTCATTAGCAGCATAATTCATAATAGCAAAAATGTGGAAATAACCCCAAAGGTCAATAAACTGAGGAATGGATAGAGTCTAGTATATTCATACAATGAAATACTATTTCACTATTAAAAGGTATAAATACTGATACATGGTACAACATGGATGAATCTCAAAAAAATCATGCTAAGTGAAAGAAGTCAAACACAAAAGACCACATATTATTGATTCCATTTATATAAAATGTATGGAACAGGCAAACATATAGTGGCAGAAAGTAGATTAGTGATTGCCTAGAGCTGAGGGAGAATGGCAGGTAAGAATGAGGGATAAATACAAATGGATATGTTTCCCTTTCAACTGATAAAAATGCTGTAAACAAATTTTGGTAATGGTCACACAATTCTGAATACATGAAATACACTGATTGTACGCTTTATTTTTTAATGTTTCTTTATTTTGAGAGAGACAGAGAGCAAGCAGGGGAGACGCCAAAAGAGAGGAGAGAATCCCAAGCACTGATAGTGCAGAGCCCAACACAGGGCTCGATCCCATGAACTGTGAGATCATGATCTGAGCCAAAATCAAGAGTCAGATTGAGCCACCCAAGCGTCCTTGATTGTACACTTTAAATGGGTGAATATTTTGGTATTGAATTACATCTCAATATCAGTTTTTTTTTTCTTTTTCTAATTCTCTGACAACTCTGAGCTTGACTTCCTAAGAATGTCCTTGGAAGAACCAAAAGTTTACATATATATACTTCCTAATGTTTTTTGTTTTGGGGTTTTTTTTGTTTTGTTTTAAGAGAGAGAGACAGAGTGCAAGCAGGGAATGGGCAGAGAGAGAGGGAGACACAGAATCCAAAGCAGTCTCCAGTCTCTGAGCTGTCAACACAGAGCCTGACACGGGGCTTGAACTCACAAACCATGAGATCATAACCTAAGCCAAAGTTGGATGCTTAACCAAATGAGCAACCCAGGTGCTCCTCTGGCAGCCTGTAAGGGAAGGAAAAGAACACAGTTCAAAAAGATCTCCTACCGGGGCACCTGAGTGGCTCAGTCAGTTGAGCATCCAACTTTTGATTTCGGCTCAGGTCATGTTCTCACAGATCATGAGTTTGAGCCCCGCATCGGGCTCTGCTCTGACACTGCAGAGCCTGCTTGGGATTCTTTCTCCCTCTCTCTCTGCCCCTCCCTGGCTTGCTTCCATCTCTCTCTCAAAAATAAATAAAAATAAACCTTAAAAAAAAAACAGATCTCCTACTGAACTGTTAGGGCTTCAGGCACTTCCTTTTCATATTCACCCATGACCAACTCCTCCCCCGTGACTCACTCCTTAACTCCTTTTTGAGCACCTGTGCTAAGCCAGGCATAGCACTAGGTAATGGGAAACAAAGGTGATCAAACCCTAATCAAGTTTACAATTGAGTGGAGGGGCACCACAAGTGACATTAACGCAAGATGGTCAAAGTATAGGGTACTTGGCAGCATGTGGCAGGCTGGCAAAAGGAAGCATCATGGAAGCAGTGATGTCAACATTGAAAACTGGCGGATGAATTAGAGTTGGCAAGCAAAAGTGCTGGAGAAAGAAGGAATCAATCAGGGCAGAAGGAACTTGTGCAAGGGACTGGAGGCTCCCGCGTTGTCTGGGGAAAGTGAAATACATACAATATGGTCAGAGAAGACAGTGTGAACCATGGTGGTAAAAAGCAAATAGGGTTCTTCATGAAAGGCCAGGTGTACCATGTTAAGGAGTTCAGATATTAATTTGAAAACAATGCAAAACCATTAAATAGGAAACGTACACAAGAACACTAGTGGTTGGAGGTTTAGAAAGATTACTCTGGCTTTACATGATCCAAAGGGAATATGACAAGAAGCAAACACCTGAATTTGGAAACTACCAGGTAAGAAATGGCAGCCCACACTGTGCTATTGATGGTGTGGGAGAAGAAAGACAGCTGGATCCAAGAGGTATTTCACAAATTGATGGGACACAACTTTGTATGTGGGACAGAAAAGAGGAAGGACAACCCCCAGCTGTGGCTTTGGCAACTGGATGAATGATGCCATTTGCCAAAATAAGGAACATTCAAGAGCAGCAAATTTGGAATGGAAGATATTAAACATATTTCATTTGGACTTCCTAAATTAAGGTGCCTATAAGACTTCTTAGTGAAGACAAAGGTTAGATATATAGGTCTGAAGGTCAGGAAAGAGAGCTGGCTGGGGGAGTTGGATTAGGAAATCATAAGTGTGAAGAGACTAGATGAAGTTCTGGAAGAAGCTGAGTTGTCAGGGAAGAGCATGAAGAAGGCCTGGGGCAGACCCCAGAGAACACTGATTCCAGGGCCATGGGAGCTCCAGTCCATGCTCCTTCAGCCTCCAAGGGCCTCTCTTCTGCCCTCAATGGTTAGCCCAGTCAGCACAGGTACTTAGGGTCTGATCACTGAAGAACTTGGTCTTCTTTCCTTAGCCCCTGGGCATTCTAGGCCCTTTGTGCACCTTCAATGAGCTTTTATCCCAAAAATGTTAAGGGAAGTCTATGTGCCAAGCACTGTCCTGGGTGCTGAGGTATAAGAATGCCAACAAATCCCCTGCCCTAACAAAGGCTAGTTGGGCGGGGTTCAAAAAGAATGCAGGTGACATCAGGACCCGGTGGCAAATGGCTCTAGTACGGCCACGCCCACGGGGAAGAGCACAATTCTACTCAGGAAGTATTGGCAGGCCCCAGCAGAGAGCGCTTCCAGGATGGGAGTGTTAAAAAAAAAAAGAGGAGAAATCAAAAACACGGAAGTGAAACAGGCCCAGGGACATCTGGGGATGCAAGTACTTCAGAATGGCTGTGGCTCAATGTGCAGATGAAGAAATCCTTTTACCCCAAGACAGGGGACATCCCTGAAGTATATGCAGTTGCAGGTGGTTTGATGAGGTCTGTGTTTTTTAAAAGCAGGCAATAAAAAGAAAATTCTAATCCATGAGTCAGATCCCAGGTCCCACTTACCAGGGTGCTTTTCACAAGTGCAATACAAGTGTTAGTTTGTAATCACTTTGCTACCTGCTTATATACTCATAGCAAATACTGGCAATGGGAAGAGCAGTTCTGCCCGCCAATGGGACCAAGCTCCCAGGTAGTTTGCCTATCAACACACTTACAATCTTGAAATTTCTTCATTACATCTGAAATTTTAAAGGAAGGTAATTTTTTTCCCCCTGAGAAAAGGGTATGTAGATGGAGACTTCCTTAATGGCAGCAGATTGATTTGGACCCACTTCACTCCCAGATCCCTGATTCTATGAATGTAAGAAAAACCCTGTTCCCAAATTTTGTTGACAGAGGGTAGTTTAATTTTATAAATTCTAAATTTGTTTTTCTGAAACAGCAAACACATAAAGTGATACAAGGGCTTCCAAAATACCAAAATTTTAATAGGTCCCTTGCCCAAAATTGGGCACTTAAGTCAAATCCCATAGATCTGAAGCAGAGAAATTTAGAGATACTTTAAAATCAAGACAGAAAAAAAAAAACCCACAGATTCTTGGTTTTACAGAGTAAAGACATTTAGTGTGAAATTGCAGTTATATTTTCTGAAAAGCACACTAGAGCCTCAAATCCTGGCAATTTGTACAAGGATAAACTGTATTCAAACACGGCCCAAAAGAGTTCAGTCTGTATCAGACGAATTTCACACAAACCTAAAATTTTGCTCTGGGGAGCAGATCAAAATCTTCCTGACAAAGTACAGATCATATAGTGTTTGTTTTCATCAAGAACTCCAGTAACATAAACTTCAAAGCCATGTTTTGTATTGCAGTAATTTCTATACCCTCAGTCTGGTTAAACCGTTACGGCCATGACGCAGGTGGGGCAGCCATATTTCTCTGCTGCCAAATGCTTGCTCTGGATAGAAATGAACTATGCACAGGAGAAAAATGCAAAACTAACATCTGAGGAAGATATATAGGTGAATCTTAGAAATGAGTCCTCAATACATCCTCCCATATTCTTTCCAAATTTGCACTTGGATCAATTTACTGGGTGCCATCACTATTGATTTTATCCCAAATGAAGCCCATTATTAAAGGTTGTCCTGACTCTGTACTTTCTCAGCCCGTGTCCTTGATGTTCCCACATTCATACTTCTGTGGGCCTTCCTCGCACTGCATTGAAAGGAATGCTTCTCAGAGATTCTGTTGCTTGGAAATGGACCTTTTTTTTCAAGCTCCTTACATTTTTCACTTAAAATCCAAGGTGCTGACCTTCTGACAGCTTCATAGACTTTGCCCTACAAATCCCTACTGCGCTGACTACTCTCTAAACAAATTAGGCTCAGTAGAAGTTCACAGCTTTTAGTGTGTTCTTTCCACAATAATTATTTTTGAGAAGGCAGAAAGGTAGACAAGACTTAGAGGATGGCATAAGGAAGACACATCCTACCTTGTATAGACACAATTTATTCATTAAGCACCTCAGCCATGGGACAAGATACAAAATGAGATCCTGCATAGGTAAGTGATAAGCAAACCAAATACTTTTTCTCCACTTCCGCATGTCTTTTTTATATTTTCAGAGCTTCCAGAGGCTTGGCTGAAGTATTTTGTGCACCAATAAAAGTTATTTTAACACCTAATTTGAATTCTAGTCATGCCTTATTTGACATTTTCGGTTTGTATCATCAGCTGACATTCACTTGATGCCTATCAACAAAACTCAGGAACATAATAATTTTTCTTGAATTCACAGAATCCCGGATTTAGGAGTGAAATGGGTCCTATTCAATCTACTGCCATTAAGGAAGATTGTATTTACACAACTCTTAGGAAAAAAATAGCTCACCTTCTTTTAAAATTTCTGAAGAGGAATATTAAATACGTTCTCTCTTAGGATGTCTCTGGTATCTCAATCTAATAATCAGATATATTTTTTTAATTCCTAATGTTTAACTTAAATATATAATCAAGCTACCCCAGGGACCTGTGTTTTTATACTCTCTATCCAAAGCCCCTAATACAGTGTCTGACACATAGCAGGTGGTCAGCAAATATTTAATAAATACCTACAGGAGAGAAAGAAAGAAAAAAAAAATAAGAACAGCAGGAGAGAGGGAAAAGAAGGTAAAAGAAAGAGCCAGAGGGAGGGAGGGAGGGAGGGAGGGAGGGAGGAAGGAAGGAAGGAAGGAAGGAAGGAAGGAAGGAAGGAAGGAAAACGGGAGGAGGAGAAACCAAATAAATACCAAGAAGGATCAAATATTAACTTAGCACTCAAGAAATTAACAACAGAGTAACAAAGATGAAACATGTACATAACAACCATAATACAAAGTAGAAAATATTAAAGGGCCACAGATAAAATGTTGAGGAAAGTCAGAAGAGAGTTATATAATTTCTAGCTAGGAAAAGCCAGGAGCAAGTCACAGAGGAGATATTTGAAGTGGGCCTTGAAGAACTGGTAGAATTTAGTCAAGTGATCATAAGGGGCAAATGTAATTCCAAGAAATCATGAAGGTGAGAAATCACGGGGTGATGGCAAATGAAGTGGTTTAAGGGGGCATGCAAATGGGATGGGGCCCCTTCAGTAGCCAGGCATATCATTATACAGCAGAAGTATTAGTAATGACTTAGGAGATCATTTAAGTAAATACATAAATGAATACATGAACAAATGAATTAGCTTACGCCTGGCACTTTAAAGATAAAAGAACATGAATACGGCTTCTACTATCAATCTGCTGATGTCAATTGCAAGTTACACCTTTATCTCTTTATAAAGGATCTGTGGGAAAGTCTTCTTCCATTAAATTGATTCTACTTGAACAAAAAAAACGAAGGACAGAATTTTAAGTGTTTCATAGCGCTTGCATATAATTTTATTTTAATCCCAAGGATATGGGAAATCAATATGAAATAGATTCTAATTTTCCTATTACCAATACTATAATCTAGTGTGAGTTTGCATTTCTTGCCTTTCTTTTTACTTCTGATATTTTTTTTAACATTTAAAAGTGAACCAAAAAGTGTTCCTACTCTTCCTCTTGCCTATTTATTCCTCATCATTTAATACAGATACACCTTAAAGACGGGCCAACCAATTTGTCAATAAAGTACTCTCCTGCTGGCTTTTATGGCTGAATTATTTCTATTAAAAAAAAAAACTTAAAAAAAAAAATTGGACATACTGCCACACAACTAGTCCTAGCAGAAATGTTAACTCTAGAATAAGATGGATAAAGCAAAATCAGTATAAAAGCCAGTGGGATTAGTGAAAGCTTCAACATACGGCTTGCAATGGCTGAAATCTCTTCTGACCCATGATGTTTGTTAAAGATTAGATTTGCTGAAAAACAACCTCAAGCCCTATTAGTAAGTTCTAATTGAGTTTTCTCTCTATAGCTGTCAAACTTCCTATACAATATGATGAGTTTTTTTCATGCTTAAGCTCCAATGAATTTTTAAATATACATCAGAAGAACTTAACCTCTTTTTCATGGAGGAACTTGTAAATACATGTTCAAAGCAGCTTGATGTATAAGAGCCCCAAATTAGAAACTACCCAAATATCTTTCAATAAGTTAATGGTCAAACTGTGGTATATCCATACCATGGATTACTACTCAGCAATAAAAACGAATGAAGTATTGATAAGCACAACTTTGATGAACCTTGAGGAAATTATGCTGAGTGAAGAAACAGCCAGTCTTAAAAGGATATAAACTGTATGATTCCCCCTACATAACACCCACGAAATAACAAAATTACAAAGATGAAGAACAGATCAGGAGTTTGCTAGGGATTAGGGATGGAGCAGAGGGGATGGGTATGACTATAAAAGAAAAACTTGAAAGTGTCCCATGGTGATGGCAGAGTCTTTTGATTGTGGGGCTCATTAGACAAAGCTACACATGTGAAAATTGCACAGAGCGTCACCCACATGTAAGTGAGTATATGCATAACTGATGAAATCTGAATAAATTCTATGGATTGTACTAATGTTAACTTCTTGGTCTTGAGATCATACTGAACTCATGTAAGATGTTACCACTAGGAGAGACTGGATGATGGATACACAGGACTTCCTTGTACATTTCTCCATAACCTCCTATGAATCTGCCATTACTTAAACATTAAAAGTTCTTAAAATATATGCTCAATGCATCTCAGGATGTGTCATGAGATTTATCTCTACTGAGATATCAATACTGAGTGCAGAATAAGCTATAAAATACATGCTTTTTTGAAGAAAATACTGGTGAGAAAGAAAAGGGAGGAAGATGTGCAACCATCTCTAGTTAAATCTAAAATTGATAAAAACTTGATGCTGGGAACAAGTCACAAAGTTGTCTTAAGCTTTCAATACACTTTCATACAATGGGGACATTTATACCAACTTAATAAAGTAGTTGTACAAAATAAAGAAACATATATGGTATTTAGTAAAAGCCCGGGACTCAAGAAGTACACTCAACCCTTGAACAACACGGGTTTGAATTGCTCAGGTTCACTTATACACAGATTTCTTTTTACAGATGCAGTACAATTCTGTAAATGCATTTCCTCTCCTTTATGATTTTCTTAATAGCATTTTCCTTTCTCTAGCTTACTTTATTGTAAGAATACAGTATATAATACATATAATATATAAAATATGTATTAATTGACTGTTTATGTTATCAGCAAAGCTTCTGGTCAACAGTAGGCTATTAGTAGTTAAGTTTTGGGGGGAGTCAAAAGTTATATGCAGATTTTCATCTGCACGGGATGGGTCAGTGTCCCTAACGTCCATATTGCTCAAGGGTCAACTATATTTTTTTTCAAGGAGCAAAAAAAGAAAAAAAAAATGTCTATCATTTTATTCTTCTCTCCTTATTGGAGACCTTACTTATTGCATGACCTTACTTCTTGAAAAAATTATTTTTTCCTCCTCCAACAACAACCATCAGATACAGCAAAGATTAAGCATAAAATCAGAGCTTATTTCATCTAGGCGCGTCTGTTTTAAGTAGGCCTAAGTTTAATCGCTTCAGCACTGAGGCACAGCTCTGTAAGCTCTCAGAAGCACAGAATCCCATACGCAGTTCAGCCACAGGGCTGAAATGTAGCACTTCAACAAGATCCCTGCTCTGAACACTTAACACTCAACCCTTCTACTGTGGTCTCCATCCCAAGGTAATTGCAAGTCTACTTCTCTCAGTGAATATAATCCCCCCCTTTCGTTCCTGTTAGTGAAATGTAATGACCTGGACAGATGGCAAACAGGCCACTAGAAAAGTGATGTCTTCAAGTACCAGCCCAATGAGGGAATTCATCCAGGAGGTTTAAATGGAACAGATGAGCGGGCCAAAAACCAATAAAGCAGGAAACTGTCCCAAAATCAACTATTAGAAGAGGCAAGTATCCCAGAATGCAATGAGTCTTCACTGACCCCAAGGGTCAAAGCAGACAAGGCAAAAAATGGACAGCATGCTAAAAGTCATCTTCATATAAAGTTACCATTTTTTCAGAAAGCTTTTTCTCATCTCTAAATGTACCTATATTTCCATTCATTTGTATGCCAGATGCCAAAAAGATAGTATATCAGAGAGGTCAGGCACAAGGACAGCCTGAAAGCCAAGGCCAGGGTCCAGGTGGGGGTGGATAGGAGGTGGAGGTAGGAAACAATGGGGTGGGGGAATGAGAGTCAGCAGAAACCAATGGGCAATGGGGCATGAAGGTGGTAATTAGAAGCATGTATGTATTCACGGCTTGAAGACATCACTGAAACAGCTGCCTGCTACCACTCAGAACATGAGGAGCTGATCCCAGCAGGGCTGGCTGAGGCTTCCAAGACAGGACAGACAACCAGAAGGCAGAAGGGCAGTGCCAGGAAGAGTGGGAATAGCAGCTCTAGGTGAGCCAATTCTAACAGCGTCAGAAATAAGGCAGAGCCATGAGACAGATCTGCCATGGGTGGGATTTCACTCCAACAGGCAGAGGACAGTTAAGGTCAATTACGGGCTGACGCAGATTGGCTTGTCCACAATTACGTATTCGGCATCCATGTTGTAGGTGCAGTTCCCAATCTGTACTTACAGCTAAAGGTCACATAGTCAGGATACAGGCCCCCACTCCACTGCCCTGTTTGTGAGGGAGCACATTCTCTTTTTGATCTTAAGGGAGAAGATCAGAACACCTACCTAGCTGTGGCTTTTCAGGCCAACCAAGATCTGGCAGCTTCTGTTTCCTTGTAATACCTTCCCAGGAATTTGCTCTGCTAATGAGGCCCCTCCATCTGACAGCTGGTTACACAAGCTGCTCTCAGAAAACAAAAGCTACATGTTGAGGTAACCAATATTCCCCCACATGCACGCAAGTGCACATGCATGCGCGCGCGCGTACACATACACACACACACACACACACACACACACACACACACACACGCTCCCCCCAATATAATTCAGAAACTATGGTTAGAATGAATCCGGCACCAAATGGAACAAAGGCTGCCTCCAGCTCAGATTGAGCGTTCCCACTTTTTTCCTTGCCAAGTGCATAGCCTGTGCTATACTTCTGTTCACCCACAGAGCAGAGCTGACCACAGCTTGCAGTGTTAGATGAATTGTTGGTGCCCCATCTGGTCTGCCATCTCCTCTTATCCTTCAATAGCCACCACAGAAGAGACTCGCTGACCATCTCAGAACATCAAGAACCTACCTCAGTCCTCTAAGAACAGCATTCTGCTGGGATAAGAGAATTCCAACTGAACTACTCACTGATCTGGGCATGTTAAAGCAATCACCATCATGACACATCTATCGGAACAGGCAAAATCCAGAATACTGACAATACCAAATGCTGGCAAGGATGAGGAGCAACAGGAACTCTCATGCATTGCTAATGATAATGCAAGATGGTGCAGCCACTTTGGAAGACAGTTTAGAAATTTCTTACAAAACTAAACATACTCCTTACCTTATAATTCAACAACCATGCTCCTGGGTATTTATCCAAATGAACTGAAACTTCTGTCCACAGAAAAACCTGCACACAGATGTTTATAGAAGCTTTATGCATAATGACCAAAATTTGGAAGCAACAAGAGGTCTTTCAGTAGGTAAATGGATAAACTGTGGTACATCCAGAGGATGGAATATTACTCAGTGTTAAAAGAAGTGAGCTGTCAAGCCATGAAAAGACATGCAGGGATCTTAAGCGCATCTTACTAAGTGGAAGAAGTCAATTTGAGAAGGCTACATACTTTATGATTCCAACCATATGACACTATGGCAAAGACAATACTATGGAAACAGTAAAAAGATCAGTGGCTGCCAGAGGTTGGGGGGAGAGTGGGATGAAAAGATGGAGCACAGAGGATTTTTAAGGAAAGGAAACCACTCCATATAATACCATAATGACGGATACCTGTCATCATTGCATTTGTCCAACCCATAGAAAGTACAATGCCAAATGTGAAACCTACCGTAAGCTATGAACTCTGCACCCGAATATAAATATCACCTACTTATATGTCAGTGTAGGTTCATCAAGTTGACAGTGGGGAAGGCTGTAGGTATATAGGGGCAGGAGTACATGGGAATTCTCTGCATTTTCCATTCAGTTTTCCAGTGAAGGTAAAGCAAAAAAATGAGTTACTGATTAGAAAAAAAAATCTTCAGAACATGACAAAAGCCAAACCAACTATACTGACATGCAAAATGAGTGGTAGTGTGCCTGTGTGTGTGTGTGTGTGTGTGTGCGCGTGTGTGTATGTGTGTGTGTGTGTATTGAATAGATACCAACTCAGAACATTCCCAAAAAATGCTGTCTTTACCAATATGGGAAAAGATAAGACTCCAAAGATGCCACAAATGATGGTAACTGCCTCAATTTTCTTTGCAAGACAAAGAAGCCTATCAAAAATGGTAAAGAGGCTAAAGTAAGGAATTTTTATCAATCAAAAATCACAACGCGAATCGCTATCAACATGAGTCTCACTGCTATGAACTTCATTACAATCTACTGCATAAGAACTTCAAAAAGAAATTATTTTTATCTGTTAGGCTAATGTGGTGATTACCATTTCCTCAAATTCTTCACTTCATGTTTTCAGGGCAGCAAAATTCTGATATAATAAGTCTTACACTGAAACTGTATTCAATCTTCAAAAACCAATCAGAAAAAAAAGCACAAGCAAGTCCTCTTGGGATTTCGATTTAATCACCGTTAGAAACTAAAAGTAGGATCAGAACTTAAGTATGTTCTTACCAAAGAGGGGAATGCAAAAGCAAAGCTGGCTAGGGAGAGCCTTCCTCTGGTTCCTAGCTAGAGCAGTGCTGTCCAACAGAAATGTACTGCAAATCACATGGGCATTTAAAACTTCCTAGTAGCTGGGGCGCCTGGGTGGCGCAGTTGGTTAAGCGTCCGACTTCAGCCAGGTCACGATCTCGCGGTCCATGAGTTCAAGCCCCGCGTCGCGCTCTGGGCTGATGGCTCAGAGCCTGGAGCCTGTTTCCGATTCTGTGTCTCCCTCTCTCTCTGCCCCTTCCCCGTTCATGCTCTGTCTCTCTCTGTCCCAAAAATAAGTAAACGTTGAAAAAAAATAAAAATAAAAAAAAAAATAAAACTTCCTAGTAGCTACATGTTTAAAAAATAAACATGTCAAATTAATATTAACAGTATATTTTATTTACCTATTTATTTAAGGTATCTAAATGTTTACCATTTCAACATGAGGCAGTAGTAGCCACATTTCAAGGGTTCAACAGCCGCCTGAGGCTTGTGACTAGTGGTTACCGTACCAAACAGCATAGATTTTTGACTTTGTGTAAATTAAAAGGTCCCATCCTCCCCTCTTTTCAAATATTTATTTATTCATTCAAATGCACTTATTAAATCTCTAATAAAATTATTAATAATTATTATTAAATATTTATTATCTCTAATAAAATATTTTATTATTCTTGCCATTAGAAGTTCAGCTGAATAAGCAGGAAGAGCACTCAGGTCACCCCTTCAATCCATGCAAATCGATAAAAGGTTAAGATCTATGATAACCTGAAAACCAACCAATCTCTGTTTTGTTGTTCTTGCTGCTAATTTTATTTCCAGTTCATATCCTTCCCTTCCTGTTTGGAAAAGCAAAGAATTTCTCATCCCAAGGTTATCTTCATGATTCAAAGTAATGTTGCACATAGTTCTGTTTTAACAATAATCTACAGATTTTATAGAAGTAGAATATATCAAGAAATAATGTGTGCAATGCTATTTGGGGCCTGAAAAAAAAAAAGCAGAGGAAGGTGTGGTGAGGAGTGGGAGGAGAGGAAAGAAGGAATGGAGAAGAGAAGGTGGTGAGGGGGATATCACAGCATTTCATAAAAATAAACTCAAGGAATCAAGAGTTTAAGAGCAAGATTTTCACATTTAATGACTTTCACCCAAACAGGTAATGGGACCTAGGTTTAAAAAATTGTGTAAATGTTTTTAATAGGGATTTTCAAAGCTATGAACGTTAATTACATGCACCAATACCTCTGAAAGACCAAGAAACATAGAATTTAGCCACTGCAACTGTGCATTTTAAAGACTGTCGCTTAATAAACACTATAATGGGCCTTCTTATTTCATTGCAGCAAACTCATCACAGCAAAGAACTGGAAACAACCAAGTGCCCATCATTAGGCAAGCAGTTCAATTAATTATGACTTAAGTCATATTATTAATTTCTTAAACAGATACATTTTTAGGAGCTGACACGTAAAAATTGCCAGTTTATGCTCCCATGAAAAAGTTAAGTTGCAGAAAAACACATATTATGCAAAATACACATACCCCACACTGATAATAGTTACAATATCTCAAGAGGAACCTGGGATCAGGATGGTTGAAGGGACAGAGGGGGAGCCAAAGAAGACTGGACCCTTCAGTCTTCTCAGTAATATTTCAATTTTTATAGGGCAAATATATTCATATTTTACTTATATTAAAAAAAAAGAATTTTAAAACAAGACATACCCCCAAATGTGTTTATCCCAAATCCAATCTTAACGTATTGGAAGCCATCACACTCACACTTAGGTGTTTGTGCTCACCTAAAAATAAAGCTTCCCCCATCATATTTATGTAGATATTTGAATATCCCTGAATACAAAAAAGTAGTTCCTTGGAATTGCTTATTTTTAAAAATTCACATCTCTGCAAATCTTGTCATGTAAAACTGAATACTTCAGTATGTTACTACTTACTTGTGTATGAACTGAGGTCTTGGAGATGCTGTGAAATAAAAATAAAATGAATGGGGCGTCTGGGTGGCTCAGTCATTTTAAGCATCCAACAGTTAATTTTAGCTCAGATCATGATCTCACGGTTCATGAGATTGAGCCCCAAGTCAGGGCTGTGCTGACAGTGTAGAAACTGCTTGGGATTCTCTCTCTCCCTCTCTACCCCTCCCCTGCTAGTGTTTGCTCGCTCGCTCTCTCTCTCTCTCTCTCTCTCTCTCAAAATAAATAAAATAAACATTTTAAAAAATAATGAAATAAAATAAAATGGAGAAATAAACTGAATGCTGAGCTTGATGCAAAACTATAGCTGTGATTCACAGTTCTTCTTTGTTTGACTGACTTTATCATAAACCTGATTAAGAATTTATAAAACAAACAAACTGCAGTGGATACTACTGTCACTTGCTAATATGGACCTCTTCTTCCCCTATGGGAGGACTAAACTTCTCCATCCCACTGATGTTAGACTTGGCCATGAGACTGTTCTGCCCAAAGTCATGATTTACACTACAATGAAGTAAAAGCTTTAAAGGTGACCAAGTGGTTTCTCTCTCTTGCTTCTGTCCTCACCATGAAACCCACAACCCTTCCTTTGAGCCATTTCACAACTCTGTAAATTGTAACTAACGGATAATCATACAAAATAATTCTTGTCTATAGACATGCAAATACATTCTGCCTGGTGTGAGGTAGTCAACTTCCCTCCTCCACTGTGGAAAAAGTTCTGCCCTCCCCATTGGCACATTTCTAATCTATACATGTGCCTGTTCTTTGGATGGCCATTTGAACTATTTGTAACATCTTACCAGTTCCCTCATTAATAATGAATTAAATAAAATCCTTAACACATATTAATTTTACATGTGAATGAATTATAATTTTACCTTTTTAAAAAAAAAAAAAAAGTATCCTGACAGTGCTTAATATGTGCTAGATAATTTTACTATACATTTAATCCTCCCAACAACCCCACCTTTACTAATGAGAAAATGGAGCCCGAGAGAGATTAAATAATGTACTTAAAGCCACACATTGATTAATAACAGAGCTGAAAATCTAACTCAGGTCTAGCTAATACCCCCTCTACAGTGTCTTAAGTGCAACATTCTGAGAAAGGAGTAATTGGTGTGGAATTGGAATGTCAAAAAATGACAGAATATTAAGGTCCAGTTCCTTTGTCATATGAGGGAACTGAGGCACACAGGCATAAAGATTTTCCCCATGTTGCATAGCTTATTTTGGGCAAGGACTAGAACCCAGGGCTCCTGACATCCAGGGTAGTGATCTTGGGTTCAAGAAAGAAGTTGAATATGACCAAAGCCTTGATGGATAAGTAGAATCAACAGAGTTGGCAGGACACAGGGAACAGAGGCAAGGACACAGTGTGGATATTTGGCGTGAAGAACAGGAGAAGGGTTGTATTCTGACCACAAGGGTCCATGGGCATGCCCATAGGAGGTAGGGGTGGGAGCAGGAGGAAACAGGGCAAGGAGACTCTATATCCAGACATTGCCACGGGGCACTGGAGAGGAGAAATCATAGGTTTGTAATCCAGGAGCATCACTGGTTGGTAGAAAAATATCAAGAGGTTTTGAAATAAGTTTTCTACTTTGCTAGAAGTCAAGATTAGATGGAGGCTGTCCGACCTTGGGCACAACCCTTTACTATATGAGCTTGCAGCTTCACCTGAGGCTGAACAAGGTGATATCTAAGATTCCTTCTAGGGCCAAAGCTACAGCAATGTCAAAAGAGCAGATATTCTCCCTCTTAAACTGGTCGTGGTAGTATACTGAGTTCTAATCACATGTGTAACAGAAATCCACAATGCCACAACTAGTTAGGAGTTTTCCCAAAGAGGAAAACAAAGCTACATTTATTGTCAGTCCACTGTCAGGCTGTGTCCCAGATCAGCGGGAACTTCACAACAAGCCCCAGCTGCTTTTTTTCTAGTTAAATGTGTCACTATCAAGAATCTCTCACACTCTAAAGTTTTCCCATTTCTTTGCCACCTGGGCATACCCTGGTCCTCACAACTCCAAAGCAACAATCAAGGTCTCCATTCTCCATTCACTGCTGAGGGTGTGTGGAGACAGCCCCTTACAGGAAACAGGACCTTTATTCCCAAAAGGCACATGTAAAATAGAAGATGAATGCACAGAGAAGAGAGGTCAGACTGGATGGTACAGACCAACTCTACCTAGAAGGAATGAATGATTCCTGATTCTCTTATTATAGGGTAACGTCCACCACCCCATAGTCACACACTGGGTATTAAGAACACAATAAACATCCACACACACAGTGTCCTCTCAGCCACCTACATACACATCACTCTATGGAGCCCCACTATTCAAAGGGCCAGGGACTAAAGGCATCAGAATCACCCAATAGAAACACAGAGTCTCGGGCCCCACTCCAGACCTACTGGATCAGAATTTGCATTTTAACAGCAACATGTTTAAGGTGATCACAGTAAAGTTCCCAAATGCTGTTCGCAGATTTCCCAGGAGTAACGCAGCAGCAATGCATGTGTATACAAAGAACTAACAAGTCAGCAGAGAGATGCAGACGGGAAGAGACCAGTCCCTGAACTGGAAAATACAAGCTCTATCACCAACACAATTAATTCAGAAGGTGACTTCTCAAAACTCATCTTCAACTGAGATCAACTGACAACGCTAACATCTTCCCATGGCGAAATGAGGAGTGAATCCACAGGCAGGGAGAAGCACGAGAGGAGGGGTGAACGGTCACTTGACTGCATTCCTACAGAATCGAATGTCAGTTCCCAAAGCTGTCCTCGGATGCAGGATGCTCTGTGGTGAATTTGCTGTCTCTCTGTGACTCAACCACAGATGAATGAGCTTAAAGAAAAGGGAGAAGCAAACCATGAAATATAGTAAATTACAGCTTAATCTTCCTCACCCTGGAATTCATTCAATAGTTTTAATGAACTTACAGTCTGGAAGGCAGGGTGAAGAACGCATACAGAATACGGAATACATTAGCAGAAAGGATTTCATGCTGCCCTGTGCATCAGAGAAGCGCAATTCCCTTTGTTATTAAAGGGATAAATATCCTTCCTCCAGTCAGTACTTTGGAAGGGAAAAAACCAAAAACCTGCTTTCCATTATTCCTGTATCTACTATCAATTCCCAAAGAATGCAGATTCTCAAGGGCTTATTAGAGCAAGAAGTGATTCCCAAGACCCAGTCAGCTCCCACTACTTTGTGCTTTTACCCCGCACCACGTAGGCAGGCAAAGGCCAAGGGCCCTGGGCCTTCACGGTGAAACTCTACCACATTCTTTCTCTGTGGGTCACTTCCTTTGATTGGATCCACAGACTTGAGAGAGGTTCAAACAACTTGCTTCTAATTTAGGTTAGAGGAAAACCCAAAGACTCCTGGAGGGGTGTTAAATTATCCCTAGGGGAGAAAAAATACAGCACCTGGATTTATTAATGCATTTAGGCTGGACCTGGACACTCAAATATATCCACAAGAGGATATAGTTTATGCCCTTATTTTCAGCACCCATTGATCACCACCAGTAATTTTCAAATTATGGTCTGCTATCCATCAGTGGATAATAAAATCAGTTTACTATGTTAATAAAATAGCATAGACTATGAAATATCAGATTTAATTACTCGTAGTAAGATAAACTCTTATTTCAGTTGTGCGTGTGTGTGTGTGTGTGTGTGTGTTCACACACACACAGAGTCACCATGTACAATCGTTTCTTATTGTGGGTCACAGTAAGCGGGAAACCACTTGCTGATTTAGAGCACCTGGAAATCAGCCTTTTGCTACAAAGAGAAGGGAGGAATCATGGAAAGAGAACTGGAAAAACCAGTTTCTAAATGAGCTTCTAAAGCAGACAGAGGGAAAAATCAAGTCTTCTTGTGGACCCACCAATGAGACTGGAACTTCTAGACACTCCCTTTCCTTGCTCACTCCCCCCACACCCCAATTATGGCTCCATCGCAAGCCACATCTCATCAGGGATCTCACAAAAAGGAAGAACTGATTTGTGCCAACACAGATTTGTGCCTGGGACAGAGATGCCAGTCTGGCATGTGGACTCCCCTTAGCAGCACAAGAAAAGGCTGAGCAATCTGGAGATCCTTTCCTTTGGCAGTTTTCCTTAAGGTCTTCATTCTCTACAAAGATTATCTTCCTTTTCTCCCTTAGGTATGTTCACAGTAGCCCCCAGTCACGCTCAGTCTCTAACACACAGGAAAACAAAATAGAGGGATTACGCAAATGCCCAAATCACCTGCATCAGAATGACTGTAATCAACACTGATGATGAATTTTAATGCAAACACAGTTATTACCCCACTTTGTCACCATAGCCCAATATCCCCAGAGTCAAAGATAGAGGCAGGATAGCAGAGGACTTAAGAGCCAAACCGGCTCAAGTGAAACAAAGCCCTACTATTTTCTGACCTGGGAAAGTTGTTCATGTTCTCTAATACTGTTTTCCTCACCCATAAAATAGGAACAACAAAAGTACCTACATCAGAGGTTGTGGTAAAAATTAAATAAGATAAATGTGGAAAGCACTTAGCCTGGCACCAGGAACACAATGACTATCATGTATTATCATCTATTATCATAGCTATTATTATTATTACCATCACATTTTTACCATCACATTATTACTAGCTTATTTATTTGTTTTGAGATCTATACCTCTGGTATGGACTTAAAAGTATGAGCATAAAGTAATGATATTTTGTTATAATTGTTATTGTAAATGGCTTGCATAATGATGGGCCTCCAAACTCAATCCTCCAGGGACTTTCCCATTTGCCCTGGGGAAACAAACACCATAATGCTTCCCCCTTTAAACAAGTTATCAAAAGCCAGAAAATCTATGCATGTGAGAGTTTATATTTCTGAAGACCCAGCAGCTCAAAACTCCAACAGGATCAGTCCCTACATGTTCTACTATATGAGTATGTTAGCAGAGGGCAGTTCTCGCCTCTGACAGCCACATACATCAGCTGCTGCTGTGGAAATGGGAAAAGCCACCCCACGTTTCAGCTATAATGTACCTGGTCAATTGTGAAATCGACTTGAAGGGAGAGAAATCTCATCTTGACCCCATTTGGTAACGAGCACAAAAGGCAGCCTGGCCACCAAAGAAAATGCCAGAGAAGGGGCAACTCAGAGAAAATTCAACCAACTTAGGCAGTGGAATAATGTTCTGTGAGTGCCAAGCTGGCCTTACTGCCACCTATTACAACAGTTTTTCAAATCAAGGACTTCTCCATTCCCACATAGTTTGCTTCAAAAATGACTTCTCCTTCCATAAATGATGTTCCTCTGTCTGAGAACCACATATGTAAGAAACAAGGACAAAGGAGAAGGCATCTAAGCCACCAGGTCAACCATATTCACTCATCCACCTGCTCCGACACAGTCATCCTGGGTTTATTAGGGAAACAAAAATGAGTAAGGGGGTCTTCCCTAAGAAGGAGCTTATGGGATGGTTAGGGAGACAAACAAACAAGAATCCAGTGTAACAACTAAAACACTGTAGGTACCAACGAGACACCACAGAGATACAGAGGAGGGATTGTATAGCTTACAGGGAACTGTATAGGTTAAATGTTTATATTAAAAAGACAAGAGGTTTAAAATCAATACTCTTAAGTTTCATCTTAAGAAGTTAGAAAATTAAACCCAAATTAAGTAGAAAAAAGGAAATGATAAAAATAAGAGCAGAAAGCAATGAAGTGTTAATCAACAGAAAAAGTTACAGAAAAAAAGATAGGTTTTAAAAAACATTAATAAAAGTAATAAGCAAGTAGCAAGACTGATCAAAAATGATGAGAGAAAGCACAAATTATCAATATCAGGAATGAAAGAAGGGATATCACTGCAGATTTCACAGACATTTGAAAGATGGTAAGCAACATCATGTCAGTGAATATAACAGATGAAATGAACAAATTTTGTGACAAACACAAATTACCAAGAATGACACAAGAAGAAACAGAAAATCAGAATAGTCCTATACCTAGCAAGGCAATGGTTATCCAACTGTGGTTCCCCAGTCTAATAGCATCAGCAACACCTGGGAACTTTCTGAAATGTAAATCCTCAGGCTCCACTCCAGATTTATGGAATCTGAATTCTGGGGATGAGTCTCAGCAAGCTGTGTTTTAACAGACCTTCCTAGTGTTTCTGATATCATTGGAGAACTGTTTTAATACGATCTTCCCACAAGAAACCCAGACCCAGACGGTTTCACTGATGAATTCTATCAAACATATAAGAAAGAAATATAAGAACATTGATAACTGTGGTTACCTTTTGGGTACTGAATGGGATTAACCAATGATTAAAAGAGACTTTGGCTTTATACACAATCTTTTTTTTTTTTTTTTTACAATGAGAATGTATTCACAATTATTTGTATAATCAAAACAAATAAAAATATTCAAAACAGGAAAAAAAAAAGACCAGCCTTATAAAAACTGAGAAAATAGAGGACAGAACACTAACTCATCATTACTTTTCATCTCTATTGTCTTATGGAAAATGTAGCAGATTCTTTTTACCTGCCCTTTTATTTTTTATTTTGAAGTGGTTTTTGGTTTCTTTGGGATGAGCCACTCTGATAGACAAGTGGTCCACAGGGTCTGGGTAGCCACAGTACACGCCTTCAAATTAAGAAAAGTCTTTATTAATTGTCTCCTTTCCTTTGCTTGCAGCCCTTAGAGAAGTGATTACCTACTTCTCTACGCAGCAGCTCTCTGCTCATGGCGCACCCGCTAGGAGACCCACAGCACAGTGATCCTGCCCTCCCCTTACACACCAAAACCCACTCAAGCCAGAGAGACTGGGACTCAGATAACAAAAGTGATTAAAATCAAGTATCCACTCATGTTGCTCCTTCTAAATAAATACCCATAAAAACTTTCCACATCTGGCTATTTTCTCTTATTTAAGTCTCAGCTCAAGAGTCACCTCCAGCAAGATTTGCAGAGCCCCTAGACTAAGCAGAGCACTCCCTCTGCTATGCCTCTGCACCTCTATCAAAAATCTTATATTCAAATAAGCTGTCTGGGTCCCTATCTGTCTCCCATTGTGTCATTAGCTCTTTGAGAAACCACACCTTACTCTTTCTTTTCATTTTTTAATATCTCACAGTGCATGACCATCACATATCTGATTCCCAGTAAATATGCAGTGAAGTGAAGAGTCTGGGAATGAAGTCAGACAAGCTGAAATCTACACCTATAAATAAAACATGCTAACTTCATTTTACTCAATACTTTTGGCAGAACTCATTTTTAAAACTAAATACTTTTAATTTGCTCTTTGTTCAATCTCTCAGTAGTGTTATTGTTAGTGCAAACTATGTGGACTGGCTTTCACTTTGCAGCCTGATCTCCCCTTTTAAATCCTGGGTGGGTACAGTAGGTCCCTGCCACTGACCTGTGCATTGCAGGACATCTTGAAAGATAAATATAGGGACCAAGAGAATAGCAGTGAACAGATAATACCTAAAATCTTTGGCTAAAACAGTCAGATTCCTTCTTTTAGGTTCTTTCTAGAGACCTGTACTTTATCTCCACAACTTTATGAATCAGCCTGAAGCACAAGGCAGATTCTCCCACCTTTGCCCATAATTTGTTGGCACTGGTCCAACTACTCCTCTGACAAATGAGATCCTGAAGAATTAATCTCCTACACAAGCAGAGTAAGTCCTTGTGGGAGGCCAAGTATCGCAGAGAGTTTGCAAGGTCTCATTCTTTATTATGATGAAAATGGCACTCTATAGCCATTAATTTTTACTGGGAAGGAGAGCATTATATTAACAGCTAATATTTATTAATCACTTACCACATACCTAGAACAGAGTCATATACATTCATATACATATACATACATACATTGTCTCATAAATATATTGTCATATATACATACACATATGTCATATCGTCATATATACATATACATATACATAAACATATACATATACATACATACATTATCTCATTTAAACCTTATCAACAACCTTAAGAATTAGGAACTTTTAGTAGCCCATACCCTGAAAATATGCACGCTTAACAGGCTAAAATATCACAAAATTAAGAAGGGGTGGAGATGAGATTTACATTTAGGCCCCTCAGACCCCAAAATCTATGCCCTGAGTCTCAATATTACAATGTCTTGTTAATAGACTTCTGGTATAATTATGTGCCTACAATATCCCGCACAAACCAAAGGCAGAAGTCACTGATAATCAAGGAAGGGGAATCATCCACCCCACCAATCTAAAAATCTAAAGTACCCTTTAAACATGATTCATTAATAAGCAACTAATTGGGGCGTCTGGGTGGCGCAGTCGGTTAAGCGTCCAACTTCAGCCAGGTCACGATCTCGCGGTCCGTGAGTTCGAGCCCCGTGTCAGGCTCTGGGCTGATGGCTCAGAGCCTGGAGCCTGTTTCAGATTCTGTGTCTCCCTCTCTCTCTGCCCCTCCCCCGTTCATGCTCTGTCTCTCTCTGTCCCAAAAATAAATAAACGTTGAAAAAAAAATTAAAAAAAAAAAAATAAGCAACTAATTAAAATTTTTTTCTTTCTATTCAAAATAATGATATTAAATGGGAAACTAATATTTAAGCCATGTGATGGCTTCATTAGAACCTCATCTATTAAATCATGCTACCGGAACACATTTCTGAATACAGAGAAGTCAGCAGGGGAAAAAAAACAGATGTAAAGCAAACAGGTGGAAGTATGAAGTCAGTGTGATCTAATGAGCATAGACCACAGTCTTAATCAATAGCTATCTGCATGGGCCACCAGGAACACCATCACTGTCACCATCACAGTCACCACCATCACCATCATCAGTATTGTTATCATTCAGTACCTTCATCCACCCACTCCCCCCCCCTCCCCGCCCAGCAATATGATCCCTGAAGAAATGAGGCTTCTGTTTACCTATCAAACAGGCACTGTTTGCATTACCAAAAGGGTTAATTTTCTAACCTTTTTCTCTTGATAATGGGTCATGAGTGAACACTGGCAACTAGTAAATATATTACAATTGTTACTATTACAACACAGTACATTCAAATTAGTAAAAATTCCTGCAAAATCATGGCAAAATTGCTTGGACTTATCAATTTGGCATACCAGTAGAGAATGATCGTGTAACTCACAGTCCATATTGCACACATCAGGCTCATTTCTTAAGCTATTTAATTGTTGCACCAGCTCTAAGAGACTCCTGATTATGATCTAAATGATAAAACGCAACTTAAAGATTAAGGAACTGATTGTAGGAAAGTCATCCCATAAATCCTCCATTTGTATTTACCCCAGGAGGCATCAGGACCACCGGGACACCCCAGCTCTGCTGGCAAAGCCCTGTGACGCACAAACGCAGCTGCTGAGAGGGGCTAGCCCTGTGACTCTACACAGAGCCATGTTTCCAGACCTGCGCGACTGGCGGAAGACTTGTATCAGCCTCAAGGGACATTTTTGTTGTCTGGCGGATAAGTAGGAATCCATTCCAATTTATACTGGGGCTTACTTTGTAGCTACTAGTTTTCACTGAAATTACTGATAATTCATGAAACAGATGGGACTTCATTTCTCAGTAAATTTGTTTTGCTTTATTGCCTCCTGTGTAACAATACGCAACAGTATCAGAGTGTTTCTTTTAAAATCTGTGATTTTATGTTTCTCAGGGTTAATAGAATATAATAGCACGTAGAACTTATGATTTCTGATTTGTTTCAGCCTATACTATATTTACATAAACCAAACAATATTATCTTTTCAAAACAATTTCAAAATCTCTTTCAATGCCTGATTTAAAGTACTTTAAAATTTTTTTCTTATAAAATTTAAATGCATCTAATACACTATAAAATTTTCCATGTCAACTAAATAAACTATGAAACAGAATTCATAAATCTGCTACATAAAGAGTGACTCATAGGTCAAAATAGTAACATTAATAATAATAGCTAAAATACTCTTTACACTTACAAAAAGCTAGAAAGTACACTTAATGTTTTCAATCTTTATCTTATTTAATCCTTACAACAACCCTATAGGTAAGAACTATTATTATTCCCTTTGTACAGACAAAGAAAGTGAGACTCAGAGCAAGGTTTCTCAACATCAACACTACTCACGTAATGAATCAGATAATTCTTTGTTAAGGTGGAGATGTTCTGGGCACTATAGGAAGTTTAACAGCATCCTTGGCCTCTATCTACTAGATGCCAGTAGTATACCCCCCTCTCAGATGTGACAGCCAAAAATATCTCCAGACATTGCCAAATGTCCTCGGTGGTGGGGAGGGGGGTGTGGAGTCACTACCACTTGAGAATCACTAGCTTAGAGAAATTAAGCAATTTACTAACTGTCATACATAGGAAATGGTAAAGCAGGGAAGCCAGGGAGGCTGATTCTAGAAAGCATGCTACCAACCAATAAAATACAGTGCTATTTACTCTGTCATAGTTTAAAGAACATAACTTTCCCCTCAAAATTGAAAACTAAATATGAGGATGAACTATGGGTGCCTTCCTATGGAAAGATCTTCCCTGACCACACCAGACTGAGCCACTTCACACTTATATTTCCTAATTAAGGACCATATTCCAATGGCTATTGACTTGGCATAGCTTGCACACCTGCCCCATCTACCCCAACCTTCTTTCTGTTCTGTTACATGTGCCCCATCACTTGTTAATGCTGATTCCATCCTTCAGTAAATAAGACACAGTCTCTACCCTTCGCAGAGCCCCTAAAAAGCAGGGCCTATCTTCTTCCTACATCCCGCTTCCTCAGGTGAGCCTGCACTCAAAGTGCAAGCCCTTGGCAAAGTGGCCGCAGAATTCTGATTTCTCTCTGAGAGATCTCCCAAGCACTCAGTGACTGAGCACATCATGTGCCAAAGACTTCCTATGTGTTTCATATATACTATTTCATTCTCAGCTCACAAGAATCCTAGGAAGCAAGTATTATTATTTCCATGTGTTATTGGCCAAGAGGAAACTGAGGTTTGGGTAAGTAGGGGAACCTACCCAAACATTACACAGGATTCCTGCCAGGACTCAGATTTCATGGATAACCGAAGACTACAGACACATGTCTTCCAAAGAATGTTCTCTGCTTAGTCTATTGCCTCCAACTTGCTTAAAATGTTCCTTCAGGTCCCGTCTCCCGATATCCCAAAGTCATGGGAATAAACAAAACAGAGCGGAGGGTGAGTCCACTCATGCAGAGACAAAGGGAAAAATTCAGGCAGTGACCTCATGAACTCTGAAAAGGAATTATCTTACTAAATCAGAGGATAGAAAAATACAGAACAAGTTTTCTTTTATCTGATTCTCTTTTTGTTATTTACTTTTTATGCATAAAAAGTTACGTATTCATGTATGACTGATTATATCACTTCAAAGTACTTTAAGCTGTTGTACTAAAATAAATGATTTTGAAAAAAAGAACCTGGTGGTAGAGGTGAATTTTTCGCCCTTCAATCACATTATTTAAATATAGCTTGTTAGGTTTCTTTTTTTAAGGCTTCATTAAACTTTCTTGAGAGCTTCAACTGTGGGTTGAAGCCAAATATGAAATTTTTCAAATGTAAAATGTCCCAATGAAAAAAAGAACAATTGGTGGAGAGGGGAAATGAACTCCAAAAGACATTTCTTTCTGACTCTGATTATATTCAGCTTTAAGCTGCTTCCCTTGGGAGGTTGGAGGTCGGGGTGTGGGAGTTCCTGAGCTGTAAAAAATTATGAAACCACTTGAATAGAAAGAACCCAACAAGGTTTTGGCATCTCAAAGTCTTGCCTTTAAACCCTAGCCCAACCACTTTTCTGCTTTGTGACCTCAGTCAAGTTACTCATTTTCTCTGAGTTACTCATCTGTTAAACAGGATCGCCATGAAGATTAAACTAGATAATGAGTGTGAAACACCTAGTACAGAGTAGATACACAATAAATTTAACCAACAGGGTGCCTTTTAGACATACCTGTATTTTTGCCAAATTCTGCTTTGGCAATTGTCTTTCCATGCCTTTATCATGGTCAGTTCACATTATTTAGGTGAAATCAGAAATATCTAAACCTAGGGTGATCTGGCTGGTGGCCAAAGAGCCATCGGTATGGGGCCAGTCTATGCTACCAGCTTAGTGACCTCCATTCTCAGCCTCAATGCTGCTCCTCTCCCATGATGCAGTTATAAGTCCTCAAGTGCTTGCCATCACTGCAAAGACTGTGGTGGCCTGGGCTTTCTAGTGGAAGGACCTCAGTAAATAGAATATGAGAATAGTCATTTTTGAGCCAAATGGAACCAGAGAAAGCCGTATATTCAACCTCAATCTCTTTACAGATGAGGACACTAGGACCACAGAGGAGCAATTTGGCAAAGCTAAGCTAGCGACAGGATCCAAATCTGATTCTTAATTTTTCATCTACACCAGTGGTTCTCAACTAGAGGTGATTTTGGCCACCTCACCCCCCACCCAGGAGACATTTTTAGTCATCACGACCAAGGGATGGGGATTGCTACTGGCATTTAGTGAGTAGAGCCCAGAGATATTACTAAACATCCTACGATGCACAGGATATCCTCACAATGGAAACAGCAATAGTGCCAAAGCTAAGAAACTCTGATCTACACTGTTGGATCCAGTGTCTCCAGAGACTCCAAGAGCTGCCTCTTAAGCTGCTGTTGTTGGGCATTGGACTTGGCCTCAATTTGGAATCAATCAAGTCAATTCTGACTCTTTAGTATTGAGGGCCAGTAGGATTAGGAGGGAGTAGAGACTTGTCTACCTAGGCAATTTAAAGTCTGGGCTTAACTTGTGAAGCATAGTGATACGTCCAGCATGAGTGCTACTGAAGTCTTAAAGACACACTTAAGTCTTATTGGGCAATCTAAGAAAATAATGCTCAAAACCACTTTGGCAAACACCACAGAACAGCCAAATGATGTACACCATACAGTTATCAAATATTTAGAATAATGAACTGCAAACAAATACATTTGACATTGCCCTAAACATCTCTAGAATTAATGGTTTGAATCAAGAAAAGATAAAAGATTGAAGCCCTGGTAGTAGAGCAAAAATACTCTCAGAGTTTCTACCCAAAGCTAAAGTTCCACATTGAAAGAACTTAAATAGAAGAGAAAAGCAGAGTCAATGATCCAAACAATTACACACTTTCTGGTTCTTGACCATCTGGCTTGCTGACCTCGTAGGACTCTACCCTGACCAGTGGGAGGACCAAACGAGATGTGGGAGTATGTGGTGATCTGCAAAGCCATTTGTAAGTATGAGTCATTTATCAATCTGAGCTTGTTTACCCACAGTTCCACTTGGTAATTCTGACTTTGGTTCTGACCCAGGGTAAAAAAATATATGGAGGATCCCAATCTGATTCACTCATACATTCAACCCACATTTAACAAATACCAATCACATCCAATGCACCATGCTTTTGAGGAGCATATTTCCTACTCAACAAAATCACATTGATGCATAGAAGAATGACATGCACCCAATTATTTCTTGCACATGGAATTAGAGCAGCATAACTGGATAAGCAAGATCTCTTTTATGTGGAAAGATCTAAGAAGGCTTCACGGAAAGAAGCAATATTTGAATTGGATCTTCAAGAAAACATGGGCTTTCCACAGGTAAAAATGAAAACATTCAAAATACTAGAAAGATTATGAATGAGGAATGGATAACAGAAAACACAAGGTAAATATGGCAATCAGTGAGGAGGAGAGCTTGACTGGAACTTAGGATGAATGGAAGGGGGTAACAGAGACAAAGCAGGAAAGTGAGATGGATGCAGATGAGAAACCCTTAAAATCCTACACAAGAAGACAGCCTTTATTAGCCAAAAGGAAGCCAAAGGAGGTTTATTGTTGTTGTTGACATGGCACAATCAGAGACACTGTGGGAAAAGTAATCAGACATAGGTATGCAGAATGAGATGAAGAAACCAGACTAAAGAGAGGGGTTAAGAAAACTCATTGGATACTCTAAGAAATGGGTAATGAGACTGGACCAAGATCATGAGAATGAAAATAGTGAGAAGTAAAAGCCCACAACCTATTAGAAACCTGTCTACCATGGGCAAAGGGGGAGAACAAAAAGTTAAAGTTGAAGAAACACACACAACAGACAATCATATGAAGTGACTCAAAAGTGTTGTTGATCCTGGGTGAATAGGAAAATGGTAATAATTATAATTATCATATACAAAGATGGAAGAGAAATGAAGACTGAATTGTGCCTAGATGATCTTCTTGACTCAGAAAATGGCAACCCACTGACAAGGTCATTACTGCTACTAGTATCTACGTATACTTCTCACATTCAGTGCCTGAGCTACTTACAGTATCTCAGCACCCTCTCTTACCACACTCAGTTCCTAACTCCTGCTACACCACCTCGCTGGCTCTAAATCCCTGCACCTGTGCTCCTCAGACTCCTGCTGCTATATTAGGAGGGCAACTGAATGAGAAAGGAATGAATGAGTGGTAGTTGCCTTATACTCTTACCTCTGACCGAACTATCTATGTAGACCCTCCATCACCTTCCTTTCTTCACCTGAAATTAACTGCATTGGGCATTATCCTTTGTGCATCTCCGTGTCCATCTGTGATCTGTGCTCTAACCAAACCATTTTGCTGTTCTTTCTGGTGTACCTTAACCCGCTACCATTCACTGTAAAGTCACTTGATTCAGCTGGCAATCTTGGAATGTAAATTAGACATATTCTCACAGCTGATACACATGTCCTTACTACTCTGAGAATGTATTAGTCATCACAAATATTGGAAAATATTTTTCAAAGGACTTTATCTCTTAGAAGATCCTCATGTCCCTGATGTCACCAATATTTAGACTCTAAATACCAATACTACTAAGTAGTGGTATCCAAAATTATCCATAAGTATGTGAAACTATGCGCATTGATTTATCCAATATCCCCTTCAACTTTCTCCAAAAGTTACTTGATTGTCATTTTTCACAGCAAAAGTAAGAACAACAGTTCACTAATTCTCTGTCTGTGATACTAAAAGAGCTTCAGAATTCACCAATGAACCTTTATATGTCCCAGAATGAGAAAGGGGGCACAGCTCAGCAGAAGATGCACTTGCTCACACAAGGATACAAGTGCTTAGAAAGTAGCCTTCCCAAAGGGTGATATCCACTCATCTTCCCACCCCCCACACATGACAATCTGTTATTAAGAGCAAAGGTGGCAGTTCTGCTGATGACTCATTAAGCATGCTGATTCGTGACAGCATAGGCAGACCTGACTACGGGAATCATTTGCTGGATTTAATCAATTATTGGGCTCATCAAATGTGATTACTAAGCCACATAAAACTCCAAGTGAAAGAAGGCATAAGACAGTTGGAGGAAAAAAAATAGTTCCTTGTTTTGCCTTGCAACAGATAGGCTCTATTATCTACATGTGAGATATCCACTCTACTGATTATCTCCACACGTTTTTATCCTGGGCTCTCTTCCTTCTAATGTCCAGAATATTTTTGAGACAATTGCTTTTTTGAGAGAAAGCCTAAAGGATCAGTAAAACATCCACTTTTAAGATAACTGAACACATGAAGAAAACAGAGAAAAAATTCTCAATTATCCTGTTGGACTTTAATATGCCCATACTTCCAAGCACGGTGAATAAGAAGCAATATTATTTGTGATCTAGTGAGAGACGAGTGTAATGTATAATGGAAATATCTTCCCAAATGACCAACTTATTCCCAATGACCTTCAATACTAATAGCACTTACCATATTCTAATTATTTTGTTCACATGTGCCTTAACTACAAGTCTGCGTACCTCTTAATAGAGGCGATTTCTTACACTGTTGACCTAGAAAAACACAGGTTTGAACTGTGCATGTCCATACACACAAGATTTTATATATATACACACACATATACAGTACAGCACTTTAAATGTATTTTCCCTTCCTTACGATTTTTCTTCTCTCTAAGTTTGTTGTAAGAATACAGTATATTATACATACACATAACTGTTTATGTTATTGGTAAGGCTTACAGTCAACAGTAAACCATATTATTGATTAAATTTGGGGGGAGTCAAAACTTATACACAGATTTTCAACTGCACAGAGATTGGTGTCCCTACCCCCCATGCTGTTCAAGGGTCAACTGTATATGTTTTTATTTCCAGTACTTATTTAAGTGTATGGCAATCGTATTAATTAAGTAAATGTGTTAAATTGAAAGATTTTTGTAAAGTACTTTGCATGTGACTATCAATCTAATTTGATGACCAAAAAGATGAGAGCGACCACCTTTGGCTAAAGTTATTTGGTCACAGAAATGTCTAGATTTATAAAGTGAGTAAATCAGATATAGTCAGAACCAGAACTTCCTACATTATCTAAACAGAGCTAAGATTTGATAATCAAGCAACCAACCAACCAGGCAACCAAGCTACAATTAATAACAAATCAACAAAAACCTTTTTGCTAATGAAGTTTTCCCTATCTGATGTGGCTTGAAATTCTAACTCCTCACCAGTCTGACCAAATTATTTCCACAGTCCAGACATGAAAACTGGACATGTGTCTGCAGAGGTCCCTGAGTCTGTGGATAAGTCCTCATTTGTACCTTTGCCTCTGATTCTGCGGACCAATCACAGCATTTCCAGGCACACTAAAATAGGGGTGTGAGTACGTGCACACATGTGGGTGCATGTGTGCGTTAGAAGGACTTCTAACATGAATTCGGCTTATAACACCATCTCTGGTAGCAATTCCTTTCTTTAGTAGCAACCGAGAAATATTAGATTATTTCTAGGTATTTGTGATGATTATATACATGATCTGGCATACTTTCTCAAAGATATAAACTTCTCAGAGCCAGACCTGATAACTTGAATCTGCAGCTGTATTAAAAACAACCTGATGAGAATTTTCGGGGTAAGCAGGTCTCTTGAGTAATCCCTCTAGCTGTCAAATTACCATGTCACAACTTCAACGAATCCCTTGGAACAATTGGCCCTCGTGGACAAGACTCATTCATTCACAAGGCGAAAGGATGGTTCCCCTTAATTGTGTTGATTTAAGGCCTAATCCAATAAGGGTTTCTGTGCAGGGAGAAGCTTACCTACTAGTTACTGGTGTACTTGTTAACCCAGTAAAGAGTTCCTATAACATCATTCCTTCGGTTGAAATTCTGGTCTTGGAAGAGACGAGTATATTTTCCTTAATATTAAAAGTGAAATTCAGTAAAACCACTACCATAACATTCTTTGGGGCTACTAAGATCTGCCTGGTCCTTGATAAAATATTTTTAAAAAGATACCTACTTCAGTTAAGTTGTAGTAGGATGATGATGACTTTGAAAGCCAGAGGATTTTTTTTTAATTCTTTTTAATGTTTATTTATTTATGAGAGACAAAGAGACAGGGCATGAGCGGGGGAGGGGCAGGGAGAGAGGGAGACACAGAATCGGAAGCAGGCTCCAGGCTCTGAGCTGTCAGCCCAGAGCCCGACACGGGGCTCCAACCCACCAACCATGAGATCATGACCTAAGCCAAAGTCGATGCTTAAAGGACTGAGCCACCCAGGTGCCCCATGATTTCTTTTTCTTTAGCATGGCTTTGAAAGATAAATAAATACATAAGTGAAATGAAATGAAGCCTAGGACTCTCGTCCTAGTTTAAACACAGGTAGATTATTTTTGTATCCTGGGCTCCTAATGTCCAAAACAAACCTATGAGATCTAAAGCTTTTTAATATAACATTTATGTCATTTAGTTTTCCTACGTGAAGCCATCAGCTTTATCTGACTAATTATTAGTTGAGACCCAACAACTACGCTTAGCATGCAACTAACCAGCTGAGTCCGCACTAGGATGCTTGTCGCTAACATGAAAAAGGAATCACAGCTACAAATGAATCATCAAATAGACAAGCATACATTCAAACAGACCAGCATCTGAAAGGGGTATCAAGACATATTTAAAAGTGTCTCTCATTTATCAAATGAGGTATTCACTTAATCCAAATTTACAGATCCCTGGAAAAGTCCTCAAATAAGATCATTCTGAAAAAAGTTATAGGTTTGGTGTATGAAGAAGGTCTCAAATTCTTTAACAGCTTTCCATCAAGAGATGTAATCTATGTGCCCTTCTCTTGAATCTGGGTGGGTTCTGTGATATCTTGACCAATAAAATACAGAAGTGACACTGTACCAGTTTCTGGACCCAGGCTGTATAATTAAGACCAGCATCCTCTGCTTCTTATCTGTTGAAACACATGACCTAGGAAGCCAGCAAAGAGTGCAACTACCATGAGACCACCATGCAGTGAGAAGCCCAAGTTCTATGCTGGAAGGTGAAAGCCATGTGCAAAGAGAGAAAGAAACAAGGAGCACCAAGTCTTCCCACATGTTAGTAAAGAAACAATCTTGAAAGTGAACCCTCCATCTCCAGTAGCCCCAGCTCACTCCAGCTGGGTCAGGTGCAAACCACTCAGCCAAGTCCTTCCTGAATTCCTGATTCATAACACTGTGAGCAGAATAAAATGGTTGTTTTAAGCCGTAAATTTAGGGATGGTTTGTTATCAATGACAGATTAGTAGACATGGATCTATTTCACATGAAAATATGTATATGATTAAAAATAGAAGAGCTCAAACCAACCCTCTATTAATTTGCACTTTACATGACTTCAATGAAGCTGGCACAAGACAGTCTATTTTTTTTATTACATCGACATAATAAGAAATGCAACAGCATTCATGTAAGATATGCAAAAATATGCTTTCAAAAATAATCTACATAGTAATTTGAAACTTGACAGGTTTGAGCCACTCTCTTGTAAAACTCCCTCCAACCTATTTATCCCTTCTTAAAATAAAATCGAAGCAACTTTGAAATATCTCATGCCCCAGGTTAGCCACAAGTAAAAATGATAAATTACCTTTTACTACTGAAGACTATTATGCCCTCTAATCTGAGTGATTAATTTATATCCTGCTCAGTGGTTCACATGCAATTACTACCATGAACCCGATGAACTTGAACAAGACAGAATTATTTTGCCATCTGTATAAGCTCACTATATTTAGAAAAGTATAGCAACCTCCAAGAAGCCCTAAGGTTTTGTTCATCTTCTCTCAACGATGTGTGCACCTCTAAATCACATATCAAATTGTAACACCACTACTTTAGATTATCGACTTTATTTGGAAACCATAGGACAGGACTCTCTACCATGAGATGATGCTCATTAGAAAAGGTAAGAGTAAAGTAGTCATCCGAAAGTACCATTGTTAAAACCTACTGCATTGGTGATTTTTTTTTATCTGAATGTAATCTGTTTAATGTTATAACACCAAAATCAAATCTAATCGATGAAAAGTAGACACTAGCCTTTTCAACTGAACTGCGGGCTTCTAACGCTTGGCAAACAAAAGGTCTGAGCAACGCTATTTCTTTGGAATGTGCTTTCCAAACTCTTCTCAATAAAACAAAGTAAGGGAGGATGATAAAAGATGATATTCTACTTTAAATTATCTTTTCCATGGTTAAACCAAAAAAGACCAATAATGCCCTTGAAGGAATTTGTACCTATTATGAGCTCAACAGCATTTTGTCAGAGAATCAGGCAAATAGGAATTGCAGGCAAAGGAAAATTCAAACGCTAAAAGTATACTTAAAGATGCTTTTATACTCCCATCCACAAACCTTCAGCACCTCCCAGGCCAGCCCCTCTCCGGTCAAAGTTTTAGTAAAGTCACTAGGTGGATCAGCAGTTAACAGGCCTTTTCATCCATCAGATCCATTCTCACAGGAAGGTATATACTCACAGTGCCACCCTAAATGTCTGCAATCAATTTTTAATTCCAGCAGCAGTAGTGATCCAAAGATTAAGTGGGGACCTCACTGAGAAGGAACCAAGAGACTGTTCATTACACTGAACGTCCACCATGAGCCAGACTTGCGATGAGTTGCACCATTAATGACTCAACCAACCAGCTCCCCTTTCTCAGAAAGACACTCTTACCTCTGGGATGTTTTCTTATATTTCCTCCTGTAGGAAAAGAAGCATAAACACACATCAGAAAAGGGTTTGTGGCAGGCAGTGAATTAGAAAAGGTAACTTCAGCAGGGATGGGTATGAAGGGGAACTTCAGCAGGGATGGGCATGGAAGGTTCTTTCTGTGAGGCTTGTGAGTTTCCAATACCAGCTAAAAGTTTCAGATTATTGTGTCATATTGTGGTCAGATGCATACAAGCAGTCTTAACAGTTACAAATAGCCTCCCAGGAGCTCAGTGGCTCTGCCCTCCTATGTTCTTCCCCTTCCCCTTTGAAGGCAGTGTAGTATCTGGGGTGAGGTCAGGCTTTAAAGACCACAAGACCCAGATTCAAATATCAGCCTTTCTATTTGTTAGGATCATGGGGTTGGTGAGGAGTAAATGGGCAGGGTCTTGTAAAGCATTTCTTTTGTCTGGCACATTTTAAACACCCAATAACTATTAGCTATTTGTATTGTAACTATTATTACTATTGCCTACACCACATAGCACTGGAGTCCCTTTAAGAATGTGCCTTTTACAATGAAAATGAGTCCTTCCGCTAAACCATAAGATCAGACATAAGTTCTTCCCAGAAGGAAGAAGGGAGGAAAGGGACAATGAGAAAGTCTAGAAGCAAAGGGGTAGGAGCAGCAGTAGGAACTTGCTAATGGCTCAGCTGTGGGCTAGTCTTATAGAAGAACACTTCCGCAGGAGCAGAAATGGCTGGAGTTCTAGTGCACCTCTGCTATTTAGCCTTGGGCAAATCTACTGGGCATAGAGCTTCTTAATCTATCAAATGGAGATAATATCTGCCCTGGCTATCTCACCCAGGTCATGGTGGCATCCAAGGGGAAAGTGGCCACCAAGTTTACTATCCCAATATCTCAACGGTTTTTATGTTCATGTCAGTTTTTGCAGATTCTAAAGTCTCTCAAAAGAGTCTGAATAGGATCTTAACTGGAGGGGATTCAAGGAAAGAAAGTGGTGGGAGAGGAAAATGTGTCTTCCTTGCTGCATCTCCAGGAAGTGCAATGCTTCCCAGTTGTAAAGAACTAAGGAGTTCCACACCTACGCTCCCATTACAGTCACTGCATCCAGGAAACCAAGCCACTGATTTGCTCATAGAGCTGTATGTCACACATTTTTTAAAAAGGGCACAGATGTTTCAAATTCAGAATCACTACGATCTGTTACATCTCTGTTCAAATGAAAAAATGAATGACGGTGTTAGGTGTTAAGTGAAGAAAGCAGCATGCAACGCAGAACCTACAGGATGATCTTGCCTAATGTACCAAATATCTATCTGAAAGGAAACACCAGAATGAAAACCATGACCACAGGGTAGTGGATTAATCAATCACTGCCTTTATATTTACTATTTTTACGATTATTCTATACCTGTATATAGTCACATATACAGATATATAGGACTATATGAATATATAAAAATATTTACATGTTTGAATTTTATCATATATAAAGAGAGGAGGTCAACTAACAGAGTGGGTTAAGGCTTGAACTTTAGAACAAACTGTTCTGATCTTGGCTCTGGCACTTAGCTCTACAATATGTGACCAGTTCTTCAACTCCTCTGAGCCTCAGTTTCTTCATTTATAATGTGGGAATAATCAGAGAACCTCTCCCAAGACCTTGTGATAAGAAATAAATGAGATTGCCCACATGAATGTCAGTTTCACAAACGCAGATTCTTTGTGTGGTTCCCCACAGTAACCTAGTGCCTAAAACAGCGCCTTGCACCCCCTCTAAAAGCTGTTCCTGGACCCCATCAGCAGTGACAGATCACTCTTCAGGCAGTAGCCAAGGGCAGAGGTTCCATCTACAGGCACAGAGCACAATGAGTTGTGATGTGGCCCATGCCCTTGGCCCTTGTTAGGACTGTTGTCTACTAAACTGTGTTAAGAAATCTCTGGCAAGATAATAATAATAATAATAATAATAATAATCCATTGAGAGTGTGCAAGAACCAAAGACAATTGGGCAGGCAGGCCAGATGGATGCTCCTGGCTTCTACCCAGAAGCCCAAGTAATTCTATCAGCAGAGGGTATCTTCAAAGGTCAGAAGAAGACAACCTTTGTTATTGGCTTCCACAGAATTCTCCTAGCATTTGCCAAGAAACATGCAAAGCAAATGCTGGGAGCGCTGAGACAAACAAAGATGAACAAAAATTAGAAGAGCTTCCATTTCCAGCACCCACTAGTAACAAGCACTCAAAACACATGGCTAGGGGCGCCTGGGTGGCGCAGTCGGTTAAGCGTCCGACTTCAGCCAGGTCACGATCTCGCGGTCCGTGAGTTTGAGCCCCGCGTCGGGCTCTGGGCTGATGGCTCAGAGCCTGGAGCCTGTTTCCGATTCTGTGTCTCCCTCTCTCTCTGCCCCTCCCCCGTTCATGCTCTGTCTCTCTCTGTCCCAAAAATAAATAAACGTTGAAAAAAAAAATTAAAAAAAAAAAAAAAAAAAAAAAACACATGGCTAATCCTCACAATACCACTGTTAAAATCCACTCTCTGAAAGAAATCTGGATTCTAAAAACAGAAATGAAGACATGTACCTTAAGTGTTATTTTATGATAACAACCAACACAAGGGGGGTGGCTCAGAAAGCTTCGTGAAGGAGGTAGTTTTGACTGATGGCTGGGATTTCAGCAAGGACAAATACGAAAGTATGAGACAAACAGGTAAGGAGAGCATGTCTAGAGACCTCAAACCAGCCCAGCCCAGCCTAGCCAGATATGGGAGGAGATAGGCTAAAAAAGTGCTGAGGACAAAGTTAAGAAAAGTATTATAATTTATACCCTGTTTTAAAAGATGATATCTGGGAGAAGGGGTCACCTTTTGCATTGCCTTGTCTCATCTCCAAGTATGTGGAAAGACAATAGGGCTCTGGAATGTGACAGACTCAAAACCCAACCACTACCCCCACTCCCAGCCGTGAGACCTCAGGTATGCTCTATGCTAAATCAAGCTTTAGTGTCCACATCTGTAAAATAGAAGGAATGATCTCAGAGGGCATAGCCAGGTACATGTATGCCATATAGACATTCTAAAAATTTTGCATCTCCTTGCCCCTATTTTGAGCTTCTTGAGGTCAAGGATCCTGTTATGTAGATCTGTGTATCTACTACAAGGGCTTGCACATCAACTAGCACATGGGTGGCACACAACATGCTTGTTGGCAAAATAAACGAATCATTTGCAGCTGCCACTCACACTTACCAAAATACTGGTTGTGCTTTTGGTAGACCCAAAGAAACAGAGACCAAAAATCTGATTTTCAGTATAATCCACTCCTGACACTCACTCCTCACCCTCATAGATGCATCCTTGGTTTCATAGACCTGAAGTTCTCTCTTCCCATCTTGTCCCAGATAGTTTCAGAACCAAGACAGATCCAATCCAAATAGTGTCATCTTATACTGGAGTTGAAAGGTCGGCACTTAAAACACTGGAGAAAATGTACTTCCATGGAAATTACCCCACTCAAGATCCACTCACAGATCATTTGGACTGGGCAAGATCAGTGAGGCCTGAATGAGCCCTACTTATCCTTCAGCTCTCAGCTGAGACATCACTTCCTCCTGAAAACCTTCTAGGGTCTCCCAAACTGGACAGTGCTCCTTTTGTATGTCCCACGGTGTCCAGAGTTCACCCACATCATTGCACTTGTCACTCCAGATAGTTAGGATCTGTTATGCTGATGGCAATGATAGCTTGTCTGCTACCTGCTGGTGTTTCTCTCTTTCTTAACACAGTGACTGTCAAATGGCAGCTACTCAATATATTGCTGGGGAATGAAGAAGTGAATTTATCAAGAAACTGATCAAAAACTTCTTTCTTTCTACTCATTTCCTTCTGTTCAGCAATGACTTACTATGAGCAGTGAGGACACCTACAATAGCCATCGTTTTCTACACACACGAGGAATGTAGTAAGAGAAGGCTGGGGGCCTCACAGTTGTGGAGCATCTCCTCTGCCCCATGTCCATTACACAAAGTAACTCACTTTGACATCTACAGACCCTGGGAGGGCTACCTCACTTTTCACTTGATGGAAGGGAGGTTCAGAGAGGTTAAGTAACTTAGCTAAGGATACAAAACCTTCAACTGGTTGAGAAAGAAAGCAAACACTGAAGGCTTCAAAGAAAATTATGCAAATAAATCAAAGGGTGCCAAGAGGGAACTTAGACACTAGACAAAAATAAACAAAACCAACAACGATAAAACAAACTGGGTCCTTTCCTTCCAAACGCAGGAAATGAACTGGAAAAGAACCCAGTTTATTTTTGGCCTTTTGTTTTTAAGAACTTCATCAGAATTTATCCCTGATTCATAACCTGAAAGACAAAAGGAATATTTTTAAATGTTCTGTTTTGTTTTTTCAAACTTACTTCCAATTTACAATTTTTTGAAACCTGAAACAATACGTTGCAAATCTCAAAATTCACATAGCTAGACTGAGTCGATACAAAAAGTAGAGAATGACCAGGAGCTGCTGTGCTCTGAAATCTGGCAACCCTGGCAGCATGGGAGATGGAGATGGTGTGGCTTCATGCTCAGACAGAAGGCCGGTCATCTCCACAAGGCCAGGCCAAGGGAACTGTATCCACGAAGGTCTAGAACAGCGCTTTGCAAACTGTGCCCCAGAATGGGCTCTGCCCTCCTCACTCTGTGGACAGGCAATACAGCATTATGCTGATCGCTTGCCTGGACTCAAAGCTTCCTCCAGCTTGGAGTGTCCAATAAGCTACGTGACCTTAAGCAACTTCTATCACGTTCCCAACCACCAGTCTCCTCATCTGTAAAAGCCGGTTAACAATAACACCCACTGCACAAGATGATGTGAGAGTCAAGTGTAAGAATAATGTAAAGCCTTTCGCACAGTGCTGGGTATTCAGTAAGGGTTTGAGAGTCAGCTACTATATTAATAACAGTACTGAATAAATAATGGTATTTTAATTCAATAGGTTTCCAAATTTTGTTTGAAAAAAAAAAAAAGCTTTTCATTGATTAAAGAAGCAAAGAAAAAAGTCTGCAGATTGTTTTCTAAAAGTTAAAAAAAAAATTGAAGACTTGCAATTCTCCTTATCTTAGAACACTTGAACCACGAAGAAAGCAGGTGCTAACCTCAGTGTTGCTAAGAGGAGAAGGAGCCGAAACCGTGTCCAGTTTACCCCCAAGCCTGAAGGACCCTGCAGGCTATATACTGTGCCACACACTCTGGCTGTGGTCCCAGTAAACCTAGCAGAAGTGCACACGTCCTTCTAATGTTGAAGTAGGACCATTGTTGAGAAGGCAGGAGAAAAAAAGTAAAAGTGAGTATTTATGAACTAGACGCCATAATAATCCTTAGAAATATCTCAAGTTACTTTGTTTTGAGAGGCAGAGAGAAAAAGAGAGAGTGTAGGGGATGGGCAGAGAGAGAAGGAGACAGAATCTTAAGCAGGCTCTACACCCAGCATGGAGCCTAACACAGGGCCCGATCTTTATGACCCTGAGATCATGACCTGAGCCAAAATCAAGAGTCAGCTGCTTAACTGACTGAGCCACCAGGCGCCCCTTTAAAGTTGTCTTTTGATAAAGATTCTTTTTATCAAGCACTCCCTAAAAACTGAAGCCCATTGAGTTGCTAACACAGAATCCCTAAGCACCCACCAGAAGTTGTAACTCAATGCAGAGACATGATGTACTATAACCAGCATTGACTGACCTGTATCCACTTACCTCTTAGGCAAATTAAAAGCCTCCTGGTCTTCACTGAAAACCAATGTCTGTTTCATCTGGAATGTTTCTATGGAATTGTGGATTGACCAAGAACTATCATCGGTGTATGTATGTGTATGTGTATGTGTACATGCACGTGTATAGAACAGGAAGTGAGGAGCTGGAAAATTTCCCCTCAAAGGCTTCCATCCATTTATATCCAGCTGATCACATTCTGAAAAGTGAATACTGAGATGAGAACATCACCAAAGAGCAAAGGGCACTGACCCCCAATATTTTAAAAAGTTACCGAAAGCTCTCCATAGCTGTGTCATCTAGCAGAGGCTTCTAGACACTGAACTTCATTTTACCTCTCCTGGCCCCAGCCAGGGAGAAAAAGGATGAAATTAAGCAAGCATAAAAGGGGTGATTCTGTCCATAGTAAACCTGGACCTACTTGGGGACAGAGCCCAAACAGCAAGGGAACAGCAAGAAACAACAAGGCAGGAGCAAGGATGCTTCTGAGGGGCTTTATTTGCTTTTTGGGTGGCTTGGAGTTCCCAAAGTACCAGGCATGCCCACAATCAAATAAATGTAAGTTTCACATACTCCAAAGTCAAACAGATGACTTGGGAATCATTCCTGATAGCCCGGATAAGCTCTGAATAAGCACTGATGTTAAATTACGAAGCGGCTGGCAGTCTTTCGTTTTTTTTTAAGTGAGTATCTTTTAGTAAGAGCCATATGGGTGCTACAATAATGAGGTTTATAAATAGGCTTAATATTCAAACAAGCTGGCTTTAAAAAAAAAAAAAAAAAACTTGTGTTCAGTTTCAAAGTTGACAGTAAGATACCTCCCAGTGGGGCACAAGAGGGTTTTCCGGTGTGGGAAGTTGAATGTGCAACAACTACGCATGCACAGTGAGAACTCTAGCTCTCGGCCTTCAGTGTTTGCCGGCACTTCCAGGCAATGGTGACTCATTCTGCTCCAAATCCCGTCTCCATCCTTCCCTACCAAGGTCACTACTGCTGCCGATGCACAGACAGCTTTGGAAATCTTGGTTCTCGGCCCTCAGTTTCCTAAGGGGAGAGGAGATTGGGGGGCAAACTCAGAAAAAGTGCACAGAGTTAACTGAGTGGAGTTAACTACATGTTCTCAGGAGTTCAGCTCCCTTGTGGGAAAGTGGACTACAATAAAATGTCCCAAATACCCATGAAATGAGCAAGGACCTGAATGATCATCTGATCCTCCAGTTTTGTTTTTCATTGGCATATGGGTTACAGGCTGAAGAGAACTGGATATCTCTGGAAACTTCTGAATACGTCTTAAATCATTTGTATGAACTACTCTACATGTTGCTGAGAATGGAAGGTCCTTGTACATTTCTTCTTAATCTACCAGTGATTTCATTTCCATGATGCATACATTAAAACCTAGATTTGCAAAGTTTTGTGTATATTGACTGCTTGATGGCACTTCTCATATTTGGAACAAGTAAATGCCATTAAGAAAATGTATATAAATTGCAGTCTCCTGGCACCTTCTGGCAGAGTATTGGGGAGCGGGAGAAGATATTAGAGAATGTGAGAGATTCTCTTCTGTTACCAGCTCAAATATTTCTTAACTGATGAGCTACAGAATGAAAATCCATATGGGCAATGATTCTATTTTCTTTCATGGCCAAAGATCCAAAGCAATATAAAAAATGAAAAATAGTAAAATGATATAAGCTCACTTTCACCTGGAATAACCCAATAATTACTAAAGGGTTGTTTTTCTTTAACTTTTCTAGAGAATTTTTCTGCTAGTTCTTTCTTTTGGGGGGGGAGGGATTGTCCCACAGACTCACACTCTTCCATTTAGCCTTGTTAGAAAAGGAAGATCATATTCAGAGTCAGCGACTCCCAAGGCACAAACCTGCAATATGTACTCATCACCCAAAGTGATGAGATCAAATTCAAATGAAGAAGTGAGGTTTGGGGACGAGGATGGTGAACCCGAAGAATAAGAGAACGCTAATCTGAAGCAGAGCTGTAAATAAGACCATCGATTTTTAACTCACTCCTAGAAGCAAATATGTTTGTATCTAGTGCTGGCTGGGCACTGCAAAGAGGAGAAATCTTTAAGAATTAATCCAAACTAAACAACCCCACGGGAAGCCCCACCTGGAACAGCACCAATTCACTCAGCCAATCCCCACGGTGCCCCACGCTCCCATATTCTTCATTGTTCTCCCTCCCCAGCCCCCCTGTCTGCCTGCAGACAGCTGGCCAGACATAGAAATCCAAATCTCTTGTTCATGCCTGCTTCTCTCCTGGGCCTGAGTTAAAAATTCCAGCACTCGAATTACTGTCCAACAGGCCCCCAAATGGGACTCCCCCCAAAGAAAGCTGAAATCTTCTTCTCGAAAGCAAGGCTTTTTGAACAGACCAAGCACTATTTCCCTCCTGCTTAAAGCTAGGCAGTGAGCTAATCACTGGCACCAACAACAAAATATGGAAAGGTTTTTAGAGAAAGAAAATAGAAAGTAAATGTCATGCTTGTAGAAGTTCAGGTAGTACTTTTTTGCATAAATTATTTATCCCTCTATTCACATATTTACAACCACTTGCTGTGTTATAAGCACAGCAAAACTGTGTGGGTGGGAATGGAAGAGATTTCTGTGACCTCCTTCTTAGGAGCCTGGCTCCTGTTTAGATAAACATCAATGAGAAAGGCTGAAAATAAAAATATTTCTTAATATCCGTGCAACACTGCCAAAGTGGAGATAAATCCAAAGGATTAAGACAAAATCTTACTCTCCACAGATGTATCCCTGTAATTAGGGGAGGAGTAGAATTTTTTAAATTGAATTATCCAAAGAGTTGCTCCAGGTCTCTACTTTGCTCTTCCCCATGTGTATTTAGCCGGAACAAAAACTGTATCTTCTGCCAAGTTTAACTTCAGCGACCAGTCTAATCTTTCTAAGCCTTTCCTATCTACTCTAGGAATATTCCTTCCCTCGCTCCTCTCTTCCACCCTCCTCCCAACTCTTATCCAAACCTACTCATGGCAGAAAGCAGCTACTGGCCATTTACAACTCCAGGTGACTTTAAGTCAACACACAGTTCCTGGGGAGCAGAGATCCTTCCTATTTCCTCCAAAACCTTCCCTAACAGTAACATCATCCACAGAAGACTCTTCTCTGGACACAGGCTCTGTAAATTTTAACAATTTAAATATGGCAAAAATAATGGGAATATCCAAAAAACAGAAAAAAAGAGGGAAAAAATTAACTAGCAGATACACTCATAGGGACCATTCTGAGCTCTACTATCAATGGAAATCAGTTGAACATTTGAACCAAATTCTGTTTACCTATAGTTACCTTCACTGAAACTATCCAAAGACTCCCAGAAATGGGTGCTTTGAACAATTCCTTTATTTTTTCTAACAATGACTAATATCAGTCCATAGTTTTGTAGAAAGAATGACAATTCTAAACAATATTTATGGAGCTTCGATTTATGGTAATTAATCCTTTTGTGTCACAAATGAGCAACACAGGACTCTATTCATGAAAGTATTTGTGGTCCCTCATAGTTAGCAGACTCGATTTCCAAATACAACCTCCTGGAATAGTATACTAGATATAAAATAGGTAATTTAAAGGCATTATAAGACCCATCACAGTCATCCTTAGACAAGAGTCAGAGAGATAGAGAAAAAAAATGGGTCAGATATTAGTCTGAATTTGAACTATTCCTAAAACACACATGGAAGTAGATTTCAAAAACTAATCATTCAGGGGGCACCTGGGTGGCTCAGTCAGTTAAGCACTGGCAGTGCCTGCTTTAGATTCTCTCTTTCTCTCTCTCTGCCTCTCCCCAGCTCATGTTCTCGCTCTCTCTCAAAATAAATGATAAATTAACTTAAAATAAAACTAATCTTTCACTACTAGATTTACTCAGAGCGTCTCTAGAGTGCAGGAAAAGTCTTGGTTATTTTAGCATTTTGGTTGTTTGGAATCTGGATAAACAAAACTTAATGTTCTTTGGATGTCCAATAGTGACTTTCAGCCAAAATATTCAACGCATTCTTATGTTGATTATTTAAGGTTTCACTCTTCCGGTGGCCTTAAGGGAAAGGAAAGCTGTTTCAGCAGAATACTGAATAGTGCGTCGCTGCAATAGACCTCTGGAAGAGAATGAAAGTGGAGGGAGGGAGAGCACTTTGGGGAAGGCCTTAAGAGTAGGAAAAGGGCCATGAATGAGGAGACATGGTGTGGAAGGTGAGAGCTACACCAGGACCTGTGCAGTGCCCCAAGAGACAGAGGCTGGGTGTGTCCATCACAGGGCACCTCAGGAGCAACAGTGACCCCACGGAGCACCACTGGGCAAGCCTAGACAAAGGACAACCTCCTGCAGAATCTAGAGAGTCTACCCAGCCAACCTTCAAGAGGCCCTGCTGTGGTGCTTGGGCTCCACACTTTGGGTCTCACTGCCTGGCTCATGCTTGCTCTGTAGGTCCCAGAAGGTCCATGGTGGGGGCCCAACTCCATTTGGCTTCTTGGGTCATAGTCTCTTTCTTCCCTTGGAACACTGGGAATGATCCTGCCTTCCCCAACCCCTCAGGTTTTTGTCTCTGTTCCAAATCCATGTTATGGTGAGCATGGCAAGTAGTCAATATAAAGGTTCCAAGCAAAGCTATGTACACATTATGAGCTGGCCTTTCCCATATGTTGGACAAGAAAATGTCAATGAGAAAATATATATAAACTCAGTCTTCTGGCACCTTCTGTCAGACTATTTAGGGTGTCACACTAAACTGCATTCTCTGTGTGTGTCTGTGTGTATACATACATATAATTTATTTTTCTTCTTACTTTGTTGGACTATACATTATACCTCCAAACCAGGCTTTTCCATTTATCTCCAGACTCATTTATCCAACTGCTCATGGCTTCACCAGATCTATGCAAGGACATCTTATAGGCCCCTCATATTCAATATGTCCAAAACTGAACTCATTATCTCTACTCCCCATTCATTGTGCTCCCATGCACAACCAAACCTACAACATTAACCCCCACCCCACCTCAGTGGGCCTGATCTAAGTAAATAGCATCTAGGAATGAAGCTAAAAACCTAGGAGTTTTCCTAGATTACACACTCTTCCCCATTTCCCACATCCAAATCCTGTTGAGTCTGTCTCCTGAAAATCTCTCAAATCCATCCCTATAGACCTACAATGGCTTCCCATTGGTAAAACCCCTGGTCTAAAGAAGAAGCCTCTCAGCCTTAGTGCCATCATCTGGGAGACCTCCGTGCCATGAGAGCCAAGCAAGGGAAGCAGTGAATGTGCAGGCTAAAGTGTAAAACAAGAAAGCTGAGGCAGAGGTCCAAGTAAACTGCTAACTTCTGCACCCATGGAAACCACAGGAGCAGAAACAGGAAAGCCAGAGGTCAGGGATGCTAGTACCAATTTGTTGGTACATGTCTACTTTCTAAAGCTTGATTCAATGGATCTAGAAATCCGTCACCATCTCATCACAATGACCACCTTTGAGGCCCACCTTGCTCATATCAAAACAGTCCCTTTTGGTCCTTTGCCCTGGACCTGTGACTTTCAGGACTAATTCTGTTTTCATTTGTAGCTGAATGTGGCACATGTACAATAAATCATCTCTTCTGCTGTCTTAGCTGAAGAAATAAATAAAATAAAATAAAATAAAATAAAATAAAATAAAATAAAATAAAATAAATAAGAAGCAAGATCCAAACCCTCTCTAGCCACGTCTTGAGACTCCTGTCTCTATACAATCTTGACTCTAGCCACGTGGCCTTCCTGTTTTTTCAGAGGTGCCATAATCCTTTGGCTTTTTTGCACATGCTGTTTTCCCAGCCCCTGAATACCTTAGAACACTCTTCCTCAACTCTTTACTTAACGAGTACCTACTTGTTCTTCATAGCTCATTTTAAATCTCACTTCCTCGAAGAAGCCTTCCCTGATTTTTGCACCAGGTTTGGGCCCTCTATTATATTTTTCTGCAGCACTCGTCAATATAAATAATTACTTGTGGAATTACATATTTAATATTTGCTTCTACCAGTAGACTGAATGTTCCCTAAAGGAGGGAGCCTTTATCTTGCTTCTCACTGCCTGGTGCCTGGTGCCTGGTGCCTGGTGCCTGGTGCATGGTAAGTGCCGGAGAAATGTTTGCCTAGTGAATGAGTGATGGATTACTTTCCTACATATAGTTGTACGTGTAGTCGTTCAGATATATCAATAAAATTCATTACCTATAATCATAAATTATGTCTTCTCAATTGAATTATTCTCTAAAGCTTTTCATTATTTCACAACCTAGAAACATCTAGGCTTTTCTTACACTCATGAAGACTCATTTATTTTATTTAATAAGAGCTGCCAAAAGGTCTTTAATAAAGAGTACAGTTCAATAAGTCTGAAGAATACCAAAGTTGACATGGATTCAGTATACTTTCTCCAGAAACAGTGTTCCATTTGTTGGGGAATCCACTTTTTATTGCTGATGAGAAGTTGTGATGCTCATTCTCCAAGCTGTTAAAGACTACTTTATGGGCCTCAGACTCAACAATTATTTTTCTTAGTCTCTAATCAAAAAGCCATGACTCAGGTCATGTAAGTGCTTTCCCTCCATATGGAAAAACTGGAACCAAGCAGTTTCTACGAGCCAAAGAAAACTAAAGACAGAAAATCGAGCTAGAAATGTAGAAATACCCTCTACTCAGGGCTGCATCCCAACCAATAGAGGCTGTAAAGCTTGGTCAAAATAATAAATACTTAGCTTGATAAATAGTGAGTTGTAATTAGCTAATAAGTCAGCACAACCAAATTATGTTAAGCAAGTGATGATGTACTAATATACTGCATTAGTATTCAAGTAAAGAAAATTTCATTCTAAATGTAAAAACCCATTTACCCTTTATATATTTACCTCTTTCTCCCTCTTAATATACATTAAGAACCTATTCAGGTGAGACTTTATTGATCTTTATTAGGAAAAGAAAGACTCAAAAATAATCCCTCATATACAAATGTCTTCCTTCTCTGAATCCTAGGACATTGTGTCAACATCACTTATTTAGCAATTAATTATTGCACATACTTTTATTGTTGTTTTTTAACTTTTCACATGTATAAAGATTTATACTGTCTTCCTAACTAGACTCTAAATTTCCTGAGAACAGAGTTTTTCTATATCTCCTCTGAAGCTCCTGGTATCTGGTATAGAATAGGAGACCAACAAAAATATGCCAAGCCATTCCAATTACATGACAGATTGGAAGGGCCAATTAATACCCTAAAATACGTAATCTGGAGGAAATAAGTAATATTTTAGATTATTCTTTTGGCATTGCTTTATTAGTGAGATTCACGTGAAGCTCCTCTTTCTTAGGTCATCTGTTTGCGAGGCTTTTCCTCAGAACCATGACTCTCAGACCCACTGCTCCAAGCCAAAGGTCTCTCCATAGTTCCAGACTATCACCAACACCTACATGGATCTTCCAGAGGCTATTCCATTTCAACATATCTAAACCCAAGTTTATCACTCTGCTTTACCCTAGCCTGCTCTCCTCTCCATGGCCCCTAATAAGGCAAATGGCACCAAACTAAGACACCCAAGCCAAAACAAACTTGGAAGACAACTTCCCTTTCTCTCTCTGCTCCAAAACTAACTGGCACTACACTAAATTCAAGAATCTTCTCCAAACAGTCGCCAGGCCTCAAATTCCATCACCAGTCTGTCCTCTACACTTCTTCCAGAGTAGCCATCCTAAAATTCAAATCTCAATTTGTTACTCTCCAGCTTAAAGCCTTTTAACACTTCCTTATAAGTAAGAGATAAGATGAAAACTCCTTAAAATTACCTGTACAAAATAAAAAATATTCTCTGTAGGATGAATGGAGAGTGGAACACATTTGTGTGTGTGTGTGTGTGTGTGTGTGTGTGTGTGTGTGTGTAATACAGCAAAATGTGTTCAAATATTTGCCTCCTTAAACTATGAGCATGTACAGTTTTGAATAAAACAAAAAGCAAATCTCCTAAAATTCCATGTATTACTACCTGGCGCATGCCTTCCTTTCCAACATTCTCTCTCACTCCTCCTCAACGGGCCAATATCTCCCATGCCTCTGTACCTCTGCACACTCTGTTACCTCCATTCATCAGCTTTCATCTATCCCTCAATATTGCACTTGATAAGCTGCAAGAGGATATCACACAGCTACCTTTCAAGGAAAGTAACTAAGGCTCTTGGGAATTAATTGATTTATAGGGAAAGGTAACCCTGTGAGGTCCCTAAGGGACCAGGGACCAATTTAGGGGCCAAGTGCTTTTGTTTTTAATGTTAATTTATTTTTGACAGAGGGAGAGAGAGACAGAGTGCGAGCAGGAGAGGGGCAGAGAGACAGGAGACACAGAATCTGAAGCAGGCTCCAGGCTCCAAGCTGTCAGCACAGAGCCCCACAGGAGGCTCAAACTCATGAACTGCGAGATCATGACCTGAGCCGAAGTCGGACACTTAACCAACTGGGTTACCCAGGCGCCCAGGGGCCAAGTGCTTTTGAGGTGACCTGGGAGATTTCTGTCCAGTAGTTCAACATTGGATGATAGCAAATTGACCCAACCACACCCTCTCCTTTTGGAGATTATCAATGAGAAGTGAGCATAGAGAAGGGCACTAGGATTCAGGCTTTATCCCTAGTAAGTAGAAGAGCTTTCCCAGTTGCCCATAAAACCAGCTCATAATTCTGGGCTGATTTATTCTGGGCTGACTAGAGGACTCTTTGCTTCCTCAAATCTTTGCAAAACATTTCTTTGCATCTTTGCACAAGGCTGACATGAATGAAAAGGATCTGCGCGAGTCTCTTCCTTGTAACTCTAAGGACTCCGCTAGAATAAATCTGCAGCTGACTGCCAGTCCGCAACACCTTCTCTGGCCAACCCAGATAGAGGTGGCTCTCTGTGTATCCCTCTGTAATTATAGTCAACACTTCCGGCTTTTCCTTTCAGTCTCTCCTGCCAGCTTTGGAAGTGCTGAAGGGCAGGTATTTTATCTACTCTCGCACACCCAGAGCTTATGAAAGTGCCTGGCATATAATAGACACTCAGTAAATGTTAACTGAGTAAACTAATGTTGCCTGAACATTGATGGCGCTATTAAAACTTTCAGATGAGTACAGAGAAAATACAGCAGCAGAGAGCTTCATTAAATAAGAAATATGAAACCAGATATCCAAGCTTCTCTGTCTATGGCTTTCCCTCACATCTTTGCTGTGTAGTTTGGAAGAGTCACTTAAGGTCTCGGTACTTCGGTGGGATATTAGTGAAGACCCTTTGAGAGAAGTCAAACTCAAAGCAACCTTAGCAGAAACAGCCTGGCTGGTGGTAGAGCTGGCAGAGTACAGAAACTGGGGCTTCTGGGAGCAGATCGGGGATTTCCACTCCATATTCTCCCCTCTGCTTTTCCCTAAGTGGTGGCTTCACTGTCTCCTATCACAGAAAGGTCTTCCCCATGAAGTGGGAAGTTGAGCCAGTGGCAGCCACCAGGAAAACCCAGAAGAAAGGAAAGTGGCACTTTCCAGCGGCCAAGAGAGCAATGCCAACAAAGGACTTTACCACTCGGTTCCGTGCCACACCTGAGACCTACCTACCACTCTTGCCACGAAGGTCAAATTCTAAGATTGGCCAGTCCTGGGTCTTGAGCTCATCCCTAATCAGGAGGGAGGCAGGGTCTATTACCACACTGGGGAATGGGAAAGCCCACTGAATAGACAATAGTCCCAGTCTGTTACCTTAATGGCTATTTACCTCCCTTTATATCATGATATCATTTTAGATAATGCAAAAGAACACATCATCTTCATAGAAAGTGTTATATAAGCATAAAATTTATTATACTGACTACCTCATAGTAAGGAAAAATAAACACATTATAGCTTAATTACAATTTTGACAACAGAATAAGTGAAACCTGTTCACTTGCTCTCAACTAAAAAAAAGGGGGGGGGATAGAAACACTTTTTTGTCATCATAGAACAGTCTGGCAATAGAAAAACCCTTGGTCAGGACCCAAGGTACAAGTCATGACTCAAACCTATGCAGCCGTGAGGCTCCCCCACATCACCAGAGGAATAAAGTACAGCCGTTGTCGTATTTTCCCTGATTGGAAGATTCCCTAACAAAACAGCCATCGGGAGGGGTTCTTAAAAATTCCACCCTCTTTGCAGAGGAAAGAAGTATGACAACAGCACTGAGGGGAAACCGAGGTTTACAGAAACGAAAATGAGTTAAAAAAAAAAAAAGAGGCTCATCCCAGAAATGTAAGCAGATAGCATCCCTTTGACAGACATAATTAAAAAGCTCAGGTGTGCAGTACTGTTCCCTCCCAGCACAGAGGAACATGAACATGGGTCTGAGAGCTGCAGAGGGAGGATGAGGAACACCACAACCTTCAAATCACAGTTGGTCTCTATACATTGGTATTCAGCACCTCACGCAAGGAAAAAGAGTCGTCATTATGGTAAATATCAACACTTGCAGGGTTTTGCCATCTCAGCTGGGGTACATAGTGTTTAAAATTCACATTTCCAGTATTCGATGTGCTATGAGCATGGCGATGATGCTACAAGGCTAGATTAAGAGTTTTTCCCAATTTTTTTCCCCAGACAAATATGTGAATGAGCTCTAGGTTTCAAATATGTATTGATAATTTACTATACACCAGGTGGTACTGTAGGTGCTGGGGACATACCGGTGATCAAAACAGACTGGAAAAACTATGTCCTCATGAAGTTTATATTTTAGTTAGAGAAGACAGACAATAAACGTAATAAAAAAAAATACCTAGCATTCAGGTGGTGAGATGTGTAAGAGAAAAAAATAAAGCATGGAAGGGGGATGGGTAGAGGTTGTAATGTATACAGGATCATTCCCTATATTCTCCTATGCTGTAGATTCTTGGCAGATAATGATAGCAGGAGCAACAATCCTCTTACTGCTGGTAAAGACCACTCCAGGCCAGTGCACAGAAGGGAAGAGGATATGGGGAGGGAAAAAGAGAACTTAGATAAACAAGAGTGGGATTCAGCCCTGGGTTGTGGCTTTGCCACATCTGTCCCTACCTCAGTTTAGATCTCTGTGCCTGATCTGGGTAATGACATTAACAAAACCTGCCTCCCACCTAGTTCATGGAATACTGTGTTGATACGTCATATGGCCTATAAGCTGATCCAAATATATTTGGATATATACATTCATGTTGAATATTATAAAGTTCCTATTTGGCTCTTTATGTTTCCTTAATCACCTATTTACTGAACACCTACTACATGCCAGACCCTGCTCTGTACACTGGAGGTACAGCAGTAAGCAAGACACACAAAGTGTCCGTCCTCAAGGAACTTATTATGCTCTAATACAGGAGATGAAAAATTCAATAGTAAATTGAATAGAAAAGATACTGACAAGAAGAAGACGCCACTGAACAGTCCAGGCATGAGATGATCAAGTCCTGAACTTAGATGGTTCCCAAACAAGCTGAACTAAATTCCTGACTATCTGTGATCACCTATAAAGCCCTTTCTATAAGGGAGTCATGGTAATAAATTTACTTGAAAATCCAATAGGACTATTGGGTATTTATAAAATGATGAAAGGGCTGCTTCCTTTCTCTTACTGACAGTCTGTTGTGTGGACAAATAGAAACATACCCTTCCACCTCCTAACGGTTTCTAGTTTGTGAACTGCGAAAGTGTTATTCCAAGTGGTATAAATAAGCATGCCTTTGGTTTCCAGAGTCTTTAGCAACTTATCACAGCACTACTGTTTTGGTTTTTTAAGTGGCAGTAAGAACCATTAACAGTAGTAAAAAACTATGCCATAATTACGGTAGGAACATGTCCTTTTCGAAACAGAAAATGAAGCAACAGATCTCCTAGGATTGCTGTTAGGCAGAGCGTTTCAGTAGAAGGGTAAAGAGAGGAATTCAAAAACACACACTTGGAAAAGAATCAACCCACACCTTTCATGTTCAAAGGCACCGGATGCTGAGTAGATATGAGAGACTAGAGAACGAAAATGTGGTTCTATCACACCCCAACACCTTGGGGAGAGAAGCCTACAAGATATGAAGCAGAAAGCTACAAGACAGCGTGTTGTAAGCACTAAACGCTTTTTTACACACATTCTCAGCCTGGCTGATTTGCCCAAACACTCCTCTCTAGCCTGAGTAGCTCCATGGAGTGGGCTGTAATTGTAAAGCAGCCAGAGAGCAGTCCTGAGTGTGTGCAGATGAGTCCCTCCAGCTGAGATGGCAAGGAGACCAGCCTGACTGCACTTTTACATTGCATACCTTGGACCCAGACTGTAGAGGCCAACAACTCTCTGTGTGCACCACAATATGATCAGATTGAATGCTCATTACCTATGACATGAGTTTATTGTAAACACAGCTCTGAAAGAGGCGCTGCCTTGCACGCATCTCAACTGTCAGGACAGTCTGCCAACCAAAACGACAAAATTTCCACACAAGTTTACCACCTCTGCTTGCTTACAGCAGCCAGACGACTCAAAAATCATAGTATTTGGCATGGTTTCCCCTTTAGATCAATGGCAATGAAACTCACTTAGATTATTAACGGAAGGGCTTTTATAAATTACATTTTAGGGGACCCCTTAAAGAAACATACACTTTCGTTATTGCTTCCCTTTAGAAACTTTGAATACCCTGGTCAGGATGTGGTCTCCTCTAAGGTGAAGCGAACTTAGATCAGTGCCTTTTTTATTTTGTTTTGGGATGTGATGTGTGTGTGTGTGTGTGTGTGTGTGTGTGTGTACACTCACGCACGCACACACATGCTTTCAAAAACAATAACTACAGCAAAACAAACTGCCAAGGAAGGAGCTGGTATTCCCATCTTTGTCCTTCATAAGGAACAGAATGTCTGGATAATATATTTGGAGAAAAAATTGTTTTTTTAACTGCACTAGATATTTGATGCCAAATGTCTAATGAAATGAGTATCGGGTAGTTATGAAAGATGTCTTTGGGATCTGCCTGGTCAACTGAGGAGCAAGATGTAAATATACAAGTATCATTAGAGCTTCCTGAATGGGGTAACCAGCTCTTCATTATCTATAAAATCTTTTCACAGAAAATACCATGTATTTTCAGGTCACCTCTCCTCAGTACCCACAACCAGACAGAACCCAATGAAGTGAATGAAATTCAGAGATCTCTGTCCATCAGTCCAACTAGAATTCTGGCCACTATATTGAAAGCAAATGCACTATTTCACTATTCAAATACTGCTAGGAAACTCCACTGTTGGTTCTGACCCCCACTTTCTCCAAAAATAGCCCCTTCCTTCTGGTGACTATTTTAAGATAGAAAGAACCCTAAGAAAATATCAGAAGTTGAACTAGGCTGGGGAGAACGAGAGGAAAATTTAGCAGCCAGAATGCATGTAGAATTTGAACGGAAGGTAAGTTCTTGGACCACCTGCCAAGATGTTTGCAAGCACTTTGCAGGGAATAAGTCTTCCTTCGATTAACAGTCCCCAGACTTTTCTCCCTGGGCAAAAGGACCAGAAACCTTTCCATGGGTACTGAGCTACTACAACTGAAATCTAAGGACATTTCCTCTTTCCCCCAAAGAAAGTATGCTTTGGAAATAGCAAGGCATTCTAAAACACTCAGAAAAGTCTCTTTTGAAAAAAAAAAGGGGGAGGGGGGGAAGGTAGCAGTGACTGTAATTAACAGAGAAGCAGTTGTGGAACTTCTAGGGCTGTACTTAAAGAGCCATGCGGGAACAGGGTGAGCAGTCATGGCTGTAGCTGTGTAGTAAAATACTGACTGCAGAGAGAAACGGGGCAAGAGAAGTAAATGGATTTACTTACAGCCCTCGGAGCCGAAGCCAGATTTTCTCGATCTGTTCGGGTTGCAGGTATTTCAGAGAGTTGCTCTCAAATTCTTCAATCTCCTTGGTCGGCGACTCCATAGCTGCAGGTTATCAGTGGGAGTGAGGCTGGGAGAGTTTGGGCTGGCCCTCCCCGCCTCCTCGCCGGCCCGGCCCTCGAGCCCCAGCCGTGCGCCGCGCGCCTTTGCCTGTCACTTTCTGTGCGCGCTCCTCCTTCTGGGCCCCCCAAACCCGGACTTACAGGGGGCTCGCAGCGCCGGCGACCCCCGGCCCAGGTGCCTCCTGGAGGCGGCTGCGGGGACCAGCCATGGTCCCGAGCTGCTCAAGGAGAAAGCACCTGGACCTAGTGGGATTTTTTTTTTTTTTTTTTTTTAACAAAGCCACAGAAGCGAACCGTGAGGCAGCTGAAGGACTTGGGGGAGCGAGGGAGGACCGAGTGTGGAGGGGAGACAGAAGGGGAGAGAGGGGAGGGGATGCGCCGAGAGGGAGCTGGGGCGGGCGGGGTGCTCCGACCCCGAGGCTGCGCACGGGGCTCCGCCCGCGCCCCCAGCCCGGGGCGCCCCGCGGCCTCCCCCCTCCCGTCCCGCCCCCTCTCCCCCCCTCCCCCCACCGCCTCGCAGCCTTTGCGCCCCGTCTCTGTTTTCTTTCACTTACCAGCAGCTCCGCTGACAAGCGAGAAAAGTGACAACTGAGAAAAGTCGTCTGTCAGCGCGCCGGGGCTGGCGTCTGGTGTGACACCCGCGGGCGCGCAGGGAGGGGCGCGCCGGGCAGCGCGGTCCGCGGGGCACAGGCTCGCCAGGCTCTGGCCTCGGACCCGGGGCCCCGCGCGCCACGCACCGCCCCGGCGCACACAAGACCAGGCCCGCGGCGCCACGCGCGAGCCCAGGGACCCCGGGCTTGCGGGCCCCCCGGGGGGCTGCGGAGCAAACAGCGCGGCGAGCTTCCGCGGAGTTTATGGGGGGAGCCCTCAGGTATGGCTCACCTACTCGTCCTCCCTTGAGCCGCTTCCATTTTGAAATATTAAAGCAATTGGTAAGGACTAAAGTAACCACACATCACACTTAGAAGGTCCTGCTACGTTCCTGCTCTTGAGAGTCTTCGTTTCTCCCCCGCCCCCCACCCATGGTGCGGAGAAAAGGAAAATAGAAACCAACAGTGAGGAGGTAGGAGTTTCCACCGATTCCACATACTCAAGAGGTCCCCGCGGGGCGACGGCTGAGCAGACGTTGGGACTGGCAAAGAGTTTCAGCTCCACAGAGTGGCAACGCACCGTCTGTTTCCCCCTAGGTCATTCACAGTGTCAATAACACCCTGTGTGCTCTGGAAGAACGGGACCAGCTATGGAGTTGGGAAGCGCGGTGGGATTAAGAGAGAGACCACAGACAGAACACTAGAAGATCCTGGCTCCGGATGATTGCAGCCCTGACTGACCTCACAGAACTGGTGGTCAAACTCCCATCTAGAAGAAGCCACCAACACTTCCCTGTGCCATTTCAAAGCTGGCACTCAGGGCTCCTGAGATTCTGGGTGCAGCCTGCCCTGTAACCATAGTTGCCTCACAAGCAGTTAGATTCTTTCAGTCACATTCCCAGCGTCCTTTGGCTACCCATCAGTTACATACCTGCTTCTCAAAAATGAGAGACTTAAAGAACTCATGTTTCTTCATTGCTCAAGTAAAGTTACATTCATTGTGACCTTGACAAAGAAATAAAATGATAATGTCAAAATCCTAAACGTTCACCCATTCGATGGTTAGCATTTACTTTCCAGAAATTAGAGGTTTCCATCCATCCAGTGGTGGGGATGGCATGGCTAGCCCCAGTCATTCCAGTGGAAGAAGGTATCTTCCACAAGGTGAGATGACGGACCTATTTGATTCAAAAGGACTTACACACTCACCTGCCACACAATCTGAAGTCACCTCATTAAAGTCAGTCCTTACGGATTTTCTGGAACCACATACATTATCACTGAGTTAACACATTACTACCAGGCAACGGTAGTATTAAGCAGCTACCATGTTAACATGAAATTGATATATCTGAAAAGAACCAATTACCTACCCAATGTCACCCAGCAGGGAGCAGTGACCTGCTAGAACTGGATGCTTAAAAAAAAAAAAAAAAAAAAAAAGACATTGTTTTAACCACTTGTTTTGGGGATGCAAGATGGGAGGCAGCATGGTCCCCAGAGAGGTTTCCATCTCTGTGAACTCTGGGCAGCCTGCTGTCAGAATATGGAAGTGTAGCAATGATAACAGCAGCAAACAGGTCTCTCAAACTGTCTCTAGTCTGAGCACTGCTCTAAGGTTCTATGCTCACATAACACTGGCAACAACTCTAGGA